>NC_134110.1:37362500-38612500 GCF_040939455.1 Microcebus murinus | reverse complement strand
TTATATCCAAGCCTATCTGTGCTTGACTTAGGTATCTTTGAGCAACTTGGAAAAAAAGGGCAAAAAAGACATGGTGTTATTATTTTATTCTTCACTGGTGCCATTCAAACATGTCTTTTGAAGAAGAATCAAACCAACTCACTGTTTGATTAATGGCTGTGTAAAGCGACAGGGTTGTGCATATGTCTTCAGAAAGGCAGGAGTCAGTCGGCTGCCCAGAGGTGGCCCGAGTGCCCAGCAAGTGTAAATGCTGGTGAACTGCAGTGTGAAGGAACTGGGAGTCGCTGGGGCAGAATTTGCTTTTTCATCGCAGAGGAGGACCAGAGGTGGTAAAATAAAATGGCTCTATACCAAAACAGTAAGCTGGAAGCTCCAAAAGGAGCTTCTGTGAGTTTATTTGGTATTGTTGCCTGTTAGCATTGATTGGTGGAATTCTGCTTTTTATTAACGCCATTTGGTCAAATTAGTTCATTTTTGGAATTGCAAGCAGAGAGTCTGGCTAGGGAGCCTGAGGAAGTGTAACACAATGGTCACAAGCGTAAATTTGAGGCAGACAGATCGTATTTGCTTTCTGGTCCTGTCCCACTTCTGTGTTATATACTTTTGCCAAATGACATAACCTCTTTGAGCTCTGGTCTCTCCTCTGTAAAACTGGAGCAGTAATTCCTATCTTAGAGGACTATTATAAATGCTAGCGAGAATGCATATGTGATGCTCATAATTGTGTCTGGAATGTAGCATCCATCAATATAGATTAGTGGATGCTTTATTATCTGTTACTCCCACTATGACGAGAATAATTTCTGCACATATTTACTAGACTATAAATTGGGCAGCATAATTCTTATCTAATTTCTTTTAATCTCCCATAGCAGTACAATGACTAGCACATCAATAGCCCTTGGTAATATTTATGAAATGATTTTTAATTATTAATACATTATTTTAATTTATTAATACTTCCTCAGTCATTTTATTTATTATTAAATTATTTGTTCAATAATCATTTGGCTGAATTCTTTTTTCCTCCTGTATGCTTTTTTTAAATGGATTTTGGCCAATCTCTGGGAAAGAGGGCGGAGTCAGGGAAACAATATTGTGATGTGGGTGAGAATAGAGGCTTTAGAACCAGACAGAGCTGGTTTAGAGTCCCTGCTTAGTGGCTTTCTAGCCTGGGGTTCTTCATCTATATAATGGAGATAATAGTTACGGTAATAATAATTATAAGAATACAGAGCTCTTAGGTTTGTGGTGTTAAGTACTTAATCTATATCACTATATTAAGGCTCACAAATACTTTATAAACGGGAGGTGTCATGGTCACCTGTAAGACAAGACAAGCGCACCAGACTTCAATGGTGGTAATGACGGTAAAACCAGATGAGATCAGTGAAGCACTTGGCTCATAGAAGAGGACCAAAGGCAATGGGTTCCACCTCCTTCTCCCTTCCTCCATCTACTGGACACTGAGGTGCAGACATGCGCTGGGCCACACAACTGCCGAGGGGCTGAGCTGGGCTTCCAAGTTCATCAATTGATTCCCAAGCCCATGCCACTTCTACCAGGACCTTGAGTTTCCAGAAGATGTCTTTGCATTTGTATGAACCCCTCCTTTTCTTCTCAGCTCAAGGCCATCTTCACACAGCTGTTTGGGAGCCATGCAAAATGAGTCAGCCAGGCACACACCTGCTCCCAGGGCCACTTTCCAGGTGACAGAGACAAATGCCTCACTTGGCTAGGATATGAAGAGTTAGCTGGCTCATCAGACCCTATACTTATGCCCTGTGTTTGTGCTCTGTGAACGCACTCTGCCATTTCACCCGTGAAAGAGCTGGCGTTGTCTGCTCAGAAGCTTCCTTGTGGGCAGTGGCTTGCTGTGCAATTGGTTTGACGTCTTGTGGAAGCTGCCTTGCATCTTTTTAAATAGCTGATGGTAGAGCATTGCTGACTAGCCAGAGCTGAGTCACCTTTTGACGCAAGCTTCTTTGTGTATTGCAGCCGATTGCCAGAGAGGCTGTCTCTGTTTTCTGATGCAAGGAGCTGCAAGCTTCCATCTCCGCCACAATGTCACCCTGCTGGCTGGCTCTGTCCACAGAGTTCAACAAACCAGTTCAGCCAGGACAGAGAAAAAGGGAGGGAAGTGGGGGTGGGGAGAGGAAGAAAGAGAAGGAATGGGAGAAAAAGGGAGAGAGAGAGAGAGAGAGAGAGAGAGAGAGAGAGAGAGAGAGAGAGAGAGAGAGAGAGAGAAAGGTTTTAAACTCTGATGAAACCTGAGTCCTCCAGGTAATTGCCAAATAGCTGGCCTCACTAGGCAGGGTGAAGAAGTCCCATTTGGAATTCATCTCCTTGACTTCTTATCTTGTCATTGCTACTCACTTATAAACCGGGTTACTCTGCCTCAAGCAAGTATTTCTGCTCCCTACCCTAAGCCTTTGTTTCTGCATTTATAAGATGGTGGCTAATATTTCCTATCTCACAAGATAGCTGGGGAACTAAATTATCTACCAGAAACTGCCCTCTAGCCCTGACTGCCAGCCCAGACTGTGCTGGGCTCCTCTGTTGTATACTTCCATAGGCCACTCCACTCCTCCTTCCCAGAACCATTTATCCTAATTATGTGATTAATAGTGCCTCCTGTTTAATATCTGGCACCCTTTCTAGAACAGGAGACCTACATGTATTGGGGGCTATGTCAGTTTCATCCACCACTCTATTTTGGCTGTCTAGCCACAAATCTGGTAGCCAGTTAGGTGAACAATTAAAATGTGTCAAATGGTCAAACTATAAACTATTTGAATAATTTGCATTCAGCTTTGCCCTTCTCCAAAATACACAGCTTGGAGGTGATAAAGTAATCTTTGAAGAGCAAGTCCAACCTTTCATTACTTTCCGTAAAGCCCCTCTCTTCTCTTTAGAGACAAGCAATAATGCAGGTCTCCATTCTCATTCCCTGTCTGTCCTCTTTGACAGTCACCTCTCCTCAGTGGATTTAGGTAGCTTCAGGACACTGGACCACTTAGAGCATCTTTGTCCCTTTACATGAGATTTATTCCCCTGCCTGAAATGTCCTCTTCACTCTGGTTCTTCGTGGAGAACTTCTACACGGTTACCTCCTCCACGAAACCTTCCCCAACCAGTCAGCAACCCCCTCTCCAAATACAACTGACCACTTCCTTCCTTGTGTCTCCAGGTCTATTTTACCCTCTGTTTCCTAATGGTCAGTTATTAAATATATATTTTTTCTTCCTGCAAAGAGATGGTAAATTCTGGAGGGGTTGAGGGCAAAGAGATGGTAAATTCTGGAGGCATTGAGGTTGGTAAGGATGGTAGGCAGGTAGGTAGGATAGGAGGGAGGGGGTGGGGCACAGGAGCCCTAATGGGTACTGAATTGCAATGGGTGAATGAACACACCGAGTGAGGGGACTGACCAGGCTGCAAGGACAAGTCTGTTCCAGAAATGGAGGTGTCTTTAATCCAGGGTGAATGCAGGGCATGCTACATCTGTCAGGGCACCTGCAGCAGCAGCAGCAGCAACTGAGGCTGAGTCCTAAAATAGACCGCACACCAGGTGAGAGCGTGTGTGCCAGCACGCCGCGCGCCGAGGCCTGGCACCCAGCCCGGAGTCAGGCGCAGCTCCAAATTAGGCTTGAATTCCCTCTGTAAGCAAACAGCAGGGCAGGGAACAGAAGCGTTGGCTAATTTTGAGCGGATCAATGCTTTCTGTGCTGGAGATGGCCTAAAGCAGCTCGAGAATGAAGCCAGGTCCCCTTGCTGAGTCAGCTGGGGGCTCCGCAGCAGTGCTGGACGTATGTGACTATGTTTTGCCTCTGACTTTGGAGAACTGCTTGTTTAGTCCATGATATCTATCTGGATGCTGGACAGTTTGAAATAGAAAACAGAAAGTAAGAGCAAGATGGAAAGAGCCCAGGCTTTGCAGTCAGAGGGATCTGGGTTTTTCCTTCCACGTAACTGTGGAAAAGTCACTTAACTCTCTAAATCTCAGTTTACTCTTCTATAAAATGGAAATAATTATAGTACCTGCCTTATACCCTCTGAGGGTTGTGTGTGATACTATAATGTACCCCTGTAGTTAGTGTTTAACATAGAGCAAGGGTGATTTTTTTATCTGGGGGACATTTGGCAATGATTAAGATGATCTTTGATTGTTACGACTAGGGGATGTGTTCTGGCATCTAGCAAGTGGAGGCCACGGATGCTGCTACACATTTTATGGTGCACTGGACAGCTCCTCACAACAGAGAATTATCCAGCCCAAAATGCCAACAGTGCTGAGTTTCAGAAAATCTGCCTTGGAGTAAGCTTAGCCATCTGGAGGCGCAAAAATGGTAGCTATTAAAATATAATTATTATCTCTTTCCACTTACATGTACTGAGTATATATTTAGAAACTCTGGAAGAAGCTGTGGTGCATTAAGGATGGCTATAATTTCTTTGGCACTCCTCCCATTGAGAGGTGGGGTCTCTGTCATCTCTCCTTGAACCTAGGCAGGCTCAGTAATAGCTTTGAACAATTAAAATAGGCTGTAAGTGATGTTACTCCAGTTTATGAAACTATCAGCTTTTATTTTCTGCCTCTTAGAAACTCTCTTTGGGAATTTCAAGCTACCATGTTTGAAGGCTGATTTCCAGAGATACCATACTGGAGAATTCAATTGTAGATGATCTAATTGACAATCCCAGCTGAGTTCAGCCTTCCAGCCCCTGCCAAGGTGCCAGCCATGTGAACAAAATCTCTTGGACTCTCCAGAGCAGCCCATCCACCACCTGAATACCACCGGTGTAGTGTTGTAGTCAACATCCCATTGAGAAGTAGAATTGCCTATTTGAGGCTTGCCTACATTCTTGCTCTACAAAATTGGGAGATATAATAAAATGGTTATTGTTTTAAGCTACAATATGTTGGGGGTACTTTGTTTTGCACCACTATATGACCAAACAGAAGTATCAGGTATCCTCGGGTAATTTATGTCTTAATTCCTTATCAATGTCTTGATAAGGAATGATCCTGTAACTACAAAAGAGAAAAATGTAAAACCAAATATTTGTATTGACAAATCATTAAGATACATTCATTATATGGAAGCCAATACACTAGCCCTGAAGATTACTGGATTTAAATCTCAGAGATAGAAGGTTTTACTACTTAAATAACTACATAGAGTTATTCTGAAAACTCAATAGGAAAATATATATGAAAGTGCCTAATTCATGTATTGGCACAAAATTGGCACTTATTAAATGTTTTTTGAATTTTAATACATTTAGAGGTTGAGAGGGAAAGGATTATTATCAAGAACTTGTATTAGGGGGAATGATTCATGGAAGATATAAACCTTGAAGTAAGTCATAAATTACTATAATTTTGAACTGTTTCTTGCATTAAAATAGGCAACATTTGAAATTTCCCTTGTTTAGAAATGAAAATAAGTTATAATTCTGTCTGGGAGTGGCCTAAAAATGCACTTGTGTATGGGCTAGGGGCATTCTGAGAAATAATTCTATCTGTGCACATGTTGGGCTTTAGTCAGACAGAGAAACAGTGGGTAACTAGGTATGGCAGTAGAAGCCAGAATTCAGTGATAACTTGGTCACCACAGATCACCAGGGAAGATCCTGTGACCCTTAAGGAGAAAAGTTAACAGAATGGATTTAGTAGCTCAACCCAAGCATTAGAAGGGAGCGAGAGTCTTGGTGCTGGCTTTAGTGCAGTGACTATAACGTGCAAACACCCAAGGTGGGAAGGTACTTGCAGATCACTTTCAGAGTCCTGCTTTGGGATTCCCTTTGAAAAGAGGAACATGGGAGTGAGAAGCATTTCCCTACAAGAGAAGAAAGCAAGCGAGTGGCACTGTCTGAGCAGCTTAGTAGCCATGGAATGAGCCACCGCCAGAAGGTGGGACTGCAAGGAGTTCGGGAGCATTGACCTCCCCAGACGCATTCGAGAGAGCCCAAGGAGGCATAAAAAAAGTTGATCTTGGGGACTTGCATGAGCCCAAGGGCTAGGGAGAGGGACCCTTGAAGGCAGCAATAATGTTATCCACTTGTAAAAGTAGAGGCAACTGAGCTAATAAAATTTAGATCTAAATCTGAGTCCACAGACTGTTGAAGCCTGAAGACATTTGGTTTACAGAGAAATAAGAAAATCACCTTGAACTGTGACTGAATGACTTTTGTTTACCTGGTCACAATCAGTCAAAAGGAGTGGTTTGAAAAGAACTGTTTTCAGATAACTCCTGCTCTTTCTGACTCTAGGTGCACAATTTGTGTCTCTTGTTTCTCTGAAGGTAAGACGTGGTCTGTGCACCTGGGAAGATGATGAGGACAGTTAAGGAGCAGCTCCTGAAACTCTGCTGTGAACTAAATGTTTGTGTCCTCCCAAATTCATATGTTAAGACCCTAATCCCACGTGGTGTGGAGGTGGGGCTTTTGGGAGGTGATTATTTCACAAGGGTAGAGCCCCCATGAATGGGAGTATTGCCCTTACAAGAAGAGGCCAGAGGTGTAGCTAGCCCTCCTTGTGCTGCTGGAGGGTACAAAGAGTTGACAGTCTGCAACTTGGAGGAGGGCCTTCACCAGAACCCGACCATGCTGGCACCCAATCTCAGACTTCCAGACTCCAGAACTGTGGGAAATAAATTTCTGTTATTTATAAATCTCCAGTCTGTGGTACTTTGTTATAGCTGCCAGAACTGGCTAAGACATTGCCACGGAGCAAGACGTGGTCATTGCAGGGAGAAAATAGAACACAGACTGATCGAACTATGGCTAGCAGAAAGGTGAGCTTTGCCTCTGGTTGTTTACACCTCCCAGCACACGCTTTTCTCCTCAGGAGTGAACTAGGCCAGGCTGAACCTAATTCCATGACTTCCCAGCTCTGTCTGTACCCCCTGCCCTGGCGAGTGTGCGGCTCTCATCTTCATTTTACCACAGAGGAAGTTTGTCCTGGATGTTCTCACCATTTGTATTCTCCTAGTTGAATAAGGACCAGTGTGCTTTGGGGATAAAACCGAGGGTTTTAAACAAACAAACAAACTTATAAATATCAAATCTTAGAGCTATGAGTTAACAACTTTATGATCTTGAGGAAGTCAGTAAAACCTTCTGAACCTTGCTTTATTCGTTGGTGAAATGAGGATAATAAACCTTTTCCACAGGTATATTGAAGAGATGGATGTTGAAATGCTCTGCAATATTATTTGGATATTCTGCGGATGGATGCTTCACCATCTACTCCCCAGTCCAACCTGGGAACGTTACCACAGATGTCGGAATTACCAATTACACTTGAATTTATGCCCTCTTAAGCAGTTATGCTGGGTAATCCTGAGGCTGAGAACTCCAAGACATTGAGGAACATAAAGAAAGGAGATGAATATGAGCCTTGGCGGTTTGGATCTGTGTGGTCTTTCTCAGTACGTACCAGTGGGGCCAAAGGAAGAGAGAAAACAAGAGTATAGGAAGCTGTTTACTAACTGCTTTTCAGGGTGTTGGCAATCATTGTCTGACTCGAGCCTTAACATGATTCAGTGATACAGGAACAACACAGATTGCTATTGTTAGCTCCAGTTTGCAGGTGAAGGCACTAAGCCTCAGGCAGATGCTGTGTTTTTTGTTTTGTTTTGTTTTGTTTTGAGACAGAGTCTTACTCTGTTGTCTGGGCTAGAATGCTGTAGCATCAGCCTAGCTCACAGCAACCTGAAACTTCTGGGCTTAAGTGATCCTCCTGCCTCAGCCTACCAAGTAGCTGGGACTACAGGAACAGCTATTTTTTTGTGTGTGTTTTTAATTGTCCAGCTAATATTTTTTATATTTTTAGTAGAGATGACAGAGGTCTTGTTCTTGCCCAGGCTGGTCTCAAACTCCTGAGGTCAAGTGATCCCCTCTCCCTGGCCCCCCAGAGTGCTAGGATTACAGGTGTGAGCAAGCCACTACACTCGGCCAGATTCTGTGTTTAATACCTGCTGAATATACCAGCTTCTGGGCATGAGAACACTTGGCAGAATGTGGTCCACTTCTCTTTCATCTCCTGAATTTTACAGTACCATGTTGGCACAAGTATAGATAGGGTTGGAGGAAGGGGCTAACATCTTCCAAAATGACAAATATGTTTCACGGAAATGAAAATGTTTCCATTGAATCCTTATAACAACCCTTCAAATAACCATTAACATCTCCACTTTATTGACAATAAACATGGACTCAACGAGCTTAAATAATTGCACCAAGGTTATGCAACAAGTAAGTGGCCAAGTTTGGCTTGAACCCAGGTTTTCTATGAAAATTCTCTACCCCTTCCTCCTATGTGTGTATCTCCTCTATATCCAGTATTTCATGCCACCAGAGTGCTATTGCATATCTAAAGTGACCTTCCAAAAGAATTCTCTCCGATAAAATGACAAGGCTTCTCAGCAGAAAGAGATTTCATGTAATGGCAAATCTCAACAGCTGCTGGCATTTCTCTTTGCTCCGTTAACCTCATTCTTGAGGCGGGAAAAAGAAAGGTTACTATCAGTGATTTTACCACAGGAGTGGAACTGACACCTTAGCCAGCTGTGACCAAATGATCCATTATTCATGTGGCAAATAAGCTCCATCATTTCTCATTGCCTCACCTGCCTGTGAATGCCTCTTGTTTCCTTCCACCCTTTTGAATGTTTTCAGATTGTTACTGCACAGAGCAAGCCAATCAGTCTAGTTATGCCTAACAAGCATCCCTTGTTAAATTCCAGTTAAATTCAGAGGCAAGAAAATCTTGTCTATTTCAATGCCAGATAAAAGATCTTTTGGTTATAGTTGTTGTTCACCAAAGACATTACTCACTGTGATCCAAAACTGGAGTATTCTGTAGCACAATTTTAAGCAACATGGAGGCAAATAACAGTTAAAGAAGAAACCCTAGCAAGGGAGCAAGTAGTCAGTTTTAAATTCCAATTGTTGTGGCTGAGATAACTTTTGATTGTGGCACACATGTGAGGACCACAGAGGGAAGATCTTCTCAGAAAAGGAGTATATTCTTTTGTTTTGTTTTTATTTTTTTTAATTTCAAAATATTAAGGGGATACAAATGTTTTTGATACATGGCTTGAGTCAGGGCTGTAAATGTATCCATGAACTGAATAGTGTTCATTGTACCTGTTAGGTGACTTTTTGCCCTTCCCCACTCCCCCCCCCACCCCCGTCCCACTCGATTTCTAATGACTTTTACTTTCCTGTGGGTATTTAAATGCCCATCAGTTAGTTCCAATTAATTAGAGAGTATATATGTTGTTTGTTTTTCCATTCTTGAAATACTTACTTTAGGATAATGGTCTCCAGATCCTTCCAAATTGCTGCAAAAGACATTAGTTCATCCTTTTTTATGGCTGAGTGGTACTCCATGGTATGCATATACCACATTTTGTTAATTCATTCATGAATTGATGGGCACTTGGTTGATAATACATCTTTTCAATTGTGAATTGTGCTGTAATAAACATTTGAGTGCAGGTGTCTTTTTGATAAAATTACTCCTTTTCCTTTGGATAGATACCCAGTACTGGGATTGCTGGATCAAATGGTAGGTCTACTTTTGGTTCTTTGAGAAATTGTCATACTGTTTTCCATAGGGGTTGTACTAGTTTGCAATTCTACTAATGCTGTATGAGCATTCCTTTCTCTCTGCATCCACGCTAGCATTTTGCTGACAATATGATCTTGTATCTAGAAAAATTCCAAAAACTCCACTAAGAGTCTCCTGGAATTGATAAATAAATTCAGCAAAGTCTCAAGATATAAAATCAATGTACACAAATTAGTAGCATTCCTATGTACCAATAACAGTGAAGCTGAGAGTCAAATCAAAGACTCAACACCATTTGCAATAGCTATAAAGAAAATAAAATACCTAGGAATATACTTAACGAAGGAAGTGAAAGATCTCTACCAGGAGAACTATGAAACACTGAGAAAAAGAAGTTGCGAATGACACAAACAAATGGAGAAACATATCATGTTTGTGGATTGGTAGAATCAACATTGTTAAAAATGTCCATACTTTCCAAAGTGACTTATAGATTCAATGCAGTCCCCATCAAAATACCAATGGCATATTTCACACATCTAGAATTAATAATTCTATGCTTCATTTGGAACCAGAAAAAAGCCCAAATAGAAAAGGAGTATATTCTAAGTAACATTACGTATTAAAGTTGTTCCTTTTTTGCCTAAAGCCATGGGGATTTACAAAATCTCTTTCAGCAAAGAGAAAGACTTTTTTTTTGTAGATTCAAGCAAAAATAGAGCATTTACTGAGTATACAGCATTGGTTAGGTTCTGATTTGGGACCTTCCACATGTGCTGTCCTCCTTAAATCACCAACAATTCTTTTCGAAAGAGGATATACTGTTGAATAGATAGGTGAAGTAGTTTTATTAAGGTTCCACAGCTAATAAATGGAAGAGCTCAGAATCCATTCCAAAACTTCCAACTGTAAGTCCAGTGCTCCTTTTACTACATGTAAAACATTTATGGACACTCAGAAACTTAGCAGTAGGCAAGATACAGAAAAGTATTAGTGGAATCTACTGTCATTAGACAGCAATAACATCTTGGGCATTCTTAGAAGTTCATGTCCATGCTATTAGTAATTAAAAATAGTAAGAACTAGGATAATAATAAAAGACTTTAGTTCAAAGCAGATGAGTTTTGAACTTAATAACTGAATGCTGAATGATTGTAGAGAGGCAGCCTGAGAACTCTCTGTGATGAGCTCTCATAGAAGGATGTGCTGCTAGGTATATGGACAAGGCTGAGACTTGAGTGGGTAGAAAAAACAATTGAGTGGGGAGGCGGAACCAGGCAACAACAGAAGGAGAATCCAGGATAGGAATTAAAAGAGAAACTAACTCAACAACTGCTGGTGCAGATTTTAGCAAAGCAAAATGAGGAGGGATTGAGAGAGCTAATACTGTATTCAGACTTCATTTATTCATTTAATAATTATTTCTTGAGCAGTGAATTTATGCCAGACTGCACAGATACCAAACGCAGAATATGAAAGTTTTTGTCCATATTGCATGTAAAATACAGGTGTGTATTTAAGTATTTTGGTTTCATCTTGTATGCAATTTTATATAACTTTACGTATATATGTAAATAGGTACACACGCATATATAAATATATGTAAATATTATAGAATTAACTGTGTGTGTGCAGGTCTGTGGTGGTGAAGGTGGTGGTGGTGGTGTGATTTTCAACCAACCCTTTGCTATGTTTTTTAAACCCTAAGTTAGAGAATCCATTAGGATGTTATTAAGGGGTGGTAACTGTATCAAGCGGATTCAACCATCACTTTAATTTACCTTTTTGGCAACTAGAGTGGATCAGTAGTAATCTAGTTACAAGGACAATTCTTATTTGTATATGTCTTCCCTCACATGGCCATTGGAGATAGCAGAGTCCTCAGCACATCAGAGAATGCTTGGGTCAGTTGGTTAAAGATTAATGTTGAAGCCAGATTGGAGGTTTCTGGACCCAGGCGGGTCTGCAGCCCTATTGCTTGCCTGATAACAACAGCAGGGTTCAGGGTAAGGGAATGTGAACGGATCCCAACAATAATTGATTTTTGGTCTTGAAAGACGACACAGAAAATTCCAAAGTTCTGGAGTCAGATAATTGTGGGTTCAAGCATGGTTCAGCCTCTTACTTATTTAACAATATTTAGTAAATTAATTAATCTTTCTGAGCCCAGCATCCTAATCAATGACATATGAATAATAATATTCTCTTGTATAATGGTAGTGGAGAACAAATTAGCTTATATATGTAAAGCACATAACACAGTATCTCACCCATGGGAAACAGTTAATGAGTTGTATTTATGTCTGTATCTCTCTCATATCTATCTTTCTTTCTTTTCTTTCTTTCTTTCTTTCTTTCTTTCTTTCTTTCTTTCTTTCTTTCTTTCTTTCTTTCTTTCTTTCTTTCTTTCTTTCTTTCTTTCTTTCTCCTTCCTTCCTTCCTTCCTTCCTTCCTTCCTTCCTTCCTTCCTTCCTTCCTTCCTTCCTTCCTTCCTTCCTTCCTTCCTTCCTTCCTTTCTTTCTTTCTTTCTTTCTTTCTTTCTTTCTTTCTTTCTTTCTTTCTTTCTTTCTTTCTTTCTTTCTTTCTTTCTTTCTTTCTTTCTTTCTTTCTTTCTCAGAGCTAAGTGTGGTTAACCAAGGTTCAATCTACTGTGTTTTCTAGGTTATCTTGAAGCAATGAGTAAGCAACTCTCTAGTTGACACATTTATACTATGGTTATTGATTCATAAAGCTTGGCAATGCTAGGTGCAAGTAGATGGTGACTAGACAAAATTATATTTGTTTTTAATGATTTTTGAAACATTTTAAAATTAAACATAGAATTTTCATAATATACATTATTAAAAACATCTTATATTTTGAACTTAATACAAATCATAAAAGCACTTAGAAGAATTATATGCACTTTTTAGATTCAGTATTTTTTAAAGAATCTGCTTATAATTTCCAAAATTTTGTTAACTTATAGAGTACTATTTATTGATCTGTCTCTTAAGAGTGTGATCATTAGATTCATTAAATGATGTCTCAGAAGAGAATAATATTGTCAATTATGATCACTATAAAATGTATTAAAAGTATATAAAGTGATTAAATCATTATTAACTATCATTTAGAATGCCATGAATGGTTGGTTGTCATTGTTTTTTATTGACCATCCCTATTTCTGTACTTCATTGCACTTGTGATCTATACACCATTGTACAGCAGTCACAGACATTCACACTACCACTTATTCCCTGGTTATGTCTTTCAATTTTTGCATATCTGTACATTCAATTTGTTTGGCAACATGTTACATGCCTACTTTGTTTATTCATTTTCTTTTTCATTCATTTATTTATTAATTCAATCTTTATTAGGAATTCAATATATTGCAAGTATTACATTAGGTTCTAGGGACACAATATAAACTTAGATATAATCTTGATTTTAGAGAAGTTTGTGCTGTATAAACATGCAGGCAATCATAGCATGGTTTTTCACACCCAAGAACTATGGGCTGCAGATCATTTTGGAGGGTCAGTTAACTAAGACCTGGAGCCTGGGAAGGCTTCCTGAAGGAAAGTTAAATATTTAAGAAAAAAAAATACATCATTGCCAGATGTAATTGAATATTAACATTTTACGTAGAAGGAATAGCATACACGAATACTTTGAAACAAAAGAATAAGCAACATTTTGAAGAACAAAAGGTAGGCCAGCACAGACGTATTAGACTTTGTGGTACAAAGATGATTAGTACAGTGATTTCTCTTGAGGAGCATTGCATATGCTATGAAGGAGAGAAATGTATCAAAGGATCAGAAGAAAATGTATTCAGTGATACTGTATCAGTGCACACAAAATCCTAAGGGCATATAATGAGGGTGCCTTGGTCAGCCTGGCAGTCAGGGAAGACATCAGAGAGGAGGTAACTGCTCTCCTCTGGTTGATCATAAACTCCCTGAAGGCAGGGATCACATCTTTTTAAAATTTAGTATTATCCATTTTGCCCAGCAGAGTAGTAGGCACCCAATAAATGTTGGATAAATCTCTGTTTTAATGTTGTTTGTTGTAATGATCCCTGGAAGACTAAGGCAGAGGCTGCTAGCCTAGAATATGGGATGTGGCAGTGACAGGCCAGGTAACTACAAGGATGCTGCTATGCTCTGTGCCTGTGGCTCTTTCTCTGGGGATATGTAGTTTTCATTAATCCGCTTTTACATTCATTCATTGATATTGGCCACCTCCACGTCCTGCATTGTTTCCAAGCTGGTGAATATAAAATTAATAGCTCATGGCCTTGTCCTTGAACATGGAGCTGGGAGACAAGAGATGTCAACATATTATTAGAACAATGTAATGCGAAAAATATTCTGGCAGAGCAAATGCTACTAAGAAACAAAGAAGGAGAAGTGATGATCTTTGGTGGCTGGGGTGATGAAGGTGTGAGTAGGTCTTGTCCTTGGTTTCCTTTTCTTCTCTTTCTAGGGTCTCCCTGTTAGTAGCTCATTCCCTATCACATCTTCCACTAACCTCAATGTTGCTGATTCCAAATCTATTTCCCCAGCATGGCCTCTTCCCAATACTTCACTCATATAGATCTAACTCTTGTATAGAGCTATTGACCTAATGTCCTGCTGACACCTCCAACTCAATTTGTTCAATCATGAGCTCATCATTTTCCTTCAAAACCTGTTCACTCACCCTGCTCCCTATTTTGGGAGCAGGGTCTAGTGTGCAGTGCTCTTTCCCTGGCCCTGTATCTAATCCTCTTTGGTTGATTCTCCTTCTGTGATATCATGGGTGTCATTTTCTCTCATTCCTACCACTGTTAACCCTATTTCAGGTTCTTATTTCTTCCCTTATGTAGGCAATGGAATTTTAGTCATTAAAAAAAGCAAAAGCAGCATGGCTCTCTATTAAGCAAAACCAGATCTCCAAGGTTTATCTCTTGATGGAGACTTTCCAGGTAAGGAGGGGACATCTGGACTAGTGATTCTCAATGTTGGTTGCTATTAGAATTACCAGAAGAACTTTGGGAAAGACTCGTGCCTGAGTTCCACTCTCAAAGACCCTAATTTAATTGTTCTAAGGTATGGCCTGGGGCACTGAGGGTCTTAAAAAACATCTCCAGGTAATTGTAGTATGTAGTTAAGGTTGACAACCACTGAGAAAGACCAAGGGGTCTCTCCTCTTTTTTACTGACATCTTCACCATCACCACTCTTGCTGGAAGAGTGAGCAAAACCCTTGTATGTCAACATATGATAGAAATTTCCAAAGTCTTTTAAAAATATTAAACAGAAGGGAAATAAACACAAAATGCATGAAGTACAAAAGCATCATTCTTATTCTATGATAGTCAGCTTTCTTCAGTCTGAAAGATGAATATGTCTATACAGCATAATAACCACAGCATCTGTTTAAAAAATAATATATAAACATAGAGGCATAAGAACATCCTTCTCTCATACTTGTTGTCTCTGCTTCCAATTTTCCCTATTTTGCTCTCAAGCATTAATGCCAAATTAATTTTCTTGAAAAACAACTTTGAACATATCAATCCCTTTCTCAAAATCTTTCAATACCTCCTCATTATGTACTGGGAAAAAAATAAAAAAGTTCTTTCTCTATTTGTTCTACAATTTACAGTTCTAACTTTATTTACTGTAAGTCTCTTTCATGTATTCCTGCCTTCCAGGCTTTGCTTATACTGTTCTGTATCATTGATTTTTTCCAATTCCAAATATATAAAATATCCTCATTTTTAAAGATTCTGCTCACATACAATCTCCTCCACAGAGCTTTTAAGATCATTTTGGAAGCAATTTTTTCATCCTCTTAAATAGTATAGTCCTTTTGTAGTCCATAAAACTAATTTATTAATAATAAAAAACTTTTCACATTAAAATTTTTTGGTTCATAAAATTAATTATTTCAACCATTTAACATTCATTGAGCACCTGCTGTGTGGGCTTTGTGCTAGAGATGTACACAGACCACTGCAGACATGGTCCCTGCCCACCATGAGAGACTGAGCAGGATACAAGGACTTTAATTACTCAAGTGACATTATTATTTGTGATTATGTCTGGGAATTTGAGGGGAAAAAGTAAATGAGTGTCAGGCCACGAACTTTCATTTTCTGATGAAAAAGCAAACCATCTTTCTAACTGAAACAAGCAGTTGAGCCAATGATGATTAGGCTTCTAATGCTAAAGAGTTGGTCTTAGAAGTAAGTGAGCTAATGAGAAATAAGCCCTGATTTTGCTGAAATAACCTTGGAGGAGAGAGGCCAGTGAGGATCAATCTATTGCTTCTGAAAATAGGAGGTTTTGAGAGGCTGTGGAATCTGAGAAGGTTTAGTGCTGGTCACAACCAGCTTCTGTAGTGCTCATCCTACCAATGGAATGATTTGTGAAGGCTTGACTTGATTTTTGTGGGGAGCGGGGTCTTCCCAAGAATAAACACTGGTGGAAGGAACCCACTGGCAGCCAGATGGTGAACTGTGTGGGCTCACTAACATCAAATCTGTCACCAGCTGCATATGACATGCAGGAGAATGTTAGGGCAATGAGGGTTCCTTGGCTTGTGGCTAAGGTGGGAGATTGAGGTGGGGAGAAAAGGGTACTAGTACTTCCTGATTTGTCCACTGAAACGAATGGTAAATGATCTTTTACTTTTAAAGGCTTGATATTGAGCCTTCATTGTGCATGTTTTGGAGAACTGATGTCCCTTTAATTTTTCTACCTAATTTCAAAGAGTAGCAAGGTCTATCACAAAGAATTTATCAATTTTTACTTTAATTTTATTTATTTAAATACATTTAATACATTAAGTACGTTTTTTTTCACTCCTACTAGACCATAAGTTTCTTGGAGGAAAGATAAAATTATCTTGGTGTTCCTTTAAAAATACCTACTGTGGCCAGGTGTCCTGGTTCATGCCTTTAATTACAGCAGTTTAAGAGGGTGAGGCAGGAAGATTGCTTGAGGCCAGGAGTTTGAGACCAGCCTGGGCAACATAGCAAGACCCTATCTCTAGAAGAAAACTAAATGTTTCCTGCCATTTTTAATACAGAATAAGTGTCTGATAGCCATTGTTTTATTCAACAAATGAATGAGCAATAATTGTATCAGTTTGTTAAGGCTGACTTAGCACAGTAGCAAAGTGCCACAAACTGAGTCACTTAACCACTTTTGGTGAAACAATCAAAGAAATTTATTGTCTCCCTGTTCTGGAGGCTAGAAGTCCAAAATCAAATGTCAAAAAGATTGGTTCCTTCTGAAGGCTGTGAGAGAAAGATCTATTCTAGAGCATTCTCCTTTGCTTGTAGATAGCTTATAGATGACTGTCTTTCCCTAGATCTCTTCTTATCATTTTCTCTCTACACATGTCTTTGTGTCCAATTTCCCCTTTTAATAAGGACACTAGTCATGTTGGATTAGGACCTACTCTAGTGGCAAGACTTTAACTTGATTTCCTCTACAAAGACACTATCACCACAGAATGTCATCACATTCTGAGGTACTGGGGGTTAGGAATTCCACACATGAATTTTTTTTGGGGGGGAGACACATTCAACCCACAATAATGAATAAAGTCCCTAAAACTCCATATGTTCTTCTTTCTTCTACTTTCTCCATTTATTAGGATTATTCTAGAACAGCACCGTCCAATAGAACTTTCTGCAATGAGGGAGACGGCTGCTATCTGAGCTCTTCAGTATGGTAGCTCGTGGTAAATGAGGCCATTCATTTTAAATATGGTTACTATGGCTAAGAAATTGAATTTTCAATTTTATTTAATTTTAATTTACTTTTATTAATGTAAATTTAGGCTTAGGAAGCTCTCTATGGAGTAAAACAGACATGGTTCCTTTCTTGTGGTGCTTTCTGTCTAGTAGGGGAGCCATATACAGATCACGTAAACATCGCTCATCTGTAGTTACAGATTTTGGTGAGAAATGTCAAAGAAAGGGTGTCATAAGAAAATAAAACAGGAACTCCCTGTGTTGGAGGAGCCAGAGAAGGCTTCCTAAGGAAGTGGCACTGAGCATGAAAGTAGGGAGATGGGGGGGAGTTACCCAAGGAAAGATGACGAAGAAGAGTGCTCCAGCAGAGGGAAGGGAAGACTGCCAGGGGAGAGTGATTACTTATCTCTGCCCTCAGGTAACTGATATTCCAGTGAGCTGTATTGACAATAAACACAAACAAATAAAATACTTTCTGGCACTGATCTATTCTACAGAGAAAATAAAATATTTGGTTGGAGGAGAGGGTGTGCTTGAATATGGGGAGAAGGTCAGTGTTGTTGGAGTGTAGGGAGGGTGAATGGAGGAAGATATATTCAGAAAGGCAATCCATCATCTGGGGCTTGGGGTGAAGGCAAGGTTTTGTGCAGGCACTGGCAAACCCTTGGGATATTTTAAGTAGGAGGATGACATGATCTGATTCCCAATTTAGAAAGATTACTCTGGCCACTCTGGCTTTGTGGACAATAGCCGGTAATGGGGCAAGAGTGGAATAAAGGAGACCATCTGACAAGCTGTTGCCAGTCAAGGAATGATGGTGGCTTGAATTAGGTTTTTATAGTAGAAGAGGTTGTGAGATGCAGTCATGTTTGGAACCTGTTTTCCAGATAGATAAATAAGATCCATTTAGAGATTAGATGAAAATATGAGGAAGGGAAGCAAGAATGATTCCTAGTGTTTGACTTGAGCAAGGGGAGTGGCTGTGGTGCTTGTTGCTGAGAAGAGGAAGATTTGGTAAGGAGTGGGTTTGCATGGATGGCAGGATTAATAGTTTTGCTGTGGACATGTTATGTTTGAGAACATTCTATGCAGTAGAAAAGCTGCATTGGTAGCTGTAAATCTGAGTCTGAAGCTCAGAGGAGAAGCTCAAAGAGGAGACACCTTTTAGAGTGAACCATTTATAAATGGAATGTAAATCCTTGAAGGGGACGAGCTCCCAGACTGGGTGCCCAGCCCTGAGCTCAGAGAGTACATCAGCTTTACTTGGTGAGCAAGCTACTCAATCTCTTTAAGTCTCATTTTCCTGACCATGCAATGGAGGTTATGATAACTGCTCACAGGATCATGGTGACCATTGGATGAGATGATATTTTACAGCAACCTTGCATAGCACTTTGCATGTGGTTTGTACATCAAACACCTCCCCTTTGGTGTCCACACCACTCTCCTCTGATGAATAATATGGGATCTCTAGTGGGAACGTTTTGATTAAGGCACCATTTTTAAATGGAAACCTAATAGATTACAACATGTTAGAGTTTCAACTATTTTACAAGGTCTTGAATGCTTTTCAAGCTAAAAGTGAGGAATACTCTGGTGCTCAACCTTGAAGTTTTAAAATGTTTTGCAAACAATGGAAAGCAGATTTCTAGTGCTTTAAAAGCCTCAAAAAAAAAGAAACACCCATTGTCTCTGCAGATATATGAAAAGAAGGGTTGATTGAACTGGAAATAAAAAGGAACTTATAGCATCGCTGTGGTGGAGGTGAGTGAGATAAAGAATTTCTTCAGAAAGAGTTGTCATAAAATGTTCACTGTGTCAATTTCCTTTTTATTCCCCCACTATCTCAGCTAAATTTGGTGGCTAACTGGGCTTGGACGCTGACTCAGCTCCCCTCTTTAGCCTCTGGTTCCAAGTTCTATCTTTTTTTTTTTTTTTCTTCACTCAGAACTCTTGTTCTAACCTATGGCAGTCTCCTGAGACCCCATAAAGCCCAATGAGCAACCAGTGTGAAACACACAAACTATACTGCATAAAAGCTGTGCATCTTCCACTTTGCGGAAATGCATTTTTAAACGCTTGAGAGAAATAATTTAAAAAAAAGATTATTCCCACTATGAGAACAACAGTTGGGTTTGGAAAATCAAAACAAGTTGTAAAACTGCTGGGATCTTGGTTCCATGAAGAGTACTCTGAGTGATAATGAGACATTGTTCAATAAAGGGGGGATGATTACAAGACTGTGGTGACATAAAACTTGTTGCCAAGGCAATCTTTTCTCAGTTGGAACAGGCTATCCTCAAGTTGTATTTTGTTTTTCCTGCTGGATCTCAGAGAACATTACATAACCCAGTGTTATTACTGAAATTATATTCTGTCCATGAAGCTGGGAGTAAGTAAAAAGTTACAAGAAGGAGAGATTTTTCACTTCATAAAAGCAGTGGGACTAAACTGGATTGCAAGAAAGATTCCTTCCGTCTGATGGGTCAGGTATAGTCAAATTGAGACACATACTGAAACTCGTGAAATAGAGGTACTTGTACGACCTAAAACATTACTCAAGGGACTAGACTAGGCTGGCATAGATAGATAGGTCTGCCCTCTGCATAGGAAAGTAGAAGTTGTTTACCACACAAAGCCTGGGTTGTATGAAGAATGAAGGAGAGAATGTAGGAATCAGAGCTAGATTAGGCAATGACTGATGATAATTGAAGTTTAGTATAGGGAAAAATTACCAGCCTGTACCTAAGTGTTCATATTTCTATAAATCTTTCTCTAAATTGTGATGTATCATTTATATATCCTAGTAATGAACAGACAAATAATTTATATTATGCCTTTAATGCAAGACATATTTTATAGGGAAACCATCAGAGATTTTCTTCTGTGCTGGGCTATTTCCACCTGCTCAATCTTACCTTTGGGCTTGGGAAGTCAGACTAAAAACATTACAATTCAATCGTTGGAAGTTTTCCAACTGTGTCTTTGAAAAATATAAAATGTTTCTTCCAGATAGGTCATGTAAACCTAAAACCTATTAACCATTAAAGGCAGCTTGAGCAACAGAAAGTAGTACGTTAGAGCCTTACTATTCAAGGTAGGATCTGTGGACTGATGCTGATGAGAAATGCACAGAAATTGAAAGTAAGCATTCAGAAACTCGAAGAGCAATTTGACGTTGCTATGATATCTAAACTAGTCACATGAAGCAGGACCATACATTATCTGCAACTGTTGGAAAATTTAAAAACAAAACAAAACCCAAACCACAGCAGACAAATAAATTAACAAAACACTAGCCCTTCATCATAAGAGCCAAGTTAAAGAAACCAACACCAGTCAATTTGGTCCCCTTTGCACTTTTGTTCTAATGTATGAAACCAGCTACCTATTTGCCTAAGTTGGGGCTATTTGATCCCCACTTAGGGACCTACTCCAGGCTTTGAAACCACTTCTTTTCTCTAGAATACAGAAAGAAGTAAAATTCTATGAAGCGCAAGCACAACACTTATCCTTCCAGTAGATATTTATTGATTACTATGTGCCAACTGCTGTGGGACCCAGGGCTATAAATATGAATAAGAAACTCTCCCTGCATCAAAGGGCTTAAAGCCCAATTGGAAAGACTTATAAAAAGATTATTACAATAGAGTTTGGTGTAGTCAATCTACCTTTCTCCTCTCCTTCCTTCTCTCCTTTCCCTTCTTCCAGAAATACTTATTGCTCACTATATTTTAAACACTGTGAGTTACGCAGACAATATAGTGCTGAATGAAGATGCTACCCTCCCTCTCACTTGGGGGTTTCAGCTTTGTCAGAGAGACAGCCATCAACTAGATAACTACACGGTTAAATTAATTAGTTAACTGAGCAGTAATTGATACACATTTAAATAAAAAGAACAATGAACATGTATGCCAGGAAGACCTAAACTTGATTTAACATAGAGTGAGGGAGGCGGTCAGTTGGGGAAAGTGTTCCTGATGGTGGACTGTTTGAGCTGAACTCTAAAGGTTGTGTGGGGTTTATCCCAATGAGGAAGTGGACGGAGATGCACACATGAGAGCAGCACGTACGAAGGTCCTGTGGCAGGAAGGAAGCTGACATGGGTGAGGTGCTGTGGGAGAGGGGCCTGCCTTGCGTGTCTTGTCAGCGAGGCTGTTGCAGTTTACACCTTATTTATATCTGTTAGTCTGACTCTCAGTTCCTATCTTTTTCCTTCCTCTTAAACCAAGGAGTCCAAGTAATTGGATGCATGCCTTCTCCCTTATTAGAAGACCCTGTGCTATGATGCATTGCTTGCTCAAATTGCAGCCCTTTCTTCCTTCTGAAAACTCCCCTTCTCCCTGTCCTTGACTGGGGTTTTAATGATGGATTTTATTACTTTGTTCTTGATCACTGGACTAAATTCACCCATCCAGAAAGTCATCCTCTCTGCCCTCTCCCTCCTCTGCTCTGGCCAAAAAACACTCCCGGTCAATTGTCCCTGATACTAAGTAGTGCTGACTGCTTGCCTAGCCTCCCATATGGTATAGTATCAAGCCATACAAATAGAATACTGGGCTGGCTGAAAGATTTTCTCTGATTGCTGGGAGTGCAGCCCACCTCCCAGGTGTTTCCCAGACTACTCATTCCATGAGCTTATTTAAAGGGAAGGGAACTTTCCTGACTGTTTAACACCCTTAGATCTTCATTTCTCTGTTCAGATCTTGTCCTTACTTATTCTATGTTCTCATAAAATATGGTGAAATGAAAAGAGAATAGACTTTGAGGTCAGATCAACTAGGGTTCGCATTTAGCTCTGATACTAGTTTCCTGTGTGATCCAGGGAAAGCAAATTATCCTCCCCAAGCTTTAGTATCCTGTCCAGCACAAAAGTTTATAAAATGCTTAGCCTCTGGGGTTGTTGTGACTATTAAATGAGGCAACGTATTTTAAGTACCTACTTCTCAATGAATGATTCTCTTCTAGATATCCACCTTATATTTTTTTAAGGCCTATTTGATCATGAAAAAACTAACCAAGATAGAAAAAACACTGAATCCACACACCAGAAAAAGGAAAAGAAACTGACATTGTCAGTTTTGGTCTCAGCCCTCCTTGCTGAAGAGTCTGACACAGACACATGTTGTCTTTCTATTAATATCTCATTTAGCCAGTATTCTATCACAGAAGCCAGTCTACTCCCATGGACTTCTCTTTAACCTTTTTTATTAGCTTATTAATAGGATTAGGGAGATGGATATCGTTTAATGGGACACTTCTGCCTCCCTCTGAAAAGCTTGACATGCATAAATTAAAAAGGACACACATTTGCATGTAGCCAAGGAGGTCATCTGTCTGGCTCTGATGAGATGATTTGTAATCATAAGTCTTGCACTCCTGTGTGGGAAGTAAAGGAGAGAAAAAGAAAGATAAACTGAGATAGGGCTAGAAGAAGACAGAAAGGTGAGCGTCTAGATGAAAAAGCAGAGGCAAAGCTGGCCCTGACAGGAAGCAGGCAACTAAATGTAATGTGGTAAGGTGAGTCTGGGCCAGGTGGGAGGAGGGTGGAAGGACAGACAGGCCAAGCAGTGGTGGGGGTCTTTGGATCCCAGCTTCTAGTCTGGCAGGCAGGATAGAAGGGTTTAAGCTGAGCTGGAAAGTATGAGGTGAATGTTGCCACTGTGTGATGTGAGGGGGTACAGAGCTTCAAAGAGCACCGTTCTCATTTTAAAAGAAGTGATGAGTTAGAGGAGGACAGGGACTTTCATTACGGTAATATCAGAACTATGTGCTAAGTGCCACAATGGAAAGATGGTCGGGAGCACTGACCAAAAGAGCTGGTAAGTGTTTCTGGGGAAGTCAGGAATGGCATCGCAGAGGATATGCCTGCCTTAGGTCAGTTCACTAGAAGCAGAGCCTGAGATGGGGATTTATTTAAAGTGCACTCTTGGAAGAGCCAGGTAGTGAGGGATGCAGGC
Organism: Microcebus murinus; assembly: GCF_040939455.1. NCBI lineage: Eukaryota > Metazoa > Chordata > Mammalia > Primates > Cheirogaleidae > Microcebus > Microcebus murinus. The sequence continues at coordinate 38,589,220 of NC_134110.1, read as the reverse complement.
TAGGGCAGCAGGAGCAGCTATGCAAAGATAGGCTTCCAAATTGCACCTTAGAGGTCATCTCACCCAGAGGCAAGAGGCCTGGCATTATCCCTCCTCGTTGGTCACTCATTTGTCACAGGTGGGTGGGAGGATGTGTGGTTGCCTACTACTCCTCTCTGGGGAGGTGGCTCCTGTAAAGCTCTCTGGAGAAGGCAGCATGTGTAAGTGGTTAGTGGCCAACACCCCAGCAGCTGATAGAGGAGTTCACCAGCATCTGCTACAGTGACACTGGAAGTGGTTCATTTGCTCTGATGACTTGGAGGATGACACAGCAGCATTTCATGGGGAAGTGAACACATGTGCAAAGGCCAAGAGAGTTGATGGGACTGGTTTGCTTTAGAGGGCCCAGCAGTCAGGATTAGGTGAGATGGAAGTGTGGAACAGGTGGCAGAGATGAGGCTGAGACAATGGTCATTGGCAATGCGGTCTCGGGGTTGACACAAATCCAGGCTTGAATTCTTACTGCTGCTTGCTGATTATGTGGCCTAGAGCAAGACACCTCACTTTTCCCTTGCCTCGGCGCCTCATCTGTTAAATGGGTATGATAAGACTACCTTTCAGGATTGTTGTGAGAATAAAATAACGTAATGAAAGTAAACCATTGAGCACATGACCTAGGACATATTAACTTTCAACAAAGTACAGTCACCTTATTTATTATAAAGCTGGAAATGTTGACTGATTTTTGATGCTCTTTAATTCTATTCCAAGGAGTTAGGAGTTTATACAAAAATAATGATAATGATGATGATGATAATAATATTAGTAACAGCATCAACAACAGCAGTAACAGCAGCAACGCAATTAGAATTAATAGTCAAATGGGAAGCCACCAGATGTCTTTGCAAGAGTAGGGAATTCACAGGTCTGTGATTAAAAAACGATACTTTGGTTGTCCCTGTGGGGAATGGATTGGTGATAGGAAGTGAGGAAGGCAGGAGATCCAGCTATGAGGCTCTCTCAAAAGTCTAGGCAGGAGACATTAAGGCCTTGAACTTTGTCAAAAGTGTGGAATAAGAAGGGACTGAGCCAAGAGCAGAGTAAGGCCACTGAAACTTTGTAGCAACAGGGCTCAAAGTGTGTGCTTGAGGCTCTGCTTCCTGTTAAATGAGCCACGCCAAACTACACATCGTCCTACAAGCCCAGTAGAGAGCGGCCTCTTGCCTTTTAATGGAAGAGTCGCTGTGTGAGTTGCAAGTGGTCCCTGGTAATGCAATCCAGTGATTCTCGTGAGCCTTCCCTGTCACTTTTATTGAGTTTCTGTGTACTCTAATTTATTAATAAAGGGACAAAGGAGGACCATGAGCATATTTTACTCTTGTCATTATCTGGAAGAGTTTTTCGATGAAACTATTGAGCATAATGTAATCGCTGTTTCTGCCGAAAGCCCATCTCTATAAAGGGTGACCTTGGCTACAACTCCTGATGAAAATGGGGAAACATGCTGATTTAAGTTGGTCTTATAAAGGGCCTCTACTGCAATCCTGCCATGGAGGAAATCAATAGACATATCTCTGTAGATAAACACAAATAAAAATATCCTGCTCGGCTATGCTGAATTTCCACTCATCTTTCCAAGTAAAATGGTGAAGAGAGCTCATCACCTCTAGATCATAGTGAGTTGTATTTTAAGGTGGCACATCTTTTCCAGTCTAACATTGACTCTATGACTTCCCACATTATATTAACTAACAATAGATGGTAGCAGTTCTAACATGTATTGCAGGCGCCATGTTAACCACTTCACATGCAGTATTTTATTTAGATTTCATGATCATCATATGCAGTAGCTAATAGTGCAATACCCATTTTACAGATGGAGATACTGAGGATTGATGAAATCAAACAGAAAGGGAGAGAGGAACTGAAAACGAGTAGCTCAATGAACTGGTCCTAAATTCTGTGCATTCTTTCCCTTGCCTCTTCTTTTCTCTCAGGTTTTTTGTTTGTTTGTTTTTTGAGACAAGGTCTCACTCCGTTGCCTGGGCTAGAGTGCAGTGACATCACCATAGCTCACTGCAGCATCCAACTCCTGGCCTCAGGTGATCCTCCTGCCTTAGCCTCCTGAGTAGCTGAGACTACAGGCATGTGTCACCATGCCTGGCTAAGTTTTAAAGTTTTTGTAAAGATGTGGTCTCACTATTGCCCAGGTCTGTTTCCAACTCTTGGCCTCAAGTGATCTTCCAGCCTCGGCCTCCCACCCAGAGTGTTAGGATTACAGGGGTGAGCCTTTGCACCCAGATTTCACTCAGTTTTAGTGATACTGACCTTTTGACATTCAGAAAAAAAATCCCTCATGTGGTCATTTATCACCTATCCATGAAGAACCCTGTGTGTTTTCTACTCTCTCTGGTTTTCAGGGAACCATCACAGTATTTGTTCTTCCCACAGGACTCCGCATAGTCCTATGTCACCCCCTGCTTGTTTCATGGGTGGGGTTCATTACCCCAAAGCACAGTAAAGGGCTAAAAGTCAGAGACTATTTTCAGAAATAGATATGTTTCATTGAATCAAATTTTTCTGGAGTAATTGATCCATAGCTCATCAGATCTTGGTGCCTGCACTTTCCTCCTTCATTGCTGAATGTAGATAATGCTAAGGATTTATTTTAGAGAAATGCTTATTGACAAGTGACTAAGAACACCTAGAAGAATGGGACTATATATTATGTGATATGTAATATGTGCAGGCTTGTATGTAAGTAAAATATTTATGTGCATATCCCTTGATAGGTTTAGAAGTACATATTTGTTGTAATGCAATCAATATGTAATGAGGGCCTGTTATGAGCCCAGCAGTTTGCTAGGAGCTGTGTTGCAGCAGTAACTAGGCACAGTGTGATTCTCATGGAGCTTATCATCATCTAATAGGAGAGAGAATAAACAGATAATTACCTATATACCTTTGTGGAATTTACTTATGACATATTCTCATATTGGTGCATGAATTTTGACAGATAGGTGTAACTGTATCTGGATATATGGAACACATAACATAAATTAATTTATCTATTCATTCAACAAACATTCATTGAGCATTTGCTATAGTACAAGACAATCCTTACAGGTGACATCTTCTCCTGGTGTGGGGCAAGAGATATCTTATTATGGGCTACATATTGGGGCAAATTCAGAAAAATTTTGTGCACTGTTTTCCAAGATTAAACTTCCACACATGTTCATTTGCATCCTAGCTCCCAGCAGTTACTAGATAAGTGACTTTGAGTACCTTATTTAATTTCTGTTTAATCTCATCTGTAAAATAGAGACAGTAATGATACCCACCTCATAGGGTTTCTGTAAGGATAAAAAGTATATTGTATGTTAAAATCTTTAGTGTAGGCACATTAGAAGTCCTTAATCCCTGCTAGCTATGCTAGCTATTATTATTGTGGGGGAGTAGCTGCCTGGCAGTAATTACTGTCTGGTGGTGAGAGGCGACCTCCAGCTCCTTCATGGCATTATATCTCTCAGGGAGGAGCACAGAACCCCAGTGATGGGACTGGAAAAGGTATTCTCTGCCTTATTGTGCCATTAACATAAAGCCAGTGCTCCAGAAGCATTTCCCTGTTTCCAGAAAGCTAGAAATTTCCTTTTTCCTGAATAACTTCTGCGTTAGGCTTTCAGAGCTGAGGGTATAACCAGATACTAAGGAGAGTTTTCAATGACAGGCGAGTGGTGCCAGAATAACTCCCAGAGCATGGGATAGATGCTCTTATCTGGCTGATCAGCTTGAAATGACACGAAGTTGAGCCTAGAAGTCAACAATTGCTTGCTACAAACATAGAGATGAATTTAGTTCACTCCAGTGAAAGTTTTAAAATTTGGTGCTCACTTATATGTATTGTTTCCTGCTTTCCAAAGGCTCTTAATGGCCATTCACAAACCTCTAAATGGCCAGTTGCACCTTTCTTAATGCAATTCTCAATTTATAAATAGTAGTAGAGGTCTGTGCATGCATGTGTATGTGTGTGTGTGTGTGTGTGTGTGTGTGTCTTTGCTCCCCAGTATTTATTTAGAAGGTCTGTAGTCTGTCCATGTCTATCTCCTCATTGTTTCTAGCACGAGACTGGCACATGGTAGGCATTTAATAAAATGTTATCACTATTTGTTGAGTGAATAAAAAAATGACTTTGATTTACAGCAGCTCCATATTGGTTATAAGATCAAGTTTAATGACCTCAGTCTGGCAGTCACGTTTCCTCATGGATGAAGGAATGAGAGAGTTATGTCATGAACACTCAGGTCTTTCTGCTTCCTCTAGCTCAAATTAATATCCTCTCCTAAGCCTCTTACCTCTCCAAATGCAGCTGACTGACTCACCATCACTTCTAAGCTGTTTCCTTCCAAGACTTGTCAACTTTAGTGCAACCTCTCATCCCCTCCTCCCAGCCCATCCAGTCAAATTTTAGGGGCAACTCAACACCCTATGTTATGCCTATTGTGTCTGTTAGCTCACATTGATCACCTACCTTCTGAATTTCAACATCTGTCTCAATCCCATGTGATGCCATTTATTACTCTAGACCTTCCTGCCTCATACTTGAAATAATATTTACTCAGCCACATTGCAGGCTTCTTGAAGGTCAGATCCAATATTTCTTTTTCCTGGTTCTGCCATCTTCCCTATAGCATCTCTAATAATCTCAGGCATGGAGAAACACAGTGATTATGAAAATAATAATAACTAAGATTATTTCCTTGTGGAGAAATAAACTAGTGAGCTGAGACAGAGAGAAAGAAAGAGAAGAGAGAGAGATTTTCCTGGCAATGAAGATATCCTATTTTCTGTGCCAACTAATTTTCTTGTTAATAGTATTTTACTTTGAAGCTTCCTATTCAAGCATGGAGTACCTATCACAACCATCTGCATAAATAATATATGCTAAAATGCTTCTCTGTGCCACACATATTGACCTTGTTTAATAATTGATGACAGACTCCAGCGCTATCCTGGAACCATGCCGACACAGGTTTGTACCCTTTCCACTGGCCTGTATTTATAGTTCTTCTTTTCTTAAGACTGAAATTTACCTTAACTTTGTTATGGAAGAATATTTTCCCATGGGGCTCTAATATGATACTAGAAACTGAATTCAGTAAGGCAGATATCATAGAGACAAAAGAGAGGACTCTCACTTTATCATTATAAAGAAAATCAAGCTTATTTTCTTTAAATGGTGTTCTCGGCCTGTCCTCTTTTCTACATAATTTTTACAATTTATAACCTTACAATTGCCAAAGAACAATAAAGAATAGCTAACATTTAGCAGGTACTTAATATGTATCTGGTTCTCTTCTAAGCACTTGACTTGTATTACCTCATTTAATACTCATTTTTTTTTAATTTGCTACAGGAGAGAAAATGGGTTCTGGGGAGGTTAAAGAATGTGATTGAACACACTAGCAAGTGGCAGTGTTATGATTCCAATATCAGTAGTCTGGATCAGAGCCTTATACTCTAAAAGGCTATAATAAACTGACTCCCTGCTTATACTTCCCTAGAGTGGAAAATTTCTGGTTTTGCTTTCTCTTCATCCTTTCATATGAGAATAGTACGTTCCTTTCCTTTTAGAAACCATGACTGATAAGTTTTCTGTCCACACTTAGTTCATAGTGACTGATTCAATAATGGACCTCTGACCTAAGTCTAGTATGAGATTGATTGCAAAAATGTTCCAAATTTTCTACCTACCCTGTATCCATGCCCTTTGCAGTGTGACTTTATAGCTCTTTCCACTAAGTTCCTTCCAATCCTTTAAATAAGGACTGTCTTTGTGACTTAGTTTGGCCAATGGAATGGAGAAAAAGTAATGTGCTAATTCTAAGTCTAGACCTTAAGTTGTATTGTGAACTTCAACCCTCTCTCTTAGAGCCATGCCTCTGTCACAAGAATAGTCTGAGCCAAGCTGCTAGAGGATGAGAGAGACATGGAGGAGAACCCAATTGTTCTAGCTAAAGCTACTGTACAACAACCAGTTTGCCATTTCCCAAACATGCCAAGAACCCAGACAAGATCAGCAGAGCCATCAACTACCCCACAGCTGACTGGAGATGTATGGATGAGTCCAGTTGAGACTAACAGAACCACTAACCCCAGCTGCTATCCCGTGAGCAATGATGAATTATTATTGCCTTAAACTATGAGTTTTAGGGTAATTTGTTAGGAAGCAATAGTTGACTAATATATCTGGCCAATAGAGACCTTCTGAAATTTTTGCTGTATCTATTGGAAAAGAAGAAGTTGCATTTATTTGCTGTAATATTGCTAAGCTCTTAAGATTTAAACTGAAATTGTTGGTGGTCATTTATACTTAGAAGAGCTTGCTTGAAAAAATGACAACACAGAAAAATCAGTTATGAAAGATTATGGAGACACATTTCTGATAATATTCTTTGAGCACCTGGATCCATGAATGCCTGGAGCCAGTTTATTCTTGAACTTTCTTATAACATGATTTAATATATTTCTTCCTCCTCCTCTTCTTCTTCTTCTTCTTCTTCTTCTTCTTCTTCTTCTTCTTCTTCTTCTTCTTCTTCTTCTTCTTCTTCTTCTTCTTCTTCTTCTTCTTCTTCTTCTTCTTCTTCTTCTTCTTCTTCTTTGTTTAAAACAGTTTGAGTGTCTGCCTTTATCAACAAAAAGTCCTGATTAATATGATCACTGTAGACTTTACAATAGATTTTAATGCACAACATCAAATGCTCTCCCTTTCTCTGTTCCTTTGCTCCCACATAGTCTCATCCTGAAATGTCCTTTGCTCATATCTTGACCCACATCGTTATCACTTGAAATCCAAACCTTGCTTCAAAATCCTTTAAAATTAAGACTAAGGAGCAAAAACAAAGTTAATTAATGAGAGGTAGAATGGGAAGTATGAAGAATGGAGGAAGAGGAATATCACAGTTTAGAGCAGGTTTGGACCAAGGTCAGAATCATTAATTAATTCATTGAACAAGTAGTTGTTGAGTGACTCCCCATCTGTAAGACTGTGCTACGTCTTGGGATAGAGAGAACACAGATGAGTATATTTTCTAGGGAAGGAGACAGGCAGGTACAGTAAATGCATACATTGATGGATAAGGTAATTTCAAACAAGGATAAATGTTTTAACATTAATACAGTGAGGCAGCTGAAGAAAAGTGACTCACATGGATTTGGAGTGGATAGGTGGCCTCAGAGATCTCTCTAGGAAGTGATGTTGGACAGAGCTGGAGGATGAGAAAGACCTAGCATGAAATGATCCAAGGGAGGGGCAGCTCAGGCTGAGGTAAGTGCAGTACAAAGGATTGAGGGAAGTCAAAGGTTTTTTGTTTGTTTTGAGGACAAGAGAAAAAGTAATAAAGTGAGGTCAATGTGGGAGGACTTGGCAAGAAGATGAGGTTGGGGGAATTGGTCAGCATCTTGGAGCTGTGGTAAGTGATTTTAGTCTGAGTGTGACAGAAAGCCATTGAGAGTTTTTAATAAGGGAATGGCAGGATCAGTTTTATAGTTTTAGATTGCTGAAGCTACATGAAAGGTGAATTGTAGGATCAGGAGTGACTGCAAGGAGATTTGCTTAAAGGCTTTGTGGCAGTTCAAGTGTTGATAGAAACTTAGACTGTAGAAGAAGCAATGCAGCCAAAGGGAAGTGGAAAGGTTTAAGATTGCCACAAAATAGAAAGAAGGAATCAGAAATGATCAACGCAACATTATTACACACATACACACATGTGTGCCCACACAGAGAACTAAATATCATTGGTAATCATATTAAATTTAAAATAAAACAAAATCATTTAAGTTTTTAAAAATGAGTAGGTATTTTATACCTCTTGTAATTTTGTGTTTCAAGTTGAAATAAATTTACAAGAAATATCCAAAACATATTCAGCTTCATAATACACATACATTTAGCTGTATAAACTTAGAATAGTCATGTTATGCACATAATTTTATTCCATTTTTTATTAATGTTAAATTATTCATTCAACAAATATTTATTGAATGTCTACTATCTGCCAAGTACTTTTCTAGGAAATGGTGGTTAAACAGAGGATAAAAGAGATAAAAATTTTTATAGTCCTCCTGGGGCATACCTCCCAGGTTAAAGAGACTTAAAGTAGCTTAACAATATACAAGATAAGTAGAATACATAGATTTAAGGTGGTGATAGGAGGTATGGGGAAATACAAATGAATGTTGAGAGGGGTTGACATTTTTAGAGAAGGGAGCCACAAACATATTTCCATTATCTTAAATAATTAGCCAAACATTTTAGTAACTTTACAAATCCCATTTTTAATGACTGTATATATTCATTGTATTTAATATTTCTATTGAATTTGGACATTTTTATAGTTTTAAGTTTTTTATTATATAATTATCAGCAGACATCTAGATTGCTTGTATTTCCTTCAGCATGAAATTACTTAAAACTCTTGAAACCTACACTAAACTGCCTTCCAGGAAGGAGTGAAAATCTGCTCTCCAAACACCAATCTTTAAAAATGTCTTACCTCTGACCCTCACTTGGTGCTTTTGTTTTGTGAGACAGAAGAGGCAAGAAAACATTGTCATCTCTAAAAGGCCTTCCTGCACGTTTATTTATTTAATTTTTTTAAAATTTCAGCATATTATGGGGGTACAAATGTTTAGGTTACATATATTGCCTTTGCCCCACCCAAGTCAGGCCTTCAAGCATGTCCATCCCCCAGATGGTGTGTACCGCACCCATAGGTGTGAATATACTCTTCCCCTCCTCCCCCCTCCCATCTTCCCAACACCTGATGAATGTTGTTACTATATGTGCACTTAAGTGTTGATCAGTTAATATCAATTTGTACATGTGAGTGCCTGTTTTTCCATTGTGAGTACATGTACCTGTTTTTCCAATATGAGTACATGTGGTATCTGTTTTTCCATTCTTGGGATACTTCACTTAGTAGAATGGGCTCCAGCTCTATCCAGGATAATACAAGAGGTCCTAGATCACCATTGTTTTTTTGTGGCTAAGTAGTACTCCATGATATACATATACCACATTTTCTTAACCCACTCATGTATTGATGGGCACTTGGGTTGTTTCCACATCTTTGCAATTGTGAATTGTGCTGCCATAAACATTCAAGTGCAGATGTCTTTTTTACAGAATGTTTTTTGTTCCTTTGGGTAGATGCCCAGTAATAGGATTGCTGGATCAAATGGTAGGACTTCAAACTAGTACCACCTGTGTGGAAAGTAATATGGAGATAGCTCAAAGAGCTACAAGTAGAACTACCACATTTATTTTTGACCTGAGAAAGATTAAAAGGCCCTCTGAGCCTAATGTTAGCATTTTAAAGAGGGAAAATTAAGGCTCAGAGGAAATAAGGGAGTTGGCTATATCATCAGAGAATTAGTGAAAAAATCTGGACTATATTCTGGATTATTTAACTCTCAGTCCAAAACTCCTTTAACTCCTTAATTCAATTATTCTCTTCAAGTGGATGAACCTTAGAGTATTCAAAGGAATTTCATGTATGAGCAGCAAAATTGTTTTTCATATAGGCTCTCCAGATCTAGGTACCCTGGTCTCCTTACCCTTTTCTGTGGGAATCTTATGGGAGTGGTCCAGGCAGCTCTAGTGCTCAGTACCAAGGAGAGCTCCAACAATCATGTAGCCCTTGACGTTTTTCAGACTTCAAAGCTTATTATCTCGACTAAATTATCATTGTCTGTCTTATCTTCTGTGTTTGGGAAAGAGATGTATAAGCCTTAAGAGATCTGGTATATTAATGCTAGTCTTGATTCTAGAATAGAGGCATAGATCTTGGAAGTCACATGTTGTACAGGACAGAAATATTTTCAAGTTAGTGAGGGGCAAAGAGCCACTGCTAGCCTGGTCCCCCAACTTCATGAGAAAGAAAGAAACATCTTTATTCTGTAAGCCATTGAGTTCTTGAGTTCTATTTGCTACAGTATTTTACAGTAGTGTACCCTACCCTACTAATATGGTTGTTTTCTTCCATTCACACAGGAGCTTTCTGTATTTGTTTGACACTCTTCCAAAAGTTGCTATTCACAAGTAATTCTATGTTCTTCAAATTTCCCCTCCTTACTTAAAACTCCTTTACTTGCACATATATCTCAGCTCTGAATACTGTGTATATAGGATATTAAGGCCACGTAACTTAGTGTCTTTCAATTTCCTCCTTTCTCCCATCAACACACCTCTTTTAACTTCTTACTCTTTTTTCTCCTTCTTCTGTCAGAAGAGATACTCTTATACCTGTACTATCAATTCCACCTCCTCTTATCTTCCACCATAACTTAATGTAACAATTATCTTCTGTTTTTCTTATAGCACCGATCTCTCATTCTACCTTGTGGTCAACCCTTCTGTCTACCATAGCATTTTGCTTTATTTTCTCAATCAATAGCCTTCCTTCTCTCCTCCTTCTTTCTTTTTTCACTGCTATCTTTACCTCCATTCTTTCTCCATTCATCACCAAACTATGAGAGAGATCACCCCACATCTGTTACGTTGATGTTTACTACAAGAACTCTTCCTTTCACTTGAGATGTGATGTGCTCCATTCTTCTCTAGCCAGGAACTACTCTTAAGAGGGTCACAATCACATTTCCAAGTTGTTTTCTCAGTTCTAGTCTTCTTGACACCTCCCTACATTTAAAAAAATTATTTCACAATATTATGGGGGTATAAATGTTTTGGTTACATAAATTGACCAGTTGAGTCAAAGTTATGACTATCACCTTGATAGTGTGCATTGTACCTGTTAGGTGTGAATATCTCCATTCCATGCAAATATTTTTCTCCCATTATATAGGTTGTCTGTTCACTCTAATGATTGTTTTTTTTGGCTATGTAGAAGCTTCTTAATTTAATCCCTCCCTACATTTTGACCTCATTCATTACTTTTTCCTAATGAAATATCACCTTCCTCTTTAAGCCGATGGAACTTCCTAGTGTTTTTCTACATTTTTCTGTTTTTTCTAAGCTGACTCCTCTCCCTCTGGCTTTTTGCTAAAGGTATGTGTTCTCAAATGGCCTGACTTTTGCATCCATGAGCTGTCCCTTCTTTCCAATGCTATTTCCTGCTGCTCCAGTCATATTGAAGTAATGCCATGCTTCAAATTTGAACAATTTCACTGCTCTTGTTATTCTTTTTGCCTTCATTTTCCAAATATTTATTAAATCACATAACTTACCCCAGTTACCAATCAAATGTTATGCCCTCTATGAAGCTTTCTCTGAGTCTCCCAGATGAAAACAAACCCTGTCTTGGAAATATTTTTATAATTTATTTATACTCCTACTATGAAACATTTTATAATGTGGTTATTTGAATAGAGCTAGACATATAGTTGGCCTTTACCAGGTATCTCCTTCCTGAAAGGAAGAATAAGGGAATGAAGGAAAGATACAAGGATACTTTTCTTCCCCCTGGATAATTTAAACTCCAGTGGAATAGCATATGCATTGTCTGTGACCATCAGAATCCTGTGTATAAATTGCAGTTTACCTCTACAAGGCCTCATGCATCAAGCTCTGGGTGTGTTCTGTCCCATTTTCTCCCTTCCTTTTTGGAGAATGATAAATCAGACTCATCATGGTATTCAATTAATTTCACATGGCTGACTCCTGAGGGAGTTTGTATCCAATGCCCTCTAACCGATGATCAATCATGCTCTTCTGGTTGGTACCCAAGGCAGCAGGCAGCAGGTCCATGACATGCTCCAGGTTGTCGAACAGAATGCGTCCCTCTCCAAGCAGGAAAGGTTTCAGTGACCTTTGATGGCATTTGAGAGAAGTCATTTGCTCTGGCTTTTCTGAGACCATATTGATCTCTGCCCAGGATTCAATTTTAGACAAACAGGCGACATAATTTATGTAAACTGGGCAGGTAATTAAACTCTCCTCCCAGGCAAAAAAAGGTCAGAACAGAATATTTAAAGTTTCATATCTAAGTGGAAGCAGTTATCTGAAAGAGAGAGAGAGAGAGAGAGAGAGAGAGAGAGAGAGAGAGAGAGAGATTTCACTAGGATTGTCATGCTGCCAATTGTTACCCTATAAATTATTTGGCCATGATTATCTTGCTAGGAATAGGTCTGAATTCTCTTGGCTTGGGAACTAGAAAATGAGAGAATACTCATTAAGCACGAAGTTTTCATATTTAACATGACTGATGAACAGAAGACTTAGTGCTGGATCGTGATGAAACATTCAATAACTTTTTTCAGAGTGATTTTAAAACAATATCAGACTTAAATAAAAGTGGAAAATCCAGCATAAAGACTTTCTTTTAATTCTCTCTGACCCATTTGAAAATAATTTACCAACATGATGATGTCCCATCACCCTCAAATAATTCAGTGTTCATTTTCTGTAAACAAGAACGTCCTCCTGTGTAATCACAAAACAACTATCAAGATCAGAAGTTAACTTTGATATATTACTATCATTTAATCCTCACACCCCATTAAATTTCTCCAAGTGTTCTAATAATGTTCTTTATAGCCAAAGGATGCATTTTAGTATTATATTTAGACATGATGTCTCTTTAGTTTCTTTCAGTCTGGAGTAATTCCTCAGTGTTCCTTTGACTGTCGTAACCTTGATATTTTTGGAAGATTACAGGCCAGTTATTTTGTAGAACCTTCTGCTGTTTTTTTTTTAATTATTATTATTAGATTCATGGTATACACCTTTGGTAGGAATATCATTGAAGTGATGCTGTGTTCTCATCATTGTATCCTTTCTGGTCACACATGATTCCTACCTGTCCCATTCCTGGTGATATTAACTTTGATCACTTGATTAAGAGGGTTCTGATAGGCTTCCCCTATCAGGAAAAAATCTTTCCTTTCCCTTTGTGGCCACTAAGTATGTTGTAGGAAGTACTATGTGTGAAACTATGCAACTATTCCATTATTCACCAACCTTTCAATTTATTCATCAATATCTTTATTATTATTTTCCTCAGTAGGTCACATTCCATTATTCTTATTATTTTTTGATGCTATAATTATCTTTGATTGAGCAGTGGGGAGCCCCTTCCAGCTGGTTATATGTGCTCTTGATACTTCTGTCTTCACCTGTCTTTGATGACTTCTTTACATTCTGGGCCAGATGGATGGTCCCGGCTCATTTTGTACTTTTCCTGCCCCAGCCTTGGAGTCAGCCATTTGTCCAAAGAATGCCCACTCCTGTTACTGGAAAATGGTATCCAGAAGCCCAGAGGTGGGTGCTTTTGGGCTCATTGTTACTGAAATGTCACTGCTCCTAGGCCCTCTCTGTAGACAGAGTCGGAGAATTTATGCATTTTTATATACATGAGATATGCATGCACACACATGTACATCTTACTCTCTGTATGGATCTGTTTATATACTGAAAACCATGCAAATACACCAATACCTTCAATTCCACTTCAGCATCACAGGGCCATTCTGCTTTTCTCTCTTTCTCAGTTTCCATATCCCACTTCCAATTGTGAGAATCTTGGTTCCCACCATCCTAATACATTTACTTATTTGACTATTCCCTCTGTATGTGACCAATCTCCTGTCACAGCTCCAAGCCTTACTTTTCCAAGTCCATATATGCTCACCTTGCATGGGCTCTCATACCCTCTGCTGGGTCACCATTGCTGCCAACCCTGAAACTCTTTATGGGCGCCCTCCTCAGCACACAGAGGCTCTGACACACATGCGCACCACCATTGCTGCCCCCACCCCACTGCATGGATGCCTTCCTCTCCTCACTCAGACTCCAGTGCTCCAGGCTGGGTTGCTCCCTTCCCTGCATGTAGAAACTCTTCCTCACCTTTTCAGGCTCCTACACTGTGCTGGGAGACCCTCTATGTAAATGCTTCCTTATCCTTCTTGGGCTCCAATGCCCCATGACAGGTTGTCGATATGTCATCCCTCCATGTGCATACTCTCCTTTCCCGGCTCAAGTTCCAATAACTCAGCAGGGTGACATTCCCACACAAGTGCCTTCCAGATGCTACTCAGGCTCTGACACCCCATAGCAGGCTATTTCCCCCACCAGGGTGCTTTCCAACATCCTGCTTGGGCTGTAACCCTCTGTGCTGGCCTCCCTGCCAGGTAGACCCTGCTCACTCAGCTCAGGATCCAAATCCTGTGCAGGACTACAGCCCTCTGCCACTTCCACCCACAGATCCCTGCCTTGCTCAGCCCCACCTAAAATCACCTTCACGCTGAATTACTTGGTAAGGGAACAGAAAGGGGAACCATTTAGTAGCTTTGGTTTTTTTTTTTTTTTTTGAAATTATTGTTATTATTTTAAAACTTTCAACTAGAAGATGAAGGCAACCTTTGTGTGTGTATGTGTGTGTATGTGTTAAAGAAAATGGAGAATAGGCCGGGTGAGGTGGCTCACACCTGTAATTCTAGCACTCTGGGAGGCTGAGGCAGGCAGATGGCTCAAGGGCAGGAGTTTGAAACCAGCCTGAGCAAGAGCGAGATCCAGTCTCTACTAAAAATAGAAAGAAATTAATTGGCCAACTAAAAATATATAGAAAAAATTAGCTGGGCATGGTGGCACATACCTGTAGTACCAGCTAATCGGAAGGCTGATGCAGGAGGATTGCTTGAGCCCAGGAGTTTGAGGTTGCTGTGAGCTAGGTTGATGCCATGGCACTCTAGACCGGGCAACAGAGTGAGACTCTGTCTTAAAAAAAAAATGCAGAATGTATACACAATGAAATACTATTAAGCCATAAGAATAATGAACTTTTGTCATTTACATCAACATGGATGGAACTAGAGATTGTTACATTAGGTGAAATAAACCAGGCACAGATAGACAAATACCACATATTCTCACTCCTATATAGGAGCTAAAAGAGCTGATCTCCTGGAAGTAGAGAGTAGAACAATAGTTACCAGAGGTTGGGAAGGGTGTGTGGGTGAGAGGGGGTATGAAGAGAGATTGGTTAATAGGTACAACTATACAATTAGATAGAAGGAATAAATTCTAGAGTTTGATAGTAAGCTGATTACATAATTGTTAGAAACAATATATTGTGTATTTCAAAATGGCTAGAAAAGAAGATTTGCAATGTTCTCAACACAACAAAATGATAAGTGTTAGAGGTGATAGGTAACCTAAATACCCTGATTTGATCATTATACATTATATGCACATATAAAAATATTATACATACTCCATATATATAAAATGTAATATAATATGTATAAGTATTATGTACCAATAAAACAATTTAAAAATCATTTTTTTTTTATTTTGGCATATTATGGGGGTACAGATTTTAAGGTTTCAATAAATGCCCATTTCCCCCCTCCCCCCAAAAGTCTGAGTCTCCATCATGACCATCCCCCAGATGGTGCACATCTCACTCATTATGTATGTATATACACACCCCCCTCCCCCCTCCCACCTGCCCAATACCCTATTACTGTAGTACCTATGTGTCCACTTAGGTGCTAGTCAGTTAATACCAGTTTTCTGGAGAATATATCTGGTGCTTGTTTTTCCATTCTTGGGATACTTCACTTAGTAGTATGGGTTCCAGCTCTAACCAGGAAAATATAAGATGTGCTATATCACCATTGTTTCTTAGAGCTGAATAGTACTCCATGGTATACATATACCACATTTTATTAATCCATTCTTGTATTGATGGGCACTTGGGCTGTTTCCACAGCCTTGCAATTATGAATTGTGCTGCTATAAACATTCGAGTGCAGGTGTCTTTTTTGTAGAGTGTCACTGGATCATTTGGGTAGATGCCCAGCAATGGGATTGCTGGATCAAATGGTAGATTCAGTTGTATCGCTTTAAGGTATCTCCATATTGCTTTCCACAGAGGTTGAACTAGTTTGCAGTCCCACCAGCAGTGTAGGAGTGTTCCTCTCTCTCCGCAACCACGCCAGCATTTATTGTTTGGAGATTTTTTGATAAAGGCCATTCTCACTGGGGTTAAGTGATATCTCATTGTGGTTTTGATTTGCATTTCCCTGATGATTAGAGATGTTGAGCATTTCTTCATATGTTTGTTGGCCATTCTTCTGTCTTCTTTAGAAAAATTTCTGTTCAAGTCTTTTGCCCACTTTTTAATGGGGTTATTTGATTTTTTCTTCCTAATTTTCGTGAGTTCTAAGTATATTCTAGTTATCAGTCCCTTATCGGATGCATAGGATGCAAAAATTTTCTCCCATTCTGTAGGTTGTCTGATTACTTTCATGACTATTTCTTTGGCTGTGCAGAAGATTTGTAGCTTGATCATGTCCCATTTATTTATTTTTGTTGCTGCTGTGATTGCCTTTGGGGACTTCTTCATAAACTCTTTGCCCAGACCGATGTCGAGGAGAGTGTTTCCAACTTTTTCCTCTAGAGTTCTAATAGTTTCATACCTTAGGTTTAAGTCTGTTATCCAGCGTGAGTTGGTTTTTGTGAGAGGTGAAAGGTGTGGGTCCTGTTTTAGCCTTCTACAGGTGGCTATCCAGTTTTCCCAGCACCATTTATTGAAGAGAGATTCTTTTCCCCAGCGTATGTTTTTGTCTGCTTTGTCAAAGATGAGATGGCTATATGAGGATGGTTTTATATCAGGATTCTCACATCTGTTCCACTGGTCAATATTCCTGTTTTTGTGCCAATACCATATTGTTTTAATTACTACAGCTTTGTAGTATAGTTTGATATCTGGCATATTAATGCCTCCCATTTTGTTTTTGTTGCCTAGAATTGCTCTTGATATTCAGGGTCTTCTTTGGTTCCATACGAAGCGTAAAATTATTTTTTCTATATCTGTGAAGAATGCTGATGGGATTTTAATAGGTATTGCATTGAATCTGTAGATCAGTTTGGGTAGTATAGACATTTTGATGATATTGAGTCTGCCGATCCACGAGCATGGTATGGATTTCCATCTGTTTACATCCTCTGCTATTTCCTTCCTCAGTGTTTCATAGTTCTCCCTGTAGAGGTCTTTTACCTCTTTGGTTAAATATATTCCTAGGTACTTTAATTTCTTTGTTGCTATTGTGAAGGGAATTGAGTCTTTGATTTGGTTCTCAATTAGATTGTTGTTGGCGTATATGAATGCCTCTGATTTCTGTGTATTGATTTTGTATCCTGAGACTTTACTAAATTCATTGATCAGTTCCAGGAGTTTCTTGGTTGAATCCTTGGGGTTTTCTAGATACAATATCATATCATCAGCAAACAGTGAAAGTTTGATCTCTTCTGCCCCTATTTGGATACCTTTGATTCCATTTTCCTGTCTGATTGCTGTAGCCAAGACTTCCAGCACTATGTTGAACAGAAGTGGAGATAGTGGGCAGCCTTGTCTGGTTCCAGTTCTAAGTGGGAATGATTTCAATCTTTCCCCATTCAGTATGATGTTGGCTATGGGTCTGTCATATATGGCTTGTATCATTTTTAGGTATGTCCCTTCTATGCCTATTTTCTTAAGTGTTCGTATCATGAAAGGGTGTTGAATTTTGTCAAAAGCTTTTTCTGCATCTATTGAAAGAATCATGTGGTCTTTGTTTTTGCTTCTGTTTATGTGGTGAATTGCATTTATAGATTTACGTATGTTGAACCATCCCTGCATCCCTGGGATGAAGCCCACTTGGTCGTGGTGGATTATTTTTTTGATAAGTGTCTGGATTCGGTTAGCTAAGATTTTGTTGAAAATTTTTGCATCTATATTCATTAGGGATATTGGTCTGTAGTTTTCTTTTTTTGTTGCATCCTTTCCTGGTTTTGGTATCAGAGTAATATTCGCTTCATAAAAGGTGTCGGGGAGGTTTCCGTTCTTCTCGATGTTGTGGAATAGTTTCTGCAAGATAGGTACTAGTTCTTCTTTGTAAGTATGGTAAAATTCGGGTGTGAAGCCATCTGGACCGGGACATTTCTTTTTAGGGAGATTTTTAATTGCTGTTTCTATTTCAGCTGTTGAGATTGGTCTGTTCAGGGAATCTATTTCTTCCTGGTTGAGCCTAGGGAGGCTGTGTGTTTCTAGAAATTTGTCCATTTCCTCCACATTTTCTAGTTTGTGTGCATAAAGATTTTTGTAGTATTCATAAATTGTATCTTGTATCTCTTTGGGATCAGTTGTGATATATCCTTTTTTATTCCTGATGGAGCTTATTAGAGATTTCTCTTTTCTGCTTTTCGTTAGCTTAGCCAATGGTGTGTCAATTTTGTTTATTTTTTCAAAGAACCAACTTTTTGTTTTATTAATCTCCTGAATAGCTTTCCTGTTTTCAATTTCGTTTAGTTCTGATTTGATCTTGTTGATTTCACTTCTTCTGCTGGGTTTGGGGTTGGACTGTTCTTCTTTTTCCAGCTCTTTGAGTCGTTTCATTAAATTGTCTATTTGTGATCTTCTTGTCTTTTGGTTATAGGCATTTATGGAGATAAACTTTCCTCTCAGAACTGCTTTAGCTGTGTCCCAGAGGAGTTGATAACTTGTCTCTCCATTGTCATTTTCTTCATAGAAGTTTTTTATTTCTGTCTTGATTTCTTCATTTACGAAGTAATCATTTAGTAGGAGGTTGTTTAATTTCCACGTTTTTGTGTAGAAATGTGAGTTTCTGTTAGGGTTGATTTCTAGTTTTATTCCACTGTGATCTGAGAAGGTACATGGTATGATTTCTATTTTTTTAAATTTCTTGAGATTTTCTTTGTGTCCTAGGATATGGTCAATCTTAGAGAATGTCCCGTGAGCTGATGAGAAGAACGTATATTCAATGGATTTTGGGTAGAATGTTCTGTAGATGTCTGTCAGACCCAATTGTTCTAGAGTTTTGTTTAAGTCCATTATTTCTTTATTAATTTTCTGTTTGGAGGATCTGTCTCGTGCCGTCAGTGGGGTGTTGAAATCTCCGGGGATTATGGAGTTGCTATTAATCCATTTGCTTAGCTCCAGTAAGGTTTGCTTTATGAATCTGGGTGCACCTAAGTTGGGTGCATATATATTTAAAATTGTTATCTTTTCTTGTTGGACTGTGCCCTTCACCATTATATAATGACCCTCTTTTCTTTTACTACTTTTGTTGGCTTAAAAACTAAATCGTCTGAAATTAGAACTGCCACACCAGCCTTCTTTTGGCTTCTATTTGCTTGGAATATTGATCTCCACCCTTTTATTTTTAGTCTATGTGCATCCTTGCAGGTTAAATGTGTTTCCTGAAGACAGCATATACTTGGCCTGTATTTTCTCATCCATTCAGCCAGCCTATGTCTCTTGAGTGGAGAGTTTAAGCCATTCACATTTATTGAGAGAACTGATAGGTAAGGTAGATTACTGATCATTCTGTTGGGTTGGATGTTGTTGCTATGATTTCTGTCTTGAGCCATTGTAATATCTGGCCTTTAATATCTTTGGGTTTTGGTTGTTTTTATATCCGTGGATTATTATTATGATGTTCCGTGCATAACGCTGTTTTAAGTACTTCTTGTAGGGCTGGTCTTGTCTTGGTGTATTCTCTGAGCCTTTGCTTGTCTGCGAATGTTTTTATTTCTCCTTCATATATGAAGCTTAGTTTTTCAGGGAATAATATTCTAGGCTGGGCATTGTTTTGTTTCAAAAGAGTGAGAATGGGGCCCCAGTCTCTCCTTGCTTGTAAAGTCTCATTAGAGAAGTCTGATGTTATTCGAATTGGCTTTCCCTTGTATGTTACTTGCTTCTTTTGTCTTACAGCTCTTAGAAGGGCCTCTTTAGTTGATACTTTGGTCAGTCTGATGACTGCATGACGTGACGTCTTCCTGTTTGCATTGAATCTCCCAGGGGTCCTCTGGGCTTCTTGAACTTGTATATCGAGATTTTGAGCAAGACCTGGGAAATTTTCCTCTATTATATCTTCAAAAAGCTTGTCCAGCCCTTGAGTGTTGTCTTCCTCCCCTTCGGCTAAACCTATGACCCTCATGTTAGGTTTTTTCACATAATCCCACAGCTCTTGTAGACTTTGGTCTTTTCTCTTGTTTCTCTGCTGTATTTCTGTGACTGATTTATTTAATTGGAAGGTGTTATCTTCAAGCTCTGAGATTCTTTCTTCTGCTTGATCTACCCTGTTCTTGAGACTTTCCACAGTATTTTGTAGTTCTCTGAGTTGATTCTTCATCTCCAGGACTTCGGTTAAAGTTTTCTTCACTGTGTCAATCTCTTTGTTGAACCTTTGTTCCATTTCTTGGAGGTTTTTTGTGTTTTCTTGGTGTTGGTTATTGAGTTGTTGTTGCAGCTGGGTGAGTGTTCTTATGATCCACATACGAAATTCCTTTTCTGTCATATTGGTTGCCTGATTTTGGTCGGTGTCCGTTTCTAGGGGGCTGGTGCTCCTCCTTGGGGGTGTGTTTTCCATTTGGTTCTTCATATTTCCTGAGTTCTTTCGCTGATTTCTTCCCATGTCGATCAGTTGTTGTTTCTTTCCTTAGGTTATTGTTTGGGTATTCACACACCTTGTTTAGTTTCTGAGGCGTTAGGTGGTGCCTGTGTGTGAAATTGGACCACTCCCTGTATATTGAGTCAGTGGGTGCCGTGGAAAGGCTGTGCAAGATGCCGTCCCTGTCAGTAGGTGGCGTTTGCTTGGAGGAACAGGCTATGGTGTTGATTTTGAGTCCTGTTATCAGCTCTCTTTCTGGGCGGAGCTGGGTTGGGTAAGCCTGCCCTCAGGCCGTTAGCAGGGGTCAAAGTTCTGTTCTCTGCTGTCAGGGCGGGGCTGGAATGGTCCCGCTCAGCCAGAAAGTCTGGGTGTGGGGGTGGGGCTGTCTGAGACCCACAGTCTGCAGCAGGCCTCGCTTCTTTCCACCCTCCCCAACTCCGCAACTACTCCTGAGCCTCTGCCAGCAGGCCAGACCACAAGCCACCAGGCCTCCCCGGACTGTGATGCCGGCGGGGAGGTTCCCTGCACAGGAACGCCACCTGGGTTGGGCGCACGGCCTCCTCCTGGGACGCCGTTCCGCCCGATCCGCCCCGGAGGCACACAGACCTCTAGGACGCCGATCCGCCCCTGGAGGCACACAGACCTCAGTAGGCTGTTCACGTATAATCCTTCTGTGCCCCGGGCAATGCTAGCCCTCGGTGCAGGGGATCTGGTCTGCAGGTCCGACCTCTGGGTCCCAGAGTTCAAACTGTATTCCCACCAGGGAGAGGGTTTCCGGTCTTAATTCACCCACAGGGAGCCCAAGCTGGGTCTATGTCTCTCAGCCTCTGAGTCGGCACCGTTTTCCTGGGAACACGGTGCCAGCAGCACCTGGGAGGGCGGGCGGGGTCCCAAACGGGAAGGTCCCGTTCCCTGGAGTGCCTCCGGCTGGTGGCTGTATTGTCTCTCTGGGCAGCCGCGGGTAGGGTCGGCGGAGGGGAGGAGGGGGCAATATGGCGCCTGCCGCGCGGCTCTCCGTGCACACGGAGGTGCCCGGAGGAAGTTGGGAACCTGGTGCCACGTCTGCTACAGGCTCACCGTTGGCAGGCGGCGGCAGTCTCTGGGCTGGTGTCCGCAGGTCTCTCCACCCGCTGGGGAGCCCACCAGCAGTCCCGAATGCAGGGGAGGGGAAACAGCAAATCCACCTACCCTTGCCGCTGGTCTCCGGGCTGCTCCAGTGGTCTCAGCCTCCAGTTCTCCTCCGCAGCCTCCTCCCGTGGAGTCTCCCGGGGTCTCAGGTACCCCTCCTTCCGGCCCTTGTCCGCTGTATGCTCGTCTTCTTGCTTCTTTCCTCTAGTTTCTGCTAGAATCGGTCTTTTCTGCAGAGACCCTCTGTCTGGCGGTGTTATTCGTCCGCCATCTTGCTCCGCCCCCCATTCACATTTATTGAGAGAACTGATAGGTAAGGTAGATTACTGATCATTCTGTTGGGTTGGATGTTGTTGCTATGATTTCTGTCTTGAGCCATTGTAATATCTGGCCTTTAATATCTTTGGGTTTTGGTTGTTTTTATATTCGTGGGTTATTATTATGATGTTCCGTGCATAACGCTGTTTTAAGTACTTCTTGTAGGGCTCGTCTTGTCTTGGTGAATTCTCTGAGCCTTTGCTTGTCTGAGAATGTTTTTATTTCTCCTTCATATACGAAGCTTAGTTTTGCAGGGAATAATATTCTAGGCTGGGCATTGTTTTGTTTCAAAAGAGTGAGAATGGGGCCCCAGTCTCTCCTTGCTTGTAAAGTCTCATTAGAGAAGTCTGATGTTATTCGAATTGGCTTTCCCTTGTATGTTACTTGCTTCTTTTGTCTTACAGCTCTTAGAAGGGCCTCTTTAGTTGATACTTTGGTCAGTCTGATGACTGCATGTCGTGACGTCTTCCTGTTTGCGTTGAATCTCCCAGGGGTCCTCTGGGCTTCTTGAACTTGTATATCAAGATTTTGAGCAAGGCCTGGGAAATTTTCCTCTATTATATCTTCAAACAGCTTGTCCAACCCTTGAGTGTTGTCTTCTTCCCCTTCCTGTAACCCTATGACCCTCACATTAGGTTTCTTCACATAATCCCACAGCTCTTGTAGGCTTTGCTCTTTTCTCTTGTTTCTCTGCTCTATTTCTGTGACTGATTTATTTAATTGGAGGGTGTTATCTTCAAGCTCTGAGATTCTTTCTTCTGCTTCATCTACCCTGTTCTTGAGACTTTCCACTGTATTTTGTAGTTCCTTGAATTGATTCTTCATTTCCAGGAGTTCGGTTACACTTTTCTTCAATGTGTCTATTTCTTTTCTCATATCCTGGAGATTTTTTGTGGTTTCTTGGTGCTGGTTGTTGAGTTGTTGTTGCAGCTGGGTGAGTGTTCTTATGTTCCACATACGAAATTCCTCTTCTGTCATATTGGTTGCCTGATTTTGGTCGGTGTCCGTTTCTAGGGGGCTGGTGCTCCTCTTTGGGGGTGTGTTTTCCGTTTGGTTCTTCATATTTCCTGAGTTCTTTCGCTGATTTCTTCCCATGTCGATCAGTTGTTGTTTCTTTCCTTAGGTTATTGTTTGGGTATTCACACACCTTGTTTAGTTTCTGAGGCGTTAGGTGGTGCCTGTGGGTGAAATTGGACCACTCCCTGTATATTGAGTCAGTGGGTGCTGTGGAAAGGCTGTGCAAGATGCCGTCCCTGTCAGTAGGTGGCGTTTGCTTGGAGGAACAGGCTATGGTGTTGATTTTGAGTCCTGTTATCAGCTCTCGTTCTGGGTGGAGCTGGGTTGGGTAAGCCTGCCCTCAGGCCGTTAGCAGGGGTCAAAGTTCTGTTCTCTGCTGTCAGGGCGGGGCTGGAATGGTCCCGCTCAGCCAGAAAGCCTGGGGGTGGGGGTGGGGCTGTCTGAGACCCGCAGTCTGCAGCAGGCTTCGCTTCTTTCCACCCTCCCCAACTCCGCAGCTACTCCTGGGCCTCTGCCAGCAGGCCAGACCACAAGCCACCAGGCCTCCCCGGACTGTGATGCCGGCGGGGAGGTTCCGTGCACAGGAACGCCACCTGGGTTGGGCGCTCGGCCTCCTCCTGGGAGGAGGGTTGCCCTCTAGGACGCCGATCCGCCCCTGGAGGCACACAGACCTCAGTAGGCTGTTCATGTATAACCCTTCTGTGCCCCGGGTGCAGGGGATCTGGTCTGCAGGTCCGACCTCTGGGTCCCAGAGTTCAAACTGTATTCTCACCAGGGAGAGGATTTCCGGTCCTAATTCACCCACAGGGAGCCCAAGCTGGGTCTATGTCTCTCAGCCTCTGAGTCGGCACCGTTTTCCTGGGAACACGGTACCAGCAGCACCTGGGAGGGCGGGCGGGGTCCCAAACGGGAAGGTCCCGTTCTCTGGAGGTGCCTCCGGCTGGTGGCTGTATTGTCTCTCTGGGCAGCCGCGGGTAGGGTCGGCGGAGGGGGGGAGGAGGCAATATGGCGCCTGCCGCGCGGCTCGGGTCTGTGCACACGGAGGTGCCCGGAGGAAGTTGGGAACCTGGTGCCACGTCTGCTACAGGCTCACCGTTGGCAGGCGGCGGCAGTCTCTGGGCTGGTGTCCGCAGGTCTCTCCACCCGCTGGGGAGCCCACCAGCAGTCCCGAATGCAGGGGAGGGGAAATAGCAAATCCACCTACCCTTGCCGCTGGTCTCCGGGCTGCTCCAGTGGTCTCAGCCTCCAGTTCTCCTCCACAGCCTCCTCCCGTGGAGTCTCCCGGGGTCTCAGGTACCCCTCCTTCTGGCCCTTGTCCGCTGTATGCTCGTCTTCTTGCTTCTTTCCTCTAGTTTCTGCTAGAATCAGTCTTTTCTGCAGAGACCCTCTGTCTGGCGGTGTTATTCGTCCGCCATCTTGCTCCGCCCCCCTCTGCCTTTTCTAAAAATCATTTTTTTCAATTAAAAAGTTCTGTCACATTTAGGCCAGGCGCTGTGGCTCACGCCTGTAATCCTAGCTCTTGGGAGGCCGAGGTGGGCGGATTGCTCAAGGTCAGGAGTTCAAAACCAGCCTGAGCAAGAGCGAGACCCCGTCTCTACTATAAATAGAAAGAAATTAATTGGCCAACTGATATATATATATAAAAAATTAGCCGGGCATGGTGGCGCATGCCTGTAGTCCCAGCTACTCGGGAGGCTGAGGCAGAAGGATCACTCAAGCCCAGGAGTTTGAGGTTGCTGTGAGCTAGGCTGACGCCACGGCACTCACTCTAGCCTGGACAACAAAGTGAGACTCTGTCTCAAAAAAAAAAAAAAAAAAAAAAAAAAAAAAAGTTCTGTCACATTTATCAGAAATCAAGTTTCAAGAAATTGGAATATTCTGGCATTCATTTTTATTTGCCAAATGAATTCTAATCTCTTTGTCATTCAGTGGTCTACTAAAAGCAGCCTGCTTCCATAATCTTCCTATAGGTGTGATTTTCTGATATTATAATATTAACATCTGTAAAATCAGTGTTTCCAGCAAAAACCAGATGGCACAGGGAAATTAGGATAATTTAAGTAGAGTCTAATAAAGGGACTATTTAGAAGGGTGTAGGCAAGGTAACGGATCCACAAGGGATCATGCCAAACCTGGGAGGTCATAACCACAGAGAGATATCACCATCCCTGGGTCTTGTGTCTTTGGATAACTGTGGTTGTTGTATTCAGTCCCACCATGGTTGGGCTGCACTAGCTCCCTTTTTAGTGATCTATAGAGCATATGCTCTCACCCACTCAAAAGCCTTTCAAGCTACTTTCTGTAATCACAGAGAAGGTTTTCCTTTTCCTCATAGAATGTGGCTACTTTCTGTAATCACAGAGAAGGTTTTCCTTTTCCTCATAGAATGTGGCTTCCTTTGAGTCTCATCTTTTATTCTTCCTGCTCTATAATTTCCTCTATCATCATTCCTTCACATTCTAGTTTGTAATAATAGTAATGAAAGATAGGGAGTAAAGAAGGAAGGAATGAAGAAAGGAAGGACAGAAGAAAGGGAAGAAAACCAGCTGTGTGAGTGATGAGAGATCCTTTCCTCTTTCTTGAATCAGTCTGGTTTTCAATGCTATTATCTCCCTGAAGGCATAAGCAAACAGCACTCCATTTTGCAATTCAGAGCTTGACAGTGATGTCTTTCTCCTCAACATTGTTAGGTAGAGAATAGCTGCAGGGCAATCAGAAACAACCAGGAGTCATTATGGATCAACATGTTCATTTAAGATGTCACATAGACTGTCCCACGATATGCACAATCTGTGAGTTAGGTATTATCATCTCTGTTTTACAGGTGAGGAAACTGGGGCTCAAATATTCTATGTAATTTGCTTGAGACATACAGCTCATTAGTGGCTGGTCTGGGATTCTAATCCAGCTTTGTCTGACTCTAAATACACCTTTTCTTCCCCACTACAGAAACTTCTTGCCCCATCTCCCTCATTTTATTAGAATATGATAAACTGTAACTTACTCATATAATAAATGCTCTCATAATTACTAACTTAGATCTCAAACCAATAGATTGTTGTGAAAATTTAGATCATTTTGTATCTGGGCATAAAAATAGTGATATTTTATTGTCACAGTCTTTTTCTGGGTTCATCTTAACTAATTTCAGCTTTTTCAAATGTCAAGTAACTGAGGTTACTTAACCTTTCTTAGAAGTTACTGATCTATTTGGAGTCAAAAATTCCAAAAATTGTGAAGTATATCCATCCATATGCTAACTCAGTGATTGCTAGTGAGAAAATGTCATGAAAGCAAGCACTGGAGAATTGGTGGCCACCATTGAGATGCACCACTCAGGAAAGACCTTGCTGGCTGGGCACAGTGGCTCACACCTATAATCCTAGCATTCTGGGAGGCTGAGGTGGGAGGATCACTCAAGGTCAGGAGTTTGAAACCAACCTGAGCAAGGGTGATACCCCTGTCTCTACTAAAAAATAGAAAGAAATTAATTGGCCAACTAAAAATATATAGAAAAAATTAGCTGGGCATGGTGACATGTGCATGTAGTCCCTGCTACGTGGGAGGCTGAGGCAGGCTAAGGCAGAAGGATTGCTTGAGCTGAGGAGTCTGAGGTTGCTGTGAGCTAGGCTGATGCCACGGCACTCTAGCCCAGGCAACAGATTGAAATTCTGTCTCAAGAAAAAAAAGAAAGACCTTGTCAATCAGTTGTGAAGAGTGAAGTCAGAAGACATCCTTCAGTTGCAGCACCTTTGGGATTAGCCATATCATTTGAGTGAGGCCACACTCTTCTGGGACATTAGAACCTGGCCATTTCTGCCCAATGGAAGGAGCAGAGACATGGGGACACAGGGCTCCTTCACCAGGTAAGCTTTATTCTGGAGATCCTCATTGTGTTGGCTGAGACTTAGTAGGACCTTGGAAATGGCCATCTTTAATGGGCTCATCAAAATCCTTATGTACTAGTAATATCATTATGGGATATCACAGGAATTCAGATTGGGATGCAAATATTTGAGAAAATTTATTGATTTTGTCACCTGAGTTCAGTACAAATGACTCACACCTTCCCTACTCTAGTTTTCTCATTGAAATGTGGATATTTATGCTAAGCAATCACTTTACCCAATTGTTGAGGTATCTGCAAAGTGTTTTGTTCATGAAGAAATAACACCCACTTGAAGAATATTAAGCCATGATCAATCAGATCATGTTTTGAATGCATTTTCCCAATAAGAGACTTGCTCATTAGAAGTTTAAAAACCATTAATTATATTTAACCCAAAGAAACAAATGTTGAATGCTAGAAACACTTATTTACCTCAAAGAGAAAAAAATTAGGCTTTTCAAAAATAAACTTGTTTATAACTATGTTTCAATGAAGTAGAAAAGTAACAGAAACATCTCTGTCTTGAGCTGAGTGAGCAGTGATCGGGCCAGTCCATAGGCACAGTGCTGAAGTCCTAATAAAGAGAGTTTGTTCAAAAGGAATTTCATCAAAAGATCACAGTTTTCACTTAAAATATGTTACTTTTAAATAATTGTAAATTCACAGAAAAATTGCAAAGATAATACAGAGAGTTCCATATGCTCCTCACCCAGATTTAATGATGTTTTATATTACCATGGTATATTTGTCAACATTGGTAAACTACTATTGACTAAACTCCAAACTTTTTTTTTTTTTTTTTTTACCTAATAATGCTTTTTCTCCCTTCCAGGATCCTTCCAATCCAGGACACCATATTGTATTTAGTTGCTGTGTCTTGTTTTCCTCCTCTGGTCTCTTTCTGTGTTTTTTGTAACCATGACAATTTTGAGGAGTACTGGCCAGGGATTTTGTAAAAACGGCCCTCACTTTTTGTTATACTAGACTTTTTCTCATGGTTAGACTGGGGCTATGGGTCCTAGGAAAGGCTAACACAGATGTCATCACACCATATCAAGGTGCATGATACCAACGTGATTACACTGTGATGTCAGCCATGATCTTTTGGTTAAGAAGGTGTTTGCCAAATTTCCCCACTCTAAAGCTATTATCTATATTCTTCAGAAGTGAGTCACTAAGTCCAGCTTACAGTGTGGGGTGGCAGGTGGGGGATAGGAATTAAGCCTCATTTCCTACAGAGGGGAGTATCCACTTAGACTTTCACTTTTAAATATTTATTATTTCAGAACCATGAAGGGACATCTCAAAGATATCGAAGCAGAGGTCAGAACATGAACCCAGAGGTGTTGCAAGGTTTGAAAGGTTTGAAAATAATAACAGTAATAGTAATAGTAAAGTCTTTCATTTCCTGGAGATCCATTTACTAGGCTCTGTGCCACATGCCTTGCAAATATTTATCTAATTTTAACAGCACCCTGAGTGTTTCTAGTTACCTGAGGGCATAGGGACTCAGGGAGGTTTGGTCTTTTGGACAAGGCTATAAAGGTAGTGACTTGACACAAACAAGAGTTAAACCCAGAACTGTCAGGCTCAATCCATCACATTGTCCCACTGTAGCTAAGGAAGTAAGAAGAGTCAGAATCAAAGCCCTGCCTCAGGAATTTAGAGAGCTCAGCAAGATTGGGGTGGAAGGAGGGCGCTGTTATGAATGTTAGAATCGTCAATTTAGGCTAGAAGCAATGACACATTGAGAAGGAAATTTAGGCAGACCAAACTTGGTTATTTCCTGTGCAACCAAATCATTCTTTTCTCCATGTCCCCATTTCTCTGTTCGTATGTCTATCACAGCACTTGTCTGATATTGTGAATTTAAAAACCATGTCTGTTTCTCTAAATTAGGCCATGAGTGTCACAGTAGTGATGTCAATGCCTTGCAGCACTCTATAGCACCAATATCTAGCATGGAATCCAGTCCTTCCTGGCTGCTCAAGCAATGTTTGCTGAAGGAACGCAGGGATGATTATGTATGAAAATTTCTGGTATATCAGGAAATGACCATGTATTCTAATCACATCAAATTAGTTCTTCAGATTTCACATCAAGTGTTATTCACGATGAACTGGTGTTGAGGTCATACGAGAGAGAAGAGTCATACTTCTCTACTTCAGCTGGAGACTGAAATAGAGTTTGTCTGAAATTCCACAGTGACACAGTGGAGTCAACAGTAGAAGAGACACCTTGGCTGGCTTGGCTGACTGGAAGTTAGTCAGAATGGATTTGCCACTTGGAGAGTCAACAATAGCTTTATCATCTTGGTATTAGTCAAATAAATGGAAATGTGGTTGCTACTTCCAATACACAATTCCCACCATTCCTTCTTCTAACCTCTTTACCAGAAAATGTGGTTCAGATACTTAGTTTTAACAAAGCTTTGAATGTTCAGACTTAAGTCTATATAGATTCATAATATTCTGTTCTATAGAGTTTTTATTAGCATTGGTATTATTATTGGATATTATTCCATTCCCAATACTAGTATCCTTAAGTGGTTTAAATGCATTTATTTTTGTTCATTTTAGTCTGCCTTAAACATGTTTGCTTGTAGCATTTAAAAATTTTTGGTCTGAAGTTATAATCTTGGAAACAATAATGACAATCACATGCATGTGCAGAAGACTCTGTATTTTACAAAGAACTAGCACATATGTTAACTCCCAGGGTTAGGGACAGTTATAGTACCAATCCACGTGCATTAAGAGATTTGGATGAGTTCATTACCAAAGTCCCTTGATCTGTTTAAAGAGAGATAATTACAATATACTCTGACGATAGTTATTATGAGGACTTTTTGAATATTCTCAATATGCTAAGGGATGTGAAAAATGTACCCTTAATGAAACCCATTCCTGAAAATAATATTTTTCTAAAGTGGTACAGTGTATATTCCATCTGTCCAGTCCCTCATCCCTGAAAGGTGGAGGCTCCAGGGCACAGCTGGCCTGGCATGCCGTGGACAGGGAATTCTGAGGAAGGGCCATGGCGGTGTCTACTTATCCTCGAGGGCAAGACCAAAACCAAGGGGTCACTATTGAGTACAATCAAGGGAAATACTAGACACATAATAAGATGATCAGTTAATTGCTTGCTTTGGTGGACAAGTCATTTGCAGGTACTAAAAGAATGGTTACAAATATAGAATCAGAAGAGGTAGAAACCAAGGTGAGAGAGAAGTTTGGAGGTGGATAATGGGATGAGTCTGGAGCAATTTCAGTGTCAGAATGCAGATGATCATGGGGGCATTTTATCCAATGCTTATAGCCTCTGCTTTGGGCCCTCCAGGAGTATGTAAAGCCATTGGCTTCAGCCTAGCTTCACATTAGAAACACCTGGGTGTCTTTGGCTTATACAGATGTCTTGCCTATACCTCCTGAGGCTCCAGCTCAATTGGTCTAGGATTGGCTTAAGCATGGGTATTTTTTGAAAGCTCCTCAGGGGGCTTGTTCTGTTGAAAACCACTGATGAAAATAAACATGTTTACCTGTACCACTTATCAATTCTGTCTGCTGTTTCATAAACACACGGAAATTTTTGGTGGCTTCTTGTGGAAAGTGGGTAATACATGAGGTCAACATAATCTGCTGAATTGATGCATCATAAGGTAAGTCCAATGACAGCAAAAAGATCTCTTGCTTCAGCCCATTTAGTATTAGTGGCCTCTGCTGTGACCTCTTTCTAAGAACAGGGACTATATCAGACAAGATCTTGGTAGTAAAGAGATGAGACCCGTAAATTGGGTGCTCTGAGGAAAGTTTAAATACCTGTTTACAAATGTGTTAGTAGGGTGTGTGGAAACTCCATGGAACAATTACTGCAATGGGATCCTTTAGCCCTCCGGGCCCTGAGGGGGGAAAAAGAAGGAGAAACCACAGTCTGGAGAGGATCATGACTTTCAGCTGAAGGATGCACCTAGCCCTCCTTGACCCTGAAGAGATGGAGCCAGGGGAATAAATTCCCTGACCACATTCTCTTCCTTCTCTCCAATATCTTGTTGGTGCTCCACATCAGTCAAACCCAACCAGAATCCAAAAGGCAAGAATGCCGATTGATAAAGTCCCCACACAGGTAGACTGCATAGGTCACATGGGGAAGGATGGAGTCTGAGTCTGAAAGGGCAAGGGGAAGGGGCCAGGCTATTCCTTATCTATGCAATCCTCTATTCCCAATACCTGCAGTGTCTGGTACATATAATGCTCTCAGCAAGAACTATGAGAATTATCACCATCAACAATAAATGAGGTTATAAATCAAAAGAAGCAAAAGTCAATATATTTGGTACCTTCCAGTTACCAGGAGTATTGTTTAGTTTTATTGAATATCACAACAACTTGGTGGAATTAACTATTATTATAGCCATTTTACAATGGAAAAAACAGCAAGTCAGAGAGGTTGAGTAACTTAATGCAAGGGCACATGACCCATAAATGGTGAAAAAGCAATTCTGGCCAAGGTCTGCTGACTTTGGATCTAAGCTCTCTCCCTCAACACCTTGCAGCTCTTTTACTCCAAAAAGAACCACAGGAAACCTTGAGCGATCACTCTGTGATGAGACTGATAGAAAAATTGATTCAATTCACTTTGTTAGAATCCAGGAAAGAAGTTAATGACTTGTTCCTGTCCTCATAGAGTTAGTGATTGTATATATTTAATATATTGCAACCATTTGTGGCAAGGTTACTTCACAGGTGGCCCAGGGACTTGAAATAAAATCCATAATTTATCATTCATTCATTAATTTATTTACCTATTTTACCATTTACTCATTCACTAAATGGTGCTTGGCATCATTCTAGGCCTAGAGAGTACAGCTATAAATAATCTAAAGTTTCTGATCACATAGAACTTATGTCCTAGTGGAAGCAAAGAAAAAAATTTAAAAAAAGACAATAAATAAATAAACATGAAAAATAACTGGTAGTAATATGTATTATGTAGAGAATGAAAGTAGATGAATGATAAAAAGTGATGGGTAGCTATGTTAATTTGGGAGGTCAGCAAGATCTCTTCTGAAAAGTTTATATCTCAGCTGAGATCCGCAGTTCTGAAGGCGCCAGCTCTGAGAAAATACAGAGCAAGAAGATCTTCCACAGTGGGAACTACCAGTGGAGAGGCTCTAAGGCAGGAATTCTAGGAAGTGAAAGAAGACTAGGGAAACTAAAGTATGGGAAGCTAGGAGAAGAGTTATAAGGCAGAAGTTAACAAATTGTTCCAGGGTAGATCATACAGAATTTATTAGCTCATTCAAGGGTGGTGGGTAACCATAGGTAGTCTCGGAGCAGGGGAATGGGATGATCTGATGCACGGAATGAGAGCATTACTCTGGCTGCTGTCTGGACAACAGAACATAGAGGGAAGGTCTAGGATCGGGAAGACCTGCTAGACTGCTGCAGGGATTAAGGGGGAGAGGGTGGGAATTGGACTAAGGTGATGGTAGTGGGGATGGAGAGAAGAGGGTGATCTCAGGCCACGATTCGGGGTAAATGAGGTCAATAGAACCCAACAGAACCCAGAACCCAACTTATTTACAGCTGTACTGCCCAGGCCTAGAACAATGCCTAGCACTGTTGAGTGAATGAGTAAATGGGAAAATAGGTGAACGAATGATAAATTATTGATTTTATTTCAAATCCTGGGTCACCCATGCAGTAACCTTGAACCTACTGCTGATTTATCAGATGTGGGTCATGCAAGAGACAGGCAAGAATCAAGGATAAACTCAGTGAGATGAGAAAGACTAAGGAAGGAACATATTGGGAGAAGTGAAGGAGGATGAAAATTTAGAATTTTGTTTTGGCTGTGTTAAATTTGGAACACCTGTTAAAATCTAAGTAAAGGTGACATATTGGTATTGGGATGCAGATATGGGAAAGGTCAGGGCTGGAGACAAACTTTTGGCACACAGACCATATCGAAGGCACAAGGCTGGAAGAGATCATCTAGGAAGAAGAGGCAAGAGGCAGATCCTGGACCAAGTCCCAAGACTCTCCAATATTTCGAGTGTGGGCAGAAGATGAGCCACCAAAGGAAAATAACATGGAACCACTTTTCTGGTATGTGTAAAGGCCCTAACATTTCATCAGAGATGATTGCATAAGTGTTGAGGAATTTAATCCTTTAAATAAAATTCACAAACATGGAGGCCCCCTTCTCTGCCCAGTTCTACACTGTGAGCCCTAAGGGGGAATATAGCTCCCTTTGATCAGTTTTGTGGATGGCATACAGTGTAGATGAACTTACATGACAGATGGCGCTGTTTTCTAGTTCTCTCTATCCCAAAGAAAGCACCTGAAACTTGTCTTTGTCAGCCTCAGGTAGATATGCCTGCTGCTCTCTTTATAGGTATCTGTGCTACCCTTTTGTTGTATCCCAGAAAACAGTGAATATCAGCTTCCTATCATAAGGGCTTTGTTTCAAATTCTGGTCTTGCTCCTCATATTACACAAGTCATTGCCCTCTGTATCCTTATAAATAAAATGAAGAGAATGCCAGTCTGCAATGGATATGTATTGATACTGCTGCACCTATCCATTCTTTTCCCCCATTCCACTCTTATGGCACCTATGTCACAATTTTGTTTTGGTGGCCCCACTCTACATTCTCAGCTCTTGTGCTTTGGGTAAAGCTGTCTCCATCCTTTCCCTCTAGGTACAACAGGTGACAAACCTTAAGGACAAGCCAATCTGTACAAACCAGTACATTCTGTAGCTCAGGCTTTGATGATTGGCTTAGAGCTGGTCCCTGGATGTAAGTCAGGCCAATCAGAACCAAGAAAATCTAATTATGGTATATCTTTTCTGAGCTGAAGGAAGAAATAGATTGGTTGGATTTGGTGCTATATTTTATGAGTTTGAGCTCATGAGAGTCACCATGGGGACCCTGAGAATGGAACCTATCTAAAAATGGGGATTGAGAAGAATAATTGGGGCTATCATTTGAGCCCTTGATTGAGCCATGTCTGAGGTCCCTGGGTTCCACCCTGGATTTGCATGCGAGTTAAATAAGTCCCCTTTCTTGTTCCAGCCAGGCAGAGTTGGGTTTTCTGTCATTTGCAAGTAAAAGAATTTAAATTGATAAAAATTATCTTAAAAGGTTGTATTGAGGATAAAATTAATAATTATGAACATCACTAATCCAGAGGAGGTGCTTAATAAATAGAAACAATTATTTTAATTTCATTTTCAGTTTCCTTTAAATGCTACACTCTTTTCATGATAATGATTGAAGTGGCCTTAAAAATTGAAAGCTATAAAGGGACTTAAGCAGAAACAGGTGCTGCAAATTTGTGTGCATTTTCAAAAGTTCAAAGCATCAAGCCAAAGATGCCAGTTATTCTGACACAGACTAAATCTTCCTTATCAGAAGTACATACACAAGAAACACACACACATCCCCAAACGTGTAAGGCTCTATAAACATTCATCCTCATATCCAACAAATATTTAAGTCTCCCTAGGGTGAAAAAGAAAAAGAACAAAACTTGACATATTCTATCAGATTAATTCAGTGGAGTGTCCAAAGTAGATTATGTTAATTCTAACAGTAATTTTTAATATTTGTAATGTAATATATTACTTGATAAGATTGTGAAACCTTCTGACAGCTTATTAGCTGGTGCCATTAAAACCAAATGTCAACTTTATCAACTGCTGTCAGTGAAATTAGCAATGAAACAGTCTCCGAGGGATGGAGGTTCAATTTGTGTTGGATAATGGTATGAATAATCACTTGGATTTATATAGCACCTTTTCTCTGAAGGGTTTAAAGTGTTTACACACATCGTATTCTCACAATATCCCTGAATACAAGGAAGGGACCAAGTTTATTATCCCTATGTGGTTTGTGGTCACTTTACAGCTTTGAGTTTGAGAAGCCAGAGCTTACGATACACTTTACATCCCCCCAGTTGCTGTGCTTGCAGTTAGGATATAATGCCACTATATGTGGGGAGAAAACAGAGAACGAAATGCTTTTTCATTTTAGAATACCTAAAAATTAAACTGTAACTACTGTTAAGAACATTTGTTCACAAAGTTTTACTAATTGCCATGTTTGTAAAAATAAATACAAACCTAGAACACATTTTGAAGAGATGAAAAATGTAAACATAGACATTCGACGTAGGAAGAGACCTTAGACGAAATTGAGTTCCATTCCCTCACTAAGCTTTGTATATTTTGAGACCAATTTTGCATTTTCTCCCAAGCGTCCATTTATCTTCCTGGCTATAGAATCCCTATGGAATTTTGGTTTTCTTCTGGGAAGCCATATTTTCCCATTCTCTGCCCATGCAGTTTGGATGGGGATGAACATAATATTGATCCCTGGGGTTTGGACATGACCCAGAGCTGACCAATGAGAGAACTTCATCCCTGGGTTATACCTGACTTAGAGATCCCTCACTTCCCTCTGTGTGATCCCACACAGGGAAGTGAGAGTAATACCTGAGATTTTCCCTGAAACCATCAGGAAAGTGTCTCTCTTTTTTCCATTAAAGTTTGCTAAGCACTAATATATAAGACTAAAGCCACCTTGCCCCCACATTAGAAGAGCTTGCTTGAGAACAAAGCCACTATAGAGGAAAGATAGAAGAGCTATAAGGGAGAAAAGAAAGAATGTCACTGTCAGTGACCCCATCTTAGCACCTAGTTCCAGCTGTGTGTGAACCATACCCCTTTTAGGGGCACCACATTAACTGGGCTCTTACCATTTGCCAATCAAAGAGCTTTTATGCATGTGCTGCCTAAAAAACTTTAAGTGTCCTTAAGTGTTACTGATTACTGATTAGCCTAAAGTTGCTTTTCTCCAGGGTAAATATATAGTCAGGATAGGCTATGGTTTGCTATGGTAACAAACAATCCT
Organism: Microcebus murinus; assembly: GCF_040939455.1. Taxonomy (NCBI): domain Eukaryota; kingdom Metazoa; phylum Chordata; class Mammalia; order Primates; family Cheirogaleidae; genus Microcebus; species Microcebus murinus. Next base: position 38,553,558 of record NC_134110.1, on the reverse strand, counting down.
GAAATAACAGTGGTTTAAGACACCTGATCTTTTCCTAGCATACGTGCAAGTTTATGGATGGTGGGCTAGAGCTGCCTCTGTGTCATCCTCAGTTAGGGTTCTGGGCTACTGGGGAAGCAATCATACAGAGTATTTGTGAGTGTTGTGGCAGAGGAAGAGAGAAGGTAAGGTGATGGGGGCTGGGAGATTGCATGTAGATCCTTAAAGCTTCCAATCGGAAGAATAAACTACGTGCTATAATTAACTTACTTAACCTTTGGGTGTTAATACATAAGATCCTAGAACTTCAGAAACTTCATATAATTTTAAAATCTCTGCAGCCATGGTCTAGTCTCTGGACACAAAAAGTGCCTAATGGGTGTTATCATCTTTTGTTTTCTAGCTGTTAACATCACTAATAAGTGACTCTTTCCCTGACTACTGAGTTATCCTTTTTCCTGGCTGTCCTTTGCATTCTCCATCCTTAACCACTCAATTTCCTTACTGCCTAGCAAAATAAAGAGGAGTCCCTTTGTGACCCCACATGTTAGTATAGTAAAAATGAGAAGTGAAGTTATTCTATAGCAGCACTTTCACACTGTACTCAGTACGGAATCCTTGATTACCTTTTCTAAAATCAGAAAGTACTAATTTTCCTCTTTTTAACAAAATAAACTTTTCTACTTACCTTGGGTATTTGGCTGAAATGTGATGCAGTGCTACAGTTTGCTCATGTACTAAGAGGCAGTTCCCTTCCAATTTCATATCATGAATTCTATTTTAGATAGGAAAAATCCCTCTTGCAGTTACAAATCCCAAGCTAATTATGGCATAACTTTAAGAGGCATTTAAACATTGACTCATATTAAAAGTAGCTACCAAATGTACAATGTGTAAAGAATCTATGTGATATTCAACTATTTCCTAAAGAGACAGGAGACAAAGATGAAAACTCAGCAGGATACAATTTTTCATTAGTGCTTTGTGAAGTTTGCATGTGGAAATTAGTCAGTCATTACCCTGATTTGCAAATGAAAACATACTTGAAGACAGGGACTAAAGAAAACAAATATGAACCCATTTTTCTTTCAAGTCGATTTCAGCAAAGACCGACTAGATGGTCACCTAGACTCTCGCCACTTCCTGGACGCACAAGACGGCTTTATCTCCCACTCTATATGGACATTAAGTTGGGGCCATGTGACTGTTTTTGAACAATAGAGTGTGGAAACTGTTTCGGGTCCTGATCTCTCATTCTTTCCCCTCTTCAGTGGCCATGGTGGAGGTCACATGTTGAAGATGGTGACACCACAAGCTGGAAGGAGCTGGGATCACCGACTCATTATTTAAAGGGGAACTACCCAGGAGAGCCACAGATCTTCATGGGATCATTCAGTGAGTAAGAAATAAGCCTATATGCTAAGCCACTGAGCTTTTATTTTTATTCTTTCAGAGCTGGTATGGCTTTTTCTTCTAATGCATCAAAACAAACAGAAAGAAGCTCAACCATATCATAGCAATTACCAAATTGGATTTTAGTGACATAGGAATATAAAAATTTCATTTAAATCTGACTAAGGTGTCAAAAAAGTCTTCTAAGATCAGGAGGCAGTGGAACATTTTTGCAGAAAGAGCAGGCAAACAGAAAGGGCACACATTCAGACAGTACAGTATGTTAGGAGGACATGCAGGCATGACCTAACATGGTGATGGGATTTGGGGAATTGCCTGTTGACCCAGGTGAAAAGAGAACCCATTATTTCTTCTCCCTGATAAGGATGTAGTGATGCTGCTAAGGAAATGGTTATTACTTTCCTTTTGCAGATGAGGAAACAGAGAAATTAAAAAGCAGAATGCTCATATGTGAGAAAGCCAACATTGCAGACTTTGAAAATGAAGAAGGTGTCCTAGAACCATGAGTGTGCCTCATGAAGCTAAAAAAAGCAAGGAAAGGAATTCTCCCCTAGAGGCTCCAGAAAGGAAACAACATTGCCCTACTGATACTACTGACACTTTGATTTTAGCCCATTAAGATTTGGGTTTAACTTCTGAACTCTAGGATTATTAGATAACAAATTTGTGTTAATTTAAGCCACTAAATTTGTGGCAATTTGTTATAGCATCAATATGAAACTATTACAGACTCTAACCTGGATCTAAGATAGAAGCTCACTATTCCTATGGTGCAATCTCAAGAGAACAGTCTGAAAAGAAGGAACTGCTGATCCCTAGAATTAGGATTTAACAAGGAAAACTATGTATCAGTGGTAAAGACCCTAGAAGCCTTTCTATTTGTGGTACACTGAGCACCTATTTCAGCACTTATTTTCTATGCACGGGTTCAGGCGCTGTGGCTTAATCACATATCAGCCTTCTGTTTTTTAATCTCTGTTTCCTCACCTACAAAAGGGTTGTGTACATAGTCTTTAGGATCTCTATTTTGGTCATTTATTGTGGATCATTTTCACTGCTTGGATTCTTTAAATTTTAATAAGACCAACACAAATGTCTGACTTTGGCAAACATTTGAGAAGCAAACATTAATGAGAAACATCTGAAACTCTTTAGTGGGCTCTCAGGAGTTTTCCTAAGTGAATCAGAGGAAGCTGAGAACGGGGCATCTAGCTGACCATTAGCATACACTTTGAAAAGAGTCACAGATGTGATGCTTTATAAAGTAAATTTGCATTTGTTAAAGGTCACTCTCCACTGAGCATTTGCACTTATATATAAGACACAAGAAGGCCACTCTACCTCGTTCCTCTAATTTGTCTGTTCAGCGATCAATATGGGAGTCTAGACTAGGATGGCTATGGAATCTTACCACTGCTTAATTTCCCATAAGATTGACTGGACTTCCTGAAACATCGAGGGTGGGCACCAAGGGAAGTGCATTGAAGTGACAAATGTCCTTATGCCACATTAGGATGCACAATTAACGGAGCTGAGTGCTTCCTGTTATTTTTACATGCTATTCTACTGGGATCTTCTAGCAAAATGTTTATATCTTATTTACCAAATAAAGGAAATGCTACAAGATTGAGTCACAGAGCTGTGTGTTTGAAGAAGGTCAACGATGTTTTTGGCATTTCACACGCTGTGTAGTAATAGTATGGAAGTTTCCTGTTCCTGCCAGGCTCCTTAGCTCTAATAAGACTCTTGCTCTGTTCAGTCTCAGGTTCAGCACCAATATTATCTTTATTCAAGGGGCTTACAGGAGCACAGGTGAGTCCCTCTGGGGGTACAGAACTAAGTCCCTCTTGCTACTAGTCCCACCTTTACTTTTGTCTTTAGTAAGATCAAGTCCTAATTTATTCCTTGGTTTTAGGTACACACTTCCCTTTTTTATCCCTGTGTCTGAATTCCTGTGTCTTTGAAGACTAGTTCCTTGAGGTCCTTGTCTTAGCTAAATATAGATATTTCTTCCATTTAATAAAAATGTATTGAGCACTATGAAGTGCCAGACATTATTCTAGATAAAGTGCTAGAAATACGGTGATGAACAAGATAGAGAAATTCTACTCTCATGGAGCTTTTAGTCCATTGGCAGTAGACAAAAATAAGCCTATACATTAAACAAACAAGATAAACAAGTCTCAAAGGGAGACCTCTTTGAGAAGGCAACCGATGACCCAACAAGCTAAGGGAGCAAGTGTTCAAAAAAGTGGGAGGAAAGTGTTCACGATGAAGGACACTAAAACGACAACAATGAGGAAGACCATGCTTGGTGTGTGTGAGGAAGACTACAGGCCAGTTTGCTATAGCAAGGGCAGAATGAGTATGAATGAGGTTGTAAGTGCAGCCCAGGTTGAATCTGATCTGATTCATTTGGTCAAATTCTCTGGGGCTTGTTCAAGGTTACATAACTGGGAAACAAGAGAGGCCACTTCAAATTCAGGTTAACATGAGTTTCAAGTCCAGCTGCACCATTTTCAGTGTTAACTAGAGTAACTTCTTTGCCTCTGTTGGCATGAAATGGAGTTAGATTATTGGCTACTGAGAGAAGTAAGAAAGTTAAAATAGACTGTCTTTGTTTGGGCTGGGTGGTTAAACAATAGAAATTGGGCCAGGTGGGTGGCTCACGCCTGTAATCCCAGAACTTTGGAAGGCTGAGGCAGGAGTATTATTTGAGCCCAGGAGTTTAAGACCAGCCTGGACAACATAACAAGGCCCTGTCTCTACACAAAATTAAAAAATTAGCCAGATGTAGTGGCATGTAGCTGTAGTCCCAGCTACTTGAGAGGCTGAGGCAGGAGGATCACTTGAGCCCAGGAGTTAGAAGTTGCAGTGAGCTATGATGATACTACTGCATTCTAGCCCAGGCAACAGAGCAAAACCCTGTCTCAGAAACAACAACAACAAAAACCCAGAAATTTATTTCTCATAATTCTGGAGGCTAGGAAATCCAAGATCAAGGCACCAGCGCTTCAATGTCTCACGAGGGCCCATTTCCCTGTTTGCAGATGATCATCTTTTCTTTGTATCCTCAAATGACAAAGAAGAGAAAAAGAATAAGCAATCTCTCTAAGGATTTTTTACAAGAACACTAATTCCATTCATGAGAGCCCTATCCCCATGATCTAATCACTTCCCACAGGCTCCAACTCCTAATACCATCACATTGGTGGTTAAGATTTTAATATTTCAATTTTAAGGGGGCACAAACATTTAGTCCATAACATATACTGAGTGACTATACAAGTTCCTTGCACATAAATGGTACTCAAATATTAGTTATAATTAATAACAATACATCAGATTGCCAGTTTGCTTAATTTCTTATTTGATATCTCCCCTTGGTTATCTTAAGCTCATTTTATATCACCTCTCTCTTCTTATATCTGCCCTTTATTCAGTCTTCTATCTCAATAAATGGCACTGCCATTCATTTAATTATCTAGTTTGACTCCTTCCTCTTCCTCAATTCTCATACCTAGCCAACCACTAAGTTCAGGTATGTCTATATAGGTGGCCAACTCTTCTTGGTTTGCCCAGAATAGTCCCAGTTTTAGCACCAAAAGCCCTTGTCCCAGGCAAACAGGGAAGGTTGGTTACCCTGTGTTTATCTCCTAAATATTCCCCATATAATTTTACTTCTCCCCATTCCTGGTTTAATGTACCATTTCTTTCTCACCTGGACTACTGCTATGGCTTTCCAAACGTTCTCCCAACTTCCACTTTTGGCCTCTCCATTTTACTACCTACCAAAGCCAGATTACCATTTTGAATTATAAAATTCTGTTCATATCATTACTTCTACTTAAAGCACTTCAATGGCTTCCCGTTGTCTTTATGATAAAACCCAAAGCTTTAACTGGTTTGCATTTCTCTGCAAAGTCTGACTTCCCTTCTTCCTTTGAAAACTTATATCTTATTACCATAGTGTGTGCTTTTGGCTTCAACCTATCTACCATACTCTAGACACTCTGGGGTCCTTGTCTCCCTCTGAATGAACGAACCATACATTCCCATATGCTGTGCTCTCTTTCTGTCTGGATTCTCCATCCTTTCTGAGTTCAATGTTTACTTAACTTTAAATCCCAGCTCAAGCAGTTCTTCCTTGGATGGAATATTTCCAGAATCTTTAGGATAGACTCATTAAGTTCTCTTATTTTATGATCCTAAAGCAGGATCTTTCAACAACACATTTTCAGTTATGTTTTTGAATATCTTTTTGTCTGCCTAGATTTTAGAACCCATGAGGTCAAGGATCATAACTGCCTGTATTTTCAGCCACCAGTTGTGCCTACTGTGTAGTAAACACTCAACTGATAATTGCTGAATAAATAAACAAGTAAATACTATTTGAAGATATCTCTCAGTAAAATTGCTGACAGGGCTGTTACTTATGGTTTGCCATGAGTCTTATACTCAACTCTGGGGGATACCCTATATGTCATAGTCATTATTGAATTTTGTGGTTCTCAATGACAATTTTTCAGCAGATAATATATAATGTGCCTTGAGGAATGAGTCCTGCACTGATCAGGATAGGCTAAATTAGGCTATGGTAACAAGCAGATCCTGCATTTCGGGGGCTTAACCACAAGTTTATTTCCTGCTCACCTGTCACATTCTGTTGGTCCAGGTTGGCTTTTTAAGAATTTCCTTCATTCTTTATGATCCCAGAATGCTTTGATTGTTGCTTCTGCCATCTCAGCAGTCACCTTCCTGCTTGCTGATATAGAAGAACATGCTGGAGGGTCTTCTGTTAGACTTTTAACTAGGATGATAGAAAGGACATCTAGCATGTCCCTTCAGAACCATTTACTAGAATAGTCACATGGCACTGCCCAACTATGAGCCGAATGGGGACATGTAATCCTTCCATGTTCATAGAAATGGAATAGAGCTAGGTATGAGTAAGCATTAGATATCTCTACCATAAGTGCTTTAGTGTAGTTTAGTGTAGTTTGTACAAATTTGTACTGTGGGCTAGTGGGATAAATTGCTAAAACATTAAGCTACTGATGTTTCTTCCATGGTAATTTTCTTGGGGTTGGGGAAGGTATGGTGTGATGACAAGGCTTCTTAGGTAATTGGTACCCAGTGATACCAAAGTTGGAGGAAGCCCTAAAGGGGATACATAACATTTCACCAGATGGTATCTAGCTTTAGGGTGTTTTGCAAGAGGCTGGTCTTGGGTTTTTCTATATTAAATAAAGGCATGGTGTTTTTGGTCAAAAGATTTTTGTTTTTGATATCACTTGTGCTGAGATCAGATGTTCCACTGTGCTGACTGCCTGTGAGGTCTTAGCTGCTTATTCCTGAGCTTTTTTCAATATCTATAGGAAAGGGAAGATTATATCTGCCCTGTCTTCCTTTATAGGCTCCTTTGGAGAATCACATGAGATGAAGTGTTTTGTATAAAAGAGTGGACTATTTATCATAGTAAATTGAGTAGGTATGGAACTATTATGTAAACTCTAAAATATTATCTGAACATATGATGGCATTTTCATTACAATAATTAAGAGGGAAAATAAAAATGAATCCATAGTAAAAGGGAGAATCATAGTGACTCCCTTTTGAGCATTCACCTGAGTATGTCTCCCTCGATTTGTATTCCTAGAAGGAAGAGTGTGAAGGCCTGTGCTTAAGACATATTGACTCCCTTCCTTCCCCATTTGCATATTAAGGGTTGCTACCAGCAGGCATTGAGTGAAAATCTTTAAGGAAAAATGGTGCTGTTGCAGCAGGCTGTGCTATGGCTGCTTTTATTCTCCTTTTCCTTGTATATTTCAGCCTTCTAGCTTTTAGACAGGAGGAAAAAAGTAAATATTTCAAATAAACAGCCTAAAATTGCCATGTTAAAACAAACAAAAAAAGCAATGTGTGCATCTTGTTTAGTCCTGATAGGCATAAACCAAGTGTAAAAAGACATCTTCTAGATAATTAGGAACATTTGAATATGGGCTGTGTGTAAGATGAAATTAAGATGCTGTTAATTCTATTAGGTGCATTACTGTCATGGTGCTAGGGAAACCATACAAACAAAACATGACCTTACCATTCAGAAATTCATACCAAAGCATTTACACATGAAATGACATGACATCTGGGATTTGCTCTAAACCAATTCAGCAAATAAAGAAACAAATAAACAAAATTGGAGGGAGGTGCTGATAGGCGAGAGGTGATATTGACAAAATGTTGATTATTATTGAAGCTGAGCGACTGATACACGGGGGTTCACTGGAGTATGTTAGAATATTTACAGACTAAGAGAATCTACAGAAATTGCCCATGTAAGAGGATGAAGTCATTTCTGGGAGTGTAGAGAAACATCTAGAAAGTGCTTTTGAAAACCTATCCTAAGCAGTTTGTGCCAAGAAGGGGATGGCTATACTTCACTCTAGAGCCCATTCCTTTCATGAGTGTGACTGAGAGATAAAATCCAGCAGAAGTGATGTGTTAGAAAGATAGAGTCGGTTCTAGTTCATAGATAGGGAAGCAGGGAAAAGTCATGAGAAACAGAAAGCTGGCCACCAATCACTAAAAATAATTTAAAAATCAAGGTTTGCTCAGTTCAGTCTTTCCTTTATCTAGCAGATACTCCGGCCCCATACAGTGACTCTTAAATACTCTGACATCCTGTCCTTAAGTACATTCATGTGCACCACACCATCAACCCCCAAGTATTCTTTTGTCAGGGAGATGCAACAGAATGGTTCATCTAAATCTGTGAAAAAAAAATATCCAGAGGTGATAGAAATAACATAGCTGAAAAGGATATTAATGATAATAGATTCACTCATTCATATGTTGGTTGATTGATTCATTCACCAAAATTTGAGAGCTTATATGTGCCAGCACTCTAGTAGGCACTGGGACGCTAATGGTGAAGTTTGCAGAGTTTAGTGAGAGTTTGCAGTTTAGTGATCCAGGCACTCCATGCCTTGTAATAAATGAGGACCTGGAGAACCCAGGAAAGAAAATTAAGACTCTGTGTGTGTGTACACGTGCGTGTGTGTGTGTTTTAAATCTCAGACTGGGCAAAAACAGATATTCACAACACAATCCTCAAAAGCAAATATTTTTAGCCTAATTTTTTACATCTGGTTTCACCTTTTTTTTTTCTCTCACCAATCAGAATCCCACACTTGCTTACCTACCTTTCAACTCGACTAAGCTATTTTTCTGTTCCCTAAATATGTCACCTAATATTATGTCTCTGCTTCTGTTTTCCTGTCTGAATTGGCTTCCCTGCTCCCTATTCAAAAAGGCCAACTCCTCTTCATCCTTCAAAATCTGGAGTGCATGTCATAACCTTTCAATCTTGCTGTGATGCTCATTCTCCTGCTACCCAGCGGAATAAAATACTTCCTTATTTGTATTCTCATAGCACTCTGCAAAGACATCTGTTGTAGTACTTAAAACGTGTTGTCATTTTTTGTTTATATGCCTGGCTCTCTTGCTGAACTCTGAAATTTGTAAAAGCAGAATTTATATCGTATGTGTCTCTGTAACATCAGAGCCTAAGGCAGTGCCTGACTCATAGAAGGTGATCGATAAGTGTATATTAAACAAAAGAATAGATGAATGAATGATTCATATCAGATGAACCTCTCTGATATGAAGGTTTAGCCCCCTGAAAGCAATATATAACAGTTCTTCCAGCCAAAGTCATGGGATTTCAAAGTTGGAAGAGATCTTGGAGATCATTTATTCCAAACTCATAATTTAGATTTGGAGTACATCTTATGATGGATTGGGCTTTCCTGGTCGGTAGATAATGAATTGTTTTATTATGCTTTGATTAAGAGAGAAAAAATAGAAGAACTAGGGCATATGATAGGGAGGGGCAGAGGGAAGCCAGGGCAGAGTGAAACATTTACCATGGGGTTTATCTGCCCAGGGAAAATCGTCACATACTGTCCTAATGACCTTGCTATTTAATAGCCCTGCCAACTACTGATTCCCTCCCCATGCCCTACTCTTTAAGTTTTTCCATGGCACTTATTAACTTCTAGCATGCCATATCATCTAATTATTGATCATGCTCATGGCTTATTGCCTCTGACTCCTTTCTCTGCACACATTCATGTCTTACCTATTTATTATATTCATGGCAAGCACTGGGGTTTTACAGGCTATATGGGATGATATTTTAAAACAGTTCTTATCAAACTATCTCCAGTGAAGCACTTGTTTTTAAATTTCCAATCTCATGTGGATCCATGTGTTGTTCTACTGTGCATGACCACACCACATGTACCTTAGTATGTGGATTCCACAACACCCCAACTGCTCTACACTACATTCACTGAGATCAGTCTACTGATTATGCTCTTGGATATCATGTTAAGAGCAAATTGCTATAAAATTTTCTAGTGCTTATTCTCAGCCTCTATGCTTATTTCATCACACATTGCTAACATACTAGTCATGGGCCAGCATCAATCTTCAGACCACACTTTGAGGAGCAATAATTTAGTGGGTGGACTCTAGAGTCCATAAGCCTGGGTTTGAATTCTAGCTCTATCCTTTCTTAGCGGTGTGGCTTTGAAAAAGTGTTCTTAACCTTTCTGGCTTTCAGGTTCTTCCTTTGCAAAATGGGGCTACTTGTAGAAGCACCTCCAGAGGGTTGTCCTAAAGATGACATGAGTTTTAGTATATCAATGGCTGAGAACACTACCTGGCATGGAATCAGTGTTCAATAAACATCAACTCTTGTTATCACCACTTGACCTTTTCTCAATTAGGAATACTCCCTTCATCTATGGTTACTGAATTTCCCAGCCAAGTGTCATCCTGGGAATGCAAGAAAAAGCAGCTGTCAGGGAGGCCTGCAGGGGGGGGGGTGGTGAAGTACCCCTGTGTAGGGCCTGAGGCTGTCTTTCCCTTTCCTTTCTCTTTCTCCCCAAACAGCAGTGGGGGCTATTTTGTGCTTCCAACAGGGAAAATAAAGAGAACATATTTTCTTAGATTTGAATGGCTGAAGATGAAAAGAGGTATTTTTCTTGGCTTAGAGAGTTCTGTTGATTCTCTTCATCTTGCAATGAAGTTTTCACTTCTAAGTGACACTCAATTTGTCCTGGAAGAGGTGAGAATGTGAGTAGGTGAGGGCCTGTGTAATGTTCCAGGGAGCTCAGAAGCCTAGCTTTCATCTGACTTCATAGGCAATCCCTGTCTTGAGTTAGCACCTGTTTGGGGAGAAATTTTTTGATTCGCTAGTAATGTCCTGAGCAGGTGTTAATGCAGACATATCCTGGAGGATGGCGTTCCTCCAAACTTGATAAAAACTTATCTGTTGAATGGATTTGTGTATATAAACCCAGCCCACATCCTGAAGAATATCTAATAAACACACCACTTTGACACACTGAATATTTAAAATGGATAAAAGAGAACAGTCAAGTAGTAAAAGAGAAGGAAATACATTCCGTATACTAAATTGGTTTGCTTAATTTAACTAATATTTTAGGGATGACTTGACTATAATTATATGCACAAACATATTCATATATATTATAAACTCCTACATAATATATATTGTATTCTAGGTGCTGTTATATGGTTTTATTTATATGTTTTAACTAATTTAGTTCTCTTAAGAGCACAAAGAGATACCAAGATTATCTCTTTTCTGAGTTAAAGAAAATGAGATGCAAATAGGTAAAGTGGTTCTCCAAGGTTACTCTGGTGGTCAGTGGGAGAACTGGGATTCAAACTCAGATAGTCTGGCACTAATGCCCTTCTTCTAAACCACTATGCTATACAAGATGGTTTGAGCTCCACTTAAGGTAAAACATCAAAAGCAGTATAACCAGTTAATGGCCAGATAACAAAAAGTTGGCCATTTGGCAAGTACAATGTGTGGCTCTGGGTGAATTATTAATACTTCTTGTGTCTGAACCTTGGTTTATCAATCTTATGAATGGGGTGATTTTATGAGATGATCCTTCAGGGCTCTTCTAGCTACTATGCATGAGGCTTGTCTGCCTCTAATTACCCCTGCAACTTCCTTCTGGGTAGCTCTACTTTGTTTTGTCTTCTACCCTTTTCTTAGCATCTTCTACCTTTCCTGGTTGCCCCCATTTATTGTCCAATTTCTGCTACAATAGGTTGGAAGGAATGTTCCAAGTTGCTTCTGTACTAATGACAGTAAATCCACCAGGTACAATCCTGGGACTGATCAACAAGCATAAAGAATCACAAATGAGACAAAATCAAGGGATACCCACCTCTTCCTCATGACAACCCTCCAGCTCTAGGCTTGACACTCCCTCACCTCTCCATACAGATGTTACAAGAAAATCTGGGATCAGAGGACAATGGAAAGAAGACTTACGGACGACCTTACATTATAGTCCTCCAAAAATCTGGGACTGTGTTTGTTTGATACAGTGAAACATCCTCAATGCCCAGTATAGAACCTGGTACACCCTAAACATTCAATAAATATTTCCAGACTAAAAGCCACCTAGCCTCACCCCATCCCATATATAATCACACCTTTACAAAAACTCTCAAGATTTGTATGACAATGGAGAGTTTAAAAGCCCTTTCATATATACATATATTACTTTATATATTTTCAGTCATCTCACTTAATTAATTCTTCCTTGGTTCTCATGCACCAAGATAAACTCTTCTTACTTCCTATTTTTTAAGAGGACTTCGCTCTGCAACAGTGAAAACTTCCTCTGTTTTCTCCTTCTTCCCTCCCAAGGCAGGTCAAACTTTAATGCAAGAAACTTTTTTTCTGAGCAGTAGATATTAGAAACTCGACCCAGCCACTGCAAAGCACAGGAGAATAGAACATTCAAAAGCACTAGCAGGCAGCAGTGCCTAGAAGTGCAGGGGAAAGAAGACACCAGATGGATTTCTTTTTTTCAGTGGTCAACGGCACTCAGAGCATTTGCAGAAATAGACGTGACTCACATTGATTGAGATTGACCGCACAGCTGAGGGGAATTCACAGGATGGTCTGTCTCCATATTAGCAGTAGGAGAGAAGACACTTGGGTTACTTTCTATGGCAAAAATCAGAAAGAAACAATTTGGCTTATTCATGAGGATATTAGTCTTGTCCACCCTTCCACCATCAATGGCTGATAGTGGGAAATGCTGGATACTGCAGATGAATACAGAAGATTCCTATTTTATTATTTTATGTAAGTAATCATAAAGACTGACTCATTAAAAGCCTTGCTTTAGAGTGGCTTACCTACTTTCAGAATCTGAAGTTTTGGCTTTTTAAAAGAAACTTGAGTTAAATAATTTCTAAGAATTTCAAGTCCCACTTCTAAACCAGTTTTGGCCTGGCAATGTTACTAGGCAGCCACGGACTTAGTTCAGGCTTTGCCTCCATGGAAAATGGCGAGTGGATGCAATGGTGTTTTGTGGTGACTTCAAGTCACGTAGACACTCACTCATATGAGTCCAGAACCTTAAAAATAAAATGTTGGGGTGGGGTTTACTTTTTGCAAGAATCTTCCAATATTCCAAAGTTTAATCAAGTTGCCTGAGAGGGTGGGTCTTTATTTTCCTGAGTGAATTGTTCTGCCATACTGGAAAGTAAACAATGAAAAAGTAAATTCTTAGGTTTGTGTTTCTCTGGGTCTAGTTTTACAAAGGATATTCCCATGTGAGTTGCTCATAAAGGAAAGAGGACCTGGAATTTTCTGATGCCTACTATGCACAGGGGTTCTATGAATATAAGCTTATTTAATGTTTCAAGTTCTTTTGCAAATGATGAAACAGATGTTCAAAGTGATTATATGACTTGCTTCAGGGTCCAGCAACTAATAAAATGTGCCAGATTTTGAATTCTAGGATTGCTAGGCAATTTCATCATAGCACACTACACCCCCAATGCCTTCATGTGGCTGAGTTTCTATCTCTCTTTTATCTTCTAAAAATACTTAGCTAAATAAAGGCACTGGATGCCTTTGGAGAGTAGGGATGAAAAGCAGAGGAGCTGAAAACATGCTTCTCTTCTGCCTTCCCACCTAGCCAAGTACCAGCCTTGGAAGCGAGTGACAATGTGCCTTCTTAGCTCCTGAACCTGGGAACATGAACACCCACCCAAACCCCACGAGCCTCCACAAACCCCATCCATCCTTTGCCAGCTCTTTCTCATTCCCTCAGTGACTCCTTCAAACTGACATTTGTCTCATTCCCTTCTTCTTGGAGCTGCCCTCAGCAAAGTGCCTAAAAATTTCCTTTTAAAAAATATTTTATTTTGCCTCATCTCATAGGTATTTTTCATTCCTTAGCTTACTAGACTTCTTTTCTGTATTTAAACTACTGGTCACTATTAGCAAAGTATCTATTCTCCATGTATGTCTCAGACCTTCTCCTTTTTGGACTCTCATTCCCTGTCCACTGTTTAATTGTTGGTGTTTCACAATATTCCTTCTACTGGGCTTATGGTATACATGGTGACCTATAGGTGGGTCACTTCCTCCTCAATTCTAGATGGCCTGACCTGTGAGACATCTCCATCTGGAAGTCCTTCACATGCAAGCTCACTTCATCTAAACCAGAGTGTTCCACCCTCTGGTGTTTCCTTTTCTAGTAAGCAACACTGCCATTCGCCTGGACTGCTAACCTATTAGATGGAAAGTTAATCCGTTGTTCTTGTCTTCTTCTCCCATGACCTGCCAAAATCCAATAATAAAATCTACACTTTTACTTCATGAATATTACTTGAATCTCTCCCTCTGCTCTATCCCCATTTGCCCCAACTATGGGGTTCTTACACTTTTTTCCTCAACTATTTCAGCTACCTTTAGACCTGTCTCCCCATCAGGTTCTCTCTCTTTAAATCCATTCTTCCCGTAGGCACCAGTGTATTCCATCTAAAACTAAAATCTGGACTTTCCACTCAATTTAATTCTTCTTCCTTCTTATTCTTTTTTCCAATTTTTAATATTTAGATAAAATATACATATCATAAAATTTACTCTCAAAACGATTTTTAAATGTACAGTTCACTGGCATTAAATGCATTTGTAATGTTGTACAGTAATTACCACTATCCATCTCCATAACTCTTTCATCTTGTAAAATAGAAACTTTATGCCCATTAAGCAGTAGCTCTCCCTTCTCCCCTCCTCTCATCTCCTGGCAACCACTATTCTACTTTTTATCTCTATTTAGTCTGCTGTAACATCTCAAGTAAATGGAATCATATAGTATTTTTCTTTTGTGACTTGCTTATTTTACCTATAATAATGTCCTCAAGGTTCATTCATGTTATAACAAATGTCAGAACTTCCTTCCTTTTTAAGGCTGAATAATATTCCATTGCAAATATATATCACATTTTGCTTATCCATTCATCCATTAACGGGCACTTAGGTTGCTCCTATGTTTTATCTATGGTGGATAATGCTGCTGTGACCATGGGTGTACAAATATCTGTTCAAAACTCTGCTTTCAAATTTTTTAGGCATATACCCAGAGGTGAAATTGATGGATCATTTGGTAATTCTATTATTGTTTTCTGAGGAACTGCCATACCATTTTCCACAATGGCTGTACCATTTTACATTCCCACCAATAGTACGTAAGATCTGATTTCTCCCCATCCTTGCCAATAAGTCTTATTTTCTGCCTTTTGGATAATAACCATTCTAATGGGTGAAATTTATTTTATTCTTACAGGAGAAACTTTATGCACCTATGACTGGCATATAACACTTTACACAATCTATTATAAATGATTCAAAAGTTGCAAACTGTTTAGAAGGTGCTTGGCACATAGTAAGCTTTCGGTTGTGTTAGTTTCCTTGAGGAGCATGTTGATGAAGATGAGGAGGATTAGGATGATGATGATAATGGTCTGGTACTTCTGCCTAGGGCCTCAGATTCATTTTTGCCATTATCTCTTAAGCTACTCCAAATGGCTCATACTTTTCTCGAAGCAACATGATAATATTTTACTTCTGTTTTTCCACACAGCTGTTGTGACATCCTCCCTGTACCTCTTTCTTGCTGGCTAAATTTCCCTGCTTTATTTCTCTTTCAGATATAATCTCTACCTTGAAGCCTTCCCCAGATACTCCAGGGTGGGTAATGTGCTTCCTCAATGCTTTTGTCACCCTCTGTGTCCACTGTATACTGTGATGGGTTATTTAGTTCAGTCTGTCTGCACTCTAGATAGTGAACTTCAAGGCTGAGATGCTATTGTTCCATGATTCACCCCAAGTCCCAGCACAGTGCCTCACACATGGTGGGTGCATGCTATATGCCAGTTAAGCAAGCGAATGAATGGCAGAATGAAAAATCCAGGGATGAGAATACAGACTGGAAAAATGACAAGACTCTGAAAGTAAGAGGCAGAGATGTGCCTCAAGCTACCTTCAGGTGTGGAAAGACCTGGTTTGCTATTTGAAATCGCTCCAACACCTCCCAGTTCTGTGACTTTGTTGTCTGCTTCAAGGACATGCTTTATGGAAACTTGCTTTATGCAAGCTTCATTCCTTAGTTTGGGTCCATGTATTAGAAATCAAATATCCTTAAGAGGATACATACTAAACTGTCTTTAGTCACCAGCATCTGAATAGACATAAGAAAGAAACCGAGGGCTGGTTTGGATGGGTGGAAGGACAGATACCAGGAAACTTGTAATTATCTGAGGAGGGGCAGAGGGGAAGGTGATATCTCCAACGGGAATAAACCGCTTTCTTCCACTCCATGGCCAATGAGAAATTGCCTTCCTCATAATTATGCAGAGGATTGGCCTTGACACTACATCTGTCCTAAATTACCCTCAAATTGAAGGGAGATAGCAAATCTCTAGGCTTGATTAAGAGCCTTTTAAAGGAGCAAAGTTCATAGGAAACAGAAACGGTCTGCACAAACCATAAACAGTTATGGTCCTGAGGCCTTTTTTACTGGAGATAGTTAATCAGCTCCTTGCCTAAGGATGGAATGAACGTGAGATATTTGTGCACATGCTAATCAAACTGTGCCAAAAGTTAGGCTCACATAAGACTTATCCTTCTGCAAAGTAAATATTAATACAAGCCGTTATTGGTTATCACCTCAACTACAAAGAGTTCTAAGCCAAGTACTATCGATCCAAGTAAAAGAGATAAAACCTTAAGGACCTAGTGGCCATGTTCTTTTGCTTGGGGCAACTTCCATTTCTCCAACTGAGCATTTCACAGCATCATAAAGTGAACTATGTGCGGCCCATGTGACCACAGCTACCGCTGACCTTAACAATAATAACAGCTTCCGAGAGGCTGCCATGAGAAATAGACACAGGATTGGCCCTGTATGAGAAGCATGGGCTGTGAATCCAGACAGGTTTATTTCTGTAAATATTACTAGAGTGTGACTGCCTCTTTTCCTGTCTGTTGTCTGTGTACTGCTGTTACCTTGTATATTTTGAACCTATGTCATGAGGTGTTTACAAATTCAGGATTATTATATCTTCCTGTTGAACTGAACCTTGTATCCTTATAAAATGTCATTTAAAAAAAATATCTAATGATATTTCTAGCCTTAAAATCAACTCTTTATATATTTGAAACTACTGTGGCCACATCAGCTTTCTTTGGGTAGACATGAGCTTTTCCTAGTTTATTTTTTTATTTTCAACTTCCAACATCTTTTAAATTTTAAGTGTGCTTATTAACACTTAATATCATTGAATCTCCTTTTTTTTTCTTTTTCAAGTCTTGTTTGATAGTTTTTCTCATTGAATTATAATGAGAAATCCATTTATATTTAATATAATTACTAATAAAGTTGTGCTTAGACTTACATTTTGATACTTATTTTCTACTTTGCTATCTGTTTGCCCTTTAGTCCTCTTTTCTTTGCATCTTCTGGATCAATCAAGTAAATTTTTTATTATTCCCTTTTATCTCCACTCTTTTTTGGAGGAATGATTTCTATCCCTCAGGGGTTTGAGTTTACCTTTTTTAGGAACCCCAGGCGGCATCAACACAGGGCACATGTCTTGAGAGGAAAACCTGCTGGATGCTTGCTACAGGCTCCTTTTCTTACAGGGACATCGTGTATCAAGTGTGGCAAGACGTCAGGAGATTCCACTCTGCCTTTTCAGGCCAGTCTTAGCCTCCATACCTCCTTGGGGACTCCTCTAGGTCCCAATATATTCGATCAGCCCCTGTGGCTGTCAAACTGCTATAGATTTTCTCCCCACCCCCAACCCTCCACTGGAGACCATTGGCCTGGGCCAAGCCCGAGCCTTAGCTTGTATCCAGAATTGGCAAATACCCTCGGAGAAGAAAATGATAGAATCTCAGTTCATCTTAAAAAGGGCTCTTTCTACAGTCCTATGTCATCCAGTCCTCTTTGCCTCTTCAGCTTGCCGATGTTTTTAAAATTATGATTTTTTTTTTTGCCAATTATCATTTTTATGTTTTCTAGCCATTTTACTAGGAGCAATGCCTGCTGATAGTTTCATAGCAATAGAAGTTCTTGCGACGATTGGATATCTGAGACGCAGAGGCATATATCAAGGTTAAGAAGGCAGGGCTGGAATCAGATGGTCTGGTTTGTATTCCTGTTGGGCCCTGGGCAAGTGATTCAGCTGCTAGCCTCTGTTTCTTCTCTTATAAAATGGAAATAATGATGGAATCTGTCTTATGGAGTTATTAGGAGGATTGGATAACATAATGCATGTAAATTAAAGGATTGGATAACATAATGCATGTAAATTATTTTACATGATGTTTTGTACATAATAAATGATCAAAAATGTTAACTATTTTTAAATCATATTGATTATGCAAGTTAGGAGCCCAGGCATCACTGTTTTTGAATCAGATACCACTAAAAAATGGTGTGGCTTTGAGTGACTTATGTAGCCTCTTTATACCTTCTCCATCTAATTGTGAAACACGGGGTTAGTAATTACATCTCATAAGGGCTTATGTTCTAATTTTGTTAGGTGCTCAGGCTTGAATCATAGTGCTTGTGAGCAGAGAACATCACTGACATCACAGTGGTTTCAAATGTTGGTATGTAAAATAGTGTTGTTCATGACCAAGACCCATGTCATAGGTCTAAAGCTGAGCTAAAGTCTCAGATAAGTTTGTAGCTTAATTGAACAAATAGCATTCAGAGCATTGCTCTCATTCCTATCACATGAAAATAGGTTTGCAACAATGGCATGCCTGATTAAATTGCATATTCTAATTCTACTTCATGTGATAGTGTTGATTATAGATGCATAATTTTCAGACAAGTATAAAAATTATATATCCTTTAATATTATCATCTCTTAATGTATGTTGAAATTGTTTTCTGCATTTTCCTACATTTGTATTAGTTTTACCAACTGTCCTTGCTTGGAAAGAACTGTCTTATTCTGAGATTATGCATTTTCAACTTTTTTTAAATTGAAAATCTTGCTTTATGAAAGATGTTAGATAATAGATGTAGAAGTTTATTTTAAATGATTTTATTTAGCTAAAATAAAATCCTAGAAAACTTACAATAATCTCTTAGTTAAAAAAAAAACAAATGAACAAAATCTTTTTACTTATTCATGGAATCCAATAATCTGAGAACCACTCACTTGAATGTATCATAATCTGGGTTCTTCCTAGGCTTTATTTTTCTCTTTTCAACTTCAGATATGTTGTAATACTTGGCAAGTATCTGCACATCACAAATTTCAATTCTTCATGTATACCTCACTGCATTTTTATGGAAGAAATTCCATGAGAGTGGTATTCAAAATTTCAAGAATTCTCAAAGATTCATACAAATATTAATCTTGAGTTCCAAAGATCGACTTTTTAGACAGACATATCTCAGATTTTACCCTGCTGATATTTTATATCTCTTTATTACAAATGGGAGACACTGAGGCACAAGGGTTTTAAATAAGTTGCCTGGAATCTTGCAATGTTGGCTTCTGAAGAAAACATCAATGCAATGAATTATTAATGTTTTCCAGGCAATATGCAGTCTCTTTTCTGTTCTCCAGGCAGGACAAATGTAAGAGAAGGTAATTAATCTCTTCCTTTCCCCAGAATACCTCCTCTGGGCCCCAGAAGCTGTGTCACAAAATTGTCCTGTTAATATGGACACAAATTTAAATCATGCCTCTGCTCCATCTCCAGGCTTGGGGGAAACCTGCCACGTTCTGTCTCACTGGAGGCTGCTGATGGAAGGTCCAGATTCTAGCTCCTAGTTCTTACTGACGGTTCTAGGAGATGCACAGAAGACACTTTGTCTGGCTTGCCCTGCACCTCAATGGTCTTCTATTTTTCTGTCATCAGCACAGACAGTTCGTCTAGTTTGCACATACTTTGTGGTTTTTCTTCTGCAGAACTTAAAGCCATGGTAATGAAGTCAGTTTTTAAGGAAGGAGTGGATTGAATGTGACTATTTCAATGAAGCTCAGAAGCACAGCACTTACTTGTCTCTTGATGGTGACAGCTGCATTTTTCTGGAAGGACTCTCTGGCTTGCCTGCGTTTCATTTTTGTGGGCCTCACAGGATGGAATAATTCTGATCACGGGAAGTCAACTGTCACACCCTAGGTCCTAGTAGGTCCCATTCTCAGCACTATGTGACAGTAGAACTGTTGATTTTCAAACAGGAGTGCCAACATTTTTATTTGATTCAATTCCTTGTTCTTGAGGTAGTAAGCTATTATTAACCCCATCTGCTGATGACCCAGTTTAGGTTGACCAAGACGAATTTTCCCCACAAGGTCCAAATATACAGGACAGTGTGCAGGGGGTGAAGGGGGAAGCGGGTAAGAAGGCGAATCTTCCTTATATTTAAGTATCTTTATCAATGACCTCTTTTTTCAGACAAATCTTATGTGGAAACCCAATTATTAAACTCATTAAAGTAATTGGCATGACACTATTTCAAAAGTTTTAATTTATTACATTTATTTTACTGTCAATAAATAGGTTCTGAGTCTGTTTTGATGAAACAAATATGTAAAGTTGTAGATCTGAGATGATAATTATTTCATATTGGAGTCAATACTCAATTTACTTTTGGCTCTTTCTTGTTTTTGTTTTGTACTATCGAGTAAGCCTAGTTCCCATATGAGAACACAAATGTAAAAGTTACAGTTAGGTAAAAACTTGCCTTGCAATCTTTGCACATTCTTTTGTCAAGTTGACTAAGGGCTTCAGAGAGCATTGAGTCTTTTTCTTTCTAAGTTGAATCACTTAAAATATGTAGCTACTGCCCATATTCTTACTACAAATACAACAGTTACAGGATCCAAAACCTATGAGCACTACAATAAAAATATGACAGTGACACTCTGATGTTCCATGTAATGCATATATTTTGTATTGGGCCACCTATACCACACTGTGATAAAAGTATGGACTGAGTACATTCGGCCCTTCCTGGCATTTAATCGAGTGCAGTATTTGTGTGCATGCATGCAATTTCTTGTAAGCCGATGTGTACGGGCTTCAATTCCAAGAAGAAAAAAATGCCAACTAAAAACCTTTCTAAATAATGACATATTTCTGTGAATTTTAAGGATATGAACAGAGGTGGGGAGAGAAGCTTTATTCTAAGGTCTGCACAAAAGCTAGTTAACTTAACCCAAGATAACACATATTAGAAGGTCTATAGATTTTAAAATTTAAGTAACATGAGAGAGCATGCATGCCATTATAGTTTTTAAAAATGGTACAAATACAATGGATATTTGAGTCAAATATTGTGAAACTTCTGATGCACCCCCAGAGAATCCTTTCCTCTGGTCTATACCTCCCTACATATCCTGACTCTTGTCTCCTCCCCCTTCTACGTCTTCTGTAACGGTCTCCTGTCCATATCCTCAGCACAGCAAACCCTTTCCCACCCAAAGGCCTTTGCATTAGTTGTTTCCTCTACTTGACTACTTGAATGATTGCTTTTAAATCTTTAGTTCTGTACTCAAATATCACTTCTGCAGTGGGGGAAGCTTTTTCACTAAGGGATTGCTCCTTCCAAAGTGACCCTCCCTCCTCTACCCTATTTATTTTCTAAGACTTATCCCATAACTTTACTTTTTTACTGTTTTATTGCTTGTCTTCCCCACACTCTAGAACATGCTGCAAGGACAGGGGCACTGTCTGGTTGACCACATACCTCAGTTTACTAGTCATGGTATATTGGACAGTCCTGATATACACCTGTTGTCCTGAGTATTTATTATAATTGCTCCTTGCATTCCCCAAAGTGTCCCATTTTGGACAATAACTATATGGTCACTTTAGCCATGCCTGATTTATAAAGCTTCATTCTCTAATCCTAACACAGTGTGTGGTACATGATAAGAGCCTAATAATTTTTGCTGGAATTAATGAATGCATAAATGAACACTATGATTCTTTGAGAAGCAGTTTACCAATTGTTTGTGTACACAGAATGTGTCCTGGATTGGAAATCATGAATCCTTGGTTCCAATCCCAAAACCAGCCATACAGTGGGTTTAATAACCCTAAATGATCATTAAGGCAGGGGCAAGCTTCAGCAGGCAACATCCAAAAATAATGTTCATTTGCATGTGTCCTATCAAACACATAACAGAATACTTTCAGATAAAAATGTTTCTGTCTCTAGAGATTTGCAAAGAAGTTCAAAGTTAATTAATCGCACAAAGCCTCATTGACACAGGGGCAGATTTTGGCTTACAATAAGGAAGAATTATCAGAGCCAAGCAAACCTCATGAGGCAGTGAGCACCTATTGCTGGGAATGCACAATCAACTCCCCAGGGAAGTATATTCCTATCGAAAGAATGCTGATTTGTAATTAATACCTGTGACATTTAATCTCTTTGAGACCAAGTTTTCTCATAGGGAAACTGCAGAATATGATTTTAATCCTTCCTATCAAATTTTCACATTTTCTCTCTAAGTTCGCTGTTAATTATGCAAGAGTTGATAAATTATTTTATTGAAAAGTGTAAGTGACAAAACCATCTGTTGGCATGTCAATAAGAAGATAGCCCAACATAATGTAATTCATCTTGAATAGTTGGCTGGATTTCAGATCCAGGAATTGATGGGTTGCGTGAACTATATAAAAAGCTGAGATGGAGCCTTCAAAAACCCCTTAAGATGGAGGCAAGTCTGTTTCTGCCTTGTGGTGTCTCAGTTTTGGACTTTGTAAAATAGATGTAATAATTGTTCTTTTGCTTCTGTCCTAAGGTCAAAAAGGGATGCCACATGTGAATGCTTCTTGCAAGCGAGGAAGCACTATATAAACGTGAGAGCCTTGAGTGTTGCACAAAATCCAAGTGGTGGGAGCGAATTATGTCCAGATGTGAACCCTGTGAGAAACATTCCGAGGTGAATGAATTTCCCTTTCTTCGATGTGATAATAGTGGAGACACAGTTGTTCATATGAACCCAGGAGCCTTGAAAGGTAAGGGTACATGAATGAGCATGTGAGGATGGTGGAGGTGAAGACAGAGTGGAAAGGAAAGTGATAATTTTTGGTACCTACTTTATGCCGGATTGCTTTACATAGGCAGCCTCCTTTACCTTTACCTGAATAAAAAGCCAATGAGAGCAGTGTTACTATCCTTACAACACAGATAAAGAAAGTAAGGCTCAGAGAGCTTAAGTAACTTGCACTAGGTGTTGTAGGTGAAGAGCAGGCTTGATGAAGTCCCCAGGGTGCAGAAAGAAAATTAGAAATTGCAAGGATGTGAATTACGGCACCACAGGATTTGCCTTATTTGTCGGTCTTTAAGGATGATCTGCCTCTCCTCCAGCTTAACAGTGTAAACAACATCTCTCTCATCTCCCTTCTTACTACTCTCACATTACGGCTTTCTCACCCCACCTCCCCTGTGACCACTCAACTTCAGGCCCGCTTATGTGGCTAGCAAAGGCACACAAGGAATTGTGTCTGTTCATCTGTATCATGGTCTCCTGTGTCCGCCACAAGGATTGGTGGGCTGTTTGGTAGTGAAAGTAACTTTGAACTTAATTCCTGGCAACACTCTTTGCAATCTTGGAACCGAATCCAGCCGCCTGTGCTTGGGCTTAGGCACAGACTGGAAGTGGCAGAACTAGAATTCTAAACATGTCCATCTTTTCTCCCCACCCATGTTCTGGAGGTTCCTCATTCAGCTCTCTGAGAGTGACATGAGATAGCATAGGTTCTACTTTGTAGATGATCTTTTTTTAATCATGAAAAAAAATAGTCATGGGGGATTACATTTCTTTAAAATCCATTCAAAACTGTAGAAATTCAGTTCATGTGAGTAGGCAGAGTATTTGGAGATCTAGTTCCAAAGAGGAATTGAGCCTAAGTTAAATATAAATGATTATGCTCTTTAAATATTGTCTCTTTTGTTGGCCAAGGGGATGGAATCAATGACTAACTAGTTCCTTTATCATCAAGGTCTATTATTTTTTTACGGTGACCTCAGAGTAGCCATGGCATTTATGATCTTATTCAGATGGGCTCCCTGCCCAGAAACACAAGGGAATGAATCTTTCTTTAAAATGAATAATACTGATGACTTCAAAGCATCTCTCGGCCTCCTAGAACAATTTAAACTTTTTATTGTTAGTAATAATGATACTTTTTAAGTGCATCCATGTTTCATTTATTCTCTGACACTGGAGTGCCTCCCAAACAGCTTGTTTCTTTATATGGCCCGTCCTAGAGTAGAAAGAAAATTGATTTTCAAAGTGCTTCTGGATTTATTACTGGTAGAGTGTTAGAAGGAGCACACATTGCAGGGTGAGACAGACCTAGAATTCAAGCTCAATTTTGAATGAGCTGGGTGTGTGTCCAGATGTGTGTCCATGGGCACATTTCTTAACTCTTGAAAATTTCAGTGGCCTCATCTATAAAATGCATGTAATTCCATTCATCTCTGTGGGCAAAAAAACCCAAAAATTAGGTGGGTACTTTGTGAGGTGACTGGGTTATGAGGCTGGAGCCCTCATTAATGGGATTAGTGCCCTTATAAGAAAGACCTCAGACAACCCCCTTGCTCTTTCTGCCATGTGAGTGGACACAGCAAGAGGACAGCTGTCTGTGAACCAGGAAGCAGACACGAAATCCTCTGGTGACTTGATCTTGGACTTTCAAGACTGTAGAATGTTTAGAAATAAATTTCTATTGTTTAAAATTCACCCAGTCTATGATATTCTTTTATAGCAAACCACATAGAGTAAATCAAGGACCTAGGACATAGTCAACTTATAGTAAGTTTCTAATAAAGGCTAATAACAATAATAATGATAACATCTTCTTGTTTAGGGACAAGAAGTCCCTAATAGTCCTTCTTAGTTGATGACTTTTGAGCAAGCAGCAATGACTTCTGCAGGGCATTGTGGCTGCCCCTGTTGTCAGCTTTGGTGGTCACTGTGAGCAAGCTGAGTGAATGAATGAACCACAAGTCTTGACTCTTCTGAGGAAATCTGGAGACAGATACATTTGGAGATCACATTGTTGTTTTCACTGGGTGCCACTGTCTTCCTCCCCTGCTAGCATGCAGCTCCTGAGGGTAAGGAGGGGGAGGATTCCTTTCATGGCTCTAGCAGCTAACAATGAATGGGAAACTTCGTTGCAGAGCTGTGGTCTTGACAGTGGTGGTGGTGGTGGTGGTAGAAGGAGAAGAAATATTAGTAGGTGAGGGTAATATTTACTGAAAATTTGCTCTGTATTTAGGGATTTATTTGAATGAAGTGATTTACTATCCACATTCTGAGGTAGCTAGCATGATTTTCGACATATTATCTAACTTTGTATCTAACTTATGTATCTGTTTCTGCTTATATAAAAAGGGGATAATCACAGAACTATCTCAGATCATGAGTGTAGGGTTTTAATGAGAAAATACGTGCAACGTATTTAGAACAGAGATCATTACATAGAGTATTCAAGAGCAAACTGAGGATCAGAAGGCTTTAGAGGGTGCTGCAAGGGAACCTCTTATATCTGTGGTATGAACACAGCAATCTGACTTCAGGGACCCTGTTCTTCACCACCGAGCCTACTGATTCTCTAGGTCTTTGGTAAATGTGAATTGAGAGGATCACTGAGAAGCCCTGCCTTTGCAGAGAAAGAAAATATGCTTTAGGAAAGAGAAATGAGTATATGTGACATTGGGAAATTGCAGCATTCTCCTGAGTCCTGTGATTTGGGGTGTTCTCCCTTACTATAAGCTATGCAGTCCTTGGGCTCTGACTTAGGTACACACCTGTGCCTTCTGCTGGCACAAAGATAAGTGGCAGATGGGAAAGCATAAGAGTGAGGAGTCCAAGTTCCAGCACCTACCCTTTGTGACATTGAATCAGTCCATTAACCTGTCGATCCCTCAGTTTCCTCATCTGTAAAATTAAGAATTTGTTTTTCATTATCCTTAAATCCCTACCAGGTTTACTTAGCTGTTTCATGAATCACCTGTATCTTTCCTCCTATCCAGTGAAAGTTAAAACCTAGAAACTCCATCTTCTCTGCTTATACTCATACTGCTTATTTGCCAGTTGTCTTCAGTAATCAATGAGCTGGTTTATGTGTTCAGGTTAACCTGAATACAGATGCACTAGGGGTTAAGGGGAATTTCTTCTCCCATGGGCCTCAGGTTGGGATAGTGTCTTGAAACTGTTTCTTGAGTGAATAATCCCTTGACTCAGGACCTGAAGAAGGGGCCAAGCCCCCTTACAATGAGTAGTCTCTGGGCAGCCTGTCCGGTGACATCAGCCTCATTTTTTTTTCTTGTACTATGATGCAGCCATCTTTAAATGGTTCACACCTGTTGTTACTATATGAGTGGTTAAGGTTTGGACACTTTGACATCAAAACAAGAATGGTTGCCAGGAGACAGAACAAAGATGCAACATTCATGGCCACTTGTGTCAGTATTGCAGAATGTTCAGCAGCATAGTTAACTCAAATAGTCTTTGGGCACATTAAGGAGACAATTCCATGAAATTCAGATATTGAAATGCATCTGAATAGAATGTCCCAGATTCCTATAGTGAGAGTAGAATACAATAATGATCAGCCCCTTCAACTTCCATATGTAATGCTAAATCCTGCCTACAATGTTCTAGCCAAGAGTGTGTCAAGCTCCTGTGGAAATGTCCCCTGGAATTGGAAACTCATTTCCTCATGAGGGTCTTCTAAAGTCTGGATAATTTTATCTGCTAGAACGTGTGTCCCCTTAATGATTTGAAATATTTATGACCTCCACACAATAATCCCCATTGATGCGACACCCAAATTCAATCATTCTTCCACATGGGAGCTCTCAATTCTTCCCAACTTCTTTCTTTAAGACATTTCCCCCAATCTAAACATAATCTTCCATCATTTCTCATGTGACATGATTTCAAATACTGTCATAGTTAGGACAGAGACCATATTTTATTAGGAGGGCTAGTCCTATATACTTGTGCATTAATTCAGCCAGTCATTACCTGCCATAAGCCAGGCATTCTGCAGGATACAGAGATGATTCAGATTTCACCTCTTTCTTCAAGTTGTCCCAGCCTTGTCAACTTTTACTAGCTGTGTGATTTTGCATGAGTTGTTTAACCTCTCTGGATCTCTCTCTCTCTCTCTTTTTTTTTTATCTCCGAAATGTGGACCAGTTGAGCACCTTTATAGGGCTATTGTAGGGGTCAAACACAATAATGTATGTGATACTCTTTGTAAACTGAAAAGCACTGTAAGAATGTTTGGCATCTTGATTAGAAAAGAGAGGAGGATCACAAACTACCGTGTTAAGTATAAAGCAATCAGTATCATAAAGGAATTACTAATAATACCCTAAGATTGATACACTGAATGGTAAGTGCACATTAAATGCCAAGGAAGAGAGGCCTCCTTAAGCCAAGTCCAAATTAGGAATCTGTTATGTGAACTTCTAAGTGGACAGTACTAACTCACAACACAAGGAGTGATGAGAACTCTAGGGGAGAAAGAAAGAAATTTTTGTTGTATAAGAATCTATGTGGAGAAATGACTGCATTTGAAATTCTTTCCATGAGGCAAGTGGAAGAAAAACACTTTGGAGGATGGATTAAAAATAAACGCATATGCCTGTGCCTCTCTAGGTACCTGCACCTGTGTGTGCTCCCTTTTGATGGCATTCATGTTACATGTCCTCTGTGTCCCAACATGTAGAATACAACACCCAGTGGCCTGACAAGAGTTCCATACCCTATTTTGAGCAATTGTTGCTCTCCCCATTGGAATGCCCCTGGCTGTGGAGTAAAAATACCAGCGACGTCCTTTAACCATGTTGTATTTGTTTCCATGGAAGGAGCCCGAGCTACCCCCAGAGAAACAGAGGGTTATAGGCAAATGATTAAATAATTTATTTATCTAAAAAGGGATACTTTTGAGAGTACAAAAGATGATTTTAAAAACTGTGCCAAGACAGCAGGTGCCTACTGGGACTGTCCCAGGCAAAGTGGGATGTGTGGTAAGCCTAGATATAAAAGAATGAAATTTAGTTAGTAAAGACCAGGTTTCTCCTTCAGCCATTAGATGTGTCACTTTGGGCAAGTCACAGAGTCTCTCTAAGATTTTTTCCTCATTTGTAAAATGGACTCAGTCATACCACTTTCAAAGTTGTGTTCTATGTGTTGAATAATATAAGGTATATAGAAGTGACTGTCTCAGTCATGATATCTTGTGGGCTTGTGAAACATGTTGGTTTTCTCCCTTTCTCATCTCCCTTTCTTCTCATTCTTCCTGCCTGCCCACCTGTCCTCCTCAAGTTTTCTGGTGGTGAAGCCAAGGCTAAGAGTGAGCAGACACATGTGGAGTCTGTCTGAGGCTATCATTATAAAGACTCTGAGCTGCAGGCTAAGGCTTGACTGAGAGCAAGACAGAAGGGAGATTCCACAGGACGAGGTCAGCTATAGGGCAGGACACCTCACTTTTTAGAATGTGGACATTTTGGGAAGAAAATGTAGATGAAAAAGGAGAAAGAAATAGAAACGTGGACTGTTGAGATTCACTCAACTATCCACCCATCTATTAAAAAATATTAAAAGCCTATTAGGGCTACATCTCTGCTAGACATGGGAAATATGATAGGAGGTGCACAAGATCGACACAGATCCTGCCATCAAGAAATTAACAAGAAAGAAAAACAATGATATTTCATTAACTGTGCTTAAAGTATTTCATTGTGGCTGGCATTTTTACATTTACTGAAAAAATTGCAGACATATATATATAGTAGCCTTTCAGTCTGTTCACTGGGATAGGGATTCCAGGACAGAAAGTCATTATTGTTCAATGTTATCAACTAAAGATACATCCTCTAATTCAAGGGCTTGCAAAATATGATGTTTTTGCTAATAAAGTTTAATTGGAACACAGCCACCCAGTTTGTTTATGTATGGTCTGTGACTGCTTTTGAGCAGCAGAAGCAAATAGCTAGGACAGATATCTTAAGGACCACAGTCTAAAATATCTACCATCTCACTCTCTAAGAACAAGTTTGCTGACTCCTACTCTAAAGCTCTTTTGGGGAGGCTCAAAATACATTTGTGTACTAAAAGCTCTAAGAAGTTTTGAGAAATCTTTTAATTTTGTTTAATTCAGAGCTTCGTGCTAGGCAATTCCTGAGAGGGCCCTCAATGATTCTCTCCTCCTTCTATTCCTGCTCTTGTGCAATCCTCTCCCTCTGAGAATAGGCTGGACTGAATAATTTCCCTTCCAATGAATAGAACATGGCAGAAGTGCTGGAATATCCTTTTAGATTTAGGTTATATATAAAAATGGAAAAATAAGCACCACATGTATTCACTAGTAAAATGGTATTAACTGATCAACACCTAAGTGGAATACAGGAATAACATTTATCTAGTGTCAGGCAGGTGGGGGGGAGGGGATGGGTATACACATACATAATGAGTGCAATGCACACCAACCAGGGGATGGACACGCTTGAAGCTCTGACTCTAGGGGGAGGGGGGTCAAGGGCAATATACGTAACCTTAACATTTGTACCCCCATAATATGCTGGAAAAAAAAATCCAATAAATAAATAAATAAATGAAAATAAAAACCTTGGCTTTGTTTGGGGCATTCTCTGCTTCCCTCTGGCTCCAGGACCACTGGCTGCCATGTGATAAAGAAAGTGAATACACTCAGGAATCTTTTGATGAAACTCACATGGTGAGCATGCAAGATGTGCCACCACATTAGTATACTTGTAAGGGGATCTTCTGAGGCTGCCAATGGCCACGTGAAGGGGCTTAGAAACAAACTCTCCAGCCCCAGTTCAGCCTCCAGGTGACTGTAGCCATGACTGTCAGCCTTACCACCACCTCGTGAGAGCCCCTGAGCCAGAGGCATCTTGCTCCACTGACACCAGATACCTGTCCCCCAGCATCTGTGAGTCAATAAATGTTGCGGTCTTAAGTTAATAAGCATTGGAGTAGCGTTTGGTACATTAATAAGTATTTAGTAAAATTTCCTAAAATATTCAGCGATTGAAGTCATTCTACACTCCCCCTCTATAACACCTCCTGTGGGTAACCTACTGTCTTCCTTCAAGATGCCAACTCTCTAGTCAATATAGTATGAGAAATATGCTATAATGTGTTAAATCATTGGATCTCCCAAATAGTTCAAACTGTTTAGAATAAATGGAAATTTTGTTTCTATCCTGATCTTGAGGTAAAACCCCAAAGAGCTTGGTCTACTGTCTTTTATTTGATGTAGCGTTAATAGGCATTCTTTTTTTTTTTTTTCGGCATATTATGGGGGTACAGATTTTTTTAAGGTTTGAATAAATGCCCATTTCCCCTACTCCCCCCAAAAGTTTGAGTCTCCATCATGACCATCCCTGAGATGGTGCACATCTCACTCATTATGTATGTATATACCCACCCCCTCCCCGCTCCCACCTGCCCAATACCCTATTACTGTAGTACCTATGTGTCCACTTAGGTGCTACTCAGTTAATACCAGTTTGCTGGAGAATATATCTGGTGCTTGTTTTTCCATTCTTGGGATACTTCACTTAGTAGTATGGGTTCCAGCTCTAACCAGGAAAATATAAGATGTGCTATATCACCATTGTTTCTTAGAGCTGAATAGTACTCCATGGTATACATATACCACATTTTATTAATCCATTCTTGGATTGATGGGCACTTGGGCTGTTTCCACAGCCTTGCAATTATGAATTGTGCTGCTATAAACATTCGAGTGCAGGTGTCTTTTTTGTAGAGTGTCACTGGATCATTTGGGTAGATGCCCAGCAATGGGATTGCTGGATCAAATGGTAGATTCAGTTGTATCGCTTTAAGGTATCTCCATATTGCTTTCCACAGAGGTTGAACTAGTTTGCAGTCCCACCAGCAGTGTAGGAGTGTTCCTCTCTCTCCGCAACCACGCCAGCATTTATTGTTTGGGGATTTTTTGATAAAGGCCATTCTCACTGGAGTTAAGTGATATCTCATTGTGGTTTTGATTTGCATTTCCCTGATGATTAGAGATGTTGAGCATTTTTTCACATGTTTGTTGGCCATTCTTCTGTCTTCTTTAGAAAAATTTCTGTTCAAGTCCTTTGCCCACTTTTCAATGGGGTTATTTGATTTTTTCTTCCTAATTTTCGTGAGTTCTAAGTATATTCTAGTTATCAGTCCCTTATCGGATGCATAGGATGCAAAAATTTTCTCCCATTCTGTAGGTTGTCTGTTTACTTTCATGACTATTTCTTTGGCTGTGCAGAAGCTTTGTAGTTTGATCATGTCCCATTTATTTATTTTTGTTGCTGCTGTGATTGCCTTTGGGGACTTCTTCATAAACTCTTTGCCCAGGCTGATGTCTAGGAGAGTGTTTCCAACTTTTTCCTCTAGAGTTCTAATAGTTTCATACCTTAGGTTTAAGTCTGTTATCCAGCGTGAGTTGGTTTTTGTGAGAGGTGAAAGGTGTGGGTCCTGTTTTAGCCTTCTACAGGTGGCTATCCAGTTTTCCCAGCACCATTTATTGAAGAGGGATTCTTTTCCCCAGCGTATGTTTTTGTCTGCTTTGTCAAAGATGAGATGGCTATATGAGGATGGTTTTATATCAGGATTCTCACATCTGTTCCACTGGTCAATATTCCTGTTTTTGTGCCAATACCATATTGTTTTAATTACTACAGCTTTGTAGTATAGTTTGATATCTGGCATATTAATGCCTCCCATTTTGTTTTTGTTGCCTAGAATTGCTCTTGATATTCGGGGTCTTCTTTGGTTCCATTCGAAGCGTAAAATAATTTTTTCTATATCTGTGAAGAATGTTGATGGGATTTTAATAGGTATTGCATTGAATCTGTAGATCAGTTTGGGTAGTATAGACATTTTGATGATATTGAGTCTGCCGATCCACGAGCATGGTATGCATTTCCATCTGTTTACATCCTCTGCTATTTCCTTCCTCAGTGTTTCATAGTTCTCCCTGTAGAGGTCTTTTACGTCCTTGGTTAAGTATATTCCTAGTTACTTTAATTTCTTTGTTGCTATTGTGAAGAGAATTGAGTCTTTGATTTGGTTCTAAATTAGATTGTTGTTGGCGTATATGAATGCCTCTGATTTCTGTGTATTGATTTTGTATCCTGAGACTTTACTAAATTCATTGATCAGTTCCAGGAGTTTCTTGGTTGAATCCTTGGGGTTTTCTAGATACAATATCATATCATCAGCAAACAGTGAAAGTTTGATCTCTTCTGCCCCTATTTGGATACCTTTGATTTCATTTTCCTGTCTGATTGCTGTAGCCAAGACTTCCAGTACTATGTTGAACAGAAGTGGAGATAGTGGGCAGCCTTGTCTGGTTCCAGTTCTAAGTGGGAATGATTTCAATTTTTCCCCATTCAGTATGATGTTGGCTATGGGTCTGTCATATATGGCTTGTATCATTTTTAAGTATGTCCCTTCTATGCCTATTTTCTTAAGTGTTCGTATCATGAAAGGGTGTTGAATTTTGTCAAAAGCTTTTTCTGCATCTATTGAAAGAATCATGTGGTCTTTGTTTTTGCTTCTGTTTATGTGGTGAATTGCATTTATAGATTTACGTATGTTGAACCATCCCTGCATCCCTGGGATGAAGCCCATTTGGTCGTGGTGGATTATTTTTTTGATAAGTGTCTGGATTCGGTTAGCTAAGATTTTGTTGAAAATTTTTGCATCTATATTCATTAGGGATATTGGTCTGTAGTTTTCTTTTTTTGTTGCATCCTTTCCTGGTTTTGGTATCAGAGTAATATTCGCTTCATAAAAGGTGTCGGGGAGGTTTCCGTTCTTCTCGATGTTGTGGAATAGTTTCTGCAAGATAGGTACTAGTTCTTTTTTGTAAGTATGGTAAAATTCAGGTGTGAAGCCTTCTGGACCGGGACTTTTCTTTTTAGGGAGATTTTTAATTGCTGTTTCTATTTCAGCTGTTGAGATTGTTCTGTTCAGGGAATCTATTTCTTCCTGGTTGAGCCTAAGGAGGCTGTGTGTTTCTAGAAATTTGTCCATTTCCTCCACATTTTCCAGTTTGTGTGCATAAAGATTTTTGTAGTATTCATAAATTGTATCTTGTATCTCTTTGGGATCAGTTGTGATATCTCCTTTTTTATTCCTGATGGAGCTTATTAGAGATTTCTCTTTTCTGCTTTTCGTTAGCTTAGCCAATGGCGTGTCAATCTTGTTTATTTTTTCAAAGAACCAACTTTTTGTTTTATTAGTCTCCTGAATAGCTTTCCTGTTTTCAATTTCGTTTAGTTCTGATTTGATCTTGTTGATTTCACTTCTTCTGCTGGGTTTGGGGTTGGTCTGTTCTTCTTTTTCCAGCTCTTTGAGTCGTTTCATTAGATTGTCTATTTGTGATCTTCTTGCCTTTTGGTTATAGGCATTTATGGAGATAAACTTTCCTCTCAGAACTGCTTTAGCTGTGTCCCAGAGGAGTTGATAACTTGTCTCTCCATTGTCGTTTTCTTCATAGAAGTTTTTTATTTCCGTCTTGATTTCTTCATTTATGAAGTAATCATTTAGTAGGAGGTTGTTTAATTTTCACGTTTTTGTGTAGAAATGTGAGTTTCTGTTAGGGTTGATTTCTAGTTTTATTCCACTGTTATCTGAGAAGGTACATGGTATGATTTCTATTTTTTTTAAATTTCTTGAGATTTTCTTTGTGTCCTAGGATATGGTCAATCTTAGAGAATGTCCCGTGAGCTGATTAGAAAAATGTATATTCAGTGGATTTTGGGTAGAATGTTCTGTAGATGTCTGTCAGACCCAATTGTTCTAGAGTTTTGTTTAAGTCCATTATTTCTTTATTAATTTTCTGTTTGGAGGATCTGTCTCGTGCCGTCAGTGGGGTGTTGAAATCTCTGGCGATTATGGAGTTGCTATTAATCCATTTGCTTAGCTCCAGTAAGGTTTGCTTTATGAATCTGGGTGCACCTAATTTGGGTGCATATATATTTAAAATTGTTATCTCTTCTTGTTGGACTGTGCCCTTCACCATTATATAATGACCCTCTTTGTCTTTCACTACTTTTGTTGGTTTAAAAACTAAATCGTCTGAAATTAGAACTGCCACACCAGCCTTCTTTGGGCTTCTATTTGCTTGGAATATTGATCCCCACCCTTTTATTTTTAGTCTATATGCATCCTTGCAGGTTAGATGTGTTTCCTGAAGACAGCATAGACTTGGCCTGTATTTTCTTATCCATTCAGCCAGCCTATGTCTCTTGAGTGGAGAGTTTAAGCCATTCACATTTATTGAGAGAACTGATAGGTAAGGTAGATTACTGATCATTCTGTTGGGTTGGATGTTGTTGCTATGATTTCTGTCTTGAGCCATTGTAATATCTGGCCTTTAATATCTTTGGGTTTGGGTTGTTTTTATATTCGTGGGTTATTATTATGATGTTCCATGTGTAACACTGTTTTAAGTACTTCTTGTAGGGCTGGTCTTGTCTTGGGGAATTATCTGAGCCTTTGCTTGTCTGAGAATGTTTTTATTTCTCCTTCATATACGAAGCTTAGTTTTGCAGGGAATAATATTCTAGGCTGGGCATTGTTTTGTTTCAAAAGAGTGAGAATGGGGCCCCAGTCTCTCCTTGCTTGTAAAGTCTCATTAGAGAAGTCTGATGTTATTCGAATTGGCTTTCCCTTGTATGTTACTTGCTTCTTTTGTCTTACAGCTCTTAGAAGGGCCTCTTTAGTTGATACTTTGGTCAGTCTGATGACTGTATGTCGTGACGTCTTCCTGTTTGCATTGAATCTCCCAGGGGTCCTCTGAGCTTCTTGAACTTGTATATCAAGATTTTGAGCAAGGCCTGGGAAATTTTCCTCTATTATATCTTCAAACAGCTTGTCCAACCCTTGAGTGTTGTCTTCTTCCCCTTCTTGTAACCCTATGACCCTCACATTAGGTTTCTTCACATAATCCCACAGCTCTTGTAGGCTTTGCTCTTTTCTCTTGTTTCTCTGCTCTATTTCTGTGACTGATTTATTTAATTGGAGGGTGTTATCTTCAAGCTCTGAGATTCTTTCTTCTGTTTGATCTACCCTGTTCTTGGGACTTTCCACTGTATTTTGTAGGTCCTTGAATTGATTCTTCATTTCCAGGAGTTCAGTTACACTTTTTTTCATTGTGTCTATTTCTTTTCCCATATCCTGGAGGCTTTTTGTGGTTTCTTTGTGTTGGTTATTGAGTTGTTGTTGTAGCTGGGTGAGTGTTCTTATGATCTACATACGAAATTCCTCTTCTGTCATATTGGTTGCCTGATTTTGGTTGGTGTCCTTTTCTAGGGGGCTGGTGCTCCTCTTTGGGGGTGTGTTTTCCGTTTGGTTCTTCATATTTCCTGAGTTCTTTCGCTGATTTCTTCCCATGTCGATCAGTTGTTGTTTCTTTCCTTAAGTTATTGTTTGGGTATTCACACACCTTGTTTAGTTTCTGAGGCGTTAGGTGGTGTCTGTGGGTAAAATTGGACCACTCCGTGTATATTGAGTCAGTGGGTGCTGTGGAAAGGCTGTGAAAGATTCCGTCCCTGTCAGTAGGTGGCGTTTGCTTAGAGGAACAGGCTATAGTGTTGATTTTGTATCCTGTTATCTGCTCTTGTTCTGGGCGGAGCTGGGTTGGGTAAGCCTGCCCTCAGGCCGTTAGCAGGGGTCAAAGTTCTGTTCTCTGCTTCCAGGGAAAGCTGTCAGGGCAGGGCTGGAATGGTCCTGCTCAGCCAGAAAGTCTGTGTGTGGGGGTGGGGCTGTCTGAGACCCGCAGTCTGGATCAGGCCTCACTTCTTTCCACCCTCCCCAAGTCCGCAGCTACTCCTGGGCCTCTGCCAGCAGGCCAGACCACAAGCCACCAGGCCTCCCCGGACTGTGATGCCGGCGGGGAGGTTCCCTGCACAGGAACGCCACCTGGGTTGGGCGCATGGCCTCCTCCTGGGAGGAGGGTTGTCCTCTAGGACGCCGATCCACCCCTGGAGGCACACACACCTCAGTATGCTGTTAACCTATAACCCTTCTGTGCCTCGGGCAATGCTAGCCCTTGGTGCAGGGGATCTGGTCTGCAGGTCCGACCTCTGGGTCCCAGAGTTCAAACTGTATCCCCATCAGGGAGAGGATTTCCGGTCCCAATTCACCCACAGGGAGCCCAAGCTGGGTCTATGTCTCTCAGCCTCTGAGTCGGCACCGTTCTCCTGGGAACACGGTGCCAGCAGCACCTGGGAGGGTGGGTGGGGTCCCAAAAGGGAAGGTCCCGTTCCCTGGAGGTGCCTCCAGCTGGTGGCTGTATTGTCTCTCTGAGCAGCCGCGGGTAGGGTAGGCGGAGGGGAGGAGGAGGCAATATGGCGCCTGCCGTGCAGCTCCGGTCTGTGCACATGGAGGTGCCCGGAGGAAGTTGGGAACCTGGTGCCACGTCTGCTATAGGCTCACCGCTGGCTGGCGGCGGCGGCGGTCTCTGGGCTGGTGTCTGCAGGTTTCTCCACCCGCTGGGGAGCCGACCAGCAGTCCCAAATGCAGGGGAGGGGAAACAGCAAATCCACCTACCCTTGCCACTGGTCTCTGGGCTGCTCCGGTGGTCTCACCCTCCAGTTCCCCTGTGCAGCCTCCTCCCGTGGAGTCTCCCGGGGTCTCAGGTACCCCTCCTTCCGGCCCTTGTCCGCTGTATGCTCGTCTTCTTGCTTCTTTCCTCTAATTTCTGCTAGAATCTGTCTTTTCTGCAGAGACACTCTGTCTGGTGGTGTTATTCGTCTGCCATCTTGCTCTGCCCCCTCCAATAGGCATTCTTTAAATAAGCAATTTTATCAGGTCAAGGCTCCCACACCACTATTATAAAGAAATACAATTATGAAAAATCATCAGAAATAACAACTGCTTCAGAAAATAGTCCACCATCTCCTGCCTTGTGAAATCTCTGTTTTCTAGGTTGTAGAAGAAATAGAGAGGCTGTGCAATAGAGACATGTTACTAAGCACTGACATCTTCCCTGCATCCTCACTCAAAGATATAAAAGCACACGTCATCATCATTTATTAGCTCTGGGAAATGTCTTGGCTCTCCTGGAAACTGCTCTGCCTTCTGATTTAGCCCATAGCTGACTCACAGTTTCATGACATTGGTTTTGCCAATTTATTAATCACATGGGTTAATGATGTATTTTCCCCTAATAAATGACTACAAAGCCTTTTTAAACTGAATTGGTTAACAGGAGAAGGGACAATAGCTTACAATAAATGATTCTGGAGAATTTAAATATTCATGTCTAACTTTTATTGTGGTAGAAGTTGAGCAAAATGGTCGTGAATTCAATGATATCTTTTTCTTACTAACAATTTAAGAGCCAATGTCTATTAATGTCTTATTATTAGCTGAGGTCCATAGTTTACATTAGTGGTCATTCTCAGTGCTGTGCATTCCATGGGTTATGACAAATATATAGTGACGTGAACCCACCACAACAGTATTACACAGAATAGTTTCACTGCCCTAAAATAAGCTTTGTTTTACTCATTCATCCCTCCCCCAGCCCTTGGATCCCTGGCAACTACTGATCATTTTATTGTCTGCATAGTTTTCCCTTTTCCAGAATGTCATATAGTTAGAATCATATAGTATATACCTTCTTAAAATTAGTTTATTTCACTTAGCAACATATATTTAAGGTTCTTTTGGTCAGTTGATAGTTCATTTCTCTTTTTTAAAAAATTTCAATAGATTTAGGAGGTACAAGTGTTTTTTATTACATAGATGAATTGTATAGTGGTGAAATCACGGCTTTTAGTATACCCATTATTCAAATGGTGTACATCATACCTGATAGGTAATTTTTGATCCTTCAATCCCCTCCCACCTTCTCCTTTCTTCATTTCCAATGTTCAAAATTCCACTTTGTAGGACCATATATATCTATCGTCTATATCCCATTTATAAGTCAGAACATGTAGTATTTGTTTTTCCATTCCTCAGACACTTCACTTAGGATAACAGTCTCCACTTCTATTCAAGTTGCTTCAAAAGACATCATTTCATTCCTATTTGTGGCTGAGTAGCACTCCATGATATATATATATATATATATATATATATATTGTTAATCCACTCAACAGTTAAGGGCCCTTAAATTGATTCCATATCTTTGCAATTATGAATCATGGCATGATAAATATTTTGGTGCAGCTCGGTTTTATATTAATAAAATGACTTCTTTTTCTTTGTGTAGACACCCAGCAGTGGGATTGCTGGATCAAGTGATAGGACTACTTTTAGTTCTTCGAGGAATCACCATATTGTTTTCCATAGAGGTTGTACTAATCTACATTCCCACCAAAAATGTATAAGCATTCCCTTTCCACTGCATCCATTCCAGTATCTACTGGTTTTTGACTTTTTATAATGGTCATTTTGGCAAGGGTAAGGTGGTATCTCATTGTGATTTTAATTTGTCCCTGTTTATTAGTGATGTTAAGGATTTCTTCATATGTTTGTTGGCCATTTGTTTATCTTCTTTGAATTCAATGGTATCTTTAATAAACTTGTGCTTAGTACCTATTCTGTGCTCAGAGCTGGGGATGTCTAAGACGTAGCCTTCATAACAGTGAAGATGTTAGCTCATCCCTGACCGTGGCAAATCAAAGAAGTGCTCACTTTGCTCACTTTGGAAGTTGACAAGAATTTGAATTATAATTTCACCACTTGCTCGTAGTACCAACTTGGGCAAGATATTCAGTAATCCAAGGATCTGTTTCTCCATCAATAAAAGCTGTAAAATTATTGTCCGTGAATAAAAAAATATATAAAATATCTTGCACAGTACTTGGCTTATAATTAGAACTTAAAAATGGTAATTCCTTTCCTTGGTTTACTTCCTTACATCCTAAAGTTACTTGACACAGAAAATCACTTGTGAGGTCCTTTTTCTACATTATGCTGTGAATGTGCCGAGGTACTGTTCTGCTTGTTAGTAGCCACTTATCTTGTCAGGTTTTCGACCCTTGTGTGGCTTTTTATTTTTTATAATTGACATGGGCTTTCTTTGACCTAAAGGGTAGATAAGTTGAGCATTTTCTATAAATGACTAGGATACTTGACAAATAAAAAAAGTCCTAAGTTTGAGGACTCTCACTGGTTGGGATATTACGGGAAATCAAATATGACTCTAAAGTGGGGGTTGGCACTACTGGGCATCTAACCAAAAGAACAAAGGACACTCTACAATAAAAACACCTGCACTTGAATGTTTATAGCAGCACAATTCACAATTGCAATGCTGTGGAAACAACCCAAGTGCCCATCAAATACATGAGTGGATTAATATAATGTGGTATATGTACACCATGGAGTACCATTCAGCTCTAAGAAATAATAGTGATATAGCACATCTTATATTTTCCTGGATAGAGCTGGAACCCATTCTACTAAGTGAAGTATCCCAAGAATGGAAAAACAAGCACCACATGTACTCACCAGCAAATTGGTATTAACTCATCAGCACCTAAGTAGACACAAAGGAATAACATTTATTGGGTGCTGAGCAGGTAGGAGGGGGGAGGAGGGGACAGGTAGGTATATACAAACATAATGAGTAAGATGTGCACCATCTGGGGGATAGTCACGCTTGAAGCTCCGACTTGAGGGAAGAGGGAGGCCCAAGGGCATTATACATAACCTTAAAATTTTTACCCCCATAATATGCTGAAATAAAAAAAATAAAATAAAGTGGGGTTGGCAAACCTGTGGGCCAAGTCTGGTCCATTGCCAGTTTTTGTAAATAAAAAGTTTTGGCTGGGCGTGGTGGCTCACACCTGTAATCCTAGCACTCTGGGAGGCTGAGGCGGATGGATCACTTAAGGTCAGGAGTTTTAAACCAGCCTGAGCAAGAGCGAAACCCCGTCTCTACTAAAAATAGAAAGAAATTAATTGGCCAACTAAAAATATATAGAAAAAATTAGCTGAGTGTGGGCATGCCTGTAGTCCCAGCTTACTTGGGAGGCTGAGGCAGTAGGATTGCTTGAGCTCAGGAGGTTGAGGTTGCTGTGAGCTAAGCTGACACCACGGCACTCTAGCCCGGGTAACAAAGTGAGACGTTGTGTAAAAGGGAAAAAAAAGTTGTACTGGAACTGGCCACGCATTTGTTTATATGTTGTCTATAGCTGCTTTTCCAATACAATGGCAGCATTGAGTAGTTGCAACAGAGACTATATGGACAAAAAAGTTCTAAAATATTTACATTTTGGCTTTTATAAAAGATGTTTGCTGATCCCTGATCTAAAGAGTTGATCTCTGGAGGCAACTTTAGGAAACTGATCCCTGAAGGTCTGAACTCTTAAGTATTTTTGTGGCAAATAAATGTGAGTTGAGAAAACAATTAACAAAGTACCATTTCCCATCAGAATGTCAGAAAGAATAGTCTGAGAATCTAGAACTAAGATGCAATTCCAGTGACTTCAGAGAGGACAGGGAAGAGCAAATAGGCATGAGTTCAATAACTTGGAATCAAAAGACAAACATTCCTTTCGCAGCTCCATTACTTTCAAGCCCTGTGAATTTGAACACGTGACCTTGCTCTTGAAGAATTTCTTGCTTCACCTGTAAAACAAGGATTACAGTACTTTTATTTCAGAGAAGTATTGTAAGACTCAGTTACATAAGATACTCTATAATCTTTAAGCCTTCATACAAATGTTAATTTTATTATATTTGTTAAGACTCATAATGTTTGCTGAATTAGTTAATTCAATGATTATATCTCTAAGATATTTGGCAACCGTCTAGGCTTGCACATCATGGTACTGTATATTTTGTTTTAAAAGCCAAATACAAGTTTAATTCATTCTTGCCCAAAGTCCCAATTATATAGTTTTTAAATTCAGACGGTATTTTAGGCTTTTAAACTCAGGCTAACTTCCAACATAGACACTTTGTAATCCCTATAGATGATGTTCTGGGTATTAATATTGAAAGTCATAAAATGTCATTGAATGCACTCTGTACTGGATCAACAGCAATAAGGTTAAGCCTCCTTGACTGTCTTGCAGGGATTATTCCATCATGGAGCTTGGAACAACCAGCCTCTCTTCGAGCCACTAGGGCCATATTGAATGAAAACCTCCTCTACTCTTCTTTAGCCCTGGGGGGTCTGACAACACTCTGGCAGCTTAGGAAAAGCTCTCCATGTTCCTACAGCATGACTCATCTCCTGGTCTCTGTGAAGCAGATGCACTGTGCTAACCACCTTGATTAGTAGGTGTCTACGAACAATATTTCTGAACCCAGGAAGAATCCAGTTGTTTCTGCCACAAGGACGGGAGGGGAAGAAGAGTTAGGCAGTTAAGATGATGATATAGAAGGCTATCTTCCTTAAAGGGGAAAGATGGGGTGAATTTAAATGAAAAATCACTGTTCTGGGAAGATGCTGGCAGCATTCCCAGATGTCCCTTTGTGTGAATGGCATTCGGTGCAATTAGGTTTCCAGCCTTTGCTGTGCTCCGGCTGTGATTTGTGCCTGCCATGTCAGTGATTTACTCTCTGCCACTTTTAATCCACACATTTTCAGGCTGGCAACAACACATACTGGCATCTCATTTGCAGTGGCTGGTGTCATTCTGACATCAAAATGTCATAAAGTAGAGAGTTCCCATGGTGACTATGGGCACTTGTGAATGTGAGGCATGGAGAAGTCATGGTGCCCAGGAAAAGATACCTTAGGAAGACTTCTACTCAGGATCAGAGGCACACACATTTGCTCTTCTTTGCCTCACATGCACTTACTTTAAATACTGTGTACAGGTAAATATCATTCTGACCATTTCACAGATGAGGAAACTGAGACTCACGTACATGACTTTTGCATAGTCACTCAGGTAATAAGTATTAAAACTGGGTGCTTTACTACTTATTAAAGGTTGTCCATCTTCTTTTTACCCTGCTAGGCTGGTTCCATGAGCCCTGGATTGATCTTCTAATATCAGGAGTATTTATTGATGCTTTCTCTTTTTATATCCGTCTCTCACTTTCTCCCTTTCTTTATATAAATGTCTTTTTAGAATTTAGAATTATCTGAGTTCTATTTGACAATTAGCCAATGCCAGCTAAGTTGTTTTCTCTGCGTAGTGTCAGGATTTGGAGTTGGAGTAAGGAAAATCATGGTGGACCATTTGCCACCAAGTCCAGAGCCAAGTAAAATCACAGCAAGTCACTCAAAAAACTTAAACATCTGTTTTTCCCTGCCTCCCCAAAGGAGAGTTTATCTACTAGATCATGCTTCAGTTAACTTCTTTTGTCAAGGGATGGATAATAAATGTTTTAGGCTTTGTGGGCCACATGGTCTCTGTGGTCTCTCAACTATTCATCTCTGCAGTAATGCAAAAGCAGCCATGGACAATCTGTAAACAAATGAGCAAGGCTAAGTTCCAATAAACTTTCATTTAAAAATACAAGCAGCAGGACAGACTTGACCCATAGGCAGTGATTTGCTGACCTATGTACTAGAATGCCTTCAGCTTTAAGCAGCCAATCTGGGATCTCTCTGTAGTTTGTGGCATGCAGTATGAAGGCAAGGAGACCACCTGGGGAAATACCTGATTGATACCAGAGAGTTCCAGATCCTCTGGTTTTTGTGTTATATGCAGTGAAAGGGATTATCCTAGATAACAACAATCGCTGGGGCCAAGAGGAACTGTCCTTGTGAAGCTACATCTGGAGACAACCTAAGTAGTAGACCTTGGTGATCAGGACCTGAACTTGGTTGAACCAGAATACTGGATTGAGGAAACATTGAAGAGGAGATAAAATAAACAAAGCACCCTGGTGGTCCTGGTGGTGAGGTTTAGGGGCCAATTTAAAGTAAAAGTCAAGTCATTAATAACTGCTCTGATACCAAAGTCAAACTGACTTTGAAAGATGACATGCACTTCTTTGCTGTGTTCTGGGCAGCCAGGACACATTCATCCTTCTATACAATCACCCATCCCCTCACTCACTGACTTATTCATTTATTCCTTCACATGTAGTAAATAGTAATTACTTGTGATGAGTCACAGACTTGCATTACTGGTCTCTGCCCTCAAGGGGCTTAAAGGCTAACAGTATAGGACTGGCAAGCACTAACAAATGCAGTGACATCTTGTGAGTGTCACTATAGAAGCTTATATAAGGTACACAAAGGAGGCACAAAGGAGGGAAGAGTTAGCTCAGAATAAAGGGCTGATCAACATCCAAAAACTGAGTGGATGATGACAACTCAGATTTAGCTTAAGTTGCTTTCCATTGTAGTTCATCGACAGATCAGTAAATATGCTAGAGCAACAATTCCCCAGTTCCCATGGAGGTGCTGGGAAGTTCAGGGATCTGTGCAGTCTGCAAAAAGTGAGTGGCCCACCAGGTTGGAAAAGCATAGCAACTGAGGGCTTGCTGTCTTGAATACCACCAGTCTGTAGGAGGGGGCCACACAATTCCCACTTCTTTGTGCTCTATTTCTATCATGAGACCGTCGGACAAGCATGATCACCACCTCACACCCTATTCCATATGCTTGTCCTGAGGAATAAATGAAGAACATGCATTTTGGTGTTTTTGCTAGATACAGCTCAGCAAGTGTTAATATATTTTATTATCAATGTTAATATTAATTATCCACACAGCTAATGTTTGTGCAAAGTTTTAGCATTTTAAAGATATTTTTATATCCATCATCTCTTTTTTCTCCTAATCCTCACGATCTTATGAAACTGGATGGAGAAATTGAAGCTGAGAAACACAAAGGACCTTAGCTGAGTTCACACAGCTCATTACTGGCTAGAGCTGAATCTTGAATCTGGTTCCTCCATTCCAACACCTGGTTCAGAATTCTTGAAAACCCATCATGCTAATTTCAGCTCTATTGTCCCTCTCTGCTGCAGCTGCTAAATGATCATGAGGAAGTATTATCTTGCAAGATAACACAGGAGCGAGGGGAAGATAGAGCACTGTGAACTTAAAGTTGGGAGGGAAATTAATTGCTGGGGATTTGCTTTATCAGCTTCAGCCTCCCAAATAGGCAGGCTCAATGATGATCATAAATACGGTCTGATCCTCTCTCAGATCTGAGGAGGCAGTGAAAGGCACATCTAAAGGGGTAGGGAGATTTTGCCATCTCTAAAGACAGAGAACAACGGATCCAGTAATTTCACTCTTTGGGGCTGGAGATGAGCATTACAATTAGGCAAAAAAAATGTCAACTACGGGTTTCTAAGTACACATACTTGGTGGGTATTGCATTTTGTGCTAATGAGCAGGGAAAAAGAAAGTGAATATAAACAAAATGAATTTTCAGACTTCTTTACAGTCTAACAAGCATTTTCTCATTGATTACCTCATTAAGTCCTCCCAAACACTTTTGAAGGAATTATTGTTTTTGAGTAGTGTTATCACCACCCTCATGTAGTAAAAGGGAAAACAGGCTGAGTGAGATGAAAAAACACGTTCATGTACACTTAGTAAGTGATGGAGCTAAGATTTGCTTCAATCCTAATTCTGTACTAGGCTCTTTATCTTCTTGGCTTATTTCTTTCTTCGTTGAACAGCTTATTTTGTTTTATCCAGATGAAGACGGTGTCTGTCCTTGTTGGACCCCAACCAGTTTCAATGCTCTTGTGTATTGCCACAAACTAGATTGCTAATGTCTGCACAGCTGAGACACCCAGAGGAGATGCTTAGTGCATGTTTGTCATAGGAGTGTGAGAGAGAGGAACCGACAGATAGATTAACGGGTGGAAGCCATGTATATGTCATTGTTCCATGCCACAGTACCTAAGGGACTACGGTCACGGCCTTTATTTTCCCCTGTGGACCATGTTTTAAATCCTTAAATGTCAGAGCTGGAAGAGGTGTGAGGTCACCTAGTCTAACCTCATGATGTTGAAGATGAGGAAAATGAACCCACATTGGAGAACCACTTTGCTCCAGCTCACATAATTTGCTTAGTTTTGTAGCCATTGATCATCATTTG
Source organism: Microcebus murinus (assembly GCF_040939455.1). Lineage (NCBI taxonomy): Eukaryota > Metazoa > Chordata > Mammalia > Primates > Cheirogaleidae > Microcebus > Microcebus murinus. Next base: position 38,508,713 of record NC_134110.1, on the reverse strand, counting down.
TAAATATGTGCAAAGGTGAAAATGGTCATGATGTTGTCCAGTTGGAAGAGGCAAATTATGCATGGGGCCTGAAAGATGCATTGAGTCTGTAATACATAAGATGATTGATTGAATGAATCCTTTTCCATTCCTGGCAATTAATTCTAAGTGTGTACCTTACCGAGTGAGTTATCCTAGCATCATTGTCAGGAAAAGCAAGATGTGACTGGGTGTCCACTCTAGAAAGGGATAGTTTTTAAAGCTCATTCACATCTGACATTAAAGCATTCATTGACTTCTTGGTCTAGTAAGCCTGGCTGACATGTACAAGTATTCCCTGCATGGGCTTTAAAACCTTCCCAGAGCTGCTTTGCTTGACAAAATGTTAAAAATCTCTTGGATCTTTAGTTAGAGAAATGGAAGTTGGTTCTATTGTCCTCTCCTGCTTCCTGATCCCTACAGATTTTTGAAGGATCAGCTTCCTCCTTCAGAAAATTATCTAACTTCTGCTAGATAAATGCAATCATAATGACCATTTATGTTTCCAAGAGGCTTATCTAGAACAAAGATATCTCTGTGTAAGCTAAGCAAACAAATAAAACACCTTTTTCTAATTTTTTCTAGGTATTTGAATGCTATAGGGATATAATTTTGTTCCCATGGCCCTGAAACTACCACAAGGGCAATGAACAGAAATATATGTCTAAGCAAGCTAGAGACTCTCCTCCCTGAAGACCACCCCACCTACACAGAGGAAATCAGTCAGTGTATCTTTTTAAATTGAGAATGTGTCTGTTCTGGAAATCAAACAATCAAACTAGTAAATAATGGGTCATTTGTGTCCCGATAATACAATTGAACAGGTACAGTGATCTTCACTATTGCCATCATGTGTGTGACCTTGGAAAGGAAGGCCGTTTATGACTCCAAGACTCAGTTTCCTTATTTTGAAAAGGAGATGATAATCTTTATCCCCAGACGTCTGCTGGAAAGAACTAGCATCATATGTTTCACATAGTTGGCCCATGGTTTGATTTCAACCTGTGGCTAAAACTTTTGGAAACTGGACTTTAGTTGAATGAACCTTGAATCAGTATGACATTGGGCAAATGACTGCCTGTCTGGACCTGAGTTTCTGCACCTGTGTTCTGAGAAGTTTGGATGAGATGATTTCTGAGAGTTCTTCAAGAAGTAGTAATTATAGGCCGGGCACGGTGGCTCACGCCTGTAATCCTAGCACTCCAGGAGGCCGAGGCGGGCAGATTGCTCGAGGTCGGGAGTTCGAAACCAGCCTGAGCGAGACCCCGTCTCTACTAAAAATAGAAAGAAATTAATTGACCAACTAAAAATATATACACAAAAAATTAGCCGGGCATGGTGGTGCATGCCTGTAGTCCCAGCTACCTGGGAGGCTGAGGCAGGAGGATCGCTTGAGCCCAGGAGGAGTTTGAGGTTGCTGTGAGCTAGGCTGACGCCACGGCACTCACTCTGGCCAGGGCAACAAAAAGTGAGACTCTGTCTCAAAAAAAAAAAAAAAAAAAAAAAAGAAGTAGTAATTATATACAAATTATATTATATTCAATGGACTTTTTATTTTTGTGTATATATATTTATTTTATAAGCACACATGCAGATTATTTCATTTAATACTCACCATGCTCTGGGAATTAGATAATACCATCTCCACTAACTGAGGAAAGAGTTAAGGGTTGGGAGACAGCAAACAGTCATCCCAGATCACAACACTGAAATGCAGACTGCTGGGATAAGAACCTGGTCCCACCAAGACCACCAATGATCCCCTGTATGATGCTGGGGACAGACACAGCACTGCAGTGGAATATGTGGAAGTGTTGCGGGCATTTCTAAGGCACTGTGATTCTCATACCAGCCCCTCAGTGATTGCAATACTGTATTCTTAGGCCAAGCTTTCTGGGATCTAGAAAAACACAGATCGAAAAACAAATAAACAACAACACAAAAGAAACCAAAACAAACAAACAAAAAACCTACAATCTTCTCCTTCTTATTCACTTAAATGAAAAACTACCTATACATTTGCCTCTCTGGGGAGGATGAGGCCACTCACCTTTGTGATACCCATCTCTGGACCCACCAGACACAGGTAGTAGCTCGATACATGCTACCTCGAACGAAGCTCACCTTGACCTTTGTCCATCTCTTGTTTCCAACACTCTTCTTAGCTCTTTTCTTTGTAGCCTTCTTACTGACTTTGGGCCTACCTTTTGGGATTTACCATAATTTTAAAGAAGAGCTTAAGAAGCATTCATTTTGGTGCTTCCTTGTTACAGGTAGAAGCCTGAATTCATAAGGTGAGTGATGGCATAGGAAGTCCTTTCTTTCCCTAAGTGAAAGATTCTTCCTACCCCAGCACCTAACCTAGGGGGGACTGCCTGCCCTTCTCTCACTCCCACCACCTTGAACACCATTGCAACATCTATTCCCTGCAGGTGCCAGGTGGCAAGAGCATGTCTGCCTCACAATATTACATTTGTGATTTCTGCCTTGTATCTGGTAGGCCAGTAAGTTGCTGGGCTGGAGATCCCTGATTTTATTTATAAGGAATTATCACTCTGGCTTTATTTCGAAAGCTTCTCTAGCCAAATGCAGCATTAACAAAAACCAACTAGGCAGGAGTAACAAAAATCATCTAAGGTGTTCCCCAGAGCAGAGGAAGATCCTCAAGTTATGGAAAAGAAAGGAAAATTAAGTGACAGGAAAAAATGTATGAGCTAATATTTTCTACATTTATCCCCACAGAAAACCCTTAATGGAATTGGCCATGTTACAGCAAGACAATTTTGGCCCTGAGATGTCTGTCACTGCTAGGAAAAGAAAATGGTGTCTCTAATCTGATTCTCAAGATTGGGTTTAGGCCAGTGAGAGCTGCATATCTGGAGTCTCCTGAGAGAGATGTTTGGGGTCAAAATCCACTTGTAGCTTTTAGCCAAAGGCACTGGAAATGAAACCACACGGGAGGGAGAAAGGAAAATGAGGTTCATTGAGTACCTACTATGCTTCCAGTCAGGACTGCTCAGATGCCAAACTCACAAGCCTGCAAACCAGACTCCTTGACTTTCCAGTTATATAACCTTGCAATTTGTTTAACCTTCCAGTGCATAATAAAATTTTCATAAGGAGTAAATTAAATGAGTCAAATGAAGTTCTTAGAATACACCCTAGCATGTAGTAGCCCTTGATAAGTTTTATCTCTTACTATGATGGGGCTTATCGCAATGTGAGTGGGGACTTTTTTGACTGCCTCAATGACGGGGTGCTACACTGGCATTTAGAGCGCAGATTCCAGAATACTTCATGTTTTTAAATGTTTGCAAAATACTTGCACAAAGGCAGTGTCCTCCATCTGTCAATACCATCCTTGTTGGGAAACAAAGCTAGGCCCTATACTGTGGGCTTCATAGATTTTAATCATTATTAAAAGAGATGCTGTATGGTCAGTTATTATTCCCCCTGATTCACAGATGAGAAAACTGAGATTTTTCAATAACTTGTCCAAGGTTAAAAAGCTATGAATAAGCATTGCTTGGACTTGAACTCACAGATTGAAAATTAAATTATGCTCTTTTTGCTACACTCTGCTTCCTTGATTACAAGTTTCCAGATGTTAGTGTTCAAGTCCTTCTGAAAAATGGAAAATTGAAAGTAAGTCAAATATTTGTAACATAATTTTAACAGAAATATCTTAATTGGGTAGAAAAAGTAGCTAATTTACAGGGTAATTGTTGAACTTAGGCAACCTTGGCCATGTAAGAAGCTGCTCCATGGATGGGAGATTGTCTTGCTAACCACAAGTCTCTCTTATACTGGGAGCCTCTTCTCTCAGAACTGGGGTGAACACACAGTGGAGATGCCCATGGACATCCATAGTCGATGGCCAGAGAACATTGCAAATATCTAGGCATCCTTTACCTAGCATCTGAATCTGTGTTTACATTCATTTATTCATTTAAAAACATTTCTTGAATCCATTCAAGGCTGAGACTTTGTGATAAAAACTGAGAATACAAAGGTAAATCTAACACGTTATTGTCTTCAAGGAGTTTATGATTGACTGGAGAGGACACATATATAAGAAAGGATTGCTATCCACTGTGAGAAGAATTATGATAGAAGGGTATACAAGGTGCAAAGACAGCACAAAGGCAGGGGAAGCTGGATCTTCTCCAGCGAATGCAAGCAGGCCTCCCTGTTTCAGCTGTGGTGTGGGCATTTGTCAGGGATACATTAGGAGAAGACTTTGCAGGGAGAGAGGAGAATAGGTACAATGTAAGAAACAAGAGTAAGGAGCTGAACTCTAAGTAGTTTGGCAAAGTATGTACAAGGGTGAGCTTGAGCCCATTATCCACAGTGACGTATTACAAGATTGGAAGAATAGGCTCCACATGTACTCACCATCAAATTGGCACTGAATGATCAACACTATGGTGTTCACATGCGGTAGTAACATTCTCCAGTGATTAGGGAGATTGAGGTGGGGGGCAAACTCACAACTAATGGACACTGTGAGCATTGAAGAGGGGAAGGGCATGCCTCTAATCCTCACTTGGGTGAGGCAAAATGTAACCAAAATGTTTGTACCCTCATAATATCCTGAAATAATAAAAAAGAAATACCAGGAAACATGTGCTAAATACAAGATAGGAGCTCAATATATATTTCTTAAATGAATGTTAATAAATGACAATTAAAACTCATATAGGCATTTATAATTTACAAAGCATTTTCTCATATCCTCTAAATTTTATAGCATTGTCTTTTGTATTGCATTCATTAAGTACAAAAGAGTATAATAAAGACCAAAAAAAACCCCAGTTATGATAGGAATAACAAATAAAGAGTTAAAGATTCCAGAGAGCAGTACCAGGAGGTAAAATGTTGAATGTAGACACAGAAGTGGGGTACTGAATTGGGGTTTAATAAACTTTTCAAAATGGAAGAATGTTGTTGGGGGTTGAATTGTGTTCTTCAAAATTCATATCTGGAATCAACTCAAATGCCCATCAATTCATGAGTGGACTAAACAAATGTGGTACATGTATACCATGAAATACTACTAAGCCATAAATAAGGATGACTTAATTCATGTTGTGACAATATTGATGAAACTGGAGATCATTATCATAAGTGAAGTATCTAAAGAATGGAAAAACAAACACCACGTGTACTCAATATAAAATTGAAACTAACTGATGAGCACACATGTGCTGAGAGGGAAGTAAAATTCAATGGAAATCGCACAGAGGGGAATGGGGAGGAAGGGATGGGTGAAAACCTACCTAACAGGTTCAATGAACACTATCTGGGTAACGGACACACTTATAACACTGACTCAAGCATTACAAAAGCAATCATGTAACCAAAAACATGTGTACCCCCATAATACTTTGAAATTAAAGGAAATTATTTGTTGAAACTCTAACTCCCAGGATGCTCAGGAAGTGACATTTCTTTGAAACAGGGTTATTGCAAATATAATGAGTTAAATTGAATTCATACTGGAGTAGTGTGGGGCCCTTATCCAATATGATTGGTATCCTTATAAAAAGGAGTAATTTGGACCCAAAGGCAGGCAGGCATAAAAGGAAGATGATGTGAAGAGACACAGGGAGAAGATGACAAGGTGAACATCAACACATCAAGGAGAGAGGAACAGATTCTCCCCTCACAGCCCTCAGAAGGACTCACCCCTGCTGACAGATTTTGATTTTGAATTTATATCATCCAGAACTGTGAAACAATACATTTCTGTGGTTTAAACCACCTAGCTTGTGGTACTTTGCTATGGCAGCCCTAGCAAATTCACACAGACATAAAAGAACTAGGATGTTAGGTTTTGGATAGCTCATCCACGTGGCTGCCTCTAGTGGATACTGTGGGTACCAAACTCTTAGTCCCTTGGGTGTCTTTTGCCATTTCCATGAACCTCTCCCCACTTCATTGAATTTTCTGTATCTTCTTTCTGGAAGATAGCTTTCAGGTTACTGGAGCAGCTTTTCTCTCATTTGCAGACAGTCCCTATGAGTTTACAACCCCCCTTCCCAAACCCAGTGACCCTCAACCGATGGCTATAGGATGCAGGAATAGGAACCCCCAGCTCTCTGTTCTCTGAGGGGGAACCTACACTCTGGAGATATGCTACAGTATAAAGACGAAGCTGCCTTCCATAGGACTTTGCCCCACTTCTCTCATTCCTTTGCCAGATTCTCCCTGGAACACTGCCTTAGCAAGTCACTTGCACCTGAATCCTCATGTCAAGATCTGCTTCTGGGCACCCCAGCTCAAGACACTGTTGACTGTCCCCTCAGCAACCATGATGGTTAAAGTTGGAGTAGATAGTAAGTCTGCAATTTATCCATAAATAATGGAGGTGGGGTTGGTAAATATGCCAGCCAAAGGGATACGATCAAAGGCAGTGTGGCCAGATGGCATGTACCTTAGAAAACAAAGAGTTTTGGCACAAGGATGGAAAAATAACACATGGAGGTGGCAAAGGGGGCCTAGAAGAATGTCAACATAGCCCCTATGTCCATGGTATACCAGGAGCCGTTTAGTATTATGAATAACATGAGCATAGGAATAAGCATGATACAACATAAATCCCAGCAGATAGGTTTAATAGTTCACACATCCTGATTCTTAGCATGTGCTTTTACATGTGCTCATTATGCTCCAAAAGAATTAAGGCAATGTGTGGAAGTTGTAGCAAGTAAGTGACTTTTTCACCTGCAGAATTTGGTTCAGTGTTAGTTAAATGCTTTGGAATTTAAAGTGATTTTTTTTTCTTTCTTTAAAATGTCTAAATGCTGTGTTGATAAATGTCACATAGAATAACGAATGTGATGGAATGTGCTGAAGATAATGGGAGTTACTTTCTAGTTCACCTGAACCATGACTTGTCTACATTTAGCAAGAATAATGAATGTAATTTAATACTGCACCTTTGCAGGGAAGTGACTCAAAACACTTTTCAAAGTGAATATTAAAATGCTGAATTATGCCATAAAGACATAGATTTAAGTAGATAATAATAGCTCACACACTTACAAAAGCACACAATGCAGTAGAGGGTACATTTAAAAAAATATACATCATCTTGTTATTAGGTAGAAAGATGAACACAGAAGGAGAAGTCGACATGGAATAAGGAAAAAACAAAGGTCAGGTAGAGAGTAAATGGCAATGTTAATGAATAGAGCCAGCACAGGATGCTCCAGAGGGCATGACAGCCAGAGCCAGACAGAACAAGGTTGGAGCTTCCATGGGTGATCTAGACGGCTTTGAATGAGTCGTTTAACCTGTTGAAGCTTTAATTTCTCTACCCATGTAAAATGAGCTAATATTTCCTATTTTATAGGGTTTTCATGAGTAATTAATGAGATAACATATATATATATATATATTAGCTCAATAAAAGATAGCTTTTATTACCATTATCTTTATTATCAACAAGATGTAGTATCCACAGCCACCTTCTACTCACCTGTAAGATCCTGCTACCCACCTTAACACACATTAGTGACATGTCACTCTGTAAGTCTATCACAAGCCTATCTCCCTCTATTCCATGAATTACAGTCATAAATCATATGCAAGGTTTGAAGAAAAAAGCTTTAGAATTCATCTAGTCCAACTACCTTATTTTATACATAATTAGATTGAAGCTCAGTGTGGTGAAGTGGTTTGTTCATGATCACACATCAGCACAGCTACCAATTTGTTCCAGGGACTGTGCCCAGCACTTTTCATTTATTACTGTATCCAATTGTGATAATGACTACATGAGGGAGGTTTTCTTACTTATCCCTGGGTAAGCTGAGGCATGCAGAGGAAAATAGTTTGCCTGAAGTCACTCAACTCTCAGTTGACACAGCTGTGTCTCGATACCCAGGTCTGTCTGACTCCTGAGCAGGTGTCTTCAGAGTCCCTCCCTCCCCTTCCTCCTTCCCACTCCTGGTTTCCACAGGGCTAGGAAGCAGCTCAGGCCATATTCTCTGGTACTTCTGTGGGTTACTTGTCACTACGGCCATGTCTCCTTTCCTTGGGACTTCCCGTGTACCCAGTGGGAGTGGGAAAGTTGTAAGGATGCTGCAAACAGCACCTTCTCCTGTTCTGCTCTACACAGGGACTTTTGCCTTGGCTCTTTTCCAAAGATTTAAGTCAGAAAAATCCAGGTTTTAATCTGTCTTTAGTCAAGTCTTAAAGGCATTGGGAAACTCTGCCTCTTCTTATGAAAAGTGGAGTTATAATTATGCAGCATTCATGAGGATCACATAATACATGTGAAAATGCTTTGAAAATCAAAAAGCGCTATATATTATACATTTATTTGTCTGTCAAACAAAAGGTGAGGAGGTGAGGATTACAATGAGTTTTCCAGTAATCCATATTTTATGAGTGAGATGTGTTCACTAGTTTACACTAATTCACAAAACCATGATTACTCTGTCGAATTCTTAGGAGTCATGATGGCTATTTAGGTTTCTGAATACAAGACAAAGGTAAAATATTGGTTTGAAATGATGGCTAAGAACACAGAACTTTCATATCAGGTCACCATAGAACTTTCTAAGCCAGCAAAATCTTTGGCAGCAGGCTTTTCCAATAAATCAGCCTGTCAAAAGAAACAATGACCCTTCCCCTGGAACAGGAACAAAACCATTGAACTCTCCAGGGTGGACTTGGAACAGAAGTCTCCAAAACAACTTCGATACATCTTATTCCTTTCTCATTCATTGAGGGCAAGTACAAGGGGTGATGGAATTCCTTCAACCCAGTGAGTCAAGAGGCTCACCAATCCAGAACGACCCCTAGAGACCCAGATAAGAGAGTGAATTGATTGTCCATTGTAAATATCGGTATCCTTTCGCCACGATGCCAACCATTATTTTCTAATAGGAGTAGCACCAAGAATTTATATTTTGACTGGAACCTAGGAAGCCAATACAAAACATAAAGGTGATTCAGCTTCCTGACAACAGTCAGGGTGGGATGGTTTGCTACTGGAAATCCAAGGGAAACAAGATCAAGTATGGGATGTTATTTTCAATTTTCTGGATCTCAGAGATGAAAGGCAACTTAGAGATCATTTTGCCAGACCTCCTCCTTTTACTGAGGAGGACCCAAGAGGGGAGGCAACTTGTCCAAGGGCACACAGTTAGTCATGTGGCAGAACTGGGTATAGTTACCAGTCTCCTTGCTCTTTTCATGTGCTTTTTTTCATAACACAACACGATCTCTAATTATTAGCTCTGACCAGCATTCTATCATCCAATATATATTTATTGAGTGAGTACTTACTGTGTGCTTAGCTAGGTTTGCAGCACTAGTTCTCAAAAAGAAACGAATTATGTAGACACTAAAGAACCATTTATTGATGCATACTATCTTATTTAGTCCCCTCAACAGCACTGTGAGTCTGAGGTAATTATCCCTCTTACAAATGAGGAAACCGAAACTTGCTCACAGTCACACAGCAGATTGACAGCAGAGGTGTGCCTGTGATTTAAGCTGTCTTGACTCCACATTCTAGGGTTATCACCCCATATCATGTTGTTTTTCTCACTCCAGATCTTCCTCCTCCCTCTTCAACTCTTGCATGCCCTTACATACTTATTTGCAGGGCCTTGTTTTCATCCAGCCGTCAGGGGTAGACAAAGATCCGGGAGCTTACAAAGCCCCTGCCCTCAAGGAGGATGACATGCTTGGGGTCCACAGACCAAAGACCATAATCAGATACATATCTGATATTTGTCAGTTTGGGATTAGCTCTAAGAAGGAAAATGAAGTGGAGTAAAGGAGACTAGACTGACAGGAGGAGGAGCTATTTTAGATGACGTAGCCAGGGAAGGGAAGGCTGACCCTTCGGTGGGGGACACATTTGAGCAGAGGTTGAATGAATATAACAAAGCCCAGGGGTAGAGATAGGAATCTGGGCAAAGGCCCCAGAGGTTGGACTTGATAATACAAATACAAAGGGAGAGTTGAGGGAGGAAGCAGCATCATGTGGCAGAGAAGAGCACATCTGGGCCACTTATTGGCTGCCTTACTTGAGCAAGTTGATTCAAATCCTCTGGCCCTCAGCTACTTTCTCTCTAAAATGTGGCTAGCAATAGTACTCACTTAGAGGATCATGTGAGGATTAATTGAAAACAGTGCCTGGCACAGTATAAAGAACAAACATCAGCTATTTTCCCCCCTTCAGCATGAAATGATGTGTCTATCTTTCCTCTAACTTACTATTATTATTGTCATAGATTCTTTCTATACTTACAAACAAAAGCAAGACCTTTTAACATTTTTGTTTATTTTTGTATTCCATACAGTTTATTTTATTTTTTTGTTAATTTTTTATTTTTTTAATAAAATATGAGGAAAGCTGATAAAATAAAATCTATGAAAGGGAAGCTGTGCTAGTTGACTCAAGGGAGTGGTACCCTGTCTGCTCAGCTCCACCCAAACCCCCAGAGGTGAGGACCACCACGGTGGGGCTCCTGGGCCTCTGAGAGCACAGTGAGTAGCCTTCCTATTGGTCAGAGCTCCTACCACAATGATAGCCGTGAAACAGGAGCTGGACCTGTCATTGTTAAAAGAATGTTGAAAATTGCAAAGTAGAACCTTGGTGTTTTTTTTTCATTTTTTTTTTTTTTGAGAAAAGAGATTACTAGGCCACACCACACAGAGCCATCCTTCTTGAAGTGGATGTCAGGGGTTGTTTATGTAGCTCAGACTTAGTCACAAGTTTAGAACATTCTGTGGGTTTTACTGGAACTCAATATCATGGCTCATCCCGACTCAGATCAGTCTGAGTAAGGCTGCTAGTGACCTCCTCTGGGGCAGCGGCTCAGATTCCCAGTTCTACAAGAGAAAATAGGCCTCCTGCTTTGCCTTCATTGTCAGGGAGAGCCCCGTGCTTTCCACACCTCCAGGGGCCTCCAGGCTGCAGGGCTAGAAGGGTCAGGCAGGTGTGTCAGGCTGTGTCCATTGCCCAGTGGGAACACTTTCCGATGTTCTGCAGCCTAGAGAGCCTGGGACTTTGGATTTCTAGAAACATCTCCATTACCTGTAGGTCAACAAGTTATGTTTTTATTCCTTTCGTGTGTCTTACTTGTGTGCCACTGGGTGTGGTTAATCCAAATATGGGTCTGTTGTTGAGGGTTTGTTTACCTCAGTTCGCTTCACCGCAGCACTTACCAAAACCCCATTTCTTCAGAGTCCTGAACCTCACCCTGTTCAGGGAAAGCCACTCTTATTTATTGAATACCCTATGATGTGCTAGCCGGAGGATAGTCATTTTCACCTACAGACCCTTGTTTAATCCTCTCAACAGTCCTCTGAGAAAGAAATTAATTGTATTTCCTCTGAAGAAGAGGAAAATGAGATTCAAAGACATTAAATAAGTTACCCAAGGTCATGTAGTGAATGAATAAGAGATTGTCAGTTCAAACCAAAGTTAGGTAGACTTGAAATTCTCCTTTCTTTCTGCTGAGCTGTGTTCTAATAAGAAAGTCTAATGTTTTAAACAATTGTCTAATGTGCAGTTTAACGCAACGTGAAATAGTTATGTTTTTAATACTCAAGGTTATTTGCCCAGATTAATTTTTAGATGGTATAGTTTCAGCTAGTGTGTATGTGTGAATGTGTGTGTGTGTGTGTGCACAAGTGTATGTCTATGAGTGTGTAGAGCAGAGAATAAAAGCAATCAAAATGAGCAGGAAATTAAGAGTGATACACTTAGACATACATGTTTTTCTTTCTCTGGCCCTCAGTTTCCACCACTGTAAAATGCACCTATTGGACAAAGCATTTCCAATGTCCCTTCCAGCTCTTAACATTTGTCCTTTCTGTGTGAAAGGAGAACTGTTTTCCTCTGTCTGTCATTCACTTATCTTTAAAAATCTTTGTTTCTCCTGAAGCCAAATCAAATCTGACAGAAAAATCAGGTGGGGTACCTACAATATTGACCTGACTTCTAGGTGCATACACTATTAGAAAAGACTGTAGGCTAAAAGGAAATTATTTTGTGGTGAGCAGGTTTTCCTAGGATGTATTGCTTGAGTGGGGCTGGGGTGGGAGAACTCTGCATCACTGGTTATTAGTCCTTCCTACTCTAGTGATGTAGGCATCGATGTCAATGATGTGGGATGTCTGGGTGGATAAAAAATAACAGTGGTCAGTGAGTGAGATCAAATTCATAGTTCCTCAGGGAAAGGGTTTTGGAAGAGGTAGTGGTCAGGGTCAGGGTGGACCTCTGGCTAAGAGGAACTCAGGTGCTGAATGTTGAGCATGGTGGAATTTCCCTGGAAGCTATGCTTAAACACATATGAGCAGAGATTAGTGATGGGTCAGGAAAGGGAATGGGAAGATGATTCAAATAAATCCAAAGAATAAAGGTCTAAGACACAAGGCTGGAGATTGGATCAAGGGTCTTCTTGATGAAGAGTTAGCAGGAGTAGGTGTCTATCATGGACAATGCAGCAAACTGTGGCTTATTGCTCATACCACACCAAATTTTGCCAATGCATGCTTATTTCTAACTTAGTGGTTCAGGAAATCTGTTTTAGAGAAATTAGATTTAGAATTGAAAGGAACATTAGAAACTACCTCATCTAACTTCCTTTCCAATGCAGAAACCACTTGTACAAAACCTCAAAAAACGGTGTATATTTCTAGTATTTTTCAGTCTTTCCTAATCCTTCAAAGGACAGTAGTAAGGACGCAGTAGAGTAAGACAGATGGGCTTGGGATGTCAATTATGGCATTTCCTAGTTGTATGGCTTTGGGCAAATAGGTAATCTTTATGAACCTTAGTTTCCTTAAAAGAAATTGGAATTCTTTGGCTTTAGAAGTGTAAGGATTAAATAAGATGTTTATAATTGTTTAGCATATGCCTGGCACACAAAAAGTGCTTAAGAAATGTTAACTTCTAATATGCTTATGTAAATATATCTCATTTTAATGTTGTAAGTATCCTACGAGGTGGCTATTATTACTCTTATTTTATGCACCAACAGATTGAGCCTAGAAGAATTTGAATTAAGTTGATCATGGTAACAAAACTAATAGGCAGAACAGGGAATAAACCTAGGCTCATCTAGCTACAAAGCCCGATTGTCTTCAATTAAATCATAGTATCTTCCAAATTGAGCAAAATTCGGCTTTCCCTAGCTCTCCAGCAACTGGGAAGCAACAGAATATAGTTCTTAAAGATACAAGATAGTACTGTCCTTTGCAGTATTGTGAAAATTAAGTATAATAATAAAAATAAAACACTGCACACTAGGCATATAATATTCACTTGTACTAAATTTCCACTAGTATTTCCATTGCTGGAGCAGAACCTTGCACAGAGAAAGTGTTCAATAAATGATTGCTAAATAATTGATGGCATTTACTTTGTGTTTTGGGAACACCACAGGAAACATCTACTTCTACTCAAGCACTGTACGCTTATGAAATGATGTTTGTAATGTCTCTTTCCAATCTCTTGTCAAGGGTACATGGCACCAGTTTCCTTACCTTCCTCTCAGCTATTTCTCATGTCTTCACACAGAGGTCACACGGCTGCCAGGTCACTGTGGGAGAAACCAAAAGGAGAAAGTCACAGGCCTGTTCCAAGCCCTGACTCCCCCCACCCCCTGGTCACCTAGCCTCATTTCCGTTTCCCAAACAAGACACACTCTATGAGATACCACTCTGATTTTCCCCCTCTCTTTCAAGAAGAGAGAACTTTAAAGCATAGATAAAGAATTTAACCTGAGTGAAGCCCACAGCATGGAAACATTTGATGAGCAGGTAACACCTAGAGTGCAACCTCAGCACCCCGCATCTGCAATGGGAAGTGGGTTTTTAGATCTCCTCAGAGAAGCTGCCTCCTCTAAATCTTTGGTCTTAATAAGGCATTAACCTGTTTTACTCCTCAACTTTCATTCTCTAGCCTGGGACTTGTTAACCCAAATTGCTCTTTTTTTCCCACCTAATTTTAGACAAGATGACATTGTGATTATGTGCTGGTAGCATGACAAATTACATATGTGTAACGGTGTCCCCAAAGGAAGGCTGGAAGTTATTGCCTCATAATTCTAGCACATCTGACAAGTAGGAGGGTGTCAGAGAGCTCTTGCTCTCTAAATGTGTGGAGGGAAGCCAGGGAATGTTATCTAGATCCCAAAGTCAGGCAATTCATTCTGGGTACTTTCTAAGGTCTGGATGCCAGCTAAGGCTGACAAGGCTTTGATTATAGAATAAAATCACATTGCTTCCGTATTGAGAAAACTGCTTTCCAGAATATGGGATGCACAGCCCTTAATGTGTGAAGTGTTAAGGCATCTTTATTTATTTATATGCTCATTTAACACATTTAAATAAACAAATTAGCATTTATTGAGAGGTTTTTATTTTCTCTTTCTGTTTCATTTGTCTTGTTTTTGCTGCATGTTATACATTTTGCTAGGGTTTTTTTCATAAATTATTTTATTTCATTTTCATAACCCATCTAAGAAGTAGGTATTCACCATTTTTATATTAAAACTGGAATACAGAGTGTTTATTACTTACTAGTACACCTAATTGTGGGAGAGTTAGAACTTATCAATATTTGTGTACATTACCCTATTTTTAAAAAGCTAAAATTCAAGCCCACAAGGAACTCACAGTTTCCTGGGCAATATAGATAAATGGATGGAGAGATAGACAAGTGAGATGTACTTTCAGATTTAACTTTTAATAACATGAAAAAAAAATTATCCCAGGGCAGCCTCTCTCTCTCTCTCTCTCTCTCTCTATATATATATATATATATATATATATATTTAAAATAAGTATTTTTACAGGAACATACGCAAGATCAAAATAAAGATAAATTTCTAAATATCCCAAATTAAGAAAAAACTCAAATTGTTCATGGTGGGAAATATCTGAGTTGGCATTGTGGCAACTTATGAATGGATACTGGATGCAGACATAGCCTTTCATGATTTATGGCTGCAATTTGAATATCTCTGTGGGATCAAAAAGACCAAAACTTGAGCCTGAGTATAGTAGAGAAGTGAAACTTACATTCTTACAGATACAAAATCCTGTGAGGAGTTTGACTTCTATTAGAAGGGTACTAAAATCTCCAAGCACTGATGTACAGAAGCAATATAAGATTTTCCTCTCCCCAGGACCCTGGATAGAAATGAAACGTCTCTTAAAGGAAATCAAAACACAAGGCTATACCACTTGAGGTTATACGGTTTGAATTTATAGTTGCTATAGTGCATGGAAATCCTGAACAGAATTACTGATACAAAATCTAGTTATAGATTCATGAAGCAACTGGGTATCACCATGGAAGAAAATATAAAATGTTTACAATTCAGCCTGTGTGACCTCAGTAGTGAAAGAAACAACTTCCACTGAAGATGAGCTCACACTCACAAATTATAAACTATGTGAGGAAATGCTGTGTCAAGAGAGCAAGCCAACAAACATAACTCACCGGAAAGACAGTACTACAGGAATTAAATACAATGGAACAATCAGAGAGGGACTATAAAATAGAAAGTATTTGAAGATAGTAAAGAGAAACAAAAAGATATTATAACCAAAATGAAAGAACAATGTACTGTGGAGAAAAGTACAGGTATATTTTATCAAAACAAAACAAAGGAATTTTTCTCAAGATGGAAAATATATAGCCATGGGATCAGGACTTAATGGAAGGGCTACACAACACATAACTGCAGAAGAAGAAAAAAAAATAGTGAATATAGGTCTGAAGAGATTACGTAGAATGTGATTCAACAAAAATAAAGACAGTAAATATGAAAGAAAAGTTAAGAGAGATGGAAGATATAATAAGTTTGTTCAACATATATCTAGTAAGTTATGCAGAGAGAGAGAGAGAGAGAGAGAGAGAGAGAGAATGGGAGAAAAGTAACATTTAAAAAGATCATAACTTAGAAATTTCCCAAATAGAAGAACATATGAGTCTTCAGAATAAAGAAGCACACTGAATTCTGTGGCTGATAAAACAAACACAAACCTCAGTTAGACACATAATGTAGAACTACAGAACACCAAACACAGAGAGAAGATGTAAAAGCAAGCAGAGAGAAAAGACATACTACCTATGAAGATGCAGCAATTAGACTAACAGCCACAATGGATTCTGGATACCAGTTAAATAATATTTGCAAAATGCTGAAAGGATGAATGGGAAAAATGTTAGGAGCAATAATGACTAAAAAAAAGGGGGGGAAGTGAATAAATAAATCTAAATAAGGCTTACTGTAGAAAACATCAATATGATTACTACTTGAGGTGTTCCAAAAAGAATGGATCTAAAATACTAGTTATCAATGCCATGAAAAATAAAAAAGGGGTGATAGTTGTTAAAGTGTGCTAAAATGCTTTTTTTATTGTGGGGGGATAGGTAATCCACTATGAACTTTGACATTGTTAAATCAAGTTTAGGGATAATTCTAAATAACAGAATGTACAAGTCATAGGTTTTAAATCAGTAGAGCATGTGGAAAGAAGTAGGAATATAAAGACAATGTGCTCATTTTGAAAGAAGTCAGGGATAGAGGAAAAAGAGGCACAAAAGAGGAAAGGAAGTTAGAAAGTACAAAATGATATTAATAGAATACAGACCCTAGAATTAGACTCATTTATAAGTGAAGACTAAGTATATAAAAAATCATCAGGAATGAATGGGCAAGTCAATAAATAGTACTAGAAAAATTGGCCATCCAAGTTGCAATAAATAAGTAAATAAATAATAAGGCACTTACCTCACATTATCCTCTAAAATGAATTTCAGGTGAACTAAGAACATAGAGATGAATAATACAATTTCAAAACTTATAAATGAAAAAAATAGGTTATTTTCATGATCTTTGGTAAGAAAAGGAGTTTTTCAATACTGTACAAAAATACCAAACTATAAAGGAAAAAAACAGATTACTTTGGATACCTTGAAATTCAGAGCATCTGCGTGGCTAATACACCGACACCAAAGAGGAAAGATACAGACTGGTAATAATTATTATCCAGAAATCCATTGAGAAAAAAAATAAAACTTGGTATGTAAAATATATACAGAGGGGGAAGACAAACTAATTATGGAATAGACAGAATATTTAAACTGACAATCTATGAAAATAGAGACAAGAATAACCCATAAACAGTAAAATTCTATTACATATCTTTTAGTGTTAATGGTAATAATTTTATTTAAAAAAATACCATGTGTTGGTGAGAATGTAGAGAAATAGCAACCCTCATTTGCTATTGGCAGGAGTTTGGATTAAAACTCAAAATGCACAGCAATTTTGTAATCACTATAATGTAAATATGAAGAGGTACATTTACTGCCTACAGTTGACTCCTCTCTCAGGAATACTGTATGTTTTAGGAAAGTTGACCTCATCCCTGGTCTAGAGGTAGGACATGTGGCTCAATATTAACTACTCATCACACATTCTTCTGTTTATTCATAGAATAGCTACAGGACTTAAGAAGGTCCAATTAGACAAAAACTGAGAAGAGTTTTATTGGACACACTCCTCCTTGCTATCTGTGAACCAGGAAGCATGTGTCCTCCGCAGCCAGCAGGGAAGGAGCTTGCCAATAACAGAGTCGATGCTGAGCAATTAGAGCTGAGAAATGGAGAGAAAGCAATGCTTAGTTTTAGCTTAAGTCATTGGATGAAAAGCTTCTCCTAAAATCAGTTATCTGTGAACTATTCATTCATATGAGCCCCCTACCACTCCCCCAAAAAAGAAAAACCTGTCTTATGCTAATTATGTCATTTTGAGTCCTGTTTCTTGGGGTTTTATTTTTGAGACAGAGTCTCACTCTGTTGCCGGGGCTAGAGTGCCCTGGTGTCAGCCTAGCTCACAGCAACTTCAAACTCCAGGGCTCAAATAATCCTCCTGCCTCAACCTCCCGAGTAGCTGGGACTACAGGCATGCACCAACATTCCTGGCTAATTTTTTCTATATGTATTTTTAGCTGTCCAGCTAATATCTTTCTATTTTTTTAGTAGAGATGGGGTCTTGCTCTTGCTCAAGGCGCCCACCTCGGCCTCCCAAAGTGCTAGGATTACAGGCATGAGCCGCCGCACCCAGCCTTGAGTCCTCTTTTGATTTGTTTTCTGTGTCTGTACCCAATAGCATCCTAAGAGGGGTAGTATTTAACCAGACATAAGGAAAAAGGGAGACTATCTCACACATGTGGGATAAGATGAACATTGCTTTATAGATATATTGTGCTTTGCCGTGAGTGCATTCTTCCATAGCACCCTGTACTTCCCAAGCTTGTCCTTTTTCACACTGTTACTGTTTATTTCTTCTAGGGTCATATATACTTTGCTTGCCATTGCATCCATAGAGTCCATTCCAGTGCCAAGGCACATTGTAGGCATTTGATGAGTATTTGTTGGATCAATGTTGAGTGAAAAGCATAATGCAGGGCTGATAGGCAGGAGCAAAACCAACAGTTGATGGGATCCACACAAGAGTGGAAGAAATTGGCATCACTGTCAGTCTATGCAACAAGTGGCAGATTCTGGAAAAAAGCCAGAGAGACGAGACACAGCTTAAAAATACCGCAGGGAGAATGACTTTGAGAATTCATTCACCCATTCATTTGTTCAAGAGAAAATGAGGATTTGGACTCACATATGTATGGCTCACTTACTCCCTACCAGACACAGTTCTAAAGCCTTATTACCTCATTAAATTCTCACAACCTCCCTCCAGGCAATGTGATAGAACCTAGCACCTAGTAGGTGATTGACTTATGGAGCAGTGGTAGTTGGATGAATGAATAACTCCAAAGTCTGTATTCTTTTTACTGATCAAGTGCTTCCCATGGACACAGAATGGGTACCTTTAGTGAGCCAACAAAGTGGAAGCGATTGCTGAAACAATGAGAATAATTCTGGCAGAGGGTGCCTGGAATACCTTTTTCACAGTTTGAGGTGCATGATGCTTTCAAAGCCCCAGTTGATACTCCTTACAAAGTTGAAATCATAGAGTGAATGATAAATATAACCCAGGTAGACGCAAGGAGTCTTCTGACTTGCCCAATGCAAAAAGTAAAGGTTTTGGAGGATGATACTGATAGACAAGATGAGGATAGATAATGGAGCCAATTAAAAATTAAAAAATAATAATTAGCTAATAGTAGTAAGATTAATTTAAAAGGATGGACTTATAGCCTAGGATGGAGGCTGTTTCCATAATCAGATACTTCAGAATCTACTCTGGGTCTTGACAACAGAACTGAGGAAGGAACAAATAGGGTCTCAAGAGACTGTGAAAGGAATGTAGTAGAATTAGTGGCATTGCCACAGGTAGTAGAACTTAAAGGATAGGAATGTGGTTGATAGAGTTAGACTTAGAAGTCTAGGTTGTTACCCTATCCCATCTACTTAATCTTTAAGCTTAAATTTCCAATCTGTAAAATAGGAATAATAATGAAACTTACCTCTTGTGTTAGAATGTAAAAGACATTGCCTGGAATGGAGAGAAAAATAAAATGATGAATGTTTGATAAATGTTAGCTGTTATTATTGTTCAGGGGTCTAATAAAGAGCATATATCAAGGATGGAACAGTTTAAATATATATAATTGCAAAAAGAATGGCAAAAGTAAGAATAATTTTGGAAAATAGTAGATTTTTTTTTAGCAGATCTGCTCGCTCTTTGGTGTGATGAGTAAATTTAACACACGTTTACACTTACTGCGTGCTTAGCTCTGTGTCAGACTCAAGGGTGCTTAAAGGGAACTTACAGCATGTGGCTTTCAGAATTCTGTAGCTTTCATAGGCAATTGCACTTGTGGGCTAACAGTTTTGGTTTTGGAGTTAGACTGTCAAGTTTTGAACTCTTGTTCTGCCACTTAATAGCATTTTATTTTTCTCTCCAAATCTCAGCTTTCTTTTTTTAAAAAATGGGGGCAGGAGGCAAAACAAATTCCTAGGGTTCTTGAGAGGTTTAAAGATAAAATAAGAAAAGCACTTACCCTAATATCTGGTATGTACTGAGATATTTGAAGGAGTAATAACAATAGCAGTGTGAATATAGGTAATGGTAGTCATGGTGATAAAATTAACATTTGAATTACTGCCTGTGGTCAGGTAAGAGGCTCAGAGTAACTGTATACATTTTGCAGAAGTTCACACAGAGGCCAGAATGGAGCCCTCATCATAAGCAATGTTTTCCATGAGAAGAGGAGTAGAGGGAAGAGGAGTGGAGCTTGAAAGGAGGGGAAAATAGAGTCAGATTGGGAGACAACGGGCTCACAGAAAGATGGGAGTAATGTCTGAGATCTGAGGAAAGATGGTGTTTTCAGAACAGGGAGCCAATAAAATCATGCCACTGAGAGGTCAAAGAAATTAAGACCTGAGGCAAGATTTGGGGTGAGTTTCAAAAGGGCTGTTTAGGTACCATTATAGGAGCAGGTATTACTATAAATGATTTCAGCAGGAAACATGCTGATAGGAGAGTTGAACAAATTGGTAACTAAACGTGCCACACTAGTAGGAGGATCATCAGGATAAGAGGCTTCACCCATGCGTTCAGACCTACTTGGCATGGCCTGTCTACTGGGCCACCTGCTCTGTGGCCACGGGACGGTGCTACCCTTTCTTCTTCAGCACACTGTTAAACACGCAGCTTCCCTTGCAGTTGGCTGTGGCCAGGGGGCGAGCTATAGCCAATGGGTATGAGCTGAGTGATACGTGCCAC
The DNA here is from genome assembly GCF_040939455.1 of Microcebus murinus. Lineage (NCBI taxonomy): Eukaryota > Metazoa > Chordata > Mammalia > Primates > Cheirogaleidae > Microcebus > Microcebus murinus. The sequence goes on along the minus strand of NC_134110.1, from coordinate 38,487,954 downwards.
TTTTAAGCCTGGCACAGAGCTTTCCCTGGACAATCCTCCTGCTCTTTCTCTATCCCCAGGTGTATGGGAGACGTCCAAGGACACAGGCAGGGAGCATTCACTGGCAGACAGTGCCTGGGTCCCTGAACGACTATGTGGATCACAGCCCTGCTCTCCTATCCCCAACTGTCACTGCACTATAATAAACTTTTATTGTATTAGGCCACCTATATTTTACAGGTTTTTTGTCACAATGGTTAATTTACCCTGACTGATGCAGTTAATAATTATTCTCTGCTTCTTCCTATGGGAGATTAGGCTAGTGATAGCTAGTTACCTGACAGTTATTTTGTCCCTTTTTCCTTGCCATTGAAACCTAAATCATAATAGGTTATTTGCCATTCTTTTGCTTTAGGGGAGTCTGGGCCCCTCCTCAGCCCTAGCCACGGGATGGTGTGTGTGTGTGTGTGTGTGTGTGTGTGTGTGTTAATGTATGTGTGAATGCACGTGTGCTCATGCACTGGACAATGTAAGCCAGGTGTGACAATTTCCACACCTTTGCCTGTGAATGACTCAGTTGGGATGGGGTCAATGAGACATGGAGGGAAGTCCTCTGAGGGGCTTCTGGGAAAGATACTTAAAAAGGGATATTCTTTCCTCTTTTTTAATGTTACATATTATTATGTGAGGATGTGATGTCTAGAGTTACAACAGCCACCTTGTATTCAGTAAGAGAAAAATCTGAGGGCAAAAATGGCAGGCAGAAGAGGGTGGAATGCAAAGGTGTAGAGCCATCCTGGAAGCATCCTACCTGGCAGTGTTTTGGGCACAATATTAATACTGTCTTTTATTTATACCATTCTTAGTTGGTTCTTATGTTATCCATGAAAAGCGTTTTCTAGCCAGTATTTTGGTTAGGACTAAATCAGTTAAGACATAAGAATTATAAGTCATGTGGCAGGTGATCAAAAATGTCATCGTCACGGCCGGGCGCGGTGGCTCACGCCTGTAATCCTAGCTCTCTGGGAGGCCGAGGTGGGCGGATCGTTTGAGCTCAGGAGTTCGAAACCAACCTGAGCAAGAGCGAGACCCCATCTCTACTATAAATAGAAAGAAATTAATTGGCCAACTAATACATATAGAAAAAATTAGCTGGGCATGGTGGTGCATGCCTGTAGTCCCAGCTACTCGGGAGGCTGAGGCAGGAGGATCACTTGAGCCCAGGAGTTTGAGGTTGCTGTGAGCTAGGCTGATGCCACGGCACTCACGCTAGCCTGGGCAACAAAGTGAGACTCTGTCTCAAAAAAAAAAAAAAAAAAAATGTCATCGTCACAAAAACTACCACAATCACTGTCAAGGCATGGACTTCCTGCCCCCAGCCCAATGCTTTAGACCTCATTGCCTCCCTGATCTCAACAGAAAAATAAAGCCTCCTTTGGGCCTGTGACAAAGTATGTTCCAAAGGGAGGGATAATGGCCAGAGAAAAACAGCCAAAGAGCCCTTCCTCTTTTGGAAACTGAGGCTGTGGAGGAGATTTGGCCATTGATGGCACTGGGATGTGTCTTTTAGATAATGAGGTATTTATAGGGTGAAGTAAAACCTTGGGATAGCAGGTGTCCTATACAAATAAGGGTATTACTCACTAGATAATATTTAACAAACACTCCCTCCTTATCGCAAGTAATTCAGGGCAATAGAATAGAATGTTATGGTTCATGGCAAGAAGCAGATGGGGAAAGCATAGAATCCTTACATAATTTCTACTAAGCGATCAGCAGAGATAGATGCAGAGCCTCTTGCTGTCCTGCTTTCTGCTTTCATTCAGGCCGTTCAGAAAGATGGGTGCTGCTTTAAGAAAGATGATGCCAATATTAGACAGCCTTTACTGTGTCCATCCTTCCAGTGTCCAGTAAAAAGAATCAAGTTGAATATATATGATGAAGCCCTAGATGAAATGAGAGGCCATTTTCTTGCCATTGAATGAGGGTAAGTTGTCACGAATAACAATAACAGCATCGAGGAAAAGACGGAAGGGAAACAGAAGGAGAAAGAATAGGGATTTTTTTCTTTGCTGTTTTCCTCTTTATCAATGTCTTTCATATATAATTTCCTTTTAAAATTTGATGCTGAAACAAACCAGTGAGGTGGCCTCTGCTACTTACATTTAACAAATGAGGAAACTGATGCTCAGGGAAGTTTAGTGACTTATCTGAGCTCACAGATCTTAGTCCAAACACCATCTTACTTTTGCTCAGTTGCATGGCATTTCATTTCTTTCTCTCTGGGATGAGAATCTTGGGTGGCCTGAACTTAAGACCCAGAAATAACAGTCGTCCTACCCTTGGAGGAGCCGGCTGAGACTCAGGAAGGTGCATCTACAATGAGCCATGTTGTGTGGGTAAGAGGACATGGTGCTTAGAAGGGAAGACCTTGGTCTGGATTCCAATGAAATACTGTCTACACTTTGTAATCTGGAGGAAGCGACTAAGCCTCCCCCAGCTTCCATTTCCTTAAGTTTGAAGAGCAAAGAGCCTGTATGAGATTGTCTCAGATTTCTGTTATAGTGTGATGATAATGTTTTCTTCTGTTTTGTCTCATACTGGTTGACCCGTGTTTAAAAAAAAAAAAAGTAAAAGGAAACTACATGGAAAAACACTCTTGGACACCTCTGTTATTTATATTTGTCCAATTTATGTGTTCTCCTAATGTGTGTAAATAAAGGAACTTGTGAATGCCATTTTTTATATATATGCCACAAGTTCTAATCATACAGAGCTGAACATTTTAGCCATGAGTACTTCTCCATGTCACAAATCGCTAGCATTTCATAAAAGTAGGCCTACACATGCTCTTGCAAATCACTTTATTCCAAAACCAAGTCATTGGGTGGTTGGATGCATGGCCCACTTTGTTCCACAGCCTCCTAGCTGTATCTTTTTTATGGAAAATGGACATGCTAGGATTCTTTCTCATGCCTAAGTCTGAAAACTCAACTAGACTTTGAACAGCTTCCTTAAGATGATTTCAATTCCCTTCTGGCTGTGTTGTGGTCCCAGCATCCCTGCATAAAAGTTTTTTTTTTTTTTTTTTTTTAGAAAGAATCATCTAGCCCCACACATTCTAGGTTAATGCAGGTCCTCCTCCTGAAATAGCACTTCTCTTGGTCTCTGGGCAGCAACCATTCACATGACGAAGTATGTCTGCTCTGCAAGCACATAGGTTTCCCATTTATTCTGCAGAATGATCATGCATGGCAGGCAGGGATTGACAGCCCCATTTTATGGATAGGGAAATTGGCTCAGAGAGATTACATCACATGCCAAAGCTGACGTTGGTAATGAACCGTTAAGCTAATCCCCCTGGCTCCATGTCTCTGTCTCCACTTTCTACTCTAATGTCTCTGTCTCTGCTTTCTACTCTAACACATCTCTACAAGTTATCCCAATGCATTGCTATCCTTGGTGACAATCTGATTTCTATGACATTTTCACTAAAACCTCTTTTACTTCACTTCTTTTCATGACCCATTCAATTCCCATGACTTAGTTTCCCCATCTATTAAAATACCCCAAAAGTAATAAAGCTGAGTTACCTATGTTTGGCTGGTTGAAGCAGTTTGAATTTTTCTGAATTGGGATGAATATAAAGTGCCTTGTTATTTCACTAATTAATAGTGTCTGCTTGGAAATGCAACTGTTAGTGCACAATAAATGATAAGGCTTATAATTACAGATGACAGTAATTGCTTCTTTTTTGTTCTTAACTTCATCCCAGTTTTATCTTCCTGAGCTATAGTTACCTCTGTGGGGGTTAGGAAAACATATTAAAAATATCTAAACAATAGCTTCCTTTCCCAGGGGTTTGGAAATTGATGAATCATCCTACTCTGTCTGCAGCATTCAAACTAACTGTGTGCTTGACACGGGGGAGGAAAAGTGGACTCTTTGAAATGTGAGCTGAGTACAGATCATGCCACCTGCCCTGTGCGTGACCTGCTCACTCTCCACCTGACCCTCTGTGCTCAACGTCACCTGGAGTCTGAAATCTGGAAGCGGAAAGTCCTTGACTGGAGTCAGTGGAGAGAAAATCATCACCTGTTTGGGCACAAACATGCCCGGTGACTGCGTCACTGTTTGTTAAGCGAGATCAGCTAATAGTTGCACAGCGGGCCTTCAAAGCATGGCTGTAGGGCTGATGAAGTTTCTGTAACGCACTCTCTGTGTGAAGGCCTTGGACTTTAGAGCTCAAGTGCAGCCAGACCACTTTGAGCTTGTTGACAGCGTCTCCCGTGGACTCTATTTGGTTAAAACGGCAGTGGAAGAGAATTGATTTTCATTGCCATAGAGCTTTGCCTGTCTCTCTTCAGCCATACTCTTGCTTCCTCCTGGGTTTTGCACAGGTTGTTCCCTCTGCCTGGGACACCCTTTCCTCTGTATAACAGCACAGCTTGCTCTTAGTTATCTACTTACAAATCACCTCCTTGGGGACCTCGTAGGCTGCTCCCTTTCTTCTCACCCAGCTTCATCTTTCTTCATAACACCTGACATTATTTTCCATATGTGTTTGGTTAGTTGTCTGTGGTGTATCTTCCCCCACCAGACTGTAAGTTCCCAGAAGGCAAGAGACACTCATCTCTTTTGTCCACTGATGGGTCCCCCATGTCTACAATAGTACCTGGCCCATGGTAGACCCTCCAGAAATATTTCCTGAATAAGTGAAAAAACGAACACATAAATAAATGATTTCCCCTAATTTTACAAATAAAACACCTAAACAACTGGGAGGGTCAATAAACTAGTCAAGTTTAGTAACCAGGTAGTGGCAGAGTTAGTATTAACACTTTGATTTCCTAATGCACAATCCAAGATTTATTTATTTTTTTAATTCTATACAACACTGTTCTCCAGAAACTTGGCAACTAAGAGGGCACTGGCCTCACCACATCCACATTTGCTGCCAGTCTTTAACCAGTTCATGTCTGTGGGCATGACTAGAATTTATGAGATAACTTATTAATGAAGTTCTTATAGAATTTAGCTGTCTTTTATCTCTCTTTTAAGGGCAAAAGTGATAGAAAATTAGTTATACTATACATTTTAAAAACATTTTTCAATATACATGATTTTAAGCATTTTTTTGCATAAATGCGGTCACATAGAGAGTATAACTAAAAATAAGTATTGTAATCCCATATAGAAGTAGTCTTTTTGATGTATCTTATGTATATTTAATAATTGAAATCATGCTATATACAGAATTTTCTAATCTTTGCTTTTGCATATTATATTATAGACATTTTCTGATGTCACTAAAACTAACATCGTCTTAGGGATTGAATATATTCCAATACATGAAGTGTATCACAATTTTACTTAAACATTTTCCTATTATTAATCATTAATATTATTTCTATTTTTTATTTATTGAATGTCTATGTTTTAGTCTTTTTATATTCCTGGGTTCAGTTATTGTATTAATATTAACATTTTCATACTTTTTCAAAACTATGCAGAGAATGATTTTTTATCCCAGTTCTTACTAAAATTGCTATAAATAATCTTTAAAAATCCTGAGTTTGAAGCTCAAAGCTTCTTTTTGAATCGGTAGCCATTGAAGCTTTCACTCATTTGCATTTCTAGTCTATGAGGTTTAGGGTGGAGGGTGGGAGCTTGGGGATGGGAAACTTTGGCCAATTTGAGAGCAAATAGAAGCTTGCGGAGTGTGTTTACATTTCTGTTCTATGTGTGATTCTGGACTTTGTAGCCAGAAGGATAAAAAGCCAGAGCTCACTTTGGTGGCGCCTGCAAACCTCTGTGCTTTAATGACACAGGCACAAATTGCACTGGGTGCAAGTCAGCATGACTCAGACCCAGAGTGAAAGGAAGCAGTTCTGCAAGGCCAGGACCTGCTCCTACTTCCAGCATACAGTGGGGAAGGGAAGGCCAGCAAAGGATCACTCACTCTGAGAAGAAAGCCTGTGTTCAGAGCGTGGCTTGCCCTGGTAGGATATTCTAGCCATAATTCTGGTTAGGGTGATGGCTTCACTGCATACCTACCATGCTTGTAAATCTCAAATCGATGCCGACTCTTGTAACCTTGCACAAGTAATAATCGCTATGACTGATTGGGCCCCTCCTAAGTACCGGTTTACTAAGCCAGGTGCTTTCAACTGCCCGTCTCATTTAATCCTCCCAAGTTCCCAAGGCAAGTATGATTGGCTGTATTTTGCAGATAAAGACACTCAAGTTCAAAATAAACTTCAGATAAAGTTTATTCCAGGCAAAGTTCACTGAACTTTATTCCAGATAAAGTTCACTGAGGTGTGTGCTGCCTAAATTCACACAGAGCTAGGGTTTAAAACTGGTCGTTTTGACTTCAAAGCCCATGTATTATTGCACACCTCTGGTTCTGCAGAGTAGAAACCCCTCCTTCTTCTCAATACCCATAGCTCTTGGGACAGTTGTCATGGAATAGATTGTATTAGAGTTACCCATTCATCAATGATTCCATTTGTTAATACTAGCCATTAAATGCATACTTGTTTTGTCCCAGGCTTTCTACTAGTTCCCAGTGAGAACGTTGAATAGACCACATTCCCCATCCTAACAGGTGGGGCGGGGAGGGTAAGACACACAGGGCAGGATTGTGAGCTATTTAAGCCCCCATCCTTAGGACACAGAATACTGTGTTTACCACAAGGACCAACTCATCACCGAAGCTCAATAAATATTTGTGGAAGAAAAGAACAATAGATAGGTGACACAATATAAAGCATTTAAAACCTAGTCTGAAGGTATGAAATCTATTCTCAGGTTTACTTTGTATTTGATGTGCAATCCTTAGAAGTTATATGTTTAGCTGAACCTGGCTCTTTATTTATATCAATAAAAATAGAGATAAATACTTTTGCCTGATCCCAATTATAGGATCCAATGGATCAGAGGATCAGATAGGGGTATCAGAGCTACTATAAAAGGTAAATATCCATTTTAAAAGTATTATAAACTATAACATTTGTTGGTCAATTCAAGCAACCAATATTTTTGTGTGTGTGCCACATGCCAGATATTAGACTAAGGGCTTTAAATGACATTTGTGCCTTTAACAATACTGAGGTAATATCTCCATTGTATAGATGAGGAGCTTGCAGCTCCCACAGTTTAGGGAGCATGCTGGAGATGACACAGTTGATAAAGGCAGACGCTGTAGTCAGATCCCCATCGCCTGATCTGATGCCCCAGCTTTCAGGGCTACTCGAGCACTGGCCCCAGTCATTACATGTGACAGGCTTCCTACTGGAAACGTCTCTCTAGGAACAGAAATTAAGCCCTGGTTCTTAATTTCCACCTACTAACTTAGAATCAGCCACAGGATCCCTCAAAAAGGTAAAAATAGAACTATCTTATGATCCAGCAATCCCACTTCTGGGTATGTATCTAAAAAGAAATGAAATAAGTATGTTGAAGAGGTATCTGCACTTCCATGTTCATTGTAGCACTATTTACAGTAACCGAGATATGGAATTAACCTAAGTGTCCATCAACAGATGAATGTGCTGCACATACACAATGGAATGCTGTCCCAGCTGTAAACAGGAAGGAAATCCTGTCATTTGCGACAATATGGACAGAACTAGGGGGCATCCTGTTAAGTGAAATAAGCGAGGCATAGAAAGACATATACCACATGATGTCAATTATATGTGGAATCTAAAAAAGTTGATTTTATAGAAGATAAGAGTAGAATGGTGGTTACAAGAGGCTGGGACAGTGTGGGTCAGGGGAAGGTTAGAGAGATGTCGGTCCAAGGACACAAAATTTCAGCTAGATGGAAGGTATGGGTCCAAAAGATCTATTCTACTACAGGATGACTCTAGTTTATAACAACATAGCATATTCTTGAAAAATGTTAAGAGAATAGATTTTAAGTGTTCTCACCATAAAAATGACTTTGTGAGGTGATACACAATTAGTTGAATTTAGCCATTCTACAATGTATGCATATTTTAAAATGTTGTGTTGTACACAATAAATACATATAAATTTATCAACTATATATTGATACACAATTATCAATTAGAAAAAGAAAACAATTTTTTCCCTAAAAAAAACTAAAAAAAAAATCTTTTTTCCCCCTAAAATACTAAAACAGAATCAGCACGGAAAATCAATCCACTTGCTGGAAGTCAACCCCAGCTGCACTGTTTTCCAAACCCAGAAATCTGGTGTTACCTGTAGGTCTTCCCCTTCTGAATCTTGTCCTTTGTGAATCCGAGACCATCTTGTTTTAGCTCTGTCCATGCCTCTTCATGTCTTATGGGGGTGGGAGGAGAAGGGTCCGTATGTATCAAGGGGGAAATGGGGAGAAGACCCTCCACTCAGGTGCCCTGAGCATCTGGGACCGTGCTGGAATCTCGAGATTTTCCACAGAAGTGGCTTCCTGCTGGTCCTAGGTGCCAGGGACCTCTTAGGCCCACATGCTTTCTTCTTTGACCTTTGCAATCCCCTCTTGACTGATGCCGCTGCTCCTCTGTCTCTCTGCTCCAGCTCTCCTTCCATGTTGCCGCCTGAGTGGTCTTTCTTGGGCACATTTGAGCTTCTTCCCTTCCCTGTGGCCTCTATAAAGCAAGGGAGATGCATGACATTCGCTAAGTCCCACCCTCACCCCAACCAGTCCCTGTGTGCTCTGCCCACTCACGTAAGGATTTTGAAGCCTCTTGCTGGTCTTGAAATTCTCCATGGCACTTTCTGAATCTCTGTGTGTTCTGATATCTGGACCTGGATTCCACTTCCCTTTTCTATTTTACTTGGTAATCTGCTACTCCTTCAAGGCCAAGTTCAGACATCATTTTTTTTTGGTGTGCTGGGCCATTTGAGGCAGTGCTACATTGCTTCCTCCCCTGTGCTCTTGTGGTACTTTGTCAACTCTGACAGGGATCCCATTTGACTATCACTATTTGCATAAATGCCAATCCCTCCTGCTGGGCCATGAGCTCTGTAAGGACAGGGATGGTGCCACACTCATTTTTACATGCTTATTACCTGGCACAGAGCCTTCCTTGTATATAGTAGGTGCTCAGTACATGCCTTCCCAGTTTAAATGAATCAAGAGCCTAAGAGATGAAGAGTAACTGGCCATAATTGTATAAAGCCTGAGAAAAAATATGAATAGTCTCCAGCAGTTATTAAAGAGTAAAAAAATGAGGATTTAAAAAGAAATAATTGTCTTTGTTTGTTTGTTATAGAGGTAAGGTCTCACTATGTTACCCAGGCAAGTCTCCAACTCCTGGGCTCAGGGATCCTCCCACCTTAGCCTCCTGAGTAACTGAGATTACAGGCATGTACCACCCTGCCCAGCTACAAGTAATGATCTTATGTTGGGGTTTTAAAGATAAATTTGAAGGTATTAGAATATCCAAAGCAAAGCAAACAACCAAAAAAGTGCAAATGAAAAAAATTATTTTTAGTCTCCCTAGGTCTTTCCAAGAAATCAGATTCTAATTATGTATTTAATTAACCTCTACCCCAATGATTTCTTTGGATGACTTTCTGTTTGAAGGGCTTACAACACTGACTTGTCCTGAAACCATGACGGTTGCTGGCTTAGTGAGATTGATTTCCTGATTCCCTATGTTTATCACGAGGATTGTATTTCTTCATTAGGTTTCCTGCCCTCACCTCCTCAGCCCTGCTATGGCCAGGTCCTGCCATCTTCCTGTTTCCTGGTCATGCCACCAATAAGAGTAGGAAAAGGAAGGGAAGAGGGTATGGAAAAAGAAGAGAATGAGAAAGAAGAAGAGTTATTATGCTTTTAAATTAATTTTTGAATTCACAGCAAACCAATTTTTGTTGTTTAGATCAGTTGTTTTTCTAGTGTCTTGCTAGTTATTGCTGACTTGCTTTAAAAAAGACATTTTAGCACTTTAAACACAGATGAGAATGGCTGTGTGCCCACACTCTTGCCAACCATAGATATTCTCATTTTATTTAAAAAAGGGAAAATTCTATTTAATTGCTTTAAATTGGTATTTATTTGATTACTCATGGGGTTAAGTATTTTTCCATATCATTTTCAGTCAATTGTTTTTCCAATTTTATGAATGTCAATTCAAAGAATGAATTAGGTTTTGTACTAAACTTAGACCACTGTCTTTGGAAATTTGCAACTAAACGACTTATCAAATGTACCAGAGTCCCACTGTAATATACTTGGGTAAAATTATTATTCTCAGCTGTAAAACAGGGTGAGTTTCTCCAATAAATATTTACCCTTTCAGAATGGAAACATGACCATTATGCTCATGTTAGAAGTTACAGCTATATGTTAGGCATATAAAGATAACCAAGACATAGTCCCTCAACCCCAGGAGCTCACAATTTCAAAGGAGGAAGCATGTGAAAAAAGTCCATTACAGTATATTATAAATAGGTACTGGGATAGAGTAGCTGCATTGTGAATTTAGAGAAAGTTCATGTAAGTAATATATGTAGCAATAAGAAAGGATCAGGCTTAAAATAAGTGCTACGAACTGAATGTTTAGGTCCCTCTGCCCCCAAATTCATACATTGAAACTGAATCCCTAGTGTAAGATTTTTGGATATGGGGCTTTTGGGAGGTGATTGGTATGGGACTTTAGAGAAGCACCCTTATAAAAGAGATTAATGCTCTCATAGAAGAGACTCCAAGAAGTCCCTCACCCCTCCCTCCATGTGAGGGCACATGGAAAATACAGCCGTGCATGAACGAGGAAGCAGGACCCTCACCAGACGCGAATCTGCCAGCATCTTGCTCTTGGACTTCCCAGACTCCAGAGCTGTGAGAAATAAAATTCTGTTTATAAGCCTCCCAGTCTGTGGTATTTTGTTATGGAAGCCCAAATGGACTAAGGCAATAAGGCAGTGCTGGAAATAATTTAGGGTGAGGGGAGGAAGTTGGGAAATAGTGAGGCAGAACCTTTAGGGCATGGGAGTGGAGGTATGTGTTGACTTCCAGATATGTGAACTCTTTCTGCCTCTTAACTCCCTTTGTCTGGCCCTTCCCCACAGGCAGGCAGGAAGTAGTTGTTTGGACTTTTTTTTTTTTTTTTTTTTTTTAATTTTCATCCTTATTAAAGTAGGATTTTGGGGGGCATGAAAATACATCAAAATTATCTATGAGAGGGGATTAGTATTAGCAAAAATATTTTTAAAAGACTTTTTGGGACATGCCAATGCTCTCCACTGAAGAATGTGAGGTCTAGAGATAAACTGAAAGTGCCAACTTGAGCCTTGGATTTAAGAAACCTCATAGTGCAATGGGAGTAAGTGAAAGGGGTGTTCTTAATGAATCTGGACTCATAGGGAAAAGAGTAAAGGAAGGTAGAATGGGGGGGAATCCATTGAAAACTGACTGGACATGGAGTAAGGGAAATGATAACAGTGTTTCCATTATCCTTTGGAATTTGATCATTTTCTTGTTCAGTTATCGGTGAGATAAACCTCTTTCTGTATATCCTTCCAGCTGTTCCTTGACTGAGTTACATACATACTTAAACAGAAAATGAATTAATTATAATTGTGATAATTGCTACAACGTAGGATATTTAGGTGACTTAGACTACCTAACCTAACCACAGAGATCAAAGAAGGCTTCCCAGAAATGGGATCCATTAGGGAGAAACCTGAAAGACAGTTAACTAGGAGTTACTTACAGCAGTTTCCCAACCTTGGCATTGTTGACACTCAGGGCTGGGCAATTCTTTATTGTGGAGAGTTGTTCTGTGCATTGTAGGATGTTTAGCAGCATCACTGGCCTTTATCTACTAAATACTAGTAGCACTTCCACCCAGTCGTGACAAACAAAAATGTTTCCAGACCTTTCCAAATGTCCTTTGGGAAGAACAGATGATCTAGATGGGTAGGGGTAAAGTGCAGTGTTCTCAGTGGAGGGAACCAGATGAGCAACTGTAATGCAAGAAACTTGAATCTGAGGAGCTGAATAAGACTACAGTGTCTGGATCATACAGCCTCAGAAGGCTAGTGGCACTAGGTGACATAAGTAAGATAGGCGTAGATAGATCATGCACAGCCTCGTGTAGATAGATCATGCATAGCCTCATGCATATGAAGATTTTGGAGGGATAAGATGAATAATGTATATATTAATAGCAACTTTGCATTATGAAAGATCCACTTATGAATGCACTTGTTTGGATATTTTCCCCCCTGTAAAGTCCATTTGCCTGGTCACTATGATGGACCAACCTCTTGGCAAACCTTGAGAGTAATTTGCATTTTGAGTCCCACAGCCCCTATAGAATTTTTAGGTTTTGTTGTGTCTTTTATATTATTGCCTATGACATTTCATTGTCACTCAAGCTCCATTAAAGAGCTTAAAAACATGATCAAAAAACCTCCTCCATTTGCAATCTGTTAACCTTTCCATCTGTAACCATTTTTTCTGTTTTGCATTTCCTTCCACACTCCCCACAGCACATATTAAATCTGACACGATGACCTGCCTGTTACTCCTTCTGGGATCCTATGTGTCATCTCAAAGGCCCCCCAACCTGATGTCTTATCTCATTAAGAGCTGGCTTCCTTTTCCATAAATTTGATGCTCGTTTCCTCATGGAGACAGATGAACATTTCACAGATTTCACTGTCGTTTGTTTTCTTGCATCTTCTCATCATGAACTTACTGGGCTCTATGATGTCTGATGTGGCACCTTGGAAATGTGGCTCTGTGTAGAAAGAGTGGTTCTTCTTCATGATTGCATTGATCTACCTTTCAGAGACAGTGCTCATCAGACTAACCCTTTTGCAGGTCTTTTAAAAAAATTTTATGTCATTTTGTTTTTCACATCCCTACTTCACCCCACATCTTGAATCTTCTTGATCTCTCCAGAACAATCTTCCAAAAATCAACTCTCAGCCTTCTTACTCTCCTTATTCTTTCCTGTGCCTATAGCTCTGAGATTGCTTTCTCTGAAGTAAATTTGTTACTGGTTTGTCTATCTTCTTTTGTGTCACCCAGACCATAACTGTTGTGTCACAGTTGGAATAAACTTGGTTCTTAAGCAGTGTCCTGCCAGGAGTGATAGGGATCAGAGTGTGGAGTCCGATGAAGGCATCAGCAACATTCAATAGCAAAATGAAGGAAAACATGGTGAGTCGTGCTGGCCATGTGACATGAAGTGGTACATCTCATCTCTACTTACCTACCATTGACCAAAGCAAATCCATGACCTCTCCTGACTTGGAGTGGGCAGAGAAGCACAACTCCACCTTTTTCTCAGACAGTGAAGAGCTCTAAGATCAGTGTATAACCTTAGTTCCTACCACAATGAGCAGAAACAAAGAATCCCCACCCTTTCAGCTCACGTGGTTTAATGAGATTGTCATTAATCGAAGCACCATAGGATGACGGTCACAAGGCGTGTTTGCAATTCATGGTGCATGTACCCATGAGGACATAGAATAAGCAGACTTGACCCTTGAGAACTGAAAGGTGACAGGAATTAACTAAGTGGGGGTGGAAAGAGAGCAGCCCAGGGAGAAGAAACAGCACGTGCAAAGGCTATGAGGTTGGAGAGAGGCTGGCGTAGTCTAGCATGGGAAAGGTCACCATGATTTGGGGGTTGAGAGTGAGTGGAAGACTTATGTAAAATAATGCTAGATGTGTAAGCTATGACTTTATTATAAAATCAATGGGAAACCCTTAAGGTGCTTGAAGCTTAAGACTGCTGGATTTGTTTTTCGAAGTTGAAGAGAAATGTTTCAATGGAGTAGAGGGGATGGAAGGAATGGATTGATCATTGACGGGATAGTATGTTAGCTGGAGAGGATAGATAAGTCCATGAAAATTACAGCAATGGCCCTTTATGCAAAGGCTTTTAGACTAGACTTGTGACTGGAAGAAAACAAAAATTTGGGATGGAAGCGAAGAGATAGCAACAGGGCGCTTACCACAGGGGTCTTATATTTTTCACCCATAGTGGTCAAGAAAGGAAATAACATTGTGCAAGGGGCTTTGTGCAGATCTCCTATATGGTCCCTTTAATCCTGCAAGAGGCTTAAAGCTCAGAGAAATCAGCTGCACAAGCTACAGAGGGAGCGCATGGTACAGCTAAGATTCCAGTGTAAAGCTCTTTAGACCCTATTGCGTCTTGGAAAACGGAGAAAGATTATTGGTGTAGATGATAGTCATGGTCCATTTATGCCTTTTTGAAAGATGCATTCTCCCCTGAGAGAGGTCTGAGGCCAGAAATTTAGTCAGTTCTCTTTATTTATTTAATTCACTAAATCTCTGACACCCTTCTTCTTTCTTTATGTTGACTTTTCACCAAAGAAATTTTAAGATGTATAAACATCCTCAGCAAGCCTTTTAAAGTCCACAGTGTGGCACACATTATCTAAATCAGGAATTTGGCCTACTTTATGTGTGTGTGTTTGATATTTCATTCCTCCTCTCTTGTCTTTGACCTCTTATTTTAGTTAATTTCCAAAGCACATTACCAGAAATTGCTAATCTATATTACCACTTGCTTACTACCATTCAGATTTTAGAAGCTGACTCATTGACTAAGCCCACCCAATCAGCAAAAGGCTAGAATGTAGCTGCTGCTTCGATAAATGAACAGGTAAAGTAAGATTTGTGGTTATCTTTTCTTGTCTCCATTGTAAATCATAGGGTCAAGGCAGTTTTATGTGTCTAAGCAAAAAGATGACAAAATGACATTTTGGAGTAATTTTCATCTTTCTTCTGAGCCTGGGTAGGGAGTTTAATTTACTGATTTATTTTTCAGCGAATGATTGAGAACAAAGATTAGTTTCCTAGAAAAGATTTTAAATTTTCATTATAGTTTTCTTTTTATTTTATTAACTTATTCTGTATTAGATATGAGCTAAAAGATCTTTCTAGTAGTATCTTTAGAAACATTGGACTTTGAAAATTTCTTTTAGCAGCAATTTTCTGTGATAAAACTAGTACATGTATTTATTTGTGTAGTGTAATAGCTAAACCACAAGGTTTGGAGTCAAGTTGCCTTGACTTAATTCATGACTTAATGTGTTTAATGATCATTTTAAAATTAATCAAATTGCCTAAACTTTCCGAGCCTCAGTTTTCTCATTTGTAGAATGGAGATGATAATACATATCTCATAGTTTATTTGTAGTACCGACATGAAGTAATACACATTTTTCATAATGATGCTAGATATCAATGTTATTTTTAAATACACACAAACATATGCAAACATGCACACACATACAAATAAATAATCACAAAGAAATATGTACTTGGAGGCTACTTACTAAGTCAATGCAATATCCAAGACACATTTAGAAAACTGAAAGTCAGCTAAGAAAAAGCCTCTGTGTTTCAGTAACAGAAGATTTAATGAAGATCTACTGTAACAAGCTATGGTCTCACTAGATGAATAAGTCATAACTCTTTCTCTCAAAAAGTTTGAAATCTAGCAGGAAAAATTGATCACAAAACTCTGTCACAAGAAGTAGGGTGAGAAGAAAGGGGAAGGGCATAGGAGGAAGGAGGAGGAGGAGGACAGTTGGGAGGAGGGAGAAGTGGAGGATTGGGAGAACCAGCAGCAGCCTGTGGAGTTTGCCTTAGGAGAAAACATATTTGTTAGTTATGTGAAAAGCAAGAATTCCAGATTAATAATTTGACCTGAGTCAAGTTGAGGAAAACCATGATTTAAAAATGATGTAAATAAACGGGTATATCCAGACAATGGAATATTATTCAGCACTCAAAAGAAATGAACTATCAAGCTATGAAAAGACAGAGGAAAAGTAAATGCATATTGGTAAGTGAAAGAAGTAAATCTGAAAAGGTTGCATAGTCAAACTACAGCTGACGCTTGAATAATGAAGGGGTAGATGTCCTAAAAACTTACCTCATAATAGCCTACTGTTTGCTGGAAGCCTTATGGAGAATATAGACAGTCTATTAATACATAAATATTGTATGTCATATGTATTATATAATGTATTCTTAAAGTAAAATAAGCTAGAGAGAATATTAAGAAGATCATAAGGAAGAGAAAATCCATGTACAGTGCTGCGCTGTATTTATTGATACCGTATGTGTATGTTGTCTGTTTATAAGATAAATCATCTGTCTGAAATGGTGGGCAACTGCAGCTGCAGACCTCAATCTATGGTACATATTAAGTAATTCACCTTTTTCTTTTCATGACTTTTCTCTGCTTCTTGGGAGCACTTCCAGCATCACTAGTGGCACTTCGTATGGGTCCCATGGTGTTTTTCAAAGTTTATGGTATGGCACTACACATGATGAAAACTAAAGCAAGAACTAGACATGATGAAAAACAAGTGAGAGATCAAGATCACTTTTTACTGAGATTTGCAATTTACTGAGAGGCAAACTGCTCGCATGGAGATGATGAGCATCACAGAGCGTTTTAAGTGGATACTCACAATGCCTGAGCTTGCTTCAGTAGCAACAGGAGATGGCTATGGAATTATTATAGCAGTACAGTATGGACTACAGTTATTTTATGTGGTTATGGTTTAAAACTGCATCTTTACCTTTGTTTACATATCTCTCAATGTGAATGGCACCATGCGCAGTCTGTGTTTATGTGTGTAAGTTTTGATAAATTATAACTTTTTACGGTAGATTTGTGTACATTTTATGGCGGTAAGTGACAGACTACTATCTACACATACGTTATGCTTTAATGACATACCTAACTTTTTATTAATTTTTGTGATATTTAATCTACTGAGGCCATAGCCTGTTACAATAGATCTTCATTAAGTCTTCAGTTACTGAAACACAGAGGCTTTTCCTTAGGCTTTCTGGTTTGTGACTTTTTCAAGTTATCACAAATTTTCTCCATATTTTCCTATACATGTATCAAAAAAACTATGCGCATAAATGGATCCAGGCACCTCAAACCTGTGTTGTTCAAGAGGTAACAGTATTTGACAGCCTAGAAAAGGCAAAACTATGAAGACAATATAAAGATCAGTGTTTGCCTGGGGCTGGGGAAAGGAGGGATGAATAGGCAAAGGACAAATGATATTTAGGGCAGTGAAACTATATGATACAATAATGGTGTATATATGTCATTATAAATCTGTCAAAACCCATACAATATACAGCATAAAGACAAACTCTAATGTAAGCTGTGGATTCTAGGTGTTAATTATGTGTCCATGTAGTTTTATCCATTGTAATGAAGGTACCACTCTATGAGGGATGTTGACAATAAGAGAGGCTAGGCCAGTGTGGGGGCAGGAGACACACGGGAAATTTGCACCTTCCTCTCAATTTTGCAATGAGTCAAAAACTAATCTAAAAGATAAAGTCTATCAAAACAAAACAACTCTTACCTGAATGTTATGTTGATAGTAACAAGAACAACCTACATTTATGGAGTTTTTCCTAGGCACCAGGCACTGTGCTAAGTGCCTTATATGTAATAATGTATTCAAACCTCGCAACAATCAAAAGAAAGGTCCCATTACTTCTCCTTTTACAGATGAGAAAACTTGAGACTTAAATAGATGCAGCATCTTTGTGAAGAGAAGCAGCTCGTGTTTGTGGTTTAGAAACAAGAATACAAAGGAGTGTAGGTTCAGAGTGAGCTGGGACAAAGAAAATGGAAAACCCTCCCCTACCTTCTCAGAATCCTTGGAAATATTGAGAGGGCCCTGGGATTTCCCCAGAATGTGGAACAGTTACTCATGACATGTTAATTCCATATTAAAGCGTGGTATTTTGGAGTCATTCAGGTTATGCAAACCATCAGAACACAGGTTCACATATGTCAGGACAGCTGCAGGGCCAGGGAGCTAGGCAGCCACCATGAAGAAGGCTTAGCCCAGCCTCAACAACTGGAGAAGACATCCTTGGAGAAAATGGCCTTGGATAAGACTTAATGTATAAGTGGGAACTCTCTACGCAAAAAGAATTAGTAAGGATAGGAAGCGCCTTACAGGTGGAGGGAACAAAATAAGCAAAGCATGATGGTGTGGAATAGCTTGGTCTAATAGAAACCACAATTAATCAGAAAAATGCACATTACTAAATTAATTGTTTAAAGCTGTACTACACTTCCATGGGAGGACCCAAAGAGCTCCATTTACATTCTAACTACTTGTTCTTTTATAGAAAAAAAGAGGCAACTTGATCCTCTGCTTTTTCTAAGCCTCTGCAACTGGTAGGTGAGTGAGAGAGGTGGCGTTAGAGACAGGTGCTCTCAAAGGATGTAAAAACACTGTAATCACTTCAGTAGTTTTGGCAACTAAGGATGAAGAAGTTAAGATACTGCTATGGTTTGAATGTTTATGTCTCCTCCAAAATTCATGTTGGAACTTAATCTCTAGTGCAGCACTAGTAAGAAGTAGAGACTTTAGGAGGTTACTAGGCATTGAGATCTTCACCTTAGTGGGTGGAATGAATGCCTCTTAAAGGGCTGGAAGAAATTAGCTAGGCCCCTTTTTACCCTTCTGCCTTCTTCCATGTGAGGACACAGTGTTCAAGGCACCATCTTAGAAGCAGAGGTCTGTCCCTCACCAGTCGTTGAACCTACCAGCACCTTGATCTTGGACTTCCCAGCCCCCAGTTCTGTGAGAAATAAATATGCTCTTAATAAAGTGTCCAGTCTGTGGT
This sequence comes from Microcebus murinus, assembly GCF_040939455.1. Lineage (NCBI taxonomy): Eukaryota > Metazoa > Chordata > Mammalia > Primates > Cheirogaleidae > Microcebus > Microcebus murinus. Next base: position 38,469,329 of record NC_134110.1, on the reverse strand, counting down.
ATTTTTTTATAGCAGCACAAATGGACTAAGACAAGAATTTCTTCAGTGTTTGATTTGGAGGCGGGTGGATGGTACTACTGTGAAAGAAACATTGCATTTAGGAAGAGGTACTGGCTTAAGTTTGAGGTGCCTGCAAGATAATCAGGGAGAGATATTCAGCAGGCATTTGAGGATCAGAAGCTCAGGGAGACATCTGAGAAATCAATACAGGTTTAGAAATCAGCGACTAATAATAGGTCCTTGGAACAATAAGAATGTAGAAATTTGCCTAAGAGTCTACAATTGTCCAATGACAGGAGATGTCAGCTGGACTCAGAGTTGTATAGAATACCAATATGAGACAGCTCAGAAAACTCTTGAAAACAATAAGATGGACTCTCTGCATTTAGTCCTCTTCCTCTGATACCCTGCAACTTTTGTATGTGTCTCTTCAATGTTGGTGCCCTGGGATAAATACTAGAAAAATAGGTATAGATCAGAGCTAAATTTTCAGATATCTTATTTTAGAATCTATAGTTCTGCTAATATAGCTTGTGTTTATGTCTACTAGCCATATTCTGCTACTGACTCATTTTGAATTTAGAGTCAAACTAAAACCCCTGAGGTATGTTCTCATTAACTTATAAAGCCAAATTCCTGCAACTTATGCTAGTGCAGTTGGTTTTTGACCTTAAATGTAAGTCTTGTATGCATTAACGTTTTTAATCCTTTGATCTTCAGATAACTAGATCATCAAGAAAAAATGATGTTTTATTTCTTCAATGTAAGGAGTCAGGTAAATGATAAAAATTGTCTCCCAAAATATTTTACTTAAAAACTGTCATTTAAGTGGTCAAGCATCAATTATCTGTGTGACAAAAATATTCATTATTCTTTAAATAATTTATTCTATATGTATGTTCTAAATGTCTGCTATTTACTAGGGACTGTAAAAAGGGGTGGGTTATAAGGAATGTAAACATCCCAATCTCTTCCCTCACAGAGTGTGTTCTCAAGTGGGGAAGATAAACAATAAGGATATAGCTATAAATACATAATTATAATCATTATAAGTGCCATGAAGGGACAGTACAGGCTCATATGAGAGAAAATAACAGGGGCAATTTCCTTTACATGGATGAGTCAGGGCAGGCTAACTGCTAAATGAAGAAGTGACATCAAGCTGAATCTGGACGTGTAAGCAGGTCTTAGGAAAGTGGATATGGAATGGATGGGAGAAGGTGTCAAAACCGTTTGTGGGAAATGCAAGATCCTGAGGCAGGGCAGTGCCTGTGTGTTTGTGGACCCCCAAAGAAGGTTAAAGTAATTGGATGGCAGCAAGGGGGTGACCTCAAATGTGACTGGTAAGAAGTCTGGTCATCCTAGCCTAGGACACTGTGTTAAGAATTTTTTGTTGTTTTTATGACAAATGCAAAGACATGCTATTGAAGAGTTTTCAGCAAGAAAGTATGTTTTTGTTTGAGAAAGATGACTCTGGGATATCAATTAGAAAATTATTGCCATGGTTCATGTGAATGGTGCTGGTAGATTTTACTAATATGGTGACAGTGGAGGTGGGGAGATTCATGATGGGCTTTGAAAGGATGTGTTGTCAACGGGATAAATAATGATGGCCAGTGTTTGGTCTGTTCACCTGGGTGAATGGAGGCACACTTACCAGTAAGAAAAGAAAGGGTAGTAACAGATTTAAAAAGGCAAATCAGGATTTTGAATATGGACAAGTTCAGTTTGAAAGCCAGTTAGTTATATTAATATTAACAATCTTGAATTTAAGAAATCACACTTTGGGCTGGGGAAAAATAATTTGGAGGTCTTGACATTGAGATAAACTTTAAAGTCAATGGATAAGTTTGTGCACTGGAGAGTATAAGTCATGGATTGGCTTGGGCTTGAGATTAAGATCTCAGGAACACCAACATTTAGAAATTGTGTAGAGGACTCAGTTGGGAAAAGCAATTGAAGGGGAAAAAATTGGAATGAGAGAAGATATATCTGGACTATGTTTTCACTGAACACAAGAGAAAATGGTTTCAAGAAGAAGGATGTGATTAAATGCTACTAAGGGGTCATCAAATAAGTATTGTTGCAGTAAGTACTTCTACCACAGGCATGATGTCCTTGTGGGTAGACAAGACATTATTTGCTTCGAGCACAGTGGACCTTGCCTAGTGTTCTTACATAGTAGATTCAAACATATTTTTGTTGAATCAATGACTAAGATAGCAAAAGTCAATTGCTTGTCATAATTTGAAAAATGTTTTTAAATGGACAATGTCACAATCACATGATGAGGTAATTATTATCATCCTCATTTTCCAAATAAGGAATTGGCCTCCTGGAGAAGTTAAGTCAAATGCCTGGTATGATAGTAAGACCAGAATAAATCTAGTGCTCTCTACCCACACCCACATTCACAGAAGATGGTGGATAAATGAAGTCACATAACTATGTACATATTGATATGCACTATATTACCTTTGTTAAGATATATAACTAGGAATGCATTTGCATGTGGCTATGTGTGTATATGTGTGTCAATATATCCCAAAACTTGAAATATGTTAACAGCAAGAGCTGAATTAGAAGTCAGCTCAAGAGATGGTGGCCACATTTGCTAGAACAGAGGGGGATGTGATCCCAAGTGGTATACCCTGGGTATTGAGGTGGCTGATGGAAAGGCAGAGGCTGAGAGTGTGAACCAATAGCTGCAGAGAGTTGGCAAGGAATGGGTTTGTAGTCCAATGGTCACCAGGACAAAAGAACTACCCATTGCTCACACAGACATTATACAGAAGGCAGACTTACTATGCCCTTGGTGTGAAGGAAGTTCAGTTGCATCAAGAATTATAGCCACTCTTACACATGGGAAACAAGTGCAGCTGCAGTGACATCTTCAGAGCGTGGGTACAATAACCTAAAGTGAGGGAATTAGTCATTATTCACCTTCTTTGTCTCACATTGTACATTTGCTGTTAACAACAGTTAACGGATAAAGAGATTGCCCCTTCCCCCATGACTTCCAGTTCCCATCACATCTGTACATCCACATTAACCAGCCAAAGTTGTGGGTTTGTTTGTGGGAAACAAAGGATATCTAAGATTCAGGAAGTTTTGCTTCAGTTTGATGGATTCTATCATATTTCGTATCTAGAAACTGTTTATCTGCAATCTCCTTTCTCTTGATTCCTTCCCAGATCATTTAGGACTGAATGAACTCATTGAGAATTTATGCTTCTTCAGACACATATTCAAAAAGAAAAGATCCTTTTGAGGACAAGTGTTTATTGTTTCCCAGAATTTTGATGCCAGTAAAGTTCTAGCAGAGAATCACACAATGTAACATAAAAAGTCCCTTTGCGCCTCCTAGAACCTACATTCTTAGAAGAAGGAGTCTGAAGCTCACCACATAGGACATTTCCAAATCCATGCTTTTAGGTAAAGGATCCTAGAAACACTTTTGGATAAGTAGAAATGTTTGAACTAAACTTAGCATGATCTACCCTCCATGGGCTTATAATGGCTTCTTGGGTATAGGCCATGTTTTCCCAGGTACATCTTAAATAACTTGAGTAATGAGACTGTCTTATGAACCAAAAGCAGCTTTGCCACTTTCTGAGACATTATAAACAGTTCAGAAAATAGCACACAGTAGCAAGCTCAGAATATGTCAGAACATTTCCCTAGATGTGTTGAGTCTTATGAATGGCTACATATAGAAAGGATATCATTGATAAAATGCTTTGGACATAATCCAACCATTGGCTCTTCTTGACTCATGTGAAATTTCATTCTTGGTTCTGAGAAAATCCTATAGGATGCTATTTAACTATTATTGCATGCTTTCCATATTTCTTTTACCGAAGGACATTTGGGTTGTTTTCTGGTTTCTTTTTGCAATAGGACTGTGTTCTATCGAACACAAATTTGGCCAAGTGCAATCACTGCCTAGCTTGAGAAGATTTGGTTCAAACCCTGGCTCTGCCATTTTAAGTGATCGCCCTACCCACTCACAATTGATTGAACTTGAGTAAGTCATTGGAACCTCTGAAGCTCATGGAAATAGTAAGGCATGCCTCAACAACCATTGCAAGGATTAAATGAGATAACACAGACGAAATGCTGGTCACAGTGCTTGGGACACAGTAAAAGTCTACAAACATTAGTTGAATATGAATCTGAATTGCTATAATGAAGAAATTAAAATAAAAATGAACAACAAAAGGCGCTTGTCATAATGATGACTCTTGTGGCACATTTTGTGACGCATAAAATAGCACACACTGTATTCAATATCACTATTTTGCTGTCTAATTCTTTATAGCACATGTTCATAGTAGAAATGCTTGAGTAACTCAGCACCTTAAATGCATTCAGGCTTATTCCAAAGCTAGTTTAGTAAGGTAATCTGAAAACCAGACCTTTACATTTGAACTTTCTTGAGGGAAAACATTCCAGCACTGGAGTGCTAGAAAAGCTGCTCTAATGCTTTCCTGGGGGATGCAAATCATTTTCTGAATGCTGAATAGAAATATCATGACATTTAATTACAACATTCATGCTGGTCTGGTCTCCATGCCGAGCATTTACTTTACACTGTATGAAATAGAAAAGAAAAACATTTTGCTAAGGAAGCTCTTGTGGCCTGATAAGTTCAAGTTTAAAAGGAAGTCTGATTTCCGGCTCTCTTTCACTTTTAAAATAAGTGAATGCATTATTTTTTAAATCAGCAAGGAATTGATTTTCCATTGACTTCTAAACAGAATCTCCTTACACTAGGGAAGTCCAAGTCAACCCTGTATTTGAAAATTAGCATACATTTACCAGACTTCCGACCAAAATGGAAATCCCTAACTGATCTTTCAACTGCACAGCACTGTCTTTGAAAAAAGTGAACCAGCTTTCTGGGAAGGGTTATCTTGTCCCAGCCTGAAACTGGAACACATTAGTCACCATTTTACCTTATTAAAATCTAGCAAAACAGGGCAAAATAAAATCTCTGGTTGGTCCATTTAATTTGACTAGACATTGTCAGTTCCACAAGAACAGTGTGAATAAAGAGGAAGAGAGGCTGGATTCGATGGGTGAGAACCTTGCTCAATAACAAGTTAGAGCTTCAGGTGTTTCCAATAAAAAGGGGGAGATGTTTTCTCCAGACAGGTCTGGAGTCTGGAGAAGATGACTCAGATTCACAAACTATTTCTCAGCCACTCTCTTTCAAGGGCATGAATATAAAATGTGAAATTTGGTGCTGTTCCAATTAGCAAAGAGCCATGTTAGACATGTGAAATGTACCTGAGCATGAAGCTGAACCAAATTCTGAGAGTTTCCTCTGCTGATGGTGTTTGGAGCTACTTTGTGATGAAAATTTATCTAATCTATACAGTCGAAGCACTTTAAATAGGGGCTCATTGAACTAGTTTTAGGACCAAATGGTCTTGACCTAAAATTTCACAGAGAAAATGCTGTTGCTCAAGTCACCAGTTTAGTGAGGCTCTGCCTCGAGGGGGGGGGGAGGAATGGGCAATATATGTAACCTTAACACTTGTACCCCCATAATACACTAAAATTAAAAAAAAAACACCTGTGATGTATGAGTCTGAGAGAAAGAAAAAGAGGGCAAGGACATTAATATTTACGTAGTACCTTCTCCAGTTCTTGGAGGGGTGGTGTTAGTTAATTTGCATACATGCTTTCATTAGTCTCTTAACATTATGTTATAATGTTACATATTGGAACAGTATGAAGCAGGCATAGTCATTGCCTATTTACAAAGAGATAGACAATAAACAACTTGCTTAAGATTATACAAGGACGAATTCAAATTCAGGTCTTCTTTTTGTAAGATCACACTTTTTCCTGCTTTTTCCTTCTTGCAACAAGTGTTTTAGGTGTTATTCAGTGGGATAGCATTTTTATCAGTATTCTTGAGTGAATTCAGCATGTCTGTCTTCATTCTTCTAAGTCAGAGAAAATTATCACGGCTAATATTATTGAATGAGAGAAAATGTGCTAGAAAATGTAATTTATTTTAATCTCTGGCAAGCCTAGGACAAGTTCTAGTCTCTATTTTACAGAGGAAATGGAAGCTCACAGCACACTTTACTCAACATCACACCATCACACGGTTTGGAAGTGGCGAGACCAGCATTTGAGCCCAGGTAATATGATTCCAGATATGTTCCCTCAGCCATTACTTTATGGTTAAAGATGCAGGCATACTATGTGCATGTGCTTTGTAAAATGTTCTGGCAGTATTTTTTTTTTTTTCCTTCAGAAATACTGTCATACCATCAGTGGAACCAATAGGTAACCCAATTCTTTGTCCCCACGGCATGCCTTGGCTCTCTATTTCCCAAATGATGAGATTTGATCTTGAGAATGTAGTTGCTTTTGCAGTTAAGTGGCTCATTAAGATTGATGGACTGTCATTGTCATTAAGACTGCAAGCCTACTGGTCAAAGAGAGTGGCCTGCAATACATTTATTTATATCAGCAGGCCAATTATCAAAAAATTCAAGTATTGCTCAAAAGAATTGCACTTGCAAAAATAAATTAAGAGCTGCACTTGCCAAATAATACAAGGCTAGTGGACTACAGTGAGTAACTTGGATTCCCATTCAGATGAACTAGACTTGAACCACAAGTGTGGTTACCTGTAGTTGGGATGAGCGGTGTGCCCTCTTTAGATCTTTCCTTTGCAAAAGAAAGCTTATACACGGCCAACATGAAGCATATTGACTTAAAAAGTTCAATTTTAAAGAAAAAAAACCTCCCATGCACTTTGATACATTTATCACCATTTTAAGTATCATCAATAACAACTAAAGAGTTATTGTAGTCTTGCTCAAAGATGTCAGCTCAACTCATTTGGAGAAATGCTGACCTTAGTTGTTCCTGGAGTCTGCAGAAGAGCAATGAAGGTCTATTGTTTCTTATTCACAAATGACCAAAAAGAAAACAGTCATACATTTATGCTTACACACTGGTAGTTCAACTTTTGTTCTAGTCAAAAAAGAATGATTTTCAATGCTTTAATAGAAAAGAGAGAGAATATTCTTCCCAAAATGAATCTAGCTAGTAGAAGTTCTCATAAATGTTTTTACTGTTTTTTTTTTCAAATGTTTTATCTGTTTAATATCTAAATTTGGCTCCAAAAGAAGCCTATAACTTTTCTAGCTCATCTTTTTTTTTTCAAAGGTCTCAGTGTCTGTTCCTCAGAATGGTAACAGAGTCTTCCGCAGGGCACTTGGGGACTGACTTAGGCATGTGGGGGTGAGACTGGCCTCTGCTCACAAAGTGCAGAGATGAGATGAACCCAGAATCTGGGTTTCCAGTGAAGGTGGACCCAGAACATACAGGGGGTCCCTAAATATCCATTCCCAGGGGCCAATCCTAAAGGAACAGCCCATGCACACTGAGCAGTCAGTCCTTCATGCTGAGACAAGGCTTAGGACTCAGAGTCTCCACAGATGCTCCCAGCAATGAATGGTCAGTGATAGGATTAGAGCCATTCAAGTTAGGCCAATATATTTTAACAAGCCTTGCTGGTCAACTAGAGGCTTATTTACAATTCTCGAATGTAAATACTTCTAAATATAATGGAAGAGAAATTAGACAAAATTTTGTGCTGACATATGCTACTCTGTTACAAATTGAATCTGCACATAGCAGTTCTCTGTTTGAACCTGAGTGTCTCCTCCTGCTTTTTTTTAATGCTGAGATGCATTGTCCTGATCATCTGCTCACCACTTGGGAGCTCAAGTACATGGCATATGTCTCTGGCCCTTTCTGTGATGCCAACACAAAGAACTTGAAAGTGAAAATGGGCTATTAGCCAATGTTTATGTATGTGGCATTGTAAACACAATACCAAGTATGAGAGAGTTTTGTTTCTTAAATGTAACAGTTTATTTTGGTAAAATTATTATAACTTTTAAAACTCTTTCATTGTGTTCCAAAAACTGAGCAACTCTTAATTAACATAATTGGTTTTGTTTTTCAATTACACCTACGTGTTTTATAAGTAACATCATTTTCCCTGCCCTGGGACAGGTCTGAGCCCCACATAGGCAAGAAAGAGTGTGTGTGCAGTTGATTCTAACTGCCTTCCCTGAATGCAGCAGTTCATGTGTGGGGACCACTCCTCACCCGTTCAACCTTAAGAAGGACAAGATTCAGGAAAATGCAATCCATAAATCACAACAGAACTCCATTGCAGCGTGCATTTTAACTTTTCCCCCAAGATATCCACTTTAATCCCTTGTTCCAGGATTCAGAAAAATAAAATTAATAGGATTAAGTTTCTCTACTGAAATAAGGGGAAAAAAGGGATTGGATTTGGCATCAGAAGCTCTGGGATCAAGATCCATTTCCCCCAATTACTGACTGTGTGAACATGGAGAAGTCATTTTATCCCTTTGAATCTTCACTTCCTAATCAATCAAATGGGGGCACCAACCCTTTCTCTGTCTTGACTGTATCTCAAGATTGCTCCTCAGACCAACTCAAATATGAAATATAGTAGTTCAGTACATAGGAAAGCACAAAGCAAATGTAAGTAATATTTATTCCTCTTTTTATTTTGTCTTAAAAGGTAAAATCCACCATATCCCCAAATAGCCAAAAGGTGGATCAGTATCAAGGCTGGCTGCCATGCATGTGCTGCACAGGTTTTACATTGCACAACTAGGGCTGCCAGGGTAGGGTGAAGGAGGGCTGCAATCCAGCCTGAGGCAGGCTGGCAAAGCCATGAACTCTGGCGTGGGGCTGCTTTTCTTATTTATTTTTGCTAATTCATGTAAAGGAATTATTTGGGCTAGTAGAAGTCTTGGTGGTACAAAAGGAACCAGGGCTTTGTGAATTAAATATATTTATAATATCATTCAATGACATACATCTCAGAGTACAGGATTTGTAATCAGGAAAACCTGTATTCTAGTCCTGGCTTTGCTGGACTAGAAAATACTTTACTGGACTTGAAAATACTTTAACAATTTTAAAGTATTTCCTTAGCTGCTTTGAGCTTCCTCTTGCTCTTTTTTAGAATGAACAGGTTACCTCTCCTCTAATCTGGATAATTAAAATAAATGCAAATATATTTCTTTAGTACTCTGAAAATGTAGACATGTTCATCATTCGATGGATGCTCTAACTGCATCTTATCCAATTATCTGCCTTATTAAAAAATTCCTGACAATCTGTAATTGGTTCCTAAGAAAAACAAGCTAAATCTTTAAAATCCAGAAAACCCATGTAGTCAGCCACCACCTGGTGCAAATGAGGCCAAGTGTTCTTTATCCACAGCAAGAGACCCACACCCACCCTCTATCGTTCTTCTCCATCACATCTGGTCTCCAAATTCCCTTACTCATGTCACTCAAAAATTGCTTGCTGGCTATTGTGTAAAAGATAATTGACTTAATTATTTTAGCCTAAACAAACAAAACCGAATATCACACGGTAACATTATCTGTCGGCATTGCCAAGGCCTTAAGTTTTAAGGTTTTTGGTTTAAAATGCATTTAAAAAATGGGTTCACAGATTCATGAAGAGTATGGTGGGAAGGAGCCTTGGGAAGCATCAAGTTCAGCTCCTTCATTTTGTTGTAAAGGAGTGTGGCTGTAAGTGGAGCAGGGACTCACCTTGGATCACCTTGTCACCAGGGGTAATACTGAGTCAGAAACCAGGATGTAACTTTAGGTGTGTTGCTTGTTCAATGATGTCATGGTTTGGCTTTGCCAACCATACCTCTTGCCATTCTCCATCTTGCTCTCTAAGCTTCTGGACCTCCCAAAGCCCATCTAGTGCCTGGGCAAATTAGGAATAGGTAATCCTCCTGGAACGCCATACACCTTTGCGCACAGACTGTGAGCTGGGTTGCCAGACTTTTCACATTTATGCCAAACTTTTTTCCACCTCAGGAATTTTAAACTGCTCCCTGGAGAGAGAACTGGAGTTCTCTCTCTCTCTCTCTCTTATAGACTCCCATAGAAGACTCCTTTTCTTCCTTTCTTCCTTTCCCCGTTCCTACCTCCCTCTCTCCCTCCCTCCTGACTACCTTCCCTTCCTTCCTTTCTTCCTTCTGTTCTCTTCCTTCCCCATTCAAATGATACCTGTTCTAAGAAGTCCATATTTATCATTCTGTCTAAAATCTTTTGCCTTGTCATTATTATCTATATAATTACTGCACCTTAATCTCTTTGTAACCCTTCTCACTCTTCAATATTATATTTATATTCTTTATTTTTATACTGGATACTTATCTTTTTTAAATTTTCTATCAGAATGTGACCTCTATTAAAATAAGATCTTTTTTCTTGTATTTACCACTTCATCCTCAGTTCCTAGAATAATGTCTGGTATATTGCTGAATGAACAAATAAATGAGTGAGTTCATGAATGAGCCACACTTCTAAGTTTCCAGAGGGTTTTTCTTTTACTCTCTTTTAGTAATGAAGCTTATTGGTTTGGTTGTGTCTAAGAAATTAGATTAGCATAATTCAACCACAGTTGAACTTTCTTTAAACAACAACTCCCACTTCTTCTGTTAACACCACATCATTCTTATTCTTTTTACTGTCATTGTGCAAGGTGGTCCAGTGTATGTGGTAGTAGTAGTCTCCCACAAGTTTCGCCCTGGATAGAACAATAGTTTCAGAAGTCAACATGCTGTTGGTGTATCATATTCTTTACAAACTGGTTGAAACCCTAGCTTGTCTTTAGCAAGTATTTTTAGTTATAAATACTTAGTTCATGTTGCTCTGCTGACAAGGATGCTTGGGAGCCAGAATTGTAGTTTTTCACGTCCGTGGAGGTCTCAGCAAATGGTGTCATGCTAATTACATTGTCTGCTGTAAGCCCAAAATATTGATGGATAATGGGCTAAGGATCCCAGTGGAAAAATACTGACAGGACTTTTTACCTATCATGACATTTTTATTTAGCTCAGTCTTTATTTTCCAATCTACTTTCTTTAGAGTTGCTTCATGTAAGGGGTTATTATTCATAGTAACTACATTTTTTTTTTCCTGTGGCAGAGAGAGCAGTCTAGAGATTGCAGGTGATGCAGGGCAAATGCAGAAGCAATCCAAGCAGACTCTGGCTCTGTGCAGAGCCAAATCTATCAAACAGAGGAGATGAGACAGCAAAATATACTCTTTAATTAGTTCCTACCCACAAAGAGTGGTTTTTAAGAGAGAAGAGAATACTAGAGTCCTCTATACAACAAGTGTCTTCTTGTCCCTCAAGGATTTCCTGTAGCCTTAAGGGAAAATTTGTCTACAGATTAGGTCTTTTCTTGTTTTAATTTTATACCAGATTTAAAATAGTTATTTTTTTCTTAAACTTTTTTTTCAAAAACCCCATCATGTACTTAGACATTTACAAGGCTGGAGTATAAAGCCTTCAAAAGCCAAAAAGTAGATTTCATGAATATTCAGGGTTTATACAGCTTAAAGTTTCTAACACTTAGTAGGGGCTCCTAAGTGTGAATGAATGAATGAATCAGTGAATTCGTGCATGAGCAAAAAAGGGAAAATTAGTGACATTCTTCCCCCTGAATATTCATAATATGAAATTAACAAAATAATTCTATTTGTGTGATTATTTGGATGTATCTCAGCTCCCTGTCTCAGTCTGGGACAATTGAAGAGCTCCTCATAGAATCAGCTGAGGCCTCTATTGTGACTGTGTGGAGGTTCCCTTTCTCCCTTTGCTAGCCCTGCTTCCATCTCTTCCTTTCTCCCTTTGCTAGCCCTGCTTCCATCTCTTCCTTTCTCCCTTTGCTAGCCCTGCTTCCATCTCTTCCTTTCTCCCTTTGCTAGCCCTGCTTCCATCTCTTCCTTTCTCCCTTTGCTAGCCCTGCTTCCATCTCTTCCTTTCTCCCTGTGCTAGCCCTGCTTCCATCTCTTCCTTTCTCCCTTTGCTAGCCCTGCTTCCATCTCTTCCTTTCTCCCTTTGCTAGCCCTGCTTCCATCTCTTCCTTTCTCCCTTTACTAGCCCTGCTTCCATCTCTTCCTTTCTCCCTTTGCTAGCCCTGCTTCCATCTCTTCCTTACAGGCCTGCTTCCCAGTAAACTTCCTGCATGCATATCTCTGCTGTACACTTTGTCTCCTGAAAACTCAACTTAAGGCACCATTTTGAGACTAAATTTGCTCAGGTTTTAAAATATAAAAGACTCTACTTCCCCTATGGGGCTGTTGTGAGGATTTGGAGTAAAATGTAGAAAAGAAGTGCCATTGTTGGCCCTCAGTGGATGGTTAATTTTCTTTTGTTTTCTCCTCACAACCGTAACCGCATTCTATTAATAAATCCTTTGCTGCCACAAAATTAGGGGTCAGCACATACCTGTAGCATGAGTAAAAAGTGTAAAAGTCCAGGTGTCCTTTCTTTTTTCAACCTGCGAGGAGATAACATGGTTAAAGGGCCAGAGGCTCCTGTCCCAGGCCATTTCGTGGGACTCTGCAAAGAAAGGAAATCTGACAGTTCACCTTGGATGTAGTGTGCTTGCAATGAGTTCGAGTTTCTCCCTTTTTAAAAGTAAAGAAAAGCATCAAATCAAACCAGGCCCTTTCTGTCTCTTAGAGGGAGCTGCAAGAATTGTCTTTCTCCTTTTTCTGGGGTTCAGAATAGATGCTGTCAACAGAGAAACTCGGTTGCCTGCCCGGTAATGGTTACAAAGGCTCTCCTAAGAATCATTTGGTACCTCTTTTCATCTATATTCCTGTACCTGACACTTGGGCCTGTTTCCAGAGCATAATCACTGGGGTCCAAAGGCAGAAGCCCAGACAGGCCCCTCGATCTTCCCAGGTATCCTCTCCTTCTCCTCTGAGAGAACAGTAACGTTTATATTGAGCTTCCATTGCATGTTAGACAATTGTTCTCACAGGCAGCATTTCACCCTGTATGTCTTATATATTTAGATGGATTTTAGGCACCATGGTGAATCTCCATGACTCAGTTTCTCTTCCTGTGATGTGGAGGTAGATACTTTTTGGTGACGGAACAGTAGGATATTTTGTTTAAACATGGTGTAGACACAGATTCACTAAAATATACAGACCACTTTCTATAAACTCAGATGCCAGGAGAAGAATAAGTACAGTTGGATCTACCATGTACTGAGAATCTTTCATGTGGCGGGGCTTTACATTTGGTATCAGTCAGCCATTGTTGCAATCGTGCTGAATGAAAGAAAACAAACCCAAACAAAAGGCTTATGAACAGCAAGCATTCGTCCTCATGGTCAGGGGGTTTCACTACCATTTGGTTGACATAAACTGAGATTGGAAGAAAGGCTTTGATTCAGGCTGTGAGTCAGCTGGTCTGGGCTCTAAGAAGGGTGTTCAGGGCATACTACTTTTTGTGTATTTATTCTGAAATTTGGGTTAAAGGGGCCATGGCTACCTGAAGTACCTACCTCCAACAGGGAAACACAACCCCATGCTGTGATTCTATAATGTCCCCTGCTATTCTCCATCATAACCCATCAATAATTGTCTGTTTACCTGGGCTTTTGAAGGACAGTGAGTCTTATTCATCTCTGAATCAAATACCTTAGAAATTTTGTGGTACACAGAAAGCACTCAATAAATGTTTTTGAGTTAACAGATGCACAGATGAATAGAATCTACATAAATTTATACCACAACATTCTCAAAGTGTTGTGCTAAAATGATGAATGGCTGAGTTACAATTTGTAATTAGGACAAGCTTGACCTGCTTGGTTGGTTGCTGAATCTTTTGAAGTTGCCATTACGGAGCCCAAATGACAAATGACTCTTTCGTGTCAGCATTAGTGCTATATACTGGGCAGAATGGACCACTGATCTGACCTAGTAGGTTTTCTTCTTGTGTTCAGTCATGGGAACATGATTAAGTAATTGAGAGATTTCAGCAAACGCCCACACATGGCTTTGAGCTCTTCAAAACATTGCATTTGGAATTATTGGAAGAAAATTATTTATTACCTGCAAAGTGTTAAACAAGGAAATGTTCCAGTAACTCATTCACTTACCACACGGAGACAAGTTCAAAAACAGTTCCATAAAAGCAAACAGAAGGCATTCATGGTGAGCGTTCACATAAGAGTAGCGGAAGAACTGACTTGCAGAATCTCAGTTTCAGTGGGAGGTGTTTGGACACGGCCATGGAGTTGTGAAAACTTAGGTTTTACTTGCTTCTTCAGCTTTTAAAGAAGGGAACGATGCTGGGTGTGTCATTCAATTCCTCTGATTCTCAATTTTCTAATTTGTATCAGGAAGGTAATAATACCTAAATGCTCGGTTGATTATGAACATTAAAGGAGACAATCTATGTGTAATGCCTGGTGATTTCTTTTATGCATCACCATTATATATATATTTTTAATTTCAAAACTAGCTGTTATGTAGAATATTAATGGATCTACCATTTTCTTCATTTAACTTTTCTTTTGCCATTATCTTGGATTGCTACAGACATATAAAGTCATTTTACTATTTATCACCTATCTAAAATCTATCCATTATCAATATCATGTGGGTGACGGGCATTAAATTATTTACTATGTGATCTGAATTCTAATCCATTTATGGGCACTAAGAATTTCTGTGACTAATTTCTGAGCCCCCATTTCCTCATAGGACATTAATATCTAGAGATTATTGAAGGTGTAAGTCTATAAATTCTATATATATCTCTCTGGATCTACTTATCACTATCTATTTTCTTTTTTATGCATCCATTCATCTATTTGTCCATCACAATCACTTTTTATGCCATTTACAAAATGACCTTTTTATAGTAAATGGATCATCGGGCATTAGGTAAACCACTAATATTAGCCAAAATACCACTGAAACAGGCCATCAGGTTTAAAACTACTGTAGCGAACAAGAGATATTCACGTATTATTGTATACCAGAGCAGAGCATCTGACCAAATAAAATTGAATTAGTGGCAAAGACCTACAAAATACGCTTTGAACTAATCCCAAATACATACAAAAATTGAAATGAAATAAACAACCAAGTTAGAAAGTTATTATCTATACTGTAATCAATCACTCAGCACAAGAATATTTTAAAATCATAAGCTCTTCTGACATATACAAATGTGATTTACTTTGTAAAAATCTAATCTACTTAAAGAATTGTGTCAAGATCACAAAAGTCCCATATATTAAGCAAAGGTAGTCTTATTACCATTTCCATTAATTATGAGCAATGTAGAAGCCTGTATTTTTTTCTTAAATTATAGTTTTAGGCACTAGTAAAATCTACTCTGAATTCAGCTTCAAAGAAGAGTAGATTTTTCTCTAGCTTTCTCTTTTCTTCCTGCCGTTATTACCACTCTTTTATCCTAGACCCTTAGGATTTCTCTCCGGCTGATTGTAACAGCGTCCTAACTAGCCTGCCTGCCATCAAAGCCGTTCCTCTTCAATTCATAAATTTGGAGATGTTTAAAGACATAAACACAACTCCACAAATCCACTCAAAGAATTCCTCTTTCCCTTAAGCAGAAGCACAAACCCCTCAGCACACATAACTGTTCCTGCCTCACCTATCATCACTTCTCACAACCCTGCCACCTACACCACAGTGAGGATAAATTGAACTCTGTACCGTTCCCTGAACTTCCTTATACCTCTGTGCCTCTCCATGAGCTCTTCGCCTTGTAGAAAAAAGCCTTTCCCCCTGAACACAGCGGAATCCTATTTCGTCATCTGATTGAGTGCTTCCTCCTCCAGAAAGCCACCTTTGATCTCACCACACACCTACCTTCCCCCCACTAGTATATTACAGAGGGTCCCCTTCCTGGCTTTGAGGCCCCCCCTTGCTTAAATACTTGATTCCTAACACTCTATACTCTCTCATGACCTGAAAGTATTTCCATCTCCCCCAGTACACTGTGAACAGCTGAGTGCAAAGGACCATGAGCCTAACACAGTGCCTGGCACATGCCAGGCATTTAATAAACATTTGTTAATTGAACAAAGTGAATGAACCTTTTAAAGCAGCAGCAACTTGGTTGTCACACACTCAAAAAAAATTTCAAACGAGAAAGAAAATTACCATCCATGATGATTTGTCTGAGTGCTTTGTTTCCCTGTCATATTATATCAGGAATCAAAGGAGAGCAGTTTTTCTTCTTCACATTGAAAATAGCTTTGTTTTTACTGCTTTTTGCTCCTTACATATTCAAGGGAGCTTTCATGGTCGACTTTAATGTGACTTGATTGTCTCTACATTCATATCCCTCGATACTTTGCTTTACATCGTAAGTCAGCAAGATCAAAATCCCCTTCTAATTATCTTCACTACCTGCTGAAATATCTGCTGCTGGGAACATGTCAGTCCCTCCAACAATTATGCTCGTGGTAACGGCACACATTCCTCTGAGGCAGGGTGGGGATGCTGGACTTCAAAGGTCCTATGCCAAATGGTGATGTGTACTGCGGTGCAATTAAAGTGTAATTAAGGTGGCATGCTGTATTCTGATTTCTGCTTGTGTCAAAGATAACCCACTCCAATAGTGTATACTGTCACCTTTGCAGCAGATCCAAAGTTACAGGGACAGAGCTGAGCTCTAAGTTCCCCAGTGTCCACCTACATGAAGGTGGCAGTGGGTGATCAGGGCATTCAGATTGATTCTACCTTACATATAATGAGCTACTGGTTTGTGCCAGGCCCGGAGGAGGTAGCCTTATGTACACTATTTCATCCACTTCTTGTGGCTGGTGTTATCCTCACTTTCCAGAGGGGTTAGCTGAGGCTTAGGAAGGTTCTATGGTATACCCAAAGTCACAAGATCACTCACTTGCTAAGCCCATATCCTTAAGCAAGTTTCTTAACCTCTGAGATTCAGTGTTCTTATCTGAAAAGGAATGAATGCCTTCATCACTGGTTACATACATGGATGGGCATATACATATGTGTATATATAGAATACACACACAAAACATGTGTCTATGTCTCTATATGTGGATATACATACTTCTGTGTATTTGTGTGTGTGTTTTATGTATGTACACACACATACATATATATCAAGTACAGTGGTCAGCAGAATAGGTACTTAGTCATTTTTTAAAAAATATTTGCCATTTTATTTTCTCTTTCAAAGGCCTCCAAAGCAGGTGACTTATTTGGGTTTCCAGTTTTCTCATGCCTAAAGACGTGTTCAGTGTCATGAACTTCCTATTCATTCTATCAAGGAGCAAATGGAAATAACACCAATAGTTGGTCGGCCCCCGTGATGACTGAACAGATCACATGGAGACTCAGCTCTTCTCATGTCTGCCTCATGTTTGCAGCAGTAGACTAGGGGATGGTGGACTTAGGTGGGTACCTAGAGGAGGTCACTGGGTCTATCTTTGTTTTTCTAATCTCCCACTAGTGTCTTGCTAAAAGGAACTGAATTGGTTCATGTAGTTATGAATTTATAATCAGGAGTTAGAAAAATATGAGTTTATATTCAGGCTCTGTCATCTAATAGTTGTATGAATTTAAGCAAGATATACAACTTACATAAGCCTCAGTTATCTATAAAATGGGAATGATAACGGTACCTACCTTATAAGGCTGTTGAGAGAATTAAATGATATAATGCATATAAAACTCTTGGCATTTTGTCACATTCTCAGAATCTAATAAGCCTATTATGATTATGCAAAATTCCTCTCCTATTTCTCCCCCAATTTCATATCTTCTCACACATATACACTCTCATCTACCCTCACACTCACCTTAGATTTTCAAATATTTTTTAGGGTACTATTTTGCAGTGGAACAAGTGAGTGAACATGCAGGCTATATGCAAATTGCCTCTGGGCTTCATTCTGCTCCTATCTTTGTATTTCAATCAGACTCATTTCAAAGACCCAAGCCATGTCTGACAATTCTACTGGCAATAGCTGTAACGAAAATTTGAACATACTCTAAGCTCTTTTAAAAGCAAGATTTCCCAGTTATCATAATTAACCATACTTCAGAATTTACAGTGCTATCAGTGAGCAGGATCAGACCTTCAGAATCATCAGCATAAAACTAGGTTGAGTTGCATGGGAGAGAGCTCTGAACAAGATTCTATCATTTCCTGTCTAAAAGTGAATCTACCCTACCAGATTGGTTAGTGTTACAGTGTTTGGGTGTAACAGTATGTCAACAGCCTTCCAGGGTAGAATTTTGTTAATGTTTCAACTGCAGAGCAAGATTTAGTGGAGTACAAACTTACTTAAATCTTGATATGCAAATTTCAACACTGGGAGCAGAAGATCAGGCAATGGAGGATAAAAGAGAAATAAGGAGGAAGTAAGGGAGGAGAAACAGACAGACGGAGATGGTTGTCATGCCAATACTCGGTATTGCAAGACTATTTTCTAAGTATTTGCTATCTCTTAAGAGCTTTCATTTTCCCCTGATATCTACTATACTTTTTCAGCAAAGGATGTTTTTTAAAAAATTCCAAATGCTCAATGAATTCTCATACATGCTATTAAAATTAAGAGAGTAAGATTCTCAGTTTTTAAAGAATTATAGCAAGCAATTAGAAATTTAAATGGTTGGCAAGTTTTCAGATATTCCAAATTTACAGTAAAATCTTAGTTTTCTGGAAATAAGTGAGCCCATGGGTCTAAATCTTCCAAATAATTTAGTGTCCAGTATTATGGGATACATTTTCCCCCTAATATATATATCTCGCATACTTCCTAGCTTTATGAAGCTATCATGTAGACTCCATCACGTAATTTGAATCTGGTAGGAACATATTCCTTATCACTATCACTAATTATACTGTATAGTGACTTCAGGGTCAACGTAGGTGTGTAGTGTATTTGCCTTGCATTGCCTTGGTGGAGTTGCCAAGAGCTGTAATGCAGAAGATTATGGCAAAAGTAGATTAAGAAGAGATGAGAGTAGGAGATGATTTTGGCCATTCTGAATTTAAGGTGCTTGTTGAATATCCAAATGGAGGTGTTGAGTAGGCTGGTGCATATGCACATCTGGTTTTTTGGGAGAAGGTCTGAGCCAGGGGTATAAATAGTAATTATCAGCATGTAGATGGTATGTAAATCTTTCTATCTAGTTAGGCCAACTGCAGAGTAAATTTAATAAAACTGAAAGGTCTAGGGATTAAGCCCTGGGGCATCCCAACTATTATAGGTAGAGAAAATAAGAATAAACCAGGAAAATGGGATTGAGGAAGGAGGACAACCAGGAGAGAGTGGATTTCTGAAAAGCAAGTGAAGAAAGTGCTTTAAGAAGGTGATGGTGGTTATCTGTCTCAAACACTGCAGGTAGGCCACCTAAGATGAAGTCTGAGAATGGCTTTCAAATTTGAGTAAATGAAGGACTTTAGTGACCTCTATCCAAGTTGTTTTGGTGAAAAACAGATTAGGAAGTGTTCCAGAGACAAAATGAGATAAACTGAAAATAGTTTTCTGTAAAGGAGACAAGAGAAATGATATAAATGTGAGGTCCAGAGGTGGAAGATGTTTTATTTTACAACATATTCAAGGCTGACAGGAATGAGTCAGTAGAGATGGCACGGGATGCAGGAGAGGGGAAATTTCCCGGAATGATGTGCTCGAATAAGGAGAGGAAAGGACATCTAGGGTGCAAGTGGAGGTAATGGTCTTGGATTTGAGTGCAGACAGTTCATCCACAATAATGATAAGGATGATGGGATTTATGAAACCAGCAGATTGTTACAGGCGACTGTATGAGCAAAGAAGTTCTCTTCTGATTGGTTCTCATTTCATTGAAATAGGAAAAATGGTCATTATCTGACAGTGAGAAAGGGGGGAGAATTGGAGGTATAAGGAGAGAGGAATGTAATAGCTGTTTAAGACATTGAAAGGGGATGGGCAAGGGAAATACAGTTGGATCTTCGGGGGGCCTCACTGCCAATTTAAGATTAGGTCATATAATGCGAGATGAGTTGATAAGGTTTGTGGATTTTTCACAAGCCGTATCAGCTGTCCCAAGTGCAGGCATGAAATGTGCAGATTGTTGGATTTAGCAACAGATTGGGATTTTGCTAGGTGAGTATAGGCGTACCTCATTTTACTGTACTTCATTTTATTGTACTCCACAGATACTCTTCTTTACAAATTAAAGGCTTGTGGCAATTCTGCCTTGAGCAAGACTATTGGTGCCATTTTCCAACAGCGTGTACTCATTTCACGTCTCTGTGTTGCCTTTTAATAATTCTTACAATAGTTTAAACATTTTTCATTATTCATATCTGTGAGAGTGACCTTTGATGTTACAATTGCAATTGTTTTGGGGCACCGCAAACCACACCAATGTTAAGACAGAGAACTCAGTCTATAAATGTTGTGTGTTCTGACTTCTCCAACAGCCTGTGTTTCCCCATCTCTCTTTCTCTCCTCAGGCCTCTCTATTCTCTGAGACATAACAATATTGAAATTAGGCTAATTATGACCTCTAACCGTTCAAGTAAAGGGAAGTGTCTCACTTTAAATCAAAAGTCCGAAATGAATAAGCTCGGTGAGCAAGGCATGTCAAAAGCTGAGATAGGCCAAAGCTAGACCTGCGCCAAACAGTTTGCTAAGTTATAAATGCAAAGGAAAAGTTCTCGAAGGAAATTAAAAGTGCTACTTCAGTGAACACAGGAATAATAAAAAGGTGAAATAGCCTTATTGCAGATATGGAGAAAGTTTTAGTGATTTGGATAGAAGGCCAAACCAGCCACAACATTCCTTTAAGCCAAAACCTAATCCAGAGCAAGGCCCTAATTCTAATTCTATGAAGTCTGAGAGAGGTGAGAAAGCTGCAGAAGATTAGTTTGAAACTAGCAGAGATTGGTTCAAAAGGTTTAAGGGAACAAGCCATCCCCACAACATAAAAGTGTGAGGTAGAGCAGCAAGTGCTGATGTAGAAGCTGCAGCAAGTTATGCAGAGGATATAGCTAAAATCATTGATGAAAGTGGCTACACTAAACAACGGATTTTCCATGTAGATAAAAGAGCCATCTATTGGAAGATGATTCTTGCTAGAACTTCCACAGCTAGAGAGGAGAGGTCAATGCCTGGATTCAAAGCTTCAAAGGACAGGCTGATTCTCATGCTAGCAGCTAATGTAGCTGGTGACTTTAAGTTGAAGCCAATACCAGTTCACCATTCCAAAAATCCTGGGCCCTTGAGAATCTATGCTGTCTGTGCTCTGTAAATGTGATAACAAAGCCTGTGTGATAGCACATCTGTTTACAGCATGATTTCCTGCATATTGTAAGCCTATGGTTGTGACCTACTGCTCAGAAAAAAAAAAGACTCCTTTCAAAATATTATTGTTCATTAATATTAATAATTCACCTAGTTACCCAAGAGCTCTGATGGGGCTGTTTAACGAGATGAATGTTGTTTTTGTGCCTCCTAACACAACATCCGTTCTGTAGCACATGGATCAAGGAATGATTTTGACTTTCAAGACTTACTATTTAAGAAATACATTTTGTAAGGCTATAGCTGCATTAAATAGTGACTCATCTGGTGGATTTGGGCAAAGTAATGAATTCACCATTCTAGATGCCATTAAGAAGATTTGTGATTCATGAGAGAAAGTCTAAATATCAACATTAATAGAAGTTTGGAAGAAGTTATTTCTAAACTTCATTGATGGATTTGAGCATGTTAAGACTTCAGTGAAGGAAGTAACTGCAGATATGGTGGGAATAACAGGAAGACTAGAATTTGAAGTGGAGCCTAAAGATGTGACTGAATTGCTGCAGTCTCATAATAAAACTTGAATCGATGAAGAGTCACTTCTCATGGATGAGCAAAGAAAGTGATTTCTTGATATGGAATCTACTCCTATGCTGTCAGCACTGCTGAAGTGACAACAAAGGATTTAGAATATTACATCTGCTTAGTTGATAAAGCAGTGGCAAGGTTGAGAAGTTTGACTACAGTTTTGAAGGAAATTCTACTGTGGGTCAAATGCTACCAAATAGCTTCACATGCTACAGAGAAATCTTTCATGAAACGAAGAGTCAACTGTTGTGGCAAACTTCATTCTTGTCTTATTTTAAGGAATTACCACAGTCACCCCAGCCTTCAGCAACCTCCTCCCTGATCTGTCAGCAGCCAAAAATCCTCCACAAGTAATAAGATTATATGACTTACTGAAGGCCCAGATGATCATTAGAATTTTTTTAGAAATAAAGCACTTTTTAGTTGAGGGATGTTCATTTTTTTTTAGACACACTGCTATTGCAAACTGAACAGACTATAGTATAGCGTAGATATAAATTTATATGCACTGGGAAATCAAAAAAATTTGTGACTCACTTTATTGTGACATGCTCTTTATTGAAGTGGTCTGAAAAGTGCAATAACTCTGAGGTATATTTACATAAGGAGAGAGGAGCAAAGGATTTGAAGTGTTCATTGAGAATGGTCTCAATAATGCACCACAGAACCTAAGCTTTTCTTCCTCCTTCCACAAGTGTTTACTGAGAGCCTTTGATGCATCATGTTGAATTTGGGTGATGGAGAAATGAGCAGAAATGGTTTTTGCTCTAACAGAAGGAACTTTCATTACGGTGTGGTATTTCTTAAACTCCCATCATTCAAATGTCCCATCATGCTTTTCTCATCTTTGTGCTCCCTTTATTATTATTTAATGTTTTCTTTAATTATGTATATTTTTATGCCTTAATAAACTTATTTAAAAAGAAATCTTTTTGTCTCAACTTAATGGAAAACCAGTTTCACTTGCCATAAATAAAAGGTAATCAAATCCAAATTAAAATAGCAATATGATGAAATTCAACCAGCTACATTGTGTGCAGTAGGTTCCAAACTTGGATTTACTGTCTCTTTGATAAATAAAGGAGATTATCAAGTACAAGTGAGTTGTTAAGGGCATACTAGCACAAAACTTAGACTTTATCTTTAAAGCCATCAGAATGAGTGAAGGGAATGAGAAAGAGAACTTTCTCCATTTATCCTTAACCACTTCGGTACGGCGCTCACTGGCTGCGAAACCTTGCTCACAGCTGGCACTCATATTCTGCACAATAGTTTGTGCTGTGCATTGACGATGAATCCCTTTTGCTCTTGTGTGATGAGGAAAGTGTTAAGGCACTGAAAGCTTGTTTTACTTTACAGGCAGCTTTACTTGTAATGTAAATCAGAATAGGTAACATATACATAGATGTTTTCCTTACATTATTTTTAAATGTTCACAATTTTATTTTGATAAATGAAAAATTAGAAAAGTCATATAACGACTGTCAGCTAAAGTCGCTGTGCACGTTCATCTGTGGCTATCGACTACAGTCGACGCTGGTACTGAAGTGGTTAACTATCATAAAGTGCTTCATGGGTACAATGTAAAAACAACTGTCATTCCTCTATTGATGCACAGCTCAGGTCTGGTGAAATACATACCCAGTAAGAAGACAGCCACACTAACAAATACAATATATGTGATAAGGAATGAGAAAGAGACTTAGCTAGAGAATAGATTTTAAAGAGGCTTGATCATGTCCTTTGCCCACTTTGTAATGGTGGTTGATTTTTTCTTGCTGATTTTCAAAAGATGATAGACTAATGAGCAACAAACATGAAAAAATGCTCAACATCTCTAATCATCAGGGAGATGCAAATCAAAACCATAATGAGATAACACTTAACTTCAGTGAGAATGGCTTTTATAAAAAAGTCCCAAAACAATAAATGTTGGCATGGATGTGGAGAGATAAGAACACTTATACACTGTTGGTGGAACTGCAAACTAGTACAACCTTTATGGAAAGTAGTATGGAGATACCTGAAAGAACTAAAAGAAGAACTACCATTTGATCCAGCAATCCTACTACTGGGTATTTACACAAAGGAAAAAAAGACATTCTATGAAAAATGCACTTGCACTCTAATATTTATAGCACCACAATTCACAATTGCAAAGATGTGGAAATAGCCCAAGTGCCCATCAATCCATGAGTGGATTAATAAAATGTGGTATATGTCTACCATGGAGTCCTACTCAGCCATAAAAATGGTGACCTACTTCTTGTTTATCCTGGATGGAACTGGAGCCCTTTCTTCTAAGCAAAGTATCACAGGAAAAACAAACACCACATGTACTCACCATTAAATTGGTACTGATTGATGAAAACTTATGTGTGTATACAGAAGTAACATTCATTGGATGTCAGGTAGTGGGGAGGAGGAGATGGGTAAATCCACACCTCACAGGTCTGATGTGTGCTGTCTGGGGAATAGGCATGCTTGTAGGTCTGACTCTGGTGGTGCAAAGGCAATTTGTGTAACCAAGGTGTTTGTACCCCCATAATATTCTGAAATAAAAGAAGAAAAAAAAGAAAGAAAGAGCCTTAAAAGCCCCATACCAAATGAGTTAATCTTTCATTAAAAAGTAAAGTTTAGCAATCGGGAGATGGCTTGAGGATGAGTGCTCAGGGAATTGTGTTACTGTTGAATTAGAAGCTAAATCTACAAGAGGCAGGCTCAGTAAGAAGTGGACCATATGGTGAGGGACTTATCCATTCTGTTCGACTACAGATAGCTACAGAACAGTGATCCCTGACCTTTCTGGGACTAGAGACAGGTTTCATGGAGGACAATTTTTCCATGGATCAGGGGTGGGGGAGAGGCAGAACTCAGGCAGTGATGTGAATGATGGGGAGTGGCTGTACCTACAGATGAAGCTTTGCTGGATTTCCCACCACTCACCTCCTGCTGTGAAGCCCAGTTCCTATGTTTCATGGAAGGCAATTTTTCCATGGCTTGGGGGGGGGGTGGGGGGAGGGTTGGTTAGGGATAGCAGCTATAGAAGACTCCACCACCAAACACCAGATTGGGATTAGTATCATTTTCTTACAATGAGGTTTGCTTGGAACTTCTACTTTACCTGTCCTATTTATTTTGATTTTCAAACCTATGTCAGAAAAAAAAATGCGAAGGCAGAGAGACCAGTTAAGAGAGAACATAACCCAGGTTGGAACCCATAATGTCAAAACTAAGTTAATGGAAGTCGGGATAGAGAGAGTTGAAATTAAAAGAATCTACAGGGCTTAGTGATAGAAGGATTAGGGCAAGAACTTAAGAGGAGGGATGACCCTAAGATGACAAGGTAGTTCTGTGGTATTTAAGAGTATATGGAAGGTGAATTATGATTTTGGAGATTCGTATGTTGTCAAATGGTGTGAATATTTTAACTGGAAAGGGGCTTTTCTGGCTTATTTTCCTGCTTCTTCCCTACATTTTAGAAAAGTAAAGTTGCTAGTTATTGAAGTTTCTTATTTATAAGACAGGTCTAAACTATCAGTTAAATATTATAATACAAATGAATTGACATGAGAAGGGCTCACTAGGTAGTAAGCCCCATGAAGGCAACAGTAATGTCTGTTGTTCAATAAATAGTTTTTGAATAAAGGAAAATATTCCAAATCTTGCTATGTCACTTTTCACTGTTTGACCTTGATCAAACATTCTCTCTTTTCCCAGATCCTTCTAGACGATGAGATAGAGTTTAATCAAATAACCATAACCATACAAAATAAATTTAAAATTACAAATATAATTTCATGTTACTAATAGAGCTATGAGCTGTCAGGAAAATATGAATGCATTTGTTCATTAATTCAATACATGTTTTCTGAGTCTTATTGTATACTGGACACTCTCTTCTAGGCACTAGGGACTAGCAGTCACCTGGAAAGGGAAGGTCTCAGTGGGAAGGTGACTTTTGTGTAAGCATGTGGAAGAAGAAGTGATTTATTATTTAGGTTCTTTCTCTCTCCTCCATGTCAAAGCATAATATCGTACAGAAATCAGGGTTGTTGTGATGATTAAATGAGACAACTCAAGTGAAAGCTTCTAAACTAATGCCTAGAGCTCAGTAAATACTGGTTTCTAACTTAATTCCCTGTATTCAGAAGAATTGCTGAAATCTGGTTGACATGTGTGTACATTTTTGCCTACATCATTCCACCTAACTTTTAAAACAAATAAACCAACCCTCCCCACTTACGCTTAATGTGATAAGTAATATTTGCTTGCAACTAATACATTTTGTAATTAGGCTTGCTCCCATTCATTCACCTTTTTCAGCTCCACAGTCCTGAAGAAGCCAGGCTTGCAACATGCCCTTGTTTTGTTCATTCTGGGCACTGCTTGGGATGTATAGGAAAGTAACACAAATGAAATGTGGTGGCAGTTCCAGGTCAGGATGAAAAACATCCTGGACAAATTTCCCTCTGTGGGTTCCAGGACCAACTGTCGCTGGGAGCAGCAGCTTGGATAGCACACTGGTTTACGGGGTGACCTTGGTGGGACACCTAACCTTTTTAGATCTCAGTTTTCTCATCTGTAAAACAAAGGGAATGCTAACATTCTCTGACCCCTTAGAAACGTCAGGAAGGGGAAATAAGTTAATATTTGGAAAGGCCTGTGTGACCCTTCCAGCCAAGACATTATCAAAGTACAAAGTAAATTATAGGAACTGTTTGCTATCCCATTAGTAACTCAAATATTACAAGGGGCTCCTTCTGTCAAATCCTTGTAAGTTAGGCTTGTTATATACACTCTTTTTTGTTGTTGCTGTTCACCAGGATAAAAATGGAAATAAAACAGTTGGAAACTTTCTCCTTGAGTTCATTTTTATTTTTTTTATCTCAGCATATTATGCGGATACAAATGTTTAGGTTATATGTGTTGTCTTTCCCCTCACCCCGAGTCATAGCTTCAAGTGTGTTCATCCTCCAGACAGCGCACATCACACTCATTATGTATGTATATACCCATTCTCTCCTTCCCCCTCCAACACCTGATAAATGTTATTCCTATATGTCCACTTAGGTGTTGATCAGTTAATAACAATTTGCTGGTGAGTACATGTGGTGCTTATTTTTCCATTCTTGGGATACTTCACTTAGTAGAATGGGTTCCAGCTCTATCCAGGAAAATGCAACCTCTGTGGAAAGCAATATGGAGATACCTTAAAGAGATACAAGTAGATCTACCATTTGATCCTTGAATTCATTTCTTAAAATGTTCTGCAGTGGAACTTCTTATGGGCACAGACAGGTTCACTCCCATAGAGGTACCCAGCCCCAACCCTTTCGTGGAACCCCAAGAGCCTGGAAACAAGATATGGTTCGAAGCTTAGAACCTGGACCCAAGATTTCAGGACATTTGTGACCTCAGCCAAATAACTTTGCATCCCTGATTTTCTGAACACATAAAATGAAAATCATCCTCCTCACCACAATTTCTTTTTGGTTATAGTCTTTTTAATATGATTAAATAGCTAAAATACATAGACTGTTAACTCTTACTATGTTAATCACTCTATTACTGTCTTCTTAAATTCCTGCAAAACTTTATGAGACATGGTCTATTATTATCCTAATTTTCATATAAAAATGAGACTGTGGTAGGTTGAATAAATCACCCATATTTACAACTCTCAAAGGCAGGAAGCCTGAGATTCCCTGCAGATCTACCTGAGCCCAGGCTAGAAAGCTGAGCCTTAGCTCTCTGAGCTCTGTTCAGCATTGTAGATATTAGAGCTGGCATGGAGTGGTCAGTGCTTTGCAGTGTTATGCACCTGTGGAATAAAAATGCTTTGTGATTTGTGAAGCATTATTGAAACTACAGTATTCAGATTAATACTCACATTCCCACAGACCAAATGTGTCAATCAGGCCTTTGTGCAGGGTAACAAACATTGAGACATCTGCCAAATCTGCTTGTTTAGCACTGGGTCCATGCAGGAGTAAATGATTTCTAGCTACAGTGAGAATAGTGAGGGCTGGCACATGGCTATACAAGGCCAATACTTGGATTTCCCAAAGGTTTATTCAGTCTCTTTTGACCTACTAGCCTACAGTGTTAAACCAAGTTACAACTACCATAATCTTCAGTTTATTCCCTAGCATAATCATACTCTTAGAAGAGACTGTGGGGGGAGGGAGGAGAGAGATTGGCTCCTGATAAAATATTTTCAGCAGTCTTCAAAAGTCTTTTAAACACTAACCCTTATTTAGGAGAGAATTTCATCTTGCACTACAAATTAAACAGCAATGTTTGGCAAATTATTATAGTTGAAGTGGAGAGCTGATATTTCCCCTTTCCTAGCTGCTTATAAGAAAAGAATAAATTTGAATGTATGTTTATGAGAGAGAGGGAGAGTCTAGTATTTGAGAATTTAAATGAATGGCTTATTTTTGCCCAACTTTTATATTTAATCTTTTGGGGAGAGGAGAGGAAAAGGAAGAAAACTGTTGAATCCCCATTAATCTTTGTTAGTATGTCTTGTAAAGATTGTGGATTCTATTGAGGTAGAAAGGAACAGGATAAGAGGAAGGATAAAGCTGGAACTCTAAACAGTGAGGTTCTAAGAAATAGTAGACCCATTGAGGGGCATGTTGGTCTTTTAATTCCAAGGCATCTTTTGCAACAAAATTCAAGTGATGACTGGTAGAAAGAATGTGGATTTAAAACCAATCAAAATAACATTCAGTTCACTGAAGAAACATC
Organism: Microcebus murinus; assembly: GCF_040939455.1. NCBI lineage: Eukaryota > Metazoa > Chordata > Mammalia > Primates > Cheirogaleidae > Microcebus > Microcebus murinus. Next base: position 38,440,819 of record NC_134110.1, on the reverse strand, counting down.
TCAAATATGTAAAATCAATCACCACAGGATGGAAAGAGACAGAAGAGTTCTCTTTTTGTTGTTTCAGGAGGGAACTAAATGCCATTTTATTTTATTTTTTTTCTAAATGCCATTTCAAAATCATCTCCCACCCTCAAAATATAGACATTCCACTTTCATATTCTATAAAGTGGTATCTTATCACATGAGCATCAGCTCATAAAAATTCACTAATACTCAATCTTCATAACAACAAAAAATTAAATAGTCTAGGTATTTTCCCATCTCTACCTTAATTTCTATTTCAGTAATGTGCTGAAATAATCCTCTAGATTGATAAACAGGGTGTCAAGTGCAGAAAAAGGCATATATCCTATTCTGCAATTTAAAAACTGTCTAGGAATATTGGACTACTATCTTGGAAGAATGAATATGTGTCTCCAAAGTGGCCTTGCACCTTTCTAATCCATCTTCATGGTAGTTTCAACTGGACATTTAAAAAAATCTCTCATAATGCCTGTAGAATGCTGTCCTTCAGAAAGATGCAATTCTACCATGCCACACCCAAAATAATATTCTAAAATGCAAGCCAGACCATATGTCTCCTTAAGCAATGCTTTCTCATTCATACATTTCACAAATATTTCATGGACACCTACTATTCTGTTACAGGTACTGAAAATGCAGTGGTAAATAAAAGAGAAAATATTTCATCTCCTGTTGAGCTTTTATCCCAGTGGAAGAAAGCAGAAGATAAATAAACAAACATGTATATAAGTGAGATGATTCCAGGTAGTAGAAAACACTAAAGAAAAACAAAACAGATTTATAGGAGAGAAATGGGTGAGACAGTTTCAGATTGAGCTGCAGGAAGCATCCTTTCTGAGGAGGTGATATTTGAGCAGAAATTTGATTGATAACTGGTGTGAAGGAGTCAACACAACAATGTCTAGGACAAGAGGTTCAGAGGCATAAATTATTGCAAAGTCTATGAGGCAGCAAGGAGCTTGGCTTGATTCAGGACCAGATAGAATATCAGCAGAGCTGAAGCTTCAGAAGCATTAGCTACTGCTAAGTTCTTTTTCAGCATATGAAACACTACTTGATCTGATCTATTTGACTTTCCAATTTCATCTCTCCATTTTCCTTCTATTTCACCCTCTCCCACAGTTTTGCCTAACTACTCAGAGACTCCTGTTCATGTCTCCATTTATCAGCACACATTGTTCTCCCGTCTGAAATGTGCTTCCCTTGTTGTATCCTGGTGAATCCTACTCATTTTTAAAAATAAGTCTTCCTTTCTATCCCTGTGGGAATGAAGAGAGGGAATAATTAACTGGCTAAATTATCCAGACCTCTATCACTATCAAAATGCTTTGCCACTTGTTTTAGAGCCATTCTTTTATTATTTTTTTATTTTAGGCAAGCACCAAAATGAGGTTTATTGAGGAGAGAAAGATAGAATTATAAGGCAAGAGCAAGATATAGGTTTACAGGGCATGGAACATATGCCACAGATGATGACCGGACCCATTGTTGCAGCAAAGTGAGAGCCAAAGGAAGGGCTCAAAGAGAGGTTGGCTATGGTCTGTGTCATGTTTTATACTGTCTAGCTAGGGATCTCTCTCATGGTTCACAGGTCACCATGGAACCATTTTGATTGGACAGTTGGGAGTCACATGACCTGAGCCTTAACCACGCATATGGGTTCTAAGTTACTTTCCCGACTTTATGGTACCCATGCTGCTTGGCTTGTGGGCTAGAGAGTCTTCTGCAGTCTTTTGCAGCTGGCATGCCCAAGTTCTGATTGGCAGATTCACAGAGTATTCCCTCCTCCCCCAGGTATGGAGAATTAGGGTGGGACAGGACCAAGATGAAGGCAACAGCACACACTTTCGTCCCTAGGAAACCAGGAATCCCTTGTTATCTACCTAATGTTATTTCCCTATTCTTTATTCTAGAGACCCAAATCACTGAGTAGGAGTGTTGACTCATCTGGCTGCTTCATGCTCAGTAGGGGCGATGGTCCCTATTAGGGTGGCCTCTTGTAGGTTCTCTGGGATCTCTCTGGGGCACTTTGGTATATGTTCTTGGTAGATTTTTGTATTTGTAGGTGAGGAGGTAGATACCAGGGCTGGCAGGGAATGTAGGACCATTTGTTGCTTGATGGCTTCTAACAGGATAAAATACATTTAGCCAGAAAATTTATGAGGATCAGTCCCAGCATGAGAATTCCTAGAATGCAAAGTCATGGGGTGACCAAGGGAATTATTAAGGACATCCACCAGGGCCTAGAGACCTCATCTCATCTCTGGAGATTGGAAGTGGACTCTAGGATGGCATTGATGTTGTTCTGAACCGGTCCTGACTTGTTAACATAGAAGCAGTACTGTTTTTGTTTTTTTTTTAAGAACAAGTAGGTGCTTCCTTCTGCTGCAGTTAGAAGATTGGGGGGCTGCCTATTTTGTAAGATGACTCCCGCCAGTAAATTTAAATACTTCTGTAAGAGAGCAAGTGTATGGCCAGTTTCACAAGGGTGTGTGCTGTCACTGCAGCCTAAGACTCCTGTAAGCCCAAAGAAGGGCCTCCTGTGGCTACTCCAGCAGTGGCTGCTGTTTCCATAAAGGCAAAAAGTGGCGCTTTGGTTTGCCAGGAAAAACGTGTCTTGCCCATGGATAAACAGTTTGTGTTACTTATCTGAAGGAGTCACAGCTAGAGGAGTCTGTTTAAACAGACACCAGACATGCTCCAAGGGAGCACATGAGTAGTTGTGTCTGGTGTTGGAGTCCTTTTGTTCACAGGGGCCAGATGAGTTTTATTCTGGTCCTTCCGAGGCTTCACTCAAAAATGATGGATTCAAGTAGGTATTCCTGAGACCTTATTAGCAGTAGGGGTAGAAAGTAAGACTAGATAAAGGACCTTCCCACACAGGGTTGGCTGGGACGTGGGGGACCCATCCTACTGTTTGATGAGCACTCAGTTCCTCGGCTGACAGAAAGGACTGTCAGGGGGCAGAAGGGTATCTACATGGTAGCTTGTGCTCTTGTAATGTCTGCAAGTACCAAGCTATTTGAGGGGCATATTGGTGTCCAGCTGTTTCCTGTAAAGGAAAGACAAGACCATTGTCACTATGTAAGAACTGGGGGAGGCCAAAATGAGGTATTTTGGCCTTTTCAGTCCTCCAAGGAAAAGCTTCAACCCAATGAGTGAAAAGTGTCAATAAGCACTAATAAGTACTAGAATCCTCTATAGGGAGGCATTTGGGTGAAATCTATCTGCCAGTTCTTATAGGGTTAAGTCCCCTTTCTTTGGGCTGGGGAGGCAAGTTCTGCCATCGAAGCCCCTTGAGGATTATCAGCTTGGCAGACAGTACAAAGTGAGGTAGCTTTAATCGTGGGGCCTAGTATAGGAGAAACAAAATGTTGTTCTAGGAGATGTAAAGCAAAGGGAGGGTAAAGAATTGTTTGGTAGGGCCCCCAGAGACTCTGGTGATCATGCATGATTGAGTGCTCAGTTTCTGGAGTAAGTGTTGAGGACAGAGTAGGCAGCCCAAGAATGAAAAGAGAATTTACTGGCCTACCTGGCACCAGGAGGGTTAACCTTGGCTCCAGCTCCATGATTATTATCTTCCAGGGGGCTGATTCATCTATCTGCTAATGTTGGAGAAAAGCATTCTCTTCTGGAGTCTGGTCTACTTGCAATGATGATAAAGGATTAGACTCGAGAGCAACTTGGAGGAAGCCAACATAGCTATTCATTTTCATCCTTAGGTCCACATATTAATAATTTTCAAAGAATTAAGATGTTGCATGTGATCAGTAATTTTGTATCGACTTGACTGGGCTACAGGGTGTCCAGATATATGCGTAAACATTATTTCTAGGTATGTATGTGAGGTTGTTTCTGGAAACAATTGACGCTTGAATCAGAAGGCTGAGTAAAGCAGTCTGCTCTTCCCAACATGGGTGAGCAATATCCAACCTATTCGGTCCTGAATAGAACAAAAAGGCAGAGGAAGGGAAAGTTCTCTTTCTTTATCTGACTGAACAAACTGGGACATTGGTCTTCTCCTGCCTGAGGCTTAGGTTTGTACCATTTTCACTCTGGTTCTCAGGTGTTCAGAATTGGACTAGAACTTATGCCATCAGTTCCCCTAGTCTCAGGCCTTTAGTCTCAGATTAAAACTATACTACCAGCTTTTCTAGGTTTCCAGCTTGCAGATGTCAGATTGTGGGAATTCTCAGCCTCCATAACCACGTGAGCCAGTTTCTTATGATAAAACAATCTCCCTCCCTCCCTCTCTCTTTCTCTCTCAATACCATCAGCCCTACCTATCTGCCAGCTTTGCATCCACAAACTCAACCAGCCGCAGATTGAAACCGGCAGTTACAGAGAGCCAGCTGTAAGTATTTTTCATCCACAATTTGTTGAATCAAAGATACAAAGGGCTGACTGTGCTATGCCATTTTATATAAGGGACTTGAGCATCCTCAGTTTTTGATATTTGTGGGAAATCCTGGAACCAATCCCTCTTGGATTTGGAGGGCTGACTCTGTGTGTGTGTGTGTATTTTTATATATATATATATATATATATACACATATATATAATTGATATATATAATTGATATATATATCATATATTGATATATAAATATATGATATATATATCAATATATAATATATGATATATACATATCAATATATTATATATATAATATATATCATATATTTGGCACACACATATATATTATACATATATATGTATATATATAATATATTATATATATTTTATATATATACATATATATTATTGGTTATGTTTCTCTGCAGAACACTGACTAATGCATAGTATTTCTAATTCTTGAATAATCAATAAGCCTTATAGGTGATATGCAAGGCCTGTCCAGAGGGTATCCAGCCATTGTTAATATGAGAACATACTGTATTGCTGGATACTTTCTGGACAGCACTCATATGTTAACTAGAGCACTCAATTAACCAGAATAATTTTACTTTACATATTCTTGATAAAATCCTTATTTAATTTCCTTGATTTCCCTAAGATATTTGGAGTGCAAAGATAAAAAAAGAAGTCATGTATAGACAGGAGCCTAACAATTAATGGTCACTTTTGCTGGACAGGACTGCCTTCCAATAGTAGTTTAATAGCCATAGTGGTCTTAATTGTTTATGTAGTATCTTGGCTCATCAATTTCTCACACAAACTTTAATGTCAGTTCCCTCTAGGTCTCATTAGATTACTATAGTGTTTCATCTGTCATATTTCCTCTATATTTAAATAGCCCATATTCCTGACCTTTTATCATCTAGGCTGCTAACGTACTCCTGGACCCTTTATGGAGCCATTTTGATGGTTTACCTGTGGTTTGCTTACAAACGTCAAACAAGAAGTCTGGGAAGACCTCCCATCTGGCCTAGGCAACCCTTGCTTCTCAAAAATTGTTTTGTTAACCCAAACAATGCTCAGTGGGGCCAAAAATCACATGTTAAAATGCAAAATAAAAATTAAAAAGTAACTTTATTCTCCAAAATATATTGTATCTTATGCTGGGCTTTAATTCCTGCAGACAACAGAAGGAGGTGGAGGTTCGTACTTAACTAACCATTTTTTTCCAGTTTAAGCCAGTCTCTTTCCTGTTCTCTTGTTTTACTCTTATTTGGATAAATGATTTGTAGATTCAAAGTTCAAATTTCCTATTAAGGCTATTTCTTTCTTCTGTGAAGAAGTCTCCCCTCTCTGGTTCCTGCCCTTCATGGCATCTGGGCAGAAGGAGAAGATTTTGTGCTGTCGTCTGTCTGGGATTCCTTGTCTTCTTGGTATTTAGGAAGGGACCCCTGAAAAACTATCTATGATTGAGGCAAAGTTATTTTGGCACATGTGATGCTCAGTGAGTTCTGTGAAATGATCCTAGCTTCCATAGAATCCACTCCGGCTCTGGCTGCTCATCTCATGTGCTCCCTCAATTGGGAGTATCATCCTCAGCTACTACTGTGCTCATCACCATTCACAAACTCAGCCTCCAGCACCGCCTATGGTCTTCTGAATCCCCTATAAGGTATTCAGAAATGTAAGTGTACTCCTTCACTCCTTTTCTCTGCTTAAAGTTTTCATGCTACTATTGTAGATGGCTTTACTCATCCATTTTAGAAGACAATTCACCTGAAATGGAAATGGGAAACAAGTGCCCCATCTGCCTTCAGCTCCCCTCATGATTCTCGTGTAGTTTCCCTTATTCAGGGCACCCTCTCCCCACATCCACTCCATGGTTGAGATCTTAAGTGGTAGAGGCTCTAAATCCCTGCAAGACCAGAACAGAATTCTTTCTCTGCCTTTGATCCCTTCAACATTTTTCTAAGCCACTAGTTTGTCCTTGAAGTAGAAAGTTTTCTACCTCTTTTTGAAATGGGAGAAGCATCCTTAGCCATACGTTGGGTTTTCTTATAGTAATACTTCCTGTTCAAATCTTCAAGATTTTCTTTTACTACACAAAAGGAGACGTTTGAATTTGGAAATATCTTTTAATCACACACACACACACACACACACACACACACACACACACACACACACACACACACATCTACTTATAAAACTTTCGTTTTCCTTGAAAGGCTTTATGTCCTTTTTCTGAGAGCCAAAAGTTGAATATTGACTATTTTTCCCTTTCTTCTTCTAATATCCTAATCTTTCTGGAGACAACTGAGACAACTGGATGCTTTTACTCATGTACAGAGGAAGGAAATAGCTGGAGGAGAAAACTTCTGATAATATTTTTAAATATGTTATAATGGTAAAAATAATTTATAACCCCCCAAAGAAAGAATTAACTATATATTTTATAGTTTACTCATTATATTTGATCATGTCAATTATACCACAACTGTTCCAAGTAATGAATTTTCTTGATGACTCTGAAATAAATGTAATTAGAATCAGTTCAATGCAGTTTCAATCAACAAATATTGAGTAATTGACATGTGCCATGCACTATGCTAAATCATGGGAACATTGAGTAAGGAGGTACCTTTATCTTCTTTGAGTAGCACATATCCTATGAGCAAACCAGACTTGTAAGTAAATAAATTACTCAAAAGTAAAAAAACAAAATATAACAGTGTGATCATTTTAAAGAATATAGGAATAGCCATAGGAGAAATCTTTGACCTCTGTAAGAAAATATACTGTTGTAACAGAGAAGGGAGAATCTAAGGGACTCAAGGATGAGATACCAAATGAAGTGATGCCCGAGTCAGATTGTAAAGGATGACTCATTAAAGGCACAACAAGGGGGAGTCTTTCCAGGCGGAAAGGGCAATATGTGCACAAGGACCAAGGCATATCTTTGGTAAAGAGGAATTTGAATTGACTCACCATGTGTACTCACAGAAGACAAACATTTTTTTATGCACTGATTAAATGCTGAGTGCTGACAATTTAAAGAGCACAAGACCCAGTCCCTTCTTTCAGAAAACCCAATCTGAAAGCACAGGAAAGAGAGACAGACTAAGTTAATAATTAAAATTAGGAGAACCACAGGGTCTCTGAGAACATAAAGGAAGAGAGGCTGGGTTTTCACTGCACTTTCTATACAGTCTGCAAGAAGGTTCATGCCTCTGCTAGACCACCGGGTCATACTACTTAGAAGGCTGGTTGGGATGAAATGACCTTTCTTAAATAGAGCAGTAATAAACAGAGAAGAGTTTAACCAGAGACAATTAGAAAACCTCAGTAGCACAATTCAAGGGTGGGTTGACACAGCCCCCATCTAGCCAGCCTTTCTGATATCCTGATTTTTATAAGCCATCATTTCCCATTACCATATAGTGATGTACTGGATAGAATTTTTCTTTAAGAGCAAAGACAACTCAGAAAGATGAATGTGTACTGCTGAGCTAAGGAATTAATCAACCTTAGGAAGATGAATCATTTATGGACATCTCATTCATTAGGAAGCCACTAATTTGGCATTTGTGATCACTTACATTTTTATATCTTTACTTTCCGTAAAGACAGCATTGATAAATGTATACATTGTAGGCATAAGTATAGGAAAATGTTTAGCCTCCATAAGAAAATTCAATGTATATATTCAGCAATAATGTAGTGGTAGAGCCAGAACTAGATTCTAGACCTCCTATTTCCCAGTCTAGCACTTTTTCTCCTAGTTCATATTTAAAAGTGCTATGAAAAACATCACTTTTATATAATGATGCATATGAGCTACTTGTGTGAGTGAAAATAAAATAATAGTTGCTATTATTATAAAATTTCTGTATTAAAAGTATTTACCTAAGTACTTCACATATGTAAAGTAATTTAGTCTTCAGAAAGAGTTTATAAGATATGAAGCACTATTATCCCCATTTTACAGGTGAGGATACTCAGGCCCGGAGAAGTTATGATTCTTGGCTAAGGTCCTATAGCTACTAAGAAGTGGTAAAGCCTGGGCTACAAATCCTGGCCATTCGCCTCCAAAGCACTACACTGGACTGCCATTTTCATGCTCTTTTAGTAACTGAACTTAGAATTTGGTAATTTGAGGAATAATCCCTGACTAATGATGTGCTATCAGGAAATACGTTGGCTTATTTAGGGGTGCAGGAAAACTCTGGTCTCAAGGCCTCTAGACTTTGGATGAAAGGAGACAGATTACAGTCCTGGAGTTCTGGAAGAAATTACCTAGAAGGAAAGTCATCATGGGTAGAAAGTAGACCCCATACCAGAGTAGCCCTGTAGAAGTCTAAGTTTGTAAACCAGGCCCTGGGTAGATACAGAATTGGTGACAGAGGATATGATTGGTACCTTAGGACTCTAAAAAGAAGCCTATTGAAGTAGGTTCATTTTAAACACAATGTGGGCTACAATAAAATGGATATGGTGAGTTCTCTGAGGTGGAAAAAAAAAGAATAGAGAAAAAAGAACATTTGCAAGTGTATAAAGATGGAATCAGGCTGATTTCATGGGATAAGAGGGAGAGATCCCTGCGGGATTTGAGTTCATTACGGCTTATTCCAAAGGCAATGGGTTTTTACCAAATCCTAATCCTAAATCAATATTGTACAAATTTCAAGTGAGGGATCCTCGGTGTTAGAGCCAGGGCTTGACTTTGAGAGGTGAGTGGAAACGCAGAAGGCTGAAGCAGGCTAATTCTCTGGTACTCCTTCACAAATATTTTGTTGCATATTTATTCAAAGTTTACTTTGGGAGACTCAGCACAATATTATATACCCACTCAGCAACACAAATGTCATGTGGTTCACCAAATCCATACTCACCATAGGGCAGTTTAGATACCATCTGGTGCACCTTGCACATGCTACGCTGTGAATTTGTAGGTCCTTTTACACCCCATGGAGCTTCCCAAAGTCTTCTTTCAAACCTTGTATAGAATTTCCAGAGAAGATTTACAATGAACACATTTTTTTTTTTTTATTCAGTGACATTTCCAATGAAGTTGAAAGCCCCCTTGAGATTAGAGCTCCTAGCAAGCACTCCGCTCGCGTTCTGCTAATACGACTCTCATAAGAGTAGGTTCTAGTTCTGGATGTGTCCAGAAAAATTCATGTGACTGGGCAATTTGTTTCCCTGCCACAAACGCAGCTACCTTATCCATCAAGTGAGGCTACTGAAAAAAAGTCAGACACAAAAGAATACACAGTGTGTGAATAATTTATATGAAATATCCAGAAAGGAAAATCGTACAGACAAAGGCAGATTAGTGGTTTCTAAGGGCCGGCCTGGAGGGAGGGGCAATGAGAAGTGGCTGTGAGTGGGTACAGGCTTACTTTTTAGGGTGATGAAAATGTTCTATGGTTAGATAGTGGTGATGATTGTACAACTTTGTGAATATAGTAGAAACAATTGGATCGTATACATTACAATGGTTAATTTCATGGTATGTGAATAATATTTCAATTAAAATAAACATATGGAAGCCTTTTCTACCGCTGACATTTTACAGTTTCACAAGTAAGATTTTATTTATTTATTTTTTTAACTCAATTCCACCTACAACATAGTAGGAAGTCAAAAATATTTTCTGGTCTGGTCTTCTCTTTGCTCCCAGGCTGCATACCACAATTATTGATTCTTTATCCAAGTGCTGGTTTTCTTAGCAGAGAGAACTTGATAATTATTAGGAAATTTGCCAGATGGGCAAATTTGGGAAGAGGGGAAGATAGTCTCTTGGATTTTAGCCTTAAGAAATGGAAGATAAGTATATTTATCTCAGTGGGCCTCTGCCCCATTTCACTGAGCAGTTTAAGCCTCAATTCAAGTGATTTGGCCCCAATACAAATAGCACACATTATATGCAAATTTCCCCAAGCATATGAACACAATCACATTCACAGTTGGAGGAAAGTGAAACAAAATCTATATATAACCACACAATCACTTATTATGCTAAAAATACCCTCTTTCAAGACACATCTTTTTTTTCCTGTGGTTGGAAAATAAATTTGTACTATGCCCTCTGTGGCACTAATGATCAATTATAAAATTATGGCATAAAATTTTAATCAGCTATTTTTTCCCCTCTGAGCCATTGATTCTTGAAAGCAAAGAAACAGTGCCTTTCTCCTGTTTCCAGGCCTTTGGGCAAAAGAGATCATTTTGAACACCTGTTTTGATCTTAAAAATTGTAAAATCCCAGCATGTATATGGTGATGCATGACTCCTAGTTTTGTGGCATGTACTACACTTGTGTCTGGGGATACAGCCGCTTAGGTGGAGTCTGGGGAGCTTTTATTTGTTGTTCCTGATCAGCAGCCATAACTGGAATTGCTGCAGTATGGAAGGAGGTATTGCTTTCCCCTTGGAGATGCCTCGAAGCTCCCCACCACTAATAAGGTTCAGTACTGAGAGAAGGAGAAGGCAAAATGAATACCAGGCTTTTTATCTTCTTAACACTCCGCACACCCATATGGCTTTATCTTCCTTCTATGGTGATGGAAGCAGTCAAAACAACCTTATGGCTTATAAAAATGTTTTCCATGCTTTTTTTCAAAAACTGCTGGTATCGGTGATATTTTTTGTAAGTGTATACTGTATAATTGTCCCTCAGTCTCTGTGGAGAATTTGTTCCAGGACCTCCCTCAGATACCCCGATCCATGGATGCTCAAGTCTTTGATATAAGACGGTGTAGTATTTGCATATAATTTATGCATATCTTCCTGTATGCTTTAAATCATCTCCAAATTACTTATAGTCCTTAATACAACATGAATGCTAGGTAAACGATTGTTTTACTGTATTGTTTAGGAAATAATGACAAGAAGAAAAAATCTGTACATGCTCAGTACAGATATAGTTTTTTTTGCTGAGTATTTTGGTTGTGTGGTTGGTTTAGACTACAGATGTGGAACCCATGGGTGAAAAGGGCCCTCTGTGTTTGCTGGGAAAAGCTATTTTCTTTGACCAAAGGGGAAAAATTAGAAAAGACTTTATGTGATTTCTTGGGGGCTCAGAAGCCTGTGGAGGTGTGGGGAGTGGCAGGTGGTAGGGCTGGACATGGTAGACTGGGAGGAACAATATATATGTGGTTAATGTAACGAGAACAGGTACATGGCTGGATACCTGTTCCGGAGGCATCCAGTACCTGTTCCGGGCTGTTCCGGACAGCCCTCATATATAAGCATATTAACAGCCCTAAGAAGCTTACAGAAACACTGGTTTTCCCTGTTTAGGAAAGTGACCTACAGGTTAAAAATCTCAACTGTTATCTTGTCACTGATGACCTCCGAAGAAGTGAAAACTTGTGTTTCTCACTTTATCTCACTTTTATATAAAAAACATCTTCAAACACTGTATTGTTCTCATTTTCAACTGAATGTTTTCCTTGAAATTGGAAAAGTATCATCTTTTGGGGACTCTTCTGGGTCATCGTATCTAGTCTCCTAACTTCAAGAACACATATAAGCTATGCTTTCTGCATAATTCAGATTAGTTACCCCTACTTTCAGCTAACACAAAATCCCTAATCTCAGTGGTTTAATACCAAAAATGTTTATTTCTGCCTCATATCACAATCCACTGTAGGTTGGGTGGTTCTCCTCCCAAGAGTACCGAGGGATTCCAGTTCCTTCTATAATTTGGTTCAATCGTATGATAGTCTGTAACTATACATCTTATCTATAGCTCTACCAATTTGAGGGTCTTTCACTTCTAGCTTCACGGATGCAGTGAGAGGGCAGACTGAGGTTCTTGTGGGAGATTTTTAGGACCATGCCTGGAATTGGCTTTCTTCTCTTATTTCCAAATTCTTTTGGCCATATCTAGATACAATCTACCACACAAGAAGCTGGAAATGATGTTCTCCTGTGTTCTCATGAAGGAGAAATGGGATCAGAAAGCATCAAGTCAGTCTCTGATTAATCCTGTCTGGTCACCAAGGACCAATTTCATTCTTCCTTTTAAACATGAAATATGCTCGCCTCTTCTCCACTAGATCCAGATGTGTGTCCTCATGATCTGATAATCCATGAAGATGTACATCTTCCCCCAATCTCCCTCCTTGGCTACCACCACTAGATGAGCAATAGTGGAATAAGGATGGGATGATTGAAACTTGTACTTTTGTTTATTAAGGGAAAAAATACAAGACACATAAATCATTAGTTATAGTGGATACCATGGTACCCTGTCCAGATCTCCCTTAAGGACCAAAGCTCTCATCTGCCCAGCTGCCAAGAGTATTGGCTGCTGATGGCTCATAGCCAAGTCCCCCTCCAGGAGCTGCCCTCTGAAGGAAGCTGCTTTGACCAAGGTTATGGCCTGTCCTGTGGCAGCTTGTGCCCAATGATTAATGTGAGGTGCAAAGACATAGACTCTTTGCCTTACTTGGGACAACTCTGAAGGACTCTCTCAGCCTCTGAGCTCCTATGTAGTTCCCTGAGTCCCTTGTTGCAATTACTTTATGGGTTCAACTTTCCCTTCATCCTAATCCTACTTCCCTAACTCCTTAAAGGTGGAGTTTCCCAGGGCATTTTCCAAATAGAGCTTTGTGTACACATATCTTAGGATCTCTGAGTCTGTTTCCTGGAGGACCAGAGTTATGACACTGGTTATAATTGTTCTGAAATTTCACAGAACTGATATTTAATACAAAGTCCTCCTAGTCTGAGTGGGTGAAGGAAGTTCCTTTTAGGCTCTGATTTTGATCTCTGATGGAAAAACTCCATTGTCTTTTGTAGTACATGGCCTGTGGCTTTACCTTCAGAGGTCTAGTAGTTTCTCTGAGGACATCTAAAGTCGAGCTTGGAAAGTATCCCATTGTTAGGGGCTTTAAGGCTTTTCTCCTACTTGTGATAGATGAGGATCCTAAAAGTTACTTTAAGTCTCAAAGGACCAAGGACAGTTTGAATGAGTTTGTGATTACTTTGGCAATGCAGTTCTTTCAATACCTTCATGGCTTCTAATCTCTATTCTTCCCAGTCAGTTTTGTGTCCAGTGACTACATTCTAAATTCCTTCCCAGACATAGTTCTCAGACCTTCTCTATTTCTTTGCTTTTTCACATCCCCACCCCTCTGTCTTAACTAAAGGTATCTTGAGGCTATCAGAACTGAATCGTATTGATTGAAGCAGAAGTTACCATTGCTCCGAGTCACTTCATTTAGCTAAGAAGTTTTTCCTAGACTTTGCATTTTAAAGTCTCTAAACATTTCATGTCTTACTTTTGGGAACCTGGAATCTGTTAGCCTTTTAAACTCTGAAAAGATCATGAATTTCTAGACTTTTTCTAGACATTCTCTTTCATTTCTGCCTGTAAAGTATCTAATTCTTCTTTGAGCTCTTATCTTATAATATCTTGTTAAAGACAGCCCTTAGTAGCCAAGGCACTCTACTAAGATTCTGCTTTTCAAGTTTTTCTATTAGAGCTGTTTGTTGACTAGTCAACACTATCTGTATCCCAAAAAAACTACAAGAGGGAATGAAATCAAATATCTTGTACCTGCATATCTGTACTTCTAGCTAAGAGAGCTCCTTTGATGTTAATATCCTAACGCTTAACCGCTGTCATTTATTTTATCTTTTTGATATGACAGCCTTCCACTTCAACTCACTGATTTCTGCATGTTACATAATCAACAATCTGGAAATCTTGGTGACTTAGCACACAAAGAGTTGAATTTTCCCTCATGTCAGAGTTTGCTGCAGATTGTACCGGTTTCCTAGGTTTCCCTCGAGGAGATGAGTCCATGGTTCTTCCATCTATTATCTCCAGGTCCTTTTGTTTATGCCATAAAAACCTCAAGACCTCAAGAAGATTTTAAGGGCTAGGCTTGTAAGTAGTGCATGTCACTTCTGCTCACATCCTGTTGTCCAAAGTAATTTGAAAGTAGTCTTTGTGGTCCAGAATGGCCACAAAAGATTCTTGGAAATTCAATCTTCCTCTATTCTTGGAAAATGGTAGAAAGATTAGGCACAATCTTGATACTCTCAATTTTCTGTCTCTCTAACCTAAATTTTCCCTGAATTGAAACTATGTATTAAATGATATCAAAAGATATATGTGGTATTTTAGCTTAATGAGTGCTTTTGCATATATTATATTTTTTGACCCTCAAAACATCCTGTGCAACACATATTTTCATCTTCCTTTACAGATAACACTGATGATCCTGAGTCTAATCCTTTTATATTTGTAAAGCTTCTACATGTGCTAAGCAGTCTGCCAGGCATTAATGACAGAAAGTTGCCCCCAAATAGACACAGATTCTGTTCTCATGCTTATACTGTACTGTTAGAAATAGGTATTAACTGAAAAATGATATTAGTAAATGTATATTTACAAATGAGATAAGTGCTCTGTAAGATATCTATATGATTGTACAAGAAAATGTATTTAAAAAATAGTCTATGTGTTTTCTTTTTGAAGTGATAATAATATTTTAAAAATTAAATTATTATGATGGGTGCACAACTCTGTAAATATATTAAAATACCATTAGTTGTACATTTTAAATGGATGAATTTTTAGAACATGTAAATTATATCTCAATAAAGCTGTTAAAAAGAGAGAATTATATGCAGGGAAAAATATAAGATAATTTACACATGCTAAATGAATCACATAAACTATACGTGCTGCAGAAAATAAAAAGAGTAAAACTATTACTAGACTTTTCTATCAGTTTTCAGTCAGTTTCCTTAGACTTTTTTAAAAATAAATCAGGAAATGTAGAAAAATAATATTTAAAAAAAATTCCATGCCAACCCACTAACTCTTTATTTTTAAATCTTGTCTTTTGCTAGGGGCGAATTTTGTTAATGATGGTAGAATAGAAGCCACAATTTCCCTTGATGGCTTCTTCTGCAGCAGAAACAAACATTGGTATAATGTAATGTCATTTTTATCTATTAATTAATAAATTAATTATGTTTTTGCTTAGCAAAACAAGAGGCATTGAAAGTATAAACAAAACAAAACAAACAAAACATAGCCTAAACTCAGGGGCTCAAGGAAAAGTTCCTTGGAGAATTCTAAACTTGTTATCTAAAAATGAATTGGAGTTAGGGTAGAAGGAAGAAGAAAGAACAGCATTCTGAACAGAGGGAGTAATTAAGGAACTAAAAAAGGCTTGTGTGGCTAGAGAACTGTTAGTAGAAATCAGGCTGGAGAGGCCAGGAAGGCCTATATTCTTTCTTTGTTTTGATTTGTTTTTTTAAATTTTAGAATATCACAGGGGTACAAATGTTTTGGTCACATAAATTGCCTTTCCACTGCCTGAGCCAAAGCTACAAGCATGCCCATCCCCCACACAGAATGCATCGCACCCATTAGGTATGAATTTACCCATCCCTTCCACCTTCCTCCCACCTGCCTGATCCCCATGAATGTTACTTCCACATATGCACAGGAAGGCCTATATTGTGACAACCACATAGAACCAGTCAAGATGTTTTACTTTTATTTTCCAAAAACAATGGGAGACTAGTGAAGAGTTTTAAGGGGAGAGACAAGGTTAATTTGGGGAGGAGCATTTCTTTTTTTGTTAAGTCCATCTCTATGATTTAAATTACTTGCCTATGTTAAGCTTCAAGTGGTTGAATTGGAGTCCTGAACTCAAGCCACCTGGCCATGAGGGCCACTGGACAGTACAGAGTGAAGTGGGGAAAAACCACTTATGGTGCCAGGACTCTTTGTGACACAAGAAATATACTCAGAAGTATATAACTGTTGAACAAATCAAAGTTCCTTACTGTGCCAACAGTGCGCATCCTTGGGAGTGAGTCTGCTTGCACTAAAAGGTAGAAAGCAGAAGGTTCTGAGAGGTACTGGCTCAATGTGGACTCAGCAGGGACTGCTCAATTGTGGACGCAGGTCACATCTCTGAGAAGCTGGGGAGGCACTGACACCCGTGTGTGTCTATCCATTCACTGTTGTCTTTGATCTCCTGTATATCTATTTCACTGCTTATTTGCTGGTTTAGTATTAAACCAAAGGAAAGGCAAACTTTCCAAATATGCATCTCTATTCCAGGTATGGTTGATGTGCAGCTTGTTCAAAGTGGCATGGCCATATGTCATTTTCAGCTGGCACCAGCTCTGATTAATCAGTGTTCATGCCAAACCAGTCAACTTTTACTGCTGACTCTGGCCAGTTTTCAACTTGGACACAGCTTTTGTGACTCAGCCTAGCTCAGCCTGTCTATGAAGTTGGAGTAGAGATCTGTTGTCATTAGATAAAAGATTCTGCCTTCTTTCCCTCCAAAGCCTCAAGTGGGGACTGGCAGAGGATTCTCTCATGTTTGGTAGAATGGGTGGAGACAGTTAAGATAGGTACAGGAGAAATAATGGAAATAATATATCAGTCAAAATCTCTGGGGAACTCCTCTGAATTGAAGTCTTGTACTCAGACAGGCGGTAGAGGGGGTTTCCCACTTATGCCCCAACCATCCTGGGAAATTCTCCAAAGCTGCCCCATAACTTTGTGCCTGCTCCATGGCTGAAGTTAGTGAGTCTGGGGACTGTTTTTTCTTCCTATGAAGCTAAGTGCAGGTGAAAAATAAATGTACCTTCTATTTATAAAGATCCTATAGTAGATGCTGCAGTAGAGACATCACACATGTGATCATATTTAATCTTCACAACAAAGCTTTATGAATATATGATTGTCCTCATTTTATAAATGAGAAAAGTGAGTGTCAGGGCAGGTAACTAACAATAAAGATTATGCAGGTAGAAAGTGGCAGAGTGGGGATTCAAACCCAGATCTTTCTAATACCTCAGCATAAGCTCCTTTCTTAAATATTCAACACTGCTTCCCTGAAAGACAATTTTTTATGTGTCTTGCCAAAATGTATAAGTCCAACTGGAGTCATAGGTGGCCTTCTGTAAATGTATATTGAGTTGTCTCTTCTTGCATAGGTTATTTTAAGTGCTTTGGGAGTACGGGAAAAGATCCAAAGTGAGGTGGTAACTATCTCATTCAAAATGTTGATCTTTAGGCACAAATGAGCAAGGTTAATTTGTAAGCAAACCTATCAGAATGAATCCTAATGAAAGCCAAGTCCTCATCCGAGAAGTCCTCTTGGAAAATGCCCACTTATCCCAGGGGTACTGGGTGGTATCAGAGAATAAGCATTGGCTTTGACATCACAGGGCCTATGTGGAAGCTTAGCTCCACCACTTCCCAACTGGCCAAGCTGGGGCAAACACTTTTCTCTGTGACTCTGAGTGTAGAGAAAGATATGATTGCCAAACTTGTAGATGCACTTTATAATAATGCCTCTAACACTTTTTCTCCCTCTCTTCCTCTCATTTTCTCTCTCTTTCCCTTCCTCCATCCCTGCTACCTGCCCTTTTCCTTCTTTCCTTTCTTCTGGTCCTTTCTTCTTTTCCTTTTTATCTGTCAGGAAAAGATGCCCATCTCCAGCCACATCTGCCCATGGTATGTTCTGCATTGACAATTCTGATTGCTTCCCATCGTGACGGTGTTCTCACTTCTATGCCTTCTTGGCTTCTCTGCCTGGAGTGGTTTTCATTTTGTGTTGCCTTGGTGAGATTTTACTCATCCTTCAAGATCTAATAGAAGTATCACTTCTTCATTGTCATCTTTCCCATCTTCCTTCTACTTCCCCCTCCCTAAATGTAATTGGTTGCTCCTATCTCTTATCCCTTTGCCCAAACCATACCTTGTACTTACCTCCATGGCTAGGGATTTTAGCTTCAGCCTACACATAATCATGTCTGGCTCCTTGGTGAAGCAGAACTATCCCAAGACATTTTACAAGGAGGGTTGAGGCACCTCATGGATGATAATTCATCTTAATAAGGAAGCCAGGGAAAGAATCTTGTGCTAGCCTTCGGAAAAAAGGAAAACAGTATGCTGTCTACCACTAGGATTTACCCCACCCTTGTGCTATGTCCCTGGCTCACCCGTACTTGAGTCTGCATTACAGAGGGAAAGATAATTGGGAATAAAAGTCAAATAAACTTTTTTGAATACGCACAGAACTCTTTGAACATAATGAAATTGTAGACATTCATTCTATAATATCTACCAAAAAACCACAGTGCACCTGAAAAGCACTGAAGCTTGGTACCCAAAAATCAAGGGAAGTACCTGATACGGGTGACAGCAGCTAGTAAAGATGGGATCGAGAATTTGTTTTGAACTCCACACCCATTCTGTTCCCCTTCACTGCCTCTTAAAGACATGTTACTTAATAAATACCAGTTTGAAAACTGTATTTCCATCTCTTCTTTACCCTTAATTTTATGTAAAATGTCAGGAAAGACACTTGATCTCTGTTGTCCCTCATATTTTCCATCAGTGAAATGGGGATAACATTTTCCACCTGCCTGTTGGTGGCTTGGAGGTAGATTATAACTTAATGTTTGAAAGACACCATGAAGGAAGAGAGTAAGGTGCAGAACAACGATGCAGTTGAATTCTTTGACACTTTGACGAGCATTTATTGAACTCTGACTGTGTCAGGTATAGGATAGACACTGGAGTAAAAACACAAAGAAATGACAACAAAGTAAGTAAACTTACCAAAACATCACAACAAAGGCAATGAAACTTTACTGAAATCCAGTATGACTTACGCATGCGGAACAGAGAGTTTCCATATGATAATCTGATGCGAGATTGTGAGCCTGGTAGGCTGTATGCCAGGGAATGGTCAAAATGGAAAACACTCACTTAACTTCATAGGATCAGCCAAATCTCTGCCAAAAGTTATTTTGCTTTTTCTGACCTCTATGAGCTGACAGGTACAAACCTGAATTCTCAGCCTCCTGCCCAGGAGAATGATCTGCAAATGCCCCAGGGTTCACGCGGCTGCAGAAGTGTGCTAAATTCTCCAAAGTTTTCTCATCTCCAGAGTCCTGGTCTTCTCTGACTCTTGCCAATTTTTATTGTTTTATCAACACGGAAATGGAAGGGAAAGCCATTCAAGTCAGAGGGAAGAACAAATGCAATGTCAAAAAGACAACAAAAGCTGTATTAGCTTTGGGAAAGTTGGAGCAGTCAATGTCAACTCAAATGCTTACAAGGGACATACAGGTAACGTGAGTGAAGCAGGCAGAAAAGAAAATTACCCCTGGAGAATTGCATACATAGTGGGGATTACGAAAAATTTCAAGTACAAAATCATCTAATGGGTCTGGCTGCTACGAAGCATGGACTAATTGCTGCCACATGGAAAAACAGGTTTTTAATTTTAAATTAAAAGCAGTGAAATAGCATTTTTAATGCAAAATCTCCTGATTTTTAAACATTGGCTTAATTTTCCTTTTAAAACAATGAACAGGCCAAGCTATATGCTGCCTGTTCCCTGCCTCTGTCTTAGATTCTGATTTTTCCTATTTGTAAAATTGGATGAATAATTTCTATTTGATAGTGGTGTTAGGATTACAATATTTTATATCTAGTATTAGCTTGATGCATGTAACTCTTATTAATGACACACATATTCATTAATGAATAAATAATCAGAATATGATAAATGTGCTACTTAGGTAATGCCTCCTTTTAGATGTACTCAATCAGAAACTTGCTATCTTCTTCTGTGGAATATTACTGAATTAATTCTTTGGCTATAGGGTTGAACTCAATCAAAGATAGATTAAATTTTCTTTGCAAGATAATTTTGTCTTGTTGTGCCTGTCTACAGTAATGCATTAAGAAATTTTCTGCACTTGTAGCTAAGCTCAGTGAAAGAGAGAGTCTCATGACTGATTGATGATGTCTGCCAGGGTCTTAGAAAGTGGGAGTGGCCACACATATACACCCATTTGCCATTCCTAAACCGAATGATTTTTAAGTCCATGTCCAGCCCTGAGAGTATATAATTAAGATTTAATCAAATTTGACCTGCCTTTAATGGTACACAAATTATTCAGAGGTCTACATCGTGAAGATCAGTGTCAATGAAATATTGATTAATGGAGACTTCTATGTGACAGACTGTTGCCTAAACCAGTTTTGTCTGTTCTTATTCTTATGCCACATCCACAGTCAGCACTTCACAGAACAGAATTATTAACTAAGTTATCTAATGTCATTATTTTTTATCATGCATGATGAACTCCTGTATGTTTCATTTGGGTTTAATTTGAGACACACTTACTAGGTTCTGTTCTGTATGCATGATTCTGAGAACACCCTGATGAAACACTGAGTGTCTTTACTAAGTGTGTTTCCTGGCATTCTAAGTAACACAGATGTGAGATCAAAGGAATAAAATATAAGGTGAGATGTGTAATCACAGACTTTTCTACCATTGCTCCTCAAACTTTTCTACCAAAATTGAAGAGATCAATTACCTACATGAAGAAATCTGGAGCCAGAATCCACAACAGGCATTTACAAGAGTAAATATGTTTTTTTTTTTTTTTAGCATGCTCCGGAGCATTTGTGTTGTTTCTTTTTCTTTAATTTTAGCATATTATGGGAGTACAAATGTTAAGGTTACATATATTGCTCATGCCTTTTGTTTGATATTTTTTTAAAATTTAAAAACTCTGCATAATAATATATCCACTCTTCTGATTTATTGGGGTTTTTAAATCTTAAAATTGGTAACCAAAAGAAGTATGCCAGGCTTTCCATGTGGATTTACATGCCCGTACAAAGACTCAGCTCAAGAAGCAGGGATGTCTCTAGCAGAGAAGCAATATTGAGTGGGCAAGAAAGAAGTTGTTAATCTTATTATTTTTTTTTTAAATAAATAAGAAAAAGCTTCATAGCTGAAACTGGATCTGAGTGGAGGTCAGGAAAGACAATCCATTCAGAGGAAAGAGCTTGCATGGAGACATGGAGATATTAAATAGCATAGCATCTCCTGGAAACTAGAAATGGTTTTGTACTTTTGTATATGAAGTTTCCAGATTGAACATGGCATGAATAAGGCTAGAGAGGGAGGAAGGAGCCAGTGTGTACAATAAGCGGCTCTGTTAGAAACATCATATTCTTTCCAAATATGTATTTTTCATTATTTTTTTAAATTTCTCTGTTCCTTCTTGCTTGACTTCCTACTCATAGACCAAAAGGCAGATCAGGTGGAGTGTTTTTTTTTTTTTCTTTCTTCATTCATAAACTGTCCTTCTAAAGCAAATCGTCCATGACAAACCTCTGCTTGGCCTTGGCCACCTATCAAAGGCATCCTCTCACTGGTGATCAATGGTTCATCTAGCACTGGAAACAAGCCAAAAAGGAAACAGCCACTGATGAAAGAGAGAAGCAGCAATGCGGTGAGACCGAAATGTCCTGACCAGAGTGCAGGCTGAGTGTTTCTTCTTAATGAAAAGCACTCTGCCATTGTAGAGATTATTCACTGAATGGCCCATATAGGGGTGGCAATGTCCTTTGAACGTCATTAATAAGCCACCTTCTGTGTTGAAACTTGTGATCCTTTTGAGGAAATATTTACAATAGAAAGCTAGCCTATGCTGCAGAAAACCAGCTCTACTTTGAGGGTCTGACAACCAAAAAACCTTTGAAGAGGTCCTTTCTGCTTCCTTTGGCAACCTGCTATAGTGGTACCTTTCCAATTTACAGGTTCTGATTCTTACCAGAAAGAACTTCAAGAGGTCTTCCCATGCACAGAATTAGAAGCAACAATATTTCTCTTCCTGAGAACCAAAAGTAGTACTTTAAATAATCTTTGTAATGTGCATCATCTCTGAGGTCTTCTGCAAATACTCCACAAATGAATTAGTTGGCTATATTTCCAAATTTTTTTTGGATTATATTCGTATCTTATGCACTCTTAAGACTGCTGTGGTAAAGAGGGTTCTGGGAGTAATGGGAACTGTCAGTAAGAGTGTTTCTACAGTATTGATACATCAAAATACAGTGTATTAGTGAGAGCTACTATGTATGTACTGCACCTTTGCTTGTCTTCTGTTCTATGTACATGGCATACTTCATCTTCTTTGGTTAACATATATGCTCAACAATGTCTTAAGGATCATATAATTACTCTTGTTTCAGAGATAGGGGAGAGGCTCACAGAGGTTAATTATCTTTCCCAAATTTATAGCAATATAAGTGTCAGAACTGGCATAGAACCAATAGCTTTGGGTTTCCTGGTATTTTCTTTTAATCTATATCTCCAACAGCAACTCATGCACCTGGTTCCTTTGTCTCTGTAGTTCACTATGTCTAAAATGCTTCTTTACCCATTTTTTTAAAAATTCATTTCACTCTTTTCTTTAAGATTTGAGCTTGGATGTCACAACTGGTAGGCAGCCCTACATAACTTCCCAAAGTCTCAGCCAGGTGGTTGCTGCCTATGGTCCATAGCATCTTGTGCTTTCTTTCTTTCTGCAACACCTATTGCGCTGTTCAGACTGCTTACTCCGAGGTCCAGCAAGGCAGCAACCATGTCCTTCATCTACACATGTCACACAGAATACCTGGAAGAAAACTGGTACTTAATAGCTGTTAGTAGCCCATCAAATAGTTTGTATTTCTATGGTGCTGAGGCTTTAAGAAAACATTGATGTTATCTGGCTCATTTAACAATGTGTAAAAATAGGTGTGATCACTAAAGAGTTATACCAAGTGAAACATTATAATTGAATGTAAGCAATTTATTTTCTTTCCTGGCCCCTTGAAAGAAATTTCCAAGAGTTAGGTTGGGAGCAGGAGACTAGCTCCTCCAATGGGTTTTCAGGGAAAGTGACAACAGAAGATACATTCTGCTGCTGTGGTGTCCCTTAAGAAGAAACTTTAGGTGAGAAAGAGCTAATATTGAAATCAGAGTAAGCATAGCATCAGCTAGTCTCAGATGAGAGAAGATGACAGGAGTCAACAAACCTCCAAATACCTGTGAACTCAGTCCATGCTTATATTACCTTGAACTTGATAGTTTATGCTAGCAGTGTGACTTATGGTAAATGCCAGTTTTTGTATGCTTGAGACTCTGTCATGCTGTATCAGTTTGACCTCTAGTGGGTGGGAGACTGATAACTACGGTTAGTTGCTCAGGTGTTGCATGTTTATGTAATTAACAACTCCTCCTCTAACCCCCCAGGCCAAGAGTCAGGTGAGCTCCCTTGGCTGGCAATACTTCAAATGTGTTGTTATTACACATCATTGCTAGGAGAATTAAGTACAAGCCCATGCAATGCTCCTGAGAGGAGACACCTGGAAGCTTAAGCCTGGTTTCTCCTGGACTTCACCCATATGCCTTTTTTCCTTTGCTAATTTTCATCTGTATTCTTTTGTTGTAATAAACTGTGATGGTGAATACATTACAGTTCTTCTAGTGAATCAATAAACATGAGGTGGTACTGGAAACACAGTAGTATTTTTATGTTCATTAAGGTCAATGTATTTTTGAGATAGAGTCTGGCTCTGTTTTTCTGGCTAGAGGGCAGTGGCATCATTACAGCTCACTGCAACCTCAAACTCCTGGGCTCAAGTGATCCTTCTGCCTTAGCCTCCTGATTAGCTGGGACTGCAGGTGCATGTCACACCAGGCTAATTTTTCTATTTTCAGTAGAGATAGGGTCTTGCTCTTGCTCAGCTGATCTTGAACTCCTGAGCTGAAGTAGTCTTCCCACCTCAGCAAAGCATTTTTTTTTAATTTTCTCTGAGACTTCCTACTTGATCCACTTATTTAAAAGTATATAATTTGGTTTACAAGTGTTTGGAACTTTTTCTTTTTTCATTTTGTTTTGAATTTTTAGTCTCATTACCCTGTGGCCTGGGAACAATTATTTTTAATTTTTAAATTTATTGAGGTTTTATTTTATTTTTCTAATGTCCCTGAATGTGGTCTATCAAGGTATGTATTCCATGGCCACCTAAAAAGAATGTGCATCTGCTGTTGCTGGGTGGAGTGCTCTACAAATGTCATCTAGATCCTGGTGGTGAATGGTGTTTTGAGTTTTTCTACATCCTTGCTGAGTATTAGCCTAGTTTTTTTTTTTTTAATCAATTTTTGACAAAGGGATCTTGAAGTCCCAAAATATAACTATGGATTTGTCTATTTATTTTCTGAGTTCTAATAATTTTTTGCTTCTCATATTTTCCAGTTCTATGTTTTGGTGCATACATATTTAGAAATTCTATATGTTTTTGGTGAAGTGACCCTTTTATCATTATCTAATATTTCTCTCTCCCTCTTCTATAATTGTCTTTACTCTGAAATATACTTTATCTGACATTAATTTAGTAAGTTTTACTTTCTTTTAATTAATTTTTTATAATATATCTTTTTCCATTCATTTACTTTCAGGCTTCCAAAATGTCATATTTGAAAAGAGTTGTAGATAGCATATAGTGAGGCCATGTTTTTAATTACCTTGTCATTTCTATCTTTAATCAACATATTTAGGCCATTTATATTTAATGTAATTATTAGTATGTTAGAGTTTAGCACATCAATTTTTCATTATATTTTATGACATTTATAACATAATAACATAACATGACATTTATAACATAATAACATTTTATTTTTGTTTACTCTGTTATTCATTTTTATTTTTCTCTATTTTCTTTCTCTTGCCTTTCTGTGAGTTACTTGAACATGTTTTAAAATTCAATTTTGATTTATCTAGTGTTTTGACTGTATCTCTTTGTGTAACTATTTTTAGTGGTTGCTCTAGTAATTACATATATATAATACTTAACACAGTTACTGATATCATCCATTTTACCAGTTTGAGTGAAGTATAGAAATCTTATCTCTTATAACTCTTTATATTCCCCTATTTATAATCTAACCATATTAAACATTTTCTCTGCATTAATTTACAAACACTTCAAACACTATTACAATGTTTGCTTCTACCATCAAACATAATTTAGAAAACTCAAGAGAAGAAGAAAAATCTACTCTACCTGTATTTTTGTTTATCTTTTTATTTCTTCCTTTCTGATGTTCCTAGGTTCCTTTTCTTAAATTATTTCCTTTCTATTTAGAGAATTTTATTTAGCTATTCTTTTAGTGTAGGTCTTCTACTGAAAAATTCTCATAGTTTTCATTTATCTGAGGATATCTTGATTTCTCCTTCATTATGAAAGTATATTAATATATTGCTGCTACTAGGATTATAGATGGACAGTTTTTTTAGTATAGACAATCCTCAATTTATGAGCTTTCAACTTATGATTTTTCAATGATACAGTGGTACAAGAGCAATACACATCCAGTAGAGACTGTACTTTGAGTATCCATATAACTATTCTGTTTTTTACTTTCAGTACAGCATTCAATAAAGTACATGAGATATTCAACACAATAAATTAGGCTTTGTGTTAGATGATTTTGTCCAAGTATAGGCTAATGTTAGTGTTCTGAGAATGTTTAAGGTAGGCTAGGCTAAGTTATCATTTTCAGTATGTTAGGTTTATTAAATGCATTTTTGACTTATATATTTTCAGCTAATGATGAATTTATCAGGATGTAACCCCATTGTAAGTCAAGTAGCATCTATACTTGAACATTTTTTGCCACTTTCTTCTGACCTCTAGGATTTTTAATGAGTAATCTGCTATTGTTTGAAGTGTTTTTCCCTGTAGATAAGGTATCTTATCTCACTGTTTTCAAGACTTTTGATTTTAGAATTTTGACTATTATGTATTTTGATGTGAATTTATTTGGATTTATCCTGTTTGGGATCCACTCAGTTTCTTGAATTCATATGTTTGTATGTTTTTTCAAATGGGAAATTTTGGCCATTATTTCTTTGAGTATTTTTTAAATAGTTCCACAGGTTCCTGGAGCTCTGTTATATTTTTCCAGTGCATTTTCTCCATATTGTTCAGTATGGTCAATTTTATTGTTTTATCTTTCAGTTCAGTGATTCTTTCCTTTACATTCATTCTGATGTTGAACCCATCCATTGAGACTTTTAACTTGGTTGTTATATTGTTAAGTTTAACCTTTGCATTTATTTCTTGTCTTCAATTTCTGTTCTGAGACTTTCTATTTCATTGTTGAAGTTTTATATTTTTCCATGTGTGTTAAGGATGTTTGTAATTGCTTGTTAAAACATTCCGCTTCATTTTTATGATGGCTTCTTTAAAATAATTTTTAATTATTATTTTTAATTAATTAATTATTTTTTAAAATTTCAGCATATTATGGGGATGCAATTGTTTAGCAGATGATATGCATCATACTCATTGTGTATTTTTTTTTATTTCAGAAAATTATGGGGGTATAAACATTTTGGTTATATGTTATGACTTTGCTACACCCCAACTATGATTTGAGACATCCCCTTCCCCCCTACAATGCTCACCGCATCCATTAGTTGTGAGTTTACCCACCCCCAATCCACTAACCCCGAAGAATTGTACTACTGTGTGAGCACCTTAGTGTTGATTAGTCAGTGACAGTTTGATGGCGCATACATGTAGTACCTATTCTTCCATTCTTGTGATACCTCACTTCGGAGGATAAGCTCAAGCTCTATCCAGGAAAATAGAAGAGGTGCTAGATCACCATCATTTCTTAAAATTGAGTACTATTCCATTGTATACATATACCAAATTTTATTAATATACTCATGGATTGACAGGGATTTGGGTTGTTTCCACATCTTTGCAATTGCGAATTGTGCTGCCATAAACATTCGAGTGCCGATGTCTTTGTTACAGAATGACTTTTGTTTGTTTGGGTAGATGCCTAATAATATTGCTGGATCAAATGGTAGTTCTACTTGTAGGTCTTTGAGGTATCTCCAAATTCTTTTCCACAGAGGTTGCACTAATTTGCAGTCCCACCAGCAGTGTAAGAGTGTTCCTATCTCTCCACATCCTTGCCAGCATTTGTTGCTTTGGTATTTTTTTGATAGAGGCCAGTCTCACTAGGGTTAGGTGATATCTCATTGTGGTTTTGATTTACATTTTCATTTGCATTTCCAATGCATAACCATTTCTAATGGTTAGAGATGTTGAGCATTTTTTTATATGTTTGCTGGCCATTATTCTGTCTTGTTTTGAAAAGTTTCTGTTCATGTCCTTCACTCATTTATTGCTGCAGTTGTTTGATTTTTTTCTTGTTGATTTTTTTGAGATCTAGATAGATTCTTGTTATGAGCCCTTTATCAGATGTGCAGAGAGCTTACCCCACCTAAAATAATTTTTAAGATAATACTAATGTCTGTGTCACCTTAGTCTTCATGTTAATTAATATATTTTTACTAAACTTGAGATCTTCCTCATTTTTATTGTGATAAGTTTTTTTTTTATTGTATCTGTGATATTTGTAGTATTATGTTATGAGATTCTGAATCGTATGTAAGCCTTACATTTTAGCTAACCACTTTTGACACCTCAGTGGGGGAAACACTTTCTAAGCACATACTTATAACCTCTTAGTTATAATGCTGTGACTATCATCTGATCCCATGTCATACATAGCATTTTATTATCATGGTTTCTTTGCTATTTATTTGCTTATGACAGAAAGACTGCTTAAGAAAAGTCTAGATAATGGTTGATAATAGTTGATTTGAGACAAAATCACTTTGACCTGTATTGTTTTCTGTGAAAAACAGCTCGACTTGGGATTGTTTCAGAAAATCAGCTCCTTGTGGCTGTTTATCTATGATATCAGTTTATTCTGAATTTGATGTGTTCAGTGCAAGAACAAATATAAAGGTCATTTTAAAATTGCTAATGTATGTGGGAAAGCTTTAAAAATCTAGGCATAGTTGGTAAAGCTAAATTCATTTTAGCTATGAAAGGAGCTCCTATTTTATCTAGCTTTTTAAAAATAAATTACTTTTTATATTTATGTTTATCTAAAACATCTTAATAAGACCACAGTATAAGACTACAATTAGAAAACATATTTTTTCTCATCCTTGTCTGCTGAATCCCTCTACTCCCTTCTCTGCTGAATCCTTCCACTCCCTTCTCTGCTGAATCCCTCTACTCACCTATGATTGTGTTACTTGTGATAGTTTAATTCATACTAAATATTCTGCTTACAATCCATTTCTTCACTTACCAATTTCATGTAGTATATTTTCTATTAATTTTGTAATTTGGTGATGAGAATTTGTAACTCTTATCCAATTCTCTTATTGATTTCCATCATCATAATATTATAATATAATAAACTTGAATTAAGTTACTGCTTTGTGTTTACTTTCCATTTACTTGGAATATATTTTCCTGTAAATTTACCTGTGCATATCCTTATGAGTTAGATAGGTTTCTTATAGACAGTATATACTTAGGCAACGATTTTTCATCCATTCAGTTAGTCTATGTCTTTTAATTGGCACATTAATAACATTCACATTCAGTGTTAGTATAGATATGTGGAGTACTGTCTGTTTGTCACAGTGAATGATACCTTGTCATTTTCTATTTCCTCTTGTACTATTGTTTTGTAAGACGTATGAGCTTTAATTTTGAGTTTTTACACTCATGGGTATCTATTGTGCTTTTCCACACACAGTGCAGAATTGAGCATTTCCTGTAGCATAAGTCTAGAAGTGCCAAATTCCCTTAGTGTTTGATTATCTGGAAAGGTTTTTTTTTTCTCCATCATTTATAAAACATAGTTTTGTAGGGTATAAAATTCTTGGCTGGAAGCTGTTCTGTTTATGAAGATTAAAAACAGGGCCCCAAACCCATCCGGCTTGTAAGATCTCTTCTGAGAAGTCTATTGCCACCTGATGGGTTTTCCTTTGTAGGTTAGTTGCTGCTTTCATCTTGCAGCTTGTAGAATTTTCTCTTTCACTCTGACTTTGGACAAGTTGATAACTAGGTGTCTTAGAGATGTCCTATTTCCTATGAATCTTCCCAATATTTGATGACACTCATGTATCTGAATATCTGAATCTCTGTTGATACCAGAAATGTTTTTTTCAATAATTCCCTTGAATAGCTTTTCTCTGATTTTTGTTTTTTCTTCTTGTCCCACAGGGTTACCTATAATTTGTATATTGGCTCACTTTACATAGTCCCATAGTTCTCTGAGTGATTATTCATTCTTCTTTTTTCTGCATCTTAGACTGACTGGGCTAGTTCAAAAGCCTTGTCTTCAAGCTCTAAAATTTTCTTCTACTTGGTCTAGTCTATTGTTAAAATTTTCTGTTATATTTTGAAATTCCCTATGTAACTCTTTTTATTTTTTTTAAGTTATGTTACGTCCTTTCTTATATTGTCTATCAGTTAAGCAGCTTTTTCACTTCTTTCATTCATGTCCTGAAATACTTTTTTAGCTTGTGTGTGTTGGCTTTCAACTTTCTCTTCAATCCCATTCATCTTATTTGCCACCTATATTCTGAATTTCATTTCTGACATTTCAAAAATTTCCTTTTGGTTGGGGTCCCTCTTTCTATGTCTATTGTGATCCTTTGGGGGGTGTTGAACTAGACTACCTGATTTTTCATGTTGCCAGAGTTTTTTTGCTGGTTTCTTCTCATCTAAAATCTCTTCTCTCAGTTCAAGGCAGATAGCTTTGCAGCACTTCTATTCTCCTTTGCTGGGCACTTCTCTATTTAGTGAGAAGAAGGAAAAGTCCCTAGATGGTACTTTTGTGTCCTATCCTGGATTATTCATATGCTTGGAGAGGAATGGATGCACTGAGATCTTGTAATGTAGCTGTTCTACATTGTCCTGTTCCCCTTTGGTTGTCACAGTCCAAGAAGTCCTGGGGCATCTTTGTGTGGAGTGGTGGGTTGGTCCCTAGGCTTCTGTTGGAAGCTTGGGCAGGGCAATTGGTGAGTTCCTCTCCCCAGAGGCAGGCATTGCAGGTGATTGCTCTTCCTGGGTCTTCCTGCAACAAAGGCAGTGACTGCTTGGTGAGACTATCTTGGCAATGGCTACGTATGTCAGGGCTGTGAGCATTTGATCCGCCCATGTCTAGGTGTTCTGGTAGGATGTAGTGGGGTGGCAGCTTATAGCCAGTGGGTCTGTGGTAAAGAGATGGACTTCAAGCATGGTGTTACATGGGTCTGCAGAGGTATGGTCTACCACATGATGCATAAATCTATGTAGGCATGACCCACTGATTGGTACACAGGGCTAGGGGCATGGCCTGCTACATAGTGCACAGGTCTATGGAGGCATGGACCTCCATATGGCTTGTGGAGCTGGGGGAGCCTTTTCCTCTGGTCAGCATGCAAGTTCAAGGGGGTGTGAACCTTGGCACAGCAGCATGTAGGGCAGGAGGCTGGGCTGTTGGATGCCAGGGGCTCTCTCCTTATACAGGTCCCGCTGGGGCTCCTACCATATAACCTCTTGAGTAGCGTTAATGCCTACTTTATTAGAATTCTCTGGTGGGGGGGATGTTTGGCTCCCAGTCTCAGGTGTATGAGAACATCTGCTCTTCCTGACCCTTCCTGGACCTGGCAATGGGCAATGTGGGGGCTGTAGCAGCGAAATTGATCCTTGTCTAGACCAAGCTCTTTGGACCCTATTGCTCAGAGTGGCATCAGCAGTGGCAATCTGAGAACAGAGGCCAGTGGGTCCCTGCTGAGCCTGCTTTCTGATGCAACTTCACTATATGGTCTCCAAGAAGTTCGCTGATCAGTACAGAAGCCCATGGTGGTGGTGGCGTGGCCTCACAGCTCAAGTTACAGTGTCTATGTGGGAAGCATGGGCCCCTGGGGTTTTCTCCTTTATCCCTTCCCCATGTGTAAGGGTCTCCCCCGGTGAACTTCCAATCTTGAGTGGATCTCCCTGTTTCCCTCTCCTTCACTGTGAGTGTCTCCCTCTTTGATGACTTACAATGCTTTCTGCAAGGCCATCCATACATAGTGGGCATCTACTTGCAACTTACTTGCCCCAGTTAATCTACATAATGAATCATCAACTAGAGTAGGGTAGAAGAACTACCTGATGTTGAAAGTAAGACCATGGTTATAATGGGTTGACTGATTGCCCCATGCACAAATCCTCTTATGTTAAACTTTGTTATTTACTGACACATTCAATGGCTCAAGGTAATGCTAATTTTTGAGGCTTTCTGGGTTCTGTGATATGGTTATCCTGCTCCTCTATGGCCTTTCTCTGTGCAGGTACTTGATGTTTTTCTTTTTTTATTTCCTCCGTTCACTTTCAATCTTTCCCAAATGAACAGTATTTCTTTCTTTCCCTCCCTCCCTCTCTCCTTCCCTCCCTCCCTCCCTTTCTTCCTTCCATTTTTTTAGTTTCTTTTTTCTTTCTTATCCTGCTTTTTTCTCTGTTCTTATCTTTTCCCCTTTCTTTGTCTTGGGAGTCCATGGCTTCATTTATTCTCTTTTATAAAAAAGCACAGATAATGGCATCTATTTATTCAGCCATGTGTAATAGCAAGTTTTTCTAAATTGTTAAAAGAGAATTATTTGTTTTCTGTTCTTTGATATTCTAAGATTACCAAGGTAGGAATTGGGTTAGATGGAACGAGCATGCATGCTGTCTCCAGAGAACCTGCATATCACTGATATGTTGAGAAGTTCTTCAGTCTAGATTGACTAGTTGAAAATTTCTGGATTAGAATATTCTTGAGTGTATCCTCCTTTAATTGACCTAGACACTAAAAATGTGAAGTTTTAATCAAAAAAGCAAGATTAATTCCACCTTCCACCTGGATTTTTATTATGGACACCTTACATGATGGCTGAAATCATCCCGTTCCTTTTGAGCTATTCAATCAATAACCAAGTCGGGTTGGGCTTTTATGTCTTAAATCTGTTTCTTACTTTATCCACAGCCAATACTGAAGTTCAAATAACTATCACCTTTTCCTTAAATTTCTGCCAGAGCCATTTAACTGAAAGACTTTCCCTCTTTCTACCCATCCTTCACTTGGTAGTTAGAACCATCTTCTTAAATCACTCATACATTCACAACATAATCTTAGGGAAACTATTCATGGCTTCCCATTTCTCTTTCTATAAAGACCAAATCCCAAACCACAGTTCATAGGGTTTGAATTCAACTGAACTCTCAATTCCATCCATCCTTCTGGCTGTGACGACCTTCTGTTAGTTCCTGCTGTGTTGCAAGCTTCTTCCCCACTCTCAACCTTCACTAAGTTTTTTGCCTGCAACCACTGAGGTTTCAGAAACTCTATCCCTCATATACTGAGCATTCAAACTTATTACTTGATAGAGCAAGGGGTTAGATCCAATAGAAATCTGAAACAATTCCAGAAATAGTTCAAACCCCATCTCTGTCTTTTGCAAGCTGTGTGACTGTCCAATTCACTTATGAGCTCTTAGGAGACTCATTGGTTTGTTCATCATGGGTGGATTTTATCAAATAATGGATGTAAAATACTCATCACTGTTCCTTGCAAATAGGTTGTTTTTTTTTTTACAGATTTTAAAAATAATTTTAATAAAAGTAATGATCTCTGAAAGAACTCTTTCTGAAATTCTTTTGAGGATTTTTCTTATTTTTTCTCCTCTAAAAAATTCCTAAACAAATGTATACCATTTGCCAAGCAACAAACCCTGGAGATTTTTGAAGGAAAATTATCTATAAATGTGAGGTATTCCAATTAGAAGGCAAATGGAAAACAGAAATGATTACATTTGTAGAGCACATTTGTTTTCAAGGCACTACCAGAGCTTTTTGCAAAAGCAGGGAAAAACTTAGTGATGATTTCTCAGATATTAATGACTAAAAATTTACATCATAGAAAAATAGTGCCTAAAATGTGGATTCCTCAAGGACTAGGAGCCCATTATTTCAGAGAAGCTTTTATTTTACTTGTTTATACAGAATCTGACCCAAGAAGTTCACTGAGAACTTTCCTCAGGCCACCTGGTTGCCTGAGGCAGCTCACCAAACAACATTCTCACATGAAGTTTTATGTCCACGATTTTTAGCCAAAAAAGAATTCTTGTCACAAAATCATTTCTTTCCCTAAACTATGTTATATCACATTCTCATTCTAAGCTGAAAATATTCATTTTGGTTTTTGTCTTTTCGTCTCCCTTCCTTTCAAAGATGTCATGGTAACATTTATTCTTCCAAACACTCTGTTGATCATAGCTGTCATCAGTAGCACAAATATGGACTTGCGTCAATGACTTTAGATTTGGTTTACTCGTTTCCAAGATTTGAAAAGCCTTTACTTGATTGTACAAAGAAAGTTTAGAAACTCTGATCCCAGAGTTTTATTCTACCTCCATTCCGAAGTACATATAATATATAATATGCACAACTTATCTCTTCTCAGAGCATCAATTTGCAGTTCTTTGTGAACTGTAAAATGACAACAGTGTATCATCAACATTGAACTGATTTGAATGACAACCATGTATAGACTATATTCTGTGTTCATGAAATTTCTTGATTTTTTAATTTTCTATTTTTATTAAATTACTGTTTCAATTACTATTATATCACCTTTTAAAATTATATCACTTTTTAAAAATCTAATTTGAATTTAAGATTTTCAGCACTACCTAATTCTCCTCCAAAAGGTATGGAATTTCCCAGGTGGGTTTAAGAATTTCTTTCCATTAGTAAATTGAGAAATTTCCCATCACTGGCCATTGAGTGTGCAGAAAATACAAAATATAAACTGATTTTCAGTGTCTTTAAATTTAGTGCAATGAAGGCATCTGCAGCAAAAAAAAAAAAATGTATAAGATGGATTCTAAATTCAAATTGTGTTTTACTGTTGATCTTTTCTTTTATTATTTAATTTCTTTTTCTTTTCCATTACTACTTTAAATTTTCAAAGCCCCAATTATGTGAAGTAATAGAGGAGGGAAGAGGAGGTTCACAGAGATAAAAGATACTGGAGTCCTTGGGACCTCCTGCGATAGCTCATAGCTTAACGACACCCTTTAGCAGGTAAGGCCCCCTGGAGACCCAGAGAGAGGACAAGTTGCAGTTTACAGTCTACAATTTTTGCAGTCTAGGGGCTTTTACATTTTTTCTTATGACTGATTATTTTCTTCTTAGTAGAATATTTTACTAGTCATATAATGTTTACTGTGTTCAATATTAAAAAATTAATAAAAGAGAACGGACAAACAAAAAACACTGTTTACAGGCAACAGAGATGGAAAGGACCTTGATCATTGTATTTTCACTTTCATTCTCTTTTTTTGAACAGATAGGAAGATGCAATTCAGCAGAACACAAAGACTGGGGAAAAACCTGCTCTGAAGTTGGAGCAGTATAAAAGCCGTGGGCTAAATTAAGTTAAAGTGAAAAAATAGGGAGTGACAGAAAATATTACACATGTTGCGAAAATTACCCACCAAGTTAACAGGTGTGATATTCAATTAAACAACATAATTATATTCCATGATACTTTACAGGAGAGCAGGTCCCAACAAGAATATATAGTATTAAGTTGCTGGTCTATAGTTAAAAGAGTGTCCTCTCTGAGAACCAGAAACCTGCCTGAATACCCAGAGGGTCCAACTGGTTCAGATCTTATCTCTGAAAGTGAGCAAAAGCAATTTCTTAACTAAGGTCTTAATAAAGAAACAAAAATAAATAATTTGTTGATAATGGCCACCTGCATCATTTATTAAACACTTGTAGGTGGCAAACATTGTTCTAAGCACTTTGTATATATAATCTCTTTTTATCCTCACCACAGTTCTAGAAATCTAGAAGTAGGTATAATTAACTCCATTTTATAGTTGAAGAAATTGAGTCTTGGAGAAGTTAAACCACTTGTCTTACTGATGCTAAAGACAAATTCCTCAAGTTATGTCTGCCCTCAAACATTACATTTATGTACACACACCCATAGCACCCAAGGACACTTTCAAGAGAAGGCTTGGGGTTAATTTACAGCTCCTTATAAACTAGGGAATGTTAGGGAAAACAGCTTAGCTTCATTTTAACTAAAAATTAGTTGCACATCTATTCTGTAGCAGATTCTGGCTGCACAGAAAAACAGAGATTTCAAAAGATCTTGATTTTGAGAAGTTCATATGATCACCTTCAAGACAGATATGAAAGTACCTAATTTAATTTTAATGCTGAAAATGCAATGAGAGATGTCTGGATTTCACCTAGGGTTGGCCCTGGCCTTCATCACAATTCCTGAGACATACATAAGCCTTGGCCATTTCTGTATGGCCATTTGCACAATTTCCATTTGTGCAAATTGTCAATCAATTGAGTGCCACTACTGCATGAATTGCTGGGTATGGCACTGGAATTGTGGAGCTTGATGTCTAGTGAACATCTCACTAAATGTATGAGTCTCAAGGCAGACTGGTCATTTCCTTCTACCTCAGATTTTTATACCTCTATATGCCTAATTTGCCCAATTTAGTCCAGTCTTTGAAGTTGTTGCCATCAGTTATTCTTCTATAATTGTTTTGATTCATTTTTTACTATTAGGTCATTAAATATGAAATGTCTGATTTTGAATCAAAATTTTAGTTTATTATGTCTCAAACAAGAAGCAGTATGATTGATCAAAGTATGTGCCTAAACTATTCACACAGTTTGCCGTCTTAATGGTAGTTTGTTTATGCCAGCAGCAAAGAAGCCTGGAGAGCCAGTGGTGATGAAATCATGAAAGGTGTTTTCCACAGTTTGTTGAGAATTGAGTATTTTTCCTTGCAAGAAGTGGTCCAAAGCCTGGAGGAAATTATAGTCAATTGGTGCAAGTTCTAGTGAACACATTGGGTGACAGAGAGTTTCCAAGTCTAGCCTCTGTAGTTTGAGCAACATTGTTTGTGTGACATGTGGATGTCTTGCAAGAGGATTGGCCTGTGCCTATAGATCAATCTTGGCTGCTTAATAGCAAGCATCCTCATGATTTCATCCAATTGGTTGCAGTAGACATATGCTGCGATCCATTGACCTGGTTTCATGAAGCTGTAGTGGATAATACCAATAGCTGTTTTTGATAAGTATTTGGTTTTGGACTGTGTTTTGGCATTTTGTCTTTGTCTAATCATTGTGCCAAACACTTGCCATTGTCTAAAAGAATTCATTTTCATCACAAGTCACAATACGGTGTAGAAATGGTTTGCCTTTATGTAGTGACAACAAAGAAAGGCAAGCTTTGAGATGGTTTCTCTTCTGATGCTCATTCAATTCATCTAGTACCCCTCTATCCAGGTTCTTTACCTTGCCCATTTGTTTCAAATGGTCCAATATTGTTGGAATAATAATGTCAAACCTTGCTGCTAATTCACATGTGGATTGAGATGGATTCTCTCCCACTACAGCTTTCAGCTCATCATTACCCACCTTGGTATCAGGTCGCCCACATGGCTCATTTTCAAGATTAAAATCACTAGAATGGAACTTCTGAAACCATCCATGTACTGTGCGTTCATTAGCCACATCCTTCCCAAACACTCCGTTGATATATCAACCTGTCTGCACTGCACTGGTTCCATGATGGAACTCATGTTCAAAAATAACATGAATGTTTGGCTTATCCATGGTTTTTGGTCTAAAAAATAGTTTGAAAGATAATTACAAGCCAAAATGTGGATTTGAAAGAATGAGGATGTACCTTCGCGATGATAATAATAATAATAATATTAAAAAGAAATATCAAAGTGAAATGTCAGAGATATCAACTGTCAAACATAGTATTTAAGGAAATCAGAGATCCCATATATAATAATCCAATATTTCACAAATCTGTAAAAGCACAGAGGGTAGGGACTTCATTGACTCCACCCACAATCTGAAACTGCCCGCTACAACTGGCCTCTTCTGGATTGCGGCAGTGGGAAGTAGTGTGTAGACTTCCTTTGCTTTTTGCCCACAAAAGACAACTTTTACCTGAAATAGGCTTCCTCAATTCCTTAGGAAGTTCAAGTCTCCTATCAAATGTCTCCCAGGGCAGTAGTTCAAGTTAAGAATTATCTTCTTTTAACCTTTCTGAGATCTTGCTAATTTACTGTTTGGGGCCCATTTATCTCTGAAATTTAAGAACAGGACTGCATAGTTAAAAACTCTGTTTCTTGTTTCCTTACTCCTTGCTAAACATGGATCATTTGTTTAATTTTTTAAAATTGCCAGTGTACTTTATTTTTTTTTTATTTCAAAATATTAGGAGGGTACAAATGTTTTAGGTTACATGGGTCACTTTTGTATTGCTTTAGTCCTAGCTAAAGGTGTGCCTGTCACCCAAATAGGTTCATAGTACCCAGTAGGTAGGTTTTTACCTCCCCCTTTCACACACCCTCATGCCTGGTTGATTTCCACTGAGTTTTACTTCCCTCTGTGCACATGGGCACTCATTGGTTAGTTTCAATTTAACACTGAGTACTAAGTAAAGTATAGAAGAGACTACTCATTACAGCTTTCTTTTTATAAAACGGTGTTCCTAGAAGTGTTCCTTGGAGATGTACATAGTATCTTATCTCTCATTTGAAATTTTGAGCTGTGACCTGGTGACAATTTGCTGAGTGATTTTGGGAAGGCCATTTACACTCTCTTGACCCCAGCACACTCGTTTTCACCATGAGGGTCATGTGAAGTGTTCTCTTAAGTTTTATTTCAGCTGTAGCATTTGGTGATTCTGTTGTTTGAAGTCAAGGATCATTTCTTATGAATTTTTCTGAAAGCTCTAACCTGCCCTGCACCAGTCCTCAGCCAGCATAAACTAGATACAAATAAGTATGAATCTGTGGACTTACAAAATCTCTGAGTTCAAAGGGATTGTCAAGGTCATAGAGCCAAATCTCCTATGGTGATATGTACATACCTTCTACAACACCTCCACCATGTGGCCAACCTGTCTACAGGTGAATACCTCTACCTGACCTCACTATTTCCTGAGTCAACCAAATATTGTATTACTATTATAAAGTTCTTTCTCTAGTTTTCCAAAATCTGCTGCCTTGCATTTTGCACTAGTGAATGTGAATTCTACCACTTGTCTTCATTAAAAAGAATAATTCCTTTTTTACTTAGCAATCCTTTAGATATTTGAAAAAGATGACACAAACATCCTTGTCTCCAAGATAAACAATCCAGTTCTTTTAATCATTCCTACTGTGTGTGGTTCTGAATATGTTCCTAATTCTGATCACTCTCTCCTTAATTTCACCCAGGTTGTCAATGCCTATCTTACTGGCCTATAAGACTGATCAAGTGTCCTAAGTATTTCTTAGTGACAGAACTTGAAAATTGACTTTTAGAGAGAAAGATAAGCTAACAAGAGATTATCACTCTCATCTGAGCAAAAAATGACAGGGATCTGTGCAAAGAGGCAAGGAGCATATTGATATTTCTTAGGTATTTTGTGTATTGCTTTAAATGCATTATTGCAAGTAAGGTAATCGCTGAGTCCTTCCCATTTTACAGTTGAAGCTATTTGTATGAGACCAGTATGTGATAGGGCTGGGATTCCAAACATTTTTTAGCCATCAAAAGTCCAGCGATATCCCTCAAGAGAAAGGAAGATTTCAGACATATTATATGAGAAAAACTCTATTTCAACAAATAAATGGATGGGGTCAGGAGATTTGCCCCCAAATTTCTTGGTTGGTTTTCAAGAGAAACTGCTTTTGAAAGTTCTGTACAGAGCAGCTTCCTAGATTAGGTCCACCATAAAGAAACACCACAAAATAGCAAAGGGTTCTCATGTCCCTTTGTAGGAAGGAGAATGAGTTATATACATTGGTGTATGGTCATTTTTCTGTTAGGCTAGTTCTGTCCTTCCCACAAGGGGCCTAAGAGAGATGATTTGTACTCAGGCCTCTGAACAGTGCTTTCTGGCTGAGAGAGGGGGTGTTATTAATATAAGCAACTTGTCCATGGCAGCTCTAATTTCTGGATAAATAGACTTTTGCGCATGTCTTTTTGGCTGACTAAATCTCTACTGCTTTTTTCTTGGAGTGTCTTACACATAGAACAGCCATCACTTGGAGCACCTTTCTCCTACCACACACAGTAAATCCCCCATTCTCCACAAATGCTCACTGCGGTGCAATCAGCCTTCTAGAGAACAAGGCAAATTGTCAGGACGCTGAGCAAAAGAACCCAAAATGTTCAAGGTGACATACAGATGTGATTTGCAACATGTGACTGATCCTTACTCATGAATAGTTCCAGAAGGTCAACAGGAGTTATTGAGTTGCTATATGTAAAGTATCTAGAATGTTCATTGGTACAGGATAAATGTTCAATGGTAATAATGATCATTAAGTGTCATTATTGGTTTGGAAATTTCATTTGTGAAAGAAATAAAAATATTTTTTTTATGTGCTGGAGTATTGCAAATTCATCTACATCTCTTGAACTTTCTAGGTCCTCTCCTGTCTTGAAATTTGAGAACTGACACTCAGACTAGGAAATGCTGAGACCCATATGATCCTTTGCAATGAAGAACAAGTAAAAGAATCATGATTGTTCCCTTATTTCAAACTTCATTGGCTTCCCCTCTTCTCCTACTGAGTACAGTTTAAACTCTAAATGGGGGTAAACACACAGGGCATTATATGGCTTCTGCCTATTCCCACCCCCTCAGACCTTCCTGCTCCTCCTACTTCTTACTTTATGGCCTCAGAATCCTAGACGTGGACACAGCTGTTTCACTACTTTGTGTTTTTGTCCATCCTGTTCTTTCTTCATGGAAAGAATGTCATTTGCCAGAAGGAAGAGCTGAGCTATACAATTTAATGTTCACATCCCTTGGGCTTGCTCTGTTAAAGACTGGTGAGGTATTCAATGAGATTGTTGACATGATAGCAGATCACATTATTTATTTCACAATCATTTATTGACTGTCTTCTAAGCATGGTACAGAAACCAAGAGGTGACAAAGAATCCCTGTCCTCAGGTAGTTTATGGGGAGAGACCAATTAAATGCAGTGTTAAATGACATGGTCTGCACAGAAGGAAAGTTCAGCTGGGGAGCCCTGGATTAAACCTGAGTATGTCAGAGAGACGGGAGTGACTGAACTTTGCAAAAAAGAGAAATTCACCTAGCTAAAAAATGAGTGGAAAATATGCCAACCAAGAGGGAAGAGTACTTGGATTTGGCCTAAGGCATGTCTATGGCAGGTTTATGGCTTTAAAAGCACCTGACTTGCTGGGAGTGTGGGCGTGGGGTGGGGTGGGGTGGGAATTTTTGCTTAATATGCTGAATGATGTGGCCCGACTTTATCATAATAGTTCCCAAAGAACTCCAAGGAAGGAAAGTGAGAGTGGTAAACCCTGTGAGGCCATCTCCAGAGCAAGGTTGTGATGACCCTAAGATGTCAAAATAAGAGCATGGCTGGGCTGAGAGAGGCTGCACAGACTGTGAGCTGCTGTCTACGTGAACGGGACAACACAGGGCATCTATGTCTTGTTCTTCTAAGCACTCCCCTGAGCCCTATCACATCCTAGATGCAGCTGACCAGCACTGCACTCTGAGTTCTGGTCCATGCTTAAATTCTCAAATACCTAAAGTCACTGACAGGTGTCATTGTATGTGAGCCACCACAAGTATAAGGAAAGGGAGCAAGTTGCTTGGATCAGTAGCCATTGACTCACTTAGATACATTCTTGGGACCCAAATAAAAAAGAGACCCTAGGCCTCCCATCAGTGACCCTTGTGAGGCATTCTCCCTCTCTATGTTCCTGTCACTAAATCATGCCCTCAGGAATCTCTGCCAAACAGATCCATGTGATCATGATCACACAAGGAGTGGGCTTTGGAGTAGGGTGGGCCTACATTCAGAGCCACTTCTAAGCTATATAACATTATGTGACTTCTCTGAGTTTAGGTTTATTTATAATAACTGTGACTTTGAAGAGTTTCTGAGGTTTACATATACATGATATACATATCTCACCTGCATATAGTAAGCGGTCAATAAACAAATGACAGCTCTGACAATAATTCCTTCTATTACTATTATTTCTCCTTCTATGAAAGGAGCAGGTAATATGATCAAGACTTCTGGTACTGATGTGAGACATTCCATAGTCTCTGTGTCAGACTATCCATGTTTTGCTCACCAATTATCTGGACCATCAAGGGTGCGGACTGCAGAGTGCTTGCATCACACATGTTAGCACAGTTCTCCTTCCACCTCCCCACAGACATGCACGATCTGGAAATGCCTCCATTCTTATCTGCCCTCCTGACCCCAGGACTTACAATCACTCTTTTGCTTAGAGAAGCTGACCTCTATAGGGCCTCTCGAAAAATGCATATAGACTTGACATTTTTAGCAGCTGCTCTTGCATTAATACAAAGAAAAATTTGGCTGATCCCCAGAATAAGCCAGTTTTGCTGAAAGTGGAGGTGGGGGAGGAGAAAGGGAAAGACCCCCCACAAGGTATAAATGACAAAGAGGGGATGTGGTCACTGGATTTCAGGGGCAGTTTTCACCGAGAAGGGCATGAGGGAGGTATGCAGGTGATCCTTCCTGTGGAAACAGGGTAGTTCTCTGTGGTGAGTCACCTGTCTGGGGTTCCCCCAAATCGTAAACACCCAGGGGAGCCTATGAGTCCTTGAACACAGAGGCCGTGTGGGAGTGTGGGCCTGTGGACCGGGAGCCCTGACAGCTGCATCGTGGTCTTGCTGCTGCCACTTGCTCTCTTGCTGTGAGATCCCAGACACTGGATATTCCCTTGTGGAGTCCACTGGAATGAGTACGTGTGCTTGTGGGCGGGGTGGGGGGCAGTCATTTACATCTGTGATCCTGTCCCAATGTGATGCAGCACTGACAAAAGAGGAACTGAAAGTGAGACAGAGAGGCAATAGCAAGACACATAATAAAGGCTTAATAAATCTTAGTTATTAGCATTAGTATCTTTATCATCATGGTGGTGGCTGTTGTTATCCTCATCCTCATCATCATTGTCTTCTTTAATCATTACGAGGAAGCAGACAAGAACTTGTAACCACTCAGTGACTGAGCTCCTTCCTTCTGGGGGCCAGGCACTGTGCTTAGGCCAAGGAGCACGAAGATGAGCAAAGCAGGCTCTTAGTTGCAGAGGCACCTGTAGATTAGACAGAAAGGCAATTAGGAAAATGGACCACAGCTCTAGAGCATACTGTGAACACAGCGTGGTGAATTCCAAGGCATTGGGAAGCCACTTGAAGAAGGTGCTGTGGGTGGGGGTGGGCATGGACCTTCTTCTTGTTCTTCCTGCTTCATCCTTGTACATTTACATCCTTTCTTGAGACATAATGTTTCCAGGAAGGTAAATGACATTTAAGTAAGGAGATCAAGACATATTCCTACAGAAAAAACAATGAGAATTTAGTAAGATTCTGGAATTTCCAAACCTGTGATTATTATTTCTTGTCTACTACCTCATAATGATTAAAGAAGACAATCATGGTGATGATGACAGTGACAGTGACTACAATGATGATGATGATACTAATACTAATAACTAAGATTTATTAAGTCCTTACTATGTGCCAAGAACTTTGCAAGCACTTTATGAGACATGAATTCCATTGTTGTGCTTGTTATACAGATGGGGAAATTGAGACACAGACTTGGCTAAGATCATAGAATTTTACAGCAGGAAGAACCTTGCTCAAAACCTGGTGTGTCTGGTTTCAGTGTCTGAGCTCTTAACTTCTCTGCCTGGCTGATGTGTTGTTTCAAGGTCTTATATTTTTAGTCTTGTGTGCTGGTCTTCAAGGGAAGCAGGGAGAGGGTA
Source organism: Microcebus murinus (assembly GCF_040939455.1). Taxonomy (NCBI): domain Eukaryota; kingdom Metazoa; phylum Chordata; class Mammalia; order Primates; family Cheirogaleidae; genus Microcebus; species Microcebus murinus. The sequence goes on along the minus strand of NC_134110.1, from coordinate 38,397,825 downwards.
GCTGGAGAGACTGAGCTCTACTCTAACAAAGAGATAACCTAATGGAGAAGTTGGGGATCAAAGCTGGGAAGAAGAGAGCAAAACAGGCCCTATCTCTGGGGTCAGCAAGGAAAAAGTGATGCATCCTTTGAGAGGGGAGTTTTGGCTAAGTGACCCAGGCAAATATAATTTATCTGGCTGCTGTTGGACAGAGCATGAGATAGTCACTAATAAAAAGAAAGTGATCTGGATAGCTTATTCACCTGTACTGGCCCGCCGACCCTCCCAGAATGGCAAAGAGTGAGAAGAAAAGGTGTACTTTAGAACAATTCCTGCTAGCAATTGCAATAGACTTTTTAAGGACCCCAATATCTATGCAGTGTTTATGGCTCCACTTCCCCTTTAGAGATTTCTTCTAGCCCCATCCACCTCCTATAAAATTCAGATGACTATTTGAAAAAAATCAGTCACTTTTATTTGTTTATTTTTTTCTCACCTCAGTAAACTGGTCTAAGTTAGTAACTTTTAGTAGCTTCAAATATTGAAAATTGCAAAACATCTTTTCCTTCTCACTGGCCTCACAGATGTAGGTAAATTTGCATTGAAGACTCAATGAGAAAGGAGACTCCCTTTTGCCCAGCTCAAGCAAAAAGGTAGACAGTTTTGCAACCTTGTTCCCTTGGTCTGGTCCCACTTTACATCTTGTCTCAGCAAATTGCATGGGAAACACCATCATGGACTCCATCTCATGAGATCTCCCTTGAAAATGGGCTTAATGAGATTCCCGCCAAAAAATAAGGTTTATCTAGAACTTGAAGATGATTGAAACAGAGAGTTTGGGGCTCTTTGGAGGCTTTTGGGTTTTTTCTTAGCTGGAGTGATATATATAGCTGCTGCTTTTAAGTTCCTATCTACAGCAAAACACAGCTTCCTGCTTTCTCCGAAATAGAGGTTTGAGCTTGCAAGTAGAGGCCCAGTACCCAGAAATACCTGCCTCCAAATTAGCTTTGGATGCCTGTTAAAGAGCCATAGGCAAGAATGATCTTATATGGGGAAAATAGAATCCTTTTCCCATCTCCCACCTTCCCTGTTAGCTGACAATCCCCTCCCACTCCCACAGTCTTATAAGGGAGTTACAGAGGGCTATCTGTTAGTATGGAAACAGAATTAGGACCTGGCCTTTCCCATAGTTCCTATTGAGTAGTGTTCTAAGGCTGAGTATCCATATTTTCACTGATTTTGAATAAACTGATGCAGAGTGAAGCACACTGGACTTGCAGGGAGAGAAAGCAGCACTCATGTTCTGGCATTGTACTGGAGCTTTGTGACCTCAGCCAAGTTACCTTTGTTTCCTGATCTGTCCATAGGTCATGAGAAGATTTAAAAAGACATGTGGAAGTGAGAACAGCAAGGCACTGGTTGGTGAGAATTTGGGGCTAGATGAACATCAAAAAATGTTATCTAAACCTTATGCACTGGGTGCTGAGTAAATATTTTTGCAAACACCATAGTCACATTTTTCCTTTTTTTTTTTTTCAGAATGCATAATTTGCATGGGTGTCAAGTAAGTTCTTAAAATAGCTAAACCTTTTGCTAAATTATCTTTCTTTAATCAGCTATTGGTGATGTTAATTTTGATCACTTGGTTAAGGTATTTTTGCCAGTTTTCTCCATGTGGTTACTGTTTTTCCATTTGCAATTATTAAGTATTAATAACGTTTAGAGAATATATCACCAAAAATGGCATGAATTGATACCATATAACTTCTAATGAGATGCACTGATATCACTTTAGTGGTGTCCCTGACCAAAATGCATAAAGTAGATCTAATCATTAGGCAATATTAGATAAAACCCAAACTGAGGCTGAGGAAACAAACCCTTCAAATAAGAAGACTAAAAGATAGGATCACAATAATATGTGATTCTAAATTAGACCCCAGGGCAGAAAAAATTTCTGTAAAAGATATTATTGGGAAAATTTATGAAATTTAATTATGATCTGGTAGTTAATTTAAAATGTTATCCCAACATTAAATTTACTGATTTCCATAATTGTACTATGAAATGGAAGTGACTGCCCTTGCTTTTAGAAAATACTCACTGAGTTTGTTAGGGATCAAGGGGCAATATGTTTGCAGCTTACCATCACTTGTTTCAGGAAATAAAATGATATATTAGTATATACATGAAAGAAAGAGGGAGAATGATAAAACAAACATGGAAAAAGTTCAACAGTTGTTGAATCTGGGTGAAGTAAGAGTATATGGGTTTTTTGTGTACTTCTTGCAAACTTTCTTTAGGTTTGGAATTATTTCAAAACTTAATACAGTAAAATAATCAAATTAGAAATAAATACTTCAGGAAAGAAAAGCAACTAAACTGCAGAATCAGATTGCCACATTTCTCAAGAGCTCAAGGAAGTCGAGCACTGTTTCCATGAATTTTGTTGGTGGAGATTGCGACTTTGTTGTCATGATAATCTTCACAGGGGATATATAATTATAGCTTCCCTATCACAGATGGTGACTGAGGGCACAGTAGGAATCCAGAGAAAATTCGAGCACTTAGTTGAGCTCTCTCCGAAAAAGTTTGGACAAAGTTGCTTAACAAGATACCATCAGGCATCATGTATCTAACCAAGATTTATTGAGCATCTGTTATGTTTCAGGTCTGTACTAGGTTCTGGAACACAGACTTGTATGTCTGGTCTCTTCACTCACAGAGTTTACAGTTCAGATGGGGAGACAGTCAGGGCCTAAGTACTGATTGTCCAGAGCAGCAGAGGCTATATTAGAGATAGATGTAAGATGTTATTAAGGAAGAAGAAATCAGGGAAGTGAAAGAAGTCATCATTAGGAGATAGCATTGGAATGTGACAGGTGGAAAAGGGCCTTTTAGACAGAGAAAATCATAGTACTTTCTAGTAGTAGTAGTCTGAACAATGACAGTATATTTGCATAAGGCAAATCACTTGGTGTTGATGGAATCTAGAATATGCAGGTGAGTGAAAGAAGAAAATGCTGGAAAAAGCCTTTTTCAGAGAGCTTTTTTTCCTTCCATGGTAAAGGGTTAGGACTGATTTCAGTATATTTACAGTCCATTACCAGGCATCTGACTGTCTTCCAAGTCCTCCAGCTGACAGTCCTCATTCACTCTGTTCCTTTATTTTTGAAATGAAAAGGTTTAAGGTATCTTCTACATGCATTAGACAAACCAACTATAATAATCCTCCTATTAACTCTGCTTGGATTTCTGTAGAAGAAGGGCACACATTTCCCCCCATCTTCCCTTGTTCCAAGTTTCTCTTCTGGATTTTAGCTCTCACCAGTTATGGCTCTTCTCTTCCGAATGGGACAACCCAAAGAGGAAAGCTGGTCCTTTTTGTAAATTTCCATTAAAACTTCAAAGAGAGAAGGAGCAGTTATTTTCCAGTTGTTGTTGTTTTTGGAGGAACCAGGAAGAAAAATCACAGAAAATTACTAATGGATTCTTAATTTCCCAGAGTTCTACAGACCTGCTCCTGAAAGAGAAGTTCTCACTGGCTGAAGTCTTCCTTGTGGACTTCTTGTCTGCCATACTTCCAGGCCCTTACTATCTGCATATACTCCTCCAATTTTCCCCCAGTTTTTGAATCCCTCCCTATCTCTATTTTGAGCCTCACCTAAAGACAAAAAACAAAAATAAAGCTCTTAAAGTTTTCCATGTTAATACACAGAGCAATTTATTTTTCACCCAAACATTCAGCTCTGTCAAACTTTAAATATATAAATGGTTATTAAGGTTTTCTCTTTTTTAAAAAAGGCCATCTATTTGGGGGTTTTAAAAATTGGTGGAAGCTTTGAAATTACAATCTCTTTTTTTAGATGTCTCAATATCTGGGCATGGCTTTACTTGTGTTTGTAAGAAATGAAGAAGTATAAAGATTTATTTACCCACCAATATGTACTATTTTACCCTATGGAAGGCAAATGTGGTTATAATTGGTTATTTATTAAAAAGAGTATTTTTATTTTCACTACATCCTTCCTTCTGCAGAGGAGGGCTTTTATGTGGGGGGAAGTGTGTGGGTATCGGAATCAGACAAATTTAAGTTTTATCCTGAATTTCTCTAATGAGTTGCTGGATTTCATGCAAAGTATTCATCCACTCGGGGCCCAGGTTTATCATTTGTAAAGTAGGAGCAGACACATCTACATTACATGATTATTGCAAGATGGGAGATAAAGAATTTTAAAATACCTGTTTAGTGCAGAATAGGTATTTGATAAAATGTAGTTATTCTAATTGGCTTCAAGGGACATAATAAATATTGGAACTTTTATCAAATACTAATGATGTATCAGACACTGTGCCAATATCATAACAATGTATAATAATATACATTATTTTATTTTATTTGTAACAGTATATTATAAATATTATGTCCTTATTTCATAGCTGAAGAATCTGAGGTGTAGAGTAGTTAAGAGGATAGGAACAAAAACACACAAAAAATGAAATGATCTGATCAATCAAATGGTAGTTGACCATTGCATTAGATCTCCTTCTTAGGAAATGACATCAGCTGCCCAATTCCTCAAGCTAGATCACTGGGACTCTTCGCAGAGTCCTCTATTTCCCTCATGCTACAAGATTGATGCATCAGCAGATCCACCTCCTAAATATTTCTGAATTTATCCAACGCTTTCAGCCTCCACTTCTGCCCCCACAGTGAAAATCACTCTTGTCTTCACGTAGATTTCTGCAACAAGGTTCTACAAGCTTCTAACAAGCTTCTAACAAGGCTCCCTACTTTTCCTTTTGCCCTCTATAATCTAGTTTTCTACATGGGAATCAAAACTACATAAAAAAAAACAAAAACAAAAACTATAAGTCTGGTCTTGTCACTCTTTCCTCAAGCCCTCAAATGACTTCTCAGTACATCTAGGATAAAACACATGTGATGATTCTACTTGCAGAATATAATACAAGGTTGAAGCCCTTAACCACAGTCTACAAGACCCTGGACTCTATCTGCCGTACTTGCTGCATTTTACACCCCTGTCTCTGTTGTTTTGCTTGGGCCAGGCAGAAATCTTACCCTTGCTTCTAATATTTCCCTTTCTTTTCCACCTCACGGCCTTTTCATCAGCTGTTACCTCTGGCTGGAATGATCTTTCCCCCAGGATTTTTCATGACTGAGTCCTCATGTCATTTAGGTTCTAAGTCAAATGTTACCAAACTGTCATCACTCCGGCATACAGTGTCACTTACTATTATGTGTAATGAGCTGATTCATCTAATCATTTGCTTTAAACAGTGTAATATAGAATCTAGAATACAGGCTTCTTGAGAGAAAGGACATTACCTTGTTCCCTGCTGGACCCTCCCACACTTAGCACTGTGCCCACCACTCATAGGAGCTTAACAGATACTTGTTGAGGGATTTTGACTGAGAGATATTAATCTGTCCTATAAGAAAATGGAATATTAAATTTTATAACGGAAATAGGCTTAAAGTATTCTAACTATTTAAATTTATATATGGGTTTTGTGAAGACACGGCCCATGTACATGAAGGATAGTGTCACATATGCAGATTTGTTGTGTTTAGACACTACATTGAATACTTCAAGTAAAATATGAACTCTCCAAGCTTGAGGATACGTATTCTAAAGGTTGTCATTTCCCCATTGAGTTTGAAAAACCTGAAAGTCTATAGGCACATAACTTAGCTCTGCCTGAATAGCTCAACTGTAGGGTATTTACTGCTTCCCAAGACAACCCATTCCATCCTTGGATAAAAGAACAAATTACAGTATCCTTAAAAGAACAATTACATCATTATTATTGATCAGATAAGAATATACTGTAGAACAGGGTTGGCACACTGTGGTCAAAAGAACAAATCCAGCCCATTTCCTGCTGATTTTAATATTTTTAAGCTGTTTTAAAAAATCAAAAGTAAAATAATACTCCATGACATGTGAAAATTATAAAAAAATTCAAATGTTAGTCTTCAGAAATTTTTACTGGGACATGGCACAGCTACTCCCAATTCTTTACACATCATATATGGCTGCTTTCTCTACAATGGCAAAGTTGGATAGTTGCAATAGAGGCCATATGGTCCACAGAAACCAATATAGTTGCTATTTGGCCCTCTACAGAAAAAAATGTATAGACCATGGCTGTGGAGAATGTAGAATTGAGAATTACCACCTTTGAGTCCAGCTTTCAAGCTCCATCGTTAATTTAAAGATATTACATAATCTGCAGAGCTCGCATCTTATAATTTTTACTTGGGTTTTTTGAATTTTCTTCAGGTCTCTTCAACTCTAAAGAGAATTTATGCCTATGTGTAAGTGTGTGTTCATAATCATAAAGTGTACTTGTTTGTATATGTGTGCATGTGTATGTCATAGTCAGAATGCTACATTTGTAGATTTATACTGAGTAATGAAATTAAATTTAAAATGCTACCATTCAAAATGTGCATGAATAATTATATTTATTGATGATCAAGGCTGGACAAAATTAATAAGTATAGAATGAAAAATTAAACTATTATAACCATTTTGTTTTTATAGATAATCTGATGCTCTCTTTTTTTTTTTTTTTGGTGGTACCAGCTGTTGCATGTTCATTTTCTTGATAATTTTTTACATAAGTAACATGTATATGACCTGATTTCCTTTTAAGTGTGACCTCATATGTGACTCATATTTTCATTTTATTCTTATGATGTTGGCTTTTTTGCACTTGGAGAAGTAAAAATAATTTCATTTATGCATTACCTTTAACCGATTATTTGAACCATGAATGTACACTTGGGTGGTCCTCTTCATTAAGATAACAGCTCTGTAAAATATCACAGAATTCTTCCAAGGATAGAGCAAGTTTTCCATTATATTCTAGTAAGCCCTCAGTGGAAAGCCAGTCTAATTCTGTAAAATGATTCCGAAGCCAAATGGTTTTATAAAGCAGTCCAGATTTTTTTATCTTAATGTGTGTGAGGTAGTCAGCCAAAGATTTGCACATTCCATCATAGGGATGGTGGGTTCTTATAAGTAAGAAAGGAAGGAGGGAAATGTGCTAGAAAGAGTACCAAGCCAGAAGCTGGATGCTACCTCACTCCTCTTTGACCAATCAGCACTAGGACTTGGTCAAAGTCACTTAACATCTTAGTCTAAAATTTTACATTTTGAAAATTAAGGGGCCAGTTGATATAGTTTTTATACTTTTAACTCTTTGATGAAATAAAATCTTCAGTGCAAACCAAAAAATGAAACTAATGGGAGTGAAATTGACGTGATTGAAGTGAGGACCATTGAACTTTCATTTGGCCCCTAGCAGTAGCTCTAGAAGCCCCTCTTTAGAGCTGACTGCATGATAAAACCGCCTGATGATCGTAGGATTGTTTACCAAGTTGCCTTCTTCTGCCCCAAGAAACCTGGGATTCTGTAGATAAGTTAGCATGGGCATTTTTGTCCATGCATTAATGCGCTGGATTTGCTGGAAAATAATGTGTTCTCTTTAATGATCAAGTATTCCTGTTGTAGTAGTATTTTTCTTATTTATATGCTAGGCAAATCCTGTGGTCAGAGAGGCAGGCTCAGTCATCTCAACTTCGTGCACTGACAATGGGAGTTACCATAGATGCAATAATTACCAAGGGGATTGAATGTGTTTAGGTTGTGTGACTTACTCTGCACTTTCTCACTTGTCTCCACTATTACACTTGAGTAATAGGGAAGAGTTTATATCTTAATCTTCTTTTATTCCCCCCTACTACCTGGTCCCATACTTAGCAATAGACAATGCCCTGAAAATTTTCAATAAAGGAGTACACAAATGAGAGGTTCTAAGCTTGTTGTATAGATTGTCAAAAGTATACATGAAAGGGGAGGGCTTATCTAGGAAATATGGAAATAAAACCTACCCACTGGATAATTGAGGGTTAAAATCATCCAGCAGTGTCACAGGCTGAAACATCTCTGGACCAGAAGTCCCATTCCTGCAATAACTCCATTTGTCACCTTGGGTACCCATCTGTAAATCTCAGTCCCAGAGAGAAATTGACCACATCATCTCTAAATGTTCTCCCAATGCTGATATTCCATGAGGCTATGAGTAAGTTGGCTCTGAAACTAAACCCATTAAAGTTTTTCTTGTAAATTATTCAAGTAATTACCATGAATTTCCACTTCCTGAATCCCTCCCATGCAAACTTCATGGATTACCCTAGCATAGCCCCTCAAGAACCTGGAGGGACATTGGGTGTGCTCAGACACCTACCCCTTCTTATGAACCACCCCACAAGGTCCCCACCTTGAGATGTGTACTTGTATTTTCTGTTCTAAGAGATTCAGAGAGCCACACAAAAATGTTTACAGTCGATGATCACCAGAACCTTAAGCTGCTGAAGGAATCCTCCCTTATGTCTGGCATTCATGTGTAGGAGGAACCACAGAGCTGATGAACTGGAAAGAGTTCTAGGGTTGTATCAAAGAAAATGTGCTAAATAGATGATACCAATCAGTGCTGTCTTGGGACAAGCAAACAAAACCTGCTGCCTCCAAAGGGACAGCATCACCAATTTCACACCATACCCTAAGCATGCAAAGACATGGAAAGGTTTTTATTTGCATGCAACTCTTCTAATATTGTTTCTGAGCCACAAATCTTTGGGGTAGGAGGAAAGAAAAAACTTTCCAGCTCTTGACATTTCAGTTTTTTTATAATACAAATGGGATTCCAAACAGTTTAGAAGGATATTTTGAGTGTAAGCTATCAAAGTTTCACATTTGCATCCACTCCCTTTTCTTCTATCCAAGGTGGCACTTAGGAGCATCAGAAAGCTTTCTCTACCCTTCTGAGGGAGGGAAGGGGCTTTGGATACATGTGTGGTTCCTTGTTCTACTCTCTAGTTTTCACTGGCTTAGATGGAAATAATGCCTCTTTTCCAAATAGTCATTATTTTTCTAAATTACATTCACTGTAGAACAATATTCTGGTAAATTTCATTAATATTGGTCAGCATCCCAGCTGAATTTAAATCCCAGCTGAACCACTTCCTAGCTATGATGTCTCTGATGTCTCGATCAAGTTATTTGTCCCATCTTCAGATTTTTTCATCTGTAAAATGGATATTGTTTTGAGACTTCAACAGGATAATACATATTCAGTGTTTGGCATGTATTAAGCACTAAGCAAATGTTAATTTCTATTATTGTTATTAAAATTGCATGCTAGGCAGAACAAACACATTTAGAGGCACAATGAGATAGAACTACTTGACAGCTACTTTTATTAATTCTAGCTTAGAGTCTAGGTCTGCTAGTCTCAAGATTGATGTCAAACACACTAGGCTGCATGACCTTGTATGGATCTGGCATATCTCCAAATGAAGCGTATGAGAAGATCATCTGCTTAGTACACTTCTCAAGCTTTTCTAACCTCAGGCTTTAAATCAGTTAACTAGATAGTTATTGATAAGTAATCAAGCCAATATATTTTTGAGAAACTCTCATCTTTACTCTGTCTGGCTTTCAATCATTTCCTTGCAGATATTGAGACCTGACACTAATTTCACAGCATTTGAGTGTGAGAAAAGATCATTCCAATACTGACTGTTAAAAGAAACCCTACAGGGGCTTCTGGCTGTTGGGCTATTATACTTTCTAAATTAATCATTTCTAATGTGTACACATCTGCATTGGTGGTTTCATTGGCCAATGAGTGTATATTCCATTACCAGGCCTCTGCAGTCCTTTGGCTAACTTAGTCATTCTGTTCACGAGGATATCACATACTTGATTTTGAAAGATCTTGGCCTTTACTCTTAGTAAACCTCCACTCAAACAGTTCTTCTGTTTCCTGTGAGTATTTCATGAGCCCAGCAGATACCGCACCAATAATAATTTTAATCTTTCAACAAATGTTTAATAGCATCTACAACATAGGTGGGTTTTGTGTCATGAGTTGAGATACATACACTAAGAAGCACAGCCATTAAGGCTCATACCAACTACTGGCATAGAGAGTTATGGTATCATACTGGGGTTTAGGAGTTGAAAGGGTTCTTAGATGTCCTTTGGCTCAAATGATGATGGAAATTTGTGTCTTCTTTGCTGTCTGATCATTTCCCTCCAGCTGTTGTCCTAGTTTTCTTCATTTCTCACCATGTTTAAGGAGGTCTCTGTCACTTCTTGGCAATGACTGTCCAAAAGATCTCAATGGTATCCAAACCACCAATTCCATGCAATCTGTGCACTCCTCACCTTTACTTGACATCTGAGCAATGTTGATCACTGCGTTCTTGAGATAGTCCTCCTTCAGTGTCTCCTGTTTGCACCTACACCTTTGGTCACTCCTTGTCAGAGCCTTTCCCAGTTGTTGTTCTTCCACTTTATAAATACATCTCTAAGAACTCAGGGTTCCTCATGGTTATCTTATCATCTCAATCTAGGCTTCTCCGTATGTCATATTTTCTGTGCCCAAAGCTTCATTTACACGTCAAAGGCTATGACTTCCAGATTGAAATTTCCAGCTTAAATTTTTCCCCCCAGGTTTTAGATATCTACCTGAATATCCAAAAACTGATTTGACATTTCTGACTGGCTGTTTCACAGGGAAATATAACCCAGTATGTCCCAAACTGACCTCATGTCTTTTCCACAAAGAGATACTGTATAGCCAGTGATTATCTCAATAAGTGACACCTCCAACCTCCCATTTGCTGATGACTGTTGCCCCAACCATCTTGGACATCTCCCTTATCCTCAGATGAATATCCAATTTATATTTGACAAGATCCCTTCTATATCTTCATTGTCATAACCCTAATCTAAGTTACTACATCTTTTCCATGAACTCTACAGAATCTTCTAACCAGTCTTCACCCATCTTCTTTTGCCTGTCTTCTTCTTATTCTCCTGACAAGAGTGATCTTTTAAATGCACTTTTGGCCCTGTAACTGCACTGCCCTTCAACAAATTCCCATTATTCTTAGAATACAGACCAGCTTACTATGGCTTAAGAGTCATTGCATGATCTGGTCTGTTTTTACTACCCCAGTCTCACGTTGTGCCACATTCTCCTCCCTCATGTCCTCTCAGTCATGTGGATCCCCTCAGTCTCCCATGGTACCTGAAGCTCATTTCCCTCTTGCTATTACATCTGCCGTTGCTCCTTTCCAGCTAACTCTTACTCATCCATTGTATCTTGTTCTACATATTATTTCCCCAGGGATGCCTTTCCTAACACTCAGACCAGGTTAGGTCTCTCTTTTATGCATTTCTCATTTCATAATAAATTTATTGCAATTATAATTGTATGGTGATTTGTATGATAATATGTTTATATTCTGTTTCTCTAATAGACTGTAAGTGCCATGAAACAGGTGCCTTATTTGCATTACTAATTTTTCTGTCTTCATCACTAGCATGTTCTAAAGGTATCTGTTGAATGAAAGAATGACTTAACCACACAGCTTCTGCTTACATGTTTTCAGCTTCTAATAGGAAACTTGGCATTTTTTTTTTGAGTAACTTTAATGTGTATCCCTCTGTAAGGTGGGTGAATAATGCCTATCTAATACTTTTATTGTAATGAATAAATACATTTCTGCATCAATTAATATGTGAAATTCTCCAGGAATACATGTTCAAAGAATGTCAGATGAATGGATGGAAGTATGAAAATGAACATAGGGAAAACTTAGATCTAGCACTTTAGAATCTTCTACATGTCATTTTCTAAAAGGAGAACCATGATAACAGAGTAGGCAATCTCAGCACTGAGACTGGAAAAATTAGGAGAGTATTTACAGATTAATTTCAACATATTGCTACTTAAAAAGTAGCACAGTTACTAAGTATGTGCCTTAGGGAGGAACACTGCTGGCTTTCTGGAGAGCCAAAATATGTTTTCAATTCCACCTTCACTTACTTAATTCACCTAATATAATTTTCCTTTTCGGGGGCTGTGGTGAGGACTCGCAGAAGAACGCTAGGTTAGGCAAAGCCCAGCACATCTGGTGCTCTTCCTCACACACACCCCCGCCGAAGAGAGGGCCAGGTGCCTTTCTAGGAAATAGAATTTTCTGAATCATTCTCTTGTCATGTGTTACTAAATGGTGGTAATAGCCACATGTTAATTTGAAGAAAACGGGTTATAAATAACCACCCACCTACCTACTACCTTCCTAAAGCATAAATTGGTAAGAATTTTGCCTCCCCCCTTTCTACCAATTCTCTCTCTTTCCCTCACTCTCTTTCTCTTTAAAATGTATTGATTGTATACATGGATACATAAACAAACATCATCCGCACCGCACCACCCTCCACTTTCACCCTGAGCCTATAAACAGATAATTCTATTTGAATTTTATTGTGAAGTAAAGTAGGAGTCAGTATAGTGCAGGACTTATGAGGTGAGGCATTTGAAGCAGAGAGATCTCTTGAATCTCAAGACATTTTACAAGCAGTGTGATCTTGTGCAATTTACTTGAGCTCTTCAGGCCTTTGTTCCTCCTTGATGCAATGGTTATAACTGGTAACATCTCTGTTGTTGTGAGATGTTTTCCTTCTAATCACATAAAGCACTTAGTATAGTATCTGACACATAAGTGCTCAGTAATTATTAACTATTTATTCTTTAATTAATTTACATCTTATAGTTCAGTAGTAGCCATTAATAGGAATGTTTCAGCAAGCAAAGAGATTTATGTTCCGTGAACACTCATTTATTATTCTAGGGTCTTCTCTCTTCAGCTTTTTTTCCTACCTGCCCACAAAGTCATAAAACTCTGGAGATGGAAGCAAATAGATGAGACAAACTCTACCTCTAATTGGCATTCCTGGAGACAGGGAAATCCTGAATTACAGAGGGGATCCAGGCCTAAGAGAGATGGGGCTTGTTTTCTCCATATATTTCTAACTCTGAGGTTTGATCACTCTGTTTTTTGCTGCATTCATGCAGAAGACATTACTGGACACTTTACCATATTTAAGGCCCTGCTATGGGTTAAACTGTGCCCCCTCCCCACCCTAAATTCACATGTTAAAGTCCTAACTCCTAGTACCTCAGAATGTGACCTTATTTGGCAATGGAGTCATTGCACATGTGATTAGTGATTAGCAGATGAGATCATTCAGGAGGGTCCTAATATAAGTTAATGCCTGGTGTCCTTATATAAAGGAAAGTTTAGACACAGAGATATACATTCAGGGAGAATACCATGTAAAGATGAATACAGAGAATGATGTTTCCACAGACCAAAGAATGCCAAATTGCCAGAAAACCACAGGAGCCAAGAGAGAAGCACAAAACAGATTTTTGTCACACAATCCTCAGAAGGAACCAACCCTACTGACACCTTGATCTTGGACTTCTAGCCCACAGAACTGTGAGACAATACGTTTTTGTTGTTTAAGTCACTTAGTTTGTGATACTTTGTTATAGCAGCCTGGGCAAACTAATACAGGCCAAACGTATTACATGTTAAAAATATTGCATATGAAATAAATATCATTAAGTTATTTCTCCTGCTTCAAGGAGGTCAAGCTTCGTGAGGGATACACACTTTACACTTCCCTGGTGATGTAACACTTATTTATTTCTAGATGGCTAGCTGTAGATCACATTCCCTTTCATGCTTACTAACTTCCATGGTACACTCTCTGAGTACATTCTCTGAATAATTTTTAACATAGAGGAAAAAGGGGCATCTTGCTCTAACATGCATAAGAGTGGGGACTCAGCCCGGTCCCAGGAGTCTCTGGTGGCATGTTACTCCCAATATTTCCATCTCTTAAGTGCTTTGGGTGTTAGAAAACTGCTTCTAATTTTGAATTAAATTTATATTTTCCTACAACTTCTGAGACTTTGGTCTCAGTTCTCCTCTCTAGAGTTAACACAGAACAATAAGACCTTCCAGTCCTTCAGCTAGGTGAAGATTGACATGACATGACTCCAGAAACTTCTGTTCTGAGGACTGCACTAGACTCAGAACTGAGGTGGCTTTCTGGATGAAAGTACAAAACATGCAGAGCCCTTTCCTAGACACTCATTTCATCTTCAGAGTAAATCTGCAAGGTGGGCACTATTGCCTAGTAGAGAAAGGAACCTAAAGCTGAGTGAGGCAAAGTGCTTTGTCCGAGGTTACACAGTTGAGAAGCAGCAAACGTGTGATTTTCTACATTAGTCTGTATGAGAATAAGCCAGGTTCTGGCTCCATAAACCAAAAATAAACTTTTTAAAATGGTGAATCTGATTTACTCCTTAGCACTGAAATTAACTCTTGCACCATGAGGGGCACTGAGATTCATGACTGTATTGCATAACAAGTAGGGCCTTACCCTACCCAAATGACGTCTATTCACCAAGAGCAGGCACCAGCTGGCATATGGCTTTGAGTGCCAATAGATCTGAAAGTGTCAGGCAAAACAACCTTGATTGGCAGCTGTTGTCTTGTCCAGCTGTCCAACAGATTGGGAGATGAGTAGCAATGTGGCTGAGCTGGCACCAAGTATTTCTTCTTCTTCCTTGTGATGCTTGAATATCAGAGAAGTGAAAATGTTAAGTGATAGCTCTAAAATAGAGACAGAGATATACAACTATCAAAAATCCCCACCACACCCCGTATTATGTATTAGTATTAGGAAAGAAACTGGTTTCAGAGTGAGGTGTCTGGGTTTCACCCTCTATCTGTCATTGACCTGCTCTATAAACCAAGGCTAGTCAATTGGATTCTAAGAGCTCAGTTGCATTATTCATTAAAAACCCTTCATTGTTTTGTTTGATGATAAAATGTTTGAAAGTTATTTGAAATGTATAAAGTACAATAAAATATAAACACACTAGAATTTTAGGTACTTGACAAATTAGAGCAATTATCTGAGTAATGGAAGGAAATGTAGAGCATTTGGGTGAAATTACAAAAGAAGAACTCCACAAACCATAACAGAGCAGGTTAGAAGATTTGTTGTCTTACACAGAGATCTGCAAATCACACTACTACCTTAAGCAGAGTATTGCATTTCTGTGAAATCAACTTGTCATTTGTTCTGCTAGTATTTTCAGAAAGGTACAGTTTTGTGTTTTTTTTCATTTTGACTGTAGTTTCTTTTTGCTATTGTGTATGCAGACTTCAAATGTAAGGTTAAGTACTTCTTTATCGACTTTACTAGGATGGAGGTGGTGTCATTACTAAGGAATAGATAAGATGAGAATGTATTGCAACTCAGCAACTATTTTTCATGGAACAGTAAATTATTTATGACAGATTGTGGGGAATAGTTTTGACTCACAAGTATTAGAAATCATGATGCCAGTTAGGTGACTATGCTGTAAACATAAAATGTTAAAGCTCAATGGGACACACAAAACTACATAATCTAAAACTCTCATTATAAGAAGAAAAAACTCATATTCAGAAAGACAGAATGGAAAAAGAGAACAGACATTTATGAAGTATCTCAGGCCTGTCTCAGCTCCTACATCTAAATGTGATTTGTTCATCTTTTAATTTTCCTTTGGAATGTGTCCATTTTCCTTCTATGGTACTCATCTCTCCATATGTATATGGATAATCCTCTATTCAGGCACAATAGAAAATCTTTATGTCTTAAGACTGAATTTGTTGCAATTCAGGCTGAGAAAAAGAGCTTTCTCATTAAGACAGCAGAGTCAGCTTTGACTAGCATGGACCAGAGTAAGACTGAGTATTTCAAAGAACAAGATTTCCTCTTGTGATACTATGTGTGTATCGATCTCTCCTCTTAGATTGAAACCTCCTTGGAGGTAGCCACAGTTCTTAAAGCTATACATTGCCAGATTTAATTATCACATCAATTCTATTGATTACATAACATAGACGAATGTTATAATGCAACGTTTAATTGGAAATTTCAATTTTCTTACAAAAAGTCAGAAATATGGAAACAAACCCTCCCATTTTGGTAGCACAAACTTTGGGGAGTTATTAATTTGGGAGATAATTTAGAACGAATTCTCTTTATTGGAAAACGGTCACTACCATCTAAAGTTTATGCATCACACAAATTTGAGAAAAAAACAGACAAAGAAATATTCAAAATAGGGAACATTTATTAGATAAACTGTTATGTAATAACAGTGAAAAATCTCTATACTTTAAAGACAGCAAATACACACACACATGATTAAGGTTTATTACAAGAAAGAATGTGAACAGAATCAGCAAAGGAAAAGGTACATAGGTGAAATCTGGAGGACACCAGGGATGTGCCGAGTCATACAGGACATGCTTAATTCTCCCAGAAGTGAATTGTGAAATCACTTGTAAAATGTTGTCTACCAAGGAAACTCACTAGAGGCCCAATATCCAGGATTTTCATTAGGGGATAGTCAGTAACGTAGGCATCCTCTTCCTAGTGATACTAAAATTCCAGGCCCTCTAAAAGAAGGCAGATGTTCAAAATAAGCAATATTATTTGCACAGTTTAGACACATCGAATCCCTTATTATCGTGGAATGGGGGAACCCTCCTGAAATCCAGGTACCCTCCTGAAATCCAAGTCCCCAGGTACCAGCCAAGGGCCAGACTTGCAAATAGACCTTTCTAAGGATAGCAATCTCAGGCTTGCTATGGTAACTCTTTTCTGTGCATTATCCTTTCAACATCGGTGTCATTCACATAGTGCTTACCTATTACTATTGGCTAGAGAGCATGGCTTGCTCTATGAACCACAGGCAAGGATTTACTGATGTAGGAAAAATATGTTTCAAATTATTTCCTACCACTTTTCAATCATCTACTATGTGTCATTAAGCCCTGGAGCATGATGTGCACTAATCATATAGCTCTTAGTATATACTGCCTATACAAGAGTTAGAATGTAAACTCTTTCGAAGACAATCATAGTGCTTCCTTATAGTTTACACCCTCTGTCCTACCTAGAACAATTTTCAAAACACACTTGGCAAAGGAAACATAAAATGTTTCCTGACTTAAACTGAATTGAAAGCTCAAATTGCCTCAGAGAGTACTTTCTTCATCTTTTTAAAACTGAGCTTGTTTACTATGTCTTTGCCCATAAGGATCTTGGATTGTATTTTGAATAACAATAAAAAACATTACTATGAAGATAGAATTTTCCATCTCTCCCTCAAACAACATAGTTTTAAGGTCTTCTGTGAAAGAGAGTGGGAGGTAAAATAAAATGTTTGCCTTGTATGACAAAAGTGTGGTCCCATTTCCTTGGAGTGAGAAGATTGACTCATTCCTGCTACCCGTTATTGCACCATCATACCCACCCCACGCCTACCTCCCAATCATTGACCCCCCCTCCATCCCCCAAAAGTCAACTCCTACTCATGGACTAATAGCAGTGCTTGGTCTTCATTTATTTCCTTATTTGAAAACTAGGAAAATCCTCAGTGTTATTTGAAAGATTTGGCAGCTATTAGTTTGCAACCCTCCCTCCTAACTTCATTTTGAACCCTCTTCTTGAGTTTGAGATGAATTTATTGCTCTTACTCTCAGCCATTTCCTATCTTTGGGAGTTGATACAGGATGAGCCTCAAAATACTCACTCTATTTAACAGTTGGAGAGAGAAGTTGCTGCCCCTGGATCTTGTACTCATGCGTACATGCACACACACACACACACACACACACACACACACACACACACAAACACACAAAATAAACAAAAGGAAACATGTATTTCATTTTTTTAAATTTTCTAAAAACCCTGAAACCATTAAAAAATAAAATCCATGCTCCACCCACTATAAATCACAAATGATAATATGTTGTCATTTTTGCTTTAAAATTAGACTTATCAAAAAATAGAATGTCCAAGATAAACTTTATTTCCTTCTCCAATCTCATAGCCCTTCCTTTGTACCATGATATAACAACTATAACATATATATGATATAACAACTATAATCATTTGTGATTGTTTTAGACATTTGCTTCATCTATATGTGTGTGTAAACAGTATTATTTCTTAAATGTTTATGCATTGCATAATTGTATTTAGCATTATTCAATTATTTTACTCATGCATTGGAGGTCAACCCTTGCTTATACCCTTATATTTTACTGATTTGTCTTAGTCATAATATCATTTTAATTCCTTTACTAGATTATGCCATTTATATAAATTTCTTCCTACCAGTAGATGTTTGGATCCTGCCTGAATTTTTTGTTATTATAAACAATGTTGCAACAAAGGAACAAAAGCTATACTGTGTATGATTTTTCTCTAGGGTATAAACCTAGAGACAGAATTGTCAGGTTCTTGGTTATTTTAACATTATGAGATGTCTTTCTGAACTTTCCCTGCCTCTTAACACTCACCAACACTTCTTTACTGCCACCCAAGAGACAATTCTGAAATGCAAGGTTGGTCATGTCACTAAAACATTAAAATCTATTAGTGACTTTCCACTGTTAGCAGGATGTGGTATAAACTCTTGGTTTGACATTCAAGACCCTTCGTGATGTGGCCTGCCTACATCTCCAGGTATATCTCTTTTATATTTTATCCCCAGCAATATCACATTATGGTGCATTTGATGAAGGCACAATGGAGTGTAGTGCCTCCGTCTTTAGCATATATTCTTCTCCCTGACTAGAATTTCCTTCCTTTGCCTCACTGGCCCCATTATACACTTTAAACTTATCAAAGATACACCTCCTTTAGTAATAACAATAGGTATTCTGTACTGATATTTGCCATGTGCCTAAAATTGACCTTTGGCAATTTGTCTTTCTCCCAAATAGTTTGCCTCTTCTTATTTGAAGGCATGTGTAAGTTTCTTCAAGTAGAGTTAAACACTCCCCCTCCTGCACCTCTATTATTTGTACATACACATTTATTTCTGGATTTGTAAGAAGAACAATGATAATACTCATCATGATGTTTTTCATTTACTATTTGACTGCACATGGGCTGTTACCGGTTATCATTAATTTTACTTAAACTTTCTTATATAAATCCATTTCTTATATAAAATCATAAGAATTATTATTGCTAGTCATCATTTTACCTAAGAAGAAATTCAAGTTCTGATAACTGAATTTAAATTATTCTTTTTTATTCTGTTGTACAAGTATTGGTTTATATATTCATGCCCCCGTTATTTTATAAATTCCTTGAAGAAGGGACTACACCACAATATGTATATCTGTAACCCTATTATTTAGTATAAGAACAGGATATGTAAAATATTTGTTAAATAAACAAATTAAGTATGCTGTAATAAAGTATTTTTCCATCACATGGGGAAGAATTTGAAATGAATTCTAACCACTGATCACTTCTAATTACACCAATACTGGTGGTAGAGGCACTTTGCCAAATGTGAGTTAAAAACCACCTTTTGATGTTAAAACCACTCCTTGATAACCAAATAATGAAGCCAGAAAAACTTCACACATTACATGCCATCATTTTCACTGAGAGATCACATCCTTCCTTTCCCATGCTTTAATGCTCTCTCAGATTCATATTAGCTGGGTTAGGTTCCAGTTTCCCAAATTCACTGGTACAAAAAGCGAGGTAGTGGAAAAGTTCTGCTACCTCCCCTGAATCAAAATATTACATGAATTTAAAAGAAAATGGATGCCTATCTCTGTAGTCTAGTCTGAAGCCTTACATAAAGAGGGACCAAAAAGCTTTTGTAGGAGAAACTCACTTCATCTTGGTAAAACAGAACTGCATAGTCAACCATAGGCAAGAAGGAAAAAGAAGATACAAATATAAGTATAGCATTTAAAGCAGGCACACTTAGAAAGGTCCAATGGGTCTGAGTATGCTAGGAAATGTCAGGACTCTTAAGTACACTGATCATTCCCAACCATCACACCCAAATTCACCAGCAGGAAATCATGAACTCAAGAATAGAGAAGAGAGAACTAGCAACAAAGAGTAGGGACAATTCCTGGAGAAAAATTCTGTAATTTTTGACCTTTTCATTTTCTCCTTTTCAGAGAAGATATTATTATTTGCAATCCACAGCCAAGTGGAAAACATAAGTAGAGATACCTGTTTTGTGTACAATGTAGATGTGCCTTGTGAGTTTATTGACTCACTGTTCTATGAATGAAGATCCATGGTGGTATCTTTTTAAGAGCTGATACCCAAAAAATACTTGTCAAACAGAAATATTTTATTACTAGAATTGTCACAAAACATCACATTATACCCCATTATTTATGGGGTAAAATACAATTATTATTTGTCCATTAAAAGTTTAAAAAAGAAAATTTTCTCAAGTTGGTGGAGAATTGATGCCCAGTTTTTCAATGACTCAAGTACATTTAAAATGGACTAAATTCCACATTAAAAATCTCCTGAGGTCTGTGCCTTGAAAGTCAGCAATGTTGGTTCTGTGCCATAAAAAAAGATAAAATAACTACCATTTTTTGAATACCTACCTGATCCTAGGCACTTAACTGAGGCACATTCCTACTATGTACCAGACACTTAAACATCATCTCTCATCCTTACAAGGCAGCTATGAGATATGCACCACCCACCCACCTCATCCCCATTTTAAAGACAAGACAATGGAGAATTAACAACATATGAAAGTCACCAAGATGGGGGGTGTAATGCAGTGCCAGAAACAGAACTTAAAACTGGGGAAATCTCTACACTGTATCAGTTTAGAGATTTTTTTAGTAAAAATCATTTTTAATAAAATGATTTATTTTTTAACAAAAATCATTTTTTAATAAAAATCTCCAACATCGGAGTTAGACTGTGCCAATTGCCAATGAATGGCATTGCGAAAGAGTCAGCAGGAATGGTGGGTGTGACATAGCATGACCTTCTCCCAGCCCAGAGCCCTGGTCTTTAGAGACAGGCCGGTCCAGTGTCTGTCCCAGATACACATGGTGTTCTAAGCTGCTTTTGGAGAGCGACAAGCTCAAGGGTATTTATTGGTGACTGAGAATAAAAAATTAGGCAACAAGAGGCACAAATCTGTAAGAAGTTAAAGTGGGAGGTTATCATTCTAGCTTGATTTAAAACAATAGAGCTGGAGAGATGACTTTAAGTTGTAGAAAGAAAGGCAAACCCTATTATATGCTCAGTATATTTTACTATTATAAAAATGACAGAGAGAGAGAGAGAGAGAGAGAGAGAGAGTAACATAAAATGTGCTAATTAAAAACATAGTGGTCAATGTAGGGCTTAACCAGTTTTTGTTCCAATCCTAGCTATGAAAAACAGTACTGGAGCAATTGACTTAGCTTCTCTGAGCTTCAGTTTCCTCATAAGAAAAAGAAGAGCACATCATTTACAATGCTATTCTGATAATAATTATGAGAGACCGGTCAATGAGGTTTAGGACCAACTCTGGAACCAGACTTCTCAGGGTTAAGAACTTGGCTCCACTAATTTATTTCCTCACCTGCAAAATGAGAGCAACAATAATACCAACTTCATATGGTTTTTGTGGGAATAAAATGCATTCTTAAGTATAAAGCTCTTGGAACAGTACCCAACATAACATAGGGACCATGTGTGCTTGCTAAATACTGTAATAAATAAAAACAATGTACATGAAGCTCTTAGTTCAGTTTCTGCCACACAGTAACAGCTTCTGTAAATGCCAGACTTGATGCTGGCAATTCCTATTTTGTGATGACATTCTGTGATATAAATGAAGAAGAAAAACTTCCTCTATCTTATTAAAACAACCAAGCTGTAGCCAAGGCCATGACTTATTAACCATGAGGTGCCCCTAAGTCTACTGGAAGGCAGACCTTTACCTCTCTCATGATGCTATTCCATTGAGAAAGGCACTAAGAGCAACATCCTAGTTACTGATGCAACAAGATTCTAAAAATCAAAGCCTGTTGTTTCTAATGTTATAATTCTGCTTGCCCAAGGATCAAGATTCCAGTTATTCTTCCATTCTAGTCTTCATATTTTATATTCATAAAATTAAAAGAATATCTACCTCCTTCATTGTTTAATAAGACTATTCATCCTCAACATTGAAAGTTGATGATAAGACAGAGACATCTTGAGGACTCTATAGTCCTTAATTAATCCAGAGTGAGGCAGAGTGGGGGTGAGTTCTGGAATAAAACTGGTTGGGCTAACATCCTGATTCTACCAGTTTCTACATGTGTGGTCATGTGAAATGTACTTCATCTTTCTGTACCCTTATCTGTAAATAGACAAAAAAGTAAATGTGCTTAACTCATAGATTCATGTGGGGATTAAACACAGTAACATGAGGTAAGGGCTTAAAACAGTGCCCAGCATGCAGTAAACATTCAATAAATGTTAGTTAGAATCTTAGTCTAGCCTAGCATGTTGAAATTAATATTGTTAATGGGTCATAAGTGAGTTTATATTGTGAACATAGCTACTATGCAGAGACATCTACATATTTTTATCTATACAATGAAAATATAAATCAAACAAATCCCTTCAAGCTCTAAAAGGTTGTAATTCTCTGCTTTTATTTTCTGTAGGCACTTCTAATCCTTCCAAAAATATATCCAGTCATCTTTTGGTATCTCCATGGGGATTATTTCCAGGACCTCCTGTGGATATGGAAATCCATGAGTACTTAAGTCTCTTATTTCTAATGGTGTAATATTTGCATATAACCTATGTATGCACATCTTCCCTTATACTTTTAATCATCTCCACATTACTTGTAATACTTAATGCAATGCAAATGATATGAAACTAGTTGTTATAGTGTATTATTTAGGGAAAAACAACAAGGGGGAAAAAGTCTGAATATATTCAGTACAGACAAAATCATCCATTTTTTTCCCAAATATTTTCAATCCATGGTTGACTGAATAATACACAGTTGTGGAACCCACCAATACAGAGAACTGACAGTATTGCAAAATTCAAAACAAAACAAAACAAAATCATCCAAAAATATGTTGAGCTGGTAGGTGAGAAGATAGTTTAGCAAGGACACAGTCATTTTACTCTAAAGATGTTTTTTAAGTATGTGAACTCATTAATGTTTTCTCAGGATTGAAAGAAATAAAAACCTGAAACCAGCCCAGACTTTGCATTTCTCATTATGAGAAAAAAATTTCCTGATGTTGAACTATATGACATTTAATGACATGTGGTGAAAATTTTAGAGTAGGCTTATACCCCTCTGAGTGACTCATAATGCATTTTCTAGAAGAAAAATGCAGTGTCCCATAAACCGAGGTAGGCCTTCTGAGAAAATGAGAGGACAGAGAGCGGTACTGCTTCTGGAGATTTGGAAAGCCTGCTTGAGACGGCTGCTTTCCAAGCTGCGGTTGCCATTTTGAGCCTCTGTGTATTCATTGTACCCTACAGCTGTGTTAATCAGGAAAGAATGGATACTTAATACCTAAAGAAGAGCTCAGGGAGTTTTGTAGTAACCACTCAACCATATAACCATACAATAAAAACTACGTAGCATAGCATGATATTTACTTTTGATCTTTATTATTTCTGAACTAGAATTTTATAGATATAGTTGAAATCTCACAGGTATTCATCTGTTTTCATCATCCTCCCATTCGATCCAGGGACAGGGACAAGTATTTTCCTCAAGCTGCTGTCATTCCTTCTATGATGCAGTGGAACATACGTTCTTTGGTCACTGAAACTAGAAAGAGTATGGTTTTATTTTAAACATTTGCATACATTGTTTTTTAATCAACAAATCCAAGTTTAAAATTCAATTTTACGTTTCTAAGATCTATTTGTGTTGATATAAATGTTAGGTTTAACTACATAAAATTGCCAAGGATCAACTAGTTTTAACTTATAAAAATAGCAGTTGTATGATTAAACATAGTATATCAATTTCAGTCAGTTTAATTGCTGTACTATACTCCACAGCTTTTAAAATGCATCCCCCATTGGTGTACATTTAAATTGATTCTAATGTTTTTTTATGATTGTGAACTGTGCTACAATTAATTTGCACAGGTCGGTATCAAAAACTGTTAAAAGTCTGGAATTTTATTCTATTTATAAGATAAGTTAGTATGCCATGGTTTCCATAAATTCTGGAGAAAGGTACAGGGCCCCTGAGTCAGAGGCAAAGGGCTTTATTATTCATGGCATAGCAAGCAGCATGAGAATTAGCAATTCCCCTTCCCCCCAATTTCCAACTGGATACTAAGTACATAGTGAATTTGCATCAGAGCTGATGAACCCTGAGCTTTGGGAACCAGGATTTTTTATATTAAGCTAGAAGCAAATATGCCTGATCTTTGTTCCAAAGGGAGACATTACTTTAATTGCACTGGACAGTAAGCAAAGATGCCCTCTGAAGATAGTAAGTCTGTTTACCTTACAAATATCCTTGAAAAGATAAGTGGAAATAGAATAGCAATTAAGGTCTTTGCTTGCAAATTTTTAGAAACCTTAGAGACCCATAATTAATTGTCTCCAAATAATTGGCTGGCCAATATATATGGGAATTTTGCAGGGGCAGATATCTAAACATAGAATGACTATGTACATCAGATTTGTGCATCAATATTGTTATTCAAATATTGAGAACTTACTCTCCAAAGTGTTTATACCAATTTGCACTCCCATTATCAGCATAAAATCTTTCTCTCTCTTTTTCTCAGTGCTTGTTTTTATTTTTTTCCTAATCAATGGTGAATATCTCAATGTTTTAATGCTCATTTATCCAATTACTAGAAATATTGAGTTTATTTTAATGTTTATTGAACATTCATGTTTCCTCACCTGTGAATTTCCTTTTGTGTGCTTTACCATTTTTTTTCTATTTGTAGTTTATCAATATTTTATTGACATTTTATATGCATTCTAGATACTCATTCATTTTCTTTTAAATATCTACAAATATCTTCTACTGGTTAAATCTTGATTTTAATCGTATTTATAATGTGTTTTGTGGTTTGTTATTTACTTTAGTGTAAACTTACTTGTTTTGGTTTGTGTTTTTATCTAAAGATACTTATGGTTTGTGTTTGTTCTGAAATAATCTACCAGTCTAAATGCAACAAATGTATTCTCCATATTTTCTTTTACAGGTTTTAAATATTTACATATAAGGCTTTAATAAAGATGGAATTTATTTGGGGATATTGTATAAGATTGGTGTCTAATTCTGTTTCATTTTTCAGATAGCAACATGTCCCCAAGCCATTTGTTAACAATTGCATTGTTCTCTACCTATTTGCTATCTGTCTCATATACCATGATGTCCAGTAAATTAATCTAGCCAATGCTTTTAATCTTTTTTTTCTTTTTCAAACCTGTTTTGGTGGTTCTTAAGCCTTTATAATTCTGTATGCATTATAGGTTCAATGTTCTCTATACTAAGTGATACGTCTTAATTGTGCTAACTTTCTTATACTTTTTCTTCTATATATTTGCCAATTTTTGGATTGCTTTAGATAATAATTTCTGGGATAACTGAGTCAAAATCTATTATGATGATTAATGTTCAATTGCTATTTGCATTTCTGGGAAATTTTCCCATGTGTATTTTGAGATTATGTAGCTGGGTACAAATTGATCATTGTATCTACTTGGGGGTTTGTTTTCATTTTATCATTAAACCACATGCCTCCTTATCCCTGTTATTTCTTTCTGTTTTAACATCTAATTTGTTTACACTACATTACTATATTCAATTACTATATATTACTATAAAGTTAATTCATTTCAGTGTTGGTTGAGTCACCTTTTTCCATGTTTTTTTATTTTTTAACTTTCTTACTCTTAAATGTATCTTCTACTAACAAGTCAAATACCATTTTCTATTTTTGAAAAATCTAATCTGAACTCTGCTTTTTAATAGGTATTTGCTATGGACTGAATTGTATTCTCACAAAATTCATATATTGAAGCCCTAACAGTCAAAGTAACTACATTTGGATATAGGGACTTCTGAGAGACAATTAAGATTAAATGAGGTCATAAGAGTGGGGCTCTATCCAATATGACTGGTGTCCTTCTAAAAAGAGGCAGGTACACCTAGGACACACACACTGAGGAAAGGTCAGGTGAGGACACAGGAAAAAGGGAGCCATTTGTAAGCCTTGGATAATAGGCCTTAGAAGAAACCAAACCTGCCAACGCCTTGATCTTGGAATTCCTGCTTCTAGAAGTGTAGGAAAATAAATTTCTGTTGTTTAGGCCACTGAGTCTGTAGTATGTTGTCATGGCCACTCTAGAAAGTTAATACAATCTTTTAAACCTACATTTCTTATTTGGGGCCTAAATAACCCCGATAAACAAACACCTCTCTTCGTGTTCTCAGGAAATTGGAAAATATATTAAGTGAGTGGCAGACGGGATTTTAAAAATACTTTTATTTAATGCTCAAGGCCAGCGTAGATAATCTGTTTTAAAACAAATAAAGGGCAAGTGGGTTTATTAATATAGAATGCTCTAATTAGGCAAATTCACTCACCAAGTCCCACTAGTATAGACTGGAGCAGTCTTCCTTATATGGTGGACTGACAGGGAATGGAGAGTACTGGAATATACTTTCTCTGGAGAGCAAAAAACAAAAGAACCCTCCTGTTCCTGAGCCCACAATATCTGGTTACTCTTTCTAAATTTTTCAATCAGATGTATCACTCTATATCAGGAGAGGAGGAATAAAATGGAAAACAGAGAAACATCAAGACTAGATGTAAAGAAAATCACCCTTCATTGAAAAATCTCAGGAATGAAGATGACATATCCCCTATACCTTTCTCCAGCTTCTCATTTTCTTAACTCCTTGGGATTAACCATGAATCCTTTATTGAAGAAAAGTATGTATGTCAGGGAAGGTGTGATCCTGCTCCTGTTCTCCTAAGACTGTTCTACCAGTAGCAACTACCTCTCCACTGAAGATTCTCCAGGAACCATTGTTCTTGTATGTTAATCAACCTAGGCTCACTTTTTAAAATATATAAGTATAATATATAATATATAAGTCCAACTATATGTATCACAATAGCATATCAGAGGGCTTTCAGTGAGATATCCACTAATATTAACATAAAATTGTTAAAGAAACTCCAATAATAAAATATTAACTAAAACTCTTCAAATTTAAATACATAAGATAGCCTCTTCATGCCGAGCCATGATCATTGCCCTGAAAGAAATTAAAATTCAAAGTAAAAATTTCATAAGTAAAATGTCAAAAAGGATTAAAATTAAAATTCACTTATCCTTGTAAATTACATTTCAAAGAATTTGAAGCCCAAAGTGGATTCTTATTTAATTTCTATTTTATTTGTTCTTAACTGGATGGTTTTTTGACACTTGGTGGGATATGGATTTTTTCACCAGTTGCAGCTAGCTCCATGAAGGTGAATTTTTTTTTCAAAGCCTTAAGTAGTAGAAGTAATTCCATGCCAAGTTTCTAATGTACCTGATATTTCTTTAATTAAACTTTCTATTTTGAGATAAATATAAAATGGCATGCAAATGTAAGAAATCAGAAAGACTCTATGTATCCTTTGCTCAGTTTCCCCCAAGGTAGCCTCTTGTGAAATTATGGTATGATATCACAACAAGAATATTCACATAGGTAGAGTCAAGATACAAAACATTCCACAAGAATTTCTCATGTTACCCTTTGAGAGCCACACACACTTCCCATTCACAACCTCCTTAATCACTGGCAATCACTACTGGCCTTCACTCATTTCTATTATTTTGTCATTTCAAGACTTTTATGGAAATGGGAGTTAAAGCAAGATGGTGGACTAGAAGCAGCCTGCATAATGCTGCTTTCGTAGAGAGGATTGAACGTGACAAATACATTTCCAATTTTGGATTGATAGTCTGAGCAAGAGCTCTGGGAATCCACAGAGAGGAGGTGGGAGTAAAGAGAAGAAGACAGAAGTAGAACAAGCTGCTCAGCAAGACTGAAGGTAATTAGAGAAGGTGTCCACACATGAAAAAGGGACAGAGGAGAAAATCCCAGGATCCATGCTTCCCCATTGAGGATACTGCAACGGGAGGGTGCCTCCACTGCAGTAGTCTTCTGGACTGATACAGAGACCTGCCTGGAGGCTGTGCAACTGCATTGCTCAGGAAAAAAAGGATGGGTGGCTTGTGAGCCCTTGGTGCTGCAGCTGGCACCATGATAACATCTCAACCTCAAGAATGCTACTTTTGCCCAAGGGTCAGATCTCTGCTGCCTCCTCCTTACTGCTGCCTTGTAGGGAGGGAGTGGCAAATCCCAGCATTCACATGAGCCCTGTAGGCAGGTGATCAGCACCCCTATGGCAGCCAACACCACTGGGGGCCCTGGGCAGAGAAGGAGTCCATGGGCCCAGCACTGGATACAGTGGCCTGGATGGTCCTGCTCAACTGCATCTCCTGGGATCTGGTTGAAGCATTCATCTATATCCCTCAGTGTTCATTGCTCACTGCCAGGGCAGTTGGACCACTGCCACTGTCACTTCTAGAAAGGCCTCAAGTGAGACAAAAGCCAGCCCAATCATAGACTTCTGCTCTAGGTAGATTGCACACCATGGACCCATGCCATGCTGCACTGGTGTCCTGGGCATTGCACCTTGTGTGTGCCCTGCCCTGCCTTCGTGCCTGTCCCTTCTACCCAACATGTGAGCTGTGACCCACTAGCCCCCTCCATACCAGCAACCTGCTCCACTCCGTGTCCTCTGGACCTGCTGGGCCTCCATGTCCTATGCACCTGCTATGCCCTTTGTCTCACCCTGAGTAGACATCCCCGTGCCCATTCATCTGACACCTTGACTGCCCAAGGCTGCACACATGCACACTGTATATAGCAGACATTCTCCATCCCATGCACATGCCCTGTCCTGATTCCAGCCCCACCCTGTGTGCACACCCAGCACCAAGGACCTACCCTGCCACAGTGGCACAGTGATGACCACAAGGGAACAGGGGAGATGCAGCAGAGCATGGCATTAAAGGCTCACAGGGCATATGCTCCTCTCCTACCTGGTCAAGCTTCTGGAGTAAGACCCAAGCACACCATCCAGGGACCCATACATATCTTCACTAAGCAGTAGATATCTCAGCAGAGAACAAGTGTACCATATCTGCTATCTCTTTTGAGGTGAGATAAGTGGTCTCAGATGAGAAGAAATCAACATAAGAACTCTGGCAACATGAAGAAACAGATTGTCTTGACACCCTAAAGGATTACAATAGCTCTCCAGTAATGAAGCCCAACAAGAAGAAAATTGTTAAAATGATAGACACCAAATTCAATTTATGGGTGGCAAGTAAGATGAATGGAATTGAGGAGATGGTAGAAAACTATCTCAAAGCAATAAAAAGAAATTCAGGACAAGAATGAAAAATTCACTAGAGAGATAGAAAACATTAGAAAAGAGATAGAACTTTTTAGAAATGAAACAGTCATTTAGGGAATTTGAAAATACATTAGAAAGCTTTAATAACAGAAAAGATCAAGCAGAAGAAAAGATTTCAGAGTTTGAAGACAAAAATTGTGACATAACCCAGTGAGTAAAAAGATGTATAAAAGAATGAACAATCATTGTGTGAAATATGAGATTATGCAAAGCAAGCTAGTATAAGAATTATAGTTATCCATGAGGGAGAATAAGACAATGCAATTAGCATGGAAAACTTATCTGAGAGAATAATAGAGGAAAATTTTTCTGGTATTGCTAGAAGTTTAGATGTCCAGAGACAAGATGGTCATCGAATGTCTGGAAGATTCATACCAAATAGATCATCACCAGGACATAAAGTCATGAGCCTGATCAAATTCAAAGTGAAGGAGAAAATTCTACAAGATGCGAGATGAAAAGAATGAATTATTTACAAAAGAAAACCCATAAGATTAGCAGCATACCCCTCAGAAGAGACCTTTCAAGCCAGAAAGGATTGAGGTCCCATTTTTAGTCCTTTCTTCCCTTCCCTTCCCTTCCCTTCCCTTCCCTTCCCTTCCCTTCCCTTCCCTTCCCTTCCCTTCCCTTCCCTTCCCTTCCCTTCCCTTCCCTTCCCTTCCCTTCCCTTCCCTTCCCTTCCTTCCCCTCCCCTCCCCTCCCCTCCCCTCCCCTCCCCTCCCTTCCCCTCCCCTCCCCTCCCCTCCCCTCCCCTCCCCT
The DNA here is from genome assembly GCF_040939455.1 of Microcebus murinus. NCBI lineage: Eukaryota > Metazoa > Chordata > Mammalia > Primates > Cheirogaleidae > Microcebus > Microcebus murinus. The sequence goes on along the minus strand of NC_134110.1, from coordinate 38,367,782 downwards.
TCCCTTCCCTTCCCTTCCCTTCCCTTCCCTTCCCTTCCCTTCCCTTCCCTTCCCTTCCCTTCCCTTCCCTTCCCTTCCCTTCCCTTCCCTTTCCCCTTCCATTCCCTTTCTCCTTCTCCTTCCTTCCTTCCTTCCTTCCTTCCTTCCTTCCTTCCTTCCTTCCTTCCTTCCTTCCTTCCTTCCTTCCTTCCTTCCTTCCATCTGTCTTGTCCTGTCACCCAGGCTAGAGTACAGTGGCATCATAACAGCTCACTGCAATCTCAAACTCCATCCAATGACACTCTACAAAAAAGACACCTGCACTCGAATGTTTATAGCAGCACAATTCATAATTGCAAGGCTGTGGAAACAGCCCAAGTACCCATCAATCCAAGAATGGATTAATAAAATGTGGTATATGTATACCATGGAGTACTATTCAGCTCTAAGAAACAATGGTGATATAGCACATCTTGTATTTTCCTGGTTAGAGCTGGAACCCATACTACTAAGTGAAGTATCCCAAGAATGGAAAAACAAGCACCAGATATATTCTCCAGCAAACTGGTATTAACTGAGTAGCACCTAAGTGGACACATAGGTACTACACTAATTGGGTATTGGGCAGGTGGGAGGGGGGAGGGGGACGGGTATATACATACATAATGAGTGAGATGTGCACCATCTGGGGGATGGTCATGATGGAGACTCAGACTTTTGGGGGGAGGGGGGGAAATGGGCATTTATTCAAACCTTAAAATCTGTACCCCCATAATATGCCGAAATAAAAAAAAAAAAAAAAAAAAAACTCCTGGGATCAAGTGATTCTCCTGCTTCAGCTGCCTGAGTAGCTGGGACTACAGGCATGGATCAACAAACATAGCTAATTTTTCTATTTTTGTTTAGATGTGGGATCTCGCTCTTGCTAAGGCTGATCTTGAACTCCTGGCCTCAGGCAATGCTCCTGTTTCAACCTCCTAAAGTATTACAATTACAGGCATGAGCCACCACGTGCAGCTCCATTTTTAGTCTTTAAATAGAATAACTGAAAACCATGAATTTTGTATCCTGTAAAATTAAGTTTCTTAAATGAAGGAGAAATAAAGTCTTTCCCAGACAAGCAAACTATAAGGGAATTTGTCAGCACTAGACCTGCCCTACAGGAAATGCTTAAAAGTACTCCACACACAGAAAAGAACAATCGCTATCCAACAATGTTAAAATACCCAAATGTTAAAGCTCACAATGTTTATAAAACAGTAACACAAGGGAGAAAAGAAAATAACTAGATATAATTATACATGACAAACAGAACATTATCTCACATATCAATGCTAGCATTGGATGTAAATGGTCTTAATCTTCCACTTAAAAAACATAGACTGCCTGAATGGATGAAAATCACATCCCAAGTATCCACTGTCTCCAAGAAATCCATCTCACTTAAAAGTATACCCATAGACCCAAGGTAAGGAATGGAAAAAATATACCCTGTGAACAGAAACCAAAAGCCAGCAGGAGTAGTTATTCTCATATTAGATAAAATAGAATTTAAATCAACAATAGTAAAAAAAATAAAAAGGAAGTCATTATATAATGATGGAGCAATTCAGCAAAAAGATAAAACAATCCTAAATATATATGCCCTTGACATAGAAGCTTCCAGATTTGAAATCCAATACTACTAGATCTAAGTAAAGAAATAAGCAGCAACATAATAACTACTGTTGACTTTAACACTCCACTGACATAACTGGACAGATCATTGAGGCAGAAGATCAACAAAGATACACTGGACTTAAACAGGACTCTAGAACAAATGGACCTAACAGACATTTAAGAACATTCTACCCCCAAATGGCAGAATATACATTCTTTTCATCAGCACATGGGACATCCTCTAAGATAGATAATATGTTAGTCCATAAAACAAGTCACAGAAAATTCAGAAAAACTGAAATAATTTCATGTGTCTTCTCATATCACAGTGGAATAAAACTAGAAATCAACTACAGGAGGAACTCTCAAAGCTACATAAAGTCATGGAAATTAAACAACCTGCTGCTGAACAATCCTTGGGTCAATGATGGAATTAAAGTGGAAATCAAAAGATTTTTCAAACTGAATGACAATCATAACACAAGCATGGAAAAATCTATGGGATATGGTCGAAGCAGTGTTATGAAAAAAGTTCATAGCCTTAAATACTTATATCAAAAAGATAGAAAAATCACAAATTAACAAAGTACTGTTACATCTCAAGGCAATAGAAAAAAAAGAACAAACAAAACCCAAAGCTAGCAGAAGAAAAAAAACAATAAAGCACAGAGCATAACTAAAAAAATGGAAACAAACAAAAATACAAAGGATCAAGGAAACAAAATGTTCATTCTTTGAAAAGATAGCTAGATTAACCAGAAATAGAAGAGAAATAACCCTACTAAGGTCAAACAAATAAAAAAGGAGACATCCTATTGATACCATAGAAATACATAATATCATCTATGACTACTATGAAAATTTTACATACACAAATTAGAAAATCTAGAGGAAATAGATAAACTTTTGGAAACACACAACTTCCCAATCTTGAGTCAGGAAGAAACAGAAATCTTTATAGACCAATAATGAGTAATGAAATTGAAACAGTAATATAACTCTCCCAACAAAAATAAAACCCCGGACCAGATGGATTCACAGACAAATTCTATCAAAGAAGAACTACACCAATTCTACTGAAACTGTTCCATAAGATGAAGAAGGAGGAAATCCTCCCTAATGCATTCTACAAAGCCAGTATCACCCTGATACCGAAGGCAGAGAAGGAAACAACAACAAAAAAACAAAACTACGTAACAATATCTCTTATGAACATAGATACAAAAAATCTTAACAAAATACTAACAAACCAAATTCAACAGCATATAAAAACAATAATCTACCATGATCAAGTAGGATTCATCCCAGGGATGTAAGTATGGTTCAATATATGCAAATCAATAATGTGATTCAGCACGTAAATAGAATTAAAAACAAAGACCATATGATTATATCAATAGATGCAGAAAAAGCATCCAGTAAAATCCAGTACTCCTTCATGATAAATCCTTAAACAAACTAAATAGAAGATACATATCTCAAAATAATAAAATTCATGTATGACAAACCCATGGCCAACATCATTCTGAATGGGGAAGAGCTGAAAGCACTGCGAGAACTGGAAAAAAGGCAAGATGCTTACTGTCCCCACTTCTACTCAACATAGTTCTGGTAGTCATAGCCAGAGTAGCCCAAGGTTAAGTAAAGTATATAGAAAGTTTACTTCCCTTTATTTCCCTTTACTTGCCTACATTTATAATAAAGTTGTCTTAAATATTTCTCTACATAAATTAAGAATCAGTTCAAACAATGTTATGCTTTTTACTTCAATCATTAAACTCAAACACAATTTAGAAGACTCAGAAAGAGGAAAATTTGTTGAATCTACCCATGTTTTTGCTTACAGTGTTCTCTCTTCCTTCTAATGTCCCAATGTTCCTTCTGTTATTATTCCTTTTCTGTTTAGAAAATTTTCTTATGGATGCTTTTAGGCTAGCTCCTCTGGTGACAAATTCTCTTAGTTTTCATTCACCTCAGAATATCTTGGTTTTCTTTTCTTTCTTTTCTTTCAGCACTTGAAAAATCACTGCCAACTCATTGTGGCCTCGGTTTCTGATGAGAAATTCATTATCATCCTAATTCTCTTTCCCCATATCTTTCCGTGTTGTTTCTCTCTGTCCACCTCAAGGTTTTCCTTGTATTTAGTTTACAAATTTTATTATCATGTATCTTGTCTTATATTTCCTTGAGATAACCTTGTTTGGAGTTATCTTCTTGAATCTCTTGGTTTATGTTTCTTGCCAAACTACAAAATGTTTCTTCCCCTACAAACTTTCCCCTTTTCCTTCACAACTCTGATAATACAAATGTTACGTCTTTCATTATGTTCCCACAGGTCCTTGAGTCTCTGTTTATTTTTGATTTTTTAATCTATATTCTCTCTAATCAGTTATGTTAATTTCTGTTCTTCTTTCCAGTTTGCTTATTAATTTTCCTTAATACTTTTAGTCTTTTGTCGTGCCCATTCACTGAGCTTTTTAATTAAGTTGTTATATTTTTCAATACTAAATTTTTAATCTGGATTTTATTTGTAGCTTCTTTCTTTGCTAAGACTTTTAAATTCTTTGCTAAGGTTTTCCATTTTTTTTAATTTGTTTCAAATATGTTCATAATTACTTGTTGGAAATTCCCCTCCCCATTATTGCTGCTTTAAGATCTTTGCCAGATATTTCTACCTATCTGTCATCTCTGTGTTGGCATCTATTAATTGTCTTTTTAAAAAATTCATATCTTCCTTATTTATGTTATGGGAGACTTTTGATATTTTACTTAAATCTTCTGATTTGACTGAATTTTTGTGATACTACTCTGGCAGGGAAGGGAGGAGGCATTGCCTCATTACTGTCGGTGGAGGTGGAGGCAGAAGAGCAAGTTTCCCAGTTGGCCTCTCTTTATACCCACTGGGGAGGCTTCTTGTAACTGCTGGGATGTGATGAGCACCTTGGCTCCCAATGGAGTGTCCACTGACACTGCAGTGAGAATGGCTTCATTACTGCTGAAAGATTGTCAAAATTCAGATTCTGCTAAGCTTTCTTTGACACTACTTCATTGAAGAGGGAAAGGGTACCTCTATTACTGCCAGGTGGAGGTCGAATTTTCCACATGGTCTCTACTGACAGTGCATATGAAGAGTGGTCTTGTTATTGGCTGGCTTGAATGAGAGTCCAGGCTCCCTACTTGACCTCATCTGACTCCACCACAACGGAGGGTAATGGGACAACTTGTTACATCCCCATGAGGGCCCCTCCCCACTTTTGCTGACATGAGTTGGAGTACAGCTAGGTTTTCTGTAATCTTTAGCAAGAGTAGTGTATTATCGTGTAAAAGTTTCTGTCTTGCTAAGATGTCCCTTTCCTCATCTTTTTGCTAGATAGAACAGGATATGGTTTTCTTAAAGAGGCTGTTTAAAATAAACCGTGTCCACCAGTGTTTCTGGTTTGATGGATTTTTTATTTCCAATGTGGTATACATGAGGCAAAAAGAAAACCCAGAGAACTTTCCATTTTGTCATTGTTTGGGATCCAAGGTCTCTAGCTGGTCTGTCTTCTCCTTTCAGAGTCTCCTTATGTTTGCTTTATATATAACACCCAGGGTTATACTGAGCATAAGTAATAAGAAAAGGTGTGCCCACTCCATCTTCCTGGAAATGAAATTTTTCTGACTGATTTTAAAGAGTCTAAATAGTTAATAGGACATACATGTTTTTTACTGAGCAAAACACTGTAGATAACCTCCTGTATGGTACATACAGATGTTCCCTGGCCCACACACAGAAAATTTGGGAAACAAGCTAATCTCCAGCTCCTTAAAGCAATTATCACTGGCAAAATTATGTTCCCAGAACACAATATTTACCACTGCCAAAAAAGCATAGCAGAAGCTCTCTGGTATGTGAGTGAAAGAGAAAATCTTGGTACGGTCTCACCATAATGCTAGTCAGTTGATGCCAGCTTTCTTAAATTAATGACTACAGAGTTTAAACTCAGTTGGGAGAAATCTCCCAGCAGTATTTTGGCACTATGCATATGCCTATATTAGCAGAAAATCTGCCTGTACATAATTTCTTTCTAGAGGTACACTCTGGTGTTTATCCTAAATCCCTTCTGTATCATCAACATCCCCATATCTACAACTATTGATGACCTATAGCTTGGCGACAGGGATTTACTTCCAGGGCCCGCACAATGAGTGATTAATGTAGAGACATAAAGTCCTGGGAGCTTGTTGCCATTTGAGACAACTCTGAAAGGCCATCCCAGTTTCAAAGCTCTCTGTAGGACCTGCTGAGGCCCTAGTTGCCAACATATCACAGGTCTGTTTCTTCCAGCACTCCATTCTGTCTCCCACACTTCCAGATAAGCGCATCTTCTGATAAACTTCCTGTGTGCATTCTCTGTATTAAACTAGTTTTTCATAGAGAAGAACTGAAGACAACCATAATTTCCATCTCTCTGAACCTTGCATTTTTCCCTTTACAGTCTGAACTGATTGCAAAACAGCATCAACACTCACTTTGAATGGAAAATTTCAGTTTTGTGCCTCAGTAACTATTTTTATAGCCATGAGACATAGAGTTACTTTGGCTTAACATATCTACTTCCCAGGAAATTTTATCTCTTATATGTTCCCAATCAATTAGAACCAACTAGAGGCCACATGGTGGAGAGGGAACATTTGTTGAGTGTGTAGACAATATTCAGGGAGCCAAGGGTTGCCTTTCCACAGAGGTGGCATTTCCTTTGCCATGAATCTAGCATGGCACTAGGTGCAGTGGACACAGTGCTGCATACTTTGGCAGGATTTAAAGCCAGGATTTCACTAGTGCTCTGGGGTGCACATTGAACTTGCCACTTTGCAGCTGAAAAGCTGTGCATTTGTTTTTGACCAGCATTGCTGATAAAGCTTTAAAAGAGTTTTTCACCTATTTTTTAATCTTGGCCCCACCACTGCTTTTTAGGAAGAGATGTGTCTGCATGTTCACTTACAGTGGGCTGCACCTTGAGGCTGTCACCTTGGCTTAGCCCCACAGACATAGACCTTTTACATTCAGGCATGGGTTGAGGCAGTGAATGCCTGCTGCCTATAGTCTAATGTTTCCCCCAGCTGCATCTGTCCACTGTTCTGCTCATGAAACTGCTGGGGTTGCTCATAGACTTCCCTAGATTTTGGGGAACTTTTGCTTGAGGTTTGACCTTTGCTTAGATTCCCATCTTTCTATAAGAATCCTCTTGCCTCTGGAAGAGAAAACATTGCAAATCACAGTCACCTTCCAAACTATAAATAAAGCATGTTGTCTTAAAGCTTCTTGCCCAGCTGCAGAATTTAAAAAAGAAGCACCACTTGTACTCACCAGCGAATTGGTATTAATGGATCAACACCTAAGTGGACATATAGGGAAAACATTTATTGGGTGTCGGGAGGGTGGGAGGGGGGAGGAGGGGATGGGTATACAAAAACATAATGAGTGAGATGTGCAACGTTTAGGGGATGGTCACACTTGAAGCTCTGACTCTGGGGGCGGGGATGGGCAATATACGTAACCTTAACATTTGTACCCCATAATATGCTGAAATAAAAAAAATTATAAAAAAAATAAAAAAGAAAAAGAAAAGCCTGGCCTGATATAAGCCCCCAAATTAAACGGTCAGGGCCATAATTCCCTGCCAGCACAAACTAAACTCCAAAGTTTGAAGCCAACAGTTCCTAAACACTCCAAAAGTTCCTCTCTGTGAAGCGTGCTCATCCAATTTCTACTCCTTTATCTTTTTTTTAAATTTCTCAATGTTCCCAGTCAATGGACAAGATATGAGTATCTTGGAGGAGATGTATTAAATAGCAACTCTCTACTCCGCCTGGTATCTGAATAATTTAGGTAGATGGAGGTTACCCTTTAACTTGGTGTAAGAACAAAATGGGTCTGTTTAGTGGATCCCAGAATTGGGCATATTCATCTACTTGGCCACTGGCAGTGTCAGAACAGGCAGGGAGGCAATTCCAAGTGATTCTTTATTTACCAGTAAGATAGGTACCTCCATCTACCCAGGGAAGAGCAAATACAAGAATGGGAAAGAGCCATAAGTACCTTTGGGGAGAATTTCTCCTTCTGAAGGCAGATAATTGGAGAAAAGTGTTTCACTCTGATTAGTATCCAGGAATAACTAATGTCCATACTTCTCCTATGCAATATTTCAGATTTTTCTCTACATACATACACTTTACTATAATTTTAATTAATCAATGATACACATATATTTTATTTTATGGAGCAAAATTGTATACATGGATTTCTCATTATAAAAATGGCGTCAAACCATACATATTATTCCGCTCCTGCTCAAAAAACCCTCCATAAACATAGACTTGATTCCATATTACTTCAAAAAGATTTAAACTTACATTGTAGTATGTGATATGGAGGCATCATAATTTATTTCAGCATTTCCCCAAATAAGTTATTTAATTTGTCTTCAAGTTTCCATTGTTAAAGTTATACTAAATACCCATATGCACATACACATATTTCAGAAAGATAGATACATAAATTAGAATTGTTTTACAAAACTACGTACGCTTAGAATTTTGCCCTCTGGAATTTTTGTGCTAATTTGCAACTACTCAAATCCTATATGATAGTCCCTTTCTCCCATGCCATCAATGATATTGAATATCTTCAGGCAGCAATTAGAATTCAAATAGAATTTAACTATTGAAAGTATTTAAAATGTTTTTATAAATTTCATAATACAATTATTAGCTTTCAGATCATATTCAGAATTAATAATAATTACTCTTTTATAGCTATATTACAAAATGAAAACAATACCCTTTATTCTTCCTGTACTAATTCTGGCCTTCTTACATACTATTTTCTGCTGCTAATGTTTAAAGCCCAATTTGCATCAATCGCAAATGCAAGAAAATAAAATAAAACATTATCATCTGCTTTACTAGGAAGTTTCCAAAGTCTGCCAGCAATAAAGAGAAACATCAAGATATTAAAATGCTATTTTTTCTTTGTCTATAAGTTAGATCTAAAATGTGGAAATCAATAAAATTAATTCATAATAATATAGTTATGCAAATATCATGCAGAGCCAAAGGGTTCGATTGACCCAAAGGAAAGAATTGGTACCATATGCTACTAAACCTGTATTTCTCAAATAAGAATGTTACAACTTTCAGGGAACTTTTGACTTTCTATAATTTTATTTTAGCTTCCTTTATTTGCTCTGCTAATATCAGCTGCTGCAACTTCTTATCTTATGTCATCTCTCTTTTTTTAATTCAAATATATCCTTGAGTAATTCTTTCAGAATCAGTACATGAGTGATATTTTTTCTGAAAATTTCTTTACTGCAGGACAATATTTTCTTCTAATAGGCAGTGTTGCTGCTGAGATATTGTATCAGTCTGATTTTGTGTAAATATTTTTCCCCTTTCTGGGAGAGCTTGGATTTCTCCATTTTTCTTTAGCTTTCTGAAAAGTCACTAATCAGCACTAGACATTTCTTTTCTTTCTTTTCCTTTTAAATTTTTATTTTTAGTTTTATATACACTGTGCCAATCAGGAGAAATATAATAAATCTTTTATTTAACTTAAGAAAATATTCTAATAATTTGTTGATTATCTGCTCGCTCTCTGACATCTATTTTTCTTTTAAAATTTGATTTAGATGGATTTTGAATCTCAAGTATATCCCCCATGATTTTTAACTTCTTTGCCCATATTTCATATTTCTTTGGGTTTGTGCCCTACTTTCTGGGACATTTTCTTCATTTTGGCTTTCTTTTAGCTAACATGTTTTTTTGGTCATGCATATTTTATGAATCAAACTTTAAGTTAAACTTAACATTTGCCAATCAAATAGTTAATGTCCAAGAAATAGTTTCCCCTGAGTACACTATAATCTTGAGTATGCTTAATCTGATAATCTTGTTATCATTTTCTCTTTCTCTCTGAATTATCTCTATCTCTTCCAAGGTCAGTTTCATGTTGGTTTTTGATTTTCATGCTGTTAATTTCCCCTAAATTTTCTGGTGAATCTGGCTTGCCTATTCCTTTCTTAAAGTATAATTATTTTCCATGCATTTCCTTTGTAGTTTTGAAGGTTTCTTTCCCTCACAGATGCCTTCTTCAATTGGAAGATCTTACTTTAACTTCTAAATGGATGGAATTTGTCACTAGGTGTGTTTAATTTTAGAGAAAGCAATTGGGTTGGCAACCAGCTCAGAAGATATCAGGATTACTAAAATAATAAGCTTTCATCTGGGGATGAAGCATTTTAATGAAATTCTTTTCAAAACAGATCTTTGTATTTTTTCTTTTCATTTTTGTCATTTGTAGTGATACATTAATTTTACACTCTGCTCTGCTTCTGTTTCAGGCCTCAACACCCCTTATGGAATCCTCCCCATACAAATTGTCCATTAGTCATGGAGAACACTTTCCTTGAAACTGTTATTTTGGGAAAACAGTCTTCTTCTTATACTGGACAATTTAAATAGCAGTAAGAAAACAATATACCCAGTGCTCTAGATGTAATTTCTTTATTAATTCTTCTAATAGTTGTCTGGCCCTTTCTTGCTTTTTTTTAACTGGTCAAAATCTGGTCTTTTGTGAAAGAAAAACTAGTTCTTATCTTAGCTGTTTTGGTTTGTGATTTTTTTTTTTTTTCTGTTCTGGTTTCTTAAATTTTATTCATTCTTCGATTGCTTGGGCCAAAGCCTTAACTTTCCCCTCTTATTATATATTTGATCAAGCAGTAATTCCGTGGGCTCTACCTTTAAAATATATTCAGAATCTACCTACTTTCACTGTCATTAATTTGCACATCTGGTGTTCAGCCAGTATCAGTGTTTCCCAATCTATTTCAGACACGGACTGTGCAGACATGCTCCAAATCTTTGAGATTTAATAATAACTCAGAATGGAGATCTTCAAGTTATAAATTACTGAATTGAGACTAAGGATTCTTAGTGTTTCAATTTTATTTTATCTTCCTGGTTGATAAGGAAGTTCCTTTGGAGAAAAATATGGCAAGAGTTTTTGCTAAGGATTCCATAAAAAAGTAGAATAATGATATTATTTGTAGAAGGGCTGTAAGTCCTCCCAAATATACAGGATTCTAAACCCAGTAGGATTCCAATTCACTACTTTAAAAGAAGTGGACCATAGACCAGGAATCATAGCATTAAGAACTTTATAAATGTTATGATTTCCTAATGTTTTTAAATTGTAGAAAGTTGTCTTTTCCAATTGGTTTTCTATAAGTAATCAGAGAAAAAACTCCAAATATAATGAATCTATAATGAGGGATTAAAAAATGCTTGTTCCATGTATGTGATATTATTCTCCATCCAAGGGAAGAAGTTCCAAATCAATTATAGGAAGGTTTACACTGAACCTGGCTTCAGAATAATTTTTACACAGTACTCAGCCTGTCACTAATCGTTTGAGCCAACATGAGTGAAGATACCTGCTGGCATTCCTATCTTTAAGGCTTGTCTGTAAGAGCAGCAATAAGGAGGCTAGAGTGGTGGGTTAAAAAAGGAATCTGGAGTGGCCATTACTCTGCAAGTCACAAACATGGGAAGAAAATTCCAAAAGGTTAGAATACATGGTAGCAGCTGCCAAAAGGAGGGTAAATCTGGTTGAGGGTCTAGAATCCATGACAAAGAAGGGATGAAGTATTAACATAAGGAGCTGAGTTTCTGGGTCTGTAAAAGGGTGTGGGACCTGGGAAAGGGAAAGCCATTTAGGACCATATATATGACTGAATTTATGCCCTTCAAAATCCATGCAATGATGCCTCCTGCACCCCACCCCACCCTGACTCTAACCGAGGCCAATTATCATGCTTTCAGACTGGAGAGGACCTAACGAGGGTCATGGATCTATGTTGCCGCTGCTGCTACTGCTGCTGCTGTTACAACTTGAGTGCCCCTATGCATCAGTCTGACTTATAAATACAGAATCTTGTGCCTACAATGACCAAAAGGATCTCAAGGGGCTCTGGTGTTTACAGTGCCTGCCAGGAGCAATTGAGAAGTGCAGTTAATGCCCCATGAGGTAGACTTTGACTAATAGGACATAAGGGGCAGGAAGAAATCAGAAAGTATATTCTTCTTTCTTTATGGCATGGAAAGACTGTTCTGAAACACATTATTTTGTATAGCTTCTTTGAACACATTTTGTAAGATCAAGGAATGGGCTGCCCTTGTTACAACAGTCAATAGCTTGGTGACACTCCTCTTGAATTTGTTCTCCTTCCTTCCCTATTCTTTTTCTTTCCTTTCCCTTTTGCTTCCCCCTTGATTCCTCAGAATCACAGCCCCCAGGAAGCTTTTGTTTCAGCTTCTGTTTTCTATGTAAATCTGGCTAAGGCAGGCTAGAATGCATCTTATCCATTTATCCAACAAACATGTTTTAAGTGATCACTAGACATAGACACCAGCTCTGAAAACTCCATGAACCACTGCACAGAGTGTTGTAGAATTAAACGTGCCAGCTTATGCAATAGCTCAGGTAGTGTCTGATACCAAGCAATTTTTTTAGGGAATGTGAATCCACTGCCTTTGCTTTCCCCTCATTTTGTCTGTGACTACAGGAAACAAATAATAACTAGAACTACTATTTGATGATTGTGATCCTTGGCCACCATTAGAAAAGGAAGCCTAAAGGTTTGTTATTAAAGAAAGCATCATCCACAGGTTGGCCTCTGGGTCAGACTGTCCTGATCATCAGTTCCTGACCAGCCTGTGCACTGCCACAGAGAAGCAACTCTATTGTGAGGAGACTGGAGTGATCATTTCTTTGTGATTTCTCCTGGAAATCCATTTCAAGTGTCTCTTCTAAAGGAAATGGGAAAATGCTGTGGTACACAAGCAGTTATCAAATGTCTGAGAGCTGCAGTTAGTGCTGGATACTATGGTTTCTGGTCCATTTATAGTTGCCTTAAGCAGTCTCAAAACCTCAGAGCCAGCTGAGGAACCTTAGCATGACCTTAGCACTCCATTTCGGGACTTGAAAGATCTTTTCATCAGAATAGGCATTTGAAAGAATTTTTGAGTTCCTACTCATGCAAGGCAACATGTCAGTCCCTGGAGATGGACGATGACTCAGGGTTGGCACCAACAAGATAAACCACAGGACATATTTGGGTTGGGGAGACACCTATAAACACAGGCAGCACAGTGTGTAAGACCTAACGGGACAACAGCACAAGGAGCTGTGGTACCACTGGGTAACGGGAAGACACAGATGAATCATGTCACCCTGGTGTGGCAGAGACCCCAAAAGGCCGAGCTGATAGGAACGTAAACTTGTTTCCTAAATAACTCTGAAAGAGCTAATGGTACATTGTATTTAGTGGAAGGATCACAAGCTTTTATTTAGACACAATTGAACTTTAATATAAAATCTACTTTTCAGATGGGTGAATTTCATTATCACCTTTATCTCTCATGTTTCTTTATCTATAAAGTGGACGTAATAATACCCACTAAATTTGTCTTTTTGTGAAGATTAATTGCACAATACAGTGTCAGGGAAATATTAAGCATGCAATAAATGATAATCAGTACTAATACCACAACATGGTGCAGTCCCTGAGAAGAGTTTTGGGGTTAGGTGGACATGAGCTAGAATCTCAAATCTTTCATTCAACATCATTTGATTTACAAGAATGATATAACTTCTCTGAGGCTCCATTTTTTTCATCAGCTAATAGAGATAGTATGTTTTAAAGTACCTGAAATGTAAAATCTGCTTGATAAATAATTGCTCTTCTGCCATGAAATGATTTAGATAGATTTATTTGAAACTATGTATTTTTAATTTAGGATTAAACCCCACTTTGTTGACATTCAGGATTTCTCTCCTACTTCCCTCTGAGTAGAGAAAGTTTCCCAGTGGGGCTATCGTCTGGAGGTTGATAACCTTTGTTCACCGGGAGTCCACAATGAGAGAAACAATAATAGTCTTGCAGGAGAGGACTACATCGTACATTTTTTACTGTGGAGATAATCCCTCCTCTCTCCTTTCCCAGAAGAGAATATACCCATGAACTTGGAGATGGTTTCAATGACTCTTTTCTAAAGAAATCAGAGAATTACTTTAAAGTTCTAGAAAATATGCATTATTCTATATGTATGTGTGTGCATGTGTGTGTGTATGAGATGGTGGAGATTAGAAGAAATATGGGACAGAACATAGTTCCCCCTGTCTACCTTCTTGGCTCTCTCTCAGCAGAAAGGTAAGGCTTCTGTGGATCCCTAGGTGCCCCCTACAGTTTTTGAGCTGCCCCAGGTAAAATCGCCCCCTTTCTCTAACACTGCCATTCTCTATTACCTCTTACTGAAACTTCCACTTAATCCTTTTACCCACCGTAGAGGATATCAATGCTTCTCTTCTCCAAATAATTAAGTACTAGTCTCCAGATATTATCTTTGACTTCCCAAAGTGATCTACCTCCACTGTTCTTCTTTCAATTTCTTTTGAAGGAAGGGGCTACTCCCTCTAGTGGCAAGACCTCCTTGGCCACCAAGGAGAGGCAGGAAGGATGACTATTGGTCTCACATCTTTTTTTTAATTTTTATTTTATTTTATTTTTTTTTGGGACAGAGTCTCACTTTGTTGCCCAGGCTAGAGTGAGTGCCATGGCATCAGCCTGGCTCACAGCAACCTCAATCTCCGGGGCTCAGCGATCCTACTGCTTCAGCCTCCCGAGTAGCTGGGACTACAGGCATGCGCCACCATGCCCGGCTAATTTTTTGTATATATATATTTTTAGTTGGTCAATTAATTTATTTCTATTTTTGGTAGAGACAGGGTCTCGCTCAGGCTGGTTTCGAACTCCTGACCTCGAGCAATCCGCCCGCCTCGGCCTCCCAAAGTGCTAGGATTACAGGCGTGAGCCACCGCGCCCGGCCTGGTCTCACATCTTAAAACAAGAAAACAAACTAACAAAACTGAAAACAAACCCTCAACCCCATTAAGATCAATCACCTTTTTCCAAATTTTTATCCAATAATTACTAAAATATTTATGTTATTATCATTTTGACTGTATTTCAAATTAATGAATAACTCTGGCTTTATTATATAAAACTGGATATAGGTCGCTTCCTGTCTTAGCTTACAATGTTAAGCTTCCTACATTAGTATTAATATGTTCTGTCTGGGACATGCCCATATTGTTTTTCTCATATAGCTACAAGGTTGTGTAATTGCTGGTCCATTTGTTTGTTTGCTTAAGGGTTAGGTTGAATAAAGAGAAGGTTGGTTTCAATCAGTCTATATGTTTTCAGCAAGTTCCACCTCTTGAGGCAATGTTTTAGTGATAATAACATCTTAATGACAATGTGAGCTGGCATGTGTAAAGCACCTTCAACTATATAAAGTTCTCACACATTATCTCATTCATCCTCATAATGTCATTGTGAAATTGAAATGACATTGTTCACGTTGTTTATTGATGGTGAAAGAGCTTTAGAAAAGATAAATGACTAACTCAAGATTACACAGCTTATAAATGACAGAACTAGATTTCTGAATTCCCCTAACAAGTCTCTGATACATAATGGAGAACAGATAACTATTAATGACCTTAACTGAATTTAATCAAGTTTGTCATTGCAGTTGAATATTCTCTAAGATTCCTCTAAGATTTATCAATTTAAGATTTGAACTTTATTTTAAACATGAATTATTGCCCTCCTGCCCCACTTCGCAGTTTTTAAAACCATACAATGTAGATAAACTGGAAGTATTGCTCATTGTTTTATTGGAAATGGGAGTTGAAACAACAACTCTACTTTTGATTAGTAGAGTTTGGCACAAGATTGGGAATAAGTGTTCATGGGTCAAGTCAGTTTAATCTAATTTCGGACCCCTACGTAAATCTTCTTGGACTCATTGTTTCCCTGGGGGGTTGTAGCTAATGGTTCTATATGTCCTCCTGTCAGCTGTCATGAAGTTCTAAGGATTATTTTCTTAGCTCTACTCAAGAAGTGCCTCTTTTATATGTGACCTCAAAATGTATGGGCAATAAAGACATGATAGGAAGGTTGGGGGGGGGAGTGGACAGTAACAGCTAAAAGGAGTGAGAGGTCACTTCTAATTTAAAATCAGTACTAAATGATAAATGATACCACACTCAATTATGCATAGACCAATTAACAATAGTTAAGGTACAGTGAAGTCTGGGATGTGTTCATCTCTTGGAAAGGTAGGTAAAAAGACAGAGACAAAGAGCTGGTTGAGATGAAATATACTCTTCTACCTCTCTCTCTCTCTCTCAAATACACACACACTCTCTTAATGTAAGTGGAAAGAGTAGGATCTTTCCTTGTTCTTCATGGAAGGATCTGGGGTTATGTGATGGGGAATGAGAGAAGACAAGGATAGAGGCTTCTCATCCTTCAGCCCTCTCCTTCTGTTCCTTGAAAAGCTGTTGCCTTCATACAGAATCCTGCTGGACAAGTGTGCTTAACCTACATCCCTATTGCTCCTTCTTCATGGTTAATCCTCCAAACTATATTCAGAAAGTTGACCTCTGCCTGTCTCTGTCGTTCTCTCTCTCTTTCTCTCCCATGCACACACACACTCACACGCCCACTCACATAGATTCGTGATCATAGTGAGAAATTGCTGTGTAGTCTTTGGCTAGTAGCTGAACTTCTCATGGAAGTAAAACAAATTCAGTATTTAGATTGACTCTTCAATTGAGTGAATAGCTTAAGCTATCTTGGCCACCTTAAAAATGCTTTGATCTTAAAAATGCTATTTCAATAAATGGCTTGACTTGCCAGTGGCAATATTGATTTCAAAATGTCCAGCTTGTCAGTCACATTTCTTCATGTATAGCTCCAACATATCCTTCCAAGCTGAATTTTTCACCACTTCCTTCTGCATATCCAATTACCCTGTAAAACTCTAAGCTTCAGATCTCTAAGCACAAAGTCTTGATATGTAGACTGATATCTAGATTGGCTCATTCATCACTTGCCAAATTCTACCAATTCTTTAAGGATCAGATAAATTCCACCTTTATCTTAACCACTTAATGTATTAGTTCTAAAAATGAATATCCATTCTTTAACTCGGGTTTTATTTACATACCTATTTTGTCTATTTTATTTGTGTAAAATTTTGAAGATAAAGACCTTGCTTGATTCAGCTCTTTATTGATCATAGGACATAGAAAACACCCAATTAAGATATAAATTAAAATGTTTGAATAAAGGGGCTCCAGTTATCTTGGAATAAAATTAGAGATAGTGTCAAAAATAAACCTTGTGATCAACTTTGATATATCTCCACCTGCCACTGGAAATGGAGCTGCTTTTCTTGTGTGGTGGTTTTTAGAAGGGCAATGGTATCTTGTCTCCCTGAGGCTGGGAGTATGCACAAAAGGTCGTCAGTGAATATTTGTTGAACAAGTGAACGATTGCTAAAGACTCATTACTCTCAGCTCTTAGCCAAGAACAATCCGGAAAAGAGAGTAGCAGCACTCCTAATTCTAGATAAATAGCAATGTCCTATCTTCCAAAGCTTTACTGAGACGCTAAGCACTAAGCTCTTTGCTCTTCTCTTCCAGATTGGTGAACTTTAGTCTCTTTTACTATAGTTTCCAACCTTTTGTTGCTCAAAATCAACAAGGGCAAGATGGCTAACTGGAATTAAGTTTCTAGTCTTAGGTCTTAAGACTTAAGTTGGATTGAGTCAGTGTGAGATACTAAAAAGAATTTTGGAATAAAAATATCTAATCTCGACCCTGTCTTGGGCTTGCTGAGTGATCTTGAAGGAGTCACTTCTCTTCTCTGGTTTTCTCTGTTTCATTTGTAAAATAAAGTTTTTCTGGAAGAGATAACAAATTCTTTTATGAACAATGAATATAAGACATTTTGCAGTATAATTAGAGAATAATTAAGCCCTCCACAATGAAATTATCAACAAAAAATGGTAATTCTAGAAACAATTAACTTTAGTAAAACAGTGGGTTTGTCACACCCCTCACGAGTTCAGGAAAATGGAGTGGACATTTATACAACTCTTATATTAATTTATGATGCTATAGAAAGAGAGCATCTGTTGAAGTTTTGGAGAAAATCAAAATTGGTACTAATTTTCAATGGCAGAAAAATATGATCATGGTAATTATGGCGTAATTATGATGCCCTGAATCTAATTTTAGCATCTGGGTATAAGAAAGAACGGAAAAGCAATATAAAGGGAGAGAAAAACACAACTTTCCACTCTCCATAGATAATGGAACCATAAGAAATAACAGGATTGGGTTATGAAAAAAAAACAAATCATTATCTATAAGCCCAATTACAACCTCCTTCTCAAATTTCCTTTTGTGAGAAATATTCAATTTTCAGACATAAAATATAGATGATAA
Organism: Microcebus murinus; assembly: GCF_040939455.1. Taxonomy (NCBI): domain Eukaryota; kingdom Metazoa; phylum Chordata; class Mammalia; order Primates; family Cheirogaleidae; genus Microcebus; species Microcebus murinus. The sequence continues at coordinate 38,349,739 of NC_134110.1, read as the reverse complement.
ATAATTCTAAAAAAAATTTTCAACCATATAGGCCCACTGCTGTTGAAAGACTTCTGATCCAGGTGGGATCCACCAGACAGTTTTCTCCATACTTTTATTGAGTGATCTATATGCTGTTGTCCAGACATTATTCAATCCAAATATTAATTTATGAGCCAAACAATATAGCACTCCATATTTGTTCCCAAGAAGGAATAATTTCCTTATGCTCAGAATTGATAGATATTTAAGCAAAAGGAGAAAGTTTTGATGTAGAGAAAGAAATAGCCAGAAGAACCTGGATTTAAAACCCTGATTGTCCAATTAGCTATGAAACATTCTTTCTTGCTCTCCATTTCTTATGTACAGAATGGAATAATAATATTTATTCATAAGTTATTATGAAAAATGGTGATAATGTGGGTAAAGCACCTATCAGTGCTTGGTTAGTAGCCAGTGTTCATTAATAAAATGTTTGTTCTTTTCCCCATTAGATGAGTGTTTCTCAAAGTAGAGTCTTCTAACCAATCACCTACACCAGTATCACCTGGCCTGCTTCTTAAAAAGGGGATTGATTTTTCTTGCCCCCTGACTCTTGAAGGTAGCTGATCTACCTACTAGATGATATTTTTAAGAAGGAAGATTCAATTAGGACTCAGTGCTTTCATTACCTAATGGTTTTACCAATTTCCTGTCATTCTAACAAATTTATTCAGCATTCATACAAATGAGGATGATTGGAGACATGTATATCCCCCTGCTTTATATTTAGCCTGGGAAGACATTTTCGTACTTGCTCATTATTCTAAGTGAAGGGCTGAAATGAGTTATGAGAAGTCACAGTTCTTCAGGCAAAGAAATGAAACTAAGTTTAAAAATCAAAAGAAGAGAGACTGGGGAACACTGTTTATTTTTTTCTACTTTATCGTCAGCTTGATGATGTCTATTTTTGAGACTCTTGCTATCTTTGTTATAAATGATAGTATGTTCTTGTGATTAGAATTTTTTTTATAAAACAATAAAAACATATATACAAATTCAAATACTCATGGATGCATACAAAAACTTGCATTAATGGAAATCCATTTGTAAATAACACCAAGCTGTTGATAATATTTGTAATTTATGGTTCTTTTTGTTTTGTTTTCTTTTGCTTTTGTCTTAAGCCAGTGATTTCATTTTGAACAAAGACATATCTTTTTTAAAAAATATTCTTTCTTCCATTTTTCTCCACCCACCCAAAAGGTTGGCTTTGTGGGTTTTCCTTCCCTTCCTTTCACTCATCATGAGAAGACCCTATACAACAGAACCAGAGATATAAAACAGAATGCTCTTTCAAATCTTACAAATTTTTTCCATATCAGCTTTTCCCCCCCTTCAGCCTGATGTCTTTATCCTCAAGCATAAGTGACTGTAACATCAGAAGTTATGAAGAGAAGGCAAAAATTTGATGTTATTTTGGGACAAAAGTGATTTTGATTCTTAAGAATTTTTTAGCATACACAAGTTTCCCAAAAAGGACAGGAAATGTCATGAGCTTTAAACCTTCCTAAAATGGGCTGATATGATTTCCACTGTGAAATAACATTTTAAAGTTCAGTGGAAAAAATTTGCATGTGTGATTTGGATATAGCTGCTGAGAGTTTGACCAGGGTAACACTGGTCATAGAATCCATTCACAATAGACTTGAGTACAAGGAGGGTGGGGGACTCCTTCCTTTCCTCTTCTGGAAGGTCATTTGTTGGCTCCCACTCACTGAAAAATTATTTTTGCTTTTAGTATTGAAGTTTTTAAAGGTTCCTATTAGAAGAATAAGTTTTTTCCCCCAATCCCACCTATGCCCTCTGGCCTTTACTTGGGCTCCATTAAAGGAAATTTTATGTCTTATTGTTAGAAAAGTATACAAAAGGCAGAACTTTAAAATCAACCCATCTTTTGTATTGAGATACTTATTAAATATGGCATTTCAAGTCCTTGAATATTCTAGGATTCTGTTTTGTTACCAGTCTACCTTATCTTATTCATTTATTCATCCATTTGTTCCATCATTCCTTCATCCAAAAGCATTCACTGACCCACCCTTCAAGACACAGTATTAGGTCTAATGAAAATTATTATGGAGTGATGATGATGATGATGATTACAATGATAGGATCAATAATAAACATTTTATATCACTTCTTAGTCAATAGTGTACCTTACATACTTTCATTTGGTTTTCACCACAGTCATGTAATTTTGGTTGTTAAAGCTCTTCTTCTCCATTTCATAGATGAGAAAGCCTTTCATTTATTTATTTATTTTTAGAGATGGTATCTAGCTATGTTTCCTAGGCTGGACTTGGACTCTTGAGTTCAAGTGATCCTGTTATCTCAGTCTCCCATGTAGCTGGGACTATGGATGCATGCCACTGTGCCCATCAAGAAAACTTTTATAGCCACACAAGAATTCAGTAAAGATTTCAACGCACATCTCTTCCTCCAATTCCTGTATTCTTTCACTACATTTGAGGGATATAACAATAAATGAAGGTTTGCCTTTGTCCTTAAGAAGCTCCAAATAGAATAGCAAAAACATGCACACAAATAATCGCAATACCTAGAAAAAAAGGTAGTGATTAAAACCATACCTATCTTAAGTATAAATAAATATTCATTGTATTCTATTATTCTTTCACAGGTTTTTTTCAATATATAATTTTTTTTTTCATTTTACTCAGGTACCCCTTCTTGGTATTTTAGGAAACATTTTTCTCATTCTTGTTCCTTAGTCTTTGTTTTTACTCCATTTCACATCATGACTAGTCACTGCTCTCCATGAATCTGTTTCTTGCATCAAATTCCCATCCCTCAGTAACTTCCTTCCATACATAATTTACACTATGCTACACAATTCAACTCCTGTGTCAAATAGCTTTTTATGTTGGCTTATCCCCTCAGTCAATAGCAATTATAATGTGATGGGCTGGAAATCATAATACCATATTATGATACATTTTTATATTATAGATGGTGTTCACATACATTATATCACATAAGCCTGGAGTTAGCTCTGTAAAGAAGCTTTGATGATCCAAGGCATACAAATAAAAAATATAGCTGAGAGCATTCAGGTCATTGACAAGATCATGAAATGAATAACAATGTATTGATAAAGCTGTGATGGGTAAATATGTCAATACATGTAAAACTCTAAAAATTGTGCCAGAGACATGGTAAATACTCATTAAATATTAGGTATACACTCAAAATTCAGGAACATGAACTCAGGTTTTCAGCAAGTTCTATTTTGTCTACAGCATAACTAGGTGTAAGTTCCAAATTTGCCCAAATCTCAGTGCTTACCTTCAAATTTTATTTCTTAAAACCTGAATTGTCTTAGCTTTGTGTGATGTAAATGGATTTTTATCAGAGAATGCTAATATATGAATATAGTTTGCCATTCTGATGATCCACATACAGGATAGGAAACATTAATCAATCTTGGTATTCTTTCTTCTATCACCATATGTAGCCATAGAGCACTTCTCCAAACAATAGTCCAGGAACACACTACCAATCTATTGTTATTGTCTTGTGAGTTATTGTGTTATTGTCTTGTCTTGTGACAAAAATAGAGATTTTCCATTCAATAACAATCAACTGATGTGTATTGAGTGCCAGTGTGTGCCAAGCACTGGTTAGCTTTTAGAAACATAAGAAGATGTTCCCTATCCACGTGAAGCTTACCTTGAAGCAAACCTTTGCTAAAAAAATCTCAGAAGATCACAATTCAAAATCAGAACAAAGAGGAAGTGTGGCTAGCACAGAGCAGCTTGCTCCAGACCAAATCTTTTGTCAAAATATGAGTGTAAATGGTGACCGACTTGTCAAAACATGGCTGTGATTCTTTTAAAAACATGACTATAAAAGCATATTTTAACAAGATAGAGATGTTTGAAGTAATTCACAAAATGACCAAAAAAAAAAAAAAAAAACAGCACGGAGAGGGTCAGATTTCCACACAGAAGCTCCCCTCAAGGCATTTCTAAATTTTTAAATTATGCTGGGCCAAGAAGCAAACAAAAGTAAAGGTGGCCCAGAGCTTTCAGCAGTCTTATAGGACAAGAGAGAATACAATTTGTGTTCAGACGTGAATTGGACTTTCTCCAGTGTTTTTATATCAAGGAACTTGCCAATTCCTAGGGTGCATGAGGCCCAAAGTCAAGTAGAAGGTGATAAATGAGACACATAAAAAAGAAAAAAAAAGTAGCTACCTTATAGTGCTTGAAAGACAAAAACTGCAGTTCAGTCTCCAGTAAAGAGAAAGAAAGTTAGTAAACTCCAGATTTTCAGTTAAGATCCTTGAAAGAGTACATTCTATGGATGAAGACAGACTGGAAATACACCAGCTTTTACTATGAGTGAAAACTTGACTTAAAATGTTGAATCCTTGAGAGTTTTAAGGTGCTCCTCTTTACTTTATCAACCAATCAGAAAGAAATTAAATCTTCTCTGGAAGAAAATAACATTTATCAGAGCCCCTACTATTTTACATATACAATATTTGGCATTCAGTGAAGAAAATATAAGTTGTGCATACAGGTAGGACCAAAAGCTGAAAATCAAGAGGAAAAATGATAGTAGTAGCAGATTCACAGGTGACCAGATTTTAAAATTATTAAAAGCAGACTTTAAAGATAACTGAATAATATGTTGAAGGAAATATATAATAAGATCAAGAATTTTGTATGACTATTAGAGGCCATAAAAGAAATAAAATGGAAATCTATAACTGAAATTTCAACTTAATTTATGTTATTAAGAAGTCATTACATAGGTTAAACAACTGTATAAATACAGTAAAACAAAATAATGGTGAATTAGAACTTAGGTCTGTTGAAATTTTCCACACTGAGCAACAAAGTAAATGAGAATAAAAAATTAAAAATAAAAATGAAAATAAAATTTAAAAAATAAAAATGAAAATAAAAAAAGAAGATACCATAAGAAACATATGAGAAATGGTGCAAATATCTGATGTATTTATAATTGGAGACCCAGAAAGAGAACAGAAATAATGTATCAGAAGAAATATATGTAAAAATATTGGTTGATTTTCAGAACTGGTGAAAGTCATCAAACCACAGATTCAAGAGGCAACCACAAACCTCAAGAACCTTGTAAAGAGTGAAATTGCTAAACGACAAAATGAAAAAAAAAAAAGTTTGTAAGAGGCAAAAGAAATAAATAAATAAACTGTCAAAAGGAATTAAACCCTAACAATAAGAGCTGACTTTTCAACAGAAACAATGCAGACTACTTGACAATGGAATGACAGCTTGAAAGCACTAGACTAAAATAACTATTGCCTACAAATCTATACCTGATAACAAAACTGAGAAATCAAGGCTCCAGGAGATATGAACTAAAAGAAAAACTAAAGAGAATCTTCAGGAAGGCAGAGAATAATCGCAGGTGAAAGTACAAAAATGTAGGTCAATTGTTCTAATTGGCCAATATAAAATCTGCAATGAGCAACAAATACTTGTATTTTTCAAGTATAAATTGTACATTTACTAAAATTAACCATATCTTGGGTCACAAAGCAAGTCTCAATATATATCAAAGGATTTAAACTATAGAGAACAGGCTCTTAAATCCCAGTGTAATTAAGCTAAAAATTAATTAGAAAAAGATAACTATAAAATTGTTAGGGGATTCTAGAAGATGGTGATGACCACACTGTAGATTTTGAGTCTTTCAGAATCCCCATGTGAAAGAGACAGAATAATGACATCACAAAACCAAAAACATATGGGCAACATTTGCAACAATATCAGGTGAGAAAGTATCCTCTCGAACTCCAAAGTATAAGCAAGTGAGGACAAATTGCCAATAGCCTGAGGACCTGCGCAGAAACCATACCTAAGTGGAAGAAGCATAGGGAAATGATGGGCTGTCTGACAGCACAGAGAATAGAACACTGGAAAGCACAGTAGAGTATTTTGAAAACATGTAAATCTTAAAGTGTTCTTCCCACTTCGATAGTGGGTGAGTGCAAAATGCCTCCTTTAAGGAGCTGGATTACCGCTCTAGACTTTATGTACTCTCAAAATTCACCAGCCAGTGCTCTTTTATGGGATAGGGCTCCTTACTAAGGTGAGACATCTAGAAGTTCAACCAAAATGGAACTGAGGAAGAAAGAGAGAGGGAAAGAGAGGAGAAGGTATAAGAGTAGAGAGGAGAAAGTGGAGAGGAGAAAGCAGCCCTACAGGCAAACTGCCATATTTGTGAATAGTACCTAGAACAGTCAAAAAGAGGTGAAGTTAAAAATGATACCCTGAACCTGACTGCCTTCTAGAAACTTATAAAACTTAATTTCACGTAAAACCAACCAATAGACAAGTATGAAAATAACATCTCATGCAAATTTACCATAAGAAAAAAGTGGAATAAGAAACAGAAACAAAAAGTTCCCTAGAAACAATAAAATTATACCAGAAAGTTATACACAAAAAGATAATTATAATAATCTATTTCAAAGCAAGTTAAAACATCTTTTTAAAATAACTCAAGATACAAAAGAACCACATAAATCAAAATTAGAGAAACTCAGACATGAGTTGGAAAATATCAGAAAATAATTGGAAATTTAAAAATATTAATGTCAGAACTGAAGACTAAACTAGAAGATGCACAAGAGTGAATAAACAAAATGGAAAAGACTCAGTTTTTTGTTGTGACTTCCTATTCTACCATTTCTTGGGACCAACATAAGCATGAATTGGTCTTTCCCGCTGACAGTGAAGGACAGATACAAGCCCATGTGCTGACTTCTTGTAGAACAACGTACACAACAGAGAGCAAATCTTACCTATTAGGGAACAACACAGCAGAAAGCAAATCTCTAACAAACTATGTGGACACAGTTTTTACCGATGGCTGTATAGCCTCTGCTCACTGTGACAAAATGAAAGGAATAAAAATTATAAGTAATATCAAGTATCCTATCTGTAAATTCTAATACTTACCTTGCATAGTTACTCTAAGGGCTAACTATGAAAATAGGATGACGTGATTAAGAACTTAGATTTTAAGACCCAACAAACATGACTCTTAGGAACTGTATGAACATAGACACATTGCTAAGCCTCAGTGATTTCATACAGTAAGAAGGAATGTCATCAGCCTTATGACTTTATTCTAAAGGTTAAAAAGCCAATAAATGTTATCTATCTTGTCATTATTATTACTTAATACTGTACATAGAGAGTTCTGAACCTGCTACCTGGCATGGCATTCTGCTAGAGGCAAACAAAATGATAGCTATTATAATGAATATATAAATATGATTTTTTATTATTAGGGTCCTGTACTTTTGGCAAGTAGCTTACTAAAAAAGTGCCAATTTTGGTTTTGCATGGAGTTTGCTTCTACCCTGAAGATGTTGCCTATGTATGTTGATCTTGTTCTTTCTTTCTCTAACATAGAAATAATGATAGTTACTTCAGTGGGGTGAAGTTTCCAGACCTTACATCTGAGAAGCACATCATCAAGGGATGGAAAAGATGAGAAGTTTAGTCTCTGAGAGAGAAATCCCCACTGGGGGTGGAAAAGACTCTAGGTACAGAGTAGCCTAAGAAACTCGTTGGCACAGAATCCAGGCCTTGAAAAGAAAAATTGTCGTGATCCTTCCTCTCTGCCACTGAATTTTATATATATTATTTTTAAAAGCACAAATGTTAATATATGTTGTCCCATATGTATACACACATATATATGTATGTAACTTAGCTACTTTTCTCTGCTAGCTTTTCAAGTCTTGTATACAGGAGCTTTCTTTTGTTCCCTTTGTTTCCTTTGTGCCTGATATATAATAGCTGCTTAGCAAATGTGTGTTGCTGAATAAACAAAGGAGTACATAGAAGCTGGAATTACACACTTATGTTGCCATTGCATTGCTGAAAAAAGTTAGAATCAGAGTTGAAGACAGTGCTCAGGCCCTGGACTAGGATTTATTTGCTGTGTAATAAACTTTATACAAGCAATAAACCTTCCCAATTCTCGATTTTCTCCTCTATAAAACTTGGTTATTACTAAAATCTTTGTAACATAGTGTGGAGTTCAATTAGAATAAGTTAAATATTGGAAATCTAAAGCATTATGCAAATGTGAGGCATTATCATAATTACCATAACAATATTATTTTCATCCTTAATTGCTAAATTTTTAGTACTCTATTGCTCTGTAGATTTCTCTCTTCCTCCCTTTCCCAGGGTGCTGGTATATCTAAATGCTTCTTTAGAAAAGAAATTATATGATTGACCTACAGAAACAGAATTTTTTATTTTGCAGTTTTCATAAGGCTACACATGCACAGCCATATGATGATTTAACTATCATAGAATAACAGCTTTCACACTTGTGGCTGAGTTTGCTACTTGTCTCCTGATACCTGTTCTCCCTTTATTTCTTATTAATGTAACTCCTAAATTTTAGCTGTGTACATGGCTACTCAGAGTAAATATTACCTTTCTCAGCCTCTTTGCAGCTAACTGTGATTACTATGATGCCATGTCTAAGCTTTGGTGCATTTTCTGGCAAATGGAAATGTTCTTAAAGGGAGATTCTCTACTTCCTTCCTGGTGGCTGGAATGGAACATGACAGTTGGACTTAAGCAGGCATATTGAGGCAGCAGTTGGAAACCACACACCAAGGTTGTTAAGGCTGTAAAGTAGACAGATCCTGGGGGCCAGATGCTGTAGCGCTCTATACAAAACTGGATTGCTGTGAGATACCTAAAGAAAGTAAGTAGCACAGAAAGTCTCTCCATCATACGTTTTTTTTTCTCCCATCATAATTTTTTTCTGTAATCTGGAATCTATTGTCTGAACCCACTGTTCATACCTGAGCCCAGATAACTCTGTAGTAAGGCTCTATAACAAAATTCTAAAAATAGTCTTTTATATACACTCAAAGTGGTTTTCATGAAAGAAAACGAAAACTTCCGCACACCTACTTTAGCTATAGAAAGTTGGCTGCTTAAAATTGCTTATCTATAGATAATTATGCTGCTGTTAGAAGGGAATGGCAGCAGGGAAAAGGCTAAAAACAGATGGAGAAGGCTGAGCTTTTGGGCTTCAGGGGTACTCATGCCAGCTGAACTGAGAGTAGTTCTGATAGCCTGAGTGTCCATGGGTCAAGCTCTTCTATGAAACCGGAGGTGCTAGCATTGGTCCAGGTTGCACAGCTGTGAAAAAAAAAATATATATAGCATATTTTCTGGTATACAACTCCTAAAATCTTTGAAATCTTCAAAGTAATAAGTGTCTTTTTGTATGCTGATGAGTTGACCGATGACTGGCAGGCTCTATGTAGCTTCTGAATGGGAACTGGTCTCCAGAAAGACCAAGACTTTCAGCGTCACCCCAGAGACTTCCTGAGAGACAGGCTGAAGGTTAAGTTGATTACCAATGGCCAATGATTGAATCAATCATGTCTGTGTAATGAAGGCTTCATAATAATCTAAAAGGAGAGGATTCAGAGAGCTCCCAGGTAGCTTAACACTTAGGTTCCTGCAGGGTGGTGTGCCAGGGGAGGGCATGGAAGCTCTGCATCCCTTTTCTCATACTTTGTCCTATGCATCTCTTCATCTGTATCCTTTGTAATATCCTTTATAATGAATCATTAAACATAAATAAATGTTTGTCTGAATTCTGTGAGCACTCTAGCAAATTTATCAAACACGAAGAAGAGGTCATGAGAATTCCTGTTTATAGCTAATCAGTCAGAGGCACAGATAAAACATCTTGTGATAGGCTTGTGATAGGCATTGGAAGTGGGGTTCAGTCTTGGGGAACTATGTGACTAGCCTGTGTGATCTGATGCTATCTCCAGGTAGGTAACCTCAAAACTGAATTTAATTAGAAGACAACTTAGTTGGTGTGCAGTGCAGAACTTATTGCTTGCTTGCTTATGGGGAAAAATCTCCACAAATCTGGTGTTAGAGCGTGTCAGAGACTATAGTAGGAGAAACATAATTTATTATTTTCCCACAGAACAGGTCACTCTACTTGGCCCCACAAAGTTAAGAAGTGACTGGGCCCATGGGAGAGGAGATTCAAATTAAGAGAAGGCTCGAATAGGAACATCCCTTATTGCTTTCTATCTCTTGACCCTAGAAAAGATACTAAGAGAATAATTGCTCAGAAATATTTGCTTTTAATTAAAGAAAGTAATTTTAGCACCTGTTCTCTTGCTGGCATGGGAAAATTTCTTTTCTTGGTCTTGGCCTTCCAGTCCTCAAATTGTGGGTGATAGTAACATTTAATTCCAGGGTGGCATTAGGATGAAATTAGATAATGCATTAAATTGTACTTTAAAACTCTAACATCCTATATGCATTCATATTTTTTTAAAAGAGAAATTGTATATTTCTGCCTTTAAAATATGAAGAGGTATTAAGGTTTTTGTGTCCAAAAAGCAGTATCCACTTATTGTGCACTGGTTATGGTTCATTTCATTGTCAGGGACAGGAAACCTACTAATTTAAGTTAAAGAGACACTTTCTTAAAAGGATGTAGAGCAATTATGAAACTAAAGCTCAGAGATACATCTGGAACTGGGGACACAGATGTGCTCAAGACCCCCATTCCCTCCTTATGCCTCTCTTCGTATGTGTCTCACTTCTCTTTCACTTTTTCTGTAAAGTTCCTTTCTCTTCTTCTCTGGTCCACATGATGGGACATAGATGATCCAGTGGCTTCCAATTTTACATTTCACATCACACAATCCAAGATATATAAATTACAATTTTAAAGTTGAATTAAATAAGGATTTATTGACTCAGTTTGGAGCAAGTGTCCACTCCTAAACAAATCAGCTATAGACATAGCTTGGGGTCACGTAAAATTGCTGATACTATGACCATCATGTCAATATCACCAGTGAATAGACCATTCCCAAAAGAAGAGGAACTCTTCTCCTGTGTTGGCAAAATAATAGGAACTCACTATATATTTAAACTTTTCTGTGCAATAAAATGGATAATATTCATGGTATAATTATATCTTTAGTCCCTGGAACTCAATATACTTTTTAAAAATTATTATTAGCCACATTTAATTATAGTGCAAGTTCTTGCAAAAATGTTGAAATCCAGTATTTTTTAAATTATTTTAAAATTAATGTTTAATTCATATGACATAAAATTAGCCATTTTAAAGTGAACAATTCAGTGACTTTAGTATATCATAATGTTGTGCACCAACCACCTCTATCTAGTTCTACACATTTTCATCTCTCCAAAATAAAACACTGCACGCATTACATAGTTAATTTCCATTTTTTTCTTCCACGTAATTCATTTCTATTTCTATGGGTTTACCTACTGTGAATATTTCTTTTAAACAGGACCATTCAATGTGTGACTTTGTGTCTGACGTGTTTCACTTAACATAATGTTTTCAAGATTTACTCATTTTGTAGCATACATACTTTACCACTTTTTATGAGTGAATAATATTTCTCTGTGTGTATGTGTGTGTGTGTGTGCACACGTGTATAATTTGTCTACTCATTCATCCATTAATGGACATTTGGGTTGAGTCCACTTTTTGGCTGTTGTGAATAGTGCTGCTATAAATATGCATTACAAGTATTTTTTGAGTATCTTTCTTCAATTCTTTGGCTATATACCTAGAAATGAAATTGTTGGATTATATGGTAATTCTATGCTCATTTTTGTGAGGTGTCATCAAACTGTTTTAGAGAATGGCTGAACAATTTTGTATTCCCATCAGCAATGTGTGAAGGTTCTAATTTTTCTACATCCTTGACAACACTTGTTGATTTTTGTTTTTCTGATTATAATCACTTTGGTGGGTGTGAAGTAGTATCACATTGTGGCTTGGGTTTGCATTTCCCTAGTAACTAATAATGTTGAGAATATCTATATTTATTTATTTGTTTATTTATTTCAGAATACCACGGGGTATAAACATTTTGGTTACATAAATTACATTTGTACCATTTGAGTCAAAGTTATTAAGTATATGATTTTTGGCCATTTATATGTCATTTTTGAGAAATGTTTATTTAAGTCCTTTGCCCATTTTTCAGTTGTGTCTTTCTATTGAATTTTAAGAGTTATTTTATGTATTCTAGATATTAGACCTTTATCAGATATAAGATTTGTGAATACTTTTCCACATTCTGTAGGTTCCTATGTTCATGTTCAGATAATGTCTTTTGATGCACAGAATTTTTTAAATTTTGATGTTTAGTTTATTAATTTTTCCTTTTGTTGTTCATGTTTTTGGTGTGATAGCTAAATTCATTGCCAAATCTAAGATAATAAAGAATTATCCTAAGTTTTCTTCTAAGTGTTTTATACTTTTAGCTCATATATTAAGATTGTTGATACATTTTCATTAATTAATTTTTTTTTATTTCAGCATATTCCAGGTTAAAAATGTTTAGGTTATGTATATTGCCTTTGCATCACCGAAGTCAGAGCTTCAAGTGTGTCCATCCCCCATACGGTGTTTACTGCACTCATTAGGTGTGTATATTCCCATCCTCACTTCCCCCTTTCCCTCTGCCCAACACCGAAGAATGTTATTACTATATGTGCACTTAAGTGATGATCAATTAACCAATTTGATGGTGAGTACATGTGGTGCTTGTTTTTCCATTCTTGTGATACTTTACTTAGAATGGGTTCCAGCTCTATCCAGAATAATACAAGAGGTGCTATACCACCATTGTTTTTTTGTGGCTGAGTAGAAAACTCCATGGTATACATATACCACATTTTATTAATCTGCTCATGTATTGATGGGCACTTTGATTCAATGCAATCCCTATTAAAATACATTTTCATTAATTTCTCAATAAGGTGTGAGATAAGAGACTAACTTTATTCTTTTGCAGTTGTCACAATATCACTTTTTGAAGAGACTCTTCTCTATCCATTGAATGGCCTAGAAACCATTGTCAAAAAATTAACTGGCTATAGTTGTATGGGTTTATTTCTCAAGTCTCCATTCTATTCCATTGGTCTCTATATCTATTCTTATGCCAGTTACACACCTTCTTGACAATTGTTGCTTTGTAGTATTTTTGAAATCTGGAAGTATGAGTCTTCCACATTTTCCCCTTGTTTAAGATTGTTTTTGTTAGTTGGGGTCATTATTTGCAAATAAATTTGCAAATCAGCTTTTCTATTTCTATTTTAAAAGATTTTTAGAATATTTAAAAGGATTATACTGAATCTGCAAATAGCTTTTGGTGGTATTGACATCTTAACAATATTAAGTCTTCCAGCCTGTGAACATGGGATGTCTTTCCATTTATTTAGTTTCTTTAATTTCTTTCAGTAATGTTTAATAGTTTTCAGTATACAAGTCTTTCACCTATTTAGTTAAATTTATTCCTAGATATTTTTTGCACTGTTTTAAGTGAAATTGCTTTCTTATTTTTCTTCTTGGATTATACATTGTTGGTTTCTAGAAACAGAATTGATAATTGTATTAATCTTATACCCTGAAACTTTTCTAAATCTGTTTATTAACTTCAATAGTTTGTGTGTGCGCGTGTATGTGTGTGTGTATTTGTTTTCTACAGAATTTTATATATGTAAATTGATCATGTCATCTGCAAATAGAGATAATTTTGCTTATTTCTAATTTAAATAGCCTTTATTTCTTTTTCTTGCCTAATTGCTCTAACTAAAATTTTTAGTATAAAGTTCAACAGCTGTGGTGGAAGTGGCCATTTCTCATGTTACAGAGAAAGCTTTTAGGTTTCCACCATTGAGTATGACTTTAACCGTGACTTTTTCATAAGTACTCTTCATCTCATTGAGAAAAGTCTTTTTTTTTCTAGCTTTCTGGGCTTTTTTTTTTAAATCATGAAAGTGGGTTGGAGTTTGTCCAATGCTTTTTCTGTGTCAATTTAGGTGATCTTATTTTTTAAATGTGTTCTATTAATGTAGTATATTAAATTGATTAATTTTCCTATATTGAACCACTCTTTCATTCTTGGGATAAATCCCACCCACTCAGGGAATATAATTCATTAAATATGGTTTTGTATTTGGCTTGCTAGCATTTTGTTGAAAATTTTTGCATCTATATTCATAAGGTATTTTAATCTCTAGTTTTATTTTCTTCAGATGTCTCTCTCTGGCTTTGGTGTTAGGGCAATATTGGCCTCATAGAAAAAGTTGAAAAGTGCTCCTTCATTTTAAATTTTTTTCCAAGAGTTTGAAAAGTATTGGTGTTAATTCTTTTTAAATATTTAGTAGAATTTATGAGTAAAGCCATCTGGTCCTAGACTTTTCTCTGTCGGGAGGTTTTTGATTACTGATTCAATTCCTCTACTTGTTATATATCTGTTCAGATTTTTTATTTCTTATGCCAGTTTTTATAATTTGTGTCTTCCTAGGAATTTGCTCATTTTCTAGGTTTTCTAAATTATTAGCATACAATTGTTGTAGTAGTACTACATTATAATTCTTTTTATTTCTGTAAAGATTGTAGTAATGTCTCATATTTGTTGCTGGTTTTAATTATTTTTGTCTTCTCTCTTATGTTCTCAGCCTAGCTAACAATTTGACAATTTTCTTGAACATTTCAAAAAATCTAGTTTGGGGTTTGCTGGTTTTGCCTATTATTTTTCTACTTTATTTTGTTTATATCTGCTCTACTTATTATTATGCCCTTGTTTCTTCTATCTTGAGCTTGGTTTGCCCTTGATTTTCTGGCTCTTTGAGGTGTAAAGTTAGGTTATTCATAGATTTTTCTCCTCTAATATATGCATTTAAAGCTATAAATTTCCATCTGAGCACTGATTTCACTGCATTTCATAAGTTTTGACATGCTGTGTTTTATTTTCCATTTATCTCACAGTATTTTTAATTTTTTTCCAATTTCTTATTTGAACCATTGTCAAAAGTGGCCATTTAAGAGTGTGTTGTTTAATTTCCACATATTTGTGAATTTCCCAGATTTCCTTGTGTTGCTGATTTCTAGCTTCATTCCATTGTGATTACAGAAAGTACTTGGTATGATGTTTTACATTTCTTGAGACTTGTTTTGTGAACTAATATTATATGTTCTATCCTGGAGAAAGTCCCACATGCACTTGAGAGTAATGTGTATTCTATTATTGTTGTGTGCAGTATTCTACACATGTCTGTTAGATCTCCTCATTGGTTATAATGTCTTCCCAGACTTCTATTGCATTATTGTTGTTCTACAGTACTTCTGTTCTCCATTAATTATACCTGGTGCAGTAACATGGTCCTCTTTTAAGAGAGATGATCCTTAACATATAGCCCTTTTCACCAGAAAATTCTCGCTCATGGTGAATCAAAACTAGGCCTTCAGTAATATTGGTATTTTAGTCCTAGCTCTTTGTTCTGGCATCACATAAAACAATCTTCTTTCATAGAGATTCTTTCCAATGTTTGAACTCAGGTAGTAGTACAAGCATAATCTTTCTGGGATGCCAGTGAAGGTAGTTAGTGAACTAGTATTAGAAAGAGCACAACAAAGTCTTTTGTTGCTAATGATCAAAAATATTCTACCTTTATCAATGAATTGAATTAAATACAAGATAAGACATGTTTACTAATGACACTTCTGTAGGTAGTAGTAATTAAAAATAAATAAGTAAGGTATACACTCTGACCTTGAGAACCTCCCAGTCTATTACAGGAAGCAGATAAACAATAAAGAAAAACAACACTATGTGATAAATGCTATAATGAGCTCAATATTTAACACGTTGCCATGGAGACAAGGATACAACTGAGATTCTTCTAAGGAAAAGATAAGTAGTTAGGGAGAGATTCAGAGAGAAGGTCATAGTCAAGATAGGTGATCTCTAGGCAAAGAAATAAGAAAAGGGAATTTGAGGAGAGAATTCAGCCTAAGATGTGAAAGTAGGAACATACTTAGTGCTCTTCAGGTGTAGTAGGCAAAATAAAGGTACTCCCACAAAGATGATCATGACCTAATTCCAAAATTGAATATGTTACCTTATATGGCAAAGGAGAACCACAGATATATTGTGATAAAGATCTTACAATGGGGAGATCATCCTATATTTTCTGGGTGGGCCCAATGCAATTACAAACATCCTTATAAAAGAAGGAAGGAAACAGGATAGGGTTGGAGTCAGAGAGAGATTTGAAAAATCCATGTTGCTGGCTTCAAAGAAGGAAAAATGGAGTCACAAACCAAAGAATTCAGGCAAACTCCAGGATCTAGAAAAGGCAAGAATGTGCATGCTCTCCTAGTGCCTCAAAGAAGGACCCAGTCCTGCTCCCTGATAGCACTTTGGTTTAGTCCAGTGAGGCTCATGGTGGACTTCTGATCTCTACCATGATAAGATAATTAAATTGTGTTGTTTTAAGCCTTTGAGTTTGTGGTGATTTGTTATAATAGCAATAGGAAACTAACAGGGTGGGAATAAGAGAATGGCTGAAATGCAGGATGTACGTGTGTGCACGTGTGTGTGTGTGTGTGTGTGTGTGTGTGTGTTTAAGTATGTAAGAAAGGGATGTGGGAGACAATAGCAGGGCAAAATAAGACTGGGGTCTATTGTGAAGGAATTTGATAATATGTACTGAATTAAGTAATCTGAATTTTTATTCTTACAGAAAGTAATCCTGAGACTACGAATCCATGTATAAAAGTTACCCTTCCATTGGCTCCTTGGTCTTGTTCTTTTCTTGAGTTTCATATTAGGAAACTACAAATCTTGTCTTCCTATCTAGATAAAACTCCAAGTGGGAATTTTGAGTTTTCTTCTCACTGTGGAAAGCACTATTATTCTAATACACACACACACACACACACACACACACACACATACACACACACACTCATGCACACCCCACCCACCCCTCACTGTAGATTCCTGAATACCATTATTTTAGGTATTACTAAGCATTTCAGGGAGTGTACATGGTAACCAGTTATAAAAATATAGCCAAAATCTTTTATAAAAGATATAAAATAAAAGAGCATGCTGCTAGGAGAGATTTTAATAAAGGTTCTTCATTAGATTTGCAAGATCAGGGTTTCTTTGAGGTCTCTTTGCCCCTCTGCTCTCCTTCTGGCTTCCTGAGTCACTCATATCCTCTGTTGTTATTTTCTCTTTCTTCACTTTGGTCAGAGGAAGTGGTCAAAACTACTCCAGAAGGGTTGAGAAGGTGTATGAAAATTCTGTCTTTATCTTAATAACCCTAATCCAGCTCATACACCCTCAATTTCTTTGTAAAATAGAAGGCTGAGAACATGCATATATAAATTCATTGATCATGTTAGTTGTTAGAGAAACTCCCCAAGTAGGGAGCAGGCCACCAAAAATTAAGCCTGTGAGAAGAAGGAGAATATGTGATACTAGAAATTCTTGGAAACATAAAAAAGAGGCTTTGGGGATGTCAGCAGCATTTCTCTGGAATTGGAATTGTTCCTCTGCTGTGTATCACATTGCAAAAAGCACTAAGAGTTTCACAATCATTGTGTGGTTTGCTATGAAGTCATTGGTGGCCTCTACTCCCCAAATCACTTCCCAATGAACACTTTGATCCTCTATGATATCAGTATCTTGAGCCACTAATTGCTTCCAAGTGCATTCTGGCTTGCCAAGAGTCTGGGTGGTGTCTCCCATCTGATGCAGTTCTTTGCACTTACATATTTGTTTGCTTCCAAATTCCTCTGAGCACTTTACAACAAAAATCTTCCCAATACAATTGAACGGAAAGGCATGCAACTGTCTTGAAAACTGAGTACGTAGACTCTTCGCTAGTACAGCAGCCAATTTCTGAGGGGATACACTAAAGAGAAAACTCTAAAACTTTGTTTTGCATCTTAAGAGATGCAGCTTAAGGATGTATATATACATCTTAATGTATATATACATTCCCTCTATGAATTTCAAGGCAGTAGTATTAGAAGAAATGTGAGGGATTTAAAACCATTGCATGAAAGTGGCTATATAAATTCCAAGCTTTTCAACGCTCTAGGGACTTTGAGTTCTCTCTTTCACTATCACTGTTTTTCTTCCTCATGTCTTGTTCAACCAGTGGCCATACGACTAAGTGTGCCTTCTGAATTCTCCTCCAATATGCTATATTCCTGCCCTCCCTGCCTTCTTATCATCCTCTTCTAACATAGGCCTATTTTATATATAGTTTCTCAATTTTAATTGAGAATTATAAATAGTTTTAGAATTATAAATAGTTTCTCAATTTTTAATCTTTCTTCTATTCCCTATTTTAAGCATCAGATTTTTTATCTGTTAAATGAGCATACTAATGCTTCTTTTTTGTGGCTATTGTAAGGATTTAATGAAGCAAACTTCAATACATCTGTGAAAGCCCTTAATGGATATCCTGACACATAGATCTCACTGGGTAAATGTTTCCTTCCTTCCCTGATCCCCAGAACCATCTACCCCAACCCTTCAGAGTCATCTTTCTAAGACAAAAATTTTATCATCTTACTATACTTTTAAAGAAGATCAATGGCATATCATTGCTCGGGTGATGAAGTTCAAACTGCTTGGCATGGTGTGTGTGTGTGGGGGGGGGGGGGCGGTTACAATCTGATCCCAGTCTGCCTTGCTACTGATTCTCTGTAACACACTCCATTCTAACCAATTCAAGTTATTTTTATATGTTGGACTTTCTTGTTTCTCTGTGCCTTTGCATATACTGTTCCCTCTGTCTTTAATAAGGGAGATGCCTCATTTACTCATTTAATGAAATGTGTCTATTAATATTTCATCAGTCTTTACAGCTCATCCTTCAGTTTAACTATTCTCACAAGTTATTCACTTGGCAAACTCTTACTCATCCTGTAGGTCTTGCTTTGAGTTTATCTCTCGTCCTAAGTCTTTCAAAACTCTTAAGCCCTGCTAAAGGTTCATAAATCTTGCAGCGTTTACCCATTACCATGATATTTACTACATCGAATTATCATTATTGGTTTGCAATCTGAATGTCCAACCAGACTGAGAGCTCCTGGTGCATCAGGAGCTAGTTTATCCACCTTTATGTCTCCATTTCCTAGATTTGTACCTAACACATTATAGGAGTTCCCAAACCCTGCCAGGAGCGGTGGCTCATACCTGTAATCCTGGCACTCTAGAAGTCCAGGGCAGGAGGATTGCTTGAGCTTAGGAGTTTGAGACCAGCCTGAGCTAGAGCAAGACTCCATCTCTACTAAAAATATAAATAATTAGCCAGGTGTTGTGGCGTGCACCTATAGCCCCAGCTACTTAGGAGGCAGAGGCAGGAGCATTGTTTGAGCCCAGGAGTTTGAAGTTGCTATGAACTAGGCTGACGCCACGGCACTCTACTCAGAAAAAGGGAGTGAGACTCTGTCTCAAAAAGAAAAAAAAATAAAGTTCCCAAATCCTCATTGAACAAACAGCAGGCCCTCCAATAGCACAGTTTTGTTCAACTGCATTTTGTTATAACTTCGGTAAGAAAAAAAAAATCGATTCCCACCTGTGCATATTAGAATAATTGGTGTGTCCAAATGGTGCCAGTCTCAGTGAGTGTGGGCTTGTGTGTGAGTGTGCCTTGAAAGGGGATGATGTCCTGGACAGAGTGAGTTCCTGCCTTGCACCCTGAGCTGCCAAGATAGGCTTCTGCCGTCCATGACCCTAAACTGGAATAAATGGGTTGGAAAATGAATTACTTAATTGATACATATTACTGTAAAATAAAAATGTGTGCAGAATATGATAATCATACAAATGCACAACAATAAATGATGTGAGACAAAAGCCCTCAATGAGCCTGCCAGATTTGTTTGTTTGTTTTATTTTGTTCTGTTTCAAAATATTAAGTGGTTCCAAATGTTTTTGGTTACATGGATCGTTTTTGTTAGGCTTGAGTCACAGCTATAAGTGTGGCCATCACGTAAATAGTGTCCATTGTACCTGTCAGGTAGGTTTTTGCTCCTCTCCTCCTACTTCCTCCCCACTACTTGATTTCCACTGAATTTTACATCCTCTGTGCACGTGTGCTCATTGATTAGTTCCAATTTAATAGGGAGTACATGTGACTTTTTTCTATTCTTTAGATACTTCACTTAGGATAATGGTCTCCAGTTCAATCCAAATTGTTGCAAAAGGCATTAATTCATCCTTTTTTTATGATTGGGTAGTACTGTGTGGTATACATATACCACATTTTGTTAATCCACTCATGAATTGATGGGCACTTGAGTTGTCTCCACATCTTTGCAATTGTGAATTGTGCTGCAATAAACATTCAAGTGCAAGTGGGTTTTAATAAAATGTCTTCTTTTCCTTTGGGTAGATACCCAGTAGTGGGATTGCTGGATAGAATGGTAGGTTCACTTTTAGTTCTTTGAAAAATGTCCATACAATTTTCCGTAGAGGTTGTACTAATTTGCAGTCACATCAACAGTGTATAAGTGCTCCTCCCTGCATTCATACCAGCATCTATTGTTTTGGACTTTTTAAATAAAAGCCATTCTAACAGTGGTAAGGTAGTATCTCATTTTTTTAGGTGTAATATGGTCTTAGTTTTATTTTATTTTTTTAATTTTTAAATTTTTTTTTATTTCAGCATATTATGGGGGTACAAATGTTAAGGTTACATATATTGCCCATGCCTGCCCTCCCCCCTCGAGTCAGAGCTTCAAGCGTGACCATCCCCCAAACGTTGCACATCTCACTCATTATGTTTGTATATACCCATCCTCTCCTCCCCCCTCCCACCTGCCTGACACTCGATAAATGTTATTCCTATATGTCCACTTAGGTGTTGATCCGTTAATATCAGTTTGCTGGTGAGTACATGTGGTGCTTGTTTTTCCATTCTTGAGATACTTCACTTAGTAGAATGGGTTCCAGTTCTATCTAGGAAAATACGAGAGGTGCTATATCACCATTATTTCTTAAAAATGAATAGTACTCCACGATATACATATGCCACGTTTTATTAATCCACTCATGTATTGATGGGCACTTGGGTTGTTTCCACAGCTTTGCAATTGTGAATTGTGCTGCTATAAATATTGGAGTGCAGGTGTCTTTTTTGTTGAGTGTCATTTGATCTTTTGGGTAGATGCCCATTAGTGGAATGGCTGGATCAAATGGTAGATTTACTTGTATTATAGACATTGGCCTAGGCAAAGAATTTATGAACAAGACCACAAAGGCAATCACAGCAGCAACAAAAATAAATAAATGGGACCTGATCAAATTAAAAGGCTTGTGTACAGCCAAAGAAACTGTCAAAAGAGCAAACAGACAACACACAGAATGGGAGAAAATTTTCGCAAGCTACACATCCGATAAAGGGCTGATAACTAGATTTATTTAGAACTCGGGAAAATCAGCAAAGGAAAATCAAACAACCCTATCAAAAAGTGGGCAAACGACATGAACAGAAATTTTTCATTGTGGTTTTAATTTGTATTTCCCTGATGATTAGTGACGTTGAGCAGTTTTTCATGTGTTTATTGGCCATTAGTCTACCGTCTTTTGAAAAACTTCTATTCATGTATTTCTAATGGGGTTGTTTGATTTTTCTTGATGATTTGCTTGAGTTCTTTGTAGATTCTGGATATTAACCCTGTACCCAATATATAGCTTGTGAATATTTTCTCCCATGCTGTATGTTGTCTATTTGCTCTGCTATTTCCTAAGCTGCACAGAAGCTTTTTAGTTTAATCAAGTCCCATTTAATTATTTTTTGTTGTCGCTGTGATTGCCATTGGAGCCTTAGTCAGAAATTCTTTGCCTAGGCTGATATCTAGAAGAGTTTTCCCTACATTTTCCTCTAGAATTCTTATGGTTCCATGCCTTATATTTAAGAATTTTACCTATCTTGAACTTATTTTTTGGATTGGTGAGAGATATGTATCCTGTTTCATTCTTCTACATGTGACTATCCAGTTTTCCCAGCACCATTTATTGAAAAGGATTTCATTTCTCCAGTATGTTCTGTTGTCTGCTTTGTGAAAGATCAGTTGGCTTTAGGTAGATGGTTTTATATCTGCATTCTCGATCCCATTCCTTTGGTCTATGTCTCTCTATTTTTGTACCAACGTAATGCTGTTTTAGTTACTATATCCTTGAAATATTGTTTCAAGTCTGGTAATGTGCTCCCTCTACTTTGTTCTTTTTTGCTTAAAATTGCTTTGGCTATTTGGGCTCTTTTCTGGTTCCAAATGAAGCTTAAAATTATTTTTTCTAGATCTGTAAAATATAACATTGGTATTTTGAAAAGTATTGCATTGAATTTGCAACTTACTTTAGGTAGTATGGACATTTTAACAATGTTGATTCTATTGATCAATGGGCAAGATAGTTTTTTCCATTTGTTTGTATCATCTGCAATTTCTTTCCTCAGTGTTTTGTAGTTCTCCTTGTAGATCTTTCACCTCCTTAGTTAAGTATAGTCCTAGGTATTTTATTTTCTCTGTAGTTGCTGTGAATGGTATTGAGTATTTGTTTTGACTCTCAGATTCACTGTTATTGGTATACAGAAATGCTACTGATTTATGTACATAGATTTTGTAATCTGAGTCTTCACTAAATTTATTTATCAATTCCACCAGGATTCTCCTGGTGGAGTATTTGAGGTTTTCTAGTTAAAAAAATCATATCATGATTGTTTTGTTTTAACTTCATGGTGGCAGGACATGCTCTTTACAATTTTTGGTTTGTAAATGTTTATTTCTTAATTTTACCAACCATCACCATGGCCACCATCACTCGCTGATACTCCAGAAATTGGGTAATTAACTATCTTACTTATTTCCATTAATCTTATTTAAGGGTACCTATAGCTCACATTAATTTCAATGTTTAATATTATAAGTTTTTTGGGCCTTTATTTAGAATCTTGGTGAGGTGATGTTTTTGTGACCAGAAATATGCCATAGAAACTTAACTCTTGTTTATATTAATTAGCCTAAGATAAAATTAGTTTTGTTATACGTTGTTTCACTTAAAGTCATAGTTGCCAAGAAACTATTGATGATGATGACATTAAGTAAGGACTTACTGAATACATCTTTATTTTATATTACACTTGTCTATTCATTCATTCATTCATTCAATATATATTGAGTATCTGCCATATGTCAGAAAGTATGCTGGGCTCTGTGAAAGATACATAGAGAAATAAAAATAGATCCTGCTCTCAGGAAATTTACATTCTAGTTGGGCACACAAGTATTTCACATACTTAGAACAGAGAATGGAAAGTGTCAAACTACCTTCAGAAAGCTTTCCTACTGATAAAATGGACATACTGAATGATGCTTATAGATCAACCAGCAAGTAGTCCTGAGTCACAGCACATATCCGCATTTCCCATTCAATCTATTATTGCACTTAAAATTGATGATATTCTACTGGCTTCAAGAATGTGAGCTTATACTTAGGATATCTTGGCAATAGCATGTAGAAAATTGGCAGGAGAATTTTATTTTAATCCTAGAGAAAGGACAATACCTTATTCATCTTGTTTTACTTTCGGACTCAGTTTAAGCTCTGGCCTATTGTGGCTACTTAAAGGTGTCTTTGTTTAAATGGCTTAGATTGCTTACTTAATGAGATCAGTGTGGAGTTCCAATACAAATAATTTAAAGATGATTTAAATTTCTTTGAATCAGTGACTTTGTCAAATTTTTGAGCACAAGCGTTGAAGCTCAAGTCTTCATTTGTTTATTCATTTAATTATTTTGTATTCATTCATTCAATTGTGTATTTATTCATTTATACAGCAAATAAATATTAATTAGCTAGCTCTTTCTACTCCTAACCTTTAATTACCTTTCTTTTTCCCTTGGATTTGTTTTCATTCCCTAAGTAAATTTTAAACTCCTTTAGGGCAGGGACCTAGACTCTCTCTTAAATTGGGCTGAGTAGACATTCAATACTAGAAATTACTGGATAAATCCTACCCTTCTCTTAACTGTGACAAGCAGCTCAAGCCACAAACATAGATTAAAATGGATTCCTATTTATAAAAATAAGAATTGATCAGACAGACTCATTTCTGTTTCATCTCCATGGAAACTTTTATTTTGCTTGGCTGTGGATGAGGAAGCGTCGTGGTACGGGATGACCTAACCTTGGAATAGCTCTCCTTTCAGGTTGGAGCACTCACTCAGAAGCTCTGGTGTATGTGTTGAAGTCTTCAGTACTGGGAACATTAGAAAACTCATAAATACAGGTCTTGAGAAGCCAGAATATTAAACAAATGCCAGCTTCACAAGGCCATGCTTTTTCCAACAGAAGAGAGATGCAATGTAAACAAAAGGCTTAAAGGTGAAAATGAAACTTTGGAACAGAGAGAGAAAACAAAAGAATTCAAAGCTGATTAAGGGAGGTTGGGGAGGAAAGAGGGATGTAAGACACCAAGCAAGCAGAAAGGTTGCAGAGAGGAGTCCTTTGTTTTCTGATTCAAGGGGGCCAGGGCCAGGGCATTCAGCCCACTTTAACAAGCATGTTTAATATTTGGAAGTATAAAATGTAGGGGAGAGAGGAGGATGTAATGGGGAGTGGGCTCAGGTTGTGGGAATGGGAGGTTTGGGGAAGAACATGCCTACATTGTGCCAATTTTTCAATCTGTTTAATACTAGTAAAGATTTACAACAAACCTCTGAGGCAGGCAATGTTATTTTCATTTTGCAGATTAGGAAACCAAGACTTGGGGGCCAAGTAACTTCTCCAATCACACCATTAGTAAATACCAGAATCTATTTCCAAATGTAGGCATGTCTGATTCCAAAAACCTGTATCCTATCCCCAACCTCATTTCATCCCTATGCTCATTCAGTGAAGTGTGATAGAGTCTGAGGATGAGAATATAATAAAGTATACAAAGCAGGTCTTATATTTTAAAGTGTTCTGAACTAATAAGGGAAGAAAGGCATGTAAACAATGAGCCACATCATATGATAGAATGAAATATGTGCTTGGCTAGACATAAACAATGTGCTGAGGATGACAGATAAGAGACCTTGAGATATTTGTAAAGGACAGGAAGTGCTGTCTAAGAATATGATGATCAAGTTTAATAGGTTAAGAATTAAGCCAAGGCCATCACGTACAAAGAAGGGGAATGGATCATTATACACAGACATGGAAATAAGATTGAAAAAATTGCTTACAGTACAATTATAGAAGCCCTTGATTATAAGCCTAGGCACTTACACTATCTGCAATGTGGATCAACGGGAGATATTTGAGGAAGGAAGGGAGGTGGCCTGTTGCACTGATGTCTAGGGAAAAGTATTGCCAAAGAATAGCCATAGCTTACTTTGAGTAGGTTCTGTAGGGTTTGGGAAACTATAGAAACACCATTTTCTTCAAATTCCCATTTCTTCCTTACCCTAAGCTGCATGGCCTGGAATTTTCTTCCTTTGTATTCAAAATTTGTAATAAGTAACCTAAGAATATAAACAAGAAGTTTCATTTTTATTGTTTTCTAATGTACCATAAACCCAGAAAGAATGTCGTAAATCTCTATTTCTTCTCCACTTAACCTGGGATGAACAATATTTGAATAATAATTAGAGATCAAAACAAGAGGAGACTAAAACGCTACCTAGCAGTGTGGAAAAATATAGAGAAGTAAAGCTAGCTACGATGACTTGGGTTCAGAATCAAAACTCTGGGCCTTAGAAATCCTAGCAAGGGTCAAGGTTAGGGCCTCAGTCTTGGAGAAACTAGGATGCCAGGCAGGTGGTATGGTATGAGAATAACTTACAAAATGCATATTTTGGGGAAAGAATCTAGAACCCAGGGCACTATCTGGAATAGGATCCAGAGCTTTACTTTCGTGATCATGGATGGCTAGGCTGTGAGATTGTTTCCCTTTTCAAGGGGTAAGCCTGGTTACAAAGAATGAGGTTAGGTTAAGTCTGCTAGCAAAGCATTTTAGCTCCAGTTTTATAGGGTCAGATGACCAGGGGCTTAAAAAATTAGGCTAATACAAAGAGGCATCAAACATTATTATAAGATGATAAGGCTGGGAAATTGAAAGCAGAAATATAAAGAGTGAGGAGAAATTCGGAGAAAAGTCTCCTGTGTTTCACAGGACAGATATAACTACTGTTCTTAGGGATAACTGTATCTGGGGAGGTCAAGGGTCTATTGGAGTACTTAAATCTAAGAAGAGGTAATGAGTGTTGTCTTTGTAATAGAAATTTCTAGTGAAACAAAAATAAATAAATAAAAGGAAGCCATAATAGGTTGTAGTGTAGGAGGGTCAGGAAAACTTGGAAACAGAGAATTTGCTCTGTCTCAAAGTTGCTTAATCACATACTTTTTAAAAAAAATTTCCACTCCCTTTCCTTATAGTAAGATACGAAAGATGCTGCTCTTGGTAGCAGAGGCAGACTGATTATCAGCTTTTCCTTTTACTTCATGTGTTATGTTGATCCAGACAGGAAAGCTGTCTGAACATTTATGTGTTAATGTGTGAAATGGCAATAAAATGACTACTTCATAAACAGGTTAGAGGATTCCAATAAAATAGTTTACCTGAAACAGGGCTATGCTCTCTGTGACAGGCACACTCCAAGATAATACCTACCTGCCGGTGTTCATGCCACTGTGTATTTTCTCCCGTTGGTTGTGGGCTAGCTTAATAACTCATTTCTAATCAATAGAAAGTGGGAAAGTAGCAGAATATCACTTGCTTGGTTAGGATACAGAGGATTATGACTTCTGTCTTGCTAATAGATTCTTCTTTTATAATTTGCTGGAATAAGCTATTGCATGGAGAGGCCCATATGTTGAAGGACCAAGGACAGCCTCCTACCAATAGCCATCAAGGAACTTAAGCCACCAATCTAACACCCTGTGAATAATTGAATTCTGCCAATAACCAGATGGGCTTAGAAGCAGTTCCTTCTCTGGACGGGCATTCAGATGAGACTCCTCCATGAGACTCAAGCCAACACCTTGATTTCAGCCTGTGATAGTTAATGTTATATGTCAACTTGGCTAGACTTTGGTGCTCAGTTTTTTTGGTTAAACACAAACCTAGAAATTGCTGGGAAAATATTTTTATGTGATTGTAATTTAATTTTTAATTTTATTTTTTTCTGCATGTGGTTCTAACTAGTTATTATTTTTCACCAGGTTCATTCCACACAGGTGGAGCATGTTTTTTAAACAGGATTTGTGATTGTCATTTAAATCAGCAGACTTTGAATAAAGATTAACATTCAAATAAGTAGATTTTGAGTAAAGCAAATTATACTCCATAATGAGGGTAGGCTTCAGCCATTCAATTAAAAATCTTAAGAGCAAAGACTAAGATTCCCTCCAAAAGAAAGGATTCTCCTCAAGATTGCAACATAGAAACCCTGCTTGAAATTTCAACCTGTTGCCCTGTGGTATTTGGACTCAGGAATGTCACTCTAACTCTTGCCAGAATTTTCATACTGTTAGTCTGCCCTACAGATTTCAGATTTGCCAGCCTCTCAAAACACATGAGACAATATCTTAAAATTGTTCTTTCTCTCTCTCTCTCTCCCTCTCTCTCAATGTGAGAGACCTTAAAGCAGAGGATCCAGCAAAGTTATGCCTGTATTTCTGACCCCTAAAAATGATAAAACAATAAATATGGGTTCATAGGTTGTCTTAGCTTCTATGTTCATGGTGAGTTGTTATACAGCAACTTTCCAATAAGAATTTTTAAATAACTTGGTTCACATTACATATCCCATGACCAGTGGGAAGTCCTGTTCCCTGCCCCAACTTTTTGTAAATTCTTAATAGTGGCACCTTTACATTCTCCTACTTAGTATTAGCTCTGAGTTCTGGCTTCCAGCAAACTCTTCTTATTTTCAGCTTAGATACTTTCTATTTATTTACTTCAATCTCTTTCAAACTAACTGAATATAAAATGCATCCCCTTCCCTGGGTATAGCCTTCAAGTCATTCGTACTTCTTGTTAGTGTGCATCTTTACTAGAGATTTTTGGGAGTTGAAGGTTTATATCACAACAATTTAAAAATATAAATATAGTAATCAGGTATCTTTATTTTTCTTTTTTATAAAAATGTCTTTATGTTGCTCTGCCATCTTGAATTTCTTGTTTGCCTTTTCTCTCTGTGGGCTCCAATTTCCTGGGAGGTTATTGAGAATCCTTATTTTCCTCTCTGCCTCCTTCAACACCAACTTCCTGTTAATTTATCTTGCAGATTCCCATCTGTTTTGGGGCCTTACTTCACCCCTGCAAAGTAGTTTATCAAGATATTTTTTCTACAAAAAGAGTTTTATTCCTAAGGGAGACTCTAACATCAGTGGTTAAAATAGTTTCTTTACTTTGCTACATATGTAAAACTCCAAGAATAGCGCTGGAGAGAGAGCAAGTATTTGATAGATAAAGTGTTCCTTTCTTTTTCCTCCTCTCTCCCTTCTAATCTGCTATCTTTTAGGTATTTATGATGTTTATTAGGCCTAATAGCTCACAATTTTTTGTTTTTTCCAACATGGGGAATATTATCTAAAGTAGTGTGTTTCAAACTGTGCCCAATGAAGGACCAGATTTGTTTTTTCCTTTTTAATAAAATACAGATAATAAAATAATAAATACATTACAGATGGAAACTTTTGTAAAACATAATAAAAATTAATGCCAGACTAAGGATCTTAAGCTTGTTCCTCTGAACTTTGGAGAGTCACTGAAAAGTTTTTGTTAGATAAGACATATGATCAGACCTGTGGTTTAGAGAAACCATTCTGGCACCAGAGTGGGGGGAGATGGTAGCCCAAGATGTAGAGGAAAAGAAGGTAGATTGGAGAGTTTTAGAAGGTACAACTGGCAGGATTTTATACTCATTGAAGGAGGGAAGGAAGACAGATTAAAAGAAAGGAACCATTGAAATTAGAGATTAGTGCTCTGGGCCAAGACCCATTGACCTAACCTAGCCCATGTTGCTGTAAGTCTTTCTTAAATTGCTATTTGAGCCTCCTAATCAGTCTTCCCGACTTTGTTCTTGGGTTTTGTCAACACCTTTTTTTTTATACCCTAGACATAAGTTGCATTTAAAAATACAGCTCTGGTTACATTGCTATCCTGCTTTATATCCATCAGTGCTTTCCATTGCCTCAGGAAAAAAGACAAACCCATTTGCTTGGCCTATAAGTCCCCATGGCAATGCTCGATTGTTTCTCTAGATTTCAAATACCTCACTTTCCTCATCTAGGTATTAAAATTAATAAATAAACTGATGCCTGGACTTTCCAACGACCTGAACAATCCCATTGATCTCTACTTTTTCTCTAAACACCACTTCAGAGGACAGATGGTATCTTTCCTAAAGGTGTAAATTCCCAAAGAAAAAGGGAGAACGAACAAAACATATTCAACAATATTTTGCAATGCTGAAACCCAAATAAGAAATATAAGGATCTGGAAAATAAGCTGATTGTACCACAGAACTCTAGAAAGTCTCAGAAGTTCAAAGGATCAGAAAGCTCTGAAAATGGTCTCAGGATGATTGCTTGAAGACTGTACAAGAAGCAGGCAGACATTTTTATTTATTTATTTATTTTTTAATTTGCGAATATTATTGGGGTGAAAATGCTTTCATGACATGAATTACAATTGTACAGTTATAAATGTATCCATCACCCAGATAGCATACATTGTGCCCATTAGGTATGAGTTTACCCATTCCTTCCTAACCCCTCCCACCTGCCTGATTTCCATTGAATTTTATTACCATAAGTACAAGTAAGTGTTGATCATTTAGTTCCAATTTAATAGTGAGTACATGTGGTGTTTGCTTTTCCATTCATGTGATATTTCACTTAGGAGGATGGTCTCTAGTTCCATCCAGGATAATACAAGAGGTATTAGTTTACCATTTTTTATGGCTGAGTAGTACTCCATAATATACATATACCATATCTTATTGATCCACTCAGGTATTGATGGGCACATGGGTTGTTTTCATATCTTTGCAATTGTGAATTGTACTGCCGCTGTAAACATTCAAGTGCAAGCGGGATGTTTTGTTTTGTTTTGTTTTTATAAAATGTCTTTTCTTCCTTTGGGCAAATACCCAGTAGTGGGATTATTGGATCAAATGGTAGGTCTACTTTTAGTTCTTTGAGGTAGCTCCATACTTTCCGTAGAGGCTGTACTAGTTTGCAGTCCCACCAGCAATGTATAAGTGTTCCTTTCTCTCTACACCACCATGTCAATATCTATTGTTTGGGGACTTTTTGATAAAAGCCACTCTCACTTGGGTTAGGTGACATCTCAATGTGGTTTTGATTTGCATTTCCCTGATTATTAGTGATGTTGAGCATTTTTTCATGTTTATTGGCGGTTAGCTTCTCTTCTTTCGAGAATCTTCTGCTAGTGTCCTTTGCTTACTTTTTATGGAGTTGTTTGATGTTTTCTTTCTGATTTGCTTGAGTTTTTTGTAGATTTTGTTTATTACCCATTTATTGAATGTATAGTATACAAATATTTTCTTCCATTTCAAAACCACAATGAGATATCACCTAACTTCAATGAGAATGGATTTTATCAAAAAGCCCTAACAATAACAGATGATGCCATGGATGTGGAGAGATAGGAACACTCATACAGTCTTGGTGGCACTGTGAACTAGTATAATCTCTATGGAAAATAGTCTGGAGATTTCTCAAAGAGCTAAAAGTAGACCTATCATTTGATCTAGCAATCCTACTACTGGGTATTTTCCTATAGGAAAAAAAAGACATTTTATAAAAAAGACACTTGCACTCAAATATTTATAGCAGCACAATTCACAATCATGAAGATGTGGAATCAACCCAAATGCCCATCAATTCATGAGTGGATTAATAAAATGTGGCATTTGTATACCACGGAATACTACTCAGCATTAAAAAATGATGAATTAATACCTTTTGTAACAACCTGGATGGAATTGGAGACCATTCTTCTAAGTGAAGTATCACAAAAATGGAAAAATAAACGCCATATGTACCTACTATTAAATTGGAACTAACTGATCAGCGCTCATGTGTCCATATGAAAGTAAAACTCAAAAGAAATCAAGCAGGTGGGAGGGCACAGGAGTGGATCTGTGAAATCTTACCTAATGTGTACAATGTGCACTATATGGGTGATGGATACACTTATAACTTTGAACCAAGCACTACAAAAGCAATCTATGTAGCTAAAACATTTGTACCCCCATAATATTCTAAAATAAAAATAAATGAAATATATCTTCTAAATCGAACAAGTGAATCCAAGTTTTGCTTAGCAATCTGTATAGTTGTACAGTTGAACAGCATGTAGGTTAGGAGCACTGAAACCCTGTGCAGTCAAAAATCCTTATCTAACATTTGAATCCCCCCAAACATAACTACTAATAGTCTACTGTTGACTGAAAGCCTTACCAATTACATAACCAGTCGATTTTGTGTTTATGTGTATTTATCAATAAACTAGAGAAAAGAAAATGTTACTAAGAAAAGCGTAAGGAATAGAAAACATATTTAATATTCATTACGTTGAATTGGATTCTCATAAAGGTCTTCATCCTCCTGTCTTCATGTTGCGGAGACTGAGGAAAAGGAGGGGTGGGGCTTGCTGCCTCGAATGTGGCAGAAGTGAAAGAATATTCACATATGAGTGTACCCGTGCAGTTCAAAGCCATGTTATTCAAGAGTTAACAGTATTTGCTGGTATTCATTTCGGGGGGTGGATTAAGATGGTGGACGAGAAACACCGCCAGACAGAGTATATCTGCAGAAAAGACAGATTCTAGCAGAAATTAGAAAAAATAAGCAAGAAGACGAGCATACAGCAGACGAGGGCTGGAAGGAGGGGTACCTGAGACCCCGGGAGCCTCCACAGGAGGAGGCTGCGGAGGAGAACTAGAAGCTGAGACGCCGGAGCAGCCCGGAGACCAGCGGCAAGGGTAGGTGCAATTGCCGTTTCCCCTCCCCTGCAATTAGGACTGCTGGTGGGCTCCCCAGTGGGTGGAGAGACCTGCAGACACCAGCCCAGAGACCACCGCCGCCGCCAGCCAGAGGTGAGCCTGTAGCAGACATGGCACCAGGTTCCCAACTTCCTCCGGGCACCTCCGTGTGCACAGACCCAAGCCGCGCGGCAGGCGCCATATTGCAACCTCCTCCCCTCCACCGACCCTACCCGCGGCTGCCCAGAGAGACAATATAGCCACCAGCCAGAGGCACCTCCAGGGAACGGGACCTTCCCGTTTGGGACCCTACACCTGACTAAGGGGAACTCAGACTGTGAGCTCCCTACCCGCCAGCCCTCCCAGGTGCTGCTGGCATGGTGTTCCCAGGAGAACGGTGCAGACTCAGAGGCTGAGAGACATAGACCCAGCTTGGGCTCCCTGTGGGTGAATAGGGACCAGAAATCCTCTCCCAGGTGGGGATACAGTTTGAACTCAGGGACCCAGAGGTCGGACCTGCAGACCAGATCCCGTGCACCGAGGTCTAGCATTGCCTGGGGCACAGAAGGGATATACGTGAACAGCCTACTGAGGTGTGTGTGCCTTCAGGGGCAGATCAGCGTCCTAGAGGGCAACCCTCCTCCCATAAGGAGGCCGTATGCCCACCCCAGGTGGCGTTCCTGCACAGGGAACCTCCCCGCCGGCATCACAGTCAGGGGACGCCTGGTGGCATATGGTCTGGCCTGCTGGCAGAGGCCCAGGAGTAGCTGCGAAGTTGGGGAGGGTGGAAAGAAGTGAGGCCCACTCCAGACTGTGGGTCTCAGACAGCCCCACCCACACACGCAGACTTTCTGGCTGAGTGGGACCATTCTAGGCCTCGCTGACAGCTTTTCCTGGAAGCAGAGAACAGAACTTTGACCCCTGCTAACGGAATTGGTGGTGCCTTGGCATTGGGTGGTAGGCTTACCCAACCCAGCTCCACCCAGAAAAAGAGCTGATAACAGGACACAAAATCAACAGCATAGCCTGTTCCTCCAAGCAAGCACCACCTACTGACAGGGATGGCATCCTGCACAGCCTTTTCACGGCACCCTCTGACTCATTATACAGGGAGTGGTCGAATCTCACCCACAGACACCACCTAGCGGCTCAGAAACTAAACAAGGTATGTGAATACCCAAACAAAAACCGAAAGGAAAGAAACAACAACTGATTGACATGGGAAGAAATCAGCGAAGGAACTCAGGAAATATGAAAAACCAAATGGAAAACACACCCACAAAGAGGAGCACCAGCCCCTTAGAAACGGAGACCAACCCAAATCAGGCAACCAATATGACAGAAGAGGAATTTCGTATGTGGATCATAAGAACACTCACCGAGCTGAAACAACAACTCAATAACCAACACAAAGAAACCACAAAAAGCCTCCAGGACCTAGAAGAAAAGTTCACTAAAGAAATACACACAATGAAGAAAAGTTTAACCGAACTCCTGGAAATGAAGAATCAATTCAGAGAACTACAAAATACAGTGGAAAGTCTCAAGAACAGGGTAGATCAAACAGAAGAAAGAATCTCAGAGATTGAAGATAACATCCTCCAACTAAAAAAAACCGTCACAGAGATAGAGCAGAGAAACAAGAGAAAAGAGCAAAGCCTACAAGAGCTGTCGGATTATGTGAAGAAACCTTATGTGAGGGTCATAGGGTTACCAGAAGGGGAAGAAGACAACACTCAAGGGTTGGACAAGCTATTTGAAGATATAATAGAGGAATATTTCCCAGGCTTTTCCCAAAATCTCATATACAAGTTCAAGAAGCTCAGAGGACCCCTGGGAGATTCAATGCAAACAGGAAGACGTCATGATATGCAGTCATCAGGCTGACCAAAATATCAACTAAAGAGGCCCTCCTAAGAGCTATAAGATGAAAGAAGCAAGTGACATACAAGGGAAAGCCCATTCGAATAACACCAGACTTCTCTAATGAGACTTTACAAGCAAGGAGAGACTGGGGCCCCATTCTCACTCATCTGAAACAAAACAATGCCCAGCCTAGAATCTTATTCCCTGCAAAACTAAGCTTCATATATGAAGGAGAAATAAAGACATTCTCACACAAGCAAAGTCTCAGAGAATTCACCAAGACCAGCCCTACAAGAAGTACTCAAAACAGTGTTATGCACAGAACACCATAATAAAAACTCCTGAATATAAAAACAACCAAAACCCAAAGATTAAAGGCCAGAGAATACAATGGCTCAAAAGAGAAATCATAGCAATAACATCCAACCCAACAGAATGAACAATAATCTACCTTACCTATCAGTTCTCTCTATAAATGTGAATGGCTTAAACTCTCCACTCAAGAGATATAGGCTGGCTGAATGGATAAGAAAATACAGGCCAAGTATATGCTGTCTTCAGGAAACACATCTAACCTGCAAGAATGCATATAGACTAACAGTAAAAGGGTGGATATCAGTATTCCAGGCAAGTGGAAGCCAAAAGAAGGCTGGTGTGGCAGTTCTAATTTCAGACGACTCAGTTTTTAAAGCAACAAAAGTAGTGAAAGACAAAGAGGGTCATTATATAATGGTGAAGGGCAGAGTTCAACAAGAAGAGATAACAATTTTAAATACATATGCACCCAACTTAGGTGCACCCAGTTTCATAAAGCAAACCTTACTGGATCTAAGCAAATGGATTGATAGCAACTCCATAATCACCGAAGATTTCAACACCCATCTGAAGGCACAAGACAGATCCTCCAAACAGAAAATTAATATAGAAATAATGGACTTAAACAAAACCCTGGAACAATTGGGTCTGACTGACATCTACAGGACATTCTACCCAAAATCCACTGAATATACATTTTTCTCATCAGCTCAAGGTACATTCTCTAAGATTGACCATATCCTAGGACACAAAGAAAATCTCAAGAAATTTAAAAAAATAGAAATCATACCATGTACCTTCTCAGATCACAGTGGAATAAAAGTAGAAATCAACCCTAACAGAAACTCACATTTCTACACAAAAACGTGGAAATTAAACAGCCTCCTACTAAATGATTACTTCATAAATGAAGAAATCAAGATGGAAATAAAAAAATTCTATGAAGAAAATGACAATGGAGAGACAAGTTAAAAAATCCTCTGGGACACAGCTAAAGCAGTTCTGAGAGGAAAGTTTATCTCCATAAATGCCTATAACCCAAATACAAAAAGATCACAAATAGACAATCTAAGGAAACGACTCAAAGAGCTGAAAAAAGAAGAACAGACCAAGCCGAAGCCCAGCAGAAGAATTGAAATCAACAAGATCAATTCAGAACTAAATGAAATTGAAAACAGGGAAGCTATTCAGGAGATTAATAAAACAAAAACTTGGTTCTTTGAAAAAATAAACAAAATTGATACACCATTGGCTAAGCTAACAAAAAGCAGAAAAGAGAAATCTCTAATAAGCTCCATCAGGAACAAAAAAGGAGATATCACAACTGATCCCAAAGAGATACAAGATATAATTTATGAATATTACAAAAATCGTTATGCACACAAACTGGAAAATGTGGAGGAAATGGACAAATTTCTAGAAACACACAGCCTCCCTAGGCTCAACCAGGAAGAAATAGATTCCCTGAACAGTCCAATCTCAACAGCTGAAATAGAAACAGCAATTAAAAATCTCCTTAAAAAGAAAAGTCCCAGTCCAGATGGCTTCACACCTGAATTTTACCACACTTACAAAGAAGAACTAGTACCTATCTTGCAGAAACTATTCCACAACATTGAGAAGAATGGAAACCTCCCCAACACCTTTTATGAAGCGAATATTACTGTGATACCAAAACCAGGAAAGGATGCAACAAAAAAAGAAAACTACAGACCAATATCCCTAATGAATATACATGTAAAAATTTTCAACAAAATCTTAGCTAACCGAATCCAGACACTTATCAAAAAAATAACCCATCACGACCAAGTGAGCTTCATCCCAGGGATGCAGGGATGGTTCAACATACGTATATCTATAAATGCAATTCACCACATAAACAGAAGCAAAAATAAAGACCACATGATTCTTTCAATAGATGCAGAAAAGGCTTTTGACAAAATTCAACACCCTTTCATGATACGAACACTTAAGAAAATAGGCATAGAAGGGACATACCTAAAAATGATACAAGCCATATATGACAGACCCATAGCCAACATCATACTGAATAGGGAAAAATTGAAATCATTCCCACTTAGAACTGGAGCAGGACAAGGCTGCCCACTTTCTCCACTTCTGTTCAACATAGTGCTGGAAGTCTTGGCTACAGCAATCAGACAGGAAAATGGAATTAAAGGTATCCAAATAGGGGCAGACGAGATCAAACTTTCACTGTTTGCTGATGATATGATATTATATCTAGAAAACCCCAAAGATTCAACCAAGAAACTCCTGGAACTGATCAATGAATTTAGTAATGTCTTAGGATACAAAATCAATACACAGAAATCAGAGGCATTCATATACGCCAACAACAATCTAATTGAGAACCAAATCAAAGACTCAATTCCCTTCACAATAGCAACTAAGAAATTAAAGTACCTAGGAATATACTTAACCAAGGAGGTAAAGGACCTCTACAGGGAGAACTATGAAACACTGAGGAAGGAAATAGCAGAGGATGTAAACAGATGGAAATGCATACCATGCTCGTGGAACGGCAGACTCAACATCATCAAAATGTCTATACTACTCAAACTGATCTACAGATTCAATGCAATACCTATTAAAATCCCATCAGCATTCTTCACAGATATAGAAAAAATAATTTTACGCTTCGTATGGAACCAAAGAAGACCCCAAATATCAAAAGCAATTCTAGGCAACAAAAAACAAAATGGGTGGCATTAATATGCCAGGTATCAAACTATACTACAAAGCTATAGTAATTAAATCAATATGGTATTGGCAAAAATATAGGAATATGGACCAGTGGAACAGATGTGAGAATCCTGATATAAAACCATCCTCATATAGCCATCTAATCTTTGACAAAGCAGACAAAAACATACGCTGGGGAAAAGAATCCCTTTTCAATAAATGGTGCTGGGAAAACTGGATAGCCACTGGTAGAAGGCTAAAACAGGACCCACACCTTTCACCTCCCTCAAAAATCAACTCATGCTGGATAACAGACTTAAACCTAAGATATGAAACTATTAGAATTCTAGAGGAAAAATTTGGAAACACTCTCCTAGACACTGTCCTGGGCAAAGAGTTTATGAAGAAGTCCACAAAGGGAATCGCAAAAGCAACAAAAATAAATAAATGGGACATGATCAAACTAAAAATCTTCTGCACAGCCAAAGAAATAGTCATGAAAGTAAACAGACAACCTACAGAATGGGAGAAAATTTTTGCATCCTACACATCTAATAAAGGGCTGATAACTAGAATATACTTAGAACTCATGAAAATCAGGAAGAAAAAATCAAATAACCCTATTAAAAAGTGGGCAAAGGACTTGAACAGAAACTTTTCTAAAGAAGACAGAAGAATGGCCAACAAACATATGAAGAAATGCTCAACATCTCTAATCATCAGGGAAATGCAAATCAAAACCACAATGAGATATCACTTAACTCCAGTGAGAATGGCCTTTATCAAAAAGTCTCCAAACAATAAATGCTGGCATGGTGCGGAGAGAGAGGAACACTCCTACACTGCTGGTGGGACTGCAAACTAGTTCAACCTCTGTGGAAAGCAATATGGAGATACCTTAAAGCGATACAAGTGAATCTACCATTTGATCCAGCAATCCCATTGCTGGGCATCTACCCAAAAGATCCAATGACACTCTACAAAAAAGACACCTGCACTCGAATGTTTATAGCAGCACAATTCAAAATTGCAAGGCTGTGGAAACAGCCCAAGTGTCCATCAATCCAAGAATGGATTAATAAAATATGGTATATGTATACCATGGAGTACTATTCAGCTCTAAGAAACAATGGTGACATAGCACATCTTATATTTTCCTGGTTAGAGCTGGAACCCATACTATTAAGTGAAGTTTCCCAAGAATGGAAAAACAAGCACCACATATACTCACCAGCCAACTGGTATTAACTGAGCAGCTCCTAAGTGGTCACGTAGGTACTACAGTAATAGGGTATTGGGCAGGTGGGAGGGGGGAGGGGGGCGGGTATATACATATATAATGAGTGAGATGTGCACCATCTAGGGGATGGTCATGCTGGAGACTCAGACTTGGGGGGGAAAGGGGGGAAATGGGCATTTATTGAAACCTTAAAATCTGTACCCCCATAATATGCCAAAATAAAAAAAAATAAGTAAACATAAAAAAAAAACAACAGTCTTTGCTTGTTCAGTGCAAATCAAAATCAAAACATTTCAGAGTTATATGCATAGCCTCTGAAAAAAGTCTCAGTTTGTGATGGGAATCCTGTTCTTTCGACTTTTCTCTGCTGAGAACTCAATTTCAGTTCCCTTTGAAGAATGAGGGCATGAGTTCCTGGGGCTAAATGTTAAAAAAAAAAACCAGAAAAAACCCCACTGGTTCTATGTTTCATGGGGTTTCAACCAGCCCCAGCCTTTCTTCCGTTGTTGCAGCCACATTTTGTCCATCGCAGGTGGTGTCTCTGGACACTCCAGAGCCACGGCTGAATTGGCCTGACCTAACTTCAGGTTGGCACAAGCTGCAGGTTTGGTTTTTACAATCTCAGTCTACTCCAGTTATCAAACTGCATGCTTGTTGTTTGTGGTCATAGGTGTCATCTGGCTGTTTATAGTCTGTTGCTGTAATTAAAACCTAATTCTTGTATTCTACTACAAACTTCACACATTTATTTATAAACTTCAAAGTAAACACTTACTTCTTTATGCACCTTAACACATCTAGTTGGTGCTATATATGGCGGAAGCCCTACCCAGCCCTTGCCAGAGACTCTGTTTATTTTGATAGAGTAAGCAAGATGACCTACTCTAGAAGCTTTGTTAAAATACAGTCACATCTGAATTTTAAAAAATAGTTCTCAAGTCCCTTTATGTCACATTAGCAGGAAGCTGTGTACCTCCTTGTCAAATTCCTGACCATTCTTTCATTTTGTCTTTGATCTTATGGAATTTTCTCAGTTGACCAGAGAACTCCATTTCTATGGTAATGGTGCATGGAAGAGAATACAGGGGCTGATCCATCCACATCCTGTGCTGAATGGTTTCTCACTACCCATGTGGTTTCACCACTACAGATTGGCCATGAACAGTCAAATATGCCTTGATCTTGACTGCTGCTCTCGTTATCTGGATTCCAGCCAGAATTTTAACAGAATTGAGCCATGGTTCCCCAAAACACAGCATCTTTACTGAGCAGGGTGGGTAGAAACCTAACTTCTTGTACCATCCCCTGATTCTAATGAAACTCTCCTTCATGTTCTTTGGCCTCTGAATTGACCATGGATCACCAGTGAAGCTTGTCCCAGCCAGTGACCTAAGATCTTTAAGCCTACTTTCTCAGTCTGAAAAGTAAAATAAAAATTATTAGCTACTTTTCATCCATCCATTCATTCATTCATTCTAAAACTGTTTGTTCAACTCCAAAGATGTGTTGGGCAGTATGGTGAGCACTCCTATAAAAAGTAAATAAAACAGTGCTGCATATAATAAGTGCTGAATGCTTAACAAGTACTCAATAAGGAGCGAGCCTGGCTGTTCTTCCCCATCCTGGATCTTCATTGCCTCTCCAATATCCACTTCCTTCTCTTTGACACTCTGTAACTCAAAGTCTAGGGGGCGGGGGGAGAACGATGAGTGCCAATTTCTTTTTTCCTTTCTAGAAACAACTCTTTTTTTCCTAGGCTAAATTTATCTACTCCCTGGCCAGTGGCCAACTTTGTATAACATGGATTTCAGAGAATGACAGCTTTAATGCTGTGTTATACCTTGGAAACAATAATTGTGGCCTTTCCCTAAATTTCAGTAAGAAGACTATCCAAGTGATCTTTTATATGACAAAAAAAAAGTCAGCTTTTCTCTAAAAATAAAAAAATAAACTAGATATTGCTGCAATAGATGACAGCATAAGGCATGATAGTAAAGCAAAAGTAGCCCTGGATTAAGAATAAGAAGATGTTTAAGGATGGCTGGATAGGTGATCCCAAGGCAGAAGAAAAAAACCAAAACCCCCATTGATTATTGAATATTTGTTATGCATTCAGCACTTACTATATACAAATCTTTTTTATTTACTTTTTACACCAGTGCTCACCATAGTGCTTGACACATCTTTGGAGTTGAACAAACATTTTTAGGATGAATGAATGAAAGGAGGTAATATTTTTAATTTTACTTTTCAGACTGAGAAAGTAGGCTTAAAGATGTTAGGTAGCTTGCTCAAATTGAGACAGCTGTTGAGTAGAAAAGTTAGGATCTAATAATGAATGGTTTTCTTGGTTCTTAAATGTATTCCCTCCCCTATGCCAAGGGGTTTTAGTCAACAAATATACAATTACTTTGATATCTCCTAGTTTAGGGGGAGTTTGGTAGAATTGAACTGCAATATAAGAAGCAGCATTAATCTTAGTTATGTTTTAAAAGACAACTCAAGCAGCTGTGTGGAGTGTAATGGGACAAGTATGAACAGAGAGAGTCCATTTGGGGGGCTACAGCAGTCATCTAGGCAGCATATAATAATGGCTTGGGATAAGGAGATAATATTAGACATGGAGGAAAACAAATAGCTTTGAAATATGTTATGAGATGAATTGAGAAGACTTTCTGGTGAATGACATGAAGATAAGAAGGAAAGAGAGGAACTGAGCATTATGTCAGGTTTTGGGGCTTCACATATTGAATCGATCTGACACCTATCTCCAAGTAAGGGAAGTCAGTGGGAGGAACAATTTTGCAGGTTAGGGAATCAAGAGTTTTGTTGTAGATATGTTATCTTTGACATGTATGTTAGGTTAGCAAGCAGATATGTGCAGTAGGCTACTGAATATATGAGCCTGGGTTTCTGGAGAGAAATGATAGTGGGAGACATGCATTTAGGAGCCGTTGGCATATATATAGTATTTAAATCCCTGGACTCCTAATTGTAAAGGTCCCTTCAGCAAAATGCTACATAGTAGTTAGACAACCACAGCATACTTGGCAAGAACACTCATTATGACCTCAAAGTGACTTGAGTTGCTGGTTACTCGTCAGGTTTGGCAGAAAGGTTGAAAGCAAAAACAGCCTTCACTGAGAATTCCCTCTAGCACAATATTAGATTAAAAACATAGCAGAGTAGACTCTGTTATAGACTTAGACCAAGAGTAGACTAAACCACTACAAGCCTTAAAGAAATCACAATGATCTTTGGGATTAGTCAAAACATAATGACAGTATCAAAAGTTTAGATATGGGCAAGTTGGATATGATGACTGCTTTTTTTCTCCT
This sequence comes from Microcebus murinus, assembly GCF_040939455.1. Taxonomy (NCBI): domain Eukaryota; kingdom Metazoa; phylum Chordata; class Mammalia; order Primates; family Cheirogaleidae; genus Microcebus; species Microcebus murinus. Next base: position 38,308,357 of record NC_134110.1, on the reverse strand, counting down.
ATCCCAGAAAAGAAAACAAATGTCAACATGCTACACCCTTCAGATTTGATGTACTGAAGTGTTCAGGACTCTTGCATTATATTCCCACTGGATAACTGACTGCAGCACATTGCCATGATTCATCCAGAGTCTGCCGCCCCTTATACTCTCGTCTTCTTGAGGGCAGTGATAAACCCTTTCTCTACCATATCTCCAGCCTCATGAAGTCTCTGGAGCATCATACTACCTCAATCATTGTGGGTTGATGAATCCAGTGAGTAGTTGAGAAAGTTCATGTTCAAAGTATCTAACAGAAAAAAATGACACAAAATAAAAATAATTCTTTTATAAAATACTATTTCTTTGAACAGCAATGAGTCCTTATACTTGTGACTTATAAGATATATTGAGTACTTCCTTTATTGTCAACCATATTTGTTTCAGTTCCTTTTCTGTAAGATCAAAGAACAATATATGTACAATTGTTGTGGCAATGTGTACAGCTAGTGTTACAGCACTTGACCAAGGAAAGAACTGAGCGGCACATGAAGAATCAGAGAACAGCCTTTATTCTTCCACAACAGGCTCAGCACACCTAGTGTTACAGCTCTCTTCACGTCTTCCCATCTTCTTTCCTTCTGCCCCGCTTCCTTGTTCTCCTCCTGCTTTTATGCCCTTGGTAGGGCTCAAAAAGCATCCAATCAACTACAAGCTTTAACATCCAATCAACAACAAGCTTTAACATCCAATCAAAAATAGTGGGATTCAAAAATTACCCAATCAGGATCACACAAACAGGGTGGCCAGAAACAGGCAGCGGCTGGCAGGCCTGGGGGCATTCTGGCACGCCGGGCCCTGGGTGGCTCTCTCTGCTGCGGGGCCCCTGGCGGCTCTTTCTGGCACAGGGCCCGGCCCCAGCAGCGTGCCCTCCAACTGGCCATGCGCAGCTGGCCCATGGTGATGTGGAGTGACGGGGAGGTGGTAAGTAGCCGCATCCCGGAGCCCAACATTTTCCGTATGAAAATAAATGATTATAGTGTTAATTTCTCAAAACCTCATTCTATGGAGCCCTGCCCTCAGTCTAGCCACTTGGACCAAGTCAGACACTACTTGTGATGAAATCTGGTCATGAGTCTTGACTTCTCTCTTTAGAGCCCAAGAGCAAAAGAGGACATTATCTCTCCCAGAACTATGAATGACCTTATTTTATGGCCCGGGTGACTGACGTGTTATTCAGAAGACACTCCAATGGATACATGCTCAATTTTAATTAAGGCAATTCACTAGACATAAATAAGTGAGGCCAAGTTGTTATACATTCAAAATATTTTTAAATAAATAATTTCAAAAATTATAAGAAAAGTTATTTAAAGAGCCCTATGTCTTAGGCTTTAGTTCACATACTCTAATTTATTTCATTGGCAGTCAGCTTATTTGTTCCTATGCTCCCCCCAAAGAAAATATAAGATTCATGAAGTCAGAGAACTATCAGAGATCTATTGATCTAGGCAATAGACGTGTCCTTTATTTGATACTCAGAGCCTAACAACACAGTGCTTGAAACCTAAAAAATGCCCAAGAAGTATTTGTTGAGTGTATGAATTACCTGCAGTCCTCACAACAATTTTAAAAGTCGGATAATATTCTCTTTTCTTTTCAGAGGCAACAACTGAGTTTCAGAGAACTGACATCTCTAAAGTAGTATAACTGGGATATGGCATTAAATTTTGCATTTTTAAAAGTCGGATGTGCCTGGTCAGCTACATATACCACACTCACTATCAAAATATGGTAGGTATTCAATGATTACTACACACACACACACACACACACACACACACACACACACACATAGATAGATAGCTATTTTTCCATAGTAATTTGTCATACCAGCTTCTTTTAGGAAAGAAAAAAGGGCACGCTTACTTTCTTAAGATGCAAGACTACAGAAAACAGAGAGGAAGCTCAAGGAATAAGTACATGGTAATGGTAGCAAGTATAAAAAGTAAAATTGAAACAAGAAATATTGTAAGTAAAAATGAAATGCTGGCAGAGCATATATGATAAATGATTATAGATGCCTTACCAGCAGAAAAATATGCCACTTCCTGACATTTATAGCTAGTTTTTCTTGATTTGTAGAGTGGTTTCCAAAAAGAGATTTTAGACATATATTCTTACAGTATTATAGTTATGACAAGAATGATTTTTAAACAGAGGATATAAAATATTAGAACACATTCTAATGGAGGCTTTTCAGGAAAACAAAATTAGAGGACATATCTTCCATTCAAGCTTATGAGGACTACTGGTATACTTTTACCTTGAACAATGGAACTCTAAGCTGAAGACAGGAGCTTTATCAAGGGTGCACTCTAGGGTCTATAAAACATTTGCTATGTGATTTTAGAAACACCCCTTTTTGATACTTCAATTGTTACATCTGGAAAAGCAAGTGGTATTCTGTCATAGTAACAGAAAAATGGACTAAAATACCTCCCTTGGTCAAATATTTTGCAAATTGCTTCATCAGGAGAAAATGGAAGTTAACACCAGCATTCTCTTATTTTATATTGGATAATCACATAAAAAAGACCGCCTAGATGACTGCTTAACAAATTACATTTTTTATTTCATAGTGTGACCTCATCATACTCAGATAATATTTTTGCTTTCTTTATTAATTTATGAGGTTAAAATAGTTTGTATATTATTATAGATAGCTATCTGGACAAAGGTTAACACCAACTAATAATAGATCAAAGATTCTGCAGCCAAATGTGTACAGACAAGGAGAGAAGCTTATTCATGGCAGGGTGTGCCACAGCTTCCCAATGCACAGCCAAGCCCAGATCTACAATGGTCCCCACTAAAACTGAACCACAATGGCAGCAGTGTTCATACTGTAAAATTAAGTCATGTCTGGTCATGTCTGCTTTAGAACAAAAATGACAATGGGTGAAGTGAGTAACAATGATATCAACAACAATAATAACAGCAGCAAGCTATGGAATATCTTCCTTTTGAACTTACTTTTCTATAATGTGAAGGACTTCCTATTTTCTTGAAGAATGAGTTAAAATAATTACAAATTACAGGACTAGTATAAGGTTTTTATTAATATATTCCTGAAAGAAATGTTTAGTAAAAAGAAGAAGGAAATTCTTCATGAAGAGTAGGGACTTTACAAGTGTTTAAAGTTGGATACCAAGAGTAGAGATGACAGCATTGAACTCAGACAGAATAAGATACTTCCTGATAAGACAGTGGTTCTCAGCTGAGGACTATTTCACACCCAAGTGATATTGGGCAGTATCTAGAGCATGAAAGGGAGTATCATTGGCATCTAGTCAGTAGAGGTCAGGGATGCTGTTACATATCTTATAATACCTAGACAGTCTTGACAACAAAGAATTATCTGAACCAAAATGTTATTAAATAATAGTGTTAAGGCTGAGACTCTGTTCTTAAGAGGCAAACTCAGTTGAATTTCTCACTCGAACACTTAATAGCTATGTGGCTTTGGAAAATTTTTCTTCTCTTCCTATGCTATAGTTTTTTCATGTATAAAATGCAAATAATAATATCTACCTCATGGAGTTTTCAGCAGGATTAATTAAGGGAATTTGTGCGAACATTTTCCCCGTGTTTTCTTACATGTAGTAAATAGGTAAAGGAGCTTGTGTATGACTACTAAAATAATATATCTAGGTCTATAGATTAATCACATTTTATAAAGATTGCAGGATAATTTAGCTAACAGTTCTAGAGGCTAAGAAGTTCAAGAGTGTGGTACAGGCACCTGATGAGTACTTTGATCTGCATCATGACTTGGTGTGAGGCATCACATGGTAAGATAAAACAAGTGTCATAGCTCAGGTCTCCCTCTCTTTATAAAACCAGTACTCCCATCATGGGAGCCCCACCCTGATGACCTCAAAAAATCCTAATTACCTCTCAAAGGCCCCACCTCCAAATACTGTCATCATATGAATTTGGAGATTATATGATTAAGTGAATTCCAAGACCACCACAGGTGGGTTTTTGGGACACAATTTACATGATGATTTTCATGATGAAGATTATAAGTGGAGTAAGATCCAAGGAAAATGAAATTGAGTAAATCAGACTACATATCATCAAAGGCATATTTCTGACAATTTTGCACACTGGATTGTCTCTTTCCCAGTAGATGTTCTCAAATACTTTTTACTCAGAGAGGTGCTGGCATGTTGTGGACGTGAGTCCCCAACATTCATGCACTGATGATGACAACATGTGGAGTTGCACCGGTTATGACAAATCATGCTGAACTCTGCCTCAAAGCTGTGGCAGTAACATTCAGTTTTAATTCAAATATCCCCAGGATTTCAATTCACCAATCCAACATTCACTAGGCTCCACTATGTCCTGAGCATTCTTCTAAGAGCTGAGAAGTCACAGATTGATGTGATATGGTCCCTGACCTCAAAGAGAGTTCAGGCACTCAGTCTAATGAAAGAAAATGAAAGGAAAGAGATGACCAAAATTGTCTGGACAATGCAATGATGGAGAGGAGGATGGAATGCAGAGGGGTCCAGGGGAAGAAGGTCTCTGACAGGATACGAGAAGAAACTCTGGGGAGTTTGGAGGAGATGGAGCAGGGTATAAAGAGATAAAGGGGAGTTGGATAAAGAAGTTGGGGGGGGGGAAGAAGATCCCAAAGGGAGTAACAAGTAAAGGGCCCAAGTGTAATGAGGGCCTGATGCAGTTAAAGAACTACAAGCAACACTGGAGAAAAGAGTGGTGGTTGGGGACATGACTGCCTGCGAGGAAGCTAAATCATGAATGTGCTCTTTATAACTTCACCCTTGATTCTCAGCATTCAGAAAAATGGTTCTCAACCTTGGCTGAATATTGAAATCATCTGGGCAAATTTAAAACGGATGCCTATATCCTTCCCCAGAATGTTTTGCCTAATCGAATTGGTCTGGAGTGAAGCATGAATATCTCTGAAAATAAATTCACATGACATGTTTCAAAATGGCAGAGTACTAGTTATCGAAGCTATAAGAAGTGGAGAAACTCTCTCCTTCTCTCTTCTTCCCTTTCTCTCTCTGTCTCTCTCTCTCTCCCTCTCTCTCTCTCGCTCTCTCTCTCTCTCTCTCTCTCTCTCAGAAAACCCTTTTTCTCTCTCTCTCCCACTATCAGAAAGCACTTTGAGTCTAGGAACTCTATGGCTAAAAATCACTATCAGTTACAAAGTATTATTGAAATTTGTAAAAGAACAGAAGTGAAAATCTGTACTAAATAGAGATGGAAAAATTCAATAAAATTTATTCATTTAGTCAATTCAGTCAACAAATAACTAAAGACAACCTCCTGTAGTTCTAGCCAATCCTCTAGGCTATTAGGACATAGTGGTAAACAAAAAAGCCAAAAGAGTCCTCTCTTGTAGCTTTACATTTTAGTGGAAGATTCAGAAAATAAACAAACTGGCAAATATATGCCATATCAGATACTATTAAAAAAGGAGTCTTAAAGAAAATTAAATTATGAGTAAAAGAAAAAATGGTGACTGAGAATGTATTTCAGACTGGAATATCAGAAACATCCTCAAAGGAGATGATATATAGAAAAAAATCTTAAGTGAAGTCAAGGAGAAGTCTGAGAACATGTGAGAGAGAATCATTTCTGAAACAAGAAACCCAAGAACAAAGACCCTGAGGTTGAAGCTTGCTTAGCACATTTAAAGAAGAGCAAGGAAGCCAGAGTGACTGGATACAGTGAACAAGAGAGCATGTAGGAGGAGATGAGGTCAGTCAAATTGTGAAGGACCTTATAGGTCATGATAAGATGTAGATTCTATTCCAAGTGTGATGGAAAGCCAAGAGAAGATTTTGAGCAGGGAAACTTAATTAACAGATACAATTTTAAATGGATCACTTGGTTTGTTGGGTAAAAAATAGAATAGATTTCAGCAAGTAAGAGTAGAAAACAGACCAGACAAACTATTGCTTTTGTCCAGGCACAAGATGATTGGCTGTGGAGTGGGCTAGGGAAGTAGCACAGGAGATGGTGGGAAAAGGCCAGTCTTGAGCAGTAGCTAAAAGACAGAGCCAAGAGGTTTAGCTATTTGGTGATGAATCTGTAAATAATATATGAGGAGAGTACCTTTTAGTGGGGTGATATAAATGAAGAGTTTAGTTTGGGATAAATTAATAATTAATCTTTGATAGCCATCGAAGTGAAGACGTCAAGTTGGAAGCTGGATGTTTGAAAATGTATTCAGAGAGAGATCAGGGCTGGAAGAGTACTTTTCAGAGTTATTAACTGGAGAGACAATGTTTAAAAACAAAGGAACTCAATGAGGAGGAGGTCTGAAAATTGAAACCTGGAGTCCTGCAATGCTTAGAAATTGAGAAAATGAGAAGGACCCAACAAAGAAGACAAGCTGTGAGGCAGATGGAAAACCAGATGTAGACTCCCGGGAGCCCAAGGTTAGTTGTTGGAAAGAAGGTGAAGAAGATACATGCTGAGAATTGTCCATTGGCTCTGGGGATGTGAAAGTCATCACCTACCTTGATAAGAGTGAATTGAATGGAGTCCAGATACTGAAAAACTAATAAGAGTAAGTGTAAAAGGAAACAGGAGAAGAACCAAGCACAGTGGCTCCTACCTGCAATTCATGACAGTGCTGGAGGCTGAACGTGAAAGGACTTGATCAGCCATTACTGACTTTGAAGATGGAAGGAATGCATGAATGCAGGAAACTCTAGAAGCTGGAAAAGGCAAGGAAATAGATTCTTCCACAAAGCCTCCAAAAAGAAACATAGTCCCACTGACACCTTTATTTTTAGCCTGTGAGATCCTTTTTTTTTTTTTTTTTTACTTCTGACCTACAGAACCATCAGATAATAAATTTGTGTTGTATTAAGTCACCAGATTTGTGGTGCCATGAATAGAACCTGTTACGCCGTCTTTCTGTGCTCTAATACGTCAAAAGTCAGTTTCTCGACAGGTTACAAAATATAAGTCTATCAACTTCAGGTGAGTCCTTACCCACTAAATACTTTATGAAGTACCTTGTTAAGACTTCACAAAGAGAAAAATGCTGATGCGACCACAACTAGGCCAATCATACCAGTTTTTCCTCTTGAAATGTTACCCTTCAATAGACAAAGATCCCACTTGATTGAAAACATATTTTCAAATTTACAGAGCCAAAACAATAATTCTATAAAAAGCCTTAGCCATCCTATTCAAACCACTAAAGTTGAAATGAAAATATCATGTCTGTGCTTCAGACATGTCTCTTACTCAGCAGTCAGCTCCGCAGCCCCTTCCACTCGGGCCAAAGGGACAGTCTGTTCCCAACAGCCTGACAAGTCTTTTTGTCATTTTGCAAACTTGCAAAAAAAGACACAAAGTGCTTGCCTTTGTGAGAAAAGAGGTTGTAGTGAAAACTTTCACACATTTTTATCTCCTTGCATAAATTTTCAGTGTTGCACTTTTCCGGGGGGGGGGGGGGAGGGGAGAGAGATTTGAATTGAAATGCTCTGATTCTATATTGGCTTGGTAGTTTCAGCCAGATTACCACCTTCATTTTGCTTCAGTTTAGTATATGCACAATGGGTCTACACAACACTGTTTCAAGTATTATTGTTGAAATAGTTCCTCAGCTACAAATCATGTCTTCTCAACATGACTGTTAACCTTTCTGATGGAAAGGTTAGCTATAGCTTGTGCTTATTTTGGTCCCTCCCACTCTGCTTGCCAAGGTCTCTATGTACCTATTGCTGGTGTTTAACAAAGTCAATTGGCTGATAAATAGAGACTTTCATTTGTGAAGTGTTGTTCAAAGCAGCAATGGAGTACCTCCTAATTAGATACTCAGGCCCAGCCCTCTGGGATTAACCTGATAACTCCCTATGGTGGATGAGAAAACTGAGGATCTGAGATATTTGGTTTTGTCCACAATCAGTTGTCTAGTTTGAGGCAGAGAATCTAGTTCCCTGCCCAGTCCTCACGTTTTTCTTTACCTATCCGAATCCTATACTTCATCAGGAACAAACATATCTTCTTAACCATAGACCAATTGGTTCACAATTCCTTGCTTTTTCTTTCAATTTATTTGACTTCTCTTGGCACATATTTTCTGTACAAATCACATGGCAACTCATCACATTCTGCCTCGATACCTTTTCTGTTATTGTCTTGATGTTATGTAATCATGTTTAAATGTCCAATTCTTAGCTTTCCTCTGAAAACAAGAATCATGTCTTTCATTTTGTTTATTGTATAGAATCTTACAAAGTATTTGATACATAATAAATATTCAAATATATGTATTTCTTGATAGTCTAGTCCTCTAACCCACACTGAAGGGCCTTTGAGACTGTGACAGGGGAGAAAACTGAGCCTTAGTGTCTTTCCACAACTGTTAGCCATGCCAGTGACACAGATGTGGACTGAAATATCTGTGTTTTCATTCTCAACCCAGTGCTTTTTCTGTTACTTTTTATTGCCTCTGCAGTGAATTAACCCACGAAGGTTGGATAGTCACTCTTCTCTGGGTTAATTATCTATACCTGCTGCCTTGTTAAATACATGGGGAATTGTTCATTAAAAGATGTGTCATCAGGAATCTAGCTCTGATGACACCCATCAGTCATCTAAGGAAAGCTGTCTATGTCCAAAGACAGCTCCTGGTGTCAGGACACTGCTACGCTTGGCTGTCTGAATGCTGAGCAGCCACTGGCAGACTCAGAGAGGGGCTCATCAAAGACCTATGAAGCTGACCTGCAAGGCCTCCATCCTCATTTTCAGCAACTTTGGCCCCCAAGCACTCTGAAATCCAAGACAGCCAAGAAGGGATGAGAGACTCAGAGCTGGGGAATCCACAGCCAGTGAGCCATATGGAAATGTTTGGGGATTGGGAACTGTGCTTACATGTGCTCTGCTCATTCTGAGTGTGGCATTTATCCCACTGCAGTGATGTGGAAATGGCCTGCAGTGACTCACTTCGGAGGAAGTAAGCGTGGCCTGAGTCAAACCAGCCTCATCTCCATTACTTTCCGGAAGTGGGCAGCTGTGACCACTCATCACAAATTAACTGAGGAGCACATATCAGGTACTATTTGTTCTAATAAAACTGATTTCCATGGACTAGAGTGAAGAGAAACTACCTGATGCCAATAGTGAACAAAGTACCCACCCTTACCCCCCATCATAATAGATCTCCTAATGTAATCTAGGTGCTTTCCATATTTATTTTATGTAACCTTTACTACAACCCTATGGAGTAGGCATCACTCCCCCCACCCCTTACACATAAGAAACCCTAGGGTCATCAAGATAAAAACCCTATACAGAAGGTTAAAAGCAAGGAGTGATGAGAGTGGGATTTGAATTCAGATCTATTTCTGTGGTTCAAGGTACATGATCTTATCTTTCTATTTTGTTGAAGAAGTGTATATCAGCCAGCATTCAACCAGAAAAGCAGAATCATAGGTAATGTGTTCATGTGTGTGTGTGTGTGTGTATATGTAAATAAACATATATATATATAAAATAAAGGATTTATTAAGGAATTTGACCTTGTCCAATGTGGGGGCTGATAAGGAGTATCTGTAAGGCACCTATCTTCGCACCTAATGCTGGACCTTCAAGCCCATAAGGCAGACATTGGGAGGGAGTGATGGCCTGAAGCAGGGAAAATAAGAACAAGCTGGAACCCAGTAGGATAGGCTGAAAATTGTGTTGGTTCTTGTCACTTCTGACCCTGATGTTGCAGGTATCCTGTGGAGAATGTTGGCACCTTTCATCACAGAGGTAAACATATATACCTGGCCCAGGAGACAGAGAAGTGGGACAAGGAACAAGGGGAAGCTGAGGCAGCTACCAGCCTCACTATTGCCCCATGCTGTCAAGGTGAGCCAACGGCTAAGTGACATCCTGTGTAATCTACAAAAGCATGTTGAACCCTCAAAATATTGTGCAAGCATCTCTATTGAGGCTCACACTATCCATAAACATGCCAGAAAAGAATTCTGGGAAATGTAGTTCAGCTTAGCCAAGTCAACACGTTATAAAGCCACCATAATATATTTGCAGTAACAGGGCTCTGGTCTAGTCCTAAATATCTTAACCAGACCACATTGGAATCCAATAAATTTGATATCCTGGTAGCCCTTTCTGAATCCTGAAATAGGTCCTGAATTTTTTTACTTTGTGTTACAACCTGTTTCTTTGTTTTTCAATCTTGTTTCCAATATCCCTGGCTCCTGTTTACTGTTCTACTTAAACTGTTCTATTGCTCCTCTGATACTAATCTAGTTTAACCTACTAAGTCCCCATTTGATCTTGCCTCTTGGATGATAGAGGCTTTGGGCTCTTATTGTTACTATTGTTATTGTTATTTATTTTGTTAGAGGGCTTTGGTTCCTTAGAGATGTTTATGACCAACCATATATGATGCTGTTGGCTTTCTCTTCCTGTTCCATCAAACAGAGACAGTCTGCAATGAGCAGCATACAACATCACTCCATGGGACCAGTTTACACAGAGGACCACAAATCTCATTTGTACCTCACAAAGGAACGAGTTTCAGATATGGCTTTTATAAACAGACCGTTGGATCTCAGTGAGGGGATTTGAAAAGTCAAACACGCTGGGGCCATGACTATAAAAGTAAAATTACAAGGCTCAGAAACCTTTCCAGAGACAGGCTTATTTCAAACATTGCTATCTTGTAGGTGTTATCCTTAGCAGAACAAGAGTTCACATCAGCTTTCATTTCAACATCTAGCTGGGATGGAAGTCATGCAATAGCTTCATTAGGCTGCTGAGGAGTTCATTACAGCACAACACTGATTTTTCCTCAGGCCTTATCACGACCTCTAAACACACCCCTTCCTCTCTCTTAAATTTTTTGGGGATATGTTTATTTAATCAGTAAAAATGAATCAGGTGCTTATACTGTGCCAGGTACTGTGCTGGGTCCGGAGAGTATAAAGACGGATAAGACAGATCCCTTACCCTAAAGGACATACAAATAAGATAGCGAGGAGGTAATCCAACACACTTAATAAAGTGTAATGCATGCTGTAACAGAAGTCTGGGTGAGGGGGCAATGGAAACTCCTAACAGGGAGAGAGCAATTTACTGGAGATGAGAGGGGTATAGTTAAGGATTCATTGAAGAAGTGGCCCTTAGGAAAATGCTGAATGATTGGACAACCTTACTGAGTTGGACACATCTCATACTCTGAGCCCTTCTGATTAAGAGTTGGGGGCTCTTTGTCCCCGCTTTCTCAAATCTGTGGAGAAGTGACACACCCATAAACATCGGTATTATTTTTGTCCCATTTTATAGATATGCAACCTAAGAGAGCTTAACATGCTCTGTGCAACAGAGCTAATAACCAGGGGATACCGTATTTGCACCTACCTTTATCGGAGTTCAGCATAGGTGTCTTCATCCACTGGGTTATGTTGGTTATCTGAAAACGGGAGTGAGGTGGGTGGAGTGATTGCATACACACGCATCTCCAAACAATTCTGCACATAATTCTGGGAGATTTCTCATTCTCCTGAAGGCCATTCATAGAACAAATTATGCTACCACAGAGGCCTCTATCATGTGCTTTCATTCCAATTTTATATAACTTCAACCAAGAACATTTGTTGAGCTTTACTGATATATTGGTGATGCTTCCTTCAAAGTTTGCCCCATTTTACCTAAAAGATAAGTCCACCCCATAGCCCATCATCCCCAGTCCTTCCCTAATATTGCTGGTTTTAAGCCATCCTATCCAGATTTAGAGCCCTGGGACTAGATAAATTCTAAAGTTTTTTTCTGGATCTGAATTTCTGTCTCTCAGACTATAGGATCCCTTCCTATCATACAGTGGATTAGTAATTTGCCACATTAGCTGTACAATTTTTACATCCGAAGGAACCTCCTCCTTCCTATATCCTTGACCTTAGATCATCACAGATTGGCAGCCTACAGCCTATAGGCCAAATATGACTTACTGCCTTTTTTACATAAATGATTATTCAAAATAGCCTATATATTATCTGTGGGTGCTTTCCCCTGTGATAGAGTATTTGCAAGATACTGCATGGTCACAAAGGCTAAAATATTTACTATTGGCCCTTTACAGAAAACACTTGCTAACCAACCTTTTGTCTTAGATTATGAGTTTTATATGGACCAGAAATGTATCTTAGCTTATCCTAAATGGAATTAGGGAGGCAGTTTTTTAACATGGTTAAGACCCAAAGATCTAGAATCATACTGCTTTGAATTGAAACAAAAATACACACCACCACTGCAACCAACTTTACAATCACAGTAACAGCTTGGAGTCAATTTTCTCATCCAGAAAGTGGGTCTGGAGGATGGAGATGGCATGCCAGTAACAACGATGGGGCAGTTGTGATACTAAAGGACATACATAGAAAACAAGGACCATGGAGGACAGAGGGCCTCCAGTTGTGTTAGCTGTTATTATGGTAAAGTAGAATCATTGTTAAAACTTGTCTTAACCCTGCTTCCTCTTCATTGTCACCACCACTGTCCTGTTTCAGGTCCTGCTCAACTCTACCCCAGTTGTCTTTTGCCTTGTTCAATCCATTCTGCCAGACATAGTGAGTTTCAATCCTAAAGTATAACTGGTTGCTTTAAGTCAGGCTTAAGAACCTCTAATAGCTCTCTACTTCCTGGAGAATAGCATGTAAATTCCTCAGTACATATTTCTCTGATACAACCTCTAATCTATGGAAAATATTTCCTTGACTTGCTTCTTCTAATCTCCTCTCTCCCATACACAGCTCCCACACTCAAGATATGCAAAACACTGATTATTCCCTACTTTAATCCTGCTTCTGTTCCTGGCTTAACCTACCTTCTCTGCCTGAAATACCTTTCTCAACTCCCCTTGTCTGTCTTGTGACATTTCATCCAATCTAGATGGTCTCAGTAATTGCTACACATGGGTGATATCAAGAGAGTGATGCTTGAAATGTAGTGAATACTAAGTCTCCATACAGTTGGTATTTAATAAATGCTTTCTGAATAAAATTTAAGATGAACAAAAGGTATCCTAAAATTCAGGAGGCCAGAATCCCTGGTTATCTGCTCCTAGGTGAGAATCATCACCCATCACCTACTCTACAGTTTCCACTAAGTTTTCACAATTCTCTCACTGTGGACACTGCCATCCTGTCTTTCCAGAAATTGTTTCTTCTTCCAGAAATCCTTTTGCCATGGTTTAAATGTGTTCACCAAATTTTGTGTGTTGGAAACTTAATCCCCAAATGCATATGTTGATAGTGTTTGGAGGTGGAGCCTTTGAGAGGTAATTAGGATAAATTCATTATACTGGGGCCCCCAGGGTGGGACTGGTATCTTTATAAGAAGAGGAAGAGGAACCTGAGCTGGGACATTCATGTCCCCTCACCGTGCAATGCTCTCCACCATGTCATGATGCAGCGATAAGGACTTTCCCAGATACAGTCCTTTGACCTTGTACTTCCCAGACTCTAGAACTGTAAGAAATAATTTTTTTCTTTTTTATAAATTACCCAGTCTCCAGTGTCCTGTTATAGCAACACAAAACAGACTAAGACATCTTTACTGGCTGAAGCCCTGCTGTGCAACGTGGAAGGTGCTGTGTCCTGCCTCAGGATGCTGGGGACAGACAGCATGTTTCCTGCAGCAAAGACAAAGACTAAATTGTTTATTGACTTTCCACACAAAAAGATGTGAGATGGGCTTATGTGCTCAGCAGATGGGCATCTGGACAAACGAAGGCAGATAGTCATCTTTTGTTCAAAAATTAAAATGGGGTGTGGGGCAAAAGGTGTGGAGTACCCTCCCTACATGTTTCCTGAGTCTGAAAACCACCATGACTCCTCACTCCTTTTACTCCTCCAAGAAAGTTTTGCACTTTGGAGCTAGAGAATCTGCTTGGCAGGTAATCGGCTACCCATTCACCAGCTGTTGCCTTGGCAAAAGGCGCATCGCCATTGCCATGGCAACTCACAGGCAGGCAAAGGGCGCACAGGCCTGGCTAGAGGCCAAGGTAATCCGATGGCACTGGGCTTTGTTAATAGAAAGAGAAAAGCAGGCCAGAGCCGCTTGCCTCTGCCTTTGCCAGTAAAGGCTGGACGGGAGCAGAGTGCAGAACTAATTAACTGGCCAGACCAGCTGTTGGCTGCTGCTTGCCAAATCCGACAAGTGGCCCAGGGTTTCTCTGTTTCTAACCCTTGTCATCTTCCAGGGAGGCTGGGCCCTGAGGGAACAAGGGCCTTTTCTTGATGATGTCATCTGAGTATTTGTAGAATTTCCTCTTTGTGGGAAAGTTCTCTGGCAAAGTATAAAGGGATTTGACTTTCCTTTAAAGACCCCTTGGCCTTGGCCTTTTAAATGTTGAAGAAAGATTTTTCTAGATGAGAAAAAAATCTGGGGTTATAGAAGGAGGCAGAGTGGCGAGGGGGATGGATTATCCATGTTTTAGGTCAGATGTGGTACTAGGTTCCTAATCTAAGGCAGCTTTCATTCAGGGAAAAATATTAACATTATAAAATCCCATATCAGAAAAAATAAAACAAGGACTATCTTCAATAATTAAAAATGAATTATCTTGGAAAGACCATGTTTCTGGGGAAAGAGAGTTAACATATTGACTGCCCAGCATATGACAAATAGCTTTTGTGTACAAAATTCTTGCAAGGTGGGCTGCATTGCCACAATTATACAGATGAGGAAACTGAGTCAGCAATGTCAATGAGATTGCCAGGTTTATAAAGATAAACTGAGCTATTATAAATCCCACTGACATTGAAGCTTAGATTGGTCTGACATGCACATTTTTTCATTGGTCTACAGTAAAGCAACCACAACTACACTCACAGTATTATTGACATCTTGAAGAATATCTGATTTAGGAGAAATAAGTAATGGGGCTTTTTCTAAAAATTCTCCAATATATGCACAGTAAAAGCTTTACAAAGATAAATAATAATTTAGCTTTGTATGACCTTTATTTAAGATAATAATAACAATCCTAAATTAAGGCATTTTATGTACATTATCATTATGCTACAAAATAAGAATTCCAACATCATTTTATGGATGAAACAAGGCTTAGAGAGACTTTTGGAAGCAAGTGGGAAAAAATTATGTGATAGCAGGGTTGCTTATACTGGAAAATCTGGGACACTTGTGGTTATATGTCGATATGTCAAGAAGGCTTAATAAGCAGGTACTTGGATAAAGATGGGAGAGAAGGGCAGGAATCCAGTGACTTAGGGATGGAATGAGAACATGAGGAAGGGTAACGGAGACTGTAACATGGGCTGACTTTTGGCCCTGGAACCCTACCCATATTCAGGAAGTTTGAAGAACTTATCTCCAAAGCTGGCTAATTTTTTTCCCAAGTAGAAATGGTAATTCCATTGGAAGAGAGGTCAGGGAAGAATAGGGAAAGAGGTCATGACCAAGAGAGAGTGTTACTCTCATCCTTTCCATGGTCTCTGCCTATAGCACTTGCAGCTAGAGCTGTGGAATAGAATGTCAACTAGTCTGTCATTCTCATCTTATTTAATGCTCATGGTGTCTCTATGAGAAAGGAGTTATAATTCCATGCCACATATGACAAACTGAGATATAGAAAATGGTAAAGTAACTTAATGTCAGGAGGAACTGGAAGAAGGAGACATAGCACATATCCTTGTCCTTAGTCATCATTCTTTCCATCTTTCCAAGATACCGCATATACATCCTTATATACATCCATGTGTCACTTAATGATGGAGATAGGTTCTGAGAAATGCATCATTAGATGACTTAATCCTTGTGCTAACATCACAGAGTATCCTTATGCAAACCTAGGTGGTATGCCCTACTATATGGTGTAGCCTATTTCTCCTAAGCTATAAATCTGTACAACATGTCACTATACTGAATACTGTAGGCAACTTTAACACAATAATAAGAATATGTGTATTAAAATATATCTAAACATGGGAAAGGTACAGTAAAAATAAGTATTATTATCTTATGGGATCACCATCTTATATACAGCCTGTCATTGACCAAAATGTCATTATATGGCACATAACTATAGTTCTAAGCACATGAATGAAGCCTAGTGAAACTGAGCATGAGTTAATCTGGGCACAGGACACCTGAAGCCTAGAACAAACAGGAGTCCAAGAAAAGATATTAAACAGTAAAATGGAAAAGTCAATTCCCTGTTTGGTTCAAAGGTCAAGAATGGGTTTAGGAACTGAAAATGACACTAAGTCATGAACAAGGTAAATTTAGAGATGCTGCAAGAGACAAAGTGCAACAACATAAATAAGTTGTAAAGTAGACATCAAAGACATGATTCTTATGGACTGGAATGGTGCAAGACAGCCTACTGCAGGGGAAAAGGGCTTGGGCAGCAGCCAGACTCAGGTTTGAATGTTAAATCTCAGATTTGTTACTTTTTGATTTCAGAATTTTACAGGGGCACACATATTTTGGTTACATAACTTGCTTTTGTACAGTTTGAGTCAAAGTTCTAAGTGTGCCCTTCACTCAGTTAGTGTGCATTGTACTCTTTGCAGTGAAGTATCATAAGAATGGAAAAACAAACACCACATGTACTCAATATGAAATTGGAGCTACTTTTAAACTTATGCAGGATTTGCCTATATCTATCTATCTATCTATGTATCTATCTATCTATCAAGCTCGACACTTGTGAGATTTTATATATGCACATATATATACATATATAAAGCTTGACATATACATATGCACTTACATATCACACACACACACACATATATATAATACTCCTAGCCATGCTATAAATAATTATGATTGTTTGTCTCTATTTTAGGAGTAAAGAAACTGAGGCAGAAGGAAGTTAAATAACTTGCCCAAGCTTTCTATATTAGTTATCTATTGTAGCATGACAAATTACCCTAAAATGTACAGTTTCAAAGCATACATATTTGTTTGTCTCACATTTTCGGTGGGTCAGGAATCAGGACTTGGCTTCTTTGGGTCTTCTGCCTCACAGTTTCTCTTAAGTCTATCTCTTAGTCCATTTTGTGTTGCTGTAACAAAATACCTGAGACACGGTTATTTCTAAAGAAAAGAGGTTTATTTGGCTCATGATTCTGCAGGCTGGGAATTTCAAGGGCATGGTCCTGGCTTCTGGCAAGGACTTTTGTACTACATCCTAACATGGTAGAAAAGGTACACTTACAAGAGTGAAAATTCAGTGCCATGAGAACAGTAGCAAGCCATTCATGAGGGATCTGCACCCATAACCCAAACACCTCCCACTAGGCACCCCATCCTAATACTGTTACATTTAGGATCAAATTTCAACATGAGTTTTGGTGGGCACAGACTCAAACCATAGCAGGCTGTGATCAAAGTGTCTTTTGAAACTGGAGTTTCATCTGAAGGCTGAACTGGGAAAAGATCTGTTTTCAGGTTAATTCATGTGGCTGTTGGCAGAATTCAGTTCCCCATGGGCTGCTGGACTGAAGCCCTAGTTGTTCGTTGGCTGTTGGCTGGACATTACCCCAGTTCTTTACCACAAGGGCCTCCCTCACATGACAACTTGGCTCATCAAAGCCAACAATAGAGACAAGCTGCTAGTATGATGGAAACCACAATCATTTGCAACCTAATCACCAAAGTGACAACTCCACTATGTTGCTATATTCTGTAGGTTAGAAGAGGGTTATTTAAGGAGAGAAGATTACAGAAGTCCATGAAAACCAGGAGGTAGAGATCAATTCCAAACTTCTTAAAGGATGCCTATCTCAATTCTCCCTCTACCAACCAGCAAATTTGAACCTAGATATTCTGCAACCCAGATATTCTGTTTCCGGGGTCTTTGCCCTTAAACATCAAGCTATACACCTACTCAGCCTTGTGGATATGTGACCTTGGGCTAAATACTTTATTTTTTGAGGCTCCATTGTCTTTTTCTGTAGATATCCATTTGTTAATATTTCTCTGTTGCCCCAGGTCTGCTTGCACTAAAGAGAGTGAAAAAAAGATGATCTCCAGGCTGTAGAGAACAACGTCCTATGAGTGTCTTGCAAATCTAGAACCACTTCATCTTACCTTATCTGCTATCACCTTTATAGAACCCACAGGACTCCCTCTGTGATGATGCCACAACTCACATTCTCCACGTTATTCCCTGCTCTCACCCCTAACACACACACAAGGATCCAGGTGACCAAACCTAAGAAATTCTATTTTTGGTCACTGATTAGAATCATAGAGTTAAAAATGAAAGCATACAACTTTATGGATCCATAGATTTTGTTTCAGCTTCAATCTATTTCATGCCAAATAGTAAGAAGAGTCCTGGGTTGCAGTACTGGTTCTTAAACCATCAACAATTTACTGTTGCTTCACGTAAAACCTTTTCCCTCACCAGGAATTAATTCTCTCATCTGTGAAATGGAAAGCTTTAATCATACCCTGTAAGCATCCTGGGATTGTATTTTGAGATCACTTCTTTCTTTGCATCTGTCATTGAGTTTTCTGTGTGAAATGTAACTTGAGGAAAACTTTTTGAATCTGCACTCCATTTTATCCTAAATATGGCAAAGCAAAGCCATTTCCTGTTAAGTTTCCTTGGAAGCATAAAAAAGCAGAGATTGTGACTTCTCAGCAAACTACATTTTTTTCCTCCAGACCTACTTGAGGGAGGAGGGGATGGGAACAGTGTGTCATACAAAATCAAAAAGTACCACACAAGTGGAGCCCTCAGCTAATCCAAACAAAATGATGGGGGTGGGATGGTCAAAGCCTGAACAATTTTAATGCAGGCATGAAGATAGGCCACACAGTTAGATCAGAATTTAAATAACCTCACTTCACATGTTGCATTTTAGAGCTCCCTTCACAAGCCCTCAAAAAATTTCCAAATGTTTCATTTTGGGAAGCAGATGCCCCTGGAAATGAAGACCATTCCTCTATTGTCTTCTCCTTTCTCCCTTTCCCAGAGTTAACCACTTGCTGTCCAGGACTGAGAATTCTGGCAAATGGTACTTGCTCTGCAAAGATAGGAAGAGGATCTCACTGTTTCATCCTGGCTTTCATAGGCACAATGACACAGGCTTGGTAAATGGATGCTCATGGGAGGGGCTGAGGCAGAGGTGCTAATTACAGCCAGATTATGCAGATGTTCGTCAGCACTTACCAGAGGCACCACCCATTGGCCAGACACGTTGAGCACTTCCATATTGTCACACACCATCCTATACAAACTATGCAAAACAGCATAGTTTCTGCCCTCATGTAACTTACTATCTTATAGCCTGAAAATGAATTTAAATCACAAATGAGGAAAGCATAGCTCGTACAGGGCAAAATGGTGCCGATTAACTTGTCTAAAGTATGAGGTAAGTGGGCAAGGAGTTAGATGATTCAAAGTGGGTAGCTTGTTGTGAGGTGGAGGGTAATGCAGACAGAGAAAGCTGCTCAGAACCAAGATTGAGGAGGGTGTAAGGATGTTGGAGGCCCACAACTTGTGAAACAGACTGATAAAATCCAGATTGTTTTGTTTTAAAGTATTCTGTTGGCTAGAGCAGTAGGTAACCTACAAAAACCTCCTCTTTGCTTTGTCTTTTATTCTGCTAAGCCAGGTATACTTGAACCTTAAAACTATGCACTTTATATTGCTTTTTTTGATATCTTAATATTTATCCTCCCATTTTTTTTCCTCTAAATTACTCTTTGGTACTCTTCTCCCTACATACAGTTCAAATGAATGCCAAAGTATTTGGTTCCCTAAAATCTGTCTTAAGTGACTTCATGACTACATTTTCACAGGTAATTTAACATCGGGTATCATTTTTATAAAAGGGTTTTGTTAAAAAACAATACAAGCAAAGGGAAGGGACTAGTTAAAAGATGACTTGAAAATTGTTATGGTCTCAAGAACTTTGAAGGAGTCAAGGATGGTGAAACCAGAGTAAGAGAAGGTTTGGAGATTTGGAGCTGGAGCTGATGGAATGAAATGTGAATAAAGGATTAGTCATGTGAGGATGGAGTGTGCAAATTAGAAGGAGAAAACTATTGACTCAATCTGATGTAGACTGTGCATATATTAATAGAAAAAGATGTGCAATACCACCATGAGATGACTTAGGTCTTATGCTTATACATAAGCATAGCCTGAGGAATAGCAAGACACATGGCTCCTGGGGTAGGTACTGGATGGGCCACTCAGATATTCCTTTGAGGAAGTACTTGTAGCCCTAGCAATAGGCCCTCTCATGGATTATCTCAGTTGTAGAAAGCCACCTCACCCAAGGCCAAGCCATTTCCCAAGACAACCTACATTCAATGACTGATCAATAAGGCCAATTCAAAGAAACCTGGAGGGTCATCCTAGCTCCTTCATTTCCTATAGGGTCGGCTAAAGCTTTTGAGACTATAATGCAGCTTGAATCTTTGCTCTGCTATCCTACATCTTTTCTTTTTCATCAACAGACATTGCTTTCAAGGGTATGACTTAAGATATTCTCCATGCTTACTCTCTGTGTCACAGCCTAGGAAGCCCAATCTGTAGCATCATCCAATGCAGTGGACTGAATGTTTATTCTTCCCCCAAATTCATATGTTAAAGTCCTATTCCCCCAAAGGGATTGTATTAGGAGGTAGGGCCTTTGTCGGGTGATTAGGTCATAAGAGAATGGGATCAGTGACCTTATAAAAGAGATCTTGGAGAGATCCCCCATTCCTTCCACCATGTGAGGTTACAGTGAGAAGAAGACATCCATTTATGAGGGAGCAAGATGTCATCAGACGCTAAATGTGCTTTGATCTTGAATTTCCCAGCTTCCAAAATCATAAGTAATAAATTTCTTGTGTTTATAAGACACCCAGTCTAAGGCATTGGTTATACAGCCTGAAAAAACTAAGACACTAAATATATCAAAGTAAAAGACATTTTATTTGTTGATAACTGCTATAAATTAAACATGATTGAGAATCAAGTACTCTATTATTTCTTGGCACTCTTTGAAGGTGGTGTCTCTTTCTCCTTCCCTGCATCTTCTCCCCCTTTGTTATCTCCCATTTTTCCTTTTTCTCTCCTATCTCTGCCTTTTTATTGCTTGGTTCAAGATTTCGGGGACAGGATTGAACACGAGCCACCATTATACTAGGATTCCTAGAATAAGCCCTATAATAACAAGAACAATTTTCAGGACCTTGGGCAGCAGCATATATGATGCCCCTCCCCCAGCCCCAACATTTTATTCTCTCAGTAGCTATGCAAAGCATGCTCTAGACTACTCTCTGCTAGTGAGGTCAAAGCTGTTGATGTGATTCCTGCATTGGGATAGGTAGATTTGACCTCAGGGTTGGTGTCCAACTTTAAGAGCTTATGATTTTGTGCTTGTATTTCTCATGTACTCTCTGGCCCTGGCAATATCACTACTTTTCCTTAGCAACATATTTTTAAGCCTACTTAGGTATAAGATTTATGTATATTAAGACTGGGCATACGAGTGTCTCTGTTGGACAAACTGTATTGAATCACTATAAACCATTCATGGTCCTCTATGTACTTGACTACCTGGCCTGTCTGACTAATAAAGGAGGGCTGAAAAGTAAACAAATAGCTTTATATATATATATGTTGATAAAGCAATGATATCTTTATCATTGCTTTATAAAGCAATGGTTGCTTTATATATATCTAATATATATATAAAGCAATGAAATTTCTTACTCTGACTCATTGTTTAAAAATGTAACATATGTTCTACTTCAAAAATCATCTATGAAACATATATAGAACTTCCTTTCTCAGTACAACTTTCAAGCAAATATTGGCCTTTTTTTTTTTTTCTGAGACAAGGTCACATTCTGTTGCCCAGGCTGAGGTGCAGTGGCACCATTCATAGCTCACTGTAGACTCAAACTCTTTTATTTTTCCCAGTGAAGACACACATTAATATTTAATGTCTACAAGATATCATGGTCAAAAAAGCAGGCTTGTAAGCAGCATATGTCCTATGTTTCGAAAAATATATGGACCTATGGAAAAAGTCTGGAAAAGTCTTTAGTTTCATTCTTAAAATATTCAAGCTAGCTTGAGTAATGAGATCTCATAGATGGGCTACATATGAAATTTTAAAGGAAATCTCCTGGTAATGCAGGAGCTGAAGCCATTATAACTCCCATGAAGTCTGGAATTAGTAGACTCAAACTCTTGAGCTAAAGTGATCCTCCTGCCTTAGCCTCCTGAGTAGCTAGAACTACAAGCCTATGCTACCATTCCCAACTAACTCTTTAAAATTTTTTATAGAGACAGGATCAGTGTATGTGTGTGTGTGTGTGCGTGTGTGTGTGTGTTTTATCGTTTTATTTATTTATTAATTTGCTATATTGCTCAGGCTGGCCTCAAACTCCTGGACTCAAGAAATCCTCCTACCTCAGTCTCCCAAAGTACTGGGATTACAGGCACTGCACCCCGCCAGCTTTTTTACTTAAATTTTCAATATAGGAACTGTTTGTAGAACTATACCTGCAGTTTTTGCTTATATTTAAGTGTAATACATCATAAAGAAAGAAAGAGAGAGAGCCTTTAAAAGTCCCTAGTCTACAAGCCTCCTGAGGGCAAAGACATTACTCTTCTTGATCACCACTGTAGTAAATCCCTAGAACACTCAAAATAAAAATGTTTAAAATAACCAAAACAAATAAACAACAACAAAAAAACAAAACCTTAAGTTGAACCAAGTTGAATAAAAGTCTCTGATTATGGGAAACAAAGCAAGGGTACTCAATCTTAGTGAAGTTTATTCTCTCTCAGAGGGGGAAATCAAAGTTCTGTGCCAGTGACTGAAGACAAAGTTTTCATAAAGCCAAGAACAAAATAACCCTGCCCCTCACTAGAACCTTTTGTGCTTTCCCTGACAAAGTGCTGCCTCAGACTTCAGAGAGGAGATGTTACTTCTGTTCAGGAGATTGAAAATTGTCCTTGGGGGAAAGTAAAGTTAACTTGAGGTACTGCTGCCCTTGGTTCTTCTTACCATGCACTGAGAAAAGTTTGGGATGATTTGCCTTGAGTACAGGTGCAGAAGAGGTGTTGGGAGCCCTTGCTAGCCCTATGTGTTAGGGTTTAGGCTATAAAGACAATAAAAATAGTGAAGGCAATATAAATAGTATTTCCTTCAATACAAATAATATTATTAATAATATCAGCAGAATAATAACAAAAAGAAAAATACGAATTATAGTAATAATAAAAGCTCCCACATAGAAGCCCATATTATATAGCAAGCACTGCTCTAAGCCACTTACAACACTTAATTCTCCTAATAACTCCTGTGATGTATTATTATCCTCATTTTATAAATGTGGAAATTCATACTTGGGCCAATTAAGTTATTTGACCAAAGCCAAGAAGTAAAAAAAACAAAACTGAGATTTTGTTGAATAAATGCATACATTCCACAATTCTGATGAACTGTATAAAACCAATTGTCTAAAATAAATTAAGCCTCCCAAGTGACGTGAAAAGAGACCATTCTTCATGCTGTTTTGACTCCTGGAAGAGAAAGCACACAAGGCAGAGGGAATGCAATGCTAGGGCCCTGAGTCAGAACCAGCTTGGTGAGGTCAAGGAAAGCAAGAAGAGTATGGCTATAGCAATTTGAGCAAGGAGTGTCATGTTCTGCCTTATGCATTACTTTGGATGCTCCAAAAGATCCTGAAGTGATGCAAGTTTTAAAGCAAGGTAGCTACATAAGCAATATTTCTATAAAGGACTGCAGCGTAGAAGTGAGCCAGGATATGCCCTGTCAAAGGGAAGTGGACAGAGTTGATGCTTAGGTAGAATACAAGCCATGGCTGTGTCTCTCCAGATAAGATTTGATCAGGGCTTACTGTAAAATACATGGGATTTTAAAAACACCAGGAGAAAAAGTAAAAGTCATCTATCTGTAAATTTCTCTTTATTTGCAGCAGTGAAAGTCTTTCTTCCTATATTTCCCTTTTGGAATGGGAATGTCTGTAGTAAGCCTGTTCCACTGCTGTATTGTGGAAGTATGTAATTGCTTTCACAGGTTCAGAGCTGGTGAGGAAATTGTCTCAGAATGAATCGTGCCTTGAGTCTCACCCTTATCTGATTTAGATGAGACTCTGGACTTTAGATTTTTGAGTTGTTACTGGAATGAGTTAAGATTTGGGGGACTACTGAGATGGAACGAGTGTATTTTGCATGTGGGAAGAACATGAATTCTGGAGGCCAGGGGGGGAATGTTATGGTCTGAATGTCTCCTAAAACTGTATATTGAAACTTAGTCACTAATATGATAAGATTAGGAGGTAGGACCTTTAGAAGGTGATTCATGAATGAGATTAGTGACTTTATAAAATAGGCTGAAGGGAGTGGCCTAGTCCCTATCGTGACTCTATGTCCCTTCCTGCCTGTGTAGACACAGTGTTTATCCCCTCCACGGAACACAGCAACAGGGAACTCCAGACACAAAACATGCTGGTGCCTTGATCTTCATCTTCCAGCCTCCAGAATTGTGTGAATAAATTTCTGTTCTTTATAAAGTACCTAGACTCAGGTATTGTGTGATAGCAGCAGAAACAGACAAAGATGGTGTGGGTTACCATACTGAAAATTTACAAGTATTCTAAGAATAAGCAAATAATTAAATACATTGTAGATGGTGAGAGCCAGGTTTTTCACTGCCAGAAAGAATCAATGACGTGGAAAGGAAGAAGACAAGAATAAACCTTGTGGTATTGGACTGGAATCAAAGGTATCAGTATGACCTCATGGTTTGTAATATATATACAGATAGAAACAGAAATAGATACAAATGTTTGGACAAGAGGGATATATACATAATTTCTTCCTAACTTTGATCTCTGAGGAGCCTAAATGGAATAACATCCCAACAGCAATTAGCACACTTAGCACCCAGATCTTGGTTTCCAATTTCATTTTTTTTTTTTTTGAGGACCAGTTTACCAGCATGTTACTGTCATGTGGTAGCAGAGTATAAGCATTATTTAAAAGATACAGTTTTGTGTCAAAGGGATCCAGGAACCAATGTGAACAGCTTTTAATCACCTAATCAGGATCAATTTGTGCAATAAAATAAATATGACCATTTATAATGGGTTTAAACTAGCTTAATGGTTTGTAATTCTCACAGATGAAAATAAATATCCATGAATTCATATTAATATACATTTTAAAATATTAATGAAGAAATAAATGTGAGAGAAGGGAAAACTCTTCCTTATAGTAGAATTCTAATTGGCTGGGCACAGTGGCTAACGTCTGTAATCGTAGCAATCTGGGAGGCTGAGGTGGGAGGATTGCTTGAGCTCAGGAGTTCAAGACTAGCCTGAGCAAGAGTGACACACTGTCTCTACCAAAAAAAAAAAAAGAAAAAAAAGAAAAAGAAAGAAAAAGTAGTCTCTACTAAAAATAGAAAAATTAGCCAAGTCTTCTGGCACACACCTGTAGTCTCAGCTACTCAGGAGGCTAAGGCAAGAGGATCACTTGGCCCAGGATTTGAGATTGCAATGAGCTATGATGATATGATGATGCACTACACTCTACCCAGGGCAACAGAGTGAAACTCTGTCTCAAAATAAATAAATAAATAAATAAATAAATAAATAAATAAATAAATGTATAAAGAATAATAGAAATAGAAAATCACCATTTGGGGACTATTATAATATTAATTGTTACAGGGAAGAAGCATTAATGGATAATAAAATTAATGGATAAAAATATGAGAAACAGATTATTTGCACAGCCTCAAAATATATATCTCCCCACAAAGTAGTTAGTAAGTACAAACGGGGACATTGTAATTTTATAACAGAGAAATCTATCAGGTACAGCTTTACACAAGTGTTCTCATAAAATCGCTAGTAATAGACATATGCAGTACATATCTCCTAAGATGCACTGAGAAGAGCAAGATATTGCTTTGGTGGTGATTTTTTTTAAACCAAAAATGCATACTTGAATTTAATCATGGGGAAAATTATACAAACCTAAATTGAAGGGATATTCTACAAAATAAATAGCCCAGACTCCTTGAAATGTCAAGTCATGGAGAACAAAGAAAGATTAAGGGAAGTTTCAGATTGGAGCAATATAAGAAGAAATGACATCCAAGTACATTACAAGATCTAGTCCAGATTGAATTCTGGACTAGAAAAAGGAGATTAGTTGGACAGTTGGTAAAATTTATATAAGATCTATAGATTCAATTATGCTATTGGATCTACATTAACTTCCTAGTTTTGATCGTTTTACCAGGTTATAGGAAGTTAACATTTGGAGAATCTGAGTGAAGGGTAGATGAGAACTCTGCAACATTTTTGTAAATTTAACATTCCAATTTAACATTCCAACATTCCAATTTTAAAATTAAAGTTTAGAAATTTTAAAATAAAGTAAAACAATTTTTAAAAAAAGTTATTAATACCTCCTCCCAAATATCTTGCTGTATAACTCCCTTGAGATAAACAACAAGTGTAAACAATTTGGTGGCTTTTAGTAGGTACATACATATTATATCATTTTGGGTTATACCTAAAGTACAGGCTTACAGGCTTATGTTTGTTTTATTTATTGCTAAATCCTTAGCACCTAAAATATTAATCATTGGGACATACAAGTTCTTAATACACATTCATTAAATAACTTAGCAGTAGATATTCGTTTATATCTTAGTCCTATCATTGGCTAACTGATCTGCAAAAATTGCTTAACTTCATGGTGTCTTAGTTTTCTCATTAAGAAAATGGGCATATTTTTGCCTACCTCATGAACTCATTGTGAGGCTTAAATGAGGTGTTTTGTAGAAAGCATGTGGCAGAGTCCCTGGTACACATTAATCATTCAATCAGTGTTGATTCTCCTCTTCTCCTTCCATCAAAACCTTTCTAGCTATTTCAAAAGGATACTATTAGATCACACATTTCTTTCCAATTTGTCCAGATGGATGGGTACCCCCAAGTTTGAGTTTACCAAGTTACTTTTAAAATAGTGACTTATCTGCTTCAGGCATAGTTCTCACAATCTTAGATTTATTTTAAGTTTCCCACCTCTAAGGTTAAAATGGTTCTATAATCCTTAGAGGTGAATATGTGAAAATTTAACATTCACCTACAAGGTATAGTATATACAATCATGAACTATGCAAAGTTCTATCATCATTAAATATGCTGGTATTATTTATTTTACAGATTTTATTGGACTCCACAAAGTGCGGGAGGAACGTTGTGTTCCTCTGACCTTGAGGAGACATCATGAGAAGCACTGTTGTTAGAAATTAACCAGAAAAACAAATACATAGACCAAGTCATTGTATGCGTAACTTGGTTGACAGAATATATTTGGATTAACTGAGGGTTTTATGATTGCATAGGTTTTTTTCTTACAAAATACTGTATATCCATGACTGTTTAGGTGAGAATTGGGAGATAAGACAGGGAACCATCATTTATCATGAACTTCCTCTGGAGTGAGCTGGGTGATTTATGCTTTCTCTTTCTATTAATCCTATGAAATAGGAATGGTGTCTATTTTTATGAAATTCAGGAAACTAAATTTCAAGCAGTTTAAGTGACTTAGCAGGATTCTATAAGTAGAAGACAAAGCCAACAAATTGATAATTAAAAAATATAAATATAGACAAACAAAGTGGAAACACTTGAATAGACAAAGTCAGTTATCAACCATAGCCTGTAATCCTTGTATCAATAAAAACAGAAATTTTTTCCCATATATCTGTCTTTGGCATATACCTGTATGTTTCTTCTTTATCAAAAACATTCATCAAGATCCTACTGTGTGTGTCTGTTTATGGAAGCACCATGCCTCTTATAAATGCAGTAATAATTCCCTGAATTTGATGCATTGCAGCAGAGCTCTGATTAGGGTAGTGTTTGACTCAGGGCACTAACTATAAAATAAATATTTTTGAAAGATTGTGAAGATGGTGAAAAAAATGTATCCCCTTCTTTCATCCTCCGTTTTATTTCTCTTGTTGGTGTACACACTCTACCCAGGACTTGCCTCCATATCAGCCAGTAGAGAAGGTTTGAGCTAAAGACCCAAGATAAATATCTGTATCCTGCAGCCTGGAGAAGGGGAAGGAGTGTGGGGAAAGAGTGGCTTCTCTGAGCAGGGACTTTTCCCTCCTCATCCTCTTCTGTCCTTCCTTTACACTGGGTGTCACTGACATGAGGTTGCTTTTCCTACTGTTTGCCTTGAACATACAATTTTTATACTATTTATAGCCCTTTTTTATTGTTCACAAAGCCCTTTCCATATACTAATACATTCCATATGCACAAGAAGCCTGTGGAGTAATTATTATGAGCTGCATTTTATAGATGGAAACATGAAGCACTAGAAGGGTGATACTTTGCCCTAAGGTCAATGGTTCACAAATGGACATTCAAGCCTTGAATTTGAGAGCATTGCTCTTTTGCACACACTATAGCCCTTTGAATAGAGCTACTTCCCAAGTGATCTACAGCCAGCGTCACAGACTTATCCAAATGGCAGTTCTGATCCCATAAAGCAGGTGAGTTTCCAACCCTGAGCCCTTTGTCCATCTCTCCCTGACAGGAGTATAAGTTTCAAGCTATAGAAAAGTTGAAGCTAAGAAAGGTTTTTAAGGAGCAATTGCAGCCACTATATCTCCAGTTGGCTTCTTGGTTTTTGAGAGCAGTTTCAAATTGTTTGTCCTGGACTTTATTCAGCTCTTATTTTTCCATTTCTTGTAAGAGGAAGATGAAAAAATTCTTACATAAACAGACAAGATGGTAAGTAATGCAAGGGAGAGAGTTATAGGCGGTCCGATCTTTCCCATCCTCATCAAGGACAGAATAAAAGAAAACTGCTGGAAGCAGGAAAGAGACCAAATTGAGGAGGAGCTGCTCAGCATTAAGGGCTGTTATGTACTAAAAGAATACCAAGGGAAATTTTGATATTCTTTCCCTAGTAACCTTTGGGGGGGGGAAATGTTCAGCTGTTGAGATAGCTATTCTTGATTTAGCTATTTCCCCTAGTACTAAATAATTAGTTCTAATGAGTTTTCCAAGGGAATATTTTTTTTCAGCACTGAAAGAAACAAGGGATGGGGTCACAGAGAAAATCAGAGCAGAAGTTGAATAGAGAGTTATTTAAATAACTGAAACTGGAGAAGCTTCAACTTCACATTCAGTCTGGCTTTCAGAGACACCCTGGTTTTTTGATGTGACCACTCTGCCACCCAACTTCAGCACATCAAAGTGCCTCAGAGACTCCGAATATGAAGAAAGACGTACTTTATCTAACTTATCCTCATTTCACCTGGCAACTTGGCCACCAATTCACTGTTCAAACAATTAGCAAGAATAACAATTAAGATGGAACCCATGGAGAAGATATTAGTTGGAGGAACAGATTGTAATGAATAATCCAGCCTTTGTCATCACAGCCCTCGGGAGCACTGTGCACACTGGCTCTTGCTAATCCTGAAAATAATGATTTTTATTGAATGGTCCTGTTTAAGAGAAAGCAAATTGTCTACAAAGCATTTTGAGTTGGCGTGATTGGGCTCTGCATTGCCTTTTGAAGCAGCATAGCTTCTGGGGTCTCTGAGTCAGACGACTGGTGGGTTTTGCATAGGGCTTCTGTGTATCAAACAGAAGAGACTCTGGAAAGCCCTTTATTTGCCTGTGAGCCACCCTGCTCAGTGGGCTAGTGGACAGGATTTATGCTTGTGCCGATGTTGCAGCTACTGCCAGTCACTGGGGCCTGGAGAAATAAGACCGGTGGCACCTATTAGACTGGCTGACTTCTTCAATTTAGCTCTCGATTTTTGTTTTCAGTCCTTAATTAGTGAATGTGTGTCCCCTGGAGAAGGTATAAATCAGCCTCACAGATGAATGCAGCGCGGAGGCGTGGGAACACAAAGAAAGCAGACTGTAAGCATGTTAGCATCAGAGTGAACACGAAACAGACTTACTCCCCTTGTACTTCCTTATAAGGATACGACTGACCTTGGGAATGATTGTGAAGTTTAATTCCATTTAGCTCAAGAGACGTTTATTGAGATCCATTATCTGCTGGGATCTGAGCTGGGATCTGGCAGTAATAGTATGAGAATAGATGATAATGATTAATATTTATTTTGCACTTTATCAGCTTACTAGACAAGACCAAGAGCAATAAATGTGTTCTCTCATTTAATCCTTAAAACACCCCTGTAAGATACATACTATTACTATCTAAGGAGACCGAGGATTAGAGCTATTAAGTGCTTATAAATATTCACACGCGTAGCAAAATATGAGAGACTAGGATTCCAATCTAGGTCTGATTTCTTAACATTGTATGTCGTGCTTATGGCAGATTGCTAGTTGTTCACCAAAATCCATTTCTACACCTTCCTGAGCCCATAAGAAAACTAGGTTTCCCAGCCATTTTTGCAATTAGACCTAGTCATATGTGCCTTCTTACTGGTAGATTATAAGTAGAAATGATGTGTACCATTAACATCAAGGCTTTCAAGAAAAGGTTCACTTCCTCCAGGAATTCCTCCTCATTCCCTATGCTGAAGGCCATTGGAAAATGCTGCTACAGTATAGGAGATCACGATATGAAAGGAACTTGTGTCCCTGAATCACTGCACAGAAAAAAAAATACATGACAACCAGGAACACCCACTTTGGACTGTTATATGAACAATATTACCCTAATTAATACACTGCCTAATGTAAATATAGGTAAGACACAGCTTTTATCTTTGAGTTTAGGGGAGTAATCACATATTTTAATGTTTTAACTATTTTTAACCTCAAATATCTATTTTTTGTTGTGTTTTTGGCTTTTTGTTTGTTTGTTTGTTTCATCAGAATGCTATCGCTCTTCCAAACTCTCAGTACTAGGGAGGGAACTTAAACTCATTTTACCAAAAAAAAAAAAAAAAATTGAGAAAATAGAAATAGTAATCTCAGATAAGATAAAACATACATGAAATTAGTTTATTTTCAAGTGAAAGGTTGCCAAATGCAAGACTCATTAGCCTTAGTTTCTGTGTTCCTAAGAAGCAAAATTGGGACAAGTGGACAGACTTAAGAAGTCAGGCTTTAGTTCATTATATAAAATATGTATGTTCGATTTGGTCAAAGTGCACACAAATGAAGAGAGTGCATTCAGGAGCTAGTGCACTCCATATCACTGACTATCTTCAATAAGTAATGAGATTGATGGTCATTTTGTGTAAATATTATAGAACCAATTTTGGTGGTAAATGGGGTCTTTCAGGTAAGTGTACCCTCCAATCAGGAGACATTGTGATTCCAAGAACATTTAATTTTGTAAGTCTTTGAATCATAATTCATAATTCCATATTCCTAAGTCTCTAGGTTTCCTCCTTTATATAACTTTCAATGTGAACATATTCTCCTAGAGAAGATGGTGAGTAAAGTGTATATATTCTCTTGGTCTGAAGACTGCTTTGATTTGAATCCCGGTTCTGTTACTCTCTAGACATGTACCTTGAACTAGTTATTTAATGTTTCTCCACCTCAGTATCCTCATCTGCAAACACAAATAATGATACCTATCAGGTTGGGTTTTTGTGACGACTAAATTAGCCCTATGTTGAGCACTTAGAATCACTTCTGACACGTGATAAGTGTGAAATAAATGTAAGCTAAAAGTCATCACTGATAAATACCATTTAAGCTAGATGTCCTCTTGTCCCATCATCAACACTTACCAGTCATTGTTCCAGTCTCCCAGAAACCCACAATCTCTGCACTAGAATAATGAGTGCAGATATGTTTTTCCACCCTGGAAATTTTTTCTCATTCTAATATATAGGCTTATAACATCATAGTTGATGGCCCTAAGAAATGACTAGTGGAATTGTGGTATAGGTTATGAGAAACCACTTTGGTTTTGTTTTTTTGTTTGTTAGTTTTTTATTTCAAAATATTAAGGGAGTACAAGTGTTTTCGTTATGTGGATGAATTGTATAATGCTGAAGTTGGGGCTTTTATTGTGTCCATCACAGAAGTAGTTGTACATTGCACCTGATAGGTAAGTTTTTATCCCTCACCCACCTCCCACCCTCCCCCCTTCTTAGTTTCCAATGTCCTTTACACCACTATATGAATGTGTGTATACATTGTTTAGCTTCCATTTATTTGTGAGAACATGTGGTGTTTGTTTTTCCATTCCTGAGATACTTCACCTAGAATAGTGGCCTCCACTTCCTTCCAAGTTGCTGCAAAAGACATGATTTCATTTCTTTGTATGGCTGAGTAGTGCTCCATGGTATATATACCACAGTTTCTTTATTTATTCATGAATTTATAGGCACTTATGTTGATTCCATATCTTTGCAATTATGAATTATGATTTATGCTGTGGTAAACATTCAGGTACAGGTGTCTTTTTTATATAATGACTTATTTCTTTGGGTAATACTCAGTAGTAAGATTGCTAGATTGAATGATAGGGCTCCTTTTAGTTCTTCAAGGAATCTCCGTACTGTTTTCCATAGAGGTTGTACTAATTTACAGTTTTACCAAAAATGTATAAGTAATCCTTTTTCACTGCATCCACATCAACACTTATTATTTTTTTTATTTTTTAATAATGACCATTATAAGGGGTAAGGTGGTATCTCATTATGGGGGTAATGAGATAGGAGTAAGGTGGTATCTCATTGTGGTTTTAATTTACATTTCCTTGATGACTAGTGATACTGAGCATTTTTTTCATGTTTGTTGGCCATTTATCTATCTTCTTTTGAAAACACTGTGTTCATGTCTTTTACCCACTTTTTAATTGGGTTATTTGGTTTTTTCATGCTGATTTGTTTAAATTGTTTGTAGATTGTTGATATCTGTCCTTCGTTGGATGTATAGTTTGCAGATATTTTCTCCATTCTGTAGGTTGTCTGTTTACTGTGTTATTTCCCTTGCTGTGCAAATTTTTTTTTTTTACTTTCCATCTTTAATATTTTATTTTGTAAATAAAAATTTGACATACACTTTATTTGGAACAAACTTACACATTAGAATTAAGTTTACTTTTGATTTATGCATTAATACTTTTTTATTACTTCATATTATGGAGGTACAGATATTGTTAGGGTTACATATCTTGCCCCTGCCCCTCCTCCCCCACCCCACTATGCCAGAGCTTCTAGCATGTCCAGCCTCCAGGTGGTGTGCACTGAATCCACCATGTAAGTATATACCCTTCCCCTCCTCCCCCCTTCCCCCTGTCCACTTCCCAGTTACAGATTTTTTTTTCAGACATTTTGGTTACAATGTATATCTTTACCACACCCTAAAAAGTGATAAAGGTAATCCCTTCCCCCACAATGTTCACCACTTCCTTAAGATGTGTGTCTCCTCCCCAAATCCCTGTTGAACACTACCATTTTTTGAGCACCATAGTTTTAGTCAGTCAGTACCAATTTGATGGCGAGTAGATGTGTAGCTCATTTTCCAGATCTTGTGTTGTCTCACTTTGTATTACGGGCTTAAGCTTAATCCAGGATAGCACAAACAGTGCTAGCTCACTGTGGTTTCTTAGGATTGAGTAATATTCCATTGTGAGCATACACCACAGTTTAGTTATCCACTCATGAATTGACGGGCACTTGGATAGTTTCCATGACCGTGCAATGGTGAATTGTGCTGCCATAAACATTCTGGTGCAGATGTCTTTATAATAGAGAGACTTATATTCTTTTGGGTAGATGTCCAACAATGCTATTGCTGAGTTGAATGGTATTTCTATTTCTAGCTCTTTGAGGTATCTCCAAATTCTTCTTCACAAAGGTTGCACTAATTTGCAGTCCCACCAGCAGTGTAAGAGTGTTCCTGTCTCTCTGCATCCTCGCCAGCATTTGTTGTTTTGGGATTTCTTAATACAGGTCATTCTCACTGGGGTATCTCATTGTGGTTTTGATTTGCATTTCTCTAATGATTAGAGATGCTGAACTTTTTTTTTATATGTTTGCAGGCCATTATTCTGTCTTCTTTGGAGAAGTTTCTGTTCATTTCCATTGCCCATTTCTTGATGGGATTGTTTGATTTTTTCTTGTTTATTCTTTTAAGTTCTAGGTAGATTCTTGTTATTAGACCTTTATCGGAAGTGTAGAGAGCAAATATTTTCTCCCACTCTGTGGGTTGTCTATTTTCTCTAATGATCGTTTCCTTGGCTGTGCGGAAACTTTTTAATTTGATCAGATCCCCTTTGTTTATTTTTGATGCGGTGGTGATTGCTTTGGGGGTCTTCCTCATGAATTCTTTACCTAGATCAATATCTGATAGGGTTTTCCCAACCTCTTCATCTAGGATTCTTGAAATTTCATGCCTTAGGTTTAGATCTGTTATCCATCTTGAGTGAATTTTTGTGAGAGGTGAGAGGTTGGGATCCTGATTTGCTCTTCTGCATGTTGCTAACCAGTTTTCCCAGCACCATTTATTGAAGAGAGAATCTTTTCCCCAAAGTATATTTTTGTCTGCTTTATCAAAGATTAGGTTACTGTATACAGATAGTTTCATCTCTGGAATCTCAGTTGTATTCCAGATATTGATGATTCTGTTCTTGTGCCGGTACCAGGCAGATTTTACTATTATTGCTTTATAGTACAGTTTGAAGTCAGGAAGACTGATGCCTCCCAGTTTGTTCTTTTTACTTAAGATTATTTTGGCTATACATGGTTTTCTCTGGTTCCATATAAAGTGAAGAATTATTTTTTCTAGATCTGTTAAGAATGCTGGTGGTATTTTGATGGGGATTGCATTGATTCTGTAGATCACCTTAGGTAATATTGACATTTTAACAATTTTGATTCTACCAATCCATGAACGTGGTAGATTTTTCCATCTGTTTAAATCATCTGCAATTTCTTTTTTTAGTGTTTCATAGTTCTCCTTGTATAAATCTTTAGTATCTCTCTTTCAGTATATTTCTAGGTATTTAATTTTCTTTGGGGCTATAGTAAAGGATATTGCGTGCTTGATTTGAGTTTCTGCTTGATGGTTCTTGGCATATATGAATGCTTCGATTTGTGTGTATTGATTTTATACCTTGAAACTTTACCGAATTCATTTATCAAATCTAGGAGTCTCTTGGAAGAATCCATGGGGTTTTCAAGATATAATATCATATCATTGGCAAAGAGTAAGAGTTTGATCTCATCTGCTCCAACTTGGATGCCCTTAATACCCCTCTCTTGCCTGATTGCTATAGCTAGGACTTTGAGCACTATGTTGAATAGGAGGGGAGAGAGTGGGCATCCTTGTCTAGTTCCAGTTCGAAGAGGGAATCATTTCAATTTTTCCCCATTTAGGATGATATTAGCAGTTAGTCTGTCATAAATGGATTTGATAAATTTAAGGTAATAGCCATCTATGCCTATTTTGTTAAGAGTTTTTACCATAAAAGTATGTTGGACTTTGTCAAATTCTTTTTCTGCATCTATTGACAGAATCATATGGTCTTTGTTCTTGCTTTTATTTATAAAGTGGATTGCATTTATAGACTTGCATATGTTGAACCAGCCTTGCATCTGAGGAATAAATCCCACCTGATCATGGTGAATTATTTTTTTGATGTGCTGCTGAATTCTATTTGCTAAAATTTTATTTAGGATTTTTGCATCTATATTAATGAGGGATATTGGTCTGTAATTTTCTTTTTTTGTTGTGCAGAAACTTTTAAATTTAATTAAATCCCATTAATTTATTTTTGTTGATGCTTTATTTGCCTTTCGAGTCTTAGTCATAAATTCTTTGCCTATGCCTATGTCTACAAAAGGTTTTCCTATATTTTCTTCTAGAATTTTTATGGTTTCAGGTCTTAAATCTAAATATTTGATCCATCTTGAACTAATTTTTATAAATAGTGAGAGGTTGGGATCCTTTTTCATTCTTGTACGTGTAGCTATCAAAATTTCCCAGCACCATTTATTAAATAGGGCATCTTTTCACCAGTGTATGTTTTTGCTGCTTTGTCTAAAATCAATTGGTCATAGGAATATGGTTTTATTTCTGGGTTCACTATTCTGTTTCATTGGTCTATGTCTATACCTTTATAGTAGTACCATACCATTTTAGGTACTATAACCTTGTAGTATAATTTGAAGTCAGGTAATGTGTTACCTCCAGAGTTGTTCTTTTCACTGAAGATTGCTTTGGCTATTTGGGCTTTTTTATAGTTCCATATAAGGTTTAGAAATATATATATATGTACATATATATATATATATCTGTCAAAAATGCTGTTGGTATTTTGTTGGTAAGGGCATTGAATCTGTAAATTGTAAATCACCTTGGGCAGTGTGGACATTTTAACAATGTTAATTCTTCTAATCCATGAGCATGGGATATTTTTCCATTTGGTTGTGTCATCTACAATTTCTTTTAATAGTATTTTGTAGTTCTCCTTGTAGAGATCTTTCACCTTCTTGGTTAAATATATTCCTAAGTAGTACTGGAAGTCCTAGCCAGTGCACTCAGGCAAGAGAAAGAAATAAAGAACATCCAAATCAGGAAAGAGATGGTCAAACTATCACTGTTTGCTGATGATATAATCTTGTCTCTAGAAAACCCTAAAGCTGCCACTAAAAGACTCCTAGAATTGATAAATAATTTTACCAAAGTCTTACATTACAAAATCAATGTACACAAATCAGTAGCATATCTATATACTAATAGAAGTGAAGCTGAGAGTCAAATCAAGAACTCAATACCATTTCCAATAGCTGCAAAGAGTAACCACTTTGAATTTGAAAGAACCATCTGAGAGATTAAGGTAATTCAAGGATTATGGGGTTGACCATGTATTCATATCACTGGTTCTCACACATTGCATCTGTAAAATGGATCCTCCAAACTCAATCAATTCTGAGCTCCCTTCTCACTTTCCTGAAGCGAGGTGCAGCCCTGTTTCTCATGTAGCTGACGCCATTACAGGGACTTTGCCAACAATTTCTGAGAAAATTGTTGGTGGTGGGGCCTATTTGGTTGACTCAGATATGTGCCATGTTTATGTACATTGAAATGAAAACCTAGGAAATACCATTATTGATCAATAAGAAGAAATTTTATCAGAATGAGAATAGAGGTAAAGAAGTTCCATGTCCCTTTGAAGCATCTAGTTCATATCTTTAAGAGGTGTTTATACACTTATTGCAAGAAGATTTCCTGTACTAAATAGCCAATCTTCCAAGGCATTCGTGCAACATAAGTTTTCTTTGCTTTATCCAGGGTTTATACAATAATTACCTAAACCTATGTTTTCATGAATTTTTATTTTCTAGCCGATATTATAGTTTTTCATTACATTTTCTTTCACATTCTAAATTGCTTTTCCCCTCTCAATTCTCATTTTACTCTCTTTCTCTCTGACTCTCTTATTCTACTTCTCTTTCTTTCACTCTCGCTGAGTCACAAGTTAGTCCTCCAGAATCCAGAAATAGACTTTTCAAAGAGGCTGTACCCAAAATAGCCTGGAGCCAGAGGGTGAGTATGACAGATGCTAAGAGTTAAGTTTAGGCATTAATCCCAAAAGTTCATAGGAAAAGAATAGAATAAAATGCTATCAATGAAGGGAGAGAAATAATTGGGACAGGAGTAGATAGAGGGTCCCAGTAATTACCATAATGGACACTGAGTTTATGGTGTTCATTTTATTGGCCTCTAGATGCTTGAGTTTTGAATGGATCGGAATTGGTGAAAATTTCAATGTGATGGAGGATGTGTTTTTTGTTGATTCATTCAATATATATTCAACAAGCACCTATTAGGTCCTAAGCACATGTTGATGAGCAGAAACATGACATCCCTATCTTCATGGGGCTGATATTTCAGGAGAATGATGGTGACAGATGAGAGACAATGAAAAAAATTATTCATATGAAGACCTGGTCTCTGAAAGCAACAGACATTAAAGTGACAAGGAATGATGGGTGTAGGTTGGGAGTGCTCTGGATGGGTGGATAAGATATGGAGACATTTGAGTAGACACCTGGAAGATGAGAAGGAACCAAATATAATCAGCAGGGGTAAAAGCACTCCAGCAAAGGAGAAGGGGAAGTTCAGGCCTTTGAGGCAGAAATGAATATATTCATGGGAGGCTGAGGCAGGAGGATTGTTTGAGCTCAGGAGTTCAAGATCAGCTTGAGCAAAAGCGAGACCCCATCTCTACTAAGAATAGAAAGAAATTAGGTGGACAACTAAAAACATATCGAAAATATTAGCCAGGAATGGTGGTGCATGCCTGTAGTCCTAGCTACTTGGGAGGCTGAGGCAAAAAGATTGCTTGAGTCCAGGAGTTTGAGGTTGCTGTGAGCTAGGCTGATGCCGTGGCACTCGAACCTGGGCAACAGAGTGAGACACTGTCTCAAAAAACAAAAAGAAGAGAAATGAATATATGTACCACTGAAGGAGAGCCAGCAATGAAAGTGGATTTCAGTGTGGTGAATGAGGAGGAGTTGGCACTAACAAGAACCAGAAGGGTAAAGACCGTGGTAAAAATTGTACTGAGACATTCCATCTCATTTTTCTTCTTTCTCTTTCCTCATATTATTTAGTCTTGCTCAAGGTAAAACTCTGGTTTTATTTTCTTTCCTTCTCTCTTTTCCTCTTTTCATATCTTCTTCTTTGGCAGGGATTTTCACTAATTTCTTGCCCTCTCCATTCTCCACCACTAGTTATTAATAAGTTACTATGAGAGCAATACCTGAAAGGTGCTCCTCCTCCTCTTCCTCAGTGTCTATGGTCCTACCTGTAACAGAAACCCAGTTCCCACTGCATCTGATTGGTAATTCTCCTGTAGTGCTGAGCCCTAAGCCTTACGCCTACTCTAAGTCTCAGGGGAGTGCCTACTTGTACATTGTGTATGTCAATCACTCTTGCCCTTTCCCATTTGGCTTCTGATTTCACAAACACTAATTGGGCTCTTTAATACTCATTGCTTGCTCACAATAGCCCCTTCAGTTAAGTATTACTATTTCTGTTTTTAGAGAAGAAGAAATGCCCAGATGCTTGCCCAGAATTTCACAGATAGTAAGTTGCAGAAGTGTGACATGAATACAGGTGTTGTCAGATAGCTTTGATCCTCTCTCAAACTCACACTTAAATCTTATGCTACTTTTCAACATCTGATTTATGTTTTGCCAGTCCACTCAGTTTTGTGGAGACTGTGCCATCTTTACCAGTTTTCTTTCTCCTCGCTATGCCTTTGCCATGAATCCATCTCTCCCCTCTTTTTGTGTGCTTGGTTTTCCTGCAGCATTTAGTGAGGTGATACACTCTGAAATTCTTCAAACTCACCAAGAAACATTAAGAGCGTGTTTCCCCATGCTCCCTACATGCCTTCTAACTCCCCTGTCATATCACTACGATTGTTTAACTTTCTTCCTTTCCCAGTTAGTCTCTAGCCCACATTGTCCAGTGCTAGACGTCAGCTATGCAGGGCTCTCAAGTACTTGCAACATGGCTAGTATAACTGAGGAACTGAATTTTAATTTTATTAAAATTTCTTGATTAAGATTATTTGGTCAAATCATGTTTGAATTGCAATTATGATTTTGCTACAGATACCAAATTTCAAAGAAAAATCAACAAAATATTCTGTGTGAATAAATTTACTATGTAGAATTTTTAACAAATAATAAGTCTCGTATATTTATTATTACTTTTAAATTGTGTGCTCCACATCCTCTATATTAGTAGAATTTATTTATGTATATGTGTGTATGTTTCTTTTTAAGAAAGCTAGGTGTTATATATTTACCACACACCACTAGGTATAGATGATAATATCATATGATCAAAACATTAGAAGAATGAGGTGTTAGTTTTAGCTTTGCCAGTAACTAGCAGTATGTCTAAAGTAAAGTCGTTTAATTTATCTTGGCCATTTTTGAAAAAGTAAAATTGTTAAAGCTCTTCCAACTAAAAATGTTCATTTCTTATCCGTAGTTTGATGGCAGGGGTTGGGAATGTTAAGTTGAACAAATATAAAGAATATCATAGTGGACTGAGTTTACCTCTCTATATTCTGTATTGATTAGGTTAAATTTAAATTTAAAAATTTAGGCATTGAATTTTAACTGTTGAAAATTGAGCATCTGAATTGCGATGTACTGTAAATATAAAATACACAGACATTTCACAGACTTAAAAAATGAAGACAAAAATACCTTAATTTGTCATATGGTTGACATGTTCAAATAATATTTTGGACATATTGGGCTAAATAAAATATCTTATGAATATTAATTTTAACTATTTCTTTTACTTTTTTAATGTGGCTACTAGAAAATTTAAAATTATGTATTTGGCTCTCAGTATGTTTCTATTGAAGAATGCTGCTATTAACACTCCAAAGATAGAAATGATGTTTATTTTTGTATTTGTAGGCTCTAGCATGGTGCCAGGTACATAATAAGTGCCCAGAATAAGTGGTTTGAATAAGTGAGTCAATGACTGGTTGAATTTGCATCACCTTTAAATATTTTGCATGCTGCCTTGCACATAGAAGGCAGTCAATAAGTGTCAGACTTTCAGATGATTTATTGATCACTGGTCTAGATTAAAAATATATATATATATACATATATATAAATATACATACACACATGGACACACAAAGGAAAGCATTATTTTTATGTTTTTCTTTTTGACACTATTTGGGACTTTCTGATCTTTTTTGGAGGGATCATAAACATAAACTCAGAAAAATGAAAAGGAAACATGAAATTCATGAGTTGTTATATAAAAGCTCAGAACTTTCTTTTCTCCTATTATGACAACAACATAGGAGTTTTGAGGAGCTTACCATCTATCTATCCTCATTACCTGATTCTAACATGCACTATTTTCCCCCATTTTAATGTGTCTAACAAGTAGGGGCTGCCTCCTACAAATAAGGAATATATATATGTGTATATATATATATATATATATATACACATATATATATATATACATATATATATATAGTGGCAACAGTGATACTTTTCCTTATTTTTATCCACAGGTAGCTTTTATTAAATCAAAGTGATTTCTTATAAGCACTGGCATATTACAATCATGGAAACAAGGTTGTGGAAATTCAAGACCAAAAAGTTTGCATAAACATAAAAAATATTTTTGAGATAGCACATTTTTTCAAATGAGGTATACTTTCAGGCATCCTTTAGGATTTGTGTGATGAACATATATATATATAAACCCAGATGGGTGTGATCCAAAGCAGATCAATAAAAAGTAGAATGAAGACTTAAGTAGAGGTGGGTAAGTATAATGGAGGAGACTTCTCAGAAGAAGTGGTTTGGTTGCTTTAGAAATCCTTTTGGTGTATTTCCAATATCCAAAGTTCAAACTGGAGCAAGCCTGTTCCAACTCCTAGTCCTACCTGCCTCTTTATCTTTACCTCCTGCCACACTCCCCACCTCAGACTCTGTGTTTGAACATGTCCTGTTGGTCATATTCTTTAAACATAAGTGATTATTTCAATTATTATGTCTGATCCTTTTATTTTCCTTTCCGTGGAAAGAGCCTTTCCTTTGGTCAGGCAACTAGGAATTCCTTACTCTTACTTCGGGGCAAAGTTCAAGCTCTATTTACTTTATTAGGCCTTTTCTGAGATCTCAGACTGGACCTATCATGAAGATAATTCTATTATGGGGCATCCATAAGTCATTTTTTCCACACCTGTCTGGCCAAAAAAACCTTTGTGTTCTTATGCACTGGAGCTTTGCTTTATTCAAGTTTCTATCGAGAGAGCAGTTGTTCTCAAACCTGGGTTCAAGTAGAATCACCTGAAGATCTTAAAACAACTGACCAACACACAAACATACAGAAACTATGCCTGAGACCAGGTAAATCAGAATTTCTAGAGATAAGGCCCAGGGATAGATAAGTTTTAAGTTCCCTGAATAATTCCAATTTTAGTTGGGTTGAGAAACATTGATTTGTATGTACACTCATGG
Organism: Microcebus murinus; assembly: GCF_040939455.1. Taxonomy (NCBI): domain Eukaryota; kingdom Metazoa; phylum Chordata; class Mammalia; order Primates; family Cheirogaleidae; genus Microcebus; species Microcebus murinus. The sequence continues at coordinate 38,266,328 of NC_134110.1, read as the reverse complement.
AGTTCATGCATATTCATGGGTTTGAATTGAAGACTAAAGGTAACTAACATGAGTTGTAGTTGGAATTTAGAATAAAGCAAGCCATCTCAACATTACAATAAAATATTACTCATATGCACTAAGATAAAAACTAAAATAAAACTAAAAAGTCCAAAATGCAAGAATTCTAAGTATTCTGCTCTGCATTGTAAGAACTGAGATTGTGAAATTCGGAGTGCTTTGTTCATGTGTGAACTAAAATCCATGAGCCATTTGGTCTCTAACACCCTTTCCATCTCTAAACAAATACCTCAATCATAAAACTTTGGAGATGGAAATGCTCTTAATTATCCTCTGGACTCTTTTCTTACAGATGACTGCATAACTTCATGTATGCAACATCCCATGCTATTCAAAGTACTTTCATGATCACTATCTCCGAAAAACCCATTAGGTAGATCAATTATCCCCATTTAATGGATAAGAAAACTGATGCTTGCAGGTATTATGTGATGGATCGAAGATCATACAGATAATTAATTACTGTATCTCCTGTCTTCCATGTCATTTGAATGTCCGAGAGGAAGAAAAAGAGAAAGCTGAGGAAGCTCTTGATATCTTTTCATGACATAAATGTGGGGGCACACATTTCCATTCTCAGTGTGCACAGAGTCAGAGAAGGGCTGTGATTCATTATCAGCACCTGGCCATATTTGTAATTTCCATTCTCCTGTTCCGCACAGTGCTGTCTTCCCTGTTCCCACACTCCCTCCACCCCATTCTCATCACTAAGGTCTAGTCATGACTCTCTCATTTCCTTTTTCCTACCTCTTATCAAAATGCTCTTATCAGTACCTACACTTGTGAAATACTCTGCAGGTGACACGTGTGTTTATTCTCCTATGCAGCACTGCAGAGGAGCCACACAACAACTTTTGTAGCAGGCTTTATTATCCTTAGTACAATTCTATAGACCAGGAATCCAAGGTCTAAGGTAGTGAAATGACTTAAATACAGTCAAACAACTAGATTCTCACAGAGCTGAGGCTCTGATGCATATCTTCTGCTCAGAATTTTGAAATTCCATTGGCTCTCTGTTATCTGCCACTGCCTTGTGTGAGAGACCTATGCTACTAAGACGGTACCTAACTGGCATACAGAAGAGTTTTTGTCCAATATAAGCAATGGAGCCAGATCATAAGTCTCAGGAGATGTGAAAGATTATATAGGACATTTAGACTCATATGTAACTATTACTATAACTATCATTTGGCCCAATGTGATAGATGATCATTTTTAAATATTGACTCCCCTCTCCTGGTAGGATGAAGGTATTTCCCACCTACTGATATTGAGCATGGCTGTTTGACTTGGTTTGGCCATTAGGATGTTAATAGACTTTGTATGTGCCATGTCTGAGTTTTAAAGGTGACTGTGCAGCTGTGTTTGATGTTATGCTTTCTGCCTCTGGCATGGCATGTGCTGGACATGGGCTGTCCCATCAAGCAGGTCCCCAAAGTGTGAAGACATGTGGGGCATAAGCAAATAGAGCTGAAGCAGTTAGCTACATGTAATCTGATTTAAAATAAAGGTTTATTGTTATAAGCCATCGAGGTTTTGGGATTGTTGTTAAGCAGCAAAACTACACAGTCTTTCAGTCTTGCATAGTCTTCTTCTTATAGACCAAGGAGACATTCAAACTATATTATGAATGTGAAACATAAGATATTTTTAATTATCAATTTGTTACATGACTGTAGAAAAGTCTCATTACCATTTTGCACTCCTATTTAAAATGTTAACCTATTCAGTTACAGGCAAGATTTAGGAATAAAAAGTAAAAATTGCTATATATCTTCTAATTCTCAACAAATGTTAATTAAGACTCCTTCCCTGTAAAGTAAGCGTTGTGAAATCTGAAGTCTCCATAGGCGTGACAAGTGTGAAAACATCACCATTATGACCAGAGCGGTTTGAGGCCAAACTTAGTAGAAGATTAAAATTTCCTTTTAAATCATCCTAAATTTTAAAACTGTACCATTAGCACAGTATTATCCATATGCTTTTCTCGACTGTTTAATTACGGAGGAGGCAGTTAAGCAGATCAAGAGACTCTATTAACAGACAAACCCAAAAGCAAATATGATGAAATGTAATTACAGCAAGTAAATGATCTGGAGTTTCCCAGAGCCTCCCGGAACTCTAACAATGTGCTAAACATGATTTATGCCACCGCAAAGTGAACCCGTATTTACCATCCATTTTCCCCACAATCTGCTTTCTGTACTGGATAGAGGAAGCACACACAGTCAGATAAAATAACAGTCCATTTGAACAATAACATAGAATTTTTAAAGGCCCTTTCTGGGTCCCACTTGTGGAATATTATATTTTACTTGGTAGCTCTGGAGGAATCTCAGTTTTATAATCTATAAAATGTTGTCCACACACATGATTAAGACCTCAGGACCCTGAAAATAGTGAGCGGTGTCATAGAGAATTCATGTGATTCTGGTACCTGAGGGAAATGGCCAGTCATTCAAATCATGACATTCAAAAGGCTAGTTAGGGGCTGGTGCTGATGGTTAGGGGTCTCCAGCAGAGACATATTCAGGCAGATGGAAGGGTTCATGCTTCCATGAGAATATGTCTGGTTTGAAAACTGGACTCTCCAAATAGACTCTTCAATTAAATCGATGTGGTAGCATCTTGGATACAAGGCACAACACTGCAGGATGGATTGATTCTTCATCCTTACCTACCTACTAGATGTTGGGCTCGTAGCATTATTATATAGCTATTACATACATAGTAGATATTACACAGCAAGGCTTGGTGTGATTGACTCAGGCACTGGACAGGAGTTGGTCTACAGAAGTTATGAAGTATTCATAGTTGAGTGGAACCTAAAATGGATAGCAAGAACTAATGGACAGGAGAATTAAAACTAGAGCTTTTGTTTACAAAGAGGTGAATTCTTTGCTCTAGACTCAATCAAGTCAAGTGTGGACATAATTTTTTTTTTTTTTTTAGGTCCTCTTCTTTCTCATACTCCACTATATTTCTGTAATTCAAATAGATTCAACAAATGTATAACAAACCCTGATTTCCAAACACTTATACATGTTTCTTAATCTTTAAAACTATCTTTTGAGGTTGGTCTTATAACACCCATTTATTGCTAAGGAATCTAAAACATGACTCAGAAATATTGCTTCAAATCATAGTTAAGTATGTCAGAATCAGAATTTATATCCACATCACTAAAATCCAAATCCATACCATGATATTAACAGTGACTTATATTTGGGTAGTAAGTTAGAATTTTTAAACCACTTATCAATCCACAATCTCATTGAATCTACTAGTAAGTTAGGAAGAAATCAAAACATATGTTAACCATGTCTATTACTTTATTGGCCTCTGCCTAGCATGGTTCCATGCACATAGAAAGCACTCAATAAAAATTTCTTGAATGATCTATTTGCAAGTAAGAAAGTTAGAGTTTATCCAATTGAAAATTATATTTTTATATTCTTTCTTTTGATATGAAGTAAACTGCTAAGATAGTATTAATGCCAAAGTTTCATAGCTAAAAAAAGTGTATTTGAAAAAAAAAACAACTAGAGGCTATAAAATTTTTCATCCTACAATTAAAATAACTTTATAATTTTATTTATTTATTTATTTATTTATTTATTTATTTATTTTTTGAGACAGAGTCTTGCTTTGTTGCTCAGGCTAGAGTGAGTGCCCTGGCATCAGCCTAGCTCACAGCAACCTCAAACTCCTGGGCTCAAGCAATCCTTCTGCCTCAGCCTCCCAAGTAGCTGAGACTACAGGCATGCACCACCATGCCCAGCTATTTTTTTCTATATATATTAGTTGACCAATTAATTTCTTTCTATTTATAGTAGAGATGGGGTCTCACTCTTGCTCAGGCTGGTCTTGAACTCCTGACCTCGAGCAATCCGCCTGCCTCGGCCTCCCAGAGTGCTAGGATTACAGGCGTGAGCCACCGCACCCGGCCTTTCTTGTTTTATTTTAAATGCACCAGAGAAATATATAAGCATCAATGTAAGGGTCACAGGATTATGAAAAAAGTTTGCATTTCAAAAGAAGCTCATCCTACAATCATCTTTATATAGACCTTCTACCATTCATCTAGATGGAACATATTTCTGCTCTCATTCATCCAATTGCTCTGTTCTTTTATTTCTGTATATAATAAACAGTTGTAAGTATACCTATATATTTTTGTGTCTTCCAGATAACATAGATATAACTTATTAGTCAAATGATAAGGTAAGTAAATGGTTAGATAAATGGTTAGAATGACTAATAAACTTGTACATATCATTTGTGTTCATAGTATTCCTATATACATATAATATTTATTCATGCATGTGTACATTTACATTCATAAATAAGCATGTGTTAAAAGTAGAATACAAAAAAAATATGTTAATTGTAATAGTACCAAAGAGCTACTCTATACTTCAATTTATGTAATTATTATGTTTCTGAAAAGTTTAGCTTACTTTTCTTTCACACATCTGCTTTAAATGACAAAGGTAAGGTCATAATATAAATGATCATAGGATATTAAATAAGCATAGGATATTAAAATTGGAAGAGATCATGACCTCATTTAGCTCCTTCAGAATCCCCTGTAATTTATCCCTAGAAAATGGCTGTTTGTTCACTGTTTAAATGACATGTTTATCCCCTTCAAAGGCAGCCTTTTCACAACAGGGCATTACAAAGTCTCACCTTGAACCAAATCAGTCTCTTTGTAACCCTCAGCTGGTTCTCTATCAGGTGTGATACAGCTCTTTCTCCGTATTTTATACAGGGCTATCCTTAATTCTTCCTTATTCCAACATAATCTTCTCTGTGTTCCTGAACTCTTCCTCAAATATCATTTATGATATGCATAATTTGTTTAAAGAAATAATTTTTATAAATTAAATAATCACCTTGCAACATTTGCGTAAGTTTGTTTATAAAACAAAATAGTCACAAGTTTGCTGTTATCACAAAATATTTTCTTCGTGCTAATCTATAAAATTTTTTAACTTTTTGAGAGGCAACATCCTATTCTTAAATTCCCCTATTTTAAAACTTTAGGCAAGTTTATTCCTCTTAAAATTGTGCATTCTCAGGGCACACATTTTACACCTTTATCAGGGATCTAGGTAGCAAACAGAAACCACCATAGGTGTTTCTGAGGAGAAAAATATTTAGAACACAGAAATAGTTGCTTATGAACTTGCTGAAAGGGCCTAAGGAACAGGCTCCACAGTGAAGAAGCGCTGCTAAGGTAGGATTCTTCCCAAATGAGAAAGTGGGGTGGATGCGCCCACGGCAACTGAATTCAAGAACAGACTGCTATGGCCCCAATCAAGACCAAGAAATTACAATCGGGGGGCCGCTGCCAAGGCCAGTACGTCTGCATGGACGCAGGAGCTCAGAGTCCTTCCCTGCTGCCACCACAGCTGTTTCTCAACACCATGAAGCTGGAACATGGATACTGATTCCTCCACAACTTTGCTTCCTAGAAATAAATACTCCAAAGCTGTGGAAATATGCCTTCCATGCAATTTTGCCTCTCAAAACTTGCATGAGCGCATTGAATCAGTGTGACTTAACTTGCATTGTGAACCTGTGCTCCGAGAGACTCTAGAAAAGGTAAATTCCAGCCTTCTACATTCAGCAATCTGGGCTGAGACATTGGGAACGGAGGTTAAGCACTAATTGGACATATCCTGAGCAGTTCCTAAGCATTCAGTCTCAGTGGGAAAAAAAAAAACAAAAAAAAAACGAAACTAACATTTATTGAACACCAAATATATTAGAGGCATTATGTCAGCCACTTTGCAAACACAAGTTCATTCAATCTTCAAAATCCTGTTGTTAATGATCATCATATTGCCATTTGTAGAAGGCAATATAGGATCAAAGAGGCTAAATAATTTGTTCAGGTCCACCCAGCTACTAAATGTTGATTCCATGCTCACATTTGTTCCTTCCATCTTTGAGTTCAAGAATATTTGTCTTCTGCCATGCTTTTTCCTTTTGAGAAAGAACTTACTCAGAATACTGTGAAGCATCCATTTCCATCACTTGGGTTGTTTGGATTTTTATAAAGTTCCTCATTATTACTGTGCCTACATGTCATTTGTCTACACTCCACTCCTTAGGAGCAGATTCAATGATTCCAGTGCACCTTTTACAGAGTAACACTGTGTGTGGATGTATACTTTATCAGTTTTATTGTTTCTTTTTCTTTCCTTTTTTGGATGTTCTTCCAGCCTACTTTGAGCTAAGATTACAATTAATGCTATAAATAAACAAGCCCCACCAAAGATTCTAGCCTAAATCCATGTTTATGAGACAACATTTTATTATGAAGTGTGGTTGTTCTTAAGTTACCCAACCCAGGCAAGGCTAACGTATGAGGGAATTTGGGGAGACAATGGGTATAAAACAAACCATTGATTTCTTTTGTAAGTTCTTCAGAGAAGATGTATTGTATCTATTAGGGGTTATAGCCCATCACACTGTAAGCTTTTCCAAGAGGGAAGAATAAAAAAAAAAAAACCACCCAGTGATTTGTTCCCTGGAGAGAAATATACCCACCAGTGGCTGGTGGAATGAGCCTCATGGATTGCAAGCTTTTTCTCCCTGCAATTACAGTGCAACAAATGCTCTAAACTAATAAGCAGACAAATGACTGTTGCAATCTGCTTTAGCAGCCCACATTTCAGAGAGAATATTTAAAGCTCTGAGTCTTTTCTAGGAAAATTCTTTTGAACTTGCATCCGAAGCAAAGAGCTGTTAACAGTTTTCCCAGATAAATAAAATCCTGATGTGATGGTAATACCATCACCATGATATATTTATTGTTCAATTTTCCTAGACCATTTCAGGCAATGAGCTTATAGAGCAGTCACATTATTGCTTATGTGCAATAGGCAAGCATAAGTTTTTTACATGCTTGTCACCAAAAAAAGATCCTGTTTCATTCTTTTGCACCAGAGAATGCCATTTCCCTTAAATGGGGAAAAGGAAACAACAGAGATGAAGAGCTCTTGAGTTTGTAGAGGAAAGTTTCCCAAATCAACCTCTTTTTAGGTTTGTATTCTACAAGTCCAGAGGCATATAATACATCTCAGTGAAATTAAAAATGAGAATAACTAAAATCCATGTTGCCATACACTGAGATAGCCAGGCTTGCATAGAGAAGCTAAAGTTAAATAGGGTTCTTGGTTATACTCAAAAGGAGATGTGTGTGTCCAGATGCAGATCCACATGGGTTTGAATTTCAGTGAGGGCTTCCACTATCCTAAAATCCTTGGCACTTTTCTTGGGTTAAGAGAAAAATCAATGTTGGAGGTGCACGTGTATGTCTGTGTGTGTGTGTGTTTGTGTGTGTATGGAATGGAAGAACAGAGTCCATAGAATGAAGCATTAGTAAAAGGTAAAAGTGGTAACTAACAACTCTGGGAGAAGGAAGCTCAAGGGACCCTAAAATTGATCCAATCTACCTTTGTGAAAAAGTAAATCTATATAATAGAAAAATCAGATAAGAGAGTTTCACACCCCATGAGCCAGCAAGACCCCATCTCTGGTGTCCTACCTCTAAGAAGAGCACATACATGCCATAGGTTAAGGACATTAATTGGTGGTTTGGAACCAAGAACAAAACTGGACATGCTCGATGTGCACATGGCAAAATGTTAGGCCATTCATAAATTGGATGAAATAATCAGAAACCTTAAGACTTCAACATCCTCAAAAATTGGGCCCCCTATAAAAAGGAAACAATGAGATCTTCTATTTTAGGGTCTTACAGAAGTCTAAGCTCCATATACACCAATAGTGTAATACTGCTACCATGAAACTACTATAAACTGGGCATTCAATTAAAGAAAACAAACGCCCACAATTAAGGAAAAGAGACTATATACCACCCTTGCAGGAATCCTATTAATCAGCTACAGTGAGTCCCCTGGAATGACTTCATAGCGCTTTAAAGCGTGATTTCCAGCCAAGCACCTGGAATGCAGTGAGAGCTCCCCATTAGGAAAAAGCAGCGCAGGACAACCTGCCATGAGTGTAAATTCAACCCTGAGTCAATCCGATCTGCTGTATTTTTTCAGAGGCCTGAAGCATTGGTCTTTAAGCACCTGACATGACTGAACCAGTTCTCACTATGGAGACTCAGTCCCACTTCCTGCCAGTGTTGAGGGATAATCCACATATATTTAGAAGGAGAAGAGACCCAGAGAAAGCAAGTCATCCAACCCTATGTTTCCCGAGGAAATAGAAAAACAGGAAGAAGTTTCTTCCTGACCATTGTTGAAACAGAGGCTAGAATTTTGATGTCACTCAAAATTCAATGCTGTTCCCATTACTTGGCTCTTTCAGCAACATCCTCTCTCCTAAATATACAGCCAGCTCCCTGGTTACTGCTGTTTTCTGAACACAGCCCAACATACATGTGTGACTGGCTTCACAGATTAAACCAGCAGAAGTCAGCATGCCAGATTTCTTGGTTATATTACAGAAATTTCCCTTCTCCTGTTTAGCATATAAAGGCACTTTCTCTATTTGATCAGACTCTACAAAATGCAGATTTTCTATAAATGCCCAGAGCTCCAAATAAATCCGATTATATCCAATGGAATATAGGTAGTTTATCTAATGAAAAGCAGGCAAGGAAACTAATGGAAATCAGGAAGCCATTCTAAAAGAAATGAATTGGTCTTGTTTCCTTTGGGTTTGGATTTCAGTAGAGGTGATGTTCAGAAAGCCACCTTGATCTCTCTAAGGCTGCTTCTTGCTGTAAAGTAATAATGGGTGCCCCATCTCTCATTGCCACTCACTCCCCTCAACCTCATTCATCTGCCTGGGTTTTCTCATCCAACCCTCCTCTTAACTGTTACTACTCCACGGAAGCCTCCCTGACCCTTTTTTAGTGAGGCAGAACTTCCTTTGAGACTCTCCCATTTTCCTTCAAAGCACTTACTTCAGTTTGATTTCTATATTATAGCTATATTTGGCAGTTAATGTTTTTTATCTGTTTCCCCAAGATTACAGGCTGGGGGAGAAAAAGAACTGTGTTTCTCTAACACATCACTATTTCTCCAGCACCTAGCTCAGTTTCAGGCATAGAGCTGGTTTCCAATAAACTTGTGGACTGAGTGAAAGAGTAATTGAATTAATGAATATGGATGCTTAAACACATTTTCTTTTCAGCAATAAAAAATTGTGTCTCACAGCAAATTTATTTTTTAAATTAAAAAAATTAACCCATTTTGTTTATATCATGAAATGATGAGTAAAATCACTGAAGGTAAGTAGATATGTAGATACATATATAGATAGGTAGATAGATAGATCCAGCCACAAAATGTTTAGAAAGCCATACATTTTAAGGTAATTTTTATTCTGTGTATTTATCTTTGGAGGTCATATTTATGTATGAAATATTAATAAAAGTTATTTCAAGAGGATTCATTTATTCAGTCAGTCATTCATTCAACATTTCTTTTGTACCTTATGGTGTCAGTGTCAAATTTGGCTGCTAAGAATACCAAAATAAAAAGACTTGCTTCCCATCCTTGGGAGCTCACAGTTTGCTCTTGCCATGGATGAGAAAATCATTAATAACAAGAGTAGTTCATGGAGGTATGTAGAGCTAAGTCCTATAGATACAGGGAGGCAGAGGCCAGAATGTGGAGGAGGAGCCCTCCTTTCAATCCAGAAGAAATGAAGGTCAGATACTTTCAAGAACAGCTGATGCTTAAGAGGGGTCTTGAAACACAAAGGAGGGATGTTCCTTCCACAACAGGAAGTTGTGGGAGGAAGGGTCTTCTAGGCATGGTGAAAGGCATGGAGGATGGGGAAAACTTGGGAAATTCTGTGACCCAGAAGCTATTGGGTATGAATCAATTCCAAGGGTGTGTGTGATGTGGAGAGAGAAGAAAGTGGAAAGGGAACTATATCTGATGGGAATCAGTGTGCTGCTGAGTTAATGATGATATTTACTTGTAAGTTCCCATAGGTCAGGTTTTTTTGAGCATGTAGTACAGATTACAGCTAACTATTTGTAGGCATGAGTGAGCAAAGGCTTAATGACTAGTACTATTTATTGAGCACCTACGACCTGGGCATTATGTCATACAACCCTCACAACAGCTTCCAGGTTACCAGCATTTATTCTATCTTACCAAAACAGAAGCTAAGGCTCAGGTAAGTGACACAAAATTGTTAAGGTCACATAGTAGGTGTGGAACAGGGCCAGAATTAAGTCTTACGTCCACAATGGTTCTGAAGCTCATGTTCCTTTTGCTACTCCCCTGTGGTAATGACTCAGCATCACACTAGGAGTGGTTCTGATTACTCCAGTCTAAATCTGAATACATACTTGCTTCGTTTAATCACCCTGCACAGAGGTTTCTTTTCTGCACAAAGAAGTGTTATTTTAAAACACCCTAAAATAGTTGCTTTGACAATTAAGCTATTGGAACCCCCTAATAAAAGCAAAACAAAAAAAACAGAAAAAAAGATGTTCAATTTTTTTTTTCTTTCAAAACTGGGATCAAACAAAATAAATAATCCATGGAAGATGTGGGGTCCAACTAACCGAACATCTTCCAACTTGAACCTCTCTTTCAAAACTGGTCCACTTTTTTTCATGTTAATTATGTTTGGCATATATAGCAAAGGCCAGGGGGAAAACTTGTAGTATTTAGGGTTATGGAAAGACTCCATATCTCCCATGAAAGGAGGACAGGCCAAACAAACCCATTGAACTATACTTAGATTGTCTTGTTGTCACCTTTGATCTTATTTTCATTTATGACCTTTTGTGCAAGCTCAGCAAACTGATGAGAAACACAATGTGTTAACAAATTTGTTTGATCTTTGTAAGCAAGACTTATATCATAGTTGGTGAAGCTTGCTAGGTTAACTATCTCAGACTTCAGAAATATTTAGTCAGTAATTCTTTTTTTAATTTTATTTACTCATTTATTTATTTATTTTTCATCATATTATGGGGGTACAAATATTGTTAAGGTTACATATATTGCCCTGGCTATCCCCCACCCTGCTGAGTCAGAGCTTCAAGCCTATCCATCCTCCAGGTGGTGGGCATCGCACTCATTATGTAAGTATACACCCATCCCCTCCTCCACCCTCCCACCTGCCTGATACCCGATAAAAGTTTTGTGGGTTTTTTTTGACATTTTGGTTACATTTTATATCTTTGCCTCTCCTTAAGAAGGGTTAGAGGTATGCCCTTCCCCTCCACAATGCTCACCACACCCCTAAGACGTAGGTCTACCCCCTCCCCGGAATCCCTGGTGAACACTACCACCATTTGAGCACCATAGTGTTAATCGGTCAGTACCAATTTGATAGCGAGTACATGTGGAACCCATTTTCCTGATCTTGTGTCACCTCACTTTGTATAATGGGCTTAAGCTTAATCCAGGATAGTATAAGCGGTGCTAGCTCACTGTCATTTCTTAGACTTCTTAGCAAGGGCAATATTCCATTGTGAACGTATACCAAATTTTAATTATCCACTCATGAATTGATGGGCACTTGGGTTGTTTCCATGTCCTTGCAATAGTGAATTGTGCTCATTTATTATACCTGAACTCTGAGTTCCACAGAACTTAGTGGAGATTGGCTCTAGCAAACCTGAGCATAGTTTTTTTTTTTCTCTTGTTTGCTATTAATTATATTATTAAGAACATTTAATGGCTGTTATCACCTCCAGAATTGACAGAGGCAACTCTAGAATTGAAAACAGAGTACACTAAATATGTACTTGTGACCATTTCATCAGTGGATAGGATCAAATTGTCATCAAATGGACAGGTATTTGCACTTCACCTCCTGGTGTTTAAGAGACAATGATAAGAATAAAAGGCAGAAAAACACAAGCCCCACTTTTCCTCAAGGAATTTACAGATAAAACTAGCCTTATACAAGATAGTAATCATTTCTTAAAATCTTACTGGGTGTTAAACATTATATTCAATTTGTTATACTCTGAGTGAGTAGAACATAGAGATTGCTTTGTGTTTGGTAAAAGGGAAAATCATAATTTTTCTTCACAGTAGATAGGAGATTTTAGGCAAGTGTGGTAACTTTCCTGGATGTCTTTCTTATTAAAGGGGAGGTTTTAATTGTACATACTTTATATGATAAAGCTTCTGCAGTGCTGATCACAGCATCTGGTACATAGTAAGAGCTTTATAACTCAGCAGGTATTGCAATTCAGCCTCTACTTGAGCCTGTGATGTGTCATTGGTTAAGAGATCAGAAGACATCAGTCCTATAAGCCACCTCTGGTGTTCAAACTCAGGTTTTAAAAATTCATACAATAGGGATCTTGGCTGGGTCAGAACCAGATTTCGATATGCCCAGAAAGTGAGTCTGGTGATGGCTGATCGCACATTCTGCCTCTCTCAATGCATCTACTGATTTGTATGCGAAGTGGAGAGTGTCCTGAGGTTGGGGATGTGGGATAACATCTTGGACTTTATCCAATTTTGGGGATTCAGACTTTTATAAATATGTCTGCCGACTTCCAAGTTGGTGCTAAAAGGGCCAGGAAGGCAGATTATAAAAGAAACAGAGCCTGATAAATCTTCATAAATTCTTCACCAGTGCCTCAGGGTTGGAAGGGAGCCAAGGGGAGGTGTGCTGCAGGGTGCACAGGACCCACACAGGGTGTGGCAGCTAGCACTTCCATATGGATTTACTCAGCTACTCTGGTGGTGTTTATAAGTAAAGAACAAAGCATGATAGTTAATTTTATGTGTCAAGAAACGTGGTTGGGCCATGGGGTCCCCAGATTAAACATCATTTCTGAGTGTGTCTGTGAGGGTGTATAGGATGAGATTAGCATTTGGATTGGTAGGTTGAGTAAAGTGAATTGCCCTTTCCAATGTGGGTGAGCATGATGCAATTCCTTGAGAGCTGGAATAAAACAGATGAACTGCTGGAGTTCAGTCATGTTATGTCATATCCTCCTGCCCTCAGACTGCATTTATACCATCAGCTCTCCTGGCTCTCAACCTTCAGACTCAGACTGAATTACCCCACTGGTTTTCCTGGGTCTCCAGCTTGCAGATAGCAAATCATTGGACTTCTCAGCCTCTATAATCACATGAGCTCCTCACAATAAATGTGTACATATATAATCTCCTATTGGTTCTGCTTCCCTGGAGAACCCTGAGTAATACATAGGGTATGCTACTAAATGCGGTAATCCTTGGGTAACACACACACTGTGAACATAACACAGGGTAGGAGCTTGTTCCTTCCCACTCTGCACGGTGGCTGAGTGGGGAATGAGAAGCAGAGAAGGCAAGATGAGAAATGGAAATCTGCTTCTGCTTGGGTAGAAATTTCTGCAGATCCATTGATACTGTCATTAGCCAAGTGAGCTCCTCAGGGCAGAGGATGGCAGGGATGCTGAATCAGGGATTTGGAAGTGAAGGCAATACTGAAGGACAAGCAAAAAGCAACAGCACACTATTCACATGCTGGTGCCAGAACTGTCTGCATCTGTGAAAGGACAAACACTACCTTTGTGAAAAAAAAATTATTTATCTAACCATGATAGTAAACACTATGATTTATTGAGCATGTGACATGTGACAATTGCCATGGTATACATTTCGTATAAATCATGTCTAATTCTTACAACTAACAATTCACATATTGTCAATCCCAATTTAAAGATGAGGAAACCACAATTTAGGGAGAAGACATAACTCTTTACCTATCATATCACTAGGACTCAAATAAAGATCCAATGTGTCCTGTGTTCTCACCCTTTCCACTCTGATATGGCAGGTGGAAGATGATAATGGGCTGCTTGGGGAGGTACCCCATGCTTCACAGACATTTCCTGGCTGCCATAGTTCTCCTTGATCTGATTCTTTCTTGCGTACAAGAAAGAAATACCAGTGAGCTCATGAGACAATTTGACGTCGGGGAGTCTGTTTGCTCTGGCCTATAATGCTGGAAATGAAACAGTGGTCTGGATAAGCCAGTGGCTGATATTGCCTGTGTGAATAAGATGTGACTGATAGGCAAGATGGCCCACTAAATCAGCCAACCAGACAGCAAGCCCTTCATGTTAATCATGACTAAATGGGAGCCCTGCTCTTCTAATACAGATTTAGAGATATATGAATTAGAGGCAGGCTGGTTGCATTCAAGAGTAATTAATGAATGAGAAAATGAGCTATTTGTCTCAGTCTAGTATAGCATCCCTGCCACTTCCAAGACAGTGTAATGATTGGAAATAGCCCAGAAATATAGATGTTATGACTCCTAGTTCAGCAAGATCGAGAAGGCTAGGAAGTAGTAGAGCTGGACTCAGAATTTCAAACCCAACGTCTATTTCACCATATCACTATATAGCAGCAAGAGTAGTGATATAAGAGCAACAATAAAAATAGTAATCATAACAGGAAGATGAGAAGGAGAAGGAGAAGAGAGAAGAGGAAGAATAGGATCAAAAGAAGCTCTGACTACCACTTAATGAGCACTTTCTATATGCACTGGGCTAAGCCCTTTCTGTACATAGTCCCATTTAATCCTCACAGGAGTGCTGAGAAGTAGCCATTTTAATCCCTATCACTGGAGGAAGAACTTGACTCTGGGAGGTTATATGATTGTCCAAAGTCACCCAGCAAGTGAGTGGAGAGCCAGGATTTGAAACGTAAAACTGGAATATGCTAGGCCGCGGATCCTCTAATGCTAACCTCTTTGTCTGAAAGATCACAGCCCCTGCCTTCCGTGTGCTGCAATCCAGTGTGGAAAGGTTCTCCCTCCATTACATTCTCAAGTGATGGTGTTCCTGAAGCATTCCTGGAGCTTCTCAAGACCATTTTTTCATCTATAAAATGGAGATAATATATGATCTGCCCATTGCATTTGGTTGCGGATAATATCCATTACATTACACAAAGGTGAGGCTGCTTCATTATTGTTGTATTAACATCTGTAGCATTACTTTCTTTATTCCTATTGGTACACATCCCCTGCTGAGCCAAGGCTAGAATTGAGTGGCAGTGCCCAAATACCACCCCTATCCCAACGTTCCTCTTCTCAGGGAACTAGAGTGCTACCGTGTTTCCCCAAAAATAAGACAGGGTCTTATATTTATTTTTCCTCAAGAAGACACCCTAGGGCTTATTTTCAGGGGATGTGTGGTTTTTTTTTTTAAGTATGGTATAACAATCTACATTTATTCAAATATGGTTAAGCCATCTTCTTCTGGAACATCATCATAACTCTCCAAACGCTGAATTCCATCCTGAATTTCCTGCGACTCTATTTCCTTTAGAACCATTGGCCCCAATCTCTCATGTCGAGCAATAGAACTCTCATGGGGCAGATGAGAAGGGCTGCTTGTCTTCTTTACTGCTCCGCCATGAAATGCATGGGTTGTGCAGATATGCTGCGTAGCCATGCCCATCACTAGGTCTTATTTTCGGGGTAGGGCTTATATTGTGCTTAGAAATCCTGCTAGGGTTTATTTTATAGGTAGGTCTTATTTTCGGGGAAACACAGTACTATCACTCGCACTTATCTCAGTTTAGGTAGTTGAACAATGTGGCAGCCCCATATGACACGTGTACTGTGGAAACACTGGCCTACTGTGTGCACCTTGAGGAGGTTCACCTGCTGACACTGAGCAGGTGAGCAGGTGAATGTGCCTCTGTATGGGTGCTTCCCCACTCTTCGTCACTTCATACTGCATTTATTCCTTTAATGAAAATATTCTACCAGCCAGTAAGTACCTAAAAAATGTACCAGTGTCCTTCATGAGACAGAGAGAGACAGAGAGAGAGAGAGAGAATGAGGGAGGAAGAGAGAGATATGATGAAGGTAGAACCAGCAAGACTTACAGGAAGGTGGTGGTTTGTCCATGTCACTGACCAACTAAAGGAACTATGATGACCTAGCAAGTGGGGACTATGTCAGTGTTGCCCATTACTTCATAATTAGTGCCTGGCATAGTACCTGGCATCAAAAGTGTGGCGAGAGTCCTTAATAAATACCTGATGAACCCATGAATCAGCATAAGAGTAGTCAACACTTAGGGAGTATGTTCAATGGGAAAGGCAGTGTGCTAAGCATTTTACATGTGGTTGCTTATTTAATTCTTTATATTGTCATTTTTCCATTTTGCAGATCAAGAGGTGGAAATTTAAATAGGTCAAGTAACTTAGTTAAGGTCACATAGCTAATGTTAGAAAGAGATTTAAATCAAGGCCGAGTGACTCTAGTTTGGGCTTTTAACCACTCTGCTATACCACTTCTTTAGTCCAACTCTCTATAACTTTATAGAGGAAAGAGAGAACTAAAAACATGTGACTCACTTGGGAAACTTCACTGCTTCAAATAATGCCTATGTGTAGGTGTTTCCTGGAATTGCAGAAATATATGCCATGAAAAGGGAGAAAGAAGAAAAGCATAGCTCCAAAGAGAAATAAATAGGAAAACTTTTCCTTGAAATGAATGGGTGCATTGCTGAGTTTTCTAAGTTATCAGAGGCTTTGGCAAATGGAAAGGAAAGTCTGCAAGGAGCCTTGGAGGAGAAGAAGTCAGATCCCAGAAGTTTCAAAGATGATTCATTACTTGTACAAACCAAAAGGGATGTCAGAAAGTGCCCACAGGGATTAGGCTGTGGGAACACTGATTCCAAGACCACTCGGCTGACTCAGAGAGAGACATTTTTGCAGCTATTCAAGGCTAAGGATGAGTGAGTACAGTGAAAGCTTTAAGAGCAGGGTCATGTATGATGTATTCAGGAGGGGGGAAAAAGGCCAAGAACAGCAAGTTTCACTTGGTTCTAATTCCACTCTATGGTCCAGGAAGAATGACTGTTTCCATATAATGTAGAAATAAAATGGTTGTTAGAGACAGTATAGCTAGATGGAGGTTGTGAGATTATGTTTCACACAGGAAAACTTTGAAACATGGACAAGGGGACTTAAAAATCATGTGCAACTGGGGTGGTAGAAATGGAAAGAAGAGAAGAATGATTGTCTAAATTATTCAATTTCTTATTTGTAACCTGAAGATATCTCATTCCTTCAGGGCCCAGTTAAATCTCTGAGTCCCTCCATGAAGACTTTTCTGACCCACTCAACATACGGTGTCACCCAGCTCCTCTGACTCCAGTCACACTAAGAACCTGTATCTCTAATTGAGCATTTAGTGCAAATTGCACTATGTTATGTGTTAATATTTGACATGAGTGTGGTTCTCCTTCCTCCCCTACCAATTAGTTGTGATGCTTTAAGGATGGGAGTTATGTCTTACATATTTCTCCTTATTGTATAATAAGGGAAGAATGGCTTTTTGCTAAATGAGCAAATAATCTTGATTCACACAGAGCTCTCAAATATTGTTCTGCCGTATTGTTGCATAATTTTGAGCAAGTGAGAAACAGCTAACATTTGCAGAAAGAGCTAACATTTCTCTACAATGTGACTGTGTGTCTATGCTCAATATCATTGTTTAGAAAACTATGGACTCAAAGCACCAATTCTAGGCTGAGCACAATTTGTCTGGACCTCAACCATGGCCAGGGGATGAGATGTCATTGCATGCTGGATATAGTATTTCAAACTGAGAGGGCCGTCATAAAACACCATGTTAGGTAAGAGCTGAATCACACCTCAGGAAGATTAAAAACGTTAATCTACATTCAAAGGACATAGACATATCAGAGAGAAGGAATCTTGGCTAGACCAAGAGGAAATGCAAAGAGAGAGCCTGGGACAATGCCCTGAACCTAAGAATTTTGTAGCACCGACTTTTTGAGTGAAAGCAGAAATAAGTCCTCCACTCTGGGTGCATCCTATTTGTATTCTCATCTACTGGGGAGCTTCAGCTCCATCACCTGTCAAAGAGAATAAGGGAGAATATCTGCCTCACCAGATTGCTACGAGAATTAAGTAAGGTAACATAGGTGGCATCGCTGAACACAGCCTGAGTCTCTTTCCTTTGCTCACCACCTAATACTTTATGCTCAAAACATGCTCATTGATACATAAATATGTGAATAAAGGAGCTAATGAATCCTTGCTGGAGTCTCAGACACTGTCTACTGACTTCTGCCTTAAAATTCCTTTCCCAAGATTGTAGGTTTAGGAATTGATGCATTTTGTAATAGCCTATCAATAAAGAGAGGTTAATATTTTGCTCTTCCATGCTCTGGTGACTGAGATTTAGGAAAAGATGGCAAAAGCATCCTTAAAGAGTCAGACTTGTCATTGAGGCCAGACAGGGCTGCAGTGCAGTGTCCTCATCAGAGCTCACTGTAACCTCAAACTCCTGGGCTCAAGAGATCCTCCTGCCTCAGCCTCCAGAGTAGCTGGGACTACAGCATCTGGCTAATTTTTTAAAATTTTGTAGAGATGGGGTCTCACTGTATTGTCCTGGGTGGTCTCAAACTCCTGGTCTCAAGCCATCCTCCAAGCTTGTCCTTTTAAAGTACTGAAATTACAGGTGTGAGCTACCATGCCGGACCTACAATGGGTATTTCTTTGGCAGGAAGGGTCTGACCTTACCCAGATTGGTAAACAGAGGAATGATATAAATAAAGTGTAAAAATTGTTTTGGTCCATGCATAAAATTATGCATAATTTTATGCATGGACCAAAACAATTTTTACACTTTATTTATTTCAATATTTTTATTTATTTCAATTTTTTTCACTTTATTTTCAATATGTGAATGGATATTGTGAGGCAATTAAGGGCAACTTATCTCACAATTAGAAAGATCAGAAGTAAAAATTGAAAATCTATAGAGGGGTCTTTGTTTAGTGCCAGTGGTGGCTAATTTAATGGCTTCTAGACTGCAAGCTTTCCATCATGTCGACGTAACAGAGAAGGACATTTGTGCAGATAAAGAACTGTGAAGACATTTCTTTCTGAATTGAAACAGTGAATGAATGGAGAAAGCTATGCCTTGGATCAGACTTTTAATTTTGATCATTGTGTTCTCTTTTAGAAGCAAATGACCTTGAAAGACCTACATCACTAAGAAGGAGACATAAGCACCATATTTAAGGCTACGAAGATTAGACTATAATGTAGGATGCAGATTTAAGTAGAAATTTAACCATGCACTTTGTTTCCAATTAGGATAGTTATTGTTTTAATTAGGGTTCTGGTTAGAGAGTTTCATAAGGGCTGGTGTCCTCTGTGGGTTCTACATGATTGAAATTCCTTCCAAGGACTTCCCCACTTAGTAACTAAGACACCCAGGCTAAGTCACAAATTAAAAGAAGAGAGAATTAGACCAGGCCCTGGAAGCAGGAGCAATAATGGGGCCAGGAGTCCATGCAGGACCAATGCTGAAGGTGACGTGAGTAGAGGATTCCAGGAACCAAGGGGATTTGGCAAAGAGGCTCAGCCAATGTAGATGGTATGAGCTACATTGTGTCTCCCATGCCCCAGATTTATTTGTTGAAGCCCTGTTAACATCACTGTATTTAGAGATAGACCCTTTAAGGAATAATTAAGGTTAAATGAGGCTGGGCGCGGTGGCTCACACCTGTAATCCTAGCACTCTGGGAGGCCTAGGTGGGCGGATTGCTCAAGGTCAGGAGTTCAAAACCAGCCTGAGCAGTAGTGAGAACCCATCTCTACTATAAATAGAATGAAGTTAATTGGCCAGCTAATATATATAGAAAAAATTAGCCGGGCATGGTGGCGCATGCCTGTAGTGCCAGCTACACGGGAGGCTGAGACAGTAGGATTGCTTGAGCCCAGGAGTTTGAGGTTGCTGTGAGCTAGGATGATGCCACGGCACTCACTGTAGCCTGGGCAACAAAGCAAGACTCTGTCTCAAAAAAAAAAAGGTTAAATGAAGTCATAAGCGTGGGGCCCTAATCCTGTAGGACTGTCATCATTGTGAGAAGAGGAAGAGACACCAGAGACCCCTTTCTCTACTGCATACAGATGAAAGGCCATGTAAGGGTGGGACAAGGTGGGCATCTGCAAGCCAGCAAGAAGGCCCTCACCACAAATCAATCCTGAAGGCACCTTGATTTTAAACTTCCAGTCTCCAGAACACTGAGAAAATACATGCTGCTGTTTAAGCTGCCCAGTCTGTGGTATTCTGTTATGGTAGCCTTAGCAGACTGATGCACTAGCTCTCTCAGAATGCTAGGAGGCATGGATTAGGTATCAAATGTAATAATCCAATGTGGGCTGTCCATGTAGTGTGGCCTGGACTCTGGGTAGAGTTCTGTGGAGGGAGGAGAGGGACAGAAATGAGTCTAGGTGGCCTCTGCATCTCGGCATTCCAAGAGCCCCTAAGTTGTGGGGTAGTATGGGGGCATGCCAAAACACACCAGTAATCAAGACAGCAGAATAAATAGATATCATGGAAAAGGCTTTGACATAGTGCTATGAAGTTTCTAAGAAAGAAGGTACCCCTTTTAATAGGAGTATTAGCAAAGGATCTGTAGAGAAAATTGCATTCAAAACTTCCATGCCATTCTTTATAATGCCAGGATGCCTCAAAGCTGGGTTTCCACATATTTACCTAAAATATATGATTTATGCATGTATATTTTTAATTCATTTTTTATTGGGGTATAATTTACATACTGTATGTATCAATGAATTTTTGCATGTATGTATCCTCATATAACTACTGACCAGAATAGATATAGAATATTTGCAGCACCCAGAAAAATACTTCATAGCCCTCCCAAGGGCTATGACCTCGATCATCATAGATTAGTTTTGAATTTCATTTTGTGTCATATTTTGCAGTATAATTTTATGTCTGTGACATTCAACTATGCTTCTGGTTATCACAGTAGCTTGTTTTTTATTCTTACACTATTTTCCATTTTGTGCACATATGTGTGTGTGCGTGTGTGTGTGTGTGTGTGCACATCACATTCATTCTACATTTGATGGAAATACAAGTTGTTTATACTTTGGGACTATTATGAATAAAGTAAGGTACAAAAATTCTTTTGGCAGAAATGAATTTATCTTTTAGTGAAACACATACACATCTATACACACACACACATATCACCAAGGAAGCTGGTCATAAGGTTCATGCATGTTTATCTTTAGTAGAAACTGCCAATACATTTTCAAACTGATTGCACATATTTTTATAATCTCACTCTCAGTGCATAAATACTCCAGTTGCTCCATATCTTTAGCAATGTTTGATATTATCAGTATAATTTTGGCCATTCTGGAGTAGGTGAAAAAGTATTTTGAATATTGAATAGTTAGTATATTTGATACATTTCTTATATATTATGATAGATACGGTTTCAAGCATTTAATAGGATTTATATATTTTTCCAGTCTTCCTATGTTGGGGATATTTTAAGGATATTTTCAAGCAAATTTGTCAATAGATGTTTTGGCCTTAAATTGCTAAAATTATTCTGTGATATTCAAAAGTCATCCAAAAAGGGGAAAGTCCTTAAGAAGACTGAAAAAATTCTCAAGAGACTTTAGCCTGTGTTTGTGGAGCACTATTCATGTGATATATTTGAATTTTAGGTAAATATAACATTATATAAATTGCTCATTTGCTGGGCCTTTAATATCCAAACACATACCCCACAACAACAACAAAAAATGTGTGTTGAATTAATTGCCTTAGGAGTATTGTTTTTTGGCAGAATATTGCACTTCTGCAATTGAAATGAATTTTAAATGAAATTGGGAGGATGGGTTAAATTAAGGCACTCAGTAAAAGGCTGGGTTTTCCATTTTGTCCTCCCAAGTATCTCAGGAGATAAATACTAGCTGATTACCAATGAGTAGAGTCTCTCCCAGACTGGGATTTTAAGGATTGATTAATATGTCTCAGAAAGCCAAATCAAATACCATGGCAATGGCTTATGGAGAAAAAAATGTTCCCTGGCCAATTTTCCACCAGTTGCTAAGTTGATGTTGCCTCTTCGAATATTGTTTTTTCTATAAATTGGTGCAGTTAAGACATCCATACAAGTGTCCCCATGTTCATAAAATACACAAATGTTGCTGAGCCCTGACTATAAACCAAGCATGAGGCTGGGTCCAGGAGCCAGATGAAAGAGACCTGGCTCAGACCTCCAACAGCTCACATTCCAGGACAGATTGTGAGCCAAGCAGTGTGACATAGAACGAGCATGAGGGTGTGCAGGGGGGGCTTGGAGGAGCTGGAAAAATCTTTGCCTTTAGAATCAGAATCACTGTGATGTGACTTTCAACTTGCCTACTTTACAAGCTGAATGAATGTCCTGCACCAAGTTATTTAGCCCCTTTAAAATTTATTTTTATTTGCTTCAAAGCAGTGGTGAGGAGACTTAGGAATGTCACATAGAAAGCACTGGCACAGGGAAGCCACCCGATGCACAGTTGTTCATATTTTCACGTCCAGATGGGACGACTCGGGGCTGGCCATGGCTTGCACGGGGCGCAGCTCCTTCCTTCCTTCCACTGTCAAGGGGAGCTTTACAGCCACTCAATCCTCTGACATTTTTATTTCACCACTGAGATTTCCTGACTTTCCAGGAAATTGGATGTGGGTTTTGAATGATCCTATAAAACACTGGACCTTCTTAGGTGGCTTTCAAAGAAGAAGGAAATTACAGGAAGCCAGAAAAAAATCAAAAAGACATGGACTTTGAGCCATTCTCAACTCCTACTGTTGTCTCAAACTGGGCTGGATTTCCTGATAGCAGATGACACTCCCAGAAACAAGGGTTGTCCTGTGGAATGGGCACATCTGAGGTAGCATGGTGGTAGTAAAACAAGGCCATGGGAAAACAGGGCCTGGAGCCACAGGAAGTGTCAGTTCAAAACTTGAAATCAGAATCAAAACCTATATTTTTCCTGATTTCACATTTGAAGCACAGATCATTGTCTTCTAACCTGGTGTTATTTGGAGCTGTGTGGTTGGCTGAATAATGTCCCTACCCCTGCTTCAAGGATGTCCATGCCATAGTGTCTGGAACTTATGAATATGTTAGGTTACATGGAAAAGAGAAATTAAATGCAGATGGAATTAAGGTTACCAATCAGCTGACCTTAAGATTATCCTTGATTGTATAAATATATCCAACATAATGACAGAGGTACTTAAAGGTGTGAGAGGGAAACAGAAAAGAAAATCAGAGGGGGAGGTGACTACGGGAGGCACAGACAGGTTCGATGTTGCTGACTTGGAAGATGTAAAGGACCTACAAGCCAAGGAATGTAGGCAGTGTCTAGAAGCCGGAAAAGGCAAGAAATTGGATTCTCCCTGAGAGCCTTCAGAAAGGAATCCACTGCTGCCTTCTGTGATTTTAGCCCAATGAGTCTCATTTCCCACTTCTGACTTCCAGAACTGTAAGATAACACAGAGTGTTGCTTTAAGCCATTAATTTTTCTGATGATTTGTTACAGCAGCCATAGGAAACAAACACACAGCTGGGACCACAGACTGGAGCAAGATGCTGTAATTTACTGCACCCTAAACTGATCTCATTTGTAAATTATTCACCAACTTGGAAATTATACCCAAGCTTGGTCAGTGCTTTCCCTAACCAAGGGCCCAAACAACAAAATCATCTCCCATATTTACTATTGCTTATTAAAATATATTTCATTATTAATAATATAACTATGATTAATTTATAAAAAGTAATATTAATAATAGCAAAAGCTGCTATTTGTCAGCCATTTGCTAATTTGCCACGCCCAATGTGTTATTACTTTACCAGCATTATTTCATTTAGTCCTCAAAATAACCCTAGGAGCTAGATGAAATTTTGTCTCTGTTTTGTAGATAAGGATTCTTACATGCACGAAGTCATGAGAAAAATGAGAAATGGGATACAAGTATGTCTAACTCTTAAGCTGTACTCACTTTCAACTTTTATACTCTTAAAACAAATGCATATATCAATGTTCAAAATATTTAAGCCAGGAAATGCACTACATCTGAAGAATTTCTCATGCTGAGACAAAAAAAAAATTGCTTGTATTCAGATCTAGGTAAAGTGAAACCTTGGTATAAAACATTCATTTTTTATGAGAAAAAACAGATTATTTTTTATTAGGCAATAATTACTGTAAAAAAATCTTTTGAAAACAAGTATCTCTAAATGAATGTAAAGTGTATTTTTTATTTCCAAAATGTTCATTTAAAGTGGAACATCTGAGAAATTGGTATAATATTGCCTTTCTATAAATCAAGGTGTCAGCCAGGATGAAATTGGGCAATGGATATGAAAAATGCTTTGTAAACTATTCAGTGTTTTTTGCATGTATTTTTTTCTTTCTATTTTTCATAAAACACTAAATTGGAATAGCAGGCATTTTTGTAGCCCTTGAAATGTTTGAAGTTCTTGAAAGTATACTTTCTCATTAATTAATTTATTAGCCAATTAATTAAATTCCTAAAGATGGGCTGGGCAGGCATCTTCATAAATAAAGAATGGGGGCTTTGAGTTTAGTTTCCTTTGAAAGATTCTTACCAAAGGCAGCTACGTGCCACTACCATGTGAAACACAGAACACTAGAAATGGATGAGACATGGATTCTTCCCCCAGGAGCTCACCGTCTATTGGGAATAAGTAGAGCACAGATAATTCCAATATGATGGAGTAAATGATAGTATTAAATGACTTTGCCCAGTGCCACACAGATAGAATTATCCCCAATTTCCTGGCTTCTAATCTAATCTCAGTCTCTCTCTCTCTCTCTCTCTTCCTCTGCTCTCTGAGCTCCCCCCCCCACACACACACTCTTCAGGCCTTTCTTTCCTTCTTCTGATCATCTTCCTTCTGTGCACCCAAAAGAGTCAAGTATCTCTCTGTGTCTTCTCACAACTCACTAGATTGAAGTGTACCCTGGACAGGGAGAGTTCTTGGTTCTTCTCTACAGATGCCCTCCAATTGAATCGTCTTACTTATGATTGTAAAAGCAATTATAAGTAATGACAAAAATGAGTAGAGATGGAGCTGAGACTTATATTCTTCTCTGCACCTGTCAGCGTGCAGAGTTTGCAAGTTAGCGAAGTTAGCAAGCCTTTGGTCCATATAAGCTCATTCATTCATTCATTCATTTAGTAAATAGTTATTTAATATATACTGCGTTCCAGGTAATATGCTAAGGTCTAATGCTATAGAAATAACACCGCTAATTTTAATAGCTATTGTCTAGAATGTATTTATTATTCATGAAGCATTCTTGTAAATATTTTGCATGAGTTAATTGACTTTATTCTGATGAGAAACACACTGCTATTACTGTCATTATACAGATAAGGGAACTGAAAGAGAGGTTAGATTATTTGCACAAGGCACAATTGGTAAGCGTATGGGCCACAATTCAAGCCCTAGAGCCTGGCCTGATCCTGCACACTGAACTACTATACCAATCCCTGATTTTGAGACTATTTGTGTAACTTGGTGAGTTCCAGTGTACAATCTGTGGCCCATTGGTTGGGTATCAAAAATAGTTTTGATATATCGGAAATGAATCTGAGTCTTTGTTATCACAGAGTTCTTAATCTATTATCAAATGACAGCAGGGGAAGAAGTGAGTTGCAAGGTATTTTTCCCCTCACAAAATGAGATCCAAATGAGTAAAACTGGTTGATAGAGGTAGTGATAACAGTAAGAGCTATCGCTAATACACTGTCTTAAGTGCTCTGATAGAGATATGGGGGAACTTGGAGAGGATTTCTGGAGCTAGTGTGAGAAGATGACCTGTGGACAGAGATTTTAAGGATTTGTAGGAGCTAGTCTAGCTTGACTTGACGGGAAGTAGTTGAATGGGAAGGGTATTTCAGGAGAGGGAACAGCATATGCAAATACAAGCAAGACATGAGACAGCACAACAAGATCAGAGATCTTCTTTCAGTTTTTAGTTCAATGTTGCTAAAATTTTAAGTGGGAACAGAAAAGAGTAAGAATGAAGCTGGAAGGATAGTAATGGTCACATAGTGCAGAGGAAGTATTAATAATAGCTGAAGTTGTAATCAGCATAAAGTTAAAACCTCTACTCTTTGTGTAGCATTTATTATAAGGGGGGGTGAGGCAAGGGAAGAAGAAATACAGATTTCTCAGAGGTCATGGGGGTCTGTGGGTACCCTTGGAAATTAGTGCTATTATTCAGCAGTTTCTTAATTGAACCAAAAAGTCGTTGCCTACTCCCAGCTGAAGTCTGGGAGATTGTGTGTGTTTAGTATTTTAAACTATAACAACTCAAGAAATTATACTAAAAAGTCTTTTCTATTAGATCCTATTTTTTTAAAAGTATGCTCTAAATTTTTACAGATTATTATGCAATAGCTTACACTGATTAACACTGTCCTTGGAACCATATTTATTGGTCACTTACTATGAGCCAGGCACTGTGCTCAGTGTTTTGTGTACAGTCTCACATTTATGACTCAAGTGATGCATGTGGCATTATCTGAAGAAAGTGAGATCATCCCAATTTTAAAGATCAGAAACCTTAGACTCAAAAGAATAATGATGTTCGGCCTAGGCAAAGAGTTTATGGAGAAGTCCCCAAAGGCAATCACAGCAGCAACAAAAATAAATAAATAGGACATGATCAAACTAAAAAGTTTCTGCACAGTCAAAGAAATAGTCATGAAAGTAAACAGACAACCTACAGAATGGGAGAAAATTTTTGCATCCTACACATCTAATAAAGGGCTGATAACTAGAATATACTTAGAACTCATGAAAATCAGGAAGAAAAAATCAAATAACCCTATTAAAAAGTGGGCAAAGGACTTGAACAGAAACTTTTCTAAAGAAGACAGAAGAATGGCCAACAAACATATGAAAAAATGCTCAACATCTCTAATCATCAGGGAAATGCAAATCAAAACCACAATGAGATATCACTTAACTCCAGTGAGAATGGCCTTTATCAAAAACTCTCCAAACAATAAATGCTGGCGTGGTTGCGGAGAGAGAGGAACACTCCTACACTGCTGGTGGGACTGCAAACTAGTTCAACCTCTGTGGAAAGCAATATGGAGATATCTTAAAGCGATACAAGTGAATCTACCATTTGATCCAGCAATCCCATTGCTGGGCATCTACCCAAATGATCCAATGACACTCTACAAAAAAGACACCTGCACTCGAATGTTTATAGCAGCACAATTCATAATTGCAAGGCTGTGGAAACAGCCCAAGTGCCCATCAATCCAAGAATGGATTAATAAAATGTGGTATATGTATACCATGGAGTACTATTCAGCTCTAAGAAACAATGGTGATATAGCACATCTTATATTTTCCTGGTTAGAGCTGGAACCCATACTACTAAGTGAAGTTTCCCAA
Source organism: Microcebus murinus (assembly GCF_040939455.1). Lineage (NCBI taxonomy): Eukaryota > Metazoa > Chordata > Mammalia > Primates > Cheirogaleidae > Microcebus > Microcebus murinus. The sequence goes on along the minus strand of NC_134110.1, from coordinate 38,238,967 downwards.
GAATGGAAAAACAAGCACCACATATACTCACCAGCAAACTGGTATTAACTGAGCAGCACCTAAGTGGACACATAGGTACTACAGTAATAGGGTATTGGGCAGGTGGGAGGGGGGAGGGGGGCGGGTATATACATACATAATGAGTGAGATGTGCACCATCTGGGGGTGGTCATGATGGAAACTCAGACTTTTGGGGGGAGGAGGGGAAAGGGCATTTATTGAAACCTTAAAATCTGTACCTCCATAATATGCCAAAATAAAAAAAAAAAAAAGAATAATGATGTTGAGCACCATTTCATACTCTCATTGGCTATTAATTTATTCTCTTTTTAGATATGCCTACTAAGTCTTTTATATATTTTGTTAAATTTTGTTAAAATTATTTCATGTTCTTATTAATGTGTAGTTTTTAAAAAATATATATATTCAGGTTAATTAATATGACTTTTTGCATTATAATTTTTATAATGTCCAATTTATCAATATTAAAAAATGTACAGCCAGTGCATTTTGTGCTCTTTAAGCAATCTTTGCCAACAGTGAGATTATGATGATAATTCTCTAATGTTTATATTTCACTCTAGAAACTTTAGGACTTTACTTATTACATTTAAGTCTATGACCCATTTCAAATTAATTGTGTTAGATGGTATAGGTGGGAGATTTTATTAGTTTCCTAGGGTAACGTAACAAATTACTACAAACTAAGTGTCTTCAAACAATAGAAATTTATTTTCTCAGAGTTCTGGAAGCCAGAAATTCACAAACAAGGTGTGGCAGGACCACACTACCCCCAAAGGAACTAGGGCAGAATCCTTTACTGTCATTTCTAGTTTCCTGATAGCCCCAGGCCTTCTTTGGCTTCTAGTGGCAAACTCCAATTTCTGCCTCTCTCTGTACCTGGCTGTCTCTTCCATGTCCTCCCTTTGATTTCTCTTATAATGACACTTGCCATCCAAGATGATCTTATCTCAAGACACTTAATTTCATGTACAGAAAAAAAAAATCCTTCCCAAATAAGGTCACATTCAGAAGTTTTAGGTGGACATATCTTTTGGGGTCCCATCAATCAACCTACTACAGAGGTTAAATTTCCTCTTTAACAAAAATGAATATACAATTTCTCTGACATCATTTATTGAAAATATCATTTTCCAATTGAATTTCATCCATACTATTGTTGAGAATCTACTGACTGAATATTTGCGAGTATATTTCTTGACTCTTCTTTCCTTATTCTAGTAATCTAATGGCCTATCCCTAACAATTACTCACTTTTAAAAATTGTTAATATTATTTATTTGTGTGTTTGTTTGTTTTTATTTAAGCATGTTACAAGGCACAACTGTTTAGTTTACATATATTGCCTTTGCCCACCTGAATCCGAGCTTTAAGCATGTCCATCCCCCAGACGGTGCACACTACACCCATTAGACATGAATATACCCATCCCCTCCTTCTCCCTCTCACCTGCCTGAAACCCGATGAACATTGCTACTATACGTGTATGAGTGTTGATCGGTTAATAATAATTTAATGGTGAGTACATGTGGTATGTATTTTTCCATTCTCGTGATGCTTCACTTAGTAGAATAGGCTCCAACTCTAGCCAGGATAATATAAGACATGCTAGATCACCACTGGATAGCCATTGCTTTTTGTAGCTGAGTAGAACTCCATGGTATACATATACCACATTTTATTAATCCACTTATGTATTGATGGGCACTTGGGTTGTTTTCACATCTTCACAATTGTGAATCGTGCTTCTATAAACATTCTAGTGCAGATGTCTTTTTTTCCTTTGGGTGATGCCCAGTAATGGGCTTGCTGAATCAAATTGTAGTTTTTCTTTTAGCTCTTTGAAGTATCTCCATATTACTTTCCACAAATGTTGTACTGGTTTGTAGTCCAACCAGCAGTGTAAGAGTGTTCCTATCTCTCCACATCCATGCCAACATTTATTATTTTGGGACTTTTTGATAAAATCCATTTACACTAGAGGTAAGTGATATCTCATCATGGTTTTGATTTGCATTTCACTGATATTTAGAGATGTTGAGCATTTTTTCATGTTTGTTAGCCTTTAGTCTGTCTTCCTTTGAAAAGTTTCTGTTCATGTCCTTTGCCCATTTTTAATTGTTTGATTTTGTTCTTGCTTATTTTCCTAAGTTCCATATAGATTCCAGTTGTCAGCCTTTTATTGAATATGTAGCATGTAAATATTTTCTTTCATTCAATAGGCTGTCTGTTTGTTCTTGTGAGAGTTTCATTGGCTGTGCAGAAGCCTTTTAATTTGATCAGGTCCCATTTATTTATTTTTGTTGTTGCTGTGATTGCCTTTGGGGTCTTATTCATAAATTCTTGCCTAGGCCAATGTTTGTAAGAGTTTTTCCAACATTTCCTTCTAGAATTCTTATAGTTTCATTCCTATGTTTAAGTCTATTATATACTGAGTTGACTTTTCTGAGAGGTGAGGTGTACAGATCCTTTATCAGTCTTCTACATGTGGCTACACAATTTTCCCAGTAACATTTATTGGATTCTTTTCCCCAGTGTATGTGCTTGTCTGCTTCGTCAAAGATTAGATGGCTATATGAGGATAGTTTTATATCTGGGTTCTCAGTTCTGTTCCATTGGTCTATGTCTCTATTCTTGTGCCAGTACCATGAGTAAACAGGTAGAAAACTATGCCATGCTCATGGAGTGGCAGAATCAACATTGTTAAAATGTCTATACTATGCAAAGTGATCTATAGATTCATTGCAATCCCCATAAAAATACCAACATCAGTTTTTGCAGATCTAGCAAAAATAGTTATACGCTTCGTATAGAATCAGATAAGACCCCATGCAGCAAAAGCAATCTAAAGCAAAAAGAATAAATTGAGAGGCATCAATATATCAGATTTCAAGCTATACTACAAGGCTATAGTTAGTAAAAATTATTATGTATTTATAGCAAACCTTGAAATCTGATAGTTTATGTTCTCTATCTGTGGTTTCACCCCCCCACACACACACAGAATGTCTTGCTATTTTACGTCCTTTGAATTTCCAACTTGTCATTTTCTGACATTCTTCTTTCCCCCTAGCCCATGTCAAAAAATAAAAGAAGAAGAAGTTGGGGATTAAATTGGAATTGCATTAAATCTAAAAATATATTTTGAGAGAATTTACACCTTAACAATTCTAAGTTTCTAAATACTTAAAAATGGTTTATCTCTCCACTTAATTAGACTTTCCCTAATTTTTTCCAGGAATTTTTATTATTTTGTAATGTAGTATAAAAGCCTTGAACATTTTCATTGAATACATTTTTAAATATTTTATGATTTTTTATACTATAGTAAATGACTTTTTATAATTTTGTTGTCTAATTGTTGCTAATATAGAAAAATATAGTTGATATTTGTACACAAACCTTTCATCCAGCAACATTCCTAAATTCGTTTATTAATTCTAATCTTTTGTAGATTCTTTTGAATTTGCTAAATAGTCATGTAAAGTGTATATGTGTTTTGTGTGAATAAAGGCAATTTTACTTCATTTTTTCCCAATCAGTGTGCTCTTTATTTTTTTATCTTGCATTAATGCAATGGCTAGGCTTTTCCATATAATGTTAAACAGAGGTAGTGATAATAGAAATTTTTATCATGTTCCCAGTATTAGGGTAAATGTGTTCAGTTTTCTATTACAAAGTATGTTGTGAGGGTATTGTTTTGTTTTGTTTTGTAGTTACACTATGTCAGATAAAGAAAGCTTTCTTCCATCTCTAGTTTCCTGAGAATTTTATCTTGAAAAGAGTGTAAAATTTTATCAAATATTTTTCTGTGTATATTCATATCAGGTGTTTTATCCTCTTTTATTTTGATAATGTGATCAGTTACCTTGATTAATTTTTTGAAGGTAAATCTACATTGTGATCACAGAATAAGTCCAACTTGGTCACAGTATCATATATTTTTTTCTGTATCTCTAAATTTGAATTGATAACATTTTATTTAGAATTTATATGTTTATGAGAAATGTAGGTCTGTATTTTTTTGTCATATTCCTTTCTGCTTTTGGTATTTGTTAGGGTTATGCCATCTTCATAAAATGGGCTGGGGCATTTTCTTGTTTTTTATTTTCTGAAAGAGTTTGTGCAAGACTAATGTTATTTCTCTTATAAATGCTTGTAAAAGTATAATATAACAATGAAATAATTTGGGACTGACAATTTTCTCCTTGATTTGGTCTGCTAGCTTGCTTTGTTTTTTTTATTCCAGATTCAATTTCTTTAAGAGATAATGTTCCTCAAAGATTTAGGAATTTTCTAATTATATTGTTATTTATTTCTTATTTAATTTCTTTGTAGTCAGAGAACAAACTATGCATAAATTCAATCTTTTGAAATTTTTATAGATATGCTTTGTATTTGCTCAGTGTAATATCTGTCTTGGCAAATACTTGAAATAGTTGAAAATATTATGTATTCTGTAGTTTTTTTGATGTGACTTCTATAATTCTCAGTTTCAATAACTTAATACAGTTTTCACATTAATATTCTATATCCTAACTTGTTTTTGATCTGCTTTTTAAAATAATATTTAAACATATTTAAGTATAATTGAGAATTCTTTTTCTGTTTTTTTCTGTTAGTTCAGTCTGTGTACATGTGTGTATCTGTGTATCTTGAAACTATGTTTGTAGGTATATACACATTTGGGTTTGTTATGAATTCTTATTGACCATTACCTCTACGAAAGATTTCTATTTCTTTCCTTAAATACTTCCATTAATGCCTATTTTTCTCATATTAATATCTCATACTAGCTTTCTTTTGGTGTTTGCATGCTATAACATATATTATTATTATTGTTTTACATGTTGTTAGAACCCAACTGTTTCTCTCCTAAATGTCACATATTTGGGTCTTGGGTACATATATTTATTTTTCTTACTCTGTCAACTTTGCTTTTCTATTGAGTGATTAGACAGTTGACATTTGATGTAATTACTGCTATTGATGACTTTATGCTGTTCTTATATGTGCTTTATCATTGTTCAAGTTGTTGTTTGTTTCCTTGTTCTTCCTTTTCTGACTTCTTTTAGATTAAAAAATGTTAGCATTTTCTCTTGCTTCTTCCATTCAGTTTTTATTTATACCTTTTATATTATTTGTAGTGGTACTTTGACTATAGTACACATTCTTGATTTATTTCAACCCACCTTAAATTAGCACTCCATGACTTCTTGTGTTATACAGGACCCCTACAAGTATAATCCATTTACTTCCTCCTATTGTAGACATATATGTTATTTCTACATGGTTACCAGAGCCACAGCATCTAGTTATTACTATCTATTTAAAGAGTATAATATTTTATACTTGCTCATATATTTACCCCTTTTGTTGTTTTTTATTTCTATCTGAAATTCCCTGTTTTTTTCCCTTTTTTTCTGGGATTATTTCCCTTCTACCTGAAAAACATTTTTTAGTATCTCTTGTAGTGTGGGCCTGGTAGAAATAAGTTCTCTGGAACTTGTATGATACATTTTTATTTCGTTTTCATTTCTGAAGATTATTTTTTTGTAGGGTACAGAATTCTAGCTAATGAGTTTTGTTTTGTTTTTCTTTTCAGCACTTTAGAGATACATAGTAAATGGAAAAACTACATCAAGATTCTTAAAAATACTCAATCTGTTTTCATTAATTCCACTTCTAGGAATCTATTGTAATGGTATAATGTTACCTAAAAAATATAATGCATAAATATGCTAATCTCATAGCAAAAAATTAGAACCATAATTAACATGTTCAACAACGGGAAATGGGTAAATAGACTGTGATATATTTAGTAGTAAGTCATAACTGAATAATATTGTAATATTAAATGGCAAGGGCTTTCAGAAAAAACCAAATATGTATATGAGGTACGTGGAGTAATTAGAGTCACAAAGACAGAAAATAGAATGGTGGTCGCTAGGGGATAGGGGTGTGGGTAATGGTGAGTTATTGTTAAATGGGTAGAGAGTTTCACTTTGGGAAGATGAAAAAGTTCTGAAGATGAATAGTGGTGATGGCTGCACAATAATGTGAATGTTCTTAATGTCACTGAACTGTACACCTAAAAAAAGTTATAATGGTAAATTTTATGCTATGTATATTTTTACCACAATAATATATTGCAAGATCTTTAATTTTTTTTAAAATAGATGCTATTTCATAATCTTATGGTTTTCATAATTTCTATTAAAAAGTTTGCTGCTAATTGAAGACAATGTGTCTTTTTCTATGTCATAAAACTGTAAAATAGGAAACCAATGTACAGCCTAATTATTCAGAAAATTGTGCAGAATGTTAGCAAGCTTTTTATTTGACTTGTAGAAGCAGAATACTTATATAAAATATATAGTAGGGAAACAAAAATTAAATAACAAAATAGAAGCTATAAAATTTCAGGACAGAGACATTAAAATTATCATCTAGATGTGGTGAACATTTTTATGTAAATAGATTAGTTACTTTCAATATAAAAAGAAAAATCCTGAAAAAATATAAGATTGAAGATGTTGAAATTAGTATGTATACATATCTTCCTTGAAAGATATTTCTTATATTACCATGACAGAAAGTTATTGGTCATAAATAAAATTGCCTCTTTATGCAGAGGATTTTGTATTACTTGGAAATTGTTATGTTATAAGATAAAATAATAGTAATAAATTGACATTTGTTGAGCACTTATTATAAGCTATTTCTGCTCTTTATATGGGCTTCATATGTTTTAGTTTATGTAATTTAATCCTCACAACCATCCTATGTATTAAATAGTATTACTATTCCCATTTTATAGATGAAGAAAAAGGAAGTTTTATTCATCCTCTTTAATATTTATTTTCACCCTCATAATAATCCTGAGATTACATATGTTAAAGAAGGTCAGAGCCACACAGAGGTTAAAGCAGTGAAGATAAACTTTATTCAAAAAACTATTGCAATTGGAGAATAAGTACTTCAGTACAGAATTTGGCTCAATTTTGCATACATTGTTTTTTGTGGTTGAGTAGAACTCCACGATATACATATACCACATTTTATTGATTCATTCATGTATTGATGGGCACTTGGACTTAAGTGCACATATAGTACTAACATTCATTGGGTGTTGGGCAGGTGGGGGGAGAAGATGGGTATATTCACACCTAAAGGGTGCGGTGCACACTGTCTTGGGGATGGACACAATTGAAGCTCTGACTTAGGTGGGGCAATGGCAACATACATAATGTAAACAATTGTACCCCCATAATGTGCTGAAATAATGAATAAATAAAAATAAAATTTAAAAAATGAAATGAAATATTTTTATGATTTTGTTAGCAAAAAAAAAAAAAAAAAGAATTCTGCATACAACCAGATGACCAGAACAAGTGGGTATTTATAGGCAGGAGCAAGTTGGCAGTGGGAGGAGGAGGTAACATGGGATGGGAGGAGTGGGCATTTGTGGATAGAAAATTACTAAAAGGAGATATCAAGTGTGGGGGAATTTGGACTGAACCAATCGAACATAATTCTTGCTGAAAGCAGGCCAGGGTGATCAGATATCACCTGGGGCATAGTTGGTGTACGGTGTTTGATCAGATAAGAAGGCTGGAGCATTCTCACTAAACTGACTTAACTAGCTTCTATAAAAAAGCATATGAGTGGACCTTGTTGAGAAGTTTCAGGGGAGCCTAACTAAACTTTGTTCAAGCAAAAAACTGTCAAGTACGGTCACCATCTCCTTTTTATAAATGAGGATTCCTAGTGATAGAAGATGCTATAATTTTAATGTGTCCCCCAAATTCCAAGTGTTGGAAACTCAATGCCCAAATTCATATGTCTATGTTGATGGTATTTGGAGAAAGGCCTTTGGGAGGTAATTAGGATTAGATAAGATCATCAGGGTGGGGCCCTCTTGATGGGACTGGTTGCATAATGAGTACGATGCGCACCATCTGGGGGATGGACACGCTTGAAGCTCTGACTCCAGGGTGGGTAAGGGGGACAAGGCAACATACGTAACCTAAACAATTGTACCCATATAATATGCTGAAATAAAAAAAAAAAAAAGAAGAGGAAGAGGAAGAGAGACAAGAGCTGCCCTACGTGCTCTTACCCTCCCATCATGTGATGCCCTCCACCATCCTATGACACAGCAGGAAAGCTCTCACTAGATGTAGTGCCATGCTCTTGGATTTCCCACCTCTAGAGCTGTGTGATAAATAAACTTATTTTTTTTAAATAAATTATCCAGTCTGTGGCATTTTGTTATGGTAACAGATAGCAGACTAAGACAGAATATTTAAGAAACATAACCATTGTCACAACAGGAAATTGTGATGCCAAATTCAACTGAGATATTTTGTGTCTAGAGCCCTTACTTTTCATCACTAACTCTAAACTATCTTCCAATTTGAAAGGAGTATGATGACAGAGAATAGTGTTTTTGAAGGTATTTAAAAAGTCAGTTTAAGGCCGGGCGCAGTGGCTCACACCTGTAATCCTAGCACTCTGGGAGGCCGAGGTGGGCGGATTGCTCAAGGTCAGGAGTTCAAAACCAGCCTGAGCGAGACCCCGTCTCTACCATAAAAATAGAAAGAAATTAATTGGCCAACAAATATATATAATATAAAAAAATCAGCCGGGCATGGTGGCTCGTGCCTGTAGTCCCAGCTACTCGGGAGGCTGAGGCAGGAGGATCGCTTGAGCCCAGGAGTTTGAGGTTGCTGTGAGCTAGGCTGACACCACGGCACTCATTCTAGCCTAGGCAAGAAAGTGAGACTCTGTCTCAAAAAAAACAAAAAAAAAGTCAGTTTATAAAATCATTACAATATTTATAGAAATAGGGATGCTTTCAGGTTGCCCCAATTTTTTATGACATATATCAAAGTTTAAAACATTTACCTATGATGGTTCAATCAAATTTTCCCTGAAAGTCTCCTTAAATTCACACCAATCCTTATGTTCTTCATTTCTTTACCAGAAGATCAAAGGAACTTTTATTTGTTTATTGTCTGGTTATTGATCCTTCACTTGTGTTGTTCGGACTTGGAAAACAACCAGAAGCAGCCTGGGAAGCCAAAGCTTTTCTCTGATGTTCTCCTTCTCTCCTGTCTTTTAGTATCCTTTCCAGAGGTAGTCATAAAAACTAGAATCTCCCTTCCCCAAGGCAGATCACAGAAACCAGAACTCCTTTTCCCTAAAGCCAGACATGAAACCTAAAAATACTACTCTAACTTTCTCTCCACCTTTCTGTGTAAAAACTGGCCATAAAAATTATCTGAGCTACCTTGTTTGGCTGTAGGTCCTAAGATCTCCATTGCAGAGAGCATCCTGCCAATACCCAGAAGGAAAGAATGCTTGCTCACAGAGGGACCAAGAAGAATCCTGACAGACAGGTGTTGCTAGGTTTTCCCACTCAATCTATTACCATTAGATCACACACTATTCGTCCAATCATATTTCTATACAGCTTGTCCACACTTGGTTGAACCTAAGCATAAAAATGGACAATTTCCCCAGTATCTTTGGGTCTTCATTCTGAAGACTCACATGTGCATCATGTGCATGTTAAATAAATTTGTATGCCTTTTCTCCAACTAATTAGCCATTTACGAGTTGATTTGTCAACAAATCAGAGGGTGAAGGGGACATTTTCCCATGGCCTCTATAGTGCCGAGACCTTGTTCTATCAAACATCTCTTCTGTCTCCTGTATAGTAAACCAAGGCCAATGTGTTAGTTTACAAGGGTTTCTGTAATTAAGAACCACAAATTGGGTGGTTTAAATGTCAGAACTTTATTATCTCACAATTCTGGAGGCTAGGAATCCAAGATCAAGATGTTGGCAGGGTTCATTTCTTCTGAGGACTATGAAGGATAACCTGTTGCATGTCCCTCTGGCTTCTGTTAGTTTGCTAGCAGTCTTTGGTGTCCCATGCCTTCTTCTGTGTTACCTCAATCTCTGCCTTTGTCTTCACATGGAGAGTTCCCCTTGTGCATGTCCAAACTTCCCCTCTTTAAAAGGACACCAGTCATATTGGATTAGCAAGCCACCCTGCTGCAGTATGTTGTAGATATAATTAAGTAATTATATCTACAACAACCCTATTGCCAAATAAGGTCATATTGTTGAGATAATGGGAGTTAGGACTTCAACATATGAATTTGGCAAAGGACACAATTCAATCCATAACAGCCACCATAATGAATTTTTCATCTCAGCCAATAAAACTATTTGTCCCATTCTATAAAAATAGTAACATCTTCTGGCAGAGGAAGGACATCTAGATTCAAAGTTCAACCAGAACTAAAAATGAGGAAGAAGAATAGTTTGCAAAGGAGAAATAAGATCCTGTTATCAGGGAAAAAAAGATGGGATGAATGTTGTGCATCCCTCAAAAACACGATTTTTATATTCTCTACCATTTTCTCTTATCTCTTTCCCTTTCTAATTGAGGACAGTCTGGATATCTCACTCACGGCTTCAATTAAGCTTTTTCTAAGCTCATAAATATTTTTTAACTGATGAGGTTTAATTACATATTGTCCAAAATATCCACTGCTTCTCTTTGTGGGAGGCTGATATTTGCTGCCTTCTAGGAAGTCAGGCTTGTACACATGACTCGCTTTGGCCAAGGTAATGTAACTGGAAGTGTCATGTGTTACTTCTGAGCAGAGGTGTTAAGAGGCACTGTTCCCCCTGCAATGAACCTGGGTACATCGTGATGGAGGCTGTAGAGCCTGGACCTTGGATTGAAGATGTGGAATAGAGCAGCAGTCAACCCGCAGTGGAAAAACAGATGGTGAGGCTTGAGGTCTATGACTTACTGAGGTTCACCTTGATCACTGTTAGGATTTGGTAGACTTGGAACACAAATTCAGCCATTCTTACATCTTGTGGGTGAACTCTTTCCAGTTTCAGGGTCTTAAATTCAAATGCCTCTGGAAAATGGGCAGGTAATTTCACTTTATTCCAAAGACAGTGGTAATTGTATCAGGGAGAACTTAGGATCTGAGGAGAAAAGGAGAATGCATGCCCCTGTCTAAAGGAGTTCCAATTTATATGTTTCTCAAATACTCTGCCAAACCAAACCCACTTTCTGCAATAAATTAGTCTTGAGACCACCAGTTGACCCCTCCACTTACCCCAGGCAGCCCTCTCAGTGTGGCCCAGGGTGGCAATTCCTACAAGCTTATGGGGATTAGTTCTTAATAGACTAGAGCCTGAATTGGAGCAGGAATTCCAAGTAACCACCAGCATCCATTCTACAGGGAGATCAATGATAATGAAGGGCATTGTCCATAGCCACAAAGAATGGAGTTTAAGCCATCACAATACAGTTGCATGAATAAACTTTAATTTTTAAAAATTGTTCTAAGAGAAGAAAAACAAACAAATAGGGTTTCCTCAAGGAGACAACATGCCCAAATACGTGGCTTCCTTTCATCCCTTCCTTCCTGAAATCCTTGTTTAAAATGACTTACATCACCAGAGAAGCACTAAACTCCTCTTTAGAGCTGATCTTTTTAGCAATGCCACAGAAGAATGCAGACAATAGCAAGTCTGAGTAGATTCCCTGGGACTGGAGCTCTTGAAAGGACTGAGGAACTGTTTTCCTCAACATAAAAGGCAATGGAACATATTTGCTCCATTTTCTACTTTTCTGTTCTGAAATATGAGAAACACTTTCAATGAGTTCCCTAGGAATCCCTAAAAATAAACTATCTCTGGCTCCACACACTCATTTCTCTTTGTGGAAATCAGATTACACCCTCCCAGTGATTCCTCAGAAGAAAATCAAAGTATACTGCTCCGGAAACATTCGAAATAGTCTCCCTTCCTCAGAGCACACTGGTAGATGTGTAGATCTAACAGCACTGTGGGAGTCGGAGTTCATATCCTGGTATTGCTAGGCAGATGACATCACTCTTATTTTCCATAAAGAGTTGTTCCATATGTGCTGCTTGCTGAGAAAAACACACATATGTGGCAACCGTAGATGAAATATACATGCAACATGAACCCCATCCAATTCACCTCTTAAAGGAAACAGTGATACTACTTAAGCTCTATTTAAGTGACACTGATAAAATAACATTTTCTCTTCTGAATTTAAAAACAATTCCCAAGCCTACATGAAATCAATTTTCTCAAATGGTTATAAACCTTTTGTTAAGTCCTCTTAACATAACAGTTTAGCTTTATGTTTGGGAGTCACTAGCTATAACAGAAATAGTAGGTACTGTTTTCTAAGTGGCTACAACATGCTGAGGAAGCCTTCCCAGATAGTGTCATGCTTCCCATTTTAGAGGTGACAAAAACTCAGGCTCAGAGAGGTCAAGTCAATGTACAGTCGCAGTGTTGATACTGAAGCCACCCTTGGCAAATTGGAAAGCAAACCTGGAGCTCCTTACACCCAGCATACAACAGAAAACAACAAATGAGGTGAAAGACAAAGGATGGTTTTTGATAAGATGTTTTTGGAATAGCGTTACTTGCCAAATCTCTTCTCTCTGGAATGCTTCACAATCTGTTCCCCTCGAGATATATATATATTGAAGGCAGGCTCGAGTAACAGAAGCAGACACTTTGAAGCCCTTTAGAAGCAAAATAGCACATAAGTAAAGAAATCACAGTGGCTGCTGTCATTCTGAAAGCGCAAACTGCATTTCCAAAAGGGGTTGATCACCTCTGAGTTTAAACTGGAAGATTACAAATCTGTGTCACTGGCAATGCCATTAATGCCTGGATGGGTTTACTAACATATTTTCTCAATCTTGCCTGCCTTAAGGCTTTCCCTAATGTTCTGGGTGAACAGAATTCAGTTTTCTTTAAAACTGTTGGGATCTCCAAATGATTTTCTTACGTCTGTCTGCCTCCCCCCACTAACCCCCATAACTTTCTAAATCTCAGTGGCAAATTGAAGGATTGGCCCCTGAGGCTGTCTATGGCCCTTTAAAAACTGAAGGACAAGTGTTTCCTATCTCTTTCTTTTCTTCCTGAGCCCTTCCCTCATTCCTTCTGGGAAGCTAAGCTTTTTCCAGCCAGGTCTTTCCCTAACAATATCAGGGGCTTCTTTTGCTGTTTGCCAGCAATCATCAGACTGAGCCTTTGTTTCTCCAGAGCTGAAAATCAGGCTTTGCAATTTGATGTTTTGGGGCTGGGAACAGATGCTGATGATTTAAAAAAAAAAAAAAAAAGCCCTCCTTTCCTACCCAGAGAACTGTCACCCAATCACACTCACCAGTCCCCAGGGGAATCTCCTGATATTAACATATGAAGGATCAATATTGAATTGCTCCAGCAACAGCAATCAGCCATGGAAACGTTTCTCCTTCCTGTTTGGATACATTGAGGGGAAATAGAGAGTGGAAGTTTGTTCCCTCTGTCTTTTGAGGAGCCTGTGCATAGGAGTTCATCGTGTTTACTGGCTCCAATCCTCTGTGATGGGTACTTGGTGAGCTCAGAGCCTGTGGAGGACCCTTTGTGAGAAGCCTGATTTCACTTGAGGTTTCCTAAAGGGGTCCTTGAAATATGCAGCCACATCCTAGAAGTTTTCAAGAACATTTGTCAGGAGCCAAAATTCTAGGAGTCGGAAATTTATATTTAACAGCAGACTCCACACTTGTCAGTTGCTGATATCTGCACCACTCATTCTAGGACAGAAAAGGAAAGATTCAGCTGAAATCTGAGCTGGGAGAGCAGGACTTGGTTGTTAGCAATGAAGACAAGGAGAAGGCTGAGTAGGTTGTGTTTTTTCCCCTACTCATTGATTCCAGCTTTAGCCCGGCACAAGTTTATTTTTAAAAACGTGGATGCTCCATTTTCAGAGAGTGATCTAAAAATATATGCCTGCGTGCCTGTGGCTGTAATGTGTATATAAATCCCAAACCACGAAAGAAAGTGATTATACTCAGGAGCACAGATATGCCACAAAGCAGAACTGGAGGATCCCTTCCTGCCTTCTGCATGAGGAGGTGACATGTGTGCACATTACGTATGTGTGTATGTTGTCAGAGTGGCTTTCATGAATGAGCTGCATAGGTTTTCTATGCAGAGTAATTTAAGGACACCAAGAAATACTTTTTCAAGCATGATCCCTTTTGGCCTTCTACTCTGCCTAAAATGACATCCTCAGTATTGCTGAAACTATCAGAATATAAGCAGACATTGATCACATTGATTGGGGTGGTCTTTCCACGCCTTAGGCATCATATATTGGCTTTTCAGGTTTTACTCACTTAACTGCACATAAGAACTAAATAAATCAGGTACTGATACTATTATGATTTAACAGATGAAGAAACTGAAGCTCATGGAGATTTAGTAAATTGCCTGAAGCCACACCCAAGGATGGAAAATGCTATCTGATTTCACAACCCATGTTCTTAAGGACCACATGCTTAGAGGCAGTGTACATTGCATAGAGGTTAAGAGTGCCCAGCTTCTAGCCCAGGCTGCCTGGGTTTGAAATTGAGCTATTGCCTGTTATCAGCTTTTTGATTATAAGCAAGCTATTTAACCTCTCTGTGCCTCAGTTTTCTTCTCTGTAAAAATAAGGGCTATGATTTGACCCACTCTTAGAGCTGCTGAAAGAAATCAATGAGTTAATTGATATAAAGCTCTTAGAGAATGCAAGTGGGACACCTGCACTCGAATGTTTATAGCAGCACAATTCACAATCACAAAGTTGTAGAAACAATCCAAGTGCCCATCAATACATGAGTGGATTAATAAAATGTGGTATATGTATACCATGGAGTACTATTCAGCTTTAAGAAACAGTGGTGATATAGTGCCTCTTGTATTTTCCTGGGTAGAGCTGGAACCCATTCTACTAAGTGATGTATCTCAAGAATGGAAAAACAAGCACCACATGTACTCACCAGCAAATTGGTATTAACGGATCAACACCTAAGTGGACATATAGGAGTAACATTTATCGGGTGTCATGAGGGTGGGAGGGGGGAGGAGGGGATGGGTATATACAAACACAATGAGTGAGATGTGCAACGTTTGGGGTATGGTCACACTTGAAGCTCTGACTCGAGGGGGGAGGGGGGACATGGGCAATATACGTAACCTTAACATTTGTACCCCCATAATATGCTGAAATAAAAAAAATGGAAAAATATGAAAAATAAAATAAAATAAATAAATAAAGCTCTTAGAGAATGTAGGGAGGGCCTCAGGTCCTGGCAGTGATTTACTTTTGCACTGCACTGCCACCCAAAGCCGTTGTGGTGAATGTTGAGCATTTGTTCTTTTAGAAATGAGAAGAGTACCAAAGTGACACCCTCAACCAATCAGGTGTTGGTGCTCAGATAAAAACTGATATCCCAAAATGAAGGTCTAAGAAGCAAAGTTTTCCTCTGAATTTCTCCTATTTTCCTGCCTCTCTCCTTCTATACTCCATTGAGGAATAGAAACTATAGTTCGTCTCGTCCCAGGTGGGTCATAGAAACCAGGACCCCTTTTCCGCAAAGCCAGCCATAAAACCTAAAACTATTACTCTAACCTTCCCCCACCATTTGGTGTAACAGCTATCCATAAAGAAACTAAAACCCTTATTCCAGAGGGGTCCTATCCCGTACCTGAAAGGTAAAAATGCTACAGCAGAGAGAGACCAAGAAGAATTTGCACAGGCCTTGCTAGGTCCCACACTCAGTCTGTTACCAATAGTTATACACTTTTTGTCCAATCACAGTTCTACACAGCTGTCTTGGCTTCATCAAAGGTAAGAAAAAAATCAGATAGCTTCCCTTGTATCTTCGATCTTCAACCTGAAGGCTCTTGTATTATATAAAGTTATGATCAAATAAATTTGTTATGCTTTTACTTGTTATCCCATCTTTTATTTAGCAGTGTTGGCCATGACCTTTATGATGTGAAGGAAAGGAAACACCCGCTTTCCACCCCTGCACAGACATTCATGTTAATATAGATTGTTTCATTTAACTAGCCCAGATGAGGCCAATGAAAGATTAGGGTATATGATTTGGGCTGGGGAACATTCATTCTGGTGTTTGGAATGATAATGAAGGTTGGGTAAAATGGGGTTCTATGGTTGACCAAAGGGCAGCATGAAGGCCCTGGGATTTTAGAAAAGAGGAAGGCAGGGAGTAATAATCAGTATAGGATGAGTTCAGCAAACTTCTGGAAAGAGCCAGATAGCAAATATTTTCTACCCTACAAGCTGAAATAAAATATCATACACAAAAATTTCTAAAGTCTGTTCTTTGAACCAATCCTTAATCTATCATTTCAGAGGAACCATTTTTCATTTTCATAGATTTATGACCCTTGAGAGCTGGGGGAAGCAGCGTAGACAAAGATGTCACTGGGCTAAGTAAAACAGAACCGGCTGCCACCCTACTTCCCTCCACCTGGGTAACCTTCACTTGCTAGGGAATGCAAGGGCAAGCAGGGAGGTTCTTACCACCCAGAAAGGGACAAAACTTGTCCTCCATCTGCAAGAAGGACCAGAAAAGACTTCCTATTGGCTATGTCTATAGATCTACGGGGAGATTTTCTTTGAGATAGAGGAAGACGATTAGTGGTTCATTTTGTTTGTTTCACATACATGTTGGTAAACCAAGTCCCAGAAAAACCTTGACCTTAATAGCAGTTTTCACATGAGCAAGCAGCTCACCATCTTTGAGCCTCAACTTCTTAGCTATCAAATGAGGACACAACATTAATGGTGTTATTAGGAATACGTAACACAAATTTTTTAAAATGGCATAACATCTGATAGATAGCAGAAGCTCAATACATGGAAATTCTTTCTATTTTGCATAAGAATTCTCTGCCTTTGACTGAAGACATTACAGTTAAATCATCAAAACTGTTTAGTTGATTATTGTCAATATTTATTAAGGATTTGCAGAGTGCCCAAGAGTGAGCTGGACATTAAGAAAGTAGAATTTAATCTCTGCCTTTAGGAAACTGGTAGTCTGGTAGACTATGGTTCAAGCATAATGCAAGGTATTTTTTGAAGTAAATGTAAAATTGTTTGTTGCAAACATGTAGTACTTTAGGTTTTAGGAAACAGTGAAGTCAAATGGAACAGGAGCCAGCAGAGAATATTTTAGGGAGGAAAACCCTGTGCCCAATCCATGAAGGGTGAACAGGATCTGGATGGGTAGACAGGTAAAAAAGAGACAATGCTCATCTTTAAGCAGCCATTTAATGAGAAATATCTCACAAAATAGCCTCACCTCACCTCAAAGGAGGCCTCAATCTTACTCATTTTCATGGAAAGAAAGCTGAACTTTCCAAAGCGTTTCAAAAAGAGAATTGGATGTTACACCTTTTTATGGTTCAACCATTTCCAGATATGATTCCATTAAGTGAGTTTTTAAGACTTATGCTATCACTCTCTGAAACTCAGGGAAAAGATTCTTTGTGGTTTGACATTCCTTTTCATTTACTCTGGAGGAAAACTCACCATGAAAATTTCCATATATTCATCTTCTTCTGTACATATTTATGTCAACAGTTTCCTTTTTAACAACTTTCAAAGCATATGCTCTTTCCTAAGTTATTTCCCCTAAAAGTAATTCAGCAGTAACATGATTCATGGATTATGGGGACGGCTCAAAGTTATAGAAGCAGGTGTGACATTTCTGCTTGGTAAAAGTCATTGTCCCAGAACATATCAAGTGGCAAGATTTACCCTATGGCTTGAGGTATACACATTGTTCTATTCCAATCTGTGATAAACGTATCACTGCTGAAGCAGGCTCTTGGTCTCAGCAAGAGATTGTCACTGTACTTATTTGTAATATAAAATCCATCTTAATGAAAAAATAACATATGAATGGGCATGGCAAAGTCACGAGATTAGAAGCTCTTAATTTCTATCCTTTCCCCTATTTTCTGTGGAATTGGAAATAAGAAGCAAAAATTAAATAACATGAGAATATCTGAAGTTGCAAATTTCAAGAGAAGGATTTCCTAAAGATCCCTTATAGGCTTTTTGTAACAAGACATTTACATACCTTTTATTAAGAGTTTGGGGGTAATTTTAAAAATATGTTTTAGAATGTGCATGTATGGTGGTCCAAAGAAGAGGTAGCATTTACCAAAAGTGCTGAATTACCCACGTTCTTACTCTCAAAAAGCCGTGAAAAAATATCCCCTTGTTCTGTGTGCTTTTCATACCAGCCACATATACACTCAACAGAGAGACTCTTCACAGACAGTCCCATGTCTTTATGTCTTTAGACCAAGAAAAGTATATATTGAAAATAGAGATAGATCAACATCAGGAGACGAAGATACCAGACTATGAGCTCCCATTAGAGTATTATTTGTCCCTCTGCCACCTTTTCATCCTTGAAATGCAGAGATGGACTAGAAAACTTCTAAGGTCTCTCCATCACTGATTTCTAGTTTATATTAAGAAGACTCAATTAAAATTAACAATAGCCATCTACTAAGGAGCACTCTTTATATGCTACTTACTAAGCTAAGCACAGACCATATATCTTCTCACTGTGAACTCATAGGACTGTTGGGCAAGATAAATGAGTTGCTATGTGGAAAGCATTGAACACAGTGCCTGGCACATAGATCTCTAAAAGTAAAAGAAAAGAAATGACAAAAAGAAAGGAGGAGAGAAAGAAGCCCTTTTAAGCAGAATGTATTATTTCTCTCATTTTATAGAAGAGAAGATTAAGGTTGTAGAGAGGTTGAATATACTAACCAAGGCCATCCAGACACCTCAAATCCAAAGTCCAGATTTAATCGGTGTTTACAAATCTGAAAATGACAAAGTTGTGCAGCCCCAGAGAGAAGACCATAGCCATCCCTTCTCTAACTAAAGTATAAGTTGTCCAAATTTTCAAAAGTATTAATATTATGCTTTGGTGATGCAAATGGAAGAATAATCAGAAATAATGGGAAGCTGAACCTATTCTAGATATATTCGGGATTGGAATAGATGGATGTGTTCTAGGTTGGTGCATTGCTGATCATTTAGTGACATTCAATGTTTGTTTCTCATTTTAGTTTATGTATCTTCCAAATTAGAAATAAATGAAATAAAAACTTGGATTTGCTATGATTATAGTCTTATTAAAACTTTTAATAAAGTCATTCACTATCCCCTCCAAAAAAAAAATGGCCAATGTTCTGATCTCATAAAATGTGGGTTTCTTCCTCTGCTTTATTTCCTCATTTATTCATCATTCCATTTATTTATTCAAAAGCACATCTATTAAGCAAAGCTTATGGATACTCAAAAGAGAAAGGGGGATGTTTTGCTGGGAAATTAAGGAAGGCTTCTCAGAGGAGTTGCAGGTTGAGTATGGTATAGATAAAGGAGAAGGAGTTCACTGGGTGTCCAGAAGAGACAGGGGATTAGGATTGGCATTCCAGGAGAGTGTTCCTGGGATGATTATAGATGACAAAATACTGTCTTTCTGCGATGGTGAAACATTCAGGAGGAGGTTGAAGGCTGTTGTAGGGTGGATGTGATGAGGGTTTGTTGATGTTTGGGGTTGGGGGCATTGCAAGATGATAGAAGGAATAAGTTTTCAGCCATATATTAAAGGGTTTGAGCTGAATGGAGAATTTATGTTAGAAAGTAAATTGAAAGGGAATTGCAAAGGAAGGGTGGAGTTATTTCACTGGGCACAAATAAAAGGAGTTCAGACTGGTTTCCTGGTTGTAAGAAAAGAGATTCATTTTATGCTCTGGAAAGTTATTCCAATGATAAACCCTCTCACTCGGTATACTTCTACTTGGAGAAACAATTTCATGAACTTCCCTGGCCTGTAATCCAGGAACCGTAGGGATTTAGATCATTTATCTTTGAAGCTTTCCCCACAGTGTAATATTGACCACCCAGCCTGAAGCATCTGCTCTGTCTGTGGCCAGCAGTTCTATTTCAGCTTCCTTCTCCTATTGCACCAAGACCAAATGAAGCTCTTCTTCTTTTTCTGTGTACATGGAATCCAGGAAAACTCTACTTTTGCCCCTTCCAGGCTGGCTTTCTCCATCCTTCCCATTCCTGCTCCCTCTCTCCCTTCCTTCTTGCTTTACTCTCATCTTCTTTCCTCTCTTCCTCTTACCTTCCCTCCCTCCCATTCTCCCCTCCTTACTTTCTTCCTTTTAAAATCAGGTGCATACAATTATCCCCATTTTCCAGAGGGCGAAACAAAGAAATGAAGGAACTTGCCCAGAGTCCCTGATTCCCATTCTCTCTAGTCCCTCTGCATTCTCCTGAACTATCTTTAGCATATATTTCTGAAATGTCTTTTCAAGTTGATATTTAGAAAACTAAATCCCTATAAGAACTTAACAGTATTTTGCAGACAGAGTAAAACTCCATGCAAAAAAGAAAATTCCAAATTCCCATATAACATGCCAATTCTGTGTATCACTATATAATTGTTATTGATCAGAAAATACTAGGTAAGAAGTGAAGAAGTAAGGGTTTTATGGGTTTTTTTCCAAATTATTATTGTGGGAATAATGTTATTCCCTTACGACATTGTAACTTATAATACTGAGCAATATGGAGATACCTTAAAGCAATCCAAGTGAATCTACCATTTGATCCAGCAATCCCATTGCTGGGCATCTACCCAAATGATCCAGTGACACTCTACAAAAAAGACACCTGCACTCGAATGTTTATAGCAGCACAATTCATAATTGCAAGGCTGTGGAAACAGCCCAAGTGCCCATCAATCCAAGAATGGATTAATAAAATGTGGTATATGTACACCATGGAGTACTATTCAGCTCTAAGAAACAATGGTGATATAGCACACCTTATATTTTCCTGGTTAGAGCTGGAACCCATACTACTAAGTGAAGTATCCCAAGAATGGAAAAACAAGCAGCAGATATATTCTCCAGCAAACTGGTATTAACTGAGTAGCACCTAAGTAGACACATAGGTGCTACAGTAATAGGGTATTGGGCAGGTGGGAGGGGGGAGGGGGGCGGGTATATACATACATAGTGAGTGAGATGTGCACCATCTGGGGGATGGTCATGATGGAGACTCAGACTTTTGGGGGGAGGGGGGGAATGGGCATTTATTGAAACCTTAAAATCTGTACCCCCATAATATGCCAAAATAAAAAAAAATAAAAAAAAAAACAAAAAAAACTAAGTTCCTAAAAAATACAGTGACTATTTTTAAGCTATTTTATGTTAATTTCTGACCCTAATATTTCTAAATCATAATAAATGTGAAATGGAAATAAAAAAAAAAATATATCAGGATACAACAAGTACACAGTTCTCATTTTCTCATGTTCCCCTCTTTCATCCATTCAAATACATTTTTTACATGAATGAAATAATATCATTTATAACATCCTGATTAATATTTTTATGATGATATCTACATTGTATATTATTCCTTTTGTCATGTTTAACACCTGTATATTTTACTTTCTAGTAAACTGATGGATTTAATTAGCCTCCTCCTTGTTGAATATTTGGTAGACATGACATTTTTTGCTCCTGGAGGTAACACTGCAGTGAAAATCTCTTAGATTTGGTGTTTAGTTCTGCTCAGTCATTTCTTTAAAGCAAATTTCTCACTAGACTTTAAAGTTTTACAAACAGAGTTTTGCCTTATTAATCTTTGCAGATCAAGTGCCCACTGGAGTACACAATTGCCATTTTATGAAAAATAAATAAATAAAAATAATTATTAGATTCATAATTACTGGGTCAAAAGGTATGAATGGTTTTTTGGCTCTTAATATTTATCACCCCACTATTTATCTAAGGAGTTATATAGTTTCAATGACGTAAGCAATATACACATTTACTTTATCACAGTAGGGACAGTATTGGATGTTACTTTTTATTACTAATTTCACTAATTTAACTGATTTTAGTGAAAGAATTCACTTTAATTTTGAAGTATTTGATTTCTAATGAGGTTGTGTTTTTTTCCTTTAATTTTTGTCTTGTTTACTAATTTTTCTTTTTAAAAATTATCTCCTTCTAAGCAAGAATCTCTTTAAAGTGTTTTTCATTAGCAAACATTTTTATCTGCTTAGAAGAAAGAGAGAGAAAAGAAGGAGGAGGTGGAGGAAGAGGAACTTCAAGCTTAACTTTTCCACTCCAGGGAGGAGATTTTAAATGTGTTCCATTCAAGGATGCCATCTTAACTAGACCCAACGGCATGAAATTTAAAAGCATATCAAGTTTACCTTTTCAAAGGAGATGCTGCTCAATGAAATTAGGATATTCATGTATATTCAGAACTTTTAAACTTTGCTCCCAGCTTCAAATACCAAAATACCATACAGCACATAAACATCTTTGTTCTGCTGAAAATGATATTGCTCAGGTCAAAATGTCTCTATGGCATATTTCTTGCTCAGGAAACTAACTGTTCAAGGAATTATTCTGGACTATACTCCCAGAAGCTGAAATGAAGTGCCTTTGCTTTGAAACAGCACAGAGTTTCCATTTGTTTATAGGTATTCCAAACTTTACATCTTACTCTACCTTCTTATAAGGAACTTTAGAGAATGTATTTAGACAAGGAAGCTCTTAAATGTAGGTCAACTTTGTTATTTACAAGAATAAAATTTCTCTAAGAGGAAGGAAACAAACATGTATTAAGAATGTCCCTTGTATTAATCACTAGGCACTTTCATTGTTATTTAATCTTCACATCATTTAAAGTATGTATTATTGTCACACATTGAGTTTAAATAAACCACCCAAGGTCATGTGCTTGTTATAGGAAAAGGCTAGAACTCAATAAAACTATCCTTGACTCTAAAGGTTTACACTTTTCCACAGGCTGTTATGTTAGGCACAGTTTTAGTTTCTGAGACAAAATAATCTGAAATTTATAAAGATGACTGATTAAAAACAGTGGAATAGGTTAGTCAATTGGAGGAACTATGATATTTTTCTCTGTCTCTACTGTGTAAACTATGAAACTGTCCAAGGGAATCCCATTCAATTCCACTCTCTCAAGATCCATTTTTCTGTTCTGCTTACTCAGTTCTTTGCCAGCTATTTTTTTAAATATTTGACATCACAGAATGTTTATATTGGAAGAGGTTTTGAGGGCCATCTATTCCAACCACTACATTTTATATTTTGCAAAATGATGTTTTCCAAGTTTGGTCATAGCCCTCACATTCTTATGATAACTGAATTTGAGAGTGAGTGAGATCATTAAAAATAATTTGCTTGTATAATATTGTGAACCACAGAGAAGTTCATAACCATTTTTCTATTCTAATGAGTGAATGAATAAATAAAAGAATGCCTATTTTCACCCATTACCTTTTTCTTAAAGCTAAATGGGACAGGACTCTGGTGGCAGGAGTATGTACAGATTATTAAAAACACCAGACACTGTGCGAGTAAACTACTTAAGGAGAAATGCCCTTTTCATATCTTGCTTTTTTCTGGTCTTGAATAGGATGTTATAAGAAACAGTGGATTTGAAGGGGGCAAAAACATTTAAGCCACAGCATGTATAGATATATGTGTATACATATGCACACATGTAATATACATATATTTATGTATATATTAATATGCATGTATAAAACACACAGTGTACATATATTTATGTATTTGCTAATATAAAATATGTAGTATGTGTATATTTTTTTTTATTTCAACATATTATGGTGATTACAAATGCTGAAACTTAATCCTTCGAGTATCAGTGTTGGGAGGTGGGGACTAATGGGAAGTATTTATGTCATAAGTGCTCTCCCCTTATGAATGGATTAATGCTGCTATAAAAAGAGCTTATGAGAGTGAGTTCCCTCTCTTCTGCCCTCCTGCCAAGTAGGGACAGCATTGCTCCCTTGCAGAGGATGAAGCATCAAGGCATCATCTTAGAAGTGGAGATCCAGCTCACCAGATGCTGGCACATTGATCTTGAACTTCCCAGCTTCCAGAACCAAGAGAAATAAACTTATGTTCTTTGTAAATTAAAAAAAAAACAGTGAAAAAAATTTTTATACTTAATGTGAAGGTGTTATCATAGAAATCTGACTCAGTTACACAGCCACATCCATGAGCACCTATGGGAGAAATTTCTCTCAAATTTCTCTATCTAAATTACCTATGGTTCTGGGCAATTGTTTTACTTTAATAAAAGCTATGATTTTCACACTTAACCTATTTGCATCTTTATGTAAACTTCTAGGCAAGTCAGACTCAGAGGCATCTATTTTTATGAAATGTTTGAAATCATAAGGCATCTATATTGCATGTGAATAATAAGATTTTATTTTTTCTACCATCATTTCTCTTTTGTCATTGTTCATTTCTCCTTTGCTCTATTTTCTTTTCTTTTCTTTTTTCTTTCATTTTGAGACAGGGTCTCACTTGGTTGCCCAGGCTAGAGTGCCAGTAGTGTCATCATAGCTCACAGCAACCCCAAACTCCTGGGTTCAAGTGATCCTCCTGCCTCAGCCTCACAGGTAGCTAGAACTACAGGTGTGTGCCACCACAACTGGCTAATTTTTCTACTTTTTGTAGAGATGGGGTCTCACTCTTGCTCAGGCTTTCTTTGCCCTGTTTATTCATTTATTTATTTATTTATTTTTTTTGAGACAGAGTCTCGCTTGTTGACCAG
Source organism: Microcebus murinus (assembly GCF_040939455.1). Classification (NCBI taxonomy): domain Eukaryota; kingdom Metazoa; phylum Chordata; class Mammalia; order Primates; family Cheirogaleidae; genus Microcebus; species Microcebus murinus. Next base: position 38,214,342 of record NC_134110.1, on the reverse strand, counting down.
GCTAGAGTGAGTGCCGTGGCGTCAGCCTAGCTCACAGCAACCTCAATCTCCTGGGCTCAGGCAATCCTCCTGCCTCAGCCTCCCAAGTAGCTGGGACTACAGTCATGCGCCACCATGCCCAGCTAATTTTATATATATATATTAGGTGGCCAATTAATTTCTTTCTATTTATAGTAGAGACGGGGTCTCACTCTTGCTCAGGCTGGTTTTGAACTCCTGACCTCGAGCAATCCGCCCGCCTCAGCCTCCCAGAGTGCTAGGATTACAGGCGTGAGCCACCGCGCCCGGCTCATTTATTTTTAATATTATGTCACTGTAAGCATTTTATAAGCCTCTTCAAACAGTTTGTGGAGCAAATTGAGATGTAAATAAATAAATATATATCCACAGAGAAGAATTGAGAATATATGTGCATTCATGATTTTGGTGTGACATATGTTTTTGAAAAAATTATTAAAGTGAATCAATGATCATAATAAAATATTGATTTTTTTTCTCCCCTCAAATTACGGAAAAGTTTGGCAATCTTATCTGAGGTTCTTTGCTGCTCTTCCAGTTAAGAAGGGAGTATTCTCTGTCTATAGGGTTTAATTTCAGGCCTCCTGTCAGGAGGCTGATCTTACTTATCTTCCATTTAAGTGAAATAGTTGTGCTCCCAATGTGAATTGTGAATGCCCTAGAAGACTTCTTTAAGTAGATAGCAGTAAAAGCCAAAATTCCATATAGGGTTTTTTGTTTGTTTGTTTGTTTTGTCTTGCTACTGATTTGGGAGCTGAGTCTGGGTCTGAGCAGCCTTTCTTCTTTTCCTGAGGAGGCACAGATTTGGTCTGTAGGAGGACAAGAGCTTTAAGAACATAGTCAGGGGGGCTCCCATCACTGAACTCTAAGGTCATGGGCACCAAGACACGAGAAGAGCCTGTTTTCTTCTTTAAATCTTGCACAGGAAGATGGTAGAGATGACACTTAACAATGACAAAGACTTTTCCCCAAAGCCCGTTAAACTGTGAGGAAATCATGATGGTTGAGAGTTATTTCATACTGTGGATTGATGAGTGATGAGGCAGGGAAAGTCATCACATATCCTAAGATCATCCACCCCAATTTGAGGCTTCCTACTAAAGCCAAGTAAGCAGAACATTGTTCCAAAACCTACATTTATCCCAGCTCCTTCTCTGTTCTTCTTGGGCAGAAAGTCAGCTACCGTGGGCTTTGGACTATGCATAGAATTAATCTAATAAATTTCTGGTATATTCAGTGTGTTTCAGAGATCCGTTTTTGCAGATGACTTTTGATTATTTTGGGTTTTTTTCTGTTTTTATATTTATGGACCTCATGTAACTATATATATATATATATATATATATATATATATGAAATATTGAATCACATATGTATGTAACTTGTATTCATAAATAATGTGAGAGATCAATGCATAGATATGTTTCTGAAACATATTCTTCAGGGGCCAGTATCTGTTAGGCACTGCAGCATGCAGAAATGGGAAAATGGGCCGGGCGCGGTGGCTCACGCCTGTAATCCTAGCACTCTGGGAGGCCGAGGCGGGCGGATTGCTCAAGGTCAGGAGTTCAAAACCAGCCTGAGCGAGACCCCATCTCCACCATAAAAATAGAAAGAAATTAATTGGCCAACTAATATATATAATATAAAAATTAGCCGGGCATGGTGGCTCGTGCCTGTAGTCCCAGCTACTTGGGAGGCTGAGGCAGGAGGATCGCTTGAGCCCAGGAGTTTGAGGTTGCTGTGAGCTAGGCTGACGCCACGGCACTCACTCTAGCCTGGGCAACAAAGCGAGACTCTGTCTCAAAAAAAAAAAAAAAGAAAGAAAGAAAAAAGAAATGGGAAAATGGAGAAAGGGAATCTCTCTTTCCTCCATTAGCTCCCAGTAGAGTGGAGGAAATGGGCAATAATGTTTTGACAACAAAATACTAGAATAGAGGCACAAAGCAAGATGTCCTATTGTACAGCTATAAAGCAGGGACTTGAGGGATGGAAGGAAAGATGAGTACAGGAAAGATTTTTAAAGACTAGGTTACATTTCATCAAGCACACAAGGATAAGTAGAAGTTTGATTGTCTGCTTTATATTCTGGCTGTTATTAATGTGTGGACGTTTGACAGTTATAAAAAGAATGTGAAAGGCAGTCTGGACTCAGTGAGCAATCTATGGCTAGACAAGGCATGGCATGTTTGAGGAATTATGAAAAATGTACTCTAACATTCACATCATTGACAAGTAGGGCTTGAGGTTATAAGGAAAAGCAAGGAATTGTATTTTTTGGTAAAACTTTCCTTGAGGCTACTGGGAGGGTTCAAGTAGGAGACACACATAATGAGATCCACACTTTCTAAAGATTACTCCAGAATTGTGATTGCTCTACAGTCAGTTTCCAATAGTCACCAACATGATGATTTGCATGTGTATGTTAGAGGTGTTGTCATAGTCTGCTGCAAAGGTAAATCAAACACATTTAGGTTTCCTCTGTATCTATAGCAAGTACTACCTAATCCATTTCATAAAAGATTCTTTAAAGACTGCTGCTGAATATATAACTTAAATGTTTCTCTGAAACACCTTAATTATTCCAGCCTTATAAGCCTTATATTGCTCTTATAAGCAATGAGTGAGCATGCCCATGACTCTTTTCTCTCTTGATAGATAGGGGACATTTAGTATAATATAGAACTAGCCTAGAATCAGCTAACTAACATTACTAGTGCTGTAATCATCTGCAGAGTCCAGAAAAGCCCAGAAAAATGGAAACAAGATCTTTCAGTCTACTACCTCATATTGCGAATGGGTGAATTAAGTATTGGATATGTTAAAAGTATGTTTATGGTTATACAGCAAGACATAAATATCTCCGTCTCTCTCTCTCTCTCTCTCTCTCTCTCTCTCTCTCTCTCTCTCTCTCTCTCTCTCTCTCTCTCTCTCCCTCTCTGATTATATATCTTCTATTTCTATCTCCTATCTATGTATCATAAAAACACTAAAGCCATATTTTACAAAAAGGAAAATAGAGGAAAGAAATAATATCCAGATTCTACAACTCTAGCATAACTATTATTATCTTACTTATATACTACTTATAGTCTCCTTGCTAAACATATTTATGTTGAATTGAAATTAGTATATAATTAATTTAATATCCCTTTTAAAATTGACATTATGTCTCAGGCATTTTCTAAGTGATTCTTTAGACCGTGGACCATTATTATGAGTTGTGTGATGTCCTTTTGATAGAATCCATTATTCATTCATAAAATTATTGTTGAATGGTTGTATTGTTTTCTACATTTTTATATTTTATCATAAATAATGTTATGATAGAGAATTTTGTAAATGCTTTTTCCATTAAAAATTGTTTTTGGCAGAATCTCTATAACAAAGTTTCTGAGGTCAGAGAGATGTGGGTTCGAATCTGAAACTTAAAAACTGTGTGATTATTTTTCCTTCTCCAACACAAAGTGTAGGCTTCAAAATTAGTGATAAAGTATTTTTCAAGATTATTGCAACAATTTACATGTGTGAGAGTACCACTTATTCTAGAGAGATAGCAATCTTTATTGTCATTATTACTACATTAATTTTATTATAGTCCTTGTTACTAAGATATAAAAATATATGCCATTATTTACATTGATTTCCTTTTGGCTTCAAGGTAATTAGTAAAAATGCCAAAAGATATCTAGTAAACAAATAGTTTATGAAGATCTCTTCTGTGCCAGGCATAGTTCCAAAGCCTGTGTTTAGTTGAACAACCCAGTCATCACCAGTAAAATAATATTAAAATTCTGTCCAATGAAGATGTGTGACTGTCAGTGGATTCACCTGTTCAGTCAGCAGGTTGTTACCAAAAGTTCAGCACGTGCCAAGCACTAAGATAGGGACCAGGTTACAATAGTGAGTAGTGAGTGGTCTCCCTGGGATTCAGTAGGATTCATACTTGAAATTAATTTTAGTCCTATAGTTTTGCTTGTGTTTCTTTCCTCTTCATTATGTCAAAATAGATAGATCTCTCTCAATACAATATGTTCAAGTTTCATTGATTATGATATGGAAACTGCATAGCACAATGACATCATTTTTAAAATTTGGAGTAAAACACTTTTTTCTTTTTTAATGTCTGTTCTGTTCGACCTTGGGAAACCACTTCCTATCTCCTAGTTTATCTAAAATATGGAAGTTGAAATACCTGTCTCATAGGATTGTGAGCAAATAACATGAGGATTATTAAAAGACTTTGAAAATTTTGAAGTTCTATAAGAGCTTATTATTGTTATTATTAGAGTATGTTTTTGTGATAGATGGCTTGAGAGATAATGGTTCAATCCAAACATGAGACTAACTTCCACATCTGTAAAGCTAGGAGCCAAGTTTCCTGGTACAGGGGAGAGTGAAGAGACTTCTATTTTGAGCCCTAGACCTGGCCTAAAATGCAACCTCTACTAATTAGCATGTGGTTTTCAGTTTCAGCTTTAAGAAGTAAAAGCACATTATTAGCAAAGTTTGCTATGATCTAGCATTTTATTAGTTACCTAGTAGCTGCATATATCGGTTAGATGGTAAAACTTTGATTAAGTAAAATTTTCTGCTTCCTGGAAGAGAAACGACTCAGACTTCTAGTGTATTAGTTATTCATTGTTGTGTAACAAATCACCACAAACTCAGCAACTTAAAGCAATACCCATTTACTATCTCATAGTTTTCTAGGTCAGAAATCCTGGATGGTGTAGCTGTGTTCTCTACTCAGGGTCTCACAAGCCTGAAATCAAGGTGTTAGCTATCTGTACTGCCATCTGGACCTTGGGCAGCACTTGCAGTTTCTGTTATTGGAAAATTCAGTTCCTTGTGGTTGTAGGACTGCGGTCCTCTTCGTTGTCTATCAGCTGGAGGTCTGTCCAGCTCTGTGAGGCCCTCCCTGGTCCTCACATCTGGCCCTCCCATCTTCAACATCAGCAACAGCATGTAGCTTCCTTCTCATGATTGAATGTCTCTGACTTCCCCTTCTGCCATCAGTCAGAGAAAGCTCTTTGCTTTTTAAAGAGCTCCTGTGATTAGGTGATGAAGTCTGAACTAAGAAAGCAATGGTCAAGAAGGAAAGAAGGAGAAGGCTCAACCTGGATTAAGAGTAGTGATTCATTGCAGTGGGAGATGGGAGGAAGACGTGATTATCTTCCCAAGGTCCCCACAGATTTAAGTTAGCTAGTATATTTTTTCTCATCAAAGAAATGGTTTAACTTAGACAAGTATATTTTTCTTTTTCTTTTCTTTCTATTCTTTGTGTGTGTGTATGGGAAGCAGAGTTTCACTTTGTCACTCTGAGTGTAGTTATGTCAACATAGCTCACTGCAGCCTCAAACTCCTGGGCTCAACTGATCCTCCTGCCTCCTGAGTAGCTGGGACTATAGGTGGGTGCCACTATGCCCAGCTAATTTTTCTATTTTTAGTAGAGATGGGTGTTTCTCTTGCTCAGGCTGGTCTCAAACTCTTGAGGTCAAGAAATCCTCCTGCCTGGGCCTCCCAGCATGGTAGGATTACAGACGTGAGCTACTGCACCCAGCCAGTGTATTTTTCTTACCTAAACAAAGTCAGTAGGTTAAGATAGTAAAAGATTTGAGACTTGAATTGAAATGTTTTTTGCATAATTTTGTTATGTAATAATTTTTAGTCAGATGAATTCTCAAAACTTTTACCATGATATTTCACAAAATATCAATTTCTCTATTTCTGATCACATTTCACAAAATGTCATAGGCTCTATCCCCTCTCGAACCTCCACCCTGAATTGTGCTATGTCCTGCCTCCATGTTATCCTGTAAGTTTTGATAAGGCTCATAGGTCTAACTTTGGAGAATAGGATAAATGGTCTTTAAAAAATAACAGTAGATAAAAAGATAATAGAGTAATAATAATAGTAGTAGAAAATAGAATAGAATAGAATACAATAGAAGACCCTATAAAGTGACTTTCTCTGAGAAGTGTATACCACTAGTTCACTTCACCTCAACATATTTTGTCTGCAACTGAGTGAGAAAACACTTTGTTTTCCAATGCCCTAGTTGCTCAACACTGATTTCAGATTAAAAACTCCTGTTTATCTGAGAAGACATACCGAGTAACTGAAACGCGTTCCTTGTACAACGGAGCAAGGGAAAATGTGGCCCTTGGGGCTTCTGGCTCTATCCGGGTCTGCTGTGGCTTCCTCTTCATGAGAACAAACTCTCAGGACTCTCAGCATTTCCGCTTCCCTTCCACCAAGGCATGTGAAAATGGAAAGCAATAAAACAGCATAAACAGCCAAAAAGTACAATCAAACCCTTTCTGGCCTCAGGAGGCAATGTTGGGCCTGGATTTGTGTTCTGGCTACAGGATAGTTCAGGAAGAGGGGGTGGACGGTTCTCAGTTTTCCTCCTCTGATGTTCTCTTCCCTGGCTAAGTAGCTCAAGGGTCCTTTCTTTGGATATAACCAATTACACCCAGCTGTTAATTATTAGCTTTTGATACTTTGTATGACTATGATCATTTGGATAAATTAAATTCTTATGTCCGTAGATCGAAACTTATATTTGATAAACAGTGCTAAGTTTCTCTTCTTTTCAGAGTCTTACTCGAATTAATAATTTTGCATGCATCACTCTTTTTTTCTTTCTTCTGTCTTCTTTTTTTTTTCTTTTTCTTTTCTTCTTCAGCCTGTTCTTGCTACAGGTACTGAGGAAAAGTAAAGTGATTTAAGGCTAGGCAGTAAAACAGAAATCTGGTAGATGCAAAAACTGGAGAAATCAGCTCTTAAATAAACCAGTTTTCAATTTCATCAAGTCCAAAGCAATAATCACTCATTGAGTGTTCATTTTCTCCCAGTTGCAGCACTAGACAGGGAGAGGCAGAGATGAAAGGCACAGGAGGAAGGAGCCCACATATACAGACACCCCTTGAGGAGGAAACTGAAGTGCAATTTGATTAGGGTTATAAGATAGGAATGTTCACTGTGCTTAGGGAACACACATGCGGAAGCAATTTATTCTGGCTGGAGGGTTCCAGTAAAGCTCTAGTGCCGAATGACTGGACTAACCCTGGCTGTAGAGAACACAGTTGCAGTTTTCAATCTTTTTCTGATTGAGAGCTGCACTACAAAATCCATTTGCCATAGCTCTCCTGAACACAGAAACAGGTGCATATTTAGACAAGTTTTATAAAACCATACTTACCCTTACTGTGTGAAATGCAGTCATGTTTTTTTTCCCCCTTTATTCTGTTTCAATTATTTTAGATGCCAGTTGAAAGCCTTTTAATTGAGCTTCTTTAATCAATTAATGGATCGAGACATATCCCCGCCCCCAACCCTAGCTTAAGAAACCCTGAAATACTATAGCATGGGCTTTGGAATGGCACAGACCTGGTTTTGAATCCTGGTATTGCCAATGAGAAGTCCTGAGATTGGGGCCATTTGCTTAACTTCTATGAGTTTGAGCTGTCTAAAGAAAAAGTAATAAATAGCTACTATCTACCTGACCAGATGGTTATGTTTATTAAAGGAGATAGTATTTGTAAACAGCTTAATAAGTGAAAGTGCAGTAGATGGGTCAGGCAAAGAGAGGGAGAAGCGAGCACCCTAGGCACATTGGCTATTGGGTAGGACTCACCCACCATCCAAAACAAGGTAGGTCCTGATGACTCAGTTTATAGAGCACAAGGTAGAAGTGAAAAATAAAACAGTTTACCAAGGCTTTGCACCCAGGAGACTCTGTATGTAGGAGTGTTTGTGTGTGTATGTGTGTGTGTGTGTGTGTGTGTTTTCATGTGAATGTGTGAGCAAATATGTACATGTTTGTGTGTGTATGGGTTTCTAAGTGTATATATGTGCGTGAGTTTGTATTTGGGAGGTTTGTGTGTGTGAGTTCCTATGTGTGGGCTGGAGAGAGAGTGGGGGACTAAATTCAATTCCCCTTTATTCAATAACCTCTTAACCAGTCCAAATGAACCTCTCTTAAACCAATCATCCCAAAGTTTACCTGAGACCCCTCCTCTTCCCCACAGACCATAGCCAGTCTGTGACCTTGAGATGTTCATATCCCTCCTGGACTTGGTCTTTCTTACACAGGTATGGAGCATATTAGACCACATTAATATGCTTACAAAGGCATTTAGAAAAATGGTAGAACCCATTTCCAGCAAAATCTTTAGAGGACATTGACATTTAATTATGGTTATATATAAAGAAAAACAGAGATATATACAGTAATAGTGAACATTTGTTTAGCACTTAATATATTCCTAGCTCTGTGCTAAATGCTTTCTATGCGCCAACTCATGTAAGACTCATGACATCCCTAAAATGTAATTACTGTTATTATCCCCACTATACAGATACTTTGCTCAAGCTCACAAAGCTAGTGAGTACCATGGCTGGGATTCAAGTTTAGATGCAAATATTTATCTCACTGCAATGAGATAAATATTTGTGATATGACTTCATGAGAACGTAAATAAACCACTAACCTCTATAACCCTTTCCCACAACCAAGGAAATATATATGTATATGCTCTATTTATATAAAGATATATTTATATATTTGTATATATATTTATGACTATATATGGTTATATACATTTATACATTTATTTATTTTATGTATATTATACATTTGTGTATATAAATGTATTCATGTAAAAGCTTATATATTCATATATGTTTATATACTTATGTATAAGAATAAACTATATATGATGACTATGAATACAGTACATGTACAATGAAATATAGATATATATGTAAGATGAATGCAGGTTGCCATAGTACAAAAATCAAATGTGTAGTGGATAAGTGATACAGCCAGGAAGCTCATCAGTTTCATCTCCATGTTTTAGAACCCACCCCCACTTCTGTCTATAACCAGCATCAAGACTGGAAAAGAGCCAGACTTGGCAAGTGATTGTCACACCTAATTAAGCTTCCGTTTTACAAGCAAAGATGAATTATAAATCCTAGATAACAAATCGACCCTCAAACCCTGTTAATTTGTCTCTGTCCTTGTCATTAGGCAGTGCATTCTGCTGGGGTCGAGGGCACAGGAATTCTTGTTTGTGATTCCAGGGTAGCATTCTGAGACACATTATAGAGTATTTATTTTCACTGAAACCCATGCTTAGCTCCAGGGGAACATGATTGTTAAATATAATGCATATTTACTATTGTGCCTTGAGAGAGGATTAGTGAAGGAGGACATTACTTTAATTTCTTCCATGTGGCTCAGAATGCTGGTGGTTAATTTCCTCTCTGTACTTTAAGATCACATTGCGGTTAAAGAGTTAAAGGCTAATTAAGTGCTCTGTCAAAAGCAACAAAATCCTGGCTTCAGTGGAATCCCTCTGACAAAAACACCTTTCACTGGAGGCTCCCTCTACCTAGTTTCCAGCCTCTGGTTGGAGTTTACCCTGAATGAAGGCTCCCTAAAAAGGGCATGAGGTTTGTCTTCCAAATGTGCTGGAGTCAGGGAGAGAAAGCTGGCATTTACGCGGAAAACAGCTCAGGATTTTCTGTCCTGGTTGCAGGCAGTAGGCAGAGAACTGGCAGCAGCAGGCTCAGTAGCTGTAAGTACTGAGTAAGGGAAGCAGGTGGGGTCATAATTCACTAGTCTCCCCTTGTGCGTCATTATTACAGGAAGTTAATGAGACAACCTGTCTTTTTCACATTTAAGGATTAGAAACTACAGAGAAAATGGATTTGAACCTCCAAACTCCCGGTTGATGCCTGTATCTCTTTCTCATGAGGTTGTTGAGAGAATAATATAAGCAAGCCTTTGGCACCATGCTTGGCACATAACAGGACCTCCACTATTAGCTTCCTCGACCACCTCCTTCCTCTCCCGTAAATGGCCTTAATTTCCAAGGACTCTTATTCAAAAGCCAGATTTCCCCGTGACCACTTGAGTGAACTTGGCCAATAATACACAGGCAACACTTGCTAAGCCCTATGTGCCAAGAATGACTCTAAACACTTGTATTAACTCACGTACTGACTTATGTCATCTTCTCAACCATATAAGAGGTTTGCAGGGAAGAATAATATATAACATTAATTGAATACTAACTCAATTAAGTACATACTGTTCTAAGTGCATAACTGTATTCATTTATTTTATCCTCACAACATTTTGAAATAGATCCCGTTGTTCCTCTCAGTTTTTTAAGATGAGTAAACTGAGGCATGGAGAGATTACATAAGCTTCTTTAGATGTAAGAAATTAAAGAGGCCTAGAGGTTACTTGACTAGTTAAAATTGAACTTCTATGTCTAAAGAAGCTTATATACTATTATCTCAAAGGGTTGTGAGAATTAAATCAAATGCCTGGTATATTGGTGTACACTTGGTGAAAAGTGAGCCCTTCCCACCGTAAGAGAAATCATTGATGGGCTGTGTGATCACCAGGGTTTCAAGAACCAGATGGTTGCTGGAAATCTGTTGTTAAAACACGCTCTCCTGGTCTGCTAGCTAGTTAAGAGCCATAAAGATGAACATAATCAAGAAGGTAGCAATCTGAAGGTGGGACAAATACCCTTACCTTTCCCTCCGACGGGGACTGTGGATTTGCATGGGGGTGTGGATGCTGCCTCTCAGTGAGAAAGGCCTCTTTCAGGAAGGCTCCTGCTCTGGCATCAGCGACCTGAGTCATAAAGGTGATTCATTTTCCAGTCTTCAAAGCAACATATATGAAGTGCCATGGGCTGGAGGGAAGCACACGCCCTCTCTCTCCCCTGCAACGTCTTTGGTGCTACAAGGGTGTACTGAAGTACTGAGGTACTCTGAGTTTCTTTGGAAATGTGAATGTTATACATACACAGAAACCATCACCCCTGGCACTGGGCTGGAGGTTCTTGGCTATAACCTGCCAGTGTCTTATGCTGGGGTTATTTTCCATTGAAAAACCTCAACAATATTGCAAAGGCAAAATTGTAGGCTCAGGGGCTGGAAGCTTCTGGCAGCATCTTACTTGAGAGGGCCCCTTCCTTATTATGGATTCCAAACATAATATGTAAAGAAATCAAATGCCAGATCTTTAGTAAATCTTGCTTCTTTGGAGGATAGATGAGGCCTGGAGGACATACCAGTGAAATGGACCCTCGCAGGCAGGTCCTTACAAAACTCTCTTTGGCAAGCCCAGCCCATGGAAAGTGTGATTTCCTGCTTGCTGTGGAGGCCTGGGAGTCTGGACATTTTTCATTTATTTTCTGCTCTGCTGTGGGATTTGGGAAAATTTAGAGCATCTCTCTGCCATGTAACACTAAGTATTCTACAAACTTATCATACAGGGAGAGCTCAGACTTCAGAATCAGACTAAACTGAGCTCAAACCTCAGCTTTCTACGTATCAGCTGTTTGACCATGGACACACCACATAAGCTCTCTGAGCCTCAGTTTCCTCATTCTGTAAAAATGTCTCCTTTTGGGGGTTGTTTTGAGCTTAAGACACCATACATAAAGTGCTTACACAGTATCTGGCAACTAACAAAACCACATCCCTTTCCTTATTACTGCTCTTCGTTTTTTAAAAAAGTGAATGAGAGAATCATCTAGAAAACTATTGTTTTCCTAGATATCAGAGGTTATTCAAGGGCCATAGTTGTCCTCCATAAAATATATGAATATCCCCACATTTTAAATAAATGTAATATTTTTTATCTGTAATTCATAAGCACTATATATAGATATGTTAAAAGACACCTTGTTGAGTTGCTTACAAGTTATGACACTGGGACTATGGAAGTAAAATCATTAATATTTTGGTTATTTATACATAACTTATAAAAGTTTTTCATATGGCTTACAATAAAATCACATACTCAACGGGATCAATAGATGCAAAGACTCAGCTAACAGAAGCAACACAAATGGAAGAGAGTGGAATTGTACCTAAAAGTCAGGGTTATGTCATGACTATTCTTGAACTTTCCTCATGCACCAAGCTTCTCAGTAGCTGAAGCAAACGGGAAACATGACTAACCATTACAAAGTCTCAACTCTTGTGCTTGGAATGTTATTAATATTTACATTGTCTTATATAAGGGCCACAAAATACTATAAGGTTTAAAACTGAAGTACAGTGGCGTTAGATATCTTTTTTGGTTTCTATAGCTACCAAGAGGAGACCACAGTCCAACTAGCTAGAAACTCCATGGTCTTTCCACAGCTTTGTGCTCATGAAGGGAGAAGTGCTCCACCCTTTCCCTGCCGTCCCTGTCTACAAAGATGTGACTCTGATCATCATATAGGAATATAGAGCTCCCCAGTCTGCAGAGTCAGGATGGAGGGGATTCAGGGTTATCTCATTTCTGCTAAGAAAATCCAGAGCTGCTGGAGCTCAAAAAGGAGAAACACAGTAAAGTATGGATATCAATGAAAATTCACAAACATTTATTAAGTGTTTGCTTGTATGCCACACATGGTTTAACCTATTTAATTTCACAACATTCCTTTAATGTAAGGACAGCTAAAAACTCCACTCCATGAACATAAAACTGAGACTCAGACAAGTTAAATAAGTTACCAGCTGTCATGTCACAATCTAATAAGTGACAAGAGTCTGTGTGGGACCCAGGCCCTCTGGTTCCAGACTCCAGGTCTCAGTCACTACACTAGACTGCCTTAACATAGGCTATGACTTCAGGATCCCATCCACCCAAGAGAGATAAGGAAGCCCACAAGGTTGGGAAAAGCTAGGAAGAAGCACAGTGGAAAATCTAAAACTCCATTGGGGGTCAGGGTCCTTCTATATGGAAAGCATTTTGTTTATATGGGTGTGATTTTAACTTGAGTCCCCTGATGAGAAGGCTGGGTAGGATCTGGGCAGTTGCCCAGGATCCAAATCCTTCTGAAGAAAAAGATCAGACTTCAACATGGGAAAGGCTCAGGGGAGTGAGGAATGAGGTGTGAGACCCCTTTGATGGAGGAAAGAACATCTTCCCTGGGCTTCCTAAAGTTTATTCTCCAGAATTTCCAGGAAGTAAACAGTGTACATCCCAAGCTAGGATTACTGCCTCCATTATCTGAGTACAATTATATGTGGTAATTAACTTTAATATATCAGTATGGTTTCCAAAAACCTAAAAACAATGGATTAATTCAGTGCTTAATGAAAATATATCTTCTCCCAATAGTGTTCAATCCAACTTAGCTTTTCTGAATCATTCTGATAATTATTTGTGTGGAAATTTCTGGATACCTCATAGTGATGATGACATATTGATTGATTGATTGATTGATTTACACTTTGACTTGTTCCAGGAATGTTTTAATAATATTTCTTAAAAAATAAAAAGCTGCTGTAAGTTGGTCCAAAGTAGAGAAGAAAAATAAAAATTAAAAAAAGGTAAATATATAGATTCAGAATGACCTTCCCAGTTGCAAGGAAGAAACCTTAATTTATTTTAAGCACCTCAACAGTCACTGAAAAACAAAAACGCAATGCATATAAATAAAACAAAAAAGATAGTCACACATCTTAATGTCCATGGAAGAAATTAGCTGATGTGCACATGCACTAAGTACTTAACATGCCTTTTCTCTAATCCTAACAAAAACCCTTCCAAGATAGATACAAAAATCTCTGTAACTATAGTAGGAATTAGAGAAACAGAAGTCTAGCCCAACATCTTATAGCTGATCTAGTATTTGAAGCTTGTTGTATTTGGTTCTCAAATTTGTGTTCTTTTCACTGAAGGATGCTGTTTCTCTTTTCTGTGCATGGAGAAACCTTAGTAGATCTATTAGCTAGTTTTTTTAAACTCATGTGTCTTCACCTTCTTTTCAGAGATTCTAGGGAAAAGGTATGAGGTTTCAAAGTGGTTATATTACAGGAGGGCAGCCAACAAACCTACCAATCTAAGTGTTTGTGTGTGTGCTCACATCAGGGTAATGGTCCAAGACACATGGCTCTTGCTAGGAACCAAGGCATAGGGCAGAACTCCTTATAGTTTCTTGAACTAGTTTCTCAAGTCTATTATCTCCATCTGCTACCTCCCTGAGCTCTTGTGAAAGTAAACTCCTCAAACCATAGGCTCAAATGAGGACTTTCCCTGCAATACAATCTCCCATCAGCAGATTCAGGATCTTTTTGTTACACTTGTCTAGACAGTCATGCTTGATACGTACACACTGCCCTTCTAATCCCAACTGTGTAGCTTCTAGCAATCTAACTCCTGAAACACAGGCTTTCTTTACACTTGTTAGAGGCACACTTTTGTGTCTATAGAATGAATATTGGAGCTTCACCATGCTTTCTGTCTTTGCCTAGTTTTCTTTTTTTAAGTTTCTACTATTCTCACTGGGAGGAAACAGAACCAATAGACTAGTTCCAAGACATATTTTAGAAGCAGCAACCTAGTAAACACTTATGATATGGCCGTTGTTGCTTTTTGTGGTTTAGCTGTTCATTATGCAACTCTTTTTTGAAGAGCAACCCTGGTGCAAATTGTAACATTGCAAATATGATCTAGTTCAAGGCGGCTTCTCATGGCCTGCCTACCTCTATTGCTTCCCCAAAGCAGTTCCCTGGTACAATTAGGAGGCAAGCTGTGACCTAAGTCAGTAAGTGAGAGCTTGGCTGCCAAGGACATGAGCCAGTAAAGGTCATATCAGTACAGGAGTGGTGTCCACAGTTCCATTTTAGGGGTAGTGATCTCAATATTGGCTGGGGCTATGGAGATTTAGATGCATCTCAGCACCATCTCCTATACCTTCTTCCCATGAACCACGCATTATGTTACTATCTTTATTTTTATTACCCAACTCAATTCTTATGTGTCAATTGCCATAATACTCTGTATTCTCCCTAAAAATCAGAGACTGTGTTTTATTTTTCTTGTGTCTGTAGCTCCAGGGGCTGACACAGCGCTGGATGAGGTAGAGTGGTAATGTGAAGAGTAGGGAAAAGAGCCACCAGAGCCACCAGTGCAGCAACACAGGGGTGAAAGACAGTATAATCTGTTCCAGAATTCAAGTGGAATAGAAGAGGGGCCTTCTCAGACCCCACTCTAGAATCCACTTCTTCTGTGGGGAAGATTGATCACAAAAATGACCCTAATCTTTCACCCTTCCTATGTCCTTGCCCTTTGCCATATCACTTTGCAGTGCCTCACACTCTCATTCTGGGCGGGGCCATCTGACTTGTTTTGGTTCATGGGGGGTTAGTATGTGTGATACAAGCACATGTTTGAAAGTGTTTGTGGAGTTGCTCTTGGTTGTTCTCGCAGTTCTGCCATTGCTGTGAGGACACACCTGGACTAGCCTGCAGAAGAATGAAGGACAATGGAACAGGACCACTTGCCCTGGCTGTCCAGGTGAAGGCCGTATCAGGTCAGCTGACAGCCTGTCAACCACAGACTTCTAAGCAAGCCAGACAAGAGCATCCGAGCTACCAGATAACTCATAGCTGAGTACAGACTCATGAGCAAGCCTGGGTAGAGTCAAACAATGCTACCGCTGGTCCTCCAAACCCTTCAGACAGAGGAGCAAAATAAGCGTTTACTGTAGTAGGCCAGCGAGGCTTGTGGTTGTTTGTAGCACGGCATTTTTGTGGCAATAAATAACAAATACACCCCATAAAGAGCGCATACAGGAATGAACAGAAGAATGGCAAAATGCTACCGGAAAGCAGATGCTGGGCAGGCAGCTAGTCTCACTCAGCAGTTTAATGACTCCCCTGGGCTCACCAGCCTGGAGCATGCGTGATTAAAATTAGCGCATCGATAAATTCACCTATTACTCCATGTCGTCAGCTACGTGGGGGCACTTGTCAGCTGTGGAAGCTGAACCATTAAAGGTACAAATGGCTGGAGTTTCTGGTTTGTAGGACAGAGAGATGGTGTGAGATGGGGCTGGTGGCACAAGCAGGAGGCAGACAGATCTGGATGCCTTCCCGGCATTATCAGGATGCTCCAGGGAGAAATGAAGTCAGTCGAATGAATGAGATATTCTGGGAATGATGGACATTTCCTGGTATTACTCAAGTGGGAGTGGATCCCTCTTTTACCTCTGTGAAAAACTGGCTCTGTTAGTTGCAGAAAATGCCATCTGCTACTACAAATTTTACTGGCCTTGTGGGCTTTTGTTTGAGGAATATTTGCCAGGTTATGTAGCATATAATCACAGACATAGGGCACCTTTAAATGGTGTAATTTTTCAAGGCGGAAAAGCCTTCTGTTAAAAAGAGACGGGAAGAAGACCAAATTAAATAACAATTATGAATAATACCCTACTCAGCCCATAACAAAAGGCTCTGGATTTTATAATATGTTCCTGCCAAAGGCCATGTGTAATATTTCCTTGTTAGTAGTTCCCAACCACTATGAAATCCACAAAACCTCTCCCAGCTGTTAAAGACTTATTCTCTGTCCTTTCCCATTCTGGGACATAGCCATAAGGTTTAGAAAATATGACTAAGTTTCCCAACTTGAATGACACTAATAGTAATTTTCGAAGGCTTTGGAGAAAGATGTAAGAAAACCACAGTGCATGTCTGCTTAAAAACTGTTCTATTTAATGGTTTATACTGTTCCAAATGTGGGGGTGAGACATAGCCATTTAATAAATTGGCTTCCAATGACCTGAGTAATGCTAGGATTAAGTTAATAATCAGTATAAATGAAATTACATTAAAAATTGAGGATTGAGGCATTAAGAAGCAATTGAATCAGTAGACAAATTTAATTCTATCCTTTAAAAGCTCTTCATAGGGCTTTAAATACATGTGGGGAAGTTATGAATTCTCCTGCTGACATACATGAGGTTGTAGTACATCTTTCTGCTTGAGTCAAACTTCTCTTGAGTAGAGAATAGAAAAATAAGGTTTGTCCTACAAAGAGTAACAGATCACATGAAAAGAAAGTACCTCGAAAGTAATTAAGAAAGTCTGTGATGCATCCATTCCTCATTTATTTGAAGAATTTAGAAGGTTGGTTGTGATATCTACTGATAGCAAACATTTATGGGATCAATGACAGAGTTTGGCAATGTGCTAAGCATGTATATTGACTTATTTATTTATTTATTTATTTATTTATTTATTTATTTATTTATTTATTTTTTGAGACAGAGTCTCACTTTGTTGCCCAGGCTAGAGTGAGTGCCGTGGCGTCAGCCTAGCTCACAGCAACCTCAAACTCCTGGGCTCAAGCGATCCTCCTGCCTCAGCCTCCCGAGTAGCTGGGACTACAGGCATGCGCCACCAAGCCCGGCTAATTTTTTTCTATATATATTCGTTGGCCAATTAATTTCTTTCTATTTATAGTAGAGACGGGGTCTCGCTCTTGCTCAGGCTGGTTTCGAACTCCTGAGCTCAAACGATCCACCCGCCTCGGCCTCCCAGAGAGCTAGGATTACAGGCGTGAGCCACCGCGCCCGGCCTTATATTGACTTATTTAATACAACAATGTTTTTATATGAGTATAATTTTTATCCCCCTTTATAGATAAGGAACTTGAGGCTAAGAAAGGTTAATTATGTTGCCCCAAATCACATATTGAGGAGGAAGCAGTGGTGCCACCAGTCAAGACCAGTCCAGGTGATGCTAGAGTTCATGATTTAATCACCAACCTCAAGTGTTAATACATTTTGACACTCCATCCATTCAGAAAACAAAGTCCTGGTGACGCTTTACCAAAAAATGGGGTCAGAGCTGTGTTTTTTATTGACTCTTGGGAACATTACAATTAGATGAAGCAGTTACTGACAATAATTGCATAGTAGTCAAGAAGCCTTTTAATTTGTATCTAAGTATCGGTGTGTCTTTAAACTTTGCTATAGGTACTTAACAATTCATGGCTAACTAAATTAAATTTTTTCCTAAATTGGCAAAACATTATCTTTAATAGAAAAGGCATAATTACCTAAAAGACTTACTATATTGCCATTCATCCTGAAGAAAGCTTAGCCAGTTAGTTCTTGAAGCAATGGACCAAGGAACTCATGAGCACATCCTACAGTATCGCGAACATAAATCAATATTATAGTTATAAATGTCACAGCGAGTGCCAAGGACCTTGGGTTCACAGGGCATTGCATTTAGAGGGGCCATGGCAGGGTGGCTTTTGCCATGACTATACCTTTTCCCTCCCTCAGCAGAAGTGACCATTGATGTGTGTCTCCTTTTATTATCTTATCATTCAAAAGTAGGAGTCAATGCTATCCTTTGCCTTTGCTGACATTCTTGCATATCTTGGAAAGTTTATGCTTCTTAATGATGCTAGCCCGTGCCCTCTTGTCAGAAAAATGAGATCCAAAAGAATGTGTCCACAGCTGTTTTAATACAAATTTATTATTATTTAGGTATGTTGAAGCCAATGGGCCAGGAGATGACTGCCATTGAAAAGATAGTTTGTTACAGATCCCAAGAAGAGGCAAGACATTCCATGGGAAGTCACAATGGGAAGTAAGAAGGCCAGTCTGGAGGCAGAGGGAGAGAAGGAACTCCACATAGTAACCTTTACTATGATTTCTGTAGAAAGAAGCAGACAAAGCTGGGCAATGAGATTTAGGATTGGCTAGTTGGAATGATTTCAGTGGACCCTGGGTTTCAGGGATGTGGCTAGTTGACTGGAACTTGGCCCTCAGGTGATTAGGGAAGGTGGATAGAGACCAGGAGTGTAAGAGTTCAATAAAAGAGCTGGTTAGGTGTATGGGCTCTGGGATGATTGGTTTGCATTTGAAAGGCATGTTCTTGAGCGTGTTGTTTACCGTCTCTAGAAATTGGCTAGCCCTGGGAGGGGCAGTCCCTCCAGGGTCATCAAGTCCCCAGATGTTAAAGCATCAGAATACAGAAAACAAAAGACAAGGTTAATAATATTAGAAGGGAAACTGTGAAGAATTCATCTCTGTGATGGGAAGTGTAACTTGTGTGTGTATGTGTGTGTACATGTATGCACACACACATACACACATGGGAGTGACTGTGTGTCTATGCTGTATTAATTGGTTTCAAAGCATCACTTGAAGTCTTAGAATTTCC
The DNA here is from genome assembly GCF_040939455.1 of Microcebus murinus. Lineage (NCBI taxonomy): Eukaryota > Metazoa > Chordata > Mammalia > Primates > Cheirogaleidae > Microcebus > Microcebus murinus. The sequence continues at coordinate 38,195,324 of NC_134110.1, read as the reverse complement.
AGTGATTCAAGATGCATTTCTAGGAAATGAGGCTTCATTTGGTCCATATGGACCATGTTATAAGCAGCATGTGTTCTGCCCATCTTTTATTGGCTTGGCCTGGCTCCAAGGATTCTAGTTGAGGCACACAAGAAGTGCTTTATGGACTCTTCCTCCTTTTCTAGGAAGTCATTGCTTCTGGGTGGAGTTGGAGGTTTAGATCATGGAGGTCATTATTTTATCCTCTCGTTCTAACTGGCTCTGTTTCACTGAGGGCTGTAGTCATCACTGAAGATGGGGCATGGGAACAGAGTGGCAGGCCATTCATCAAACAGCAGGAGGCTCCACATCCTCTATAGTATGACTAGATGTCCTTAAGAGTTGAGAATTTTAATCCACCAATTTCTTCCTTCTTTTCTTCCATAAGAATTTCTACTTATTAACTTCTATTAACCCAGTCACATTAGGGGTATACAAAGAGAAATGAAATGAGGAGCTTATGGTTTTAAAGATAATTCTTAGAAACAGTTTCCTGATGGCAATTTGTTTGATAATTCAGTCTTTTATTAGAACTTATATGTTGTCTGAGCCTTGAGAAAGACATTGTTCCCAACTGTTGTTAGGAAATCCAGAAAGCCACAGATGTGGAAGAGATTATAGATGCATTAGGGAGATCAGAAAGTCAAGAGCTGGGCTTCAGGGTCACATATATCTGATCTCAAATTTCATCTATGGGTCATACTAGTTCTAGGACCTCAGGGAAGTTGTTTAGATATCTAAGACAGAGTTCTGTCACCTGTTTAAGAAAATAATATTTTTTAAAAAATCATAGTGGAAAAATGAGTTGATAAAATTAAGACTGTTGTCAGGATAACTGAGAAAATTTATGTAAACTATTCAACACTGTACCTAACTCATATTAAATACAAATACCCTTTATCGTTGTTAATATTACTACAGGCAATGAGTTAAAGTAGAAAGACCATGAAAGTTAACATCAGGGAAGTCTGAGTCTCAGTGCTGATTCTGTCACTTACTATGTGTTATAATCCTGAGTATATTACTTAACATATCTGAATCAGAAATAATTAAACCTACATTTCAAAGATTTCCTGTAGCTGGCAGATAATGAATATGAGGTTCTTGTAACTTATTATTTTCTGGTTTTCAAAACAAGTCATAACTGTAACAGGCTTAGACTCAAGAGTATCAGCAAGCATTTCTGAGGGAGAGGAAGATAAGGCAGGGAGGTGAAAGGACTCTTTTTTGCTTTTCACTGTGCTCTGTTTTTCTTGGCATGGCTTGAGGAGAGGTCACTGGTTGTGTCTGTACAACACGGTTCCACCCACCCGACCCACCATGCCTTTGGTCCAGTCTCCAGGACCTGCTTTTGTGCCTGTCTCTGCGGCTACTTATGACCACAGTTGGAGAAGGTTCAGCTGGCTGGGGGAGCCTCGTGTGTAGCTGTGTGTTCCTGGGTGCCTGCCAATGGCTCATTTGGTTGGAGGAATGTGTAATATGTGCTGAGCTTCTGTGGGGCCTCAGGATAGGAGGACACTCAGGGCCAAGGGCCCTTGAGCCTGGGGAAGAAGAGCAGGCAGCAGGCTGTGCAGCCAGGTCTTTATGCAGAAGATGTTACACTTATTAGCCCAGCCTGGAAGGCTCAGCTCTATTCTCAGGGAGGGGGACTGAGAAAGGTCTGTGAATAGAACTACTGACCAGAGAAGACAGTAGAAAACAGAGGGATGGGAAATGAATCTAAATTCAGACAATCTGGGTTTGAAGGTGATTCTACCACTTTTTAGCTGTGTGCCCTTGTGTGAGCATCTTTACCTCTCCTGTTCTGTAAACTAGGGATTGTGGAATAGGTAGTATCACACATTCATTTTGAAGACCAAGTAAAGAACTTGCTGTAAATTTCTTTGATCATGACTGACACTTTTGCACTAGATCCATGGATGTGTTTCACTTGCCAGTGAGGATTCCAGTAAAAGATATACTCAAATATTGCTGGTGGAAATATAAATCATATGTAAATTATTTTGTCTATTAATGGATATATATCAGTAGATTGATACCTATTAAATGTATAATACATAAGTACTTATGCAGTGCTCTTCAGAAACCTCATTCCTGAAACTCTAGCCCACAGAACTAACAAAATCCTATTATCTACAATTAGATATGTGTAAGTATCGAGATGACTGAGTGGTAGGAAATATATGATCTATATTCTGTAAGTTTATACGTATCTTAATTATAGCATTATTAGTAGTGGCAAAAACCTATAAACAAAGTAAATATCCATCAACAAGGGAATGTTTGAATAAATTGTAGCACAATTAGATGTATAGCAGTTAAGTATTAATAGAAGAAATTTTCCTAACTTTGTCTTAGTTAGGACAGCTCCTAACTCCCTTTCTTTACTCTCTTTTGCAATAGAACTCCTTAAAAGAGGGTTTTCCCTGTTCCCTAAATTCAACTTCTCTCTTCTCCATTCTCGTAAATCCACCACGTTTGTTTGCTTCATTTTTCTCTTCTATAATGTGCCTGTTTGTATCTTTTGCCTAGTTTTTTTTGGGGGGGAGTCAGGGGGTGGGTGTAGGAGGTTGTCCTTGATTGGCATGAGATTGACTTATAGTCTAGATAACAATGCCTTATTTATTTTAAGCATAGAGGAAAAACTCCTGTTAAATTTATAGTTTTGTATTTTACATTTATGACTCTAATCCTTCTAGAGTTCCAATATTTTTGTGTGGTGTTAGATAAATATCTGGATTCATTTTTCACACTAAAATTAACCAGTATTGCTTATGCCATCTACTAAACAATTTGTCCTTTTCCCATTAATTCATTGTGCCAACTTTACCATATATTTAAATCTCTTATATTAATGAGTCTGTCTTAGAGCTACTTATTATCTTCCATTAGTCAATTTGCCTGTTATTACACCAATAAAACACTATTTTTATTATCATAGACTTACTATATATCTTGATAGCTGGTAAGCTGTGGCTCTTTACTATTTTTAAGATTAATTTAGTTATTTTAGTCAATTTAAAATTTAGAATAGGCTTACCAAGTGTATAAAAACCATATAACTAGAATTTTTATTGGGCTTGCATCGAATTTATAGATTAGTCTGGAGATAATTGATATCTTTAAAATGTTATTCTGTTTAAAATCATGGAAGATGTATTCATATCATCTGCTATGTCCTGTTTGGAGTTTTAATGTTTTATCCAAAGGGATCTCATGATTCTGGTTAGTTTAATTCCTAGATAGTTTAATATTCTGCTGCATTATGGAATACTTGGTTTTTAACATTTTTAGTTGTCATTTCTGGTGTAAAGAAACAACATTTATTTTTGTAGGGTAATATTGTATCAGGCATCCTTATTGAACACTTATTAAGTTTTTTGGTTTGTCTATTGATTCCATTACTTTCTCCAGGTAGAAAAGACATCATCCTTAAGAATGATATCTTTCCTTCAAATGTTACTATCTATTTTTTTTTTCATTTCCTTGTCATATAATGTTATTGCTGGTGACAGTTGGCATGCATGTCTTGCTACTGATGTGAGAAGCTGTGGCCAAGGTTTACTAATCACTTATTTTATTTGCTGGAGTTTCTTTTGTTATATACTACTCATCAAATAAAGAACATTCCCATTTATTTCTAGTTTATTTTTGTTATTGTTGTTGATTAGTTTAACCATCAATGGTGCTGGAGCTTATCATATGCTTTTTCATAATTAATTGTGTCAATTGGATTTTCTTCTTTCGTGTTTATAAGTTTAGCTAATGTGTGGTGAATTTCACTGGTAGATTTTCTGATCATTATACTTGATCATGATGTATTATTTTGAATACCTATTTTTAGTTTTATTTAGCTGATGTATTCTTTCAATTTATACAACTATTCATATAAGTGAAAAGGGAAAAAATTAGAAAAATATCTAACACCAGACATGGGAGAATGTTCAGATAAAGGAGACTTCATATACTGCTAATGGATTTACACATTCCAATAACCCCAAAATTCCTCTCTTAGATGTATATCCCAAAGGATAGATATACACAACTCCTTAAGTGATTCCACTTGAAGTCTTCACTGCAGTTTATTTGTGTTGACAGAGAGTTAGAAGCCTCCTGCATATCTATCACTTGCAGACGGAATAGGTAAAATACAGCGGATCTACAACATGGTGGATTTTTCAGCAATGAAAAGCAAAGCATAAGATAATATTCTGGAAAAGTATCAGAGTAGAAAGCACCTAGAGTCCGTCTCACCTCCTAGACAACAATTGTGATGGTAGAATCTATCTGATGTAACAACTTTATAACTCTGCAGTCTACTGAAGGCTTGAAATTTCCAGGGGAAACCTTTCTTGGTAAACGGAAGTTAATTTCAGTTAATTCTAGTTATTTAGTATATTAGCAGCTTCCCACTCCTCACCTCTCAGCCCCACAGCAGGCAGATGTGCACATGTCCCTGGAGCAGCTTACAAGCAGCTTGCAGGAAACAGGGTGGGAAAAAGGACCCTGTCCTCCAAATATTGTGCTTTGATTGTTGATTGCTGCTTCTGACAAATGAGGTGCATACAATGAGGCTGTAGCCATTGTTTTCACACCTCTTCTTATGATTGAAAGCCCCTCCCCCTCTGGCTGAAGTGATCCCTGGGGAATTTAGGGGACCAGTGCCTTTTTCTCACTTCATTTTTGTCTTTTTCTTCTTTTGAGAGACAGATATGAAGGCTAGGGTATTCAAAAGCTGCTTCATTCATGGGGAAACTTAGAAAGTCAGTGTTCATGGCCAGTGGTAGGTGCTCAGAAAAGACCTAGAGACATCGTAAATTTATGCTTTAGGCTGATCTGTGGCATAGGGAGAACCTGTAACTGTAAAAAATGAAAAAAACAGAACAAAAATGGAAAAAAGAAATCACAAAGTCTACAAAGAAACAGGATAGTGTCTCACATTCAAAGTAAAAAAGTAAACCAACAGACTCTGTCCATGAAGAAGACATGAGGATAGAACCACTAGACAAAGACTTTAAGATAACTATCTTAAAGATTCTCACAGAACTAAGAGAAGTCAAAAATATGATATAAAAACAAGATGAAAATGTCAATAAGGTAAAAACCTAAAAATAAACCAAAAGGAAATTCTGGACACAAAAGGTAAAATAACTGAAGTGAAAATTCACTAAAGGAATTCAAAGGTAGATTTGAGCGTGTTAAAGGAAGAATCGGCTAACTTGATGATAGGACAAAGGAAATTATGAAGTCTAAGAAACAAGGAAAAAAGTATCAAGAAAAGTGACCTATGGAACACCATCAAGCATCCTGTGAGAAACCTACATAGATATTATGGAAGTGTGAGAAGGATAAGAGAGGGTGAAAGGAGCAGAGAGAATATTTGAAGAAATAATGTGTGGGAAAATTCCACAAATTGATGAAAATCATAAATATAAACATGCAAGAAGCTCAATGAACTTCATGAAAAATGAAATTGAGAATCACAAGCATCATCCTTGTGGTTGTGATTTGCATTTCCCTGATGATTAGAGATGTTGACCATTTTTTCATATGTTTGTTGGGCATTAGTCTATCTTCTTTTGAAAAGTTTATGTTCATGTCCTTTGCTCACTTTTTAATAGGGTGTTTGATTTTCTTCTTGATGATTTTCCTGAGTTATATATAGATTCTAGTTATCAGCCCTTTATCAGATGTGTGACATGAAAATATTTTCTCCCATTCTGTAGGTTGTCTGTTTGCTCTCGTGATAGTTTCCTTGGCTGTGCAGAAGCCTTTTAATTTGATCATGTCCCATTTATTTATTTTTGTTACTGTTGTGATTGCCTTTGGAGTTTCTTCATAAATTTTCTGTCTAGGCCAATGTCTACAAGAGTTTTTCCAACATTTTCTTCTAGAATTCTTATAGTTTCATGCCTTAGGTTTAAGTCTGTTATCCACCATGAGTCAATTTTTGTGAGAGATGAAAGGTGCAGCTCCTGTTTCAGTCTTCTACATGTGGCTATCCAATTTTCCCAGCACTATTTATTGAATAAGGATTCTTTTCTCCAGTGTACGTTTTTGTCTGCTTTGTCAAAGATTAGATGGCTATATGAGGATAGTTTATATCTCGGTTCTCAGTTCTGTTCCATTGATCTATGTTTCTGTTCTTGTGGCAGTACAATTTTTTTTTAGTTACCATAGCCTTGTGGTTTATCTCCAGTGAGAATGGCCTTTATCAAAAAGTCTCAAAACAATAAACGTTGGAATACATGTAGAGAAATAGGAATACTCATACACAGGTTGGGGGACTGCAAACCAGTACAACCTCTGTGGAAAGTAAAATGGAGATACCTCAAAGAGCTACAAGTAGAAATACCATTTGATCCAGCAATCCCATTACTGTTCATCTACCCAAAAGAACAAAAGACATTCCAAAAAAAAGACATCTGCACTAGAATTTTTATAGAAGCACAATTCACAATTTCAAAGATGAGGAAACAATCCAAGTGCCCATGAATCCGTGGGTGGATTAATAAAATGTGGTATACGTATACCATGGAGTTCTACTCAGCCACAAAAAACAATGGTGATATAGCACCTCTTGTATTATCCTGGATAGAGTTGGAACCCATTCTACTAAATGAAGTATCACAAGAATGGAAAAACAAGCACCATGTATACTCACCATGAAATTGGTATTAACTGATCAACACTTATGTGCACGTATAGGAATAACATTCATTGGGTGCCGGGCAGATGGGAGTGGGAAGGAAGGGATAGGTATATACACATCTAATGGGTGCACTGTGCATTATCTAGAGGATGGACGTGATGGAAGCTCTGATTCAAGTGGGGCAAAGGCAATATATGTAACCTAACATTTGTACCCACGTAATATGCTGAAATAAAAAAATATTTTTAAAAAAAGAAAATAAAAGAAAAAGTATTAGTGGTATGGAGTCAGGGTCCAACTTTATTCTTTCACATGTGGCTACCAAGATGTCCCACCAACAAATGCAGAAGAGACTATTCTATCCCCATTGATGGTCTTGGAACACCTGTTGAAAATCAATTAACTATAGACACATGGTTTTATTTCTGGACTCTCAACTCAATTATATTGATCTATACGTCTTTACTTGTACCAATAAAACACTTTCTTGGTTACCGTTGTTTTGTAATACATTTTAAAATCAGGAAGTGTGATTCCTTCTAATTTTTTTGTTTGTTTGTTTTTTAAGATTGTTTTTGGCTATTCTAGGCTTCTTAAAATTCCATATGAGTTTTTTATAATAAGCTCATCATTTTATACAAAGAAATCAGCTGGGATTGTAGTAAGAATTGCACTGAATCTGAAGACCATGTGGGGTAGTATTGTCATCTTAACGTTAAACTTTCTAACCCATGAACATGGGATGCCTGTCCAACTAGTGAAGCTTTCTATAATTTATTTCAAAAATGGTTTTTAGCTTTTAGAGTATAAGTTTTGTACTTTTTGAGAAAGTTTTTTCTATTTATTTGATTCTTTTTAATGCTATCATAAATTGATCTTGTTTTTGCTTGTTTCAGTTTTGGACCATTTATTACAAGTATAGAGAAATATAATTTAATTTTGTATATTGATCATACAAACTTGCTTAGCCATTTATTAGTTCTAATAGTTTTTTAGTGGATTTCTTGGGACTTTCTATATACAAGTTAATGCCATCTATAAATATAGTTTTATTTCTTCCTGTCAAGTCTGTATTTTTTTAATTTAATTTTCTTGCCTAATTGCTCTGATTAGAACCTCTAGTAAAATGTTGAATAGAAGTGATAAGTGAAGATAATCTTGTCTTCTTCCTATTCTCAGAGGTAAAGAACTCATTCTTTCACCATTATATATGTTGTGAGCTTTTTGTAGACCTTTATCAGGTTGAGGAAGTGCCCTTCTATTCCTGGTTTGTTGAGTGTTTTCATTATAGAAAGATGTTGAATTTTGTTTTCTTACCTTTGCAATGCTTCTGTACTATTATTTGCATATAGTTTTCCTTAAGCAATAAGTGCCATTCATATATGCATGAATGGATAAATAAAGTCAGAGTTAAAGGAAAAAGTAATATCATTAATTGTTGCTAGGTAAAGAGAAAAAATAGATGATTGTCTTTGAGTGATTGTACTTTCTTAAATCTTACTTCACTTTTCACACATAGTATAGAGAAAAGGATTGAAATAATAGAGTTTTGTATTCTGTCAGTTTAATATGGAACCCTGTAATAAGTACAAAGCACTAATATCTGATAAACTATTTTTTAAATAGAAGATGCTTAGCTTAACATCATAATGGAAGTGACACTTTTTAATCTGATAAGCACTCATTCTATTTGCAAATTAAACTTATAAAGAGATGGTAAATCTTTAGATTTCTGTTAAAGTAGTCAAAAATAGGTGTGGACTCAGGCAGTAATAAGGCTGTTGGTTTAGAAAAGAACCTCTGTGCTAGTTGTTTGTGAAGAAACTTAGTGCTCTTGAAGAAAGCAGCCTCTGGTGAAAGCACTCCTTATTTTTAAACAAATTGCCTTTTATCCTTTATTTATTTGGGAGGCTTCTAAAATTGTCCAAGTAGAAAGGAACATTGCTTCTCTTACATAGCTAATACGAGATGAATCTAATTACAGCCCAGCCTGACAGCAACTTTTCAGTCTAGAAATGCATGTTGCTCACAGTAGCACAGAGAATGGCCAAGGGAGGAGACGACTATTTGCATTGGATGAAAACAAGTCATTGTTATAAGGGACCAGCTGGCTTCCATTTAGTTTTGGTGTTGCAGGAAATATATATTGGACTTGCTTTCTCTCTCTCTTCCCTTCTTTTTCGTTTTGTTTTTCTTTCTACTTTCTTCCCTCCCTCCCTCCCTCCCTCCCTCCCTCCCTCCCTCCCTCCCTCCCTCCCTCCCTCCCTCCCTCCCTTCCTTCCTTCCTTCCTTCCTTCCTTCCTTCCTTCCTTCCTTCCTTCCTTCCTTCCTTCCTTCCTTCCTTTCTCCTCTTCTTCCTTTCTTTCTTTCTCTTCTCCTTACTTCTTTCCTTGTTTCCATATTTTGTCCATCCCTGTCTTTCTTCTTCCTTTACTTTGTCTTTCATATTAACATTCAGTGTTGCTAGCAGTAACTAATAGAGGAGTTGAGATCACTTGGTGGGGAGTGAATGGAGAAGAGCCAGAGCTGGGAAGATTTTCAATTATTTAAGGATAGGGACAACTATGCTTTTGAAAAGCACAGGCTTGGATTCGAGTAGGTACATTCTTCTTTTCCCTTTCTTATCTGGAAAGAATTGCAAGTAAGTAAGATGCCCTATAGCAAACACATGCCCTATCTGTAAGCAGATAACTGAGGATAGAAATTCCTATTAGAAATAAGGTGACCAAAAATTTTATTTTTAAAACTAAAACCCATTAGAGAGTGAACAAGGGTGCTCTTAATAATTATACCAGGAAGACAGGCATAAACTGGAATTCTCCTGGGTAATCCAAGATGAATGGATAACCTAAATGACTCTGATGGCTGATTTTTTATCTTTCTTTGGGAAATGAGGGAGAAGCCTGAGAACGGAAAAATTATTCCAATGTAAGTACAAGTATATTACATTACTAGTATATACAGGATTTTGTTTTATTTTGTTTTTGGTTATATTTTTAAAGTTTGGATTCTATGATAAATGATATCTTCTTGGGAGACATTCTCTCTTCTAAGGGACCTCTGAATGCATTCTAGGTGAGAGAAAAATGGAAAATGCAAAGACCCTGTGGTGGCAATAAACTTGATGTGTCCTAGGAAAAAGTAAGAGGCCGACATGACTGGAGAGAAGTAAAGGTGAGAGTGATGAACACATGCAGCTCCGGCAGACCTGCTCCTCCTCCCTTCAGAAGGCAACAAAGCATAGAAAAGGGATCCATTTACAGAGTCCCTACCCAAGTCTGGTGGCCACAGTTGCCCCTTGCAGGTTTTGTACCATCAGACTGGTTGTTCAACTTCTGTTCCCCTCAGTCACTTTGAGGATAACAGGAAGGATAATAGAACCTACCTCAAGGAACTATGAGGCTAAATGTGCTCCTATGTGTAGGTTCAGAATATCAGCTGGGCCTGTAGTAAGTGCCTAAGTGTCATCAAAAAATGTTAGTGGTTGATATTATTACTCCACTCAGCAGGGGCAGGAGAGCTTTATTCAAGGAAGACACTGGAAAGACCCAGGGATTTATCTGCGAGGCTTCAGAAACTGGCCCTGAGTTTTTCTCCCACCACTGGTTGATCTTAGCACAGAGATGACTGATTTTTAAAGGTCCTTTACATCCTGAATGAGAACCCATAGGTCTAGCAGGCTTCTCTGAATTTTTCCAAAGACAGACTTCCAGTTTCAACTTTTAATGACTGAGTACTCATTTAAATGTCTGAACTCTATAATCCATATCCCCGGACCTCAAGTTCGCCTTGGGGATATCTGGGATCTTTCCCAAGTTTTGTCCTCCAAATGGTGAGAAACTCAGGAAGTATTCTCTAAAAGAATAATAATAATGATAGTAATAATGGTAATAATAATGCAAGCACCAGCAAGAGCAACAGTGATAATCATGGACAGCAGCCAACATTCATTGACTGTTCCCTTTGTGCCAGCCATCACCTTGCCGAGTGCTTGAAAGATGACACCTTAATTCTCAAAACAACCACACAAGTTTAGAGGACTTAGGTAACACAGCTAAGGTGTGGGGGTAGGGGACTGGAATCCAAGTGGGAGCCAGCTTCACTCATGCCTGGGCTGTACTGGCTCTTCACGGGCAGAGGTTGTTCTAGGTCAACAGCAGATATTTTAGGCAGAGTCATCAAAGTCTTTTTTTAGTCTTTTAACCCCACAAATCCTGCAGGAATAGCCTAGCTGATACCTTTGCCTCTGCCAAAAAGGAAATGGCTCCATCTTAAAGTCATCTGGATTTTCCTAGTGCTTATGTCACTCTTGGGAGGTCAGATAAAATAACCTAGGAAAGAGCATCCACTTCAGGTCACCGAAGTGCTGCAGATGACATCAACCTGGAACTATGTGAGTGATACTCTCGTGACATGTTATGTGCAATGTGTTATTGAAAAGATATAACCTGTTTCCAGAAAATGATTTTCCGTCCAGGGAATCTGTGCCTTACTTAGCAGTGGCAGGAGCAGTACTCTTAATTCTGGTACTGGGCTGAACTTGTGCCTGGTTAAGTGGCATTGAGCAGTCACCTCATTAGACCTTTACTGTTTCCAGCAAATTCATGGAAAGCCATTACAGGAAAAGAACTGGCTCTGGGCTTGCTACTGTGTAATATTACCCTGTCTTCTATTTCAAGGTGACTAGCACATCTCAATTGTCAAATTTCAAGAGAAGAGGAACACTAAAACCAATCTAGGGAGGTAGCCCCGTGTAGTAGTAACAAGAATGGAAGTCAGTTCCTGAGGTCACTTGGTGGGTTCATATATCAGCTTTGGAAATGAATACCTAAATAAATGACTGGTTACTCAAAACTCAGTGTTCCTCACGTTTTTATGTTGTTCTTCTTTATGTTTTGAGGTCTTTTGTTTGTTTTTAGTTTTTTTTTTTTTTTTTTTTTTTTTTTTTTGTATCTAGCATATAGGATTGTTATTGATGTGAAAAGGATTCACTAGTATACCAGAACCCGTTTGTTGGTTCACCCAGTACTCATTCATTATTCCTTTTATCCTGGCCTCTTTTAGCTATGGATGGCCATGTGATACACTTTTGTTCAAAGAAACAAAAGCAGACTTATCTTTGGTGGGCTTCTAGAAAGATTTGTATTATGCTAATGAAAAGGGCCTGCCTTTAATCTCTTTAGTCCCTCTGTCTCACATACACATACCTTTATTAGTTTATTGGAACATAGGTCTGCCATACTGCAGCCATCTTGTAACCATGAGCAAATACATTAACACATGAAACTGATTAGAAAAATTCCTGGCACATGGTTAGTTCTACAAAGTGTCGATATTATTAGGAATATTGTCATCATCATCATAATCACTATAATTATTAATGTTATCATTATTATGAGCATGAGAACAAGGCCTAAATATCATGATAATAGAGTAAAAAAAAAAGAAATAAGATTCTTGAGTCTATGATAGCACTGATGAGCCAATTTACCACCTTGAACTATCTAACTACTTCTTGAAATATTAAACAAATAACCCTCTATTTTTCTAAATTACTGTTACTTAAGTATCCTATTACTTATAGTCATATCAAATGCAATACTAAGTACATAACACAGGATTTGTTCTTTTGTTTTATTATTTTGGTCTAAAAGAGTGGTTAATGCCAGAAATCATGTTGCAATATCTCAACCAACTTGTGCTTAAATATGTTCAGTGACTGGAAACTCATTACCATCTATGGCAGTCTATTCTATCTTTGAGCAGATCTAACACCTAGAAAGATTCCTTATGCTGAGTTATATCTGTTTCCTGGATTTTTAAAAAATTTTGTCTCTGGAAGTCATACTGAACCTGTTGATTCTCTTGTTTGTAGCAGACTCCCAAGGGAGTATATTTGTTCTTGTTTAACTGTGTCTGATTGGTTCAATGGCACAGCAGTTGGACACTGGATGTGATGCAAAATTTTGACATTCTTTTTCACTCTTTACTCATCTCTCTCAATATCTCTTTTCTCCTCTCATCATTCTTCGTGATAATACAGGGATGCTCAGGGTTATTTCTTTCTGAATTCTATTTCAGGGTCTAGAGTCCCAGGCTCAAGATATCTCTGTCCCTCCTCTTAAAAGGGATTTTTTTCTTATTTCCATTTGTAGCTAATCAAATATGCTTACTTATGTTGAGATATAAATGATTGCTAACAGTTCCTTTCAAAAAATGTTTTTAAAACAACAGTTATCTCAACACTGAGAAATCATATTGCCAATAGAAAAAAAAATTCATTTCCTGATGTCTGACCCAATTTGAGCTGTCCCACCCACATGTAACATAGTTGGCATATAATTAGAAGAAACAATGTAAATTCTGAAAGTAGAACCCATAGCTTGATTGTGAGAATTCATCCTTGGACACTCATTTGTATTTATATTCATGATTGGGCATTGGTCCACCTCCTACCCTCAGGATTAAAATGCACCACCATCCCACTTGGCTGATACCATTCCTAGGAAAATTGGTGCTCATAAACATGTAAATGAATGAGCTCTTGTATACATATGGTTTTGGTAGCACCCAGAACCTGATGGAAACCAGATCAGGAAGTGCAAAAGAAGTTAGCTCATCCCGCTAAAGTGTGCTGAACAAGAAGAATGGGAGTGGGAAGGTGTTCTGGTGCAGGGGATAGCACAAACAAAATTACCATATCCACCCAAGCAGATCCTTTGACTTCCATGCAGTTTACTTCTTTCTGGCATATGTGTTCGTTTTCAGGGGCTAATTGCTTCAATCCCCTCTAAAACTATTGTTTCTGGGCTTGTATAAAATCTCTTTTTAACAGTCAAAGTCTTGTTCAGGTGAATGGGGAAAGAGTGGTCGGATACGAAGGAACGGGAAAAGGTTTCAACAACTCCTTGAGGAAATGCGGCCAGTGTTTAGAGGAATAAATCTGCTTTGCTCTCCTCTTAGGAAGTACTATTACTCCTGTTTGACCCAAATCTCTTCCCCAGCAAATACTGTGATACCGATTGCATTATCGTTTGGAGTGGATGCTCATGAATGCGACAGAAGACAGGGTAAGTTGCTAACTTCCAGAAATTGCTGGGCAAAGGATGCATTGGGCCTGCCTCACTAACATTCTGTTTTTTACAGGAAATCATCAGACCTGGAATGGGGAAGGATCATTGCTAAAGTAGAGGCCTGGGAGCTGAGATGTCAGGCACGTATCTGTCAATGAGAAGATGCCTAAGAAGTATCTGTTTCTACCCCTAACCCCACCCCACCCCACACCCAAACACCAAGTCATAGAAAGACAGCATGTTGGTACTGAAAAGGATCTTCTTCAAGTGCAGTACTCCTTTTTCACCAAATCCAAAGGAAGTCATAGAGTTCATGGGAAAAATAAACAAGGTGGGATAGAGCTTTGGGTTTGTAGCAGTCAACAAAGTGGATCAGAGTGTGGGCACCCAAGACAAGCTTCATGCTTTCCATTCCTTTCTCCACTGCTAGGTAATTAATGTAGCTTTAGGTAAGTTTTTCAAAACCCCTAGCCTAAATTTTCTCCTCTATTAAATGGAAATAACAATGGCTTCCTTAAAGTTTGTTGAAAGAATTAACAATACTATCCCGAAAGCCCTTAAACAGAGATGGTCATAAAGTAAGTATTCGGTAAATATTAGGAATTGTTATATATCCACTAAATATCTAACAAGGACCTGTGCTGTGTCAAGAATTGTGCTAAAGTCTGGAGACAAAATGTTGAACCAGCCATAAATTGCTTCCTGAGATCATTGAGCTTATAGGATATTGAGGAGAAAGTAAGTTAGATAATAGCAATACAATTCCATCAGAGGTGACCACAGGAGGATCACAGGAGGGGCACTGAGCCCACACGGGGCTGTGAAGGATTTCTGGAAGGGGTGGTGCCTAGATGGTTGCATGGTGGTGGTGGTCCCGTGGAAAAGGAGTAGGTAGAAGGTGAGTATTCCGGCAGAGGGAACAAGAACTCTGCAGTTAGTGAGAAAAGCTTAGAATAAGATGCAGTAGGGCCTTTGTAAGGACCAGGAGAAAAGGCAGAAGGGAAGCCTGGAGGATTCAGGACAAGGCATGTGCAGGAAGCACTGGGGGAGTTTTATGCAGGGAGTTTGCTGATCAGATTTCCATTTTATAATGGAAGGTGAGAAGCAGGGGAAACAAAAGTAGACACACCTTCCCCTCTGTGGTTTTCAGTTCCCATGTCCTCTAATCCTTTGGGTATACCTTTTCCTCGGTTATCTCTAGAGGTCCTAGAGAGACAGAGATATCCACAGCAGGGATATCTCACACAGAGAGGCCTGAGTTGGCTTGTGTTCCTTTCCATCCTCGGTACAGCAGTGTCAGGCGTCAGAGGGACATCTGTCTGCCGCGGTTCATCCTCACACCAGTTGCCTGGCCCTTCTGTCCCGGCTTGTCCACAGGCAGTGGCAGGGCTTGCCAGAGCTACCCTCCTAGAGGCCAAGGAGGCCTTCTCACGCATGCTGTCCTGGCGTGTAGCAAATACCGATTCCATCTGCAAAGTGCTTCAGAAGTCTGATTTGCAAACCTTCCGTGGTTGTGATGTTATTAAGCATATTCTTCCAATAGTGCTATAGACATTCGACAAACATTTGTTGAAGCTGTTTGGCCTAAAGAAAAAGAAAAGGAAAAACAATGAACTTGGGGTTCAGAGCACCAAAGCTCTAGTCCTGCCCCTGTCACTGACCAGTGATCTGGCATTGTACAAATGCTGTAGCCTTCACATACCTCTGCTTTCTAAAGATTGGGAATTACAGGATTTTCCAACACCTTTCCCCCTTACATTCTCAGATTCATATTCTAGTTCTAAAGATGAAGAAACTGAGGCCTAGAAGCATAGAGGGATTTCTGTATTGTCTTTCAGTTAATTAATTAATTACCAGGCACACCCAGGGGGAATCTTTGTTTTTATAGGAGTTGGCAAAAGGATGACTCAGTACCAATCATAAGGTGTTTTATCTTGAATGTGAAGCATGAAATCATAGCATGGGCTGGCTTCATGGGCCTGGTTGGTTTTAAAGTAAAGACCTCAATTCTTGTCTCAATTCCCTTTCCCCCTTCCCTGTTTGAGTCAATCAGGGATGAAAGAGCTTGCTCTAAAATTAGTTGGTGGGTCCTTTCATCTCAGATTCTTTTGAAATGAGAACTTAAACCCAAGCCTCAAGGAACTGAAAATCTAGTTTTTCTTCCACAAACTTCTGGAATGTCTGGACTTTTGCCCTTACCAGACCAACACAAGGATTTCTCAAGTGGGATACCATTTTTATCTCAAACCACCTCTTTTGAGGAGGTTACTAAAAACGCATTGGCCGAGATTCTAGACTTCAAACCATGTCACGTTTCTCTCTGGGGTTTTAGGTATCAATTCCTCATATACTGGACAGCCAGGAAGCCCTGTGTTGCCCTCATTGTGGGCCTGGGTTGGATGCACATGAAGTACAAAACTGTGTGTCCCTCAGCCAGGGTATGTGGGACTCTAATGTGCACTTTCAAATCTAAGTGCTGAGGCAGTCTGTTCTCTGGCCACCGCAGAAGAGCCAACAATCAGGACAGTGGAAAGGAAGCCAGCTCGTGGGCACGGCCACACATCTACCCAAGAGCTGTGGTTACTTGCAACCATGCAGTGAGCAGAGCTCATGACGCGTAACTGTGGCACGGAGTGTTTTAGGGTCTCACTGGTCCATTTCACGGTGAACTACTTTGGAATCATCAGGCAAGGATAAAATGGTCCTCTGGGAAGACCGTTAGTATTTAGCTACCTTGTCAGAAATTCTGTAGCCCTGGCTACCAGGCTGCTGACCACAGAGGGGCCAACTGTCCAAATCACCAAATCCTAGAGAGCACTGCAAACACCAGCATCATCTATGAGTGAGCATAAGGAAAGCATTTAGCATAAACCACTGGAACCAGAAAGACCTGGGTTCAAATATCAAATATCAATCGAGGATCCTGGGGAAATTACCAATTCTTTGAGAAAGACAGTTTTTTCCATCTGTAAAGACACACACACTGTATATAACCCAGTATCTGGTACAACAGCATCTGCTCACAAATTATAAATAATAATGACAATAATAATAAGAACAAATGTATATATATAAATATATTATTAGGAAGGATCTTTTATCCATGAAAGTCATGAGCTTTGAGGTTAGATAGATAAGGGATTGAATGCCATATCCGCTATTTACTCTCATTTTACCTTCTGAACTTCTCTTTTGTTTGTCTTTCTGCTATAAAGTGGGGTCATAATATCAAGCTAGATGATTGCTTTGCAGATTAGAAATATTTCATGGAAAGCATGTGTATTGCCTAGCATTGAGCAGACATGTCACACATAAAATCATTGTTACGACATGCCAGTTTGTTCTTTGGTTGCACAAGGATGTTGGCCCAGATGATCTCTGAGCTCTATTCTTTCATAAGTCTGTAATACTAGAGTCCTTAATCCCAGAGAGCTCAGAAAAACATGGCAAATGCAAAAGTCACTTTTTTACCAGGCATTGGTGCAAGGGGCCTATGTCCCTGGAACCACTGTCCTACTTGGCTCTCACATGTTGCTTTTTTTGCTGCCCTCCCTAGCTCCCTGAGAGGGATACCCTTGCAGCCTCACCTGACCCCCTCAGGGTAAATTTAACTGACTTTTACACACAGCACTGCAGCACTACTTTATGAACTGACCAGGACAGAACTGGTTCAGCCCCCGAGGGGGGTCTGTGGCACTGTGAACACATTTAGCCCCACAATACCCTGAGGCGTAGGCCAGGCCTCCATGGCATAGGAGTGGAGACTCGCTCTTCCCTTGTGTTGAGATGCTGGATGGACAGTGCAGGACTCCTTCTTTAATATTCACACCCCACCCAAACTTGGCATTCTGTGGGATGTTTTAAATTATGGAGAAGGAGAGGATAAAGCTGAACACATTTATGTTATGTAACTTTTTTTTTTCCAAAAGGATTAGCTGTACTGGGGACACACAGCTGTTCTTCCCGCAAGTCTTTTCAGAGCAAGCTGCAGACAATGGTAAGAGCAGAAAGCTTAAGACCAAATTCCTCGTTCCTTTCTGCCTAGCTTAAAATCATAGCAAATTCCTGTGTTGAGCTGGAAATGTGTTCAACTGAAGAGAGGGTAGCTTTCTCAGGTCTAATTGATGGACGGACATCCATCTCCATGTTTCTAATTAAGTCCTCCTCTCCTGTGCTCCTCTCGGCTGGTCTTCTTTCTCAGTCCCTTTGTAGGGATCTGTTTTCTTCTCTTTTTCTTCCTTCTTTCCCAGAGATAGATGTGTCGTGATATTATAGCGTTAAAGTCTCAGAGCTTCTTGCACATACAAACCACTTCCAATGCTCTATGATCAATATTGTATTAATATTTGCAGTCTTATGCTCATTTTCTTAAGGATGGGTCCACTAGTTTGCTTCAGTTTTAGGCCTCACAAAATTAGCATCTTTCCTTAATAGCTGCACCTCAATTTTCTTTTAGGGAGACAAGGCATTCCCATTCTTACTCCAGGTGGCTTGGGCATTGACCAATCCCAACTCCAGTGGCCGAAACATGTTCCAGCATAGTCAATCAGTTTATTCCATCTCCCTGGCCATAACGATTACTTCAGGATTAGGCAAATGACCTAACTCAATTCCAATGATACTCAAATGTGGGACTTCAGTTGGAATAAATAAACAGGAAAAAAGGACATTCTTTTCCATTGAAGTTCCTGAAAAGGAAGGATATAAGCCTATAACTACTGGGGATTTTCTTATAATCAAGACAGAAAAGCTCACCTGAGAATGAAGACAAAGAGCCAAGAACTAAATAGAGATAAATTTCTAAATGCAATATTCATTTAACAACCAATAGCTCAGTAATAATAATTGCCAAGCACTGTTCTTGGCAATAGAGCTTTGGCAGTGAACAAAATAGATAACATTCCTGTCCTCATAAACTGATATATTAATGCTCTTAGTGGTATAAGATTTTGTACACACACATATCCCCCCACACACACACACGCACGAGAGAGAGAGAGAGAGAGAGAGAGAGAGAGAGAGAGAGAGAAGAGAGGAGAGAGACAGAGAGACTTAGTATACCTAATCTGAAAATCTGAAATCTAAAATGCTCCAAAACCCCAAACTTATTGAGGGCCACTGTGATACTCAAAGAAAATGCTCGTTGGAGCATTTCAAATTTTGGATTTTCAGATTATTAATGCAAGCTAATAAAAATATTTCAAAATCTGAAAAAAAAATGAAATCTGAAACACTTCTAGCCCTAGGCATTTCTACTAAGAGATATTCAACCTGTGTGTGTATGTGTGTGTGTGTGTGTGTATAAAATGAGTGTTATGAAAAAAGATAAAGTAAATTAAGGGGATAGAGAATGACTTGGGGAAGACTCTTTGTCTTTCTTCTTGGTGGCTTAGGGAAGGTTTCTGCAATGGGCTTGACAAATGAGTATGACCTTAACAAAGTATGGGAGTATGTCCATTTGGACATGTGAGGGAAATGCAGTTTAGCATAGGAAAATGCAAGCTCAAAGATCTCAATGTAGGAAGGCAAGTGGAGTGTTCGAGGAGAGAAGCCACTGTGGGTTGAGTAGAGGGACCCAGGACTGGAGCAAAAGGAAAGCAGTGGGGGAGGGGAGGATGGAAGGGTTTAAGGACCAGAGTACATCACAGAGCCCAGTTGGCATAGGGAAAATAATGGAATTCATTCTATTTGTGTTGGAAACTTATTGAGGTTTTGAGAAAAGGTGTAATATATTAACATTTTCATTTTCAAGGGTGGCTCTGGCTGCAGTGTAAAGAACAGGCTGTAGCAGAGTCAGAATGGAAGCCTGGGGACCAGCTGGGAGATGACTGCAGTGGCCCCGGAGGGAAGTGATGGAGTGTGGACAGGATCACAGCAGGGAGAGTGCTGAGAAGTGGCTGGATTATGGGTACATATTGAAGTTAGAGGAGATGGAATGTTTTAATTGACTGCATGACAGATGTGAGTGAAATAGAGAGATGAGTATGACTTCCTGGTTTGGGTCATGAGCTCAGAGTTAAGTGGAGTTGTATTTACTACGATGAGGTACATCAAGAAAGAAGCAAGTCTGGGTTAGGGTTTATCAAATGTAATTTCTTTTTCTATCTCAGTTGGTATCTCTTCGGCATTAGAGATTGCTGACCATTTCCTTCTTCTTGTGTTGTCTCTTCTGTTTTTCTCTGGCTCCTTCTGCGAAATCTGTCTCCACTGATACTCTTGCTCTACTTACCACTTAAAAGTGTTCTGACCCATATTTCTCTAGTTGCTAAGTGGTTCTAAGACTTCATTCATATATAAGATTTGACTATCATGACATTTTTTTTTTATTTCTATCTCCAATCCATTGTAACTTGGACATCTAATCCCAGAAGTCCTATAGACACCTCAAACAAAATGCTTTCCTAATCAAACCCCTTAGGTAAATATGCTTCTTCTTTTGTTTTATTTCTCCTCTCAAAAGACTTGATTGCCCAGCAAGTTACCTGGCTAGAAGCTTAGGATCATCTTAGGTTCGCCCTTCTCACTTACCACGCCCCACATTTAAATAGCTAGAAAATCCTACAGACCCTACTTTCTTAATATATTTAACATATCTTGTTTCCCTTTTTGCTGTTTCTACTTTACTAGACTTCTCAATGATCTTGTTTCCAGTATTGCTCACTTCCCATATATCCTCCACACTATTGCCAAAATGACATTCTTAAGACATGGGTCTGAACATGACATTTCATTACCCCAAACTATTGAATGACTCTTCACAGCTTTTGGGACCAAGTTCAAACTCAAGGTTCTTCCTGATGTATTATGTATGAGCATAAGCATCTCAGCTTAACTCTTAGCTGGGGTTGAAGGGATTGACACCGGGCCTTTGCATTTGGACTCTTTCTTCCCCTTACAGAATTTTACTTTTTGTGTGCTTTCTAAAAACAAAATGATGGTTCCCTACCTCTCATTTAAATATCAAGAGATTTATATTTTTAATTGAATTAACATACTAGCACAACACAAATGCTACATAGGCCAGCAGAGGATGAGGTCTCAGCCTGGCTCTGCAGCCAATCATAATCTCTCTGAGCAGTGTCTCTCCTTTGTCCATGATGGTGCTGGCTCTGAAATGGAGCTGGGAAAGGGTTAGCACATTCTGGTGCTCTTGAGGACAAGGTGAAATGTGACTTTCTAAGTGCTGACTTAAATAATTCCAATTAATTTCTTTCTTTGGCCAGCTTCATGCTGTCTGCAGAACTGGAAGACTACCATTTAATATAGCCATTAGTCAGTCCAAACTTTGGCATAATTGCTCTTCCAATCATTGTTAGCAAGAAAGAGGTGGCAAACTTAGCTGTTGGGAGCAAGGAAATTTCAATATTAGCTCCTGTCATTTATAACACTGATCATTGCTATACTCAAGTGTGCAAAATAATATCAATTAGATTATATAATAGTTATAAGCTAAATATCACACACATGTAGGAGTAAATATATCATTTTTCTTTTATCCAGTGGTAAGACTTTCCCTTCAATATTTCAAATATTAGATTTTTCTTTTTATGAATATGATTCTAATTACGTCAAAGAAAGCTTTATCCTTGACTACAAAAGGCAAAGGAGAAGGCTTTGTGTGTGGTTATGTCAGTGGGTTAAGGATTTAGAAAAGTCTTACAGATAACTGTGTGTGTGTGTGTGTGTGTGTGTGTGTGTGTGTGTGTGCTCACACACAGGAATAATGGGGTATGGTACTTCGAGCATTATTTCTAAGGGCTAAAGTCAGATAAACTTTAAGTTTACTTTTGATCCTGAGATTCTATCTCTAATGAACCTTAATTCCATTTTATATCCCAATTCAGTGATGAATGCCTGGGGACAAACCTATATCCTGCTGAATACTGTTTATTTCCATGGGCACAGGGTTAGAATATGGCACTATTTTTAATGGATATTGAAAGGATGGATAGCAATGCCTGTGACAGAGGAATTACCATGGCCTTTTGCAGATGCCAAATGTCACTGTGTCCTCTAGGCTCTGCCTAACATCTGTGAGAGAAAGTGAGCATGTCATTCGAAGAAGTGGAGCCAGATCAAGGCTACTGCTGTGTCAAATGGCATGCCTGACAGCAGCTTTGCGTCATGCTCTCAGGAAAGCAAGACGTGAGCTTCCAAGTATTGTCTGACCTTAGCGTATAATAGAAAATAGACAATAGTCAGAACCATAAACTACTCAGAGTTAAGAAGGAATTCAAAGAGGCAGTGAAGTATTTGGGAAAACATGAACTCTGGAGTCAAATAGGCCAGGGTTCATACCAGCTTTACTACTCATCATCTGTGTTTCCATCAACAAATTAATCTCTCATTTGGTTTCTACATCTATAAAAGCAGGTGCTAACTTATGCAACACTCTTTTCTATGTGTCTACTGTGTGTTAGAAGCTGCACTAGGTTCTGCATATTTAGTGATGAATAAAACAGAGAACTGAGTAATAATCTACATCACCAGAACACAGATATCATCTATATCATAGCCCATGAGAGCACTGACCACCTATTGTATACAGGAGGGTTTCACATACTGCATAAAATGTTTTTAATGCAGAGATGTGATCCGATTCATCTTGATATTCCCTGCCCCTTGTCTGGTATTTGTTCACTGAGTACAATTCAGTTCTGGCATTGTTGGATTCTACCCCTCCATCAAATTTCTACTATGTGCATGATAATTTACTAACTTCTCCTCTGAATATATTGTGTCCTTCCCTCCTCTGAGTTTTGCTTATATAATAGTGTGTGTTGAGTTATGTTCCACCCAAAATATGTTCAAATCCTAACCTCCAGTACCTGTGAATGTTACCTTATTGGGGAACAGAGTGTTTGCAGATGTTATCTAGTCACAATAATGTCATGTCTGATTAGGGTGGGCCCTAACCCAGTGACTGATGTTCTTATAAAATGACAGAAATTTGGACATATAAACATTGGAAGAATATCATGTAACAGAAGAGGCAAAGATTGGAGTGATACTTCCACAATCCAAGCATCATCAGGGATTGCCAAAATCCACCAGAAGTTAGGAAGAGTCAAGGAAGGATCCTACCCCAGAACCGGCAGAGAAAGCATGGCTCTTCCAACCCCTTAATTTTGGACTTCTGGCCTCCTAAACCATGAAAGAATAAATCACTATTGTTTCAAGCCACTCAATTTGTGGTATCTTTTTTTACAACAGCCTTAGGAAACTAAAAAAGATAATTCCTCTCATGTGAACTGTACTTATCTCTTATCTCTACCTGACAGAGGTCCACATCTTCTTCAAGGCCCAGCTCAATATCCCCAGCAGCTCAATTTATAGTAACATAGCTACTGAGGAACCAAGTATCACTTATAGTTTTTTATGTTCCACATGTCTTCTTGTATCTTTATGGGTTTTTTTTGGCCTAATAATAATAAAAGAAAAACCAACATTCATGTAGTACTTTTAGCATTATGTAATGTGAGCTTCACAGCTACCCCGTAGGGTTGGAAAATTCATCCTCATTCTACGAAGAAAGTGAAGAAAGTGGTGATGAGAGAATTAAGCCACTCCCCTAAAGACCTACAGCCAGTTTAAGTCCACAGGCAAATCATAGGCAGAGGAGGGGCACCAAGGCTCTGTGTATTTGTGTTTGGTGCTCTTCCTACTACCTTTGTCAGTCTTTCTTACCAAGAAGACCTAATACCCTAGAGATCTTTCTCGGCTAATGACAGTATAAGCAGTCAAAATACTTTTTAACTGTGTGGATTTTAACTGGAACATAAGAGTGTTTCATTATGTCCCCATTGGGAGAAATGCTTATCATGCCCCGCCCCCCAGCTCCTTTCAAGTCTGAGAAGGCTCCCAACATAGATTACAATGGACAGGACAGATTCTGTATCCAGGTAGTAGCCTACCTCTCCAGAACGCCCTGCCATCTTTGAGAGTTCACCAAGTAAGTGAGGGGAAGGCCTGGCTTCCACATTCCGGAGGGAAAGGAATTTTGAAGTTCTAGAATTATTCACAACTTCTGCTGTTTCCACTCCCTGTTATAGAGCAGGTGGAAAAGGATTAAGGCTTAACACAACTTTGTTTGCTGGCATAAATCACAGGAGACACCTGTTATTAGCAATCTCATGGAGGAATCAATGCCTTTTTCCCAGTTGGAAGCATTGAACATTGAAGTTAATCTCTCTCCCTCTTGCTCTCATGTTAAGTGTCATAACTTCATCCGGAGGATAGCTAGAGTTTTAGCAAGATGTCCTCAGTCTGATTCCCACTTTGTGAATCACCAGATGCTCTAGGCTCACCCACTTGCTCGAAGGGTCCCTAAACAAAATCAAATGGCAACGCTCTGTAAGCACAGTATGTTTGTTCCCTTTTCTAGGGTCAGTCCAATCTGTATCTTTTGCTTTGTGCCTCATATATTTCTTTACAAACTGCTGAAAGCTTGGTTTGGAGCCGTTCCCAGCACATGCTGATATCAATCTACACATTTGTGGTGTACTCTTCTTGGGCCCTGCTGGAAAAGTATTAACATGAACAGAGAGCTTGGATGACTGCCTGGGAAGAAGTGAGCTTCATCCTCAATTCACCACATCAAACCTTGTTTTGTCATGCTACCCACTGATGACACTCGGAAGGCGAGTTCTTGATTTTTCCCAATAGAAATAACCAATTAGCTGTCTCCCTGTCAGGGAGGACTGTGAAACAAGGCAGCCTATTTTGGATGATGGCCTTGGCCAGATCCTTCTGTCAAGGACCACATTTGGCATGTGATTATGCCTTGCTACCTCCTACTTATCCTCCAGAGATCCATTCATTTATATCATCCTCCCAGCAGCCTCTCTCTTTACCCTCAGTTAGTACATGGTCTTGTGAGCCCCCACACTTATACTAATTTCTGTCAATTCCACTATTTGTTAATTACATGTTTCCTCCTCTGTCTCCATTGTATGATTATTATCACAAATGATGTTGCTTCCCTATCCAAGTCCTCTGGGATCCCTTTTATCTGATGGATTGGTGTACCCATTCCTTAACTGCTGTAGGTGTTTCAGCTCAGGGCTTTCCGCTGCAACTTTCTCCAGAGGATTCCTCTCTGTCTATAGAAAACACTTCTTGGAGTTCCTGGCCTATGATGCACTGTGACCTTCTCCACTACCACTAACCTCACCTCAAGTCAGGGTATATTCTATGGGGCAATTTATGTTCCAGAACCCCCCATAAGATCAGGCTAACATAGACCTTATCTGAAACTGCATTCCTATATAGCCCCTTTCCCTCCCCCATTTTGCCTTTTTCACTCCCTTACCAGCTTTTCCAGAATATGCTTCTTCAGTTAATCCCTTGTACATGAATCTTGTTGAATTACTGTTCACAGGCTCTGCTTCTAGGGAATCTAACCTAATAGTGAACTACATATAATCTCATTTAATTTTAATAACCCAAGAGATGGGTATTATTAATCCATCAGAAGAAACTGTATTTCAGAGAGAGCAAGTAACTTTGCAAGGCTATGTAATAAACACCTGCTTGCCACACATCAGTTTTTCAGTAAATAGATGTTAAATGAAATAATTATCTCATACCTCCATCAATTCATCTGGTGATCTTGAGTCCCAAGACCAGGTATTGCTTCATGGGAGAAGAAGACAATCTGAAGAGGACTATGACTTGGAAGCTAGATGGGTCCTCTGGGATAAATGTAGCAAGAGTAAATCCAGCTAGATCATAGAGAGGACCATCAGTAACTGGGTGAAATACAATAGCAGTGGGGACTGGAACAGAGAACAAATTTAGAACCTGGAAGAAGGTAATAGAGATCTCACCACAGGAACCACAATTCTAGAATGGCACTTGAGACCTCATGAAGGCCTCATCACAGCCTGGAAAAGACCCAACCACAGAGAAGCTGCCTGGGAAATAAAGACAGGTGTTGGGCTCTCAGAAATAAAGCAGAGATTGATCTTGTAAATGACAGGGGAACAAAAATTAGTTACCACTATATCATTTATGCTTAGATGAGCAGCTGGCACATAGTATGTGACAATAAATATTTATATAATAAACAATTGAAGGAATAAAGTTTGCACCGTCACTTGACCCTGAGGCATAGCCATGAGTTTAAGGTAATAATCTAATTACTACTACACAGGGCCATGAGTCAAGTTGACTTATTGCAGTGCTTCTGGGCTCCTATGCTAGGTCCTGAAGTTGTCCATGGGAAAGAAGTGAGGCCAGATAAGCTCACCGGATGGATTCTGCTGAAGGAAATTCAATGATTTTTGCTTAGGAGACTGGGCTAGGGAACTAAGAGGAACATTTCCAAAGACAAATCAGTTTTCTTCTCTGGGACTGACCATAGTTCATCTGTTAATCTAAGCATATGAACCAGATGAATTCTCAAAATGTTACTTTTCTATGATGGGTGATAAGTTACTTTTTTTTCCTATGGAAAAAGGAAATAGAGTGAGAACTCCTCAATAGGTTGCAGGTCTCAAGGAGTCACCTTCTCTGATGTGATTCATCTTGCCTGAAATGTAATCCTGTTGGTGTGGACAGCTCCTACCATATACTTGAACACTCAGCTTGTGCCAGGTCTACTGAGAAGGTTTCTGTCTTCTATGGCACCCTAATCCTACTTTAATCCAAAGTTGCCCTTCTGATGAACCTCTGAACTCATATAAACTCCCTACCTCTATCTCTGTCATGGCACTATGTCAAAATTTTCTCTCTCTCCCCCTCCCTTTTTCTCTCCTCTCCTCTCTCTCCTTCCTCTCTCTCTTTTTATGTGTTTGTCTTCTCCCATTAGACTTTGAAATCCTTAAGGAGACTAAGTCAATGTTCCCCAAACTGGTGCATCTGAAGTCTGGCACATAGTAAATCTTCACAGTTTATTAGATGAGTAACTATTATGACATAAAGCTGCAAAAAGTTGCATATATGCACTAATAGTGCACAGTCATACAATTTTTTATGTCTAATCTCACTGCTGATCACATCTTGATTTTAGAGGTACTAATGCCTTGGAAATAAAGGGGAAGCTTAATAAAATATTCAGAGATGGTATAATGATTAAACATAGCAAAAACAACCACTAATTTGAAAGTCTAGAACTGATTGGGCTTATATAACAAAACTCAATTGTTTCATATGGTAATTATTTCAGCATTTCAATTCAGTTTGATACAAATGTATTGGGGGAATTACCATGATCTGGAAACACTATTTTCTAAAGATAATTGAGGAGGAGAAGTAAGGAGAGGTAAGAGTAGAGAGATAATTAAGGGTCACATTTATAGTGTCCTTAGCCACTCTAGTCAAAGTAATTGAAAATTCATTGGAAAATTATAAAAGGAATTATTTACCACAAAGTAGACAACCACAATTTGTCCTCGAGTAATACTGTTGACATCATGAAGAAATATCCTAAGCCTGGGAAAAAACAGATACAAGAATAGATTTAGTCAAGTTGTTTAGAACCTTATTTGAACTATGAGTGAAGTTCACCAACTCTTTCTCGTGACCACAAAGGTCAAAGGCCAATCTCCTAAAGTCAATAGAGGAAGAGTATTTATTGCTGACACTTACATGATGTTTTACTATATTCTAGGAACTGATCTAAGTGCTTTACATGCAGTAGTTCTTTAACCTTCATAACAGTCCTGTTGTGAATCATCCATTTTGCACAGAGATCAAGGAACTTGCCTAAGGTTACACAGCTAGTGACATGCAGGATCATGACTAAAACTAGGAAGTTTAGTCAAAGAGATTATGCAGAGAGACATTGAGAGACTGAGGCTAGCTCTTAGGAAGAACTTAACTAAAAGGTCGTTATATTAGTAGAATTGTGGCTCTTATTTTTCCAGGATGTAGGACTATCAACTGCTCTTTTGCAGAAGATGTAGTTTTGAAGATGCAATTAACTGTCTTTCATATATGGCTGGGATACAAGTATACCTGGGAGGTAGAGGGACAGCTGGAAAACACATGCCTTTCTGCCGTGTATATCTGTGCCTTTGTAGAGACCAAGGCCCGGAAGTTTTACAGCATAGAATCCTTTATCAAGGTAACACCTCTACATTTCATATACAAGTTACCTTTGTCAAACATTGAGAAATACAAGAAACAAGAGATATGACCCTCAAAGATAAAGTGGGTGAATCGTCTGAAAATCAGATGGTTTTCTAACAAGTGTTTCTCACCTTTCTGCAGTGAGAAGACAACGTGCACATATTCAACTGGGGACTGAGAATGGCCATATTTGAGTGCCTTCTATAATTTACGTATAAAAATTCATAGAAATAAAGTGATTTATGTAAGACTTCAGTGCTAATACATAGCCAACTATAATATAAACTTTTAAAAATCTAAAACAAAAATGGTATTTCAATTTTCTTAATATGAAGATAACACTAACAACTTAATGTTAGCAGGTTGTATTTATTCCAGTAGTTTTTTGGCTTATGTCCATTCAACATATAGCAGTTCAACATATATTTATTTTGTGCCTACAGTGGGTGAGTCCTCTTCATGTAACTGGGGCTCCAGTGGGAACCAAGCAGGTAAGATTTCTGCTCCCATGGAGCTCAAGTCCTAGACAGGGCAGTAGGGGTGGGGAGGTAAGCTTGAAGCAATCAAATAACTAAAAAAAATTCCAATAACTATATAGACTACAAGGAGAAGTAAGTAACGGTGAAGTGATAAGAACAGCAGCAACTACTTTAGCTTGGGTGCTTAGAGGAGGGTGCTTGACATTTAAGCTGAGTTCTAAACGGTAAGGAGTCAGGCAAACAGATACCAGGGGAAAGCATGCTCAAAGGCAGAAATGAACTTGGACTACTGGAGGATCCAAATGGGAAGAGTGGTATGATATCAGATCTGAGAGGTAAGCAGAGGTCATAGAATGTGTGTTTTGTAAACCACAATAAGGAGTCTGGTGAGAAGTCACAAGAGACGTGTGTGTGTTTATGTGTGTGTGTGTATAGGTACGCTTTTATAAACTCTAAGCTAAAATTTTGCTTTCTTTTCTATTTTTGATATGTACAAAAATACATAAGGAATAATATAATAATAACCTATGTACTATTGCCCCTTAAAAAATAACTTAAGTACATTTTATTTCCCTCATGATCCCATTACTATATTTCTCTTCCTCCCTTCTTTGCTCCCGTCATCTTTCCAAGACAATTCCTAGCCTGAATTTGGTGTCTTTCATTGCTGTTTGTCTTCATATTTTTAGAGCATATGTAAGCATCTTTAAATATTGTTTGGGAAATTTATATGACAATATTTACATATGTAACATCATATTTCATGCAGGTATTTTTCCTCAATATTATATTTGTGAGATTTATTCATGTTGATACATGCATGTAATCCATTGCACAGATGCACAATTTTATTTTCCATTCCACTGCCAATTGATATTTTATTTTTTTTGAATGTTCACTATCACAACACACTATTGCAATGAATATTCTGGTGTGTCTTATTGTTTGAGAAGTAGACTAAAGCAGTGATTCCCAGTCTTTTTCAATATGCATAAAAATGTGAATAAACATAACAATGCAGATTAGACTGCTTGGGGCAGAAGACAGCCCATCAGCTGAGCGGATGAGTATCTCAGCCCACTAGTAACCCATTAAGGCTTGTGTCATTAGCGTTTTTTTACCTCTAACATTTTTCCTCTTCCTGATCTATCAATTATTGAGAAAATTATGAAAAATTCTCCATTTATGAGGGTGGAATTATCAAATCAATTTTGTCAGTTTTTGCTTTTCATATTTTGTATTTATAATATTAGATTCATTGACACTTAGAATTTTTATATCTTTCTAGTGAATTACTCTCTTTATCATTAGGCTGTGATCCACTTTGTCCTTGGAGATTTTGTTAAGCAGAGAAGGATATTATGTTTAAAGGTGATTATCCCAGTTGCCATATGGAGAATGGAATGTAGGAACAAAAGAAAGAATGATGGTGATGAATAATGAGGCTCCTGAAGCCATCCAGGAGAGAAAGAATGGCTTCCTGGTCTAGGATGTTTTCCTAAAAATGAAGACAACCTCGTGTTTTGTGTTGACAGGATTTTCTGATTAAATGAACGTGAATGTGAAACAAGGAGACAGATGCAGGATACTATCAATATTTAGGTTTTTGGATTGAGTAATTGACTGAAATAATGATGGTGTCCTTGTCTTCTGATATGTAAAGCAGTAGCACAGTGTATTTTCCAAAAAAAACGGCTGCAATAATATTTCCATCCTCTTCCAGAACATTCCCCACCCACCCGCACTCGTACAGGTAGAGTCTATGATTCTCTACCTTGAACATGGTTAGGTCTCTTTGATTTCCTTAGCTAATAGAGTATGGGATGGCATTGCAAAATGATGCTACATGACTTCTGAGGTTAGGTCATAAGGGGGGATACAGTTTCTCTCTGGTTCTCTTGGGATGATCCCCCTTGGAACCCAGCCACCATGCTGTGAAGAAGACTAGACAACATGGAGATCCCCACTTGGAGAAGACCCAAGGTCCCTGGCCTTCAGCACCAGCTCAGCATAACAACTGGCACCAACTTTCCAAGTGACTGAGCCACCTTAGAAATGGACCATCCACCCTTCAGTTCAGCAGCCCACCTGATGCTGCATGAGGTGGAGACATGCCTTTCTTGTCAATCTCTTCTCAAATTGCAGATTTGTGAAAAATTTGTGAAAATATTTGTGAATAGTTGTTGTTGTCTTAAGTCACCAACTCTTGGTCGTGTTTTTTTTTTTTATGCAATAATAGATAAGCAGAGAAGATATATGAAGGAATATCTTTCAGAAAGAGGGTAGGACACCGAAATATAACTGTCTCTTGGCTGTGTTAAGTTTGAGAGCTATATTAGACATCCTTTAAAAAATTTCAAGTGAACAATTGAACACAAATGTCTGGAGTTCAATGGAGGGGTTGTACCTACAAATGAAAATTTTGTCATTATTGACATATGGATATTTAAATACACAGGGCTGGATACGTTTATCAAAAGAGAGCCTGTCCATTGGGAAGAAAAGAATGTCATTGATTTTAACATACAATTATTGACTTATCAAGCCATTGATTTTTCTATTTATTCAATACATATTTTAGGACCTCCTGTATATTATTAACTCTACTACATTTTAGGAATTGTTCTGCCTATATGGCGTGTATATTTGTCAGGTTTGCTTTAGACTTTGGTTTCACTTAATTTTATATAATAAATTTGGTAGCTATAGACTCTCTTGAGTAATCATTCCAGTTTCTATACCTTTTTTTATACAAAGAGGTCTACATTTTATTTATATGTAGAGTGGTCCATATATCTTATACATATCATGAATGTCTCCACTAAATTCAGGACCAGGATCTTCTGGATGGATCCACTCACCTAAGGGATAAATTGCACTTTTGAAATGATATAACATCAACCTTATGGATGTTTCTCTAGCAGTTTCATTCAGCATAGGGGATTCTTGGAGCTGCTGGAGGAGGGAGAACATGAGGGAACTGGAGGCCCAGAGGCTTCCACAGAACAGCCCTACTTTTAATTGTCTTATGCATTGATATTACTCATGAGTGTTCTACTTAGAAACATAAAAAAAATCACAGACTTTATTCAATTATCCCCCTTCAATTCATAAGTGTGAACTCAAGTCCTATTTGAAAAGAGTGAATTCAATAGCAGAAAGGGATAAAATTTCTCAGTAAGGCTGGATCACTCCTGGCTGATCTAGTGTCATTATTCTTTTTTGAGCCATAGCAGCCTTTGATTGTAGGTAATTCTCAAATATTTCATAAAATAACTCAGTTTGTCTTCAGATTTGGTAGACCTAATGCTACTTTGAGGGATAAATACTAGAAATGATAGGTCAAAATGGGCCTTGTTACACTTAAAGAAAGCCCTAGAAATTACTAGAGAAGCAAGCCCTATTTTATCTTGCTGTAGCATCTGCCCTGATATATAGGCCCACTAAACTCTATAACTTGACAATGATTTAATGAAGTTAAACAAGTTAAAGTTAAATTCTTTGGTTTTATAAATAATATTTATTTAGCATTTACCATGCATTAAATTCTTCATGCATATCTTCTCATTAACTACCTGAAATTAGCCTGCAAGACAGAAGATATTAGCCTTATCTTAAAAATGTAAGACCTGGCTTTTGGAAAACATTAGAGCCATGAGTAAACAAGCATAAGTACTTTTATCTCCAGAGCCAGGGCTCTCAGCCACACAGCCTCTCACTCTGCTTTTCTGAAGGAAACCTCTGAGTCTCAGCACTTGCAGATGAAGACATTGTTCCAAATCTAGTAAATAGCAGATCTACGATTCAAAGTTAGTTCCATCTGGCTCCAACTCCAGGGTTTCTCTCACTCTTCCATCCTATGCCCCTCATTCTCCTTAAGTCTGGCCACTATAGGAATGAACCAACAATACCACTGACCCATAAAACAGGAGCTGCTGCCCTCTCCCAAATATTGAGTTGAGATGTTCTACGCTTCTCTTTACCTTTTGCTGATATATTTTGCTGCAGGAGAGAAATTAGACATTTTGAAAAGAGTTGCTTTGTGACATCTTTTTAATGGGACCTTCCTGACTGCAGACCAGAAATGCTCCTCCATGAGCTGAGCTGACCAGTGTAGACTGCAGTGTAGACCAGCATAGACTAAATTTACATGAGGAAAACCCTGCAGTCCCATTACTTTGCCTGTAACTGGGCTGGTGAGTTTAGCAGAGTTTAGCAGTTTAGTTAATTGGGCAGAAACACAGAAGAAAGGTTTATTCTGGGCACTATTCTACATTGCCTACTCTAATCCTGCTTTGTTATTTAAAAGGCTTTTTTTTTTCTTATTTTATTTCTGTTCCAGTGTTTCAGATAATTCACTATCTAGAGAGAGGAAAGGCAATGCCAGTTGTAAAGTAAGGACTTGAGTGTCTATTAGTCACTTGGCATTCTTAGAAATGCATATCCCTCAATATTTTGTAAAGCCCATAAGAAATTAATTTCCAAGACTTCAACTTTCTCCTTCCATGTGTATCACAGCTCCTAGATCCCTTCTATGTAGAAATTCTGGAGGGACAATTGAAATAAGGAGTTAATTATTTAAACTGTCCCAGAAACTGCAATACTGATGACCATTTGGTTCCTATAAAAATTCCAATATTCATAGATCAGTTTAACAAATAAAACAGTATCAGCTAAGATCAAGTGTTTTTTGACTTATGGAACCAATTTTTATCCACAAAGTCTATTGGGCAGTTCTAGAATTGGCATAATGATCTGGACTTTTAATTAAGTAATTGTGATAGCAAAGCTGGAAGAAAGTATCAGTGATGAGAAGGGGTACCATATCAATACCACCACCATCCATTCTAATTCCCATGAAATAGCTGATTACCTCCAAGCCCCCAAGAAATTCCTTCTAAGTTTCCTGAGCCTGAACTAATGTGCATGACCACTCCACTGCAAACATCCATCTGTCAAAGAGAAGATGAGGAGTAAGTGAAATTAGACCATGCCTCTCTGGTTTCCCCTCAAAGCTGCCAATGAATGAGAGCATCAGCTGCACCAGATTGGGCTAGCCAGGCCTCTCATCCTTAACTGAACACTCTCCACCCAGGCTGTGAGGCACATCCTGTGAATAGGGATGACTCAGGCTCAACAGGTGTCTGCTGGCTTTGCCAACCAACTGCCTATTCCAATGGACAGGAGCAGCAGCACATTCTTGATAGCATGCAAAGACTACAATGAATAGCAGTCTGTGTCTCCTCAAAGAGGGCAGGGATTGGGTTGAGGACAGGTGTGAAGAGCAGACCCAAGTGCTTAAATGCATATTCTCAATCCCAGTAGGATGTACTGCCAACTGGCACATCAGCAGCCTTTTGGTTTCCGAACCGCTTGGTTGTTCTTTTCCATGGAACCTCTGAGTCAACGTTAACCATAAGTGAAACTAGTTATAGTAATAACTTAAAAATGTTCTAGATTTTAACTTTTCAAGATACTTACATATTTATTACCTTATAAACAATTTTTCATGCTACATTAGTATTGATGTTCTGACGTACATCATACAGAGAAATAAACTAAGTTGTTGATATTATAATATAAGTCATATAGAGAAATAAGCTAAAGCTCAGAAAAAGTGAATTTTCAAAGGCGCATTCTTCACTCATAAAAAGAGCAGGGCAGACTCCAGTTCCCTTAATTTTCAGCATTGTGATTTTTTTCTAGGATTTTTATTGTTGAAATAAACATAACTTACATTTTAATTTCTAAAGATTACTGGGAGAAGAGTGAAATTGTTATGAAATAGATTGAAGGACAATAAGTTGATTCATTCATTTTTCTGATATTTTCTTTTTTCATTTATTCATTGATTTGGTATAATTAAAGAAAGAGAGATGAGGATATTATTGTACCTATGCAAATAGACTGTAATCCTCACTATTTATTATCCATGGTCATTTTTAGCCAGCACCGTGTAAATCATAAGATTTTATGGTGCCAAGGTGATATATACTAGTGTTATCATATATGATAGTTCCTCAACCACAATTAACAGTGACTTCGACAAGACATGAGTATGTCCCTTACTCTTGTGTATAAATATTGATAGAAGTTCCACAACTTCTTTAGTGACTTCATTATCATTAGAGTCCCAGAACCTTTATATTTTTCCTGCTCTGCCATCCTCCACTCCTATTTTCCCAATTATAGTTCAAGCTGTTCAACTTTATTTTCAAGCTCATGGTGTAGTGCTATTCTAAATATCCACAGTGTATCCAACATAAAGGAGGAAAGAAACAGAAAAGAACATACCTCTTTTCCTTACAGATACTTCCTGGGAGTTACTTACAGTACTTCTTACATTCTATTGGGTAGCACTTACTCACATGACCACATCTATCTACAGGGAAGACACAGAAATGAAGTCCATAATTTGGAAATCATATGTCTAGTTAATGTTGGGGAGTTGTATAACTGGAGGAGTCTTGGAGATTGGATTTTGGTGGACAACCAAGAGTAGCTGCCTCATCCAATGTTAAAGCTTAACATTTGTGAAATAAAATGGAAAACACTGGAAAACATAGGCAGGAAATACATAACAAAAGGCATTTCAAAAAGCAAGAATAGTAAAGCTAATTCTCATTGATTGCTCGCAAAGTCTGACACTCTAAAATAAAAGCTTTATGGGTTTTTTATCCTAACTCTCAATCACAAAGGCCCTGTGAAGTAATTGCTGTTTTCATAGCAATTTTACAGGTAAGGAAATTTAGATACAAGCAAGTTAAGTCATTTGTCCAAGGTGTAACAGCAAGGACATTGCAGAGCTGAGATCTATATCAATGGGATTTGATCCCAAAGCTTCTGATATTAATTATTGCCTTGTAGTGGCTTCCATATTATCGCATTTTAGTCTCTCATTG
Organism: Microcebus murinus; assembly: GCF_040939455.1. Lineage (NCBI taxonomy): Eukaryota > Metazoa > Chordata > Mammalia > Primates > Cheirogaleidae > Microcebus > Microcebus murinus. The sequence goes on along the minus strand of NC_134110.1, from coordinate 38,160,127 downwards.
GAGAGATCAATACTATTCCTGTTTTATAGATAAAAACACTAGAGATGAATTGTCAGTTTTATGCTCATACAGACAACAAGTGGTCAAAGGAGGTTTTTATCCAAATCTTTCCTTTATGCCATGGTACATATAGATTCATGTATTAACAACCTTAAAATCAATTTACAAAATAATAGCAATAATTGAAAAAGAGAGAGGGAAGATATCTGCACAGAGTCCTTTATTTGGCCATTTCATCACCTTCATTGTATTTGAACAGAGTTCAATGGGGGAAATCAATATGTTGCTGACATGCCTAGAGCATATCAATTGTTTTTGATTTGATTGATCATTCAATTATGGAACTATGAAGGGTCTGTTTGATTGACCTTGTGAAACTAGGAAAAAAGAGATTCCTTGGGACCACCTAAGCATTCTAGCATTATTCAAAGTATGGTTGTCAATGATGCATGAGAAATACAAAAAATTCTCTGGGGTAGGGGCAGAGAGGAATATGAGCAATTTGGCTCACCAGATTGGCTGTTGCATTTAAATTATTTTCAAACTTTAACTAATACTAAATGTGGCTTTTATAGTAGTTTCTGTTTTTATAGGAGATCATGGATATTAAAAATATGAGGAACATTGATTGATAACATGGATAAAATTTGGCATTGCTCTTTAGTGACTGTAGACTCAACACTCTTGCCATGACATCACAGTGCCTCTCAGTAAATCAGATCATGCATGAGTTCACAGTTCCTTCCCACAAAATGACTAAAAGAAAACTTGATTCTCAGTGAAAGTGGGGCATTTTGCAAAATGATCAACTTTTTTGAAAGACAAAGAAAAATCAATGCTACACTTCTTTGAGTGCAAATGGTGTGTATTGCATTTAATACAACCTTGTCTATTTGATTGTCAGAACAACCCTATGGCGTGTTATAATCCCCTATTTTACAGATAAGGACATGAGGCCTCTAAGGTGTTGCCAAATCTCACATAACTTTTCACAGGTTAGCACTTTTTCTAAAGGTCTCTCCAGGATAAGGATAAGCAGAGACTTTTTGGATACACTGGGACTGACAATTCAGCAAGGAAATTGAGTAATATTATTAAACTATGAGACTATGGCACAAACCATAGACTAAGGGGATATAAATACAAAGGAAACAATATAGTTTTAAGATGTTTAGCATGTAGAAACATTTTTATAGTCTGTAAAAATTACATGTGTGATTGTTTGGTACATGGGTGTAGCAATGTTAGACCATGTCATAGAAGACAAATGTTTAGCTGACAAATGTTTTCAGACAAGATGTTTGCAATATAATTTACGTATTTGTAATGTACTGATTACAAATTAGTCTATCCACTTTGTTAGACAACTAACAAAAATCTGGCTAGTAATACAAGCTAACTTCCTCCCCCATTATTGGCATTATTTTTGTGCATTTCAACTCAATTCAGTAGGCTCCATCAAACACCTATTATGTGCTAACTCCTGCCTTTTATAGATGAGGTTTGATCTCTGATTTCAAGGGACTTCCAGTAATATTATCCATTGCTATTGCAATTTATAATATTGATGTTGAAAACATTATTTTTATTACTCAAGTAATCCAGATTCATCACAGACACTAATACAAAATAAAGATAAGTACAATGAACACATACGCATGCACATAAATGCACCCACCCACACACTGAATCCTACCATCTATCATTGTTAGGTTATCAATAATTAATAGTATCCATATATATGTCTTGAGTGCTTATTATGTCTAATTAGTTTTCAAACTCAGCACTACTGATAATTTGGGCAAGGAAACTCTTTGTTATGGGAGCTGTCCTCTTGTTGGGAGGATATTTAAGGGCATCCCTGATAGCTACCCACTAGATGCCAGTAGCATCACCTCTCACCCCCAGTTGTTACTATTGAAAATGTCTCTAGACGTTGCCAAATGTCTCCTGGGGGCCAAAATTACTCTGATTGAGAACCACTGGGTCAAAATACATTGAAGGCACCATTTAATCAGAATAGCACCAAGAAATAATTGGTCTTTTTACCTAATTTACGGAAAAGGAGACTGAAGGTCAGAAAGACTAAATAATGTGGGCTGATTCCTTTAGCATTTATTAATAAATGGAAGAACAGAGATTTAAACACCGTTGTGAGTGCCTCTAAGTCAGTATCTTTCTCTCTCTCTCTCTGTCTTTCATGTTTAGGAAAATGAATTAGTAAAACATACTCTTATGAAACCTACCTTTCTCAATGTTTAACAACAAACATATCATTTGCTTCTTTCCCTATAAGGTAAATGTAGCTCTAAATCATTATTTTAAATGGTGATGTGATATTTACACTGGGGATGCCTGTTATTAATTTAGCCAATTCTTCACTGTGAAAATTTATGTCACTTCTCACTTGCAAATATTACAATTAACACTTCAAAGAGCATCCTTCTATTTTTTTTATGTGAATTGTACATTTCTTTTAAATGTTCCGTTAATTGGAGTTTCAGAAAGGAATTTAATGTTCCAAACATGACATTTCTGAAAGGGAAAGGTGGTATAATAAAACTAATACTTATACTAGGACAGATAATAGCCTTAAGCCAGATTTTCCCAGGGAAATGGTATATATTTTTATCCATGTTTCAGTCACTTTTCCAAAATTAGCACATATTAGCATTGTTTTTGTTATTTAGATTTGTTTCCTCTCTCTAAAGAGATCACAAAATTTTCCATAAATTCATCAAGATCTTCCCAGGAAATAGAACAATTTCTGTTCAAATAAAGAGTGTGGGAATCTACAGTATAATTTTCAGACTCCAGGCATACAGTTAATCTCATAGTTGAATGCTGCTTCCTCTCAGAAGTATACAGAGTTGTTCTGTCTGTGATAAGAAGATTTTACATATGCTATCTACCCTTTTAAATTCCTCCAGTTTCTTGGGGCACAGAACTACATTTCTATTTGTTATAATCATTTATTTTATTCAATAGTGATTGAATAGTCTATGCCAGGCGGCATGCCAGACACTGAAGATACAAATAACCCCAATGTTCACCAGGTTTTCACAGTCTGTATATGATACATAGGCTTTTTAAACATAAAATGTTAAGTTTTTCTGCTCTTATACCAGTCTATTTGTACAAGACCTCAGTTCTCTGAGTTCTGGGCTCCCGTTGGCCTGCCACATGGGATGTGCTCTCTCCCCGTGCTGTACCCCCTTCATCCATCTTGAGGACTTTATCTCTATATTCCAAATCCGGGCCAAGCATCTTTTTGGTGAATCCTTTGGTGTTCCTTCAGCACTACACTTCTGGGCTCCAATTGGTACAATATTCCCAGTAAAGCACTTACCATCCCCTTTTGCAATTATTTGCTTACTTATAGTAAACAGGTGCAATAATCTTCATCTTTGTGTCCTAAGAGCCTAGGTGGGTCTAGCACATGACAGGTACTCAGTACATCCTTACTAAATAAATGGAAGGAAGGAGAAAAGAGCAATGTGTGAGTATTCTTGGCCTTGCTTTTATAATGTCTCCTAAATTTCCTCAGAGGACACAGATAGAGAGTGCAATTCACCCAGAAATAGTAGGGCAAGTACTAAGAGAACTCATCTGATGGCATCAGCTGTCTTGCTTTTCACCTGGAGAGGAACTGAATCCCAATGGCCCAGAGGGCATGCAGAGTGATGCAGTCTGTCCACAGGCATGGAATGGGAAAATGGGCATGAAACCTCAGGATGGTCTTCCTCCTGGTCATCAAACAGGGTGCAGATAGTTTGGGGCTTCCATAGGGGTCTACCTGGATAATTCCCGAGAAGCCAAGAAGTCTTATATGGTTAAGAGGGAACAAGCAGAAACTTATTGAGCAAATGCTGCTGAAAGCCCAATCTTCATATTATACTGTACTCATCATCTTACTTGTCTGTCTTGCCTATGATAATGTAAGAAGCTTAAGGGTCAGGACCAAGTAATTGACTCATCTTTTTAACCTCAGTGTTTTTCTCAGTGCCTGACATTGAGTAGGTCCCTGCTTAACTGTTGCTGAACTGCAGGACAGGCTCCATTTCCCTACAGGAGTTTCCTATAGAAACTCAGGAACTTGACAGATGCTTCCTTGGGTACACTGGATGCTTTCAAGAGAGAAAGGCCTTACCTGCAGTCATCTTAGACTTTTGAAAAAAGACCTAGTTTCAGTGGCAGGCTGGACTGAGTTCATATTGCCTTGTAAGAGCCAATTGTTAAATTTTAAGTAATTTTGTTAGCAACTTGTAAAAACCTGGCAGCTTGAAATTGACCATGGAGAGAGCATTTACAACACAGAAACTGGCAAATACCACAAATTGGGGTCTTTCTCTCCCCTTTCCAGGGAGACAATTTCCCATCACACCACTACATATTTCTAAGTCCCAGGATCAAGCTCTAGTTTTTATTTTTTATTTTTATTTTTTTTTATTTTTTTATTTTTTTATTTTATTATTTTTTTTATTTTGGCATATTATGGGGGTACAGATTTTAAGGTTTCAATAAATGCCCATTTCCCCCCCTCCCCCCAAAAGTCTGAGTCTCCATCATGACCATCCCCCAGATGGTGCACATCTCACTCATTATGTATGTATATACCCGCCCCCCTCCCACCTCCCCAATACCCTATTACTGTAGCACCTATGTGTCCACTTAGGTGCTACTCAGTTAATACCAGTTTGCTGGAGAATATATCTGGTGCTTGTTTTTCCATTCTTGGGATACTTCACTTAGTAGTATGGGTTCCAGCTCTAACCAGGAAAATATAAGATGTGCTATATCACCATTGTTTCTTAGAGCTGAATAATACTCCATGGTATACATATACCACATTTTATTAATCCATTCTTGGATTGATGGGCACTTGGGCTGTTTCCACAGCCTTGCAATTATGAATTGTGCTGCTATAAACATTCGAGTGCAGGTGTCTTTTTGTAGAGTGTCACTGGATCATTTGGGTAGATGCCCAGCAATGGGATTGCTGGATCAAATGGCAGATTCACTTGTATCGCTTTAAGGTATCTCCATATTGCTTTCCACAGAGGTTGCACTAGTTTGCAGTCCCACCAGCAGTGTAGGAGTGTTCCTCTCTCTCCACAACCACGCCAGCATTTATTGTTTGGAGATTTTTTGATAAAGGCCATTCTCACTGGGGTTAAGTGATATCTCATTGTGGTTTTGATTTGTATTTCCCTGATGATTAGAGATGTTGAGCATTTCTTCATATGTTTGTTGGCCATTCTTCTGTCTTCTTTAGAAAAATTTCTGTTCAAGTCCTTTGCCTACCTTTTAATGGGGTTATTTGATTTTTTCTTCCTAATTTTCGTGAGTTCTAAGTATATTCTAGTTATCAGTCCCTTATCGGATGCATAGGATGCAAAAATTTTCTCCCATTCTGTAGGTTGTCTGTTTACTTTCATGACTATTTCTTTGGCTGTGCAGAAGCTTTGTAGTTTGATCATGTCCCATTTATTTATTTTTGCAAGATGGCGGACGAATAACACCGCCAGACAGAGGGTCTCTGCAGAAAAGACAGATTCTAGCAGAAACAAGCTCTAGTTTTTAAATAACGCTTTACTGGATTGAGAGCCTTAGTAGCTTAGTACCTACCAAATATATGTAATGACTAAGAATTCAGGTAAAGAGAAAAGAAAGAGAATTATATGTAAACTTGGGTTTAGTATAGTGACTCTTAATGACATTTATTGATTTAGGACCTATAGAGAAAGAATATGGACTTGGAAAAAATAATCAATTCTTAGTATAAGTTATTTGGTAGCTCTGAGTTCCAGTTTCCACATCAATTAAGGCTGAATAACTACCACAAAGAATGGCTATGGATATTAAACACGATAATGTACATAATAAGATTAATAGTAACCATTTCTAGAGCATATATAATATGTGAATATATGAATAGATGTTTTTTCAGATCCACAATTCCTTATCTGAAGATCATAGGGATAGATGTATCTTAAATTCAGAGACCTTAAATTTGTAGAAAGGTAATATAACTGCTGGGGGGTGCTGGAGAAGTGAGTGGGTGAATGTATTAATTATCCAAGAAGGGGTCTGAGGCAGCTCTCTATAAAGAAATATATTATTTTCTTCTTCAGTGAAATACAGGAAGATTCATCCTAAATGAGACTCAGACTATAAACAATCTCAAATAAATTTAGGTCATATTTAGTCATCAAACTACAAAAATACTTTGGGTTTTTAGAATCATTTGGATTTTGAGTTGTGATGAGGGATTAGTACCTGTATTATCAATATTGTTAGCTGGCTATATCCAGTGGAATTATTCCCAACATTTTCTGATGAATTCTGACTTCAAAGAGTCAAACATATTTCTCTTGAATCATCAATATGTTTCAGATACTTTAGCTTTATCTCTCATACTGGCTTTTACATTCAGAAGTGATATAAATATTCTTTGTAGGATTCAAGAAACAAAGACAGTCACTCTTAGTAGAAATCACCTTTATCTCTTAAAGAGCCACTGCTCTAAAACACATTGCCAGCCTTTGCTATAAAGTATTTTGAAAAGCCATTATCAGCCGAACCTCTCTCATGAGAAATTCTTCTTCTCTTTCAGATATTTTCCCTTCAAGGAACAAGTCTTTTCCATTATGCCTTCCCCCATCTCTCAAAAAAGTATTAAAGTATGGGCCTGCACTATATTTTGATTGCTCCAGAGTTGAGGTGACTTTTTTGGTACATGTTTAAATGACAGAATGTTTCATTGCTAGTCATGAACTTAAATAAACAATCTTCTCTTTCACTAAAGAGACAGCAGCCAAAATTTCTATGTTCTGACTCTATGAGGCATGACATTCTGTTTTATGGTTTCCTAACAGGGTAATGGGTTGGGCATTTCTAGAGTGGATATGATTATATTTGTTGATTAGGTTAGTTAAAAATGCATTCACATTTGACCCTTGCTAACATGAACATGAAGTGCATTGCAGACATTAATGATCCCAGATAGTCTGCCCATTAGGACATTAAGAAGCAGATCTGATTAAAGAGATGTGTACTCTGTACTTCACAGGCAAAATCACTCATACTTCTTTGGATTAACTAAATGTCAAGGACTACAAACATTGAGCTCTTCTAGGCAGACAGCTTTCCCTCTTCGTCCTCTAGAACAATAACTAGAACAACGAGGGCAAAAAGGAAAACTAAGTGTCTAATCAATATTTCCACAAGGACTTTTGTCACTCTCTATTGATGTGGCAGGCACTTAGCTAATCATTTCACACATGCCTCTTTTTAATTGGCTTGATAATTCTTAGAACTAAGTATTATTAGCTTTTGTGTAGATGAGGAAACTTTGAGACTTAGCTGTTTAAAAGCTGGAGATGCCTAAAAGGAAGTGTTTATTGAAATGGATGAATAAGAACAAAAGGGAATAACATTTAATTAGCACTTGCTATTTATTCATATGTGTTCCAGATATTTTATAGAAATGATGTCAGTTGATATTCATAGCAGCTCAGAAAATAGATAGCCTTATTTGAGAAGCAAGAGACCTGAAAATTGGAGAAATTATGTTGATCAAGATTGCAAACCTATAAGATAGCAAAGATCGGATTCACACTTTTGAGTCTGACTCAGCCCAGTGCTTTTCATTACATAAAAATGTGTGCCAGTTGGGCACCAAACCAGGTGCAGTGAGCAATTAATAATCTCTGCCTTTTAGTAGCTTATGATCTATGTTGAGAATCAGTTTGTATACATGTGGCTAATATTAGGGTACAGATAGGATCACGTGAAGTATTCAAAATGTGTATTTGAGACTTTGGAGAGAGATGCTTCTCTCCATTTCCTTCCATTTGTGAGGAGACTGGTTGGTGTAACACTCCTGGCCTCTCTCAACCCTCTTATATCTGACTGGTAACCTTGGGAGGAAAAACTGAAAAGTAAGGCCCAGCCCAGTATCCTTTTTCTCTTCAGGATGTAAACTGCTCATAGAGAGCCTGCATATGTTCTGCACCTCCAGCCTACAGTTCTTACCTCACCATTGTCTGAGCAGGCCTGCGTAGGTAGGTTTAATTCTAGAGATCAGAGTTGGGATGCTGCCTTGCTCAAAAATATCAGCCCTACTCTCCAATATCAGCTTTATCAAGAACAAAAGTAATAATTTAGACTTATATCTCCTTCACTCTCTTATCTTAATTTCCTTGTTTGGGTTCAGAAGAGAGGACTAGTTACTGTATTCCCCTGAATCCAACAAAGACCATAAAAGTCTCAGAAACCACACACACACACACACACACACACACACACACACACACACACACACACACAATGTTCAATGTTAAATAAAGCAGTTGGAAAAAGCTTAATGGAAATTAGGAACTCCGAACCTGACCTTGAGGAATGGGTTGATATAGAGAAACATATACTCTCTCTACTCTATAGCACAGAGCAAAGCATGACCCCTCATCAGACACAAGAGCACATGCTCTGCAGTGCCAGTCATGCTTTTCAGTGTCAGCTCAGACATGACATCTCAGTTATGCATGTCAGAAATATGTCTCCATTAGAATGGCCCAATAAGGGGATAATAGAATTTATTAATTATCAGGCTCAATATCAGATGATCTTGGTTTAGCATTACAAGATATCACTTTCAAGACTCGCGAGGAAGAGAAGATTGTAATTGTGGGGAGGAATGGAGCAGGCAAAAATCAACACTATCAAATTGCTTATTTAGAATTGTGGAGAGATCAGGAGACAAAATTATCATTGATGGAATTGATATATCCACTAATGGACTTCATGATCTTCATGGCAAACTTAGTATTATTCCACAGGACTCTGTTTTATTTTCTGGAACCCTTCAAATGGGGTTGGATCCCCTGGATCCCCTAAGCAACTGTTCTGATAGTGAGCTGTGGGAGGTGCTGGAATTGTGTCACTTGAAAGAGTTTGTGCAGTCCCTTCCTGAGAAGCTTCTGCATAAGATTTCAGAGCGTGGTGAGAACCTCAGTGTGGGACAATGGCAGCTTGTCTGTCTTACTCATACTTTGCTTCGAAAAACAAAAATTCTCATTTTGGATGAGGCAACAGCCTCCATTGATTTTAAGAGTGATAACTTGGTGCAGACCACAATCAGGAAAGAGTTTTCTGATTGTACCATTCTGATGATTGCTCTCCTACTGATTCAGAGAGGGTGCTTGTTCTAGACTCTGGAAGGATTATGGAATGTGAAGCACCACAGAATTTGATAGATCAGAAAGAATTTTTCTTTGAAATGACAACATAAACTGGAATAACACCAGACTCCAAGACAAAAAAAATAAATTATTTTAGTTGCATGTTGATTATACCAAATTAAAAAACTATAGTGCATTAGTATGTAAAAAAGCAATTATAGGGGAGATATGAACAAAGGCAGGCCCCTAGCTACAAGCTGCCACACATATACCAATAAGCAGCATAGTTTCTAACCATCCTAGGCTATACCCAGTCTTCCCTCCTCCATTCATGTCTGGCTTTTCTGCATTGCCCAAAGTGCTAAGTGCCACTTAACCTTTAGGTCTCTGACTTCATTCAGGAGTCACCTCCTCAATGAAGTGTCCCTTGATCCCCCTCTCTGCATTTCAGTCTGATCTAGATGACTCTTTTCTGTGTTCTCATGAGCCCCAGGTACATACCATTATCATGGCTGGGACCATACTCTATTTTAATTCTTTAATATCTGTCTGCCCCCAGTAAAGTTCCCTGAAGACAAGGTCCCAGTTTTAATCACCTTTGTATGTCAGGGTCCCAGCATACTGCCTTACACATAAATGAAACCCAACAAATGTTTGTAGAATAAATAACTAAACATTTTAGAGCAATGTGATGTAAGTATTTATTTATTTATATATAAATACAAATGTACAGTTTATGAAATGGAGGAATCACATAAGAAATAAGTTATTCATCTGCTCTTTGAAAAGAGTAATTATATATTAACTGAAAAAAGAAGAAACATGTCTCCATTTCCTAATCTGTCATAATTTCAAAAAAATATATGTTGCATATATAATATTTATATTTAAAATACATGTAATTATAAAAATTTATATATATCTATATTGCTATACACAAATGAAATTCCTGGAACACAGTACCTCTCCAACTATTCTCATATTCCAACATGTTGTCCTTCTTTTTTTCATAATATTTTTATTTTAGGATAGTTTTAGAATTATAGAAAGATTGAGAAGAGATTACAGTGTGTTCCCTTATACCCAACACCTAGTTTCTCCCATTAACATCATCTTGCCTCACCATGATACATTTGTTGAAACTAAGAAACGGACATTGGTACATTTCTCTTAATGAAATTCAATATTTTATTTGAATTTCACCAGTATTTCCTTTAATGTCATTTTTCTGTTCAAGGATCCAATCAAAGGTGCCATGTTATATTTATTTGTCATGTCTCTCAATTCTCCTGTAGTTTGTGAGAGTTTCTCAGTTGTTCCCTGCTTTTCATGACTCACTCAGTCTTGAGTTGTGTTTTCCTTCTTTTTAGGAGGCTGCACACCATAGTTATCTTAAGCAGAGAACTTCAAGTTAGACTAAGGCATTCTTTATGAGCCTGTCACTGACTACTGATATAACCAAAGGAAAGTGAGTTAACTTATCTTGGCCTCTATATTCTCAACTGTGAAATGGGAATACTAATACCTACCTCACAGAGTTGTTATAAAGATGTAAAATAAAGAGAAACAAAAACAATAGGGTTGTATACATAGAGAAAGAGAAAAAGAGATTTATTATAAGGAATTGGCTCATGCAATTGTGGAGTCTAGCAAGTCCCAATATCTGCAAGGCGAGTCAGCAAGCTGGAGGCCTAGGAGAGCTGAGGTTTTTCCAGTCCAAAGGCTGGCAGGATCAAGGCCTCGGAAGAGCCGACGTTGTAAGTTCAAGTGTGAAGGCAGGAGAAAAGCCAGTGTCCCAGTTCAAGGGCAGTCGGGGAGGGATATTCCTCTGTTTCTCAGGGGATCATCAGCCTCTGTTCTATACAGACCTTCAATTGATTGAACAAGGCTTTCCCACATGGGGGGGTATATCTGCTTTACTTAGTATTTTTATTTAAATGTTAATTTTATCCCAAAACACCTTACCGAAACATCCAGAATAATATCTAATCAGACCTGGGTGAGAAGTGTGTCACTCCCCTTCCTTATCCCCACTTAAAACTATAAATCAGTCACCTACTTTGTGTTAGAGATAATGTTTCTCTGGGGTGAACACATGGATCACATCCATGCCCTCATGGATTTTATAATCTAGTAGAAGAAAGACAAAAAATGCTCAGTTTTAGCCTCTGGAAAAAAAATGTTGCCACTAATACCTACACCAGAGGAAAGGTTAATAACATTCAATGAACATGCACATCCAAACCCATTGCCTGGTCCTTGGCAATAAATGGTTCTTTTAAAGTAACGATGAAATGAAACCTGAGTGCATGTTATCCCAGGGAACTGCTTGAAATTTGTTTCTCAGCTATTTATTTCTATTATTTGTTCTGAGAGGTTTTCTTTTTCCCCTCCCCTCAGTCCTCACATGAGTGGATCCCAGAACTGGGTGATCCTCTTCGTTTTTGCAAAACAGTACCCAGTGGTCCCACGATTGAAACAAAGATATGTGCTAGATTCTACAGGTCAGTGACCTGAGTGCGACTCATGGCTTAGAGAAAAGTGGATTCTTGTGGCCAAAGACATCAGGAAACACTTTGATCAAGGGCTGAGGCTGGAAGGTTAGCGAACAGCAGAGCTGTGGTGAAATTTCACAGAGTGTGGTGAGGCGGATGAACAGGGCTGGAACCTGATCTTTACTACCCATAGGCTGGGTGGCCTTGGGCAAATCTCTGCTCCCTGAGCTCAGTTTTCTTCATTCATAAACATCCCCTCCTCCACCTGCACTTTGAGCATTGGTGCTCACCTTCATATTGTATGTGATATGCAGTATTGGGTGTTACATGAGTTTGGTCACTTCTATCACTCTCCATGGTCTCTACCTCAGTCTGAGCCATTATCCTTTCTGACTTGAACTTGACATCAACCCCCTACATCCCTCTCCCTGCTTTCGCCCATTTCCCTTCTGCTCTGTTGATACTACTGACAGAGTAATTGTCTGAAATCACAAATGGCATTTCGTAATCCCTTACTTGCCACCATTTAATGGTTTCCACTGAACTTGAGATAAAGAACAAAATTCCTAGCATGGCTTCTAAGCCTTCTCCAGACTTATCTTTCTCCATTTTTCTTCTTACTCCCCGAATCCCAGCCACACTGGCCTCCTCTCATTTCCTTCTGACTGTTCTGTTCCCTCTGCCTGGAACACCATTCCTGACCCTTAATCTCTTGGTCAATTGATTTTCACTCATTCTTCATATCTTAACCCAAATGTCACTTTCTAAGAAAGTATTTCTTGATCCTTAAGACTAGATGAGAGCCCCCTTTTCCTTCATATGACTAGCATTGTTTGTCATTGTTTTGGGGGTGTATTTGTCTTAATATTCGGAATTCTCTCTCTCTCTCATTTGTCTGTTAGCTTCACGAGCACAGGGCATCCATGTGCCCAGCACATGAATTATCATATCTATCATCTAGCTAGGTGTCACCTAGTAAGCACCAAATGAAAAGTAATTGAATGAATAAATGAATGAAGGAACAAATGAATGATCTTATCCATCCCCCCGCTTGGAGACTGGGGACTAGGCCTTCATTATTATGTGCCCGGCACTTAGTGAAGTACCTGAAACTTAACAGGATGCTGTCTACAAATGTGTGTTGAAAGAATGCCCATCAGGAGCAGTTGCACTGAATGATCTTCACCTTTTGCCCAAACAAAACGTTTCTGTGACACTGAGTCTCTGGCCTGCCACTTCTCTAGATAACAGGGAGTTGGCTATGCCAGGCCATACCTCTGCACTATCCACTCACAATTAAACCAAAACCCAGCACTGTGGACAAAGCTTTTCTGTTTTCAGTAAAGTTTAAGATGCTTGATGGGTGAGGATTGTGGACCTAAACTGTGTCCACAGCCCTCACCACCATTTGTCTTTCTTCTTCTTCTTTTTTTTTTTTTTTTTTGAGACAGAGTCTCGCTTTGTTGTCCAGGCTAGAGAGAGTGCTGTGGCATCAGCCTAGCTCACAGCAACCTCAAACTCCTGGGCTCAAGCGATCCTTCTGCCTCATCCTCCCAAGTAGCTGGGACTACAGGCATGAGCCACCATGCCCGGCTAAGTTTTTCTATGTATATTAGTCCGCCAATTAATTTCTTTCTATTTATAGTACAGATGGGCTCTCACTCTTGTTTAGGCTGGTTTCGAACTCCTGACCTAGAGCAATCCGCCCACCTCAGCCTCCCAAAGTGCTAGGACTACAGGCATGAGCCACCGCGCCTGGCCTGTCTTTCTTATTAATCAAGCACATATGTCTATGACTTTAACAGGGTTTCTAGTGCTCCCTGAGCCACTGGGATGGGAGAAAGCCAGTGCTTGGATAGTCTGAGAGAAATGGGGACAGAGGGATTGTGAAATGTTAATTGAAATAAAGCATGTGCAGGACATAGGGTCACACACATGGGAGGATCAGTAAATAGGGAGGTTTTGTCCTGGGTATTTTATAGGCTGTGGGCTTGCAGGCTGTAATCTTCAGGGTGCCCAGAGAGGCCCCCTCTGAAACGTGCCCTATCAAGAAAGAACCTAGTCAGTACTGACATGGAGAAATCAGCCCGTTGGTCTTCTGACTTAACTCTCTTTTAAGGCACCATGCTGGGGAAGAGTTTTCTTTAGGAATAAAACTGTCCTGTGGAAGACAGAGAGAGAATTCAGGAGTCCTGAGGATAAAGGTTTGAAGAGACTCTCTCCTTATCCAGCTGATGATCCCCAAATCAGGAAAGCCTTTTTTTTTTTTCCCACTTAGAAACTGCCCATGGTCAACCCCTGCCATTGTCTCTACATAATTAATACCTGGTGTTTGCATGGTCGGTCAAATATCTTTAAAGAGACTGATATATATTTTCTTCAGCACATTCCCACAGTAACATGATGATGCTATCACTACTCTCATTTTATGCCACTACTATAGGAAACTAGAATAAGGGACGTGGCCAAAGTCAGCCTGCTATTAAGAAGAGGTGGGAATAGAACCCAGATATGCTGCCGTCAACCTCAGAGTTTTAATTTGTTCATTTTTACCATCTGACCCTATGCTGCTTGTTTGTCAGTGTGATCATGTGACTGGGTCCAAAGTGCTCAGATGGCTCATGGTTCTTTCCAAGATCTCTGACTGTGCTCTTATCTTGCAGGGAATGAGGATAATGTTCAAGAGTGAATGGAGACTGGAGGACCAAGTGGTTGTCAAGATTCACTTCTGCAGAGCGGCCCTGATTGAGCTCACCCCCTCCAGTTCCCACCGCTCTCTTCACTCTGCCCTCCAGCACGTGGCATCAGAAAGACTGCAAACATCTCCTGAGTCGTCTTCTGGCCTCCGTCGTCTCTACCAACCTAGCTACACCCTGCTGAGACCAGAGAGACTTTTCTGAAATACAAATTTTGGTGGTATCATTTCTCTCCTTGGAATTATTTGGCAGTAAACAACTAAAATTAGAAAAAATTAGCCGGGCATAGTAGTAGGTGCCAGTAGTCCCAGGTACCCGGGAGGCTGAGGCAGGAGGATAGCTTGAGCCCAGGAGTTTGAGGTTGCTGTGAGCTAGGCTGACACCACAGCACTCTAGCCCAGGCAAGAGAGTGAGACTCTGTCTCAAAAAAAAAAAAAAAAAAAAAAGAATTATTTGGCAGTTTCTCATTACCTCCAGGTTAAGGTGCAAACTCCTAGGCAGGGTAATTATGCTTGTTTCCTGTGTTACTCCTTCACTGGCTAAACTGATGTTTACTGAGGACCTCTGGGCCTTGTGACCAGCACTGGAGAAATACACATGTCAGAGTCCTGTCCTCAAGGATTTTCAAGTCTGGAAAGGGATTTCAGATATCTGGGATTTTATATATTGGCTATAATGAGGTTCCTACTACCTCCTAGAATATCTTCTCTTTTCCATACCGCCATGTGTGGACATGCTATTACCACTCTCTAGAATGTCTCCCACAGAACCTGCACACCTACCCCCAAAGGCCAACCACCAGCGCATCTCAATTTTCTGACTTGTGAATCCATCCTGTAAGGCAAATTCAAGTTGTTATCCTCTTGACTCTGACAAGACTTTTACAACTCCTGTGAGGTTAGTTTGTTCCAGTTACTTTACTTTAATTAGAGCATGCATCACCTTGTATTATAATCATTTGTGCAAATGTCTGTGTCTCCAAGGCCACTGTGACCACCTTCCTCTATTCCTAGTGCCCAGCAAAGAACAAGGCACCATCTCCAAAGATTTAGCTCCTTAAGAACAGTCTCACTTTCTGCATCATGCATCAGGCATTGTTCTGGTTGCACTGACTGCAAATTCCCCACTACCACCCTCCAACTCTACCACCCTCCAAATTTCTCTTCAGCCTTCCCCTGCATGTCTCCCTCTTGGGGTTATGTTCCAGAACAATCTGTGTCCATCTGTCCTTCCTCATTCTTTGGAGGCAGTCTTTCCATGGAAGGGTGGCTTTGCTCTGTGAAGTGTCACTGGCAGGCCCACAGCGATTACTCAGGAACAGCTGTGGCTTTTGGAAGATGATGAGTGCTTGTTGTTAAAAATTGCTAGGACTACACAACTGTCATCCTTTGTAATACAGGTGCATTCTTTACTTTTTAAAGTTCATCACCATTAGAAAAAGATGGTCGCTTTTATTAATTTTAACTAATATCTTCCATAGTATCCTGAAGATGTCTCAGGGCAGGAACCATATTTTCTGCATTTTTATATTTTCAGCCTCTAGCAGTCACCCTGTTTGTACTCATTGCTAAATAAAAATATTGTAAGTATGCATGAATAATAATGAGGCATCATTTATTGAATGTAAACCACAGGCAAGGCAGTAAGTTAAGAGCTTTGCATCTTTATGTTCTCCTTTAATCTGTAAAATAACCCTGGAAAGTAGTAACTATATTCACTTTACAGATGAGGAACCAAAGGCTCAGGAAGTTTAAGTAAATTAGCCATGGTCACATGTCTGGTAAGAGATACAGTGAAATTCCAGAATAGACTCAGGCAATTGTAAATTTCCATGCTTTTATGCTCTGTGTTATGCTTAAGAGGCCAGTAACTTCATGAATGAGAAATATAATTTTCTGATAGGATTCTGTAGAACTTATTTTCCTCTGTGAAAATCATGGCTATGTGCCAATTCCCTAACTATGGCTAAGACTCAGTTTCCCTATTTTTCAGTCTGTCTCCAACTAATGTAGGACTGGATCAAACTGACCCAGTTTGTAAAAGACTACGGAGTTCCCTAGAATGTGAAATTTTCAGTGCTAAAACCAGGAAAGTCCCAGGCAAACCAGAATGTGCTGTTATCCTAAATTCAGAGCTAATATAATAATATTAAAATGCTCAAGATAAAATTCATTTGGTCACTTGCTTTATACCAAAGAATATGTAGTGTATAGTATGTGTGTATGCATGTTCATGCGTGCAAACATCAAAAATATTGTGAGGAGGAAATGGGATATCATTTCTTTTTTTTTCCCTTTTTGCTCTCATAATTGATGTTTTATTTTTTATTTAGATTTAGGGGTTACAAATGGTTTTTTGTTACATGGCAGAATTGCATGGTGGAGAAGGGTAGACTTATAATATGCCCATTACCTGAATAGTGCACATTGTACCCAATAAATTATTTTTTTATCCTGTAGTCCCTTCCACCCTTCACCTTCTGAGTTTTCCATGTCCATTAAGTCACTCTGTGTGACTGTGCATACCCATTGGTTAGCTCCCACTTATAAGCAAGAACATGTGG
The DNA here is from genome assembly GCF_040939455.1 of Microcebus murinus. Classification (NCBI taxonomy): domain Eukaryota; kingdom Metazoa; phylum Chordata; class Mammalia; order Primates; family Cheirogaleidae; genus Microcebus; species Microcebus murinus. The sequence continues at coordinate 38,143,191 of NC_134110.1, read as the reverse complement.
TATTTGGTTTTTGTTTCTGGGTTACTTGACTTAGAATAATGGCCTCCAGTTCTCTCCAAGTTGCAGCATAAGACATTATTTCATTCTTTTCTATGGCTGAATAGTATTCCATGGAGTGTGAGTGTGTGTGTGTGTGTGTGTGTGTGTGTCTGTGTATATATACCACATTTTGTTTATACAGTCTTGGTTGGCACTTAGGTTGATTCCATATCTGCACCTGTGAATTGTGCTATGATTAGCATATGAGTGGAGGTGTCTTTCATATAGAATGACTTCCTTTCATTTGGGTAGATATCCATAAGTGGGATTGTTGGATCAAATGGTAGATCTACTTTTGGTTGTTTCAGATATCATCCATACTGTTTTCCATGGAGGTTGTACTGATTTACATTTCCTTTTCACTGCATTCACACCGACATCTATTGTTTTTTGACTCTTTAATAATGGTCCATAATAGCCATTCTGACACTGCCAAGGTATCTCATTGAGGCTTTAATTTGCATTTTCCTGATGATTAGTAACATTGAGCATTTTTCCATATGTTGGCCATTTGTATATCTTCTTTATATGACTTATATGTATATCTTCTGTGTATGACTTTTCAATAAGGTTATTTTTTTTCTTGATGATTTACGTTCCTTATAGTTTCTGGATATTAGATATTTTTCAGATGTATATCTTGCAAATATTTTCTCCCATTCTGTAGGTTGTCTACTTACTCTATTTATGATATCTTTTGCTGTGCAGAAGCTTTTAAGTTTAATTAAATCATTTTATTTATTTTCATTTTTGTTGTATTTTCTTTTGGGGCCTTAGTCATAAATTCTTTACCTGGGTCAATTCCAAGATAGTTTTTTCTATGTTTTATTTTAGAATTTTTATGGTTTCAGATCTTACATTAATCTTTAATCCATCTTGGGTTAATTATTATATCTGGCAACAGATAGGGATTCAGTGTCATTCTTCTACATGAGACTATCCAATTTTCCCAGCATCATTTATTGAATAGGGCTTCCTTTCCTTAGTATATGCTTTTCTCTGCTCTGTCAAAGATCAGTTGGTTGTAGTTATTTGGCTTTATTTCTGGGTTCTCAATTCTGTGCCATTGGTATATGTGTATCCTTTTATGCCAATCCCATGCTATTTTGGTTACTGTAGCCTTGTAGTATAATTTGAAATCAGGTAATGTGATGCCTCCAGATTTGTTCAGTTTGCTTAGGATTGCTTTGGCTGTTTGTGCTCTTTTTTGGTTCCATGTAAATTTCTTCTATCATTTATTCAAATTCCAAAAGAGAAGTTGGCCCAGACCAGAAGAGGAGCAGCTTCACTTCTAATGTAATGTTTAGATAGTCATCCTTGTAGGATGGAAAAACCACAAGCACAGACATGGGAACATTCTTTAACTTGCTGCACAGATACATACACTGTCTCATTTTCCCTAAACTATGCATGTTCTCCACAATCTTGACTCCTTCTTGCCCTGACAGATACACAAGTATTCATGCAGTCACATATCCATGACATATATATTTATTCATTAGACATAATCATACATATGCATATCTAAGTTTATGTTGGTTTCATAGATTATTTGCACACTTTCACATACTTGCACACAAATACAAAAATTTCAAAAGTACTAGTACACGTATTTATACACACTTTTAACAATATATTAGATGCATACATGCATGATGTTATTTATCATTCATGTTCACACAAAGCAATGCAAAGAAAAATATGTCACCACAGAGACATTCATTGATACCTATGTGCATATACCCTTTCAGAATACTCAACTGCACAGGCTTTTCTGCATAAAGCTGACCTTTTAACCACTGTGTTATCCTCAATTCTGGAAGCATTTTTATCGATGCTAATATATCTTTCCAAATCCATACATTTAATAACACTTAGAGATATATGCACAATTCAGATATTTGCATATATACATTTGCATACTATACAGTTCTCTCTTTTATACACTAAACTCACTAATATGAATGTATGCACATATTCACTCTCACACAGAGAATAAACCTTGGGCAAGGTGCTGGAATCTCTGTGACAAGTTAAGGTATAAAGAAAAACTTTAGGAAAGCAATGTAAACAAATATAGCAGGCACATGCACACGCAGGCACACAGATATTTTTACACTATCTTGGATATATCCATGTATACCGATACATATGCATTTTCTATCGTGTTTCCTCACTTTGATACACATTCACAAGATCCACAAACACAAAGAGTCCTGGGTCAATTGTTTCTTCCTATACCCTATATTGTCTCAAATACTGAATAGAGCTGGTGGGTCTATGCTTTCTCTTTGTGTCATATTCAAGATAAAACAGGGGATTTCTGCCTAGGCTCCTTGCACATGATGCTTTGTAAGGCACTGCTGCCAATGAGGCCCCCAGAATTAGGAAGGCTCAAGAGGAAACTGACCATGCAGGCATGTTTTTCTACTTAGCCAAAAAGATCCGGCTCTTTTGAACACAGACTTTCTGCTCAGATGTCTAATGCATTCCACATTTAGCCATTAAATCCTAATTGGAGGCCTGCTGGGGAAGGTATAGGGGACCAGCCTGCCAGCATTTCCTGGGTCACATCCCTGCAAGACCCAGCCTGGCCCCCTGCCCTTGTATGATCTGCCCTTTTGAACCTTTAATCCTACTAGTGGTCACAAAGAATTAGGAGCTCAATTTACTCCTGAAACCACAGGAATGTCCCTTTGGTCTTCCTCTTCTCATCTGCCACCTCCAATCCCCACCTCCCACCCATCCCCACACACACATACACACTTTGTCATTCTTTCCTTTCCTCCTCCTTGGTAAGGAAGCAGGATGTCTTGTGGAGGTTTAATTGAAAGTCTCCACAAGCCTGAGACTTTTATGATGAAACAATTGTCCTTGGTAAATGTCAGGCCTTGTATTTGATGATATTTATGACCTTTTTTGCATTAGTCTGCCATTTTCCTGAGAAATGACAACCCTGGCTCTGTCAGCCTGATCAGGCCAGGCTTTTCTTTTTCTTTCTTTTTTTTTCTTTTATTTAATTTCAAAGTATTACAAGCATTAAACTCTTTATGGTTACATGGACCACTTTTAATGCCTGAGTCATGGTTATGAGTGTGCCCATCACCCAGATAGTGTTCATTGTACCCATTAGGTAGGTTTTTGCCTATCCTATCCTCCCCACTGCCCCCTGCTTGATTTCCCCTGAGTTTTACTTTCATCTATGCCGGTTTTATATATAGCAAGTGTTGTGTATATGGGAAGAAACCCTCCCTTCACAGTCAAATGACTCTATGTCATGTCAGATTCAGGGCACATCTCACCAGGTACCTGTGAGCAATCAGAGAGATAAGATGAGGATGGAATAATCTTGAAGTGATCACTTTGGAAGTCCTGGATGATTTGGGAATTAGAGCCAGCCTTATTTGCCACTTGGTAGGTATAGTACTTTGTACAAGTCATTGTGCATCTTAGGTCTGCAGTACTCTCCTCCAGAAAGAGGTGATAATAATGGCCTGCCCTCTAAAAGTGCATTTCTGTGAAGATCAAATAAATGAACTCAGATGAAAATCCTCTACGAACAACTGAAACATTAATAAGATATCATTAGCATTGAAATGGTAAAGGGGCTCCCTCTTCATCAGCAGGAACTTCAAAGTGGACTGAGAAATAAGAACAATGATTTCTCTGAAATCTGATGAAAACCACTTATCATGGCCAATGGCTACAAAATACAAGAAGACAAATTTCAATTTTAGCTAATAAGTAATTTCCTAAGGGTCAGAACTATAGTAGAATGAAATTCCATGTCTTGAAAGGCAGTGTTTTCTCCATCCTAAGGGCATTTGCTTTTTGTCTCCTGAGAATGTCAGCCTCTGCTTGTGCTGTAAAAAGCCAATTCTGCTTTCTCACAGATGAACTCTACTCTGGACTAAAGTCTGCTTCAGTTACTGAGCCAATCCAGGAAGGTCAGGACATAAGTCAGTAGCCCCCAATTTCCCTGTCTAGGAGGGCTTTGAATTAAAACACAAGGCCAGCTCTGGACTCTGACTTCTAAGCAAGACTTGTCTTACAGAAAATATAATAGTTACGAACATAGGTGCTGGCATAGGATTTATGATTTCGACTCCTCATCACATCTCTTACTTGCTTATGGCATTGAATAACTTAATTCAATTTTCCAAATCTCTGTTTTCTTTTCTTTAAAATGGGAACAAAGATAATATCTACTTTGTAAGATCACTGTAGAATTCAATGAAATAATCCATTTAATGTGTGTGACCCAGTCTATGGCATGGAGAATGCTTTCAGTAATGTTAGCTTTGGTCATAGTAAGTATAATAATGCTGATAGTGCAATTAATGATGATGATCTAAAACTTAATTTTCCTTGATTCATAATAGGCCTACGAGCCAATGTTCCAGCAGAAGAACTCAGGCCATGACTGTTGTCTGTAGTCAGTGTACTTTAACCCACTGTTGACTCTCTCTGCAAGACACAGTCTCTGGTTAAGTTATTTCTGTTTCATGAGGTCTAGGATCTTACTAATCCTCATTCTCCAGAAGAATGAATCCTGCCCCTCTACATTCATCTCATTAGCAAAGTTCCTAATTATTTTGGGTAGATCAACAAGGACTCCTCCATTTTCAGACATTCCTGGCTCATGAGTTATTAATAAATCCATGCTACATAACTTTAAATCAAGTACTTACGTTTTCAAGATCAAGAACTAAAATTTTCAGACTCCTCAAACACTGTAAGAAATAAATCAGGAGAAGCTAGAGACTCTAGGCACTGTGTCATGGGCATAAGGTTATGGGAAAATTGAACTTTTTCTTCTTTTCAACCCTTTTTAAAAGCAATTGAGACATATTAAACACAAAAACACATAAGTAAATCTATTTGCAAAGAGTAATAAATACAATGAAGAAAACTAGTGGAGGATGCTATGAGAAATAACTAACTGGGAAGAAGGATCTTATTTTAGGTTGGGTCAGGGATGACAACTCTAAAGAAGTGACATTTAAGGTTAGGTCTAAGGATAGCTAGAAAGTATCCAGGCTTAGAGTGGAGGAAAGAGCCTTACAGGTAGAGGGAAGAACATGGGCAAAGGTCCTGAGGAATGGAAAATGTTGGTCAATTGAAGTAACTGAAGACACTAATGCATGTTAAGTGACACCGTTGGAGTTTGGTCAAGGAACAGACCTTCAGAGCCGTGAACACCAGGTTCTAGAGTTTCTAAAGGAAGGACCATTAGCAGAAAAGTGGTAAGATCAGATTTATACAAGATCACATGCTATTAGGTTACAGTGCAAGGTTTAAACAAGCAACACTGGTTGCAGTGTAGTAGTATTACTACTGCTAGTTCATTGCAACATGTACTTGTAGTCTAGTGGTGCTACTACTGTCAGTTTCTTTGCCAAATGAATGAAGAAAAAGTAAAGGAAAGCTGACCAAACATTGTTACAATATACTGCATGGTTTCAATGAAATTATTAGAAAACTGTCTAGAAGCCACAAATGGGTGCTAATGCTCAGCAGAGGCTATTGCCCCATCACTAGAATCTATAAGGCCAGATTCTTATCTTGCATAATGTAACATTTTCAAGCCTATAAATAAATATATGGCACATTGTAGGCATTCAATAAAATTTTTTGAATCAATCAGACCTAAGGACAACCCGAGCCACCATCACCAGTGAGTGGCTTCTTTAGCTCTTGAATTTAGTAAGGCACACTTCTAAAACATTAGCCTCAAATCATCTTACTCCATAACAAAGTGTTCTTAGGTCCTGGCAAGCATCCCTTTCATACATAGTCCTGGTTGCTCATTTTTGGGAAATCAGGTCAGAAGCTAACACTCTCCTAAACAGTTTTCTTTTGAGATCCAGCCAGGCATCTGAACTGTCTTCTTTCTGGACAAGCAGATAGAAGAAGTTTAGGTGGGAATATGGCACATTTGGACTTCTGTAGTTTTCTTAAAATATTCCAGATTAAGTGAAATTATACTGAGAATTTAAATTTTTAATCTTAATGATCGTACCTCTGTGAATACTTTATATGATAATGTGATTAAACAAAAAGAAAGCATTCCCAGCTGAATAACTTGCAATGCAACAAGAAAAATGATTTTGCATGGCAAAAACATAAAATATATTTTATGTTGAATTTTACCTTTTTTCTACATTCCAAAGCATTTTAAATGTATTCTTTACCTATTTTCATGTGCAATGGTAGTGCTAGTAGATGGTAGTTTGTTTAACATGTTTAAGTGTCAAAATAAATTTAGTTTCCAAAAGTGTTTAGTTAACACATTCTCAGTCTTCAAAATCCTAAAATTAGAGATCCATAGAAACCAGAGAAAATGCCATAATAATAAAGGAAACTTCGGGGCTCCACGTGGCCTGTAAATGTAAGATCTCATACTTGCACAAGTGAAGTTTATACTCATGTCATTATTTGCAGGAGAAATGTTTAAAATTTTCAACTCTTGTATTATCCTAGATAGAGCTGGAGCTCATTCTACTAAAAGAAGTATACCAAGAATAGAAAAGCAGCACCATATGTACTCACCAACAAATTGGTATTAACTGATCAACACTTATGTGCACATATAGTAGTAACATTCATCAGGTGTCAGGCAAGTGGAAGGAGGGCAGGGAGATGGGTATATTCACACCTAATGGGTGCGTGTGCACTGTCTGGGGGATGGACACCCTTGAAGCTCTGACTCGGGTGGGGCAAAGGCAATATAGGTAACCTAAAAATTTGTGCCTCCATAATATGCTGACATAAAAAAAAATTAAAAAATTTTTTGGCTTTGTCAGTTACCATTTTCCAGTAGGTTGTATTAATATTTTATTTTCCCTAAGTGTTCACTCTACCATTCCCTATAAAGAGATTAGACATTCTCATGCATCACCAATGGGAGAAGAGCTGATGTGATGTTCTAACAGAGACTTAAGAGTCGCTGCGTGGTTGGATAGTGGCCTCCCCTATGAGGAGAGTATGCCCTAGATAGAGAGCCCTCTTTCAGCCTGCATTCTGCAACATGAGGTTCTACGAAACGGAAGCAAGGCTGACCACAAAAAATAAATGTGTGTTGTTAAAAGCTTCTGAAATAGTTTTGGTTGTTTATTTCTGCCTCACAAGCTTGAAAAAAAAAAAACAGACTAATTCAATATTTATTTGATCTTAGCCACTTAACCACTTCAAGCCTAAGTTTCCTCATCTGTAAAATAGGGATAATGTGTATCTACTTTATAAAGTAAATATTGGGATTTGGATTTGATGAGAAAACAAAGTAGCTGCACTGTGCCAGACACATGATACATGGTATAAAAAGTAAGTCTCAAGTGTCTTCAAAATAACTCTTGTGTCTTCATTTGTTTGAAATGAAGAAGCTCTTCCCAAGCTCATGCTCTCAAAGTACTGCTTTATTTATTTCTTTTTCTGAACTATATTCTCTGATTTAAGCTAACACTATTTGTGAAACATCTATTATGAGCAACATTCTCTGGCAGGTCTTGTGCTTACAAGGCATTTTTTTCCCATTCATGCTTTCCAGTTGGAAAGCAAAACCATGACAAAAACAATATATGCTATGCAGGACAGGTATGTAGGTTTCTGGCCTAAAGTAAATATCTGCCACCAAAGACAAGGCTGATTCCAACCAGTGTTTTAATTAAGGGTTAAGAATATTTTATGACAGTTCACATAATCAAACCTAATTAATAGTCCAGAGAAACCAATCCAGGTAGTCAGACTACAGGACAGAATCGCTTTAGACTAATATCAATGCTGAAATGTGGAAAAAAGTTACCCAATCTTATAGAAATGGAAAATTGGCAACCAAAGGGAAGCCCACTAAAAAATAGTGTTAAAAATGTATCCTGGCAGCAACATGAGGGCTAGTATTTCCCAAAGTGTTGTCCTCATGTACATCTATGTCAGAGAAACGAGGAGGGGCTCTGCCAAGGCTTATCTGGTTATAATCTCTAGTGAGATTATAGAAGCCATGTCTGGAAGTTTCCCCAGACTTATTTCAGGTTCTTACATTTTTTTTAAAAAACCACTGTTGTATTACCTTATTTATGATGGTTTTTACTATAGTTTATATAATTTACACAATATAAAATGTACAAATCCTAGGTGTTGAATTTGGAAAGATTTTTACTCACTCGACTCAGTTGAATACACCTGCCCATCACCACCAAAAATAAATTGTGAAAAAATTCCATCACCTGAAAAAATTCCCTAGTGCCCCTTACTAATCTCTTATTTTGCGAAGAGACAGCTACTTTTTGACTTCTGTCATCATAGGTCATATTTTCCTGTTCTTGGGCTTCATATAAATGGAATTATGCAAAATATATTTGTGTGTGTGAGTCTTCATGTATATTTATGTTTGTGTGTGATTTGTTTAGCTCATCCTATTTTTTAAATTCAGCCATATTGTGGTAGACATCCATAGTTTGTTCCTATGAATACTATTTCAAAATATGAATATACCAAAATTTGTATTCATTCTTCTGTTTGTAGATGTACAGGTATTTCAAGTTTGGGACTATTATGAATAATAATGTTATGAATATTCCTATATTTTTGTGGACATATATTTTCATTTCTCTCATATAAATATCTAGGAGAACAATTTCTGAGTCATATGGTAAATATATTTTTAAATTTATATGACACTGCGTAATAGCTTTGTCTTCCCACTAGCAGTGTGTAAAAGTTCCAATTGCTCCACACCCTCACCAAAACTTAATATTTAAAGATTTTTTTAAAATTTTTGACATACTAGTGAGTATGGAGTGATTTAAGTTGGTAGTTTTAACATGCATTTCTCTGAAGAGTAATGAAGTTAATTAAGCCAGAGTTTAACAATGTGCTGCTGGCTACTTGTACGTCTTCTGTTGTGAAATGTTGGTAAAAATCACTTGCCTCTGTTTTTTCCCATGCTGCCCATGTTTGGAGAAGCACAGCTCTGAAAATAACACTCTGATCTCATAATCAAAAGCCCTGGTTCTTGACTGGCTCTGCCTTGAATCATCTATGTAAATTTTGGGTTAGGTTGACTTATTTGCTTTTTCATCTAAAGAATGAAGGTATTAACCTAGATAAGTTATTCATTTGCATTCTCTTCTGTGAAAAGGAAACCAAAGAGGGACATAAGGAAATGAACAGTCATTTTCTAGAGAACAAATCCCCAGGGAGATCTGAAAACAAACGCATCAGGCTTGCAGGATTTTGCATCAATTCCTATATTAACATGTAGTGCTTCAATAATTAAAGACTATTTTTGAGTGATTGAAGAAGCCAATATGTTGAGAGTATTGTTGAACTAAAGCCTTTCATCATATTTACTCTTACTCTCCCCCTAGCCCAATTTAAAAAGTCAGTATTCCCCAGCTTCCATGACTGGGGCAATAAAGTTGGAGGGAACTACTGAGGGTGCAGATGTTGAAGTCCTAAAATGCCACCTCCTTCTGACCTCCTCTATGAAATAGATGAAAGACCAAAATTGGCTTATGGAAGTGGAGCTGTGAAGATGTGGGCTTTGCTTATCAGTTGAGACATCAGGGTGATGAGAAAAAACCAGATGAAGGGAAATAGCTCTGTGGGGTGGGTGAAGGTGAGAGGAAGGAAAAGTCATGTTTTAACCATTTTTTGGTGGCACCTCCATCAGTGGCAGCAGCTGTGCTGACTGGCATTTGTACAGTCCTGAACTTCTACTAGGCAGGTAGTTAGTGGTACAAAACTTGTGGGCTCTGAGTAATAATGTTCATTTTCTGTTTGTTTCTGCAGCATTTGAGGTAATCTTATTGGCTTCTTGCATTACTAAACTGTGACCGTCCCAATTTCTGTTCCTCCATTCCTTTCACTACCTTTGTAAATAGCTACCTGTTTCAAATTACTTGCTTTTTCATTTCTAGTTTATTTTTAAGTTATTTTTATTTGTATATATTCATGGGGTACAAGTGCAATTTTGCTACATAGATGGTGCATTGTGGTGAACTCAGAGCCTTCAGTGCACCCATCAGTGGAACAGTACACCTGTACCCGCCAAAGGGCCTTCCATCATCCACCCCCTCTAAATCTCCTTCCCCTCCAAGTCCCCATTGTCCATCATCCCACACTCTGCTTCCATATGTACACAAGAGTGCTTGTTTTTAAATACCCAGACAGGCTTTTACTTTCCTAACACAGAGCATAAAGAGCAAATAGGAAAATTCTTACTTATGAATTCTCTTCAAGGGGCTCCAAAAAGTTAAAATCATTGTCATGAATCAAATCTTGGAGGCAAACCCCATCAGCTTCTTTCTTTTGGGCTTTAACATCATTTAAATTCTAATCACTTGCTCCTACTGTAGAATAGGAGTCAGCAAATATTTTCTGTACAAAAGGTGGTAAACATTATAGACTTGATGAGTTATACCATTTCTGTTAGAAGTATTCAACTCTGCTATGATATAATGACAGCAGTCATAGACAATACATAAAAAAGTGGGCATGGCTGTGGTCCAATAAAACTTTATTTACAAAAACAGGCAGCAAGCTACATTTGGCCCATGAGTCCTGGTTTACTGACCTCTGCTCTAGAAATTTGGAAATGCAAGAAGAGAGGTTGGACTTAATAAGCACTAAGAGGAGACAATAATTCATTTCAATCATTCATTATTATTTATTTATTCAGTTTTCAATTCATTCATTCTTTTACCAGTTTACTCTAGGTAACTGGGATAAAACAGTGAGTAAAATATATGCATTTCAAAAACGAAATATTTAACTTCATAGATGAAAGCATAAGAAAATCTAATTTTCAATAACTCTGGAAATGTCCCACAACTCTCAATGCCAAGGATTTTCCTGTTAACTTTTCCCCAATCCTTCTCAGGCTTCCACCTGTCTTTGTGTAATCCTGTCATGACTCTAACTTCTACTTAAGTTCATGCAATGAAAGAACATTCATTAGATGAATGAGCATTAGCTTTCTAATCCAAGTGCATGGCTTTAATCAGCCCTGGAAAACATTTAAAACACAAAAAGCCTCTAAATTACATTATCCCCTGAAAAAACATATCCTCTCTTCCATATATCAAACAATTCCATTGTTCTTATCATGGATAAAACAGGAAAGATATCAGTAGAATGCTTTCATGTATCCTCTTAAATAATGCCTACAATTAAATGTACCATATCCATGATTGAATAAAATTTCATTTACTTTCCAGCTTTCTCCAAATAACATCAGGATTTAGAAGATCAAAGCAACAGGCCTTTTGAGTCTTGAGGTTTTTTTTTTTTTTAAAGACTTGCATTTATCTATCAAGGATAGAAATATCTTTCATTATTCTGAAAAAGAATAATTGCAACTAAATTTTCACCAAATTCATATAAAATCCAATTTTAATACAAACTTCTTTACAGAATTAGTTTCTCCCTTGTCACAATATGGTTTCCAAAATTATAGTTTTTTTGTCTTTTCTTAATTTTTTACACTTTATTTGAAAGTCAAAACAAAGTTATAAGATTAGTGCAAGTTATAAGTTACAAGTTATAAGATTAGTATAAGAATTGTTGTATCCCCACTTACTCAAAGACTCTACTCAAGTTTCACCAGTTATCCCAGTAATATTCTTTATGACAAAAGGATTCAATCCTGTACCACTCCTTGCTCCAAGTTGTCATGTCTCCTTGATCTCATTTAATTTGGACTTTTTTACTTAGCCTTTCCTATATTTTCATGGCTTTGATATTTTTGAAGATTATAGACCAGTTATTTTGCAGAATGTCTCTCCATTTGGATTTGGCTAATGTTTCCCCATGATTAGATCTGAGTTATATATTTTTGGCTAAAATATCACATTAGTAATGCCGTGTTCTCATTGCCTACTATTATGGTGGTACACGATTGCCCCATCATAGGTGTCAACAATTTTGATCACTTGATATCAGCCAGTTTTTTTTCTATCTTAAAATTACTTTTTTCACCTTTATAATGAAAAGATATTTTATGAGAAGATTCTTTGACACTATGCAAAGTTTTGTTGCATATCCCATTTTTGTCTTCTTGTATCCATTGATGTTTCTTGCCCAAATTAATACTTTTTGTGATAGTTGTCAAATGATTTTTTAACTTTATCATTTCATCCCTGTTCATATTGTTGTTACATAGAGCCTTGTCTTCTCATCTATTTATTCACTTATATTATTGAAGACACATGAACTTCTATTTTATTCAATGAACCATAATCCTTAATATCATCATTTACATTGATGTGCAAATTATCCCAGATTTCACCAGTGTGAGCCCCGTCAATGAAGTAAGAAAATCTATCCAAAGGTGCACAGTAAGTAGACGCTGGGGCCAGGAATAAAACCTGGGATTCTCACCACACTGATTTCTAAAATATATGGGTAGGCTTTTTAGAATGACAAAATAAAGGTTTTCTGCTTCTGTGAATATTCAGAGTTAAGCATTCTGCATTATCTGATCTTTAATTTATAGAATAGTTAGGATTGTGTTAAATGAGCAAAAGCTATTGCCTCAAATCACATCCTACTTGTTTTGCACTAAATGTTTATGCCCCTCCCCCCAACCCACATTGAAGGTCTAGCCCCCAGTGTGATAGTCCTTGGAGGTAAGGTCTTTGAGTGGTAATTAGGTTTAGATGAAGTCATAAAGGTGCCCCCCCCAAGATGAGATTATTGTCCTTATAACAAGAGGAAGAGATCAGAGTGCTCTTTCTCTCTTTGCTATGCAAGGACACAGTGAGAAGGTGGTGGTCTGCAAGCCAGGAAGAGAGTGTCCTCACCAGAAATTGAATTTGCTGGCACTTTGATCTTAGACTTTTAGCCTGCAGAACTGTGAGAAATAAATATCTGTTGTTTAAACCATCCACTCTGTGGTATTTAGCAATAGCAGCCCTAGCTGACTGAGACACTATTTTAGAAAAATTAATACTGACATAATAAAAATAGATTTAAAATAATTAGATTAAAATAATTGGAAAAAAACCACTATTGGCCCTATAAAAATCATCAAGAAATGCCATGTACATATTTTTTTAAAACAATGACAATAGCTCCTGTTGTAGTTCTTTGAAGTTTAAACATACTTTCTGCCACATGGACTTATTTTGGAAGGGTGGAATTGATAGTGTTTGTACATTTTCCTTACAGCTTAGGAATGCTAGGTTTTCATAAAGAAAATCTCCCACTCCAATCAGTTAGGCAGATGCTGCAAAGTAGAAATTCAAAGATAACAAGATATCTTGTTATCCTAGATAAGGAAGAAGATCCAATATTGGTAACTTCCCCAATGTCATTCTTTTCTGCTACCATTTACTGATGGAATCCAACCTGCACTTACAAAAAGTTGCATTGCTATTTTGGGCAATGGAATCAGAGTGAACCATCCTATGGGAAGCTGGTAAGTGCTGGATCTCATTACAAGAGACTACAAGAGGGCTCTCTGCATGTTTGCTGCTAGCACTGGCTTCCAGCTCTCTGGGTTGGCAGGTCTACATGTCCCACATATCTGTATGTTCAGCTGTTGTTGCTGGTCAAAAGCCTCAGATTTCTTCTTCAGTGACAGCAAGGGCAATTGAGGACTTTGGCCAGTGGTTACCACTCTGAAGTCTTACTAAAAGGCAGAAATGGAAAGAGGACAATCTGGAAACAGACAAGCCTAAGTTGGAATCCTTATTCTGCCACTTCCTTGTCTTGATGCTTTGGGCAAGTGATTTTATCAACCTGAGACTATTTTTCTCATTATCATTTGAAAATGTGCACAATGCAAGCAGTAGCTTTGATTATATTATACACTGAATGTAATATGATTCATTCATAACTGGTGGTAGATAACTAAGATAGAATTTTCTGTATACCTCAACATGTGTAAAATCTTTGGAAAAGGCAAGGTATGCATTGTGGTGCACTGAAATATCTTGGATTAAAATTATAATAAACAATAAAGTGGTTCCAGAATCCAAAGGAGAAAGAACTGGATTGATTATAGAATGTTTCCCAAGGATGAGACCCAATTATATGGGCTAATGGGGTTGTGTGGGATTTGGATGGCTGGTGAATGGAGGAGGGAAAGCAATGGAACATTCTAGATCTTTTCAGATTAGTTTAAATGACAATTAATCATTTGATTATCTATTAAATATCAATAATTATTTTGACAATTCAAATTTGACATTAAAAAAGGTAAGCTCTGTGTTAGTTTCTGAAACTACTATTACAAAGTACCAGTTAGTTTCTGAGACTGCTGTTACAAAGTACCATCAACTAACAGTTACATAGGCTAGAATCCTGGAGTTAAGATGTCAGCAGGGCCACATTCTCTCTGAAGGCTGTAGGGGAGAATCCCTCTTTGCCTCTTCCTGGTTTCTGACAGTTTCTGGCCACCCTAGGCATTCCCTGGCTGGTAGCTGCATCACTCCAATCTCTGCCTCTGTTGTCACATAGTTCTCTCCTCTGGCTGTCTGTCTCTGTGTCTCTCCTCTTCTTATAGGATGCCAGTCATATTGGATTAAGGGCCATCCTACTCAAGCATGACTTTATCTTAATTTACATCTTAATTACATTTGTAAAATCTTTATTCCCCAAAAAAACAAGGGGTTGGAACTTCAACTTTTTTTTTGTTTTTGTCGGGGACACAATTCAATCCATAACAACTTCCCTCTCCTTTAGGAGTTCACAGTGGGAGACACAAGCATGGGGGAAAAAGATAATTGCAACATTATGCAAAACATACTATGTTAGAGATTTGTCCAAGGTGGTATAAAATAATATAAGAAGAGTGTTTACTTAGATATTCTTGAGGGGATTGTTAGGCAGAATTTCCATGATGATGTGTCAGCTGAATTCTGAAGATAAGCTGGAGTTGGTCAGGTGAAGAAACGCAGAAATGTCATCCCAAGTAAAAGGAATAACACAAAGTGTGGACACAACTGAAAGTAAAATGTTACCATTGATGAAGTAGTGGGAATCATGGAAAAGGGAAAAGACAAATCTGAGGACCTAGGTGGAATCAGAACATAGAGGGCTCCGTCTTATCATTGTAGGAAACTTGGACTTTTATTCAGTCTTCCCCCACATTCTTATTGAGCACCAACTAGAATAGTGTGTACCATGGTATGGTCAGGTCATTGGTGGAGGTTAATGACATACAACTGTCATACTACAATGACTACAACAGACAAGTGCATACATTCACAGTACTATGTACAAAAAGTAGAAGTGAAAAATAATATATTACCAAATTCCATATTTTTTGGAGTCTTGGATTTTAAATTGAACTGCCAATTCATGCAAACATTTCAAGGTTACTTGAAAAATTCAAAGTGAAGGTTCTGATTCTTGGATACTCACTGACATAAAGGAAGACCAGAAAAAAAATGATTTGTGGCAACATGAATTATATGTCAATCATAAATGTGGTCATTTAAGCTATGAGCTATAATGGGCCACTAATTTTTATTAGCAATAAGTATATTGTTACAAATATGACAGTGATGACTATCTTTGTTCTCAAGGATTTTAATAAACAGATTCCAAAACGTGTTTCAGGAATGATAATATCTACCCCATACAGAATACATTAGCATATACATCCTTGCTCAGGGAACATGATTTCTTCTCCCACCCCAGTACTCCTCCTTCATAGGGATAGGTAGACATTCCAGAGAGGGTCTAATTAATAGCATTTTATATAAGTCCTTCCTCCAAACAAAATCATTGTCCCTTTGCTATCAACAGCTGGTTTTCTGCAGTGTGTCTATTGCAAGGAGAGGAGGGCCCTAAGGAATAAGAGGCCTATAAGCGATTCACTGAGTGAACAAGGGCTATTTGAGGTGCATTCCTTTCTGCTGAGCTTGGTGTCAGGAAAAGGCAAATCTGCTTTCCTGTAGTGAGACCCTCATGCCCCTGCAAGGGCTTGAGCAGGGCCTGGGAAGGGCCTGTAGCAAGGGAAGGACTTGTGGGCACTTGAAGTGCTGAAGTCCATGTCCCCAAACACTACTTAGAAAGGGCCTTATTTTTGGCCTGGTGCCCTTCTCCAGTTTCATTTCCACTGAAGAGTGGCCCAAACTCTGTGACCTCTTCCATCAACACTTGTGGCTAAAATTAAATTGCAGAGCCTCAGTGAGGAATGAGCTCAAGCCTTTTCTAAAACCCATTCAGCTATCATGGAGGAGCATCCCTGACCAAGCAGGGAAGAAAAGAGAAATTCTCTTATATAGGATGCACATGAGAAAGCAAAATAAAAGAGATTTACATAAACCCTGTTAGATGTTGTGGGATTTAAAGGTGAATAACTTCAAGGAGCTTAAACTCCAGTGGAAAGTTGAGACTTACATAACGAATTCCACTACAAATCATTCTATGGCAAATGATTTAGTAGAGTGATTAAAGACAGAAATAATAACAATAGCTATTATCTATACAGCTCAGATTGTATTTACTAGCCTCCTTTGCTTAGCTGATCTTCATAACCTCTCTATGCTTTGTAAGATGGTGCAGTTCAGCATTTTCCCATCTGAAAGCTGAAAAAACTGAGGTCTACCCAGTGCCAGTTGCTTCTCAAGTCCAGCTGTACTCCTGCCCCTCCTGTGGCTTGGTGATTCTTGAGAACCACACCTCCACAACTGTCTCAATAAACTCTCTGTTTTCATTTGATTGAAAAAAAAGAGAGAGAGAAACTGAAGTCCAGAGAGACAAAGTGCATTGGCCAAATTGAAAGTATGAGGAAATGAAGTAAGTCTCCTGCTCATTTCAAAACAATTTGCCAACATTCCAAATAAAATACTGTGCTGGATGGAGAAGAGTTGAATTTTGACTGGTCTTAAATAGCAGAAATTTGATGGTGGTTATAAGTATATCCTGGTGGTCTGGATTATAAAATCTATAAGATTTTATGGTTGCCTCTATTCATCTGTCTAGGACATAGGCAGAATATTAAGTAACCCAAGACAAGTTTTCCAAATAGTTAGAAAGGTATCTACTTTTACCTCCACCCACATGTTTATATATGATTCTATCTAGTCATTGCTATTTCTCCAATGCTTTTTCATCCCCTGTAGTCATTGCTTATACCATTGAAGATAAGTCCCATATGGTAAGTTATTGGGTATCTCCTTTTATCCAGTCAGGAAGCTGAGTCAAAGGAAAGCAAACCTTATATTTGGGAAGATTCTGGAATGTTGAAGCAAACATGAAAATCCAGGAAGCAAGTTGTCTTTTTTTTTTAGATCCTCTTACCTGTAGTCAAGTGCTATGACTAACTTCCTGAAAATACTTACAGACTCTCTTGTAGACAGAGCCAAGGACATCTTTTTTTTGTTGTTGTTATTGTTTATCATGATTAAAAATGCCCTTTTGCTCAGCCACAGATAAAAGACTAAGTCCATAATCTACAATATCTGCTAAGAAATCCTATCAGTTCCTCAATGGGAAGCTGTCTGATTCATCAGTTAAATCTGTGTCTCTATGCTTAGAGCATATGACATAATAAGGGATCATTGATTATTTGCTGAAGAAATGAATGTCAAGGAATGAGTATTTTAATTGCTTGATGCTATTTAAATTGCCCAGAAATATGAGATAGGAGACACACAGGATGTAGAGATGCCATTTGAAATGCTTCTAATACCTGTCTTGCATCAGGAAAATCAGTGTGATACAGATACTGAGGGCTGAACTAGTGTTAGAAGACTCAAGTTCAAGCCTGGCTCAACCACCAATCTAGGAGAAACATCTTAATTTGTCTCAGCCTCAGTTTCCCCTCATAAATTTCCTCCCCCCCAGTAATACAGAAAAGGTCAGATAAGAAATTTCTGAGATTGCTTCTAGCTCCAAGCACTTATTAATGGTCTGTAATAGAAATCTAACTTAATTTGATAATAATTTCCAAGTGTTTGCACTTTCAAAGAATTAACGATCATTTCAAATAAACATATTATTTTTAGTTTGGGCCCATAGGGCTTCCATATAACCACATCTGTGGATAATTATTACCTCTACTTATTCTCAGGAAGTATGCTGGTGTTGGCTTCCTGCTTGAAACATGCCTCAGCATTCCACACTTCTTTATGTCCTAACATAGCATCACTATTGAAGTCTAAGCCTTACTCAAAGAGAGGTAGTGCTGGAAATGATAAGTCCTGGAAGACGTAATAGCAGCCCAAGAATTAAGTGGCCCTGAGCTATGTGATCCCCAGCACTTTTGTTCTACAAGGTGGCTTAGCTTAGATCAGAGTTAGCTCTTGTCCCTATGATTTATGGGCTGTCTTCTTTCAGCACTTGAGAACAGTTACCTGATCTTTGGAAAATGGAAAGGCAGATAAAGCAATAACTTTGCCAGCTCAAAGGCCATTTGGTTGTAGGCTATTGCCACAATGAATTGTCATTGAATGTCAGAGAATAAGTGTCGCAATTGCTTGGTGCTATTTAAACTGCCTAGAAATATGAGCTATGAAACATAGAGTAAGTGGAAATGTCATTTGTGATGCTTCTAATACCTGACCTTCATTACAAAGTGCTGTAGATTACAAAGGACTGAAATGGTATTAGAAGGCAAAGGTTCAAGCCTGGCTGGATCACTGGCCTTGGCAAAACATCCTAATTAGTTTGGGCCTCAGTTTCCAACACTAACATAGAGGTAGAGTGGGAATGAAACTATTTTCTAGAGTATTCCTATTATGTGATAGGCATTTTATTACACTTTATTTTATCTAACCCCTTGTGTAATCTATCATGAAGGTATTATTGTCCCTATATTTGCTTATCAGGAAATTAGGACTGGGAAAGACTTGATAACTTCTCCAGGTTATTATCAGTGAAGACAGAGACGTACTTTGGACTCTGGTCTTTCTGACTTACAGCCCTTCCTCTAGCAGCATGCTACCTCTTATATGAAAAAAACCTTCTTTTAAAAATGAAATTTTTCCAGTCTCAGATGAACATGAGAATCAGAAATAAAAATGATAAAACTACATCTATTAACTTGAAGTATTTTTGCCAAGAGAAAAGCATCAAAGGAAGGCAAAGGGGAAAGATATTGAATTTGTAAAGTTAATACCAAACCCTTTTACAATTAAACCAGAAAATGTGTTTTCAATACAATCTAGTTTTATTCATGAAGAAAGTAATACATATTTGTTGTGGAAAACTTAGGGGGAAAAGAATCAAAAAGAACAAAATAAGGCATTCCTATATTATCAATTTTTAAAAATTTATTCCTCAATCTCTGGATGAGGTATAACTTTCTATCCTTCACATTTATCCTTTCATGATAAGATGTCATTCATTTGGATTGCATGGATTTAAAATCATTCATAAACTAGACATAGGCTAAAGTACATCTGACATATTAGTGGACTAGAACAAATATTTGTTGAATGAATGAATGAATTATATAATCTGTGAACAATGGAGAATTTATAAACCTTTAGGTAAGATTCAACATACAGGTTGAACGCCCATGGGTTCAAGGTCCACCCCAAACCATAGAATGCACAAAGATGAGATTAAGGATAAGGTGCCTGACTTCAAAGCACTTGAATTTAAATAACTCTACTAAGAAACAATATATTAATAAAATGAGCTAAACGAAATGATTAGAATAAATCACAGTGGGATTAACAAATGCCATTAAACACTCTTAATGCTTATACTTCTCAGCCCCAATAAATGTGAAAGACTTATGCATTTAGATATGAATTTAATGAATCTGTTACAAATAACCTTTTTGATTGTGTTACAATGAAGATATTGTGTTTATCTGTTTGAAGATAGTCTTCTGAGCATGAGAACTAGTGCAGACCTCCAGTCTCTTTGAGTTTCCCTGCGTTAACACTTTTGGGTAAATTTGTTTCCCTGTTCTGGTCTTCACTTTCCTCAGGAACTAAATGAAGTATTTAAAACACACAGCATGTTTCAAGGTCATCAGTTTGGGAGCTGAAAGTCTCTTCTGTCTCCAATTCTAGCTCTGCCACTCACTGCATCATGAGGCAAGACACATACCTGAGATTTAGGTAGGCTACACTGGATCACTGTTTCCCAAACTTCAGGCAATTAGGTACCATATTCACCATTTTCTCAGACTAATATGTCACCAAGGAAGCAACTCTGTGGTCTCTATGTATCTGACTTTCTTAGCACTGGCTACCTTGCCCTCTAAAGAGAATATCTGCCCAATCACTGTCTAGATGTTTTCATTATATTTTTCTAATAGATGTGAAAAGGTAAAAAGGGAGTGATCCCTTTCCTCCCCATCATAAAGGTCATGGCCAATGCCCCCATAACAAAAGAAAGGTTAATAAGAGAAAAGCAGCACAGATTGATTTAATCATAATTTCATATGACATTGGAGCCTTCAGAATGAAAACGGAAAGACACAGGGAAAATTGTCCACTTTTATGCTTAGATTTGATGAACAATGGACAGCTGGGTAGAAATATGATTAGATAAAAATGGTATAATCTAATTAATGCTAAAAGGCTGAGTGAAGAAACTCAGCAAGCCCTGTCCAGATTCTTCTTGGTCTTTCTGTGCAGCTTTACTTCTTTCCAGATATGAGCAATACCCTTTTTGGAATGGGGGTCTTATGATCTACTACCAAACAAGATAGGTCAGAGAATTTCTTTATGGACAACTCTTACACCGAATGATAGGGTAAGGTTAGAAAAATATTTTTAGGTTTTATGGCTAGCTTTGGGAAAAGGGGTTCTGGTTTCCAGGACCTGCCTTAAGGAAGAGGAATTCTAGTTTCTATGGCTACCCTTGGGAGAGAATGGGGAGGGGTGTGAGAGATAGGAGAGTAGGAGAGCAGAAGGTCAGAGAGAAACTTTGTTTCTAGGGCCTTCCCTTGGGGTATCATTTTCTGAGCCCCAATTGATATTAAGATATACTTTGAACACAATCATTAAATTGGAATGTGTATGTGTGATTACTAAAATCACTATGCTTATTACCATCTTCATGACCATGCTTTTGGACGAAGAGGCATAGTTAAAAACGTTGAAGACCCATTCTAGGATCCAAAATCTATGCCTAGATGATCATTAGTGAAGATTATATATAAACTTCTAAGATTTCAACATTTCTTTATAGTTGAACTATTTGTCATTATTACTTTTACTCATTGTCATAAAAATCAGAAGTCATCCATCTATTTCATCCTATCTATTTATCTATCACCTATTTTTCAGCTCTCAATCTGCTAATGTGCATCTTAATCCATTATATTCTCTGCCTTTTGCTATTTTTTAAAAAATATTGGACAGATCCTACCACCATTTTCTTTTAAAAACTTAAATGTTTTAAATTATTTTTTAATTATTTTACTTTTTTAATTTCAGCATATTGTGGGGATACAAATGTTTAGGTTACATATATTGCCTTTGCCCCACCTAAGTCAGAACTTCAAGAGTATTCATCCTCCACATGGTGTGCACCGTGATGAATTCATGATTAGGTGTGAATATACCCATCCCCTCCTCCTCCCTCCCACCTGCCCAACCCCGAAGAATGTTATTCATATATGTGCACTTAAGTGTTGATCAATTAATACCAATTTGATGGTGAGTACATGTGGTGCTTGTTTTTCCATTCTTGTGATATTTCACTTACAAGAATGGGCTTCAGCTCTATCCAGCATAATACAGGATGTCCTAGATCACCATTTTGGGGGGGGGGCTGAGTAGTACTCCATGGTATACATTTACCACATTTTATTAATCCACTTATGGATTGATGGGCACCTGGGTTGTTTCCACATCTTTCCAATTGTGAATTGTGCTGCTGTAAACATTCAAGTGCAGATTTTTTTAATAGTATGTCTTTTTTTTCCTTTGGGTAGATACCCAGTAGTGGGATTGCTATATCAAATGGTAGTTCTACTCTTAGTTCCTTTAGCTGTCTCCATACTACTTTCCATAGAGGTTGTACTAGTTTGCAGTTCCAGCAGCAGTGTATGAGTGTTCCTATCTTTCCATATCCACACCAACATTTATTATTTTGGAACTTCTTGATAAAAGCCATTCTCACTGGTGTTAAATGATATGTCATTGTGGTTTTAATTTGTATTTCCCTGGTGATTAGATATGTTGAGTATTGTTTTCATGTTTCCTGGACTATCTTCTTTTGAAAAGTTTCTGTTCATGTCCTTTGTCCACTTTTTAATGGGGTTGTTTGATTTTTTTTCTTGCTGATTCTATATAGATTCTAGTAATCAGCCTTTTATTGGATGTGTAGCATGTGAATATTTTCTTCCATTCTGTAGGTTGTATTTTTGCTTTAATGACAGTTTCCTTGGCTGTTCAGAAGCTTTTTAATTCGATCAGGTGCCATTCATTTATTTTTGTTGTTCCTGTGATTGCTTTTCGGGTTCTCTTTGTAAATTCTTTGCCTAGGCTGATGTCTGTAAGGGCTTTTCCAACATTTTCTTCTAGAATTCTTATGGTTTCATGCCTTCGGGTTAAGACTGTTATCTGTTGTTAGTGGATTTTGTGAGTGGTGAGAGGTGCAGATCTTGTTTCAATCTTCCACATGTGGCCATTCAATTTTCCTAGCACAATTTATTGAATATTTTTGGACCACAATTGACCATGGTTAACTAAAACCATGGATAAACTTGGACCACTGTATTTTTAAAGACAATTTGAGTCACTTTTTAATCACTTATAACCAAAAAGATATAAATAAGACTGTAACAGAGACTTTATTGTAAAGAGCTTACAAATTAGAAGAGAAATCAAATTTGTAAACACAAAACTGCTACTCTTTGGATGCCATGTTATAGAAATCTGCAGAATACACTTTTGGAAGGGAACACACACACACACACACACACACACACACACTGATTTAGGAGGAAGCATACAAGATGGAAAAGGAGGAAAGATGATTGATCTGTGTTTTGAAAACTGGACAGAATTGTTGAGTCAAATAAGAGGATAAAGATAATTTCAGGCAGAAGGATTTGCATGCTCAAAGGCATTAAGATATAAAGGGGCCATAAGTCCTTCTGTACGTCTTGTTGGTGAACTGGCTTTGATGAGGGGATGTGAATGGAGGTTTAAGAAATAGCTGATATCAGGTCTTAAAAACCTTAAATGGCAAAGTCAGATACCTGGACGTTGTCCTGAGTATGAGGTAGAGGCATTAAAGAAATTTCAACTGTGGAGGAACCCGATTGCCTATGTCCTTCATAAAGTTCACTTTGGGGAGGATGGATTGAGAGACAGGAGTAGAAAGGAAGAAGAAAAAGGCCACCTTTGCATTAACCTAAGTGAGAGACAATGTGACATTACAGGAAGCTTACAGCAGTGAAAATGGAAGGAAACTCTAAGGAGATATATTAGAGATCATGGTCATTTCATGAATTTTAACTACCTATTCTAATATCAATAACCTATTTTGTACTTGCTAATTACTCTTAGGATGCAGTAATATGTATCACTATGATTACAGATTCTGCAGTCAGACTGAATGGGTTTATATGAAGCCCTGCCACTTACTAGCTGAATGATCTTTGTCAATTACTTCAACTCTCTGTAACCTCAGTTTCCTCATCTGAATAATAGTGATGATCTTGATATTCATCTCATGCTGTTGTGATAATTAAATGAATAAATACAAATGAAGGCCCTAGAATAATGCCCAGCACATATAAAGCATTCAAAAAAAAATGAGCCATGATCATTTTACTCTGCATTCATTATTGTATCCAATCTTTACTGCAGGTGGGTATCATTAATTACCAACTCTCTTTGATTTTTATAAAAGGATAAATTGGGGCTCAGAGAAGTCATGTGATTACACAGATATATAAAGGTAGCTAGTATCACAGTTAGAGGTAATCAAAGTCATTAGTTTACCTCTCAAGTCAGTATTTTAACCTATGATGTATTATCTTCCTTCTGACTAAAGATTTCCCTGTGACTCTGAAAGAATTAGCTGTTCTTCTCTTAGAATAACTGTGTCATGTTCTTCTCTTAGAATAACTGTGTCTTTCACAAAGTCACTTTCCAGAAGCCCATATTTTTCCAAATCCTTTAGACATGATTCTGTTGGAGACCTAGAACAGGGTGCTTGATAGCTAAGTTTCCGAGTCAGATTTTCAGTTTATCTGGCAGTTACAAAGAAGTTTCACTAAGAGGTGGAAGTGTTAGAAGAAGCCCAGGTGCTGAGGATTTACTAGATTAAGGGCAGTAGTCTGGTAGAGTTAGTGGCTCCATTGATAATTTTGCTGTTGATGATGATGATTCTATTATCAATCAATTATTAATAATTGCTCATTTCTCTTATCAACTGAGTTACAAAGCAAAAAATATACAGTAGTGGGAGCTCATGACTTTCTTATTAACTACTAGGAGAGTAGTTAAGGCCAAATCATAGAACCAAACCAGCCTAGTGAGTTTTTAAGTTATCCTATGTCCTATTGTATATTACCTGAAGTCCAAGGCATTGTCTGAGGGTGGCAGGTCTGAAAAGGTCAGATGGACTACCTGATGGACACATGTATCTCAATCAGAGTTTCAGTTTCTTCACATCAGGCCATCTGGCCTTAAAGTGTATACCCTCCCACCGCACCTCTCATAGAACTTTGGCCATAGTAGCTTCCTAATAAATATTTGTTGAATAAAAGAATAAAGAATAAACAAAGATAATGTTTACAGAGTTTCTGTTTGGGGTGATGGAAAAGTTTGGGAAGCAGATACTGGTGATGGTTGCACACCAGTGTGAATGTACTTAATGCCACTGAATTGTACATTTAAAAATGGTTAAAATGGTGAACTTTATGTTATATATACATATAAGTTCACAAGAAAAAAGATTAAGTAGGGAAGAAACAAATGACTGAATGAATGAATGCAAGAATGAGTAGAATGAGGGGCAAGTGAACACACACAAGTGAACAAGTGAAAAAATGGCTGGATTTCTCATGTGTTTTCAAGAATTAAATAATTTCCATTGAATGTCAAGTGCAAGTCTTGATCTCACACAGCACAGGACTTTGGAATACTCAAAGGAAAAGAATAACTATATTGTTTTATTTAGAAGAACAGCTGTTGATCATGAGTTGTAAATTTTTTCCTAATGTAATGGTCATTGAGAGAGAGCCCTAATACATCACAGAGTGTAGCAGTGCCAAATGACTGTATCCTTTTCAGGGCCTCATGTGGCTGGACTGCCAACAATGCTACTAAAGTGTTTGGATGAATCCTCAAGCCACTCAAACTGGGAAACTGTGGTGGGCTGAACTCTGTGCGCTCAGACCGAGAAACCTTGCTTAATAATCTTTCCTCTTAACAAAAACGCTTTCTCCAATAAAGACACCAAAGACAAGGCTATAAACTGAAAAGATTAAAATAAATTGCAACTCATTCATATAATAAAAATAAAGATAAGACAACTTAGATCCATGTTGCATCTTCACCTCACTATCTGGCCACTAGGCAGGCCAAAAAGCTCTCGGTGAGAAGGTTTGGTATTTTACATTTGTCATAAATACCCAGGTCACCAGCAGCAGCTGAGGGGTGGTCAGATTTCTATGAAGGGTTGAGAAGAAAGGGTTAATGTTTCTCCCTGATGCCACAGGATCCTTATGCCATGGATAGTATTTTAATCTGCAACCATCTTCCTCAGAGACTTTTACTTAATTACAAAGCCCATGAGAGGCAGCATGATACAGTGGAAAGAACATGGAATCTGGAGTTATATGAGTCCAACTGAAGTTTGGGGCCATTCTGTGGTGTCACCTGTCAAGTCACTTAGATTTTCCAAGCCTCAGTTTTATACTTTTGTAATGTGACTGGAGAAAGCAATACCTATCTTTTAAAGAGAAAGTACATTAAACACTGAATATAATATAAACTCTGAATATGCACAATGGACACAATAAATATCCTATGTAGTTTACTGAAACAATGGTCTACAAATTAGAAAACAATTTTAGTGATGATTCTGTCAATGACTCTCCAATGACACTGAGAAATTCATTTCATCTCTCTAGGTGTCAGTCTCTGTTTGCATGAGTAGATGGGACCAGATGAGTTTTAGGATCCTTCTGAGCTCTGAACAAGATCAAGGATTCAGAGTGGCCTTTCAATTTCTTGGATTTTATAGTTGACTGAGGTGTGATTACACCAACAAGGAGAAGGACCTTAATTTTTTTACATGGAGACCAAAATCTCCTCAATATATACCAAAAGACTATTCCAAGGGGAAGTATATTTCTTCTGTGTAGTCTGTCCTTCAATTCAATCCTCAAGCAATTTAAGGTTGCCTAGAATAATGTTCTAGATGCCACTTTTCAATTAGAATGATGTTTCTTGCCATCAGAGCCTCTGGGGTGGGGATCGTGATCACAGAGAGAGGCCATAATAGCCCACAGAAACTGAATGGGTGGAGAAAATAGTGAGGCAGTCACTCCATTACCTACACAGCCCCACAAATGCTTGAGTATCATCTTTTTTTTAAAGTAAGTGATATTATTTCTTTATTTAATAGAAGAGAACACTGATTCTTTTTTTTTCCTTTTATTTCATCATATTATGGAGGTACAAATACTGTTAGGGTTACAAATATTGCCCATCTTGATTCCATCTCGTTTACTCCAATCCATTCAATTCATGACTCCAACAGTCCTGTTAGATCGGATGTCTAGATATCATTGGAATCCACCTGGTTCTCACAAATCCCTACTACCTAAATCCAAATCTAATTTATTTACCACTTATACTACTTTAACACATTATAACTGGACCTGTAGCCTCTGGTTTTAATTGTTTCCAAGTGATTTTCCAACCATTGCACTCCAGAAAAGCCTCTGTGGTTCCCCATCATCCTTAGGGTATAATCCAAACTCCTTCACTGAAGGTGCTCATGAGGTGCTGTACTTCAGGCCTCTGCTTACCAGTTTTCACCATCTCCAGCCACTCACCCCTTCTCATACTTAGTTCCAGCCATCCCAAACTTCTTACCAGTCCTCACATCTGCCATACTTGGACTTAATTCCTGGTCTTCACATACTTGCTCTTCCCTGCCTGGAATACTTTTGCTCTTTCTCTGTTTTCTCTCCCCAATCCTCAACTTTCTACCACAATAATTCCCACCAATTTTTCTGATAGTACTTAAATATCATGACTTCTACAGACCTATTCTTTTTCCCAGTCCATCTTCTTCACTTCCAGACTAGATTACATGGTCCTATATGTTCTCATATCACTTTTCTAGAGTACTCTCTTTTTTGTATTGTATTGTCATTGTCTGTTTAATTGCCTGTATCTGTCTGCTAAATTGTAAGCCTGGCAAAAACAGGGATTCTGAGGTTCTTGTTCCTCATAGGGTCTCCAGGCAGAGAGCACAATATGTAAATGAAGTATATACACATACTTATATGAATAAGTGAATGATAAATAGGACTGAGTCTTGACTATCGTGCTTACTTATTTTTTTTTTTATCTTGGACAAATCGCTGAAATTCTTGAAACCATACTCTTTTCAAAATAAAAATTAAAACAAATTCCCCAGTTTCTCTGCTGCTTGATGGAGAGGAATCTGTGAGATCAGGTATGGGAAATATGAAAATAGTGAGACGTGATATCGACAAGTTGGGATTGATTATTGTTATTTTCTATGTCATTCCTCCTGTGAGGCATATCTATTTCAATCCCAGAAGAAATATTCATAGAAGGACAGTGCCTCTAAATTCCACGTAGTATAGTTTAGGGAAATGGCTAGCTTACTGATTGCTTAAAAAACAATTTCCCTGAATTTGACTTTGATTTGTCAGGCCTATTAGATTGTACCTTCCAAGAAGAGCCATTTGTTTTTGAAAACAAGTTGTACTCTATGTTCTGCTGTTACTTAACTCACCAGCACCATCTGCTCTGCCGTTATGCCCAATTTGAATCAGGAGGGAAAAGATTCTTTCTGCTTATGCATCCTAAGGAAAATAACAGTCTCTAAGAAAAGTCAAGAAGGTAGAGGATATTAGCGGCATGTCAATTGGGTGATTTTTGACCCAAGTCCCATTTTGTCAAGTCAGCACTCAGATGAGAGTTGGCCTGGAGCCAAGGTGAGTCGAGCTCTTGCACTCTGGGCTCTGTGCTGCCATCCTAGGCAAACGTGCTGCAGAGATGACGACTTTGTTTGGCTTTTAAAACAATCTTCTGGATTCCAAAGAAAGGGCATGTTGCCTCATATCACAGCTGTTGTGGCTGAGCAGAAGTGACAAATTTAGTACATCTGTCTCTAGGTATTTATGCATTGATATCAGAAATGCACCTCTATAATCTTGTTTGTGTGTGTGTGTGTGTGTGTGTGTGTGTGTGTAAGAAAGAGACAGAGAGAGAGAGAGAGAGAGATTGTGAATTTTTCTAGGTGTAACTAAATTTATGTATCTGTGCAGAGGATGATGCGAATGGAAGGAGTGGACAGTCAGAAAGAATATATGCATGAAGTTATAAGCCAGCAATGTAGAGTGCCTTCCAAATATCCCGCAGCCAGACTCTGGTTGAAAGCACTATTCTTTAGTTTCCAAAAAAGGATTTATTTCTTGGAAACTACAGATGCAATAAAAGCTGACCCTCAATTTCCTATAATAACAACAAGTTTCAAGCTTGGCATCCATATTACTAGGGACAAATTGTGCCTATCAGCCAGAGGAATCAAAACCAGTACCCACGGAGGCTGTTCTCAATTCTGAAAAAGATGTCCTTCGAAAGTGACTTGAGCTCTCAGCTGTGGCTTGCATTCTGCTCTCCCATTGAGCTGTCTGCTTGTTCTACCAGCTCCTTCCCTTATATCTCCTTCCCTTATATCCCTTATATCTCCTTCCCTTATATCTTCTTATGCTGGGGCCAGGGAGAAGGTGACTTCTTCCTGCAGAGACTCCCAGGGAAGTCAACTTCTTTGCCAGGTTAATTTTTATGTTTATTAAGGATATGTCTTGGGCTGAAAATGAGTCATGGTTTTTTTAGTATACAGTAGGATAGTCTGATTATGCCTGCACTAGCAAAGATCATGATAATGGCAAAATGGGGTGAGAACTGAATGGATGTGGCTCTTTTCTGGAATAGGTTTCTGGTGACTCTTGGGTATGATTTAAGCTTCTTCCATAAGAGAAGTCTTTTATGATAAATTTAGAAACTGTTTTATCTTCTAAAGAAACTAAAATTTATCAATACTTTCAATTCCCCACCAATGTTATAAGTATTATTAATACAGAAAAAGAATTGTACTAACAATAGCAATTCATGTTAATCACATGTGTCCTAAATTGTGGTGGATACCTGGTGGAAATTATCTTTAATTTTCCCAGAATTCTCCAAGCTGTCTCCAGGTCTTCCATGCACGTTATCTTATTCTTAATTCAGTACTTTGCAGAGAGTGATTTCAGATCAAGGAAGAGAGGCACCTTTGGATTGCCCCAGGTGATAAGTGTTATTGTGAGGATACATGAGGACACAAGAAGGCACCCAAGTTATCCTAACAGATGAAGAACCAGGTATCCTTGGGGACATAAGAAAACATTAGGGACATCATCACTGACCTAGTAGCCCCAGATCAAATCTTTTGATCTGCTGTTCTTACTCCTCAGTTGCTCCTCACTTCTGCTGCAGCCTCATGTTCAATCCTTCCCAAAAAAGAGGATCTAACTGAGCTCTTTGTCACTATTCAAGAAAAAATATCCCTATTGGATAGAGTTTTCCTTTCAGGTTTCCATACAGAACATGTAATAGTCTAGGCTAGCTGATGTTCTAGCTACAAAAACTCTCATCTCAAGTCTAGTCTGTCATGGCCAAGGTTATTCAGTTCCTATAGAACAAATCATAGTTAAGGAAACTCCTACAGATGTTTTGTTTGTTTCTTTGTTTTCTGGAGAGGTTCTTGAGGTTTTATAGCAGCATGTTAAAAACCATTTGGAAATAAAGAAACATAGGCTCATGAATTCAAATGATTCATCCAAGGCCACAAAACTAGTCAATTGCTTTACCTAGATCTGAATCTAGGTCCATTATTTTTCTTTCTTTGCTTTTAGCATCATGCTTTACTATCAATTTGATTTTGCAATGGTCATTCATTGGACCATTTCTATTCCTATGTTTCTAATCCTTTATTCACTAAAGATTGATAGCAGTCTTTTCCAATAATAAACTGAAAGGATGCAGAAATGCTGATATAGAAAAAGTAGAAAATACACAAGAGAACAGTGAACTAGAGGGTGTCTTTGGGAAAGAAAAGATATCTCCGATAGCCTGGAAATGACCTACTTGCCTTGCTGTAAAAGGAAAGGGAGAAACCCAGAAGCACATCCAAAGGAAGGTAGCCAATGACCATTCTTATAAATTTAGTGGTTAATAATGAGTCAGGTTCATGGCAGAGGGGACAAAAACTGCCATAGTAGAAATTCTCTTGTCCTACACTAGCAGATCATGATTGGCTGGATAACCAAGTTAGTAAAAATGAAAAACGTAAATCAATAAAACATGATACCAATATATCTTAATTCATTTTAATGTAATGCTAGTAATATATACTTATTGATTAATAACTTGATTTAGGCCTAAGGCTTTCTTATTCAAGTTAGATATATTAATTGGAGTGCTATCCTGCATTTCTTATAGAAATATTATGTATGATCTAGTATTTTAGTTTATTTAAAGTGAAAGTCAAACTTGATGATTCTTAGAAAATAAGTTGGACACAGATCTTTCATCATGGCTTCTCAATTTTTTAAAATCATTTCACTCAATTCTAATTTAATTACATTATGCAGTTGCTTTTAAAAAGCAAATTGTACCTATTGATCCTTTCCAAAGCATTCTACTTAGTTTTCTTAGCATTATAGCAAGGATAATCCTTTGTCTGTATTCATAATTTATCATTTTATATAATATTTAATTAAAATACACAATTAAAATAACAAGTACAGCTGGTATAACCAGGTTTGGATAAAGACACAAGTGAATCTTCATTAGTAAATAACTCAACTGGGGGAAGCAACGTGCTAATGTGCAACAGAGAACAGCCTGTTACTATGGATGTTGAGATGCCAATGGCATCAGTCAGTAATTTATAGAGAAAATGGAGAGCATCGACTAATTTGTCAAATCACTTGTGTGGAAGTTGGATAAAAGAACTTCCAATGTAGTTGATTTCATGTATTCTAAAAGAGCTAAACTCTATTAGAGATAAAAGAGATAAACTCCATTTATCACAGAATAAGCATCAAGAAGACATGTTGCCTGGCTGAGGAAAGCCAACTAGAAACAACCCCACACACCACTCCTCCTTAAATGAGTTATTAAATATTTTACAAGGTCGAGAATTTGGTGGCATGGAGAAGAAATTCAATTTGTCATCTTCGTACATCAATTACTAAATTATTGATGAGTTTTCAAATTATATTAATTTATATGATTCCACAGTAAAAATATAAGCCCTGTAGTTCAGATATTCCTTGAGAGTCTTGGGTGTGATGTGGAAAACAAAATATGATATATCAGTTAATAGTCAACTGGCTGTAAGTGGAAAAATCAAACCACACCACACCAAACCTGGAGCTAAGTAAGGACATACAAGCACACATTTTTTTTTTTTTTTCAAAAGAGCTCAGTCTTTTTCAAGAAATCTAAATTAGACTTAAACTACCAGCCTTCAATGTGAAAGTCAAGTTCTAAGAAGGCTTCCCAGATTCCCATCCACTTCTGTCATGCTCTGTATAATTCTTCCCACTGAGTGTGAGTCAATCCTTTGAATATGATGGATAGCTACTCCATGATGATGTTACATTACATAAGACTCTGCCATAGCAAATTGAAGAGAAAGTCTCCTGTTGGCTTTAAAGCTGTCAGGGCCATGTGGCTAGGACCTGAGTGAGGCTGCTAGGGCTGGGAGTAACCCCTGGCCAATAGCCAGCAAGAAAAGTGGAGCCACCATCCTGCAACCATAAGGAACTAAATTCTGCCAACAGTCTGCATGATCTTGGAAGAGGACCCCAAGTCCCAGATGAGGTTGCATCTCCAGATGACAGGCTGATTTTAGCTCTATGAGATCTGGAGTAGGGAACTTGGTGGCAACCTGTGCCCGGACTCCTGACACACAGAAACTTGAGATAATAAATTTGTGCTGTTTTAAGCCACTAAGTTTGTGGTGCTGTTATGCAGCAACACAAAACACTCTTAGTAAGGACAGAACTCAAGAGAACTTTGAAGGTCTTCAATGGTGGCTATTTAAGAATATCTTCTCTGAGTATTATCATCAGTAACTCCTAGTTCTCACAACACCTGATATCTGTTTCTCTTGCTTCACAATTTCAAGAGAGAATATAATTGATGTAGCTGGTGTCAGGTGATAATATATGAACCTCTCAGCTATAGCTAGGAGTAGAGGCAGGGGGATTTCTGTAGAACAGGCACCACTACTGGATGAACCACTTCAGTATATTAGGGGCAGCTAACAGAGAAGAGGGAAACATGAATTAGGAAGATCCTCAAGAAACGTTTGCTGCATGGAAACTTTGTATTTAAGAGCATATTCTGAATATTAAAGTAAGACACTTAAGAGCCTTACAGTGGTACCTGGAAGATAACGGTTAGTAGATGTTAACAATTTTTATTCATGAAAAACCAAGCCCACTGGGTGTTTAACCACTTCGGTAAGAGCTTCGACTATAGTTGATAGCCACAGATGAACGCGCACAGCGACTTTAGCCGACAGCCATGATATGACTTTTCTAATTTTTCATTTATCAAAATAAAATAACGTAATGAAAGCATATATGTATATGTTACCTATTTGGATTTACATTACAAGTAAAGCTGCCTGTAAAGTAAAACAAGCTTTCAGTGCTTTAAAGCTTTCCTCATCACACAAGAGCAAAATGGATTCGTCGTCAATGCATAGCACAAACTATCCTGCCGACTATGAGTGCTGGCTGTGGGCAAGGTTTCACGGCTGGTGAGCCCAGTACCGAAGTGGTTAAGATCTTCAGAAAGAGTCCTTTTTTTTAGCGTCAGCATCTTTCTGTCAGTCTTAGCCTGTTCCAGCGTGTGAACTATGGAATATAGTATTTTCCAACATTTCCTGCCATTTCTCTCTTAGGCTCTTACCTGGATTTGGTCCTTGAGACTCAAATTTTTGACTTCGCTTCATCCTTGCATCCACTCACTCAGAATCCTGCACCCTCATTTCTGTAGTTCTGTTTCCAGACCCAGGACTAAACCCTGAATCCTAGTTGTTCCCTTGCTCGGCAATAAATTTTTGGTATTTTTGATGGTTGACTGTATCCAGAATTATAGTTTACAAGATTATGGAAGGAAGCCAAGGCCTTTCTCAAATGAAATCAAGTATCAGCATCAAGTGAATTGGGATTTGCTGACCCAGAATGCATAGGAAAATTATCAATCGACTACTCTGTGTCTGGTGTCAGGGATTATAATTTAGAAAGCTCTAGCAAGAATATAAGCTAGTCTTGCATAGCTTTGTCTAAATAAAGCTCCTCTTATATGAGAAAATCATTATCTTTAATAGACCATATAGCCTAGAGCAATGAGGAGAAAGGAGACACATCTAGCCACCAGAGTAACTAGATTAATTTTGGTGACTTATGAGGAAACAAGTGGTAATGCCTCAATGTGCTTATAAGTTGCAAAAAAAAAAAAAAAAAAAAAAAAAACAGAGAGAAAGCTAAATTATCGCTCTCAATGAAATCTAGCCCCCTAAATTCATTTTCTCCTTTAATCAAAACTGAAACAGAGAAATGAAAAAAAAAAAATCCACTTCTTTCATTGTTGCCAATGGAGGAAGAATCCTCATGTGAGGAGACCAGATGTCAGAAATTTAAATACAGCACTGGCAGATGTTCTGCCTGTATAAGTTAAGTTCTTGGTATTAGGAATTTAATGTACCGTCCACTTCAGGGTAATCCACACCCTGCAGTTCTACCACTGAGTAAGGTAGATACACGTGGTAATGAGATGAAGATCCTGGGGTCGAATAATCATGTTTTAACTTAGTAGTTAAAATTGTTCACACAGGTATTCCTTTGGTCATAGAGAGAACAAGAAGCAGTTCAATGGTCCAGTGAAAACCCACAACTACTTAGAAACAGTTACAATATTGATAGTATGAGTAGCATCAGCTTTCCACATGGAAAATAGAACATGAAAATTATGATTCCAGTTGTTCATTAATGGAAAAGACGGAAAAGGCATTTGGTCAGGTACATGTATTTGATTGGAAGTCTCGATTTTGGAATAAATGCCAATCTTGAACATCCAAGTTTAATTATAATGTCCAGGATTTTAATAACAGAGATTCTGAAGGTTTCTTGGACTTCAAATGTCCTTAAAATTTTTTGATGAGTTAAGCGTAAATGAATAAAATACATATGCATAAAATTCCCTTGAAATACATGTGGGTTTAAAAATTAAGGGAAAAAGGACTTGGCAAACATTGGCTTTGAGACTTGCCAAACCCAAAGCGTTTGAAAAAATATCTCAAGACATTTGGAGAATCCCAAAATTGGTAAGATTTGTCCCTCCCTCGAAGAACAAATGAGACTGAAAATGACTTTTTTAATGTTTAGTATGACATTCTTTCTAAAATTTTGAATGTTTATTAATAACTTACTGCACATTTACACACACATGAATATATATATATACATATATATATATATATATACACACAGATACACATACAAATATATTTTGGCAGGGGTAAATTCAGACTTTAGTGAATATCTACCTTAGATGGTTTCTTTTGACATTAGCAACACAAGCAAAAGAGAAAAATGCACACACAAGTACTCAAATACGTAAGACACACAATACAACTTTTAGTATGGGAAAGATATTCAATACTGACAAACCTTATTAAGTTACTATTTTTAATAAAAACTTTCAATGATTTCTCATTACTAGCCCCAATTATATCAAAGCCCCTAGTTTCCTATGATTTTTAAATCTTTCCTCAGATAAATCTACTTTTTAAAGTGTTATTTCTCAGTTTTCCTTATATATACATATGCTCCATCCACACTATATTAATTCCCACCACATCATTTACAAATACTCTTCATTTCCACCTTTCCTGTTTGTACCAATACTCTCTCATTGGTCCTCTCTGTCAAGAATGTCACTTCATTCCTACCTGCAAATGCCCTGACCATTCAAAGTCCAAACTCAAATAATACCTTCTCACGTCCTCTCTCAGTACCTGTGTAGGCCTGGCAAATTTCACGAGTTTGGGCACCTTTCCAAAATTCTTCCAAGTCTCTGCCCTGCCCATGATCACAGTTCTAATCTGGCATTATGGAGACTGCTGGAGAAATCTTGCCAGTCATTCCTCCTCTCTTACTGGTTCCAACCAATTCCAGACATGGATCTGAGAAGGCAATTGGAAATCTAATACAGTATTAATTTCATCACTGCTAAGTATGAACTATTGTAAATGGCATGAATTTTTTCTACTTCCTAGCCTGATTTTTTAAAAAAATATCTGATAATAGGTAGCAAAGATGAAATAAAGAAAGAAGATTAGAAAGAGTGAGTTAATATACCCATAATGCTACGTACATATTGGGTCAAATACACAGGGTAGAATTGAATCCTTCCTGCTAAATTTAGATACAATAGTCCACCCCTGATTAATGGGGTATAGTGGATGAGAAAATGGAAACAGTGCCTGGCTATGTTTTCTCCAGCACTTACTGGAGAAAATCACTCCCCCACCTTGACAAAAAAGGACCGACATCTAGCTAGTCTTTCCCCAACCCATTCTCCGCCACGCTGGAGAGCCAGCCTACTTTTCCAGCTTTATCCTATACAGATGTTCTGACTCAGCCACACTGTGGGTCCTTGAATCTATTACATTGACCATGCCTCTGTCCTTTGAAAATATTGCTCTCTCTGTTTTGGAAGGTTCTTCTTGTTTATCTGGTACAACTATTCATACCTTAAATACTTGGCTCAGAAGTTCTCTTTTGTAAACATGTCTTGAGCCTCCTGACAGAGCTGGCTCTTTTTCTCATCTGCTCCCTTGGTAGCTTGACTGTAATCTTTGATCATGTAGAACATACTGGCTTATAGTTTACACTTATAATTATTTTTCCCCAGAAGAGTGTACACTTACTGAGAACAGAAACTGTATCTTATTTTATCCATCTCTGTTGCCTGGGTTTGATATATACAATCAATAATCAACATAGTCAATGATTAATAAATTACTTTAAGTGTTGAGTAGGTCTCCTTAATATACCAATTTCTCTGACCAGGGCATCTCTGAGAATCGAATGGGGGCAACCTGGCTGGGGAATATGTTGTGCAGATTATGGGGTAGAGGTGAGGGGGTTGGAGGACAGGATAAGGCATGTGAAAAACAGTAGAATATACAGTCCTTTTCTTCAAGAAACTTACAGTCTATCAGTAGTATAACCATTAATTTTAACATGCGTGACTCATGGTAGATCGTTAAAAAATAATAGTGCTTAGCCTGAATGTGGGTAAATATATTCAGGTAATAAAAGATCCTCCAATCATTAATTAGTATGTTCTATCTACTAAATAGTAAAATCATCAAAACTATGAACATCAATCAATGTTACGGCTTTGTGTTTCCCATCCCTGGCTGGCTGCAGTCTAGCTTCCTGCAGTGGGATGCCAACATGACTGATTTGTTCTCTATTTTTGCATGTACTTTCTAAAAGCCCATATTTCTGACCCTCTCAGATTGGAGAGAGGCAGGAGAGAGAGAAGGATCACACGAGTTTCCACATGATTAATATTGATGTGAATTGGTGTCACACTCTCTAGACCTGGCTGGTATTTACAACTGACTATTTTACTGGGGGGTTAATGTATTATTGGAAACATTTCCTCCATTACTGCTGTCCCCTACCTGCAGCTTTCTTGATGACCCTCAGTCTGGCTAGTCACATATTTTCCCTTTGGACTCAGTTTTTGGTAGACCACCTCCACCTTTCTCTTATTCATAGACAATAAAAATGGAGTAGGACATAGTCATAGTGCTTAATAGTCCAAGCATTTAAGTCCAGCTTGGATTCAAATGTAGGCTCATCACTCCTGTGACCTTGGACAAGTTACTAAATCTTTCTAGGACTAAGCCTATTCATCTATTGAAAATGGGGATAATAATTTTATCTACCACAGGACGATTATGAAGTTTGAGATAATAATGCATGTGCAGTGCATTGTAAACAATAGAAGTTATAGATTATTATATGTCTTTTTAAATCAATCTTTCTAATAGAAGTATTTGTTTTCCACCTGAAAATAGAAAGCACTTAGATGATAACATTCCTCTCACCATGATAAAATGAAAAGTCTTATGGACTTAAACTATTTTGTTCACTTCTTAAGCCTTAACTGTAACACAAGCTATAGTCCATGTTGCCTCCCTGTTCTTTTAGAGCTAGCAGTTCCCAGGAAAGCTATTGTACAGGCATAAGTACAAGAGGCTGAGTCTAATCACAAGAATGTATTTAAAGCATCTGACTACACCACAACTGTTAATATCTAATTGGCCAAAGTAGGCCTGTGGCCAAGCCCAACGTCAATGAGTAGGGAAATATATTCTAAAAACTCTCACAGTAAGTGCCTGAAAGTAACATAGCAGAAAGCTTGGATGTATTATTTCATTGCTGGAAGGGTGTAAAGAATTGGGAGAATTGGGAGCAATGATACAATCTGCCACATTCCCATCACACTGACTGTAGAACATTTGGTAAGTAACCGCTTCTCTTTCCTTCTTCTATTTGTAGGATAATATACTGATTTCCTTGAAGAAACATCAAAGGTAAAATATTCCTCCCACATCAAGTCAGTGCTAGCTTGGAGCTGCCAATGTCAGGGGTGATCCCATAAAATTAAAGAAGTCCATGGCATGGGTGCAGGAATATATGTCAGCCATGAGGTGATAGCAGAAGCCAGGAATCATACTAAGAAGGGATGAGTGAGTTACATGTTAAGGTAGTTAAGCACAGAATTGACTCATGGATCAAAGAGGTATAGCCAGGAAGCATTAAACAAGATGGGAAACCAAAATGTCCAGAAATAGGAAAGCTGGATGGAAAACTGCACCAATAAGAAGTAGGCAGGAACAAATGCCCTGAACACTTTAAATTTCCAGAAGCTACTGATCTGGAGAAAATTGAGCACACATATAAAAATAATAAGACTTTCTATTTACTGAGCACCTATTATTTCATAGTTCTGCACTAGGCAGTTTATATGCATATTATCTTCTCCAGTGAAATCTGATTTTTCTCTTAATCTCAACCTTGTAAAAATAATACAGATTTAATTATTGATATTTTTCAATATTCTGGAAGAAATTATTTGAAAATATAGCTCTGAATGATTAAACAGATTATTTATACATTAGCTCCACCCTATCTACCTAATTCACAAGTGGTCGTTCCTTATTTTTAACAAACCCTGAGCACAAGTTCATCAAGAAAAAGAAAAGGAAGAAGCAAAACAGAGTATTTACCATAGTCATGCATCATCTCATTCAGTTATCTCTGCATTACAGCAAAGTGGATGGCCCCAGATCCCCTCCTTCCTTTGTTGAAAGGGAAACTCAGGCTAGGATAAGTTAAGTAATTTCCCAAAGATTGTATGCTAAAGACACTGTAATTTTCATTAAACCAAACCCACCAACTTCTCTGGCAAGAAAATATACTACCAGCTGAATACATCAGGAATTTTAGTTTGTGTCAACTTGATTCTCATATATTAGGAGATGTCAAACGGGGTTGAATAATCTAATCATGCTCTCTCCAGTTTACAAGCAGCAATGCAATGTCTCTACTTACCAGCTTAAGTTGATAGAGAGGTAGAAGATACTATGAGGGAAAGCTAAAGACAGTTTTCTTATTGTTGTCCTTCAGTGTCCATATTGGGTCTTGTGCAGCACAGGCCAATAATTGTTAATAGTTGGCATTTCATAACCTCCCTTATAACGTCAGAGTATTCTTCACCAGTAGACATTCCATAATTAAGAATCCATCATCCCATTCATTTCTATTTCTGCTGTTCATGGTTAGTTTAAAGGCGTTACTGGAATTCAAAAAGAGACATGTTATTTTTAATTCCAATAATGAGTTTTAGAATTATGTTTATATTTATTTTCTATAAATTTCCTAAAGATTGAATTCATCTTTGGGTGCATAGAGTGTTTT
Source organism: Microcebus murinus (assembly GCF_040939455.1). Lineage (NCBI taxonomy): Eukaryota > Metazoa > Chordata > Mammalia > Primates > Cheirogaleidae > Microcebus > Microcebus murinus. The sequence continues at coordinate 38,103,941 of NC_134110.1, read as the reverse complement.
ATTTACTTGTTGGAAAGCTTACCAGCATTTTAGTAGAGACAGGTTTAATGGATTCTTTCTGTTGGCACTAAATAGCACCCTGGAGAACAAAAACAACTTTCAAGAAACTCATTTCCAAAGTGCTTAGATATTGGGGAAATTGGGCTCATAATTAATTCTTTCCATGCCTGAGAGATTTCTAGAAAATTCTCTTCCATAGAGAATTAACTTTTTCTTCGTGGAGGTGCATTTTAATTTGAAGCTTCCAGAGACAGTTTACGATAGGGCAAAGGATTTGTATGGCTTTGGGGCCAGATAAACCCATGTGAGAGTTCCAATTCTGTCACTCGATATATTGGGCTAACACACTTAAACTACCTGTGCATTAATTTTCTAATCTGTAACATAAGAATGAGAATATCAAACTCATAAGGCTGTCATGAGGATTGAGTTAGATAAAGTACGTGGAACACTCTGCAAGGTAACCAGAAGGGAGATTTACAAGGTATTAGGATTGAGAAGAGATGATGGAAATCACAATCTCTTGATGTAATTTTGTATCCCCTACCTCGATGGAGGCCCTATATCAGGGGTTATTTTCAGTGTAAAATGAAGCAATCTACCTGCCTACATGTGGCTGATGTGCCTATGTGTTGTAGGGGTTAATTAGTTCTACTCCTTTTTTTCTCTAGTCTCTCTCCTTGACAGTACAAAGTGAATATATGATTTGTGGTCTCCCCATCCCCCTCAGTGCCAGTGGTATTCCCTTACTGTATTGGGAGATACTGTTACTTCAGTCCTAGAACAGATCTAATAATTAATTTCAGCAAGGGTTGAAATGCTATCAGGATTAAATAGGACTAAGTAATATGACAATTATAGTGGTTGCTGTGGTGTACTGCCCAGATTCCCTTTCTGGACTAAGGTAGTTATTCCCCCAAATGCAAGATGTGTTGTCATATGTTCACTGAGGATGGCTTACAGGTGAGTCCCTTTCTGGAAATTGTCCTCTTCTGAAGAAAGCTTCTTTACTCAAAGCTAAGCTCACATCCAGTAATTAGGGTGTGGCTACAACATCTCACTCCCTTTCTTCAACAGGGAAACGTAATTGCATAAAGAGAATTCATTAACAGTTGGTATTTCTGTCACTTTTGTTCACTTTCTTGTAATGATTCCCTGTGCTTTATCCATGAGAATACATTGATAGCCCCTAAAAATCTTTGGAAAAAATTGTCAATTGAGCACAGAAACAGTCTGAGGCTCAAGGAACTAGACTGAAAAATTAGAGGGTTATGAGTTATGCAACTAGGAGGATTGATGGCACCTGGGTAGGCACCCAGGGTGTTATGTCAAGTACTTCATTTCAACTACTTAAGTACTTAAATTCTTTATGTAAAGCATAATTTCTTTGTATGCCATCTTTTAGGAGTGTCCTTTCAAACTCCTTTATCTGGATAGCTCCTACTTATTTTAAAAACTCTTCCCACGAGTCACTTCTTCCAGAAAGTCTTCCATGACTCTCAAATATCATATTAATTTCTCCTCTTTTATGGTATGTATGAGAAGTAGGCATAACTCTTTTGATATTTACTTCATTTTATTATAATTCCAGTTCTAATAGAAGTGGATTCTTGTAGTTAGAAAATTTTATACTACAAATCATTCCATATGTGTGAGCATATACATACAGTATATGCTCAATCAGTGTTTCTTAAATTGAACTAAACTATAAAAAGGCTAATTTTTGTATTTTCATATATAACCTTGAACTCGATGATATGAAAAAGTATAATTTCTGGCTTTACCAAATAGCAAAGCATTGAGTTTTTTGTTTGTTTGTTTTGTTTTTTAACTTTCTGGAATCCTACATTGCCATTCTAAGAGTATAATTCATGTAGATGAAATTTATACCTCTAAGGCTTTAGAGAGTATAAAGAAGAATTTTCCCATTGAGAAATATGCAAGGACATCAATCTTCTCAGATGAGTGACTATTACCTTCACAATCTATAGCAAAGCACAGATACATGGGATTCTTCTGAAAATTGTTTAATGAAACTATGAGCCAATAGAAGCTTAAAACTTTCTTTTCATGTCCATAGTATGTAAAGAAAATCACTACTTTTTCCATTAGAATATTCATTTACTGAATTCTTAAAAACATTTACATTTTTTCTGCCTAAATATTCTCAGGTCATTTGGTACATGCTTCATTTTAATTATAACGAATCTTAAAAATCTGGCCTTGTTTATACAGCTCGGCCTTTCATCCCAAATCCCTCTCTATGAGAGTGGGGACTGTTAAATAATCTTATTAGGGAAAAGAATAGATTGAGTGGTTTGAATTACAATTTCCCAACAGATTTCTAGTTCAAATAAAACTCTGTTTGGTTTTAATGTGGTTCTTTTTGTGCCATGGTAGGAAATAAGAAGGGACATATTTCTAGAGCTAAATATGGTAGGTAGAAAACCACAACATTTTGGAGAGACATACTAGTGCAACTGATTTATTCTTCAGATCAAGAAACTAAAGTTAAAGCAGTGAAATAATTATGCCAAGGTCATATACCTAGTTAGTAGCAGAAGGATGACTAGTTCGTACATGTTATTATTTTACATTAAAGAAGCAACCGCAATTAAATGGAAACTTAGAGAGTTTTTCTCAAGGTCAGAAAATCTTGATTCAAATTCTGGCTTTGCCAGAATAGAGTAATATGGGAACTTACCTAATTTGGTTTCTCATCTACAAAATGGGGCTTTCTTAGACATTTCAAGGAGCATGTTAAATGCTCAATAAAGATTTGCTGGATCTGAAACTGGGCATTACAAGTGCAGTTTTGCTAAAATCAAATTTTGACGCTTCTTATATTCAAAGGTAGTAAGAGAGATGTGTAGTGTTTAAGTCACCAGATAAAATTTCAGCTCTTCTCCCCAGTCAACTGATGCAAACCAGAGAACTTCAAAAATTATTGGTTCTTAGTTGCTTTATAATCCAAATTTTCCTCATGAGGAAATGCATCTTGAGCTTCTCTCAAGTGCAAAGTCAATATATTCTGACATACATTCTGTCAAGCTGTGAAGTTATTTGCTCATCAGCCAGAATAACTCTGAACAATGGGAATTGTTATTTACAAGATATTTCTAAACCCAGAGTCAAGCTGTTCCTTGCATCTGTCTAGGAGGTTCACAGAAATGCTACTTTCTTAAAGTAAGTCCAAAAATCTGTGGATAATTTTTATTGATTTAATACAGGAGCTTGGGGCAGATCATGAAATGCTGACTCTATCCTTGGATACTTTTCACAATCCCATTGCCCTTAGGCCAACCGAAATTGTCTGATTGGCTGCTAGCTGCTGCAATGGGGCAAAATCTGCCCACTTAACTATTTCAGGAAGAACAAACTTGTTTCTAGTTTTTGATATTCTATTTTGGGAATAAAAGTCAATCATGTTTTTTTTTAGAGAATTATTCCACTATTTGATGTTATGGCAATCTAAATATAGTACAATATGGAATTTTCTGGAAGAGACTTGTTTAGGGTTATGGGAACAGAGAGGTTTCCACAGAAAAAGAAAGAAAGAGGATCATTTCTTCTTGTTGAATTCAATTTCACAGGTCTCCAGTTTACTAGGTAGGATATGGTCATTGATTTATTCTGTTTTTGTTTGTATGTTTGCTTGTTGGTTAAGATATAAGATATATACACTAATGTGCACAGATTTTAAGAGTGTACCTTGATGAAGTTTTATGTATGTCTATACTTGTGTAACCTCTTCTCAGTTCAAGCAAAAGATTTCCTCTCCCTCATACAACTTTTCAGTCACCCCTACCCTGTACACACATGCACATTCACCCAGGCAACCACTTTTGACTTCCCTCAACATAAGTTAATGTTGCCTATTTCTGAAATTTATATAAGAGGGAATCATATAGAAGGCACTCTTCATGTCTGGCTCATTTTGCTCAGTATTATGTCTGGGAAAGTAGTCTGTGTGATTATTGTATATGGCATTAGTTTATTTTTGTGTGTAGTATGTCATTATATGATTGCACTACAATTTATCCTTTCACTTATTTGTTTAGATTATTTCCTTTTGAGGACTATCGTAAAAAAATATTACCATAAACATTTTTGTTCATGTCTTTTGGTTGGCACATACATTCCTTTCTCTTGGGAACGTACCTAGGAATAAAATTGCTAAGTCTTAGGGTAGGCATATACTTAGCTTTAGAGTTAGATGCTGTTAAAAAGGTGTTTCAAAGAAGTTCTACCAATACACACTCCCACCAGAAATGTATGAGCGTTTCAGTTGTTCTGCATTTCCAACAGCACTTGGAAGTATCAATCTTTTCAATTATCTAGTGAACTCTAATTTCAGTTCTGTTTATGTTATAAGAGGAAATTTAGCAACATGCTTAACAGTGGAAGCTTCCATACAACCTGTATGGAAAACAGTATGGAGATTCCTCAAAGAACTAAAAACAGACCCACCATTCAATCTAGCAATCTCACTATTGGGTATTTACCCAAAGGAAAATACTTTTCATCAAAAATATTATATTTTGTAACAAGTTTTCTAGATAATTCACTTATTCGTTTAATTTGGAAATCACTGGATAGGCTGACCTGTGTTTTGGAATGCTTTTTCCTCACTTCTGGCAAATTTTAAATCTCATTTAAATTTTACCTCCTATTGTACACTTTTAAATATGTTTAAGAGAATAGAGCTTGTGTTAAGTTAGTGTTCTTAGAAAATAACACAAAAGAACACAAGTGATAGATATGGTTAGCCCTATGATTGTAGCAATGGTATCATGGTCTATGCATGCGTTCAAATTCATCAAAATTGTACATATTACATATGTGCAATGTTTACTTCATCCATTATACCTCAGTAATGCTTAAAACAACAAATAAATTGTATCTCGTTTGGAATGATTCTTCTACTACACCAAATGCAAAAATCATTACTTTCTTACTCTTTTCTCTCAGAGCATTCTACCTTCATATCTTTATTGTCCTGTTAGATAATAGCATATTTAATATCTAATTAGATAATTATATCATAGAATAGCACATTGTTGTTCTATGCTTGCCCTTTTTTTCTCTATGAGAAGTTACTCTAAAATGCCCTCTTTGTCAATAACAAGAAGTGTTCAAGAAGAGCAATGGGCAGAGGTGGAATTAGTTCTGCTGAGCAGCTACCACAGGACCAACTTGGATCTAGAGAATATGAGAAATCCTAGGGGCTTAAGGGTGAGTTAGCCCCTACCCCTAAGGAACTTGTAAATTTCTTAGAAAAGTAACTTACTGGGGGGCCCTCTAATCCATATGTTCACTTCTACTATGACACATATTACCAGTTTACTGTACTTGTGTGATTGCATGGCTGACTCTCCCTGCAAAGCATTAAGTTTCCCAAGGGCAGGGTTTGAATTCTGGGCCCACATCACATACAGAACAGTGGATTCTCCTGAATTTTATGTGGTTTCTACTCTCTGGGATCCTAGATATTAAAGTCAGTATAACATATTGCTTAGGAGCATGGGCTTTGGAGTTAGAGGCCTGAGTAGTGTGATCTTGAGCCAATTACATAACTTACTGTGCCTCAGTTTCCCCTTCAGTAAAATTGAAATAATAGTAATGGGTACCAAGTTTTTGCCGGGATTAAATAGGTATAAGCATACTTCTTAGCACACAATAAACAATGAGTAAATGTTGGCTATTATTAATACTATGATTAGTATTTTCTCTCTGAGTGGTTCCCCAAATCTTCCTTGAGGTCAGTATCTGACTTCTGAATACTGATGTGTCGTCTGGAATTCAGATATCCACACAATGCTGCATGATTCACTCACAGGCATCTGTCTTACTCTGCAACAGAGAACCCCAGTAAGGTTCCAATGCCATCCACCCTCCCCCTTTGCTCCATGCAGCCTCTAGAGTACCATTAAGTCTTGCTGAGTTAGGACAAAAGTGCTCTGTACACAGCACTGTGCAAACATAAGATATGAACACTGGCATAAACTGTATAATACCTTTTTCTCTAACTGCATCTTCAAAAAGGTGAATGATTGAAGCTTTGTTTATTTTTTTAAAACTTTTATGTCCCCTTTTAAACAGTAGTATAAATGTACATTGCTAAAAATAGTGTTTCTCAAAATTCTCTAAAATCAGTGAAAGACAGCATCCAATCATATGTTATCAAAAGTACTATTTGTAAATTAGTGTATCATATAGGGTTCGGTACGTATCTAAATCCACCCTTCTATTTCACTCTTGTTCAAAACAGGTTTATATCATATTCAACAGAGAAATTATAATTTATTTCATGGGGGCAAGGGGAATGTTATTTTTTCTGGAAAAATTAGATTTGTAAGTTTTATCTTTGTTTCATACCCACCACCTTTTTAAAAATAACTAGCTATTTGTCATTGAAAACATTTAAAACTTTGAAAATGAATTTTCAAATACATTAATGCTGTCACTACTTGCACTTCAATTTACTCATATTTCTATGTAGTTTAACAGTTATGCCATTGTCCTGGAAAATGTTTTAGAATTGTGAATTATGAGACTTTTTTCCTCCTCTTTTCCTTTTAGAGTTACAAATTAAACTTCTAAATCCAGTTGCCTTTGTTGTGGTGTGGAGAAAAATATTGTAATTTTATGTTTATCTTACCTTCCCAGCTCTGTTTGGGGTTACTTTGCAACTACCTGAGTCCAAAAAAATGGACCAGATGCTTTGCGAATTCTATGCTTAGTAAATTGGTCAAACCAGAATAACTTTAAAAATCTTATTCATTTTATTTATAGCAAAATTTGATTGCTTTTAATTTTTCATTTACAATCACTGTAAGAATTTTTCATAAAGACTTCATATTTTTCTCCACTGTCTAAATGGGAATTGGCTACAGGGTTTTTTTTTGGGGGGGGGGTGGAGTGGGAATGAATTTCAAGTCATAATTGACAGAAAATCTTTAGTTTTACTTTTTTTCTCTTACAATTTGGACTTTTGTTGTTATTTGGATAGTGGTTCAATAAATCTTAAGTTCAGATAATTTAACACTATTTTGAATCTTAACAAGATAGGAGCTTTTTTGTATGAGATGGCATCAGCCTATGTACAATGAATTTAATAAACAAGTATTATCAGATTTTTTTGCACATTTTAGCTCAATAAAGTCTTTGACTGGGCTTTAAATTCTTTGTTAGCAGAGACTATTCAGCCACATACACTCAACCTCTTCCTCTTGACTTCGGGAGCACAAACAAGGGACCATAAAGTGTGTTTGAGAATAAGTGAGCATAAAGTCTTCTGCCCTAAATTGCAAACTTTTCTGGAATAGCATAGATCATGCTGAGAAAACAAGAACTAAATTGTATTGAAGGCTTAAGTGCTACCCTTTGGTTTACTGGAGAAGTTCTGCCCTGTATCTGTCCAAAGACTTGAAATTGCCTCTATCTTCAGAGCACTCATAATGTGCTCTCGGAACAATTTTAAGATTTGAACATTTTTCCCACTGCAGTTCAAAAATGATCTAAAATTTATATGAGACAAGTTATTTAACCTTGCCATGAAAAAATTGCCCTCTTTAAACAAATGGGTATAACATAACATACAAACGTTTTTTTCCCCTAAGGTGAAGATACAAAGGTCCTTATCAATATTAGCCATAGCCTTGGCTACAAGGTAAGGGAATAAAAGACCCATAGAGCTTCAAATGAATGTCCTACCTCTCTGAACATGCATAAGAGCTGGGTGTATTTCTCATATAGGACTAGTTTCATTACTTACTGTTAGTCTTATTTTTGCACTTTTCATAATGTTTGCACTTTGTGCATTCTACAAGGAGGCTGAGCATGTCTCATTTACATTTTTATCTCTTACAGAGACTGATTAGCAACAGTATCTTCCACTTTAGGGAGCAACAATGAATATTTGTTTAATAAAAGGCCATGATCATATGCAAACATTCTTGAGATGGTAAAATAACTATAAAGATTCAGGAAAAACTAGATTTGGCTTTAGATCTTTACCAAGAGCATAACTATCATTATTCATATGCTTTTCTGAGAACTGCATGAGCAATTTTAAGTGGAAATACCTAATATAGCATGTGGTTCATAAATAATTTTTTTTTCAATGCCAATGCCCTGTTTCTTTCTTTCTTTTTTTTTTGCCTTTTTTCTTTTCTCTGTATTTCCCTCATCCCTCTGAAAAACATTTGCCAAAGATCTCATGAAAGTTATATAATTCCTTTGGTTGGACAGGGAAGGAGAGAAACTAGGAGACTAGTTGCAAAGACACCATTGAAGGTTTATTCATGGTAGGAGTAACGTGAGTTAGAAAGAGGCCATTGAGAAAAAGACAGAGGAATGGAAACTGACAACTTCTTCCTATTTAATTCTTCTAAATCCAACACCATGTCTTCCTCTGCTTGTAACAGGGAGCCCATCTTTATTTTGGATGCAAGAGACCAAGAGAGAACAACAGACATAAAGTGCTCTAGAAATTAAGCCAAAGAGTTTGTCTTGTTGCCTGGGAAACGTGCATATATCCTCCCCCCTTCCTCTTCCCTAACTAAAGGATTTCAAGCACTATTTTTACAGTTAAGAATTTCAAATTTCTTACACTCTAATCATTGATTTACCGCTGCTACCTTCCTTTGAGTGTTTGATCATTCATTAACAAATTATGTAACTTTTTTTGTAAAAATACTTTCCTCAGAAGTACCTCAAACAGCAGAGTAGAACTTTTAGCCCATTTCAGCTCCAAATAGAATTTAGACAATATCCTCAGCCATCAACTGCCCTGACACAACAGAAAGCAGCAGCAGCAAAGAGTTATCACATCATCTTCTGCACAAATTGAAAGCAAATCTACTTCAGGCCTTGAGTGCGAGGTTAGCATTATTCATGTACAGTTCTGTTTTGCTTTTAGAAGAAAAAGAGGAAATGCCAAAGAAGAAGGAGGACTAGGGGAAGTCAGAGACATGAGAAGGATAAATCATCACAGAATAAATCATTACACTGGGAATTAAAGGAGGAACTAAATTGCTAAGAGAGTTTTTGGGCAGCTTTCAATTGATCATGAATATTTGATAAATTTAGGCCATAGAACTAAGAACATGGGCTTAAACCTCAAGCTGGTTTCAAAACTGTTATGCCAATAAATACTTGTGTGAAATTGGGAAATTACTTATCTTACGCATGACTCCTTAACCTTATACATAAAATGATAATGATAATAGAACAACTCTTATAGGTTCTTTGGGAAGCGTAAATGAATTTGTACGTGCAAAATATTTAGAAGATTGCTTGCCACTTAATACTATGTGTCAGCTGTAATAATAGTGTTACAATGAATGTCTTCCAGAATTGTTATAAAGTTAAGAAGATATATTTTATGGGGGAAAAAAGATGGTTGGAGGACTTTAAACTTCAGTTGACATAATGACATCCTTTCTTATTCTCCTCACTATCCTTTCCTCATGGCTAACATGTGGCTGCTGGATTTGTAAAATGCAAAGGAGGAGTCAGATGAGTGTATTGGCATTTTCTAGCATTGCTAATTGCCGTGTACTTCCCCTCCTTCACCCCCAACATGCTTACGCAGAGCCAAATATATACATTGATTATTTCCTATCCGCCAGGCATTTTTCATTTGCATTCTCTACCTTATTTAGTCTTTATTTATTTTTTTGAGACAGAGTCTCATTCTTTGTTGCCCAGGCTAGAGTGAATGCCGTGGCATCAGCCTTGCTCACAGTAACCTCCAACTCCTGGCTCAAGCGATCCTTCTGCCTCAGCCTCCCGAGTAGCTGGGACTACAGTCATGAGCCACCATGCCCGGCTAATTTTTTCTATATATATTTTTAGTTGGTCAATTAATTTCTTTCTATTTTTAGTAGAGATGGGGTCTCATTCAGGCTGATTTGAACTCCTGACCTTGAGCAATCCGCCTACCTTGGCCTCCCAGAGTGCTAGGATTACAGGTGTGAGCCACGCACCCGGCTTTTATTTAGTCTTTCGAACAACCCAGTGAAGGAGGCATTGTCTTCACTGCTTTAGAGATGATGACACTGTCTCCAAGAAGCAATAGATTCATTTCAAGTTTAACCAGCTATATATGGCAGAATTGAAATTTTACCCCAGGTCTCTTGTATGAACTCCAGAGCCTTCGCTCTCTCTGCCTAGGATGCCCTAAGAAAGACTCTTAGGGTTCCGGCTCTCTAGGTGTTTCTATGTATAAACCAAAAGCGTCAATGATCTAAAAATAGGCCATCCATCAGCCGGTGCCATCTGTAAAGCTGTGTCTCAGTGAGCAACGCTCAGTTCCACTTCAGAAATTCCAATCCTGCAAACTCATTAGCTCTTTGTTCCCAGTAGGCTCCACACTCATAGAACTGCTTCCATAGAGCTCCATCTAGTGCCCTAGGGCAGGGCGAGGTAGCAGGGGTGAGGGAGTAAAGACCAAGGTCAGGCTTCTCTGGGTAGGCTTTTCTCAGCTTGCCTTCCAGGTGTTGGTGTATCGTGGGGATATTGGAGGACAGGGGCATCCGGGCAAGGGAAGGGTGTAACTCTACTCTTCCACCTGGTGACCCTGAATTTTCTTCTCAGATCTGACAGCAAACAATCTCTTTTAGATTCACAAATTATATGTCATCTACATCATCTTGTTACCCCAGTCAGCTTTCTTTTGTTTTTTTTTGTTTTTTTCTACTTTGCTATGCCTTTTTGCATGTTGTTCTCTCATCCTGCAAAACTCTGAATATCTTTAAGTCTGACTAGTACTTACTCATCCTCCAAGATTCAGTGGACTTCAAGGTTGTGGTAAGTGGTGCTACTCTGTGATCATGGGCACTCTGTTTTCTCTAGCATTACTTATCACATAATTGTAGAATAATCTCTTTATGTAACTGTCTTACCCATCAGATTCCTCGAGGGCCAAGATGTGGTCCCACTTCTTTTTTCCATCTTTTCATTTTGAAAAATTTCAAATCTATGGGATAAGCTAATAAAAATCTCAGTTATTTTTGTACCACCAGCAATTATCTCAGTGTTGAGAGCTTACTAAGTCCTTAATAAGTGACCTGAATGATGATGATAGGCTTTTTTTTTTTTTTTTTTTTTTTTTTGAGACAGAGTCTCGCTTTGTTGTCCAGGCTAGAGTGAGTGCCGTGGCATCAGCCTAGCTCACAGCAACCTCAAACTCTTGGGCTAGAGTGATCCTTCTGCCTCAGCCTCCCGAGTAGCTGGGACTACAGGCATGCGCCACTATGCCCGGCTAATTTTATATATATATATATCAGTTGGCCAATTAATTTCTTTCTATTTATAGTAGAGACGGGGTCTCGCTCTTGCTCAGGCTGGTTTTGAACTCCTGACCTTGAGCAATCCGCCCGCCTCGGCCTCCCAAGAGCTAGGATTACAGGCGTGAGCCACAGCGCCCGGCCGATAGGCTTTTATATATGGAAGTTGGCTTAGAGACAGAGAGAGAACCTATGATGTAAGCCATAGATTTTTTAATAATATAACCGTAGAAATGTCATCTCATCATTTCTGACTTATTCTATTATGTCATTAAACATGAAGTGCCCAATTTTGAATCTAAAGTGTAGTTTATTACATCTCAAATAAGAAGTATGCACCTAAACTATCAAAGTAATCAAAGTAATCAAAGTATGCACCTAAACTATCAACACAGTTTTGCCATCTTAACGGTAGCTTGTTTATACCAGCAGCAAAGCCTGGAGAGCAAGTGCCAATGAAATCACAAAAGGCATTTTCCACAGCTTGTTGAGAATTGAATATTTTTCCTTGCAACAAATGGTCCAAAGCCTGGAAGAAGTGGTAGTTAGTTGGTGCAAGGTCTGATGAATACAGTTGATGACAGAGAGTCTCTAAGTCTAGTTTCTGTAGTTTGAGCAGCATGTTTGTGTGACATGTGGTTGTTGTTGGCTTGCAAGAGGATTGCCTGTCTCTATTGACCAATTGCAAGAATCCTCATTATTTCATCCAATTGGCTGCAGTGGATATCTGCTGTAATCGACTGAACATGTTTCATAAAGCTGTAGTGGACAATACCAGCACCAAACCACCAAACAGACACCATTAGCTTTTTTGATAAATACTTGGTTTTGGACTGTGTTTTGACACTTCATTTTTATCCAAGTATTATGCCCAACACTTGAGATTGTCAAAAAGAATCCAATTTTCATTATACATAACAATATTATGTAGAAATGGTTCAACTTTATGTCGTGACAGCAAAGAAAGGAAGCTTCAAGATGATTTCTCTTTTGACATTCGTTTAATTCACGTAGATCCCATCTATCCAGCTTCTTTACCTTGCCAATTTGTTTCAGGTGGTCCAATACTGTCATAACAGCAACATCAAACTTGCTGTTAATTCACATGTAGGTGAGATGGATTCACTTCCACTACGGCTCATCATTATCCTCCTTGATCTCAGGTTGCCCACTTGGCTCATTTTCAAGATTAAAATAACCAGAACAGAACTTCTCAAACCATCAACATACTGTGCCACATCCTTCCAAAGGATTAGCCACATCCTTCCCAAACACTTCACTGGTATTTCGAGCTGTCTGCACTGCATTGCTTGCACAACAGAACTCATATTTGAAAATAACATGATTTTTTAACTTTTCTATAGTTTCACAAAAATTGCTCTAAAAAATTTGAAAGATAATCACAAGCCAAAACATGTATTTGAAAGACTGAGGATGTACCTCCACAATAAAAATAAAATAAGAAGTGTCAAAGTGAAATGCCAGAGATATCAACTGTTAAACTTAGTACTTAAGGAAATTGGATATTTCATACTTAATAACTTAAATATTTATCAGAAGCAAGTCAGCATTTCCAGCCTACCTTTACAGGAGAAGATTATACAAGGCTGTGAATACCAGGAGACAGGGATATTTGCCAACCATCCTAGAGACTACCTACATATTATTTTTATCATATATCTTTTTTATGTTATTTACTTTCAATCTATCTGTGCCTTTTATTTTAAAGTAATTGTCCTATGAAAGTATATAGTGGAGTCTTGTATTTTTATTCATACCGACCTTTTCTTTGGAGTGTTTAAACTCTGAACACTTAATGTATTAATAATTATTGATATGATTGAATTAAATCTGCCAGTTCATTGTTTCCTGTTCACTCCATCTTTTGTTGTTGCTTTTATTTTGTTTGCTTTTGAATCATCTGAATATTTTTTATCATTTACTTGTAATGTATCTATTGGATTTTTAACTTTATCACTTTAGAATACTTTCTAGTGATTCCTCTAAGGATTAGCATATATATCCTTAAACATTTCACATTCTACCTTATGTTAATATAGTGCCACTTGACATAAAATGCAGAAATCTTGCAACCATATTGGTTCATTTACCATCCCCTTTCTATTTTATATGTTATAGTTGTTATTATCATTATATATATATTATATTCCAACAAGGTAATGTTATAAATTTGCTTTACATGATCATGAATAAATTAAAACATTTAAAGGGGAAATGAAATAATCCTTAATTTTAACTCAGAGATTTACTACTTCCAATGCCCTTCATTCTTTTTTGAACAGCCATATTTTTGTCTAGTATTATTTCCTTTTAGCCTAAAAACCTTCTTTTAGTATTTCTGGTAGTGCAATTTTGCCAGGAACAAATTCCTTTAGTTTTCCTTTGTCTGAAAATTCTTTTATTCTGCCATCCTCCGGTGTGCATAGTTTCTGATGCATCATCTATATTAATTCTATCATAATTTTTCTTATATGTAATGTTTCATTTTTCTCTGCCTATTTGTAAGATTTTTCTCTTTATCTGTGCTTTTTAACATTTTGATTATGATATGTGGTAGTAATGTACTGAGATATGAACAGCCCATAATGACCAAGCAGAAAGTAAAAAAAAAAAAAAAAAAAAAAATTAATCCTAAACCAAACAGAGGCAAGCTACTGGGGATCAGATGTTAAGTTGGCTTCCACAAAGACCCAGTTCCACTGACTACATTGGGAAGATCCACCTCCTAATTCACTGGGCAAATGAGATCTGTTAACAGGGTTAGAACTGTGATTTCCAATGCATTTGTGGTTTATCATTTCTAAGTGAAGTTAGTATGAAATATGTAAAAGAGGGCTATCACTGAAGAAGTCTTAGACCTCAGATCTCATTCCAGCTCTAATATCCATTAATGTGGGCAAGCCATACTCCTTTCCTGGGCTGCCAATATCTACATATAAATCTTGGAGTTTCCAATAGATGACTAATATGTACTCTTTTTTTTTCTATGTAAATCTACAAAGGAATCAGTAGTGGAAAACCACCATATATTTTGCTGACATCTCTTATAAATCCACATTGCTGCATTGTACTCCTTAACAGATGAAGGAAAGTAGAGATTTTCATCATAAAACCAAATATAAAATTAAGTCATCTCTTTACCAAGCTTCTTGACCATGTTACTTTTGAAATTAAAGGGTCTATCATATTCAGCCTCCCCAGATGAATTTGTGGGTTTTTTTTTCCTCAGTGGAATACAATCTGTCCTTATGTCTTATTTTTTTAAAATGGTTAAAGATGTGCTCCTTGTGTAAACAAACTCTTGTAGTCTTAGTAACAGAAAACACAGTGACCCAGGCAGTGATGAGCTTAAGCCAGGGAATCTTTGTAATTTGAGTGAATCTATACTTTCACATTTTTGGTTTGATTTAATTTTTTTAACTGTATTCACCATGTTGTACTTTGACTGACATCTCCCCCTACACCTTCCTAGTCCTGGTACCCATCATTCTACCCTCCACTTCTGTGAAAAGATTCAAAGGTAGGTAGAATTGCTGCAGGAACTTGTGGTTCATCTTAGATAAAAATATATATTTGCAATCCTACAGATTGTACTTACAATTTTGAACATTTAAAATTAGATGAATTAAAAAGTTTAAAGTTGCCTTAGGCCCAGAGCAGTGGCTATAATCTCAGCTACTCAGGAGGCTGAAGCAGAAGGATCACTTGATGCCAGGAGTCCAAGACCAGCATGGGCAACATAGTGAGATCCCATCTCTAAAAAAAAAAGGGGGGGAGAAAGGAAGAAAAAGAAAGAAAGAGAAAGAGAGGAAGAAAGGAGGGAAGGAAGGAAGGAAGGAAGGAAGGAAGGAAGGAAGGAAGGAAGGAAGGAAGGAAGGAAGGAAGGAAGGAAGGAAGGAAGGAAGGAAAGAAGGAAGATTAATTAGCCAGGAGTGTTGGTGCCAGCATCTGGAGAGGCCAAGGTGGGAGGAGCACTTGAGCCTAGAAGTTTGAGGCTGCTGTGAGCCATGATCATGCCACTGTACTCCAGCATGGGTGATAGAGTGAGACGCTGTCTCTTAAAAAAAAATTAAAAATAAATAAAGTTGCCTCAGGGATCAATTACCCTAATTTACTAAAGTAACTGAAGCTCTCAATACTAAATGGTTACATCAGGGAAGAGAATGGAAAAGGAAGTAACTTCATCCCTTGGTACCTGCTGAGGATTGGTTCTAGGACCCCAATGGATACCAAAATTCAAGGATGCTCAAGTCCCTGACATAAAATGGAATAGTTTTGCATATAACCTATGCACATGCTCCTTTATACTTCACATCATTTCTATATGACTTACAATACCTAATACAATGCAAATGCTATGTGAATAGTTGCTATACTGTATTTTTATTTGTATTGTTTTTTATTGTTTTTCATCTGATTATTTTCAATCCACTGTTGGTTGAATCTTCAGATGCAGGACCTGTGGAAACAGAGGGCCCATAGTATCATTTATTCAGAACTTGCTAAATGCCAGGCCCTTGACATACACTATCATGTTTAACCCAGACAGCTGTGTGGAATAGTTATATTTATTTGCACTTGAGAGATGAAATTAAGGCTCAGAGATATTAACTTACTCAAGATCACATAGGAGCATTTATAAGCTGTTGTGAGTATCCTGTGGAGGCAGGATTCAAATCCAGGTCTCTGTGGCTCCAAAGTACTTGTTTTTCTAGTGGGTCATGTCTCCTCCTGCTACGCCACACTATGGTTTTTACAGCTATGGGCAGGAATATGAGTTTCATGATTCCAAGACAAGGGCTTTTTCTATAAATTATATTGCTCCTCCTTTGACTTTCCTTTCCTAAGCTTCAAGTAAACTTTGCCAAAGCCTAAAGATAATGAGCGAGAAACATTAATGATCAATTCCTAATAATAATAATTATAATGGTTAACATTTATTGAATGACTATGATGTGCCCAGGATAATGCTAGATGATAGATTATTGTATTTATTTCTCAAATGAACCTTCAAATTTGGTATTATGAATGTTCTTTTCTACAGATGGGAAAAACTGAGTCTTAAAAAGGGACACACAGCTATTAAATGTCAGAGTCAGAACTTCAGCCCGGAGGTCTATCAAATTTAAAGTTTGGTTTGGTGTTTATGTATGTAGTTTAATTAACCTAAAGAGAATGCACAGAACTTAAGAGTAGCATTAGATGAGTTTTTGAAAACTATATACACCCATGTAACCACCATTCCAATGAAGGTCTAGAACACTGCTAATTATCTCAGAAAGTTCCACAATTCCCATTTGTAGTCAATACCCCATCTTAGCCTAAAGAAACAATTGACATGATAGATTTCAGCAGAGCCATGTGAATTCTAGCATTTTATGTAAATGGTATCATATAATATGTATACTTCTAGATCTGACTACTTAACATAATGTGATCAACAGAATGTCTGTGAGAGTTGATTAGTATTTCATTACATGAATAAAATATAATTTGTTTATATATTCTCCTATTGATAGAAACTTTTGGCTTAAAAATAAAGCTGCTATGAATATTCGTGTAAAAGTTGATTGGACATATGATATTATTTCTTTTGGAAATATATCTAGGAGTACAATTTGTTGGTCATGCAGTAGGAGTATTTTTAAATTTATAAGAAGAAAATTTCTGAAGTGGTTTTATCACTTTACACTTCCTTCAGCAATGCAAGTGACTTTTGTTTGCTCCACAAACTTGCCAACATTTTAATTTTAGTCATTTTAGCAGGTGCAAAGTGGTATCTCAATGTGGTTTTAATTTCCATTTCCTGAAGACTAATGATGTTGAACACCTTTTCTTGTGCCTTTTGGTCACTTGTGTTGTGTGTCTTTTTTTGTGAAGTATCTGTTAAAGTATTTTGCTCATTTTTTATTGGATTACTTGTATTTTTATTTTTGATATGAAGGAATCCTTTAAATATTTTGGATTCAAGATCTGTGTCAGAAATATATACTGTGTATATTTTCTCCAATTCTATAACTTGCCTTTTACCTTAAAGGAGTCCTTTGATGAACAGAAGTCTTTAATTTTGGTGAAATCCAATTTATTTTTTAACCTTTATGGCTAATACATTTTGTGTTCTGTCTCAGCGATCTTTGTCTAAGCCAAGTTTGCTATAACAGTCTACTGTAAAGAAATAGTAGAACGTCATTTTATATATATTGGAGGACTGTCTGGAAAGTACCCAGCCATGTAATATGAAAAATAGAGACATATATTGAAGAAGAAACAAGATATAAAAAACCTTGTACATAAGACAATGGTGCCTCATTCCTCTTGTAAGTAGGCATGTTGGGACCTCACACGGTTCTCCCAGTGCCTCTTAACCTAACTGATACATATTCAACGTTCTCAGAGGTTCTGCTTGTTGCAGGCCTTCCAGAATGTGGATCACTTTCGACAGATTCTTGACCATCTTTGAAGCATTTGTGCCACACTTTTATGTGTGCTGCACTCAATGCATTGTCCCTGAAAAGCCTCTTGAATCATCCAAATAGTTTCTGTGAAGGAATGTTCAAGCTTAATGCAAAATTTGATGTAGATTCATTGCTTTTACTCTCTTAGTCATTTTGAATGCCACAGCCACACAGTACACATGCTCACTCAGGGGCGTTCTAGTGCCCCACTGAGTAGGATAGTGAGTTCGTCATTGTTCACACATGTGCATTACAGTCTACTCTCCTTGGCTTCCAGGTTACCTACATCAATGTCTTGCAAACCATTCTCCTTATATTAACGATGGCTGGATACTTTCCAAGGAGCCCTCATCATACCCACACATGCACATACATACGTAGAAAAATAATTCATTTTGAAATAATTATTTTGGGTAGTGAGGAGAATTATATTAGCCTTCTATTTTGAGATAACATTCTTTTTTCCCATTAAATTGTAGTTATGGCTGAGCACAGTGGCTCATGCCTATAATCCTACCCCTCTGGGAGGCCTAGGCCGGAGAATCACTTGAACTCAGGAGTTCGAGACCAGACCAAGCAAGAGCAGACCTTATTTTTACTAAAAATAGAAAAATTAGCCGGGCATCATGGTGTGCACCTGTAGTCCCAAACTACTCTGGTGGCTGAGGCAAGAGGATCGTTTGAGCCCAGGAGTTTGAGATTGCAGTGAGCTACCATGATGCCACTGCACTCTACCAAGGGTGACTAAACAAGATTCTGTCTCAAAAGAAAAAAAATTGCATTTATGAA
Organism: Microcebus murinus; assembly: GCF_040939455.1. Classification (NCBI taxonomy): domain Eukaryota; kingdom Metazoa; phylum Chordata; class Mammalia; order Primates; family Cheirogaleidae; genus Microcebus; species Microcebus murinus. The sequence goes on along the minus strand of NC_134110.1, from coordinate 38,085,382 downwards.
TTTGCCATAAATTAACTTTGTCAATGTCTGTCTACTTCATAACTTTCTATTCTTTTCCATTGATCTGTTTGCTTAACCTCATACCAGCACCATGTTGTCTTAATCACTGTAGCTTTAAAATAAGTATATAAAACAAATAATGTAAATTTGCCAACTTTTTTTTCCTTCTCAAGATTGCTTTAGATATTCTAGGATCTTTCATAGTCCACATAAATTTAATATAATACTTACCAATTTTTACCAAAACTTCCTGTTGAAAGTTTAATTGAGATCATTGAATATATAAATCTATCTGGGAAGCATTGCCATCTTAACAATATTGAGATTTCCAGTTCATGAATGTGACATAACCCTCAATTTATTTACTAATTTAACTTGTCTCAACAATGATTTAATATTTCCAGTGTAGCAGTCTTGTATACCATTTGTTAAAATGTTTCGTAAGGATTTTATGCTTTTGATGGTCAAGTAAATATTAATTTAAAATGTTTAATTTTCAATAGTTTTTTGGTAGGTTATAGAATTACAATTGATTTTTATATATTGACCTTATATCCTGGAACTTTGTTGAAGTCACTAATGGCTCTCATAGTTATTTATTTTTTGATACATGGTTATGGCTTCTTATGTACACAATCATATTATATATTAAAGAAAGGAAGAAAGAAAGAAAAAAGGCAGTTTCTACTTCTGTTTTAAAATTTTACATTCAGTTCAATGAAGCTTCTTTGAATCCAGCATCTTTTAAAGAAAAATTAAATTGACAAAAATTTACATATTTTTGTTATACAACATGATCTTTTGATTAATGTAACTGGCCTCTACTTCTCTTTTGTCCCTATTATACCTGCACTATTCCAGTCCTAAGTCTATATAAATCTTGAGGGTCAGAACCATGTTTGTTTATTTATGTATCCCAGGAATCTAGTACAAACCCTCACATATAAGATGCTCTTAACAATAAAGAAGAATGAAGAAAAGAAAGAAAGAGATAGAAAAAAAGGTAATAAATGCTTGAGTTCTAATGTGTTTAGCTCAAAATCACAGAGTTAGTAAGTCAAAGGGCCAAAACACACCAAGGTCATTTGGTTCTAAACTCCTTCAAGTAAGCCTGGGTTCTAACATCATTTTACTCTAGGTTTAGGAAAATTTTATATAAAAATTTAGCCCCTAAAAGAATCTTCTTTTGGGTAGAATCTACCCACCTCAACAGACAAGCATTGAGCACACTCTTGTCCCAGACAATGTGCCTCACTCTGAGAATACACAGATAACAGAGATGTTGCCCCAGTCCTCTGAGAAGTAAGTAGTATTGAAGGTAATTCAAATCCAAACATTATTAATATAATATAATACAAAAGAGATATTATGTTTGTATGTGTAATACAGAGTTAACACCAAAGAAGATGTTTCATCTTCTCATCTCATCTAGGATGAGGAGATCATAGTCTATCATACACAAAGGGAATATTTAAGTTGTGATGTAAAGAATTGCTATAGTCTATCCAAGAAGAGAATGGGAATAGTGGTAGCAGGAAGGAGGAGGATGCCATACAATAGCGTGGCAGTCATGTAAAAGTGGAAGCATAATTGGTAGGAGAAGACAAAATTCTTAGAGCACAAATGTATATAGGGAAGTGGATGAAAATGATGTAGGGTAGTTGAGGAAGGGCATTTCAGAAGGGGCATAGGGTACCATGAGCCTATTCCAAGAGACACATACCTGACCATTGCTCTATTTAGCTCTGATGGAGGCAACTTGAGGCAGGGAGTGAATTTCTTGGAAAATGAAACGTCTTACCCATGCAATTTTTCAGATTGTAACACAGAACACACATATGATAGCATGCACCCCATTAGACTTTTCACAAGTTGACTACATATTGCTTTTTTTGGGGGGGGTTAGTTTCTGAGTACCCAGGCAGTAAATACTCATAAACAAATAATAATGATGATACACATTACACTTTTACAATGCACTTTACACAAAGAGCCCATTTAAAGGAACATTTTATAATGTTTCTGAGACTTGATTTACTTACATGTGTATATATATATTATCTACACATATATCTATATCTATCTCTATATATAGATAGAGAGAGAGACAGAGAGAGAAAGAGATGATGCCTATCTTGCAGAGTGAAGTAAGATTTACCTAAAAATAATAGCTTTTACAGGATACATAAGATTATTCCATATCACTTGTCAAAAATCACTCCATTTATAAGCAATAACATTGACTAACATTGTGAGTCCATATAAACATGGGAGATACTGTACTCTAAATGGTATATGTTTTTTAAATGTAAAAAAAGTTGAGAAACATTTATAATCATCACCATCATCATTTTGCATTTCGCAGAAAAGGAAACTAAAGATCAAAGAAGTAAAATAACTTGCCTGAAATTATATATCAATTAGGCAAAAACTAGTATTTGAACCAGGGTAGGATGACCTAAAGTTTATGTATTTATCCACCATACTAACCAGTAATAAACAGAGTTTGCTAATTTAACCTGCCAGCTAGAGATTGTCCTCTGCCAGATAGGCAGTTAGTACTATGCTTGAGTTAACAACCAGGTTGCTTTTCTCCCCAGCCCAGGGCAAACCTTCAGAAGGTCAGTGGAAAGTGTGTTTCTTTGTAACTCTCCAAAGTCCATGGGCCCAGTAGGCTGTTGTCCTTTGTGTCAGACATGCCTGTAGATATGTCATAACACCCTTCCCTCACACCTCCAGGGTCACTTAAAAGGGACAAAGGTACAATGCTTCTATAAGGCTCAAATGGCAGGTCACATAGCTCTGGGAGAGCACCGTGACCTGAGACTATCTTCACATTCCTGAGAGTTGTGGACGGCTCCTGTCTTCTTGCTTCACACCACACTGCCAAAGACTGTTTATCCTTGGTCAGTTTCCATGGCAACCACTTCTCCCAAGCTACTATCTTTTTATTACAGGAATTGCTAAAAGGATAAAAATATATGGAGAATAATAAGGAGCTTTTATTGCATGCCTTCTCTAGAGGGTGGCAGGTAGAGGAGCAGGTAGAAGCAAAAGTCTGTAAGAATACAGCAGCGAATCACAGCATTGTCTACAATTTTATTAATACAGAAGATGTAATCTCCTAGCCACAATGGAGTGTAATTTCCTGTCTCTGCTGTGGGAATGTGTACATTCTCATTTTTCCTCATGGATGGTTATTAGAACTAGGTGAAAGAAGATTTATCCCTGGTATTTTAGTCTTGGACATGCTCCTGCCTGGATTAATGAAATCAAGGCATTCGAGGCTTTTAGTTAATGACGGCTGTTGAACCAACAAAAGTCACTGCAGTCCTCATTCAGTGTTTATCAATAAGGTACTGCTTCATGTGGGGGTTAAACTTTTAGGCACTATAAACTCCTTTCAGGGGCCTTTCGTTAACATAGAAATGATTGCAAGATTGAGAGTCAGGAAACCTGTTTTTTAATCCTAGCTCAACAAGTTAACTAGCTGTGTGACCTGGAACAAGGTGCCTCTAGCTCTGTGCTCTTTAATTTCCCAGACATAAAGCAACAGAGTTGGATTGCATAATCCCCGCAAGCTCCACAAGTCTTGGAGCCTGTTGATCTCTAAATTCTAGAGGGCTATGTCAGGATGGCAAGGAAAGAAGAAAAAATAACCAGGAAAGGTCTAATAATAACAACAATGGCCATTATTGTTTGAAAAAAATAGGTTTTGTGGTGGGCACTTGTGCCTTATGGGCATTATCTCACTAAATCTTCATTGTAATGTCACGAAGGAGTGATTATTATCCCATTTAGCAGATAAAGAAGTTGAGGATTACAGAGTTGTCACTATTATTCAAGACCACAGAGTTGGTATGTAGCAGAGCTGGCCTTCAATCTTAGGTCTAGTTAACTGTAACACAGACACAAGAAATGGGATTATAACTGACTCCCAGAACCCCTTTGAGCACACACATGCAATATGCTGTATTTTGTTAATCACTAAACCCAACACTTTGAAGGAAAAAAAAGCATCTTTATTGCAAAGAATAAAGGACCAGGCAGAATCATCTCTCTACATCATTTCATAATTTTTATAAGCAATTAGGAAGTACCTGGGTAGATGTATCTGTGAGAGCAGAACCTGGGAATTAGGAGAACCAAGTTCAGGTTCAAGGTTATAATCCCCCACCAGGTGTTATCACCTGAAGACAAAGAGATAGCATATCTAGTGTCCTCTGAAAGATGATAAGGGTTCTTGAGGATAGGGTTTCTATGACCTTAGCACCTAGGACAGGGCTTGGCACAGGCAATCAATAACATCTGAATAAAGGATTGATGCTCCAAATCTATGAATCAGTCATTTACGTATGATTCTAAGCCACTGATCTTAATTGATTGTCTCTGGGTTTCTAGTTTGTTGCACCCAGATTTCTCTTTGGCATAAAGCACAGTATGACTATCTTCACAATACTGCGATATATGCCTAGGGTTGACAGATTTTCTATTTTCCCAGAAGTGCTCCAATCTGTCATATTGGTACAATTGTAATAGTGCCCCTTCGCTTTATAAAGTGTTCACGTTTGAACACTAAGTTATGCGATTCTCCCTATGCGTCCCACTATTATAGCTGAGGTTCATATTCCCACTGGAAACATACAGGGAAAAGGGAGATGTTAGAAAATATGCCCTAGGAGTTTGTGCTACTAGATTTTGAAATGAATTAGTTGTAAAGATGAGACAGCTTCTTCTCGAGAGATCATCAAAATAGAATTAATATGTATATCATCAATATGATTAACAATTGCTTTCTTAGAATGGTAGAGTGATAAGTAGGAATAGAATAGGAGATCCCTCAAGGCAAGTTCCTGCTCAGTAGCTACAAATGCTAGGGAAGAAAGTACAAAGGAGAGAAGAAAACCAAAGCTCATGGCGGGTGGTGTATGTTAACAGATACCAGGGAAAACCAGGGTTGTTTAGCTTTTTTGTACCTGTTGTTTAAATCTAAGTGAATGATTTTCAAACTGAAAGGCATAAAACAGATGCAGTTAGTAGGGAATTGAAGGCTATAATAGGTGAGATGATAGAGAGAAAGCCCTATCATTCTTGTGTTCCTTTGGGTTTCCAGAAACAGACTAGTTATATCTCAATGTACCCAAAGATCTTGATTACATGTGCACAGAGGAAGTGCAAGTCGTCTTGTAGAATCATAGAGAGTGAAAATACAGGAAATGTAAAAATGTTACTATGATTTCTAAGAAAAGGAAAAAACTACATTATAGTAATAGAACCAACAAGTTGATGGCATTCTTTATCCATCTCAGGAAAAATTCCAGAAGAGATTATGTAAATACATGTTTGGTTAAAATACACTGAACAAAATGGGGATCCACAAATGCCTGCATAAGTTCACTGTGAAAAACATAAGACTTCATCTCACAGTCTGATGAAGTCATTAGAATGTTTTAACAGAAGAAGGATGTAACTCATATTGCCTTGATGTTAGCAATATATGTGAAGAGGTCTCTCCTAACAAACAGCCTTATGAACATGTTAGAAAAGTGTATGTTATATAAAGTAGGTTATAGCTGTTACATCATCCCTATGAAGATCCTATTTTCTTCCTGCTAACAGAGAAATTAAGTCACTGCCCAAGGTAACACAGAAACAAATTGGAAGAGCCAGGCAATCTGCCTTCAGAACCCATGCATCATGTCACTATGTTATAATGCCTCTCTACTCTAAGATGTAGACCACTCTTTATCAAGTTTTTAGATGGTATAAAACTGAAATAAGGGTCAAATGGCAGAATCAATATTTAAACACATCTGGATTATGGTTCAAAGTTTCACAAAACCTAGACAGAATTAAACCTATTCACTTAACTAATTCTACCTAAGTTCTATGTATTGACTTTGTGCTAAATACCTAGCTAGAAATAAATAGCTAGAAATAAATAAATAAGCTAGAAATAAAGCTTATTAGTAAATAATTTGTTCCTTCATGAAGTTTCTATACAGTAAAATCAATACTTAGAGATTAAGACAACACAAAGAGCATTATGAAAGTATAGACATACTTTCCAACCAGAGCCAACCAGAACTGAACTAAAGCTCAAACCACCAACCATCTGAGCTAAGTGATAAAACTTAACTTTGGAAGGAGGGGTATCATCTGTGTTCTTCCAAATACCTTCACCAGAGCCAATGGGTGACATACAGAGATAGGTTTCAATTCAGAAAGCAGAAACTCACTCCAATAATTAAATAGGGAAAAATAAATGCTACGACTGATTCCATATCTTGGCTATTGTGAATACTGCTGCAATGTACTTGAGAATGCAGATATCTCTTTGACATACTGATTTCATGTCCTTTGAATATATATCAGTAGTGAGATTGATTGATCATATGGTAGCTCTCTTCTTAATGTCTTGAGGAACCTCCATACTGTTTTCCATAATGGCTATTTTACTTTACATTCCCACCAAGAGTGTACAAGGGTTTCCCTCTCTCCATAACCTCAGAAACACTTGTTTAACTTTGTCTTCTTGATAAGCCATTTTACAGGTGCAAGATGATATCTTACTATGGTTTTAATTTGCATTTCCCTGATAATTAGTTATGTTGAGCATTTTTCATACATTTATTGGCCAATTATATGTCTTCTTTTGAGAAATGTCTTTTTAGCTCCTTTGCCCAATATTTTAATCAAGTTATATGTTTTCTTGCTGCTGAGTTAAGCTCCTTATATATTTTAGGCATTCTTAATAATTCCTTCTCAGATGTATGGTTTATAAATATTTTATTTCATTCTGAAAGTTGTCCCTTCACTCTATTAATTGTTTGTTTTGCTGTGCAGAAACTTCTTAGTTTGATGTGATCCCATTTGTCTATTTTTGGTTTTGTTGCTTGTGTTTTTGAGGTCATATTAAAAAAATCATTGCCCAGACCAATGTCATGGAGTTTTCCTATGTGTTTTTTACTTTTAGTAGTTTCATAGTTTCATGTCTTATGTTTAAGTCTTAAATATATTTTGAGTTGATTTTTGTATATTATGTGAGATAAGGGTTTAATTTTATCAATACATGAATAAAGAAAATATGAGATATATATATATGTGTGTATATATAGATATATATATAATGAGTACTATTTAGCATTAAAAAAGAAGAAAATCCTGCTATTTGAAATAGCATGGATATACTTAGAGGACATTTAGTTAAGTAAAATCAACCAGGCACAGAAAGACCAATCCACACGATCTCACCTATATGTGAAATCTTAGCAAGTCAAATTCATAGAAGCAGAGAGTAGAATGGTGATTACCAGGAGTTGGCAGGGGAAGAATTGGGAAGATGTTGCTCAGAGGCTGCAAAATTTTAATTAGACAGAAGAATTAGTTCAATAAGTTCTATTGTGCAACTATGATGATTGCAAGTTATTAAAAGGTACTGTATGGTGAAAATTGCTGAGAGAGTATGTTGTAGGTGTTCTCATACACAAAAATAGATAAGCATGTGGCTCAATGTATATGTTAATTAATTTTGCCATTCCACTATCTATACATATTTCAAAACATCATGTTGTACCTCATAAATATATACAATTTTTATTTGCCAAAAATTTAAGGAAATAAAAGCTATAACATCCTAACCATTGAATTCAGTGACTTGGAAATTAGATGGTTATCTTTCACTGATTTCAAACTATTTCCACCAGATGGGTTGCTGTCCAAGAAAACTCCCAATTTTGAATATAAATATAAGATTATGGTATCCAGGGTAACTTGGAGATTGATGCAGTTATGTGATCAAAATGGAACTCCAACATGAAGCTTTCTGGGTTGACAGTCTGGCTATAGGTACCAGGTTCTGAAAAATAGCAATAGCAAACAAGGTTTAGGGAGCTCTTACCATTCACGGGAGAACTTACCATTTGGCTGGGTGCATCATGCACATCAGAATTAATTAATTCAATTAATGATGTACAGAGGACCCAGCATATGCCCCACTGCAATGGGCCCCAGAAAGTGAGCTAGGAATAAGAGAACACCTGTCATCAAGGAAAGACCAACACCATCTTAAAGCAGAAGCTCACAAGAAAATGCTAAACCATGTTGTCCCAATAGAATCCTGATAAGAGCCTGACCAGGGTCTACCCTCTACCTACATCACCCTCCCTCTCTTTGTGTCCTGGTAATCCTCAAGAAAATGTTCAAATCCTTGACCCCATCCCTCTATTTTCCAAGGCATAAACTCCCTCCCCTTTCTGGTTTCATGATTTTATGCCCCTTTGAGCTGGTCCTCTCTGAATCACTCTCATCTATACCAGCCGGTCTCTTTCTTTTCCTCTCACTTCCCACTTGCCCACCCAGCCAGGGAGCTCAGTAGTGCAACTTGGTGAAACAGGAGAATGACCACCATCCTGGGGCATGTGCCTGGGTTCAAATCTTGGCTCTGACCTTTATATCATATGTGACCTTAAGAAATATCCTTAACCCTTTCTGAGGGTTATCTGTAAAATGAGAGGGAACAGTGTTTCACAGGCTAATGTGACAATGCAATGTGGTTTTATATTGAGAGATTTACCCAGGAGTCAGGTAGGTGGGGATAAAATTTGCCTGTCTACTACTGTCAATAAAGCTGAGTTGAAGACTACAGCTTGACCTGTTGTCAGAATGAAGGTTTCAGATATAATCCCTAATGTAATTCCTCTGTAGAATGCCTGGCCTCTCCGTAGCAGGCTAGACTAGTGCATGGAGGAACTGAGAATGGGTAAGTCTCTTCAACGAGCTGCTCTGAAAACTAAAGGAGGAAAGTAACCTAGGCAATGCATACTTAATACCTTGCCAATTTCAGGAGCCCTCTAAATAATGGCTCCTCCCCTGGGGAGAAATGAGAGCAGGAAAAAGAGAAGGGCCTCTTTCAAGCGAACAAAGCAAAGAGTCTACTGTACGGACCCAGGTGGAAACTTAAGATGAAGTAGAAAATATTTCCTCCTATACAAAAAAGGCAGTAAATGGAAAGCCAGGTATAGGATGTTGCATTATTTCAGGTCGGACACAAAGGGAACTTTGCTGCTGAATGTAGTCTATAGGAAGAAGAGAAGTTGTCAGTGCACAATACTTTAGTAGAACAAGTAAAGTTATATAAAATCTAGCCAGTCCCCAGTACTACACAGGCACAGAACAGCAAAGGTTTAAGACAAGTCACTGCAATTCTTGGATGAGTATGTTATGGATGGAGATAGAAAGTGTGGAAGGTGAATAATTTTTGGAATAAAAATACCTATTTTAAGCTTTTTCTGATTGTTTTACCAGTGGTCATTATCAATATTTACTATTCCTTCTCTTGCACTACTTGATGCTTTGCCAGCATGCAAGTGTACTGCATGTTAAAATGTTTATTTACCTAATAGTCTTGCTGTAAAACACTCAGTCAAAAGGCATCCACCGAGCAAAGTAGTCAAGAGAGATTCTTTATGCCAGAATACCCAAGTATTGTAACTTTAGATACTTCCTAACATATTATTATTTTAACATCATCATCATTATGCTGCTGCCTTAAATGAGATTTTCCTGCAGCTGGCTTTTCCATTTGTTGTTTTTGTGTTATAATAGAATATAGTAGCTTCCAAGGACAAAAAATCAATATACACAGCTAAAAATACCTTGGTGTTATCTTAGCTTGCAGTTCCGACAGCTTTAAAAGGAGAAGAAAGAAGAGTGGAGATAGGTTTTCAGGCCTTGGCATTTAGGATTCTGTTTGATGATTTCCAAATCAATGCACCAGAAATATCCGCCAACATCTCTCCACAAGGATAGCTCTCCTGCCTGGCTTTTTGTAGCACAAAACCCATGCAAAAAAAAAAAAAAAAAAACTGTACTGATGCGGTTCCACTCTGCGTTTCTCCACGTCACCCCCTACTTTAAGATTTCTGCTCGTAAGTCTGGGTGTGGTAGAGTTCCACGGAATGGGCGTGTACCTCTGCTTGTGGGGCATTCAAGCGGCACGTATGTACTTAGTGTTCCCAGAAGCTTGATTTCAAAAATTAAGGGAGGCTGGGAATGATGCCCAGAAACATAAGGAAAAAAAAAAAACAAAAACCTCCCTTTCTCAGTCCTCTTCTAAGCCATGAGGAACTTCGCTTTTTGGGATCCGTCCAAACTGTTCTCTGGCTTGCAACATTTTCTCAAATAAGAGAATTTATTTTCTAGTAAATATCCCTTCACTACTGCTGACAGGAGAAACTGGAAGTTGACAAGGGTTGAAATCAAATTTAGTATGATTTAGTTTAAAAAGCATTTGCTAACACCCTTCCTTGTGTCCAGTGTTTACTCAGATCCTTTGGGGAACATAAAAATTCAGTAGGACTCTCACTCCTTTACAAACAATTTAACATGCAAATTGTTTGCATCAAAGTATGAGTCTCCAGTGAGACTGTGGCAGGAATTCAAAGGAGAGTCTATCTGGGAGACCATCTGGATTGGCTTTTTAGAGAAGGTAGTGGGTGTGATGGGTCTTTAAGGGTGAATAGGATTTGAATAAAGTAGGGATGACATGTGAGGCAAGCTGAAAATAGCAAATAATGGGTCCTTCTGGAAGAGTTGAGAAAAGTAGAGGCTGGACTTGTTGTTTCAGGTTCTTTAGGGCAGTTGCTTAAATGCCATGTGGAGCCAGAATTGAATATAATTTTAACAAATGAGCTCTGAACTAAGCCTGGTTTTAAACCCAGATTCTCATCTACATTTTTGGATAATTTATTTAACCCTTATTAACCTCGGGTTCATGAAACAGGTAAACAAAACATACCATGCTAGGTGGTGTTAAAGAGAAAATGATATAATTTATTCATTCAACCAATATTCTTGATTCCTACTTTGTGCCAGAAATATAGAATTTTTAAGTTCTCAGCACTAAGGTATAAGCTTAAACAAAACAACCAAAAATGATGAAAATTGTCTGGGGCATGATAAGCAATCAATAAATGATAGCTCTTAATTTAATGCTTTAAGCTTCATGAGAGAGAAGCTGAGGTTTCCAGAATTGTGATTAAAGGACATAGATCTGTCCTGAGGGAGTCTGGTGTTGTTGGGGTGGGCAGAGACAGACCAGCTGAGGAGCTATAGCAGCAGCCCACACAATGAGAGTGTCAACTACAGAGGGGGCAGTGAATAAAACATGCTGTGAGGAGGAGTTCAGTATGGGGCATCACCCCCAGAATTCTATGCCAACATATGCAGAAAGAGTTCAGAGTTTGTCGACCCACCCATTGTGAAAAAGCCATCACTACACTTATCATTCAGTATGTATTAAGGCTTCTTGACCTTTGGTTACTTCTGAGAACAGCAGTTTTCCTAGGATCTCAGCAGGGAAAGGGCTTATAAATAAACCATTTTGCTTGTTCACTGAACTGGACTCGTCACTCGGGATGATGTGCTGACTCAGGTGATGCTAAGTAAGTTGGAATGTTAACATGAAGGGCTTAGAGGGGAAAAGAAAAAACACTGCTCTCCTCTTAAATCAAAGGAAGTGAATTTGAGGAGGCTGTGGTTTCAGCTCATTAAAAGGTCCTCAGTGCATTCAACAAATGCCTTGTCAAGAGTTTTATTATCGACGAAGGGATTCTCTTTTCTCTAATTGCATATACCTTAAAGCCTAGCAAATTGCTTGTTTTAAAGGTAAATAAACCACCTGATCTCTTTCCTCCCTGAAATTGTAGGACTTCTTGGTTTTTTATGAGCCATAGGTGCATTTGCAAGAAGAAAGCAAAAACAATGGTCATGGCAAACAGGGTTTAAGGAGCTCTTACCATTCACGGGAGAACTTACCATTTGCTGGCTGTGTTATGCACACCAGAGTTAATGAATTCAATTAACGATGTACAGAGGACCTCGCATATGCCCCACTGCAATGGGCCCCAGAAACTGAGCTAGGAATAAGAGAACACCTGTCATCAAGGAAAGACCAACACCATCTTAAAGCAGAAGTTCACAAGAAAATCCCAAACCATGTTGTTCCTATAGAATCCGGATAAGAGCTTGACTAGGGTCTACCCTCCACCTACATCACCTTCCCTCTCTTTGTATCTTGGAAATCCTCAAAAAAAGTTCAAATCCTTGACCCCATGCCTCTATTTTCCAAGGCAGAATCTCCCTCCCCTTTCTGGCTTCATGAATTTTTGCCTGAGCTGGTCTTCTCTGAATCACTCTCATCTATACCAGCCAGTCTCTTTTCCTCTCACCTTCCACTTGCCCACCCAGCCGGTGAACTCAGTAGGGCAACTTGGTGAAACAGGAGAATGAGCACTGTCCTGGGGCATGCACCTGGGTTCAAATCTTGGCCCTGACCTTTATTTCAACCATGACCTTGAGAAATATCCTCAACCTCTCTGAGCCTCATCTGTAAAATGAGAGGAGGGAACAGTATTTCACAAGCTAGTGTGATAATTCAATGTGATTTGATATAAATAGATATATAATAGTGCTTGGGAAAAACTCTTAAACTGTATTTTTTCCCTCTAATGTCACATCACAACTATCATCAACATAGAAAATGACTTCTGTGACCAAAGGCATGGGATTTCTCCCCAGCAACAAAGAAGCAGTCATTTCTGCAGTGGACAATAGCTGGATGTCTTCAAATCCAATTCCAACACTATCTACCCAGAGACAGCATTGGGCCCCACTGGTTGAGGGCCCAGTCCCCAAGACTGATCCCTCCCTCCCTCCCACAAGTCACAAGTCTGGGCCTCCAGAACTTCTGACTGACTGACTGGCTTCAAGTTGGGGTTCTTGAGACCATCTTTGGATTCAATTAATTTGCTAGAGTGGCTCACAGAACTCAGGACAACACTTATGTTTACTGGTTTATTAGAAAGGATATTATAAAGGATACAGATGAAGAGAAGCAAATGTAGGGTGAGTTGGGGAAAAGGGGCACAGAGCTTTCATGCATTCCCCAAGGCGAGCCCCCCTCCAGAAACCTCCACATGTTCAGCTATCCGGGGCTTTCTAAATACAGTCCTCTTAGGTTTTTAAGGAGGCTTCATCACATTGGCATGATTGGCAACCACACAGAAATGTGGCTGGACAAAAAGTGCAAAGTCTAAACCCAGAAAGGCCTGTCTGTTCAGACTTTTCTTGACCTCTGTGTGTAGACTTCCTTGCTCCAGGATATGGGGCAGGAACTTCTCTGGAATGAGGATCTTTTGACCCACAATCAGATTAGGGTCCTGCCTTGGGCAGGTGAAAGGAGGACAGGAGAAGGTCAGAGAGATTCTGTTTTCTGAGGCCTGCTCCTGAGGTCTAGCAAACCTAGGAGTTCAAAGGAGGACTTGAACTTGTTTTATAATAACAAAAGATTGTAACAAGGGCTATGGGCGTTATGAGCCAGGAACAGTGGACAAAAGCACATATATGTAGCACCACAGATAGATGATGATATACATACATGCATCAATATAAAATACAGGCATATATACTTATATATATAGATATCTACGTATATAATTGATAACAAATCACAATCTATACTCGTGTTAATTATGTATTCATTTGTCTATTTACCATTCTGTTTCTTGCCACAAAATTGCAAGCTCCACCAGGACAAAAAAAAAATTGTTCTGACTTGTTATTGTTCAGTTTTCTGTGCTTAGTAAAGTGTCTGGAACACAGTAGGTAGTCAATGAATCTTTTTCTAATGAATGAATGAATTGTTGATGCACAATAAATATTAGTTTGTTGCTGAGCTTCCTGCAGACATTGGAGATTTTTTATTCCTGTTCTCCAGCTGTGACCTATTGGAGGAAAATTGCATAATCATGCTAATTGACTTCATAACAAATTTATGATTTCCAATCTCAGCCAGGCTCTAAGTGTTTCTTGATAATCCTTTAAATGTGTCTACTCAATTTCCTTCCATTTGTCCAAGGCAGCTGATTCTAGTCTCACGTTTTTCCTTTAGTTCTTCAGTCCTCCTGTTCACTCTCCCTTATACCTACCTACAGAGAAAAATAAGTCTCAGACTTCACTCAGTCTTTCTTGTCCTCCTGTCTCCCTTTAGACCTTGCTCTGCCTCTCTCTTACTTTGAGTTTCTCATCTTCACCTCAGTCTATAAGACAATGCCCCCTGCTAATCTCTGAGAAAATTTCTAACAGATAATAATTCTTACTAGTTTCACATATTTGAAGGGAAATAACGGCAGACTATAAAAAATAAAGAAGGAATGGTATTAATAGTTCCTTAAGTATTAACATGTACTAGCATGAAACTTGCAAGTGAGCAAGAACCTTGGCCGAAGATGACAAAAACTGCTTTTAATTAACAAGGCTATCCTTCTTGGCACTGCATAGCCACTGGGATCTAGAAGAAACAAAATATGAATATTAGATGGCAATAATATCCCAGATTTACACAATCCATTAAAATGATGTTTGTAGACCATTGAACCATATGCTAATCCTTTGAAGATTGGAGGCAGGTGTTATGATCCACATTTTATACACGAGGATAAGAAGCTCAGAGGATTGAAATGACTTGCTCAGAGTCATAACCTTCATAACTTTCATTGTTGCATTTGGACAGCAGATCTTCTTACTCTAAACCTCAGGCTCTCTCCACCACATAAGGCTGACCCCCACTGGCCGTAGTCCATGTGATAGAGTCATAGACTACTACTGTATGTTCTAATTTTTGACCTAGTTTTTTCTTTCATGACTGGATCCCTAAAAGGCTGTGATCCCAGACACATCTAGTGTAATGGCTAAGTACACAATCTCAGGAGCCAGGCTGTCTGCTTTCAAAGCCTGTCTATACCACTCACTAGCTGTGCAATGTTTGGCAAATTCCCTAATCTAGTTGTTTCTCATTTGTAAAATGGAAGTGTTAACATCTGAATATCATACATTTATCTGAAGGTAAAGTGAATTGATACATGCAAAGCACTTAGAACTGACCCTGGTACACAGTAAGGAGTCAATATATGTAAACCACTCTTAGGTAACCAAGGACTGTGATGAGGTTTTCCTTTCCTTTTTCTTCTTCTATGTAACAGTATGGCTCACTCTAAATAGCAGGTGGCCAGATACACATGTATCAAGGGCCTGCTAAGTGCAACCTTATTTTCCCTTAGCTTTCCTCTGATGTGCTTAGTTTGAAGTATTGATGCAATTTCTCCACTCTGCCTTGGCAGATTCTTTAGCATGGTGAGCCACTATCAAGGTTTGTCAGGGCTGGTCCCCTTTACTTCCATATAATGCTTCCTCCTGTCCTGGCCCTCAGACATAATCAAGGGCAGTGTGACAAGAAGAGGCTCTAGGAATGGCCCTTGAAGTCCCAAGCCCCAGTATCTGAAACTTGTGAATTTCTCTTGTAATTGTGTTATGACATATGGCACAGTTAACCTCAAAGGGAAAGTATCCAGGTGGCCCTAATCTAATCACATGAGTCCTTAAAAGAAGGGAAATTTCTCCAGCTGGTTACAGAAGGGGAAGGCCGAAGCAGGCGGAAGGATTCAAACCATGAGAGGGACTGGTATGCTTTCACCTGTTTGAAGACGTGAGGGGCTGGAAGGAGCCCCTCACCTGGGAAGGAGCGTGGGCAGCTTCTAACAGCACAAACAGTCCCTGGCAAGAAACCTTGTCCGCCTGGTCGTGACACCTGAGTAGAGCCCAGCTGAGCCTGGCTGAAGCTCCTGACCCACAAAACCATGAGATAATAAGTGAGGGTAGCTTTAAAGTGTAAAATCAGTGATAATTGTTCTGGCAGTGATAGAAACGAATACAGCCAGGAACCTGCCAATTCACTCTTCAGGACAGTATTTGTGCTGCCTGAAGGGAGCTAAACCCAGGGTGCTCGCCCTTATTACTTGGAAACAAAAAATCTTTACTTTGAAGCTGATGCTACTCTTGAGTGCCTAACAACTGGGAATGGGTAGAAAGGAAAAGAAAGAAATTTCTGAGCCAGAGACATTGCATAATTGGAACTGTGGGTGAGGTTTTGCACTTCTGCTACAATGCTAGTACTATTTGTGCATGACATTCGTAGAAATATTTTAATTTATACTTTGCGTAGATGAGTTTGTAGAGAAAAGTGTTAACAGCATCAACTCTGGAATCAGATGTGATACCACCGGACAGGGATATAATCTTGAGTAAAAAACTTTGCCTCGCCAACCCTCATTCTTCATATCTGTAAAATGGGGAGAATAACAACACTTAATTTAATGGCCTTTCTTGAGAGAGAATGTTTATGAAGCACATCCTTCAACGCCTGGCATCTATTAAGTGTTAACTAAATGGTTATAATTATTCATGTATTCATCCAAAAAGCATGTATTAATCATCTACTCTGTGCCAGGCATTGCTAGGCAATGTGAGAATACAAATATGAATAAGGAATAGCCTCCACCCTTAAAAATCTCTCAGTGTAGCTCAGTGTGTCTATATGTATCCTGTATACATTTATTCATATATGTAAATTTTCCTGTGTGTGTGTATGTGTATGTTGGGGGTGCCAGTGGTGTGAATTCTTTTTTCTGTTTTTTTTTCATTTCAGCATATTAGGAGTTACAAATGTTTAGGTTATATATATTGCCTTTGCCCCACCCGAGTCAGAGCTTCAAGCATGTCCATCCCCCAGACGGTGCACACCACACCCATTAGGTGTGTATATACCCATCCCCTCCTCCTCTTCCCTGAAAGTGCAAAGAACAAAGTACTACATTCAAACCTAAGGGGGACTAGAGGTTGCAGACCCAGCTATCCATCTTCCTCCTTCCCCTCAGAGGTGGGTGGCTGTTTACTTCTGGGAACACTGATGATATGGCTATTAAATCATTTCGAGTGGTAGAATTGGGAGGTCCGGGCAAGGCCTTCCCTTACACCCACCCTATTCTGGCACAAAGAGTGGTGTTATGCTTCATAAATACATAAATTTCCAGCAGGCCGCAGGGAAAGGGCTCCCCATGCCAAATAGTTTCGCCCAGTCCTCCCCTCGAACAGGGGAAGCAAAAAATGATCCATCAGCCTGGTTGTCTAGCAGTCCCAGCACTGCTCAAAACAGACCCATCAGTTGAAAGGATAAATATTTACTCTAAGCTCATCTGAATAACCCAGAAAAGGGACTCTGTTTTTTATCAGTAATAGAAAACACTCCCACCTAAGCTTGGATTTAGAGCTTTTTGTCTTTCTATTCTGCCTGCCTAGAATCACTGGAGCTTCCTGTGTGAGACTAGATCAGGATTTCCTCCTGGCCTGTGAGCTAGGCTGGGGGCTGGGGGTGCACGTGCGCACAAAGGGGGATGTTCTGACAGGCGAGACCTGTTTTCTTTTACTGCAAAAAGTATGTGTGGCCTCAGTCTGGCTCCTCGTACCCAGGTAACTGGAATATTTGCCCTTGGGAGAGAAGGCGCAGAATGTTCTCTTAAAGTGCTCCAACTGGTGAAATAAGAGATTTTAGATAAACAGCTTTTGAGGGACCCCATTTCCTGAGCTATGCTTTGATCACATGTCAACAGCGCCAGTGAAAACACTTTGTTATCCTTTCAAGGGAGATGTTCCAGAAAGGACTCCTGCCTGGGTCATGGAGGTGAGGGTTTGGGAGGAGGCGGGTGGAATGGAGAATGAAAGGAGATGGGATGGGGCTGTTCACAGACAAACCTGGGGTGTTTGTTTTTCACACTCTTCCACCCTACTTTCCCTTCTGCATCCCTCTTCCCCCCTCTTTCTGAAAGCAAGGCCGACCTTGTAGAAAGAGCTCAGATTCTGGAAGCAAAATAATTGTCTTCAAGCACAGCCCCAACTTACGGCCTCAAGTATAGTAGACACTCAGAAAAATGCTAAATGAATGTAAAGGTCCCATCATTCTTTCCATCATGCAGATGGTTCTTACTTGTTTGTTTGTTTGAAGAGGCAGTGTCTCACTCTGTCATCCAGGCTGGAGTACAGTGGCAGAATCATAGTGGGTCACTGAGCCTCAAACTCCTGGGCTCAAGAAATCCTCTCGCCTCAGCCTCTCAAATAGCTGAGGGCCACCATGCTCAGCTATATAGATGTTTTTTGTAACCTCCCTGAGCTTCAATTTCTATTACTATATCTGCATAATGGGGATAGTAATGCTTAGCTCTAGGGCTTTGTAAGGGTAAACAAGCAAATAGCATATATACCTAGCACAGACACTGGTGCACTATGTAGCCCACTAAGTATTAGCACAAATCTTAACATTAAAAGATGTCCAAAGACAGAATTACAACAAATTTCATTGTAAATCTAATTGGGTTTTATTCACAATTCATAAATTGGGGTAGCCTGCATTCTGTAAATTAGAATGACAACTTCCACTCGTCAATAGCAGAAAAGTAGATTTTGTCAGATGGGAACAGATAGGCACAACAATAGCAAAAAAACAAAAAAACCCCAAAAAACAAAAAAACCCTAATTATTTAGCATCAGGTTAATTTTTTATAAGGTTTAAAGCAGAGAATTCTTTCTTACTACATTGACTCTGGCTCAGGTAGACTGGAATCTCCTGTTTTCAGGAGGCAAGGGGGGAAAGTCTGTTTTCAGATTTAACTGCTTCCTTAAAGTTTCAGTTACATTATGTGGCACACATGAGTGATTCCATTTTGGTTTGGGCTGGTCTGTTGCAGCCTAGCGCAGGAGTTCAGTCTAAAACAATAGCCTCACATAATTTTGTTTAACAGGGGTTTGGGAAAATCACAAATGTATAGGAACCAAAGTATTTGAAAATTGTCAGTCCAAAGGCTGAGTTACTCAGCTTTGCAGAAGAATCTCCGCAGGCCTAGAGCAGGTGGAGATAAATATCTTCCTTTGAGGGTTTTCGATGCACTGAGTCAGTGGCCTTCCAGCATCTCTGTTATACAGACCCACAAACTCCAAGAGTATTTTATATCCTGTAGACATGATCTACAGGGAATTGCCCATGCAGAAATAGAGATCACTGAGAAAGCACTTCTTAGTCCTTAAGCTAACAATAAAAATACAGTCTGCCCCTCGTACCACAGTGGAAACTGCTGCTTAATTTCCCAAGACTGTTTATGCACCTATAGTAGTACAGTCATGTGTCACTAAATGAGTGGAATACATTCTGAAAGATGCCTCATTAGGCAATTTGGTCATTGTGTACCAATATCACAAAGTGTAGCTATACAAACCTAGATGACATTGCCTACTATACACCTAGGGTCTATGGTGTATAGTCCATTGCTCCTAAGGTACAAACTATACAGCACATTACAATCTGAATTCTGTAGGCAACTGTAACACAGTGGTAAGTATTTGTATATCTAAACTTATCTAGACATAGAAAAGGTACAGTAAAAATATGGTATAAAAGATACAAAATAATACACTGATATAGGGCACTTTAAAGCTTACAGGAGTTGAAGTTGCTGAGTTAGTGAATGAGTGGTGAGTGAATGTGAAGGCCTAAGACATTATTGTACATTACTGTAGACTTTATAAATGCAATACACTTAGGCTACACTAAATATATAAAACAAATTTCTTCAGTAGTAAATTAATCTTAACTGAGGGTAGCGATCTTACTTTATACAATTTTATTTTTTTTAACGTTTTGACTCTTTTGTAATAACACAGCTTAGAACACAAGCACATTATACAGCTGTACAAAATATTTTATTTCTTTATGTCTTTATTCTATAAGCTTTCTTATATTTTGTTTTACTTTTTAAACTTTTTTTGCTAAAAGCTAAGACATAAGCACACACATGAGCCTAGAGCTGCCCAGGGTCAGAATCATCAATATCACTGTCTTCCACCTCCACATCTTGTCCCACTGGAAGGTCAGGGGCAATAACACGCACAGAGCTGTCATCTCCTATGATAGCAATGCCTTCCCCTGGAACACCTCCTTAAGGACCTGCCTGAGGCTGTTTTACAGTTAACATTTTTTTTTACAAGTAGGAGTACACTCTAAAATAATAATTAAAACATACATAAGCCAGTAATATACTTATTTGTATCATTATCAAGTATTATGCACTGTATGTAATTTTATGTACTATACTTTTATATGATTAGCAACAAAGTGGATTTTTTCACACCAGTAACACCGCAAACATGTAAGTAATTTTCTGTGTTATGATGCTATGATGGCTATGATGTCACTAGGCAATAGGAACTTTTCAGCTCCATTATAATCCTTTGGGACCACTGTTGTATATATGGTTCATCATTGACCAAAGCACGTTACTGTATAGTTGTAAATATTCAATTCACTTTTAAAATGAAATTAATTAATAGATGAAAGAAAGAAAGAAAGAAAGAATGAATGAATGAATGAATGAATGAATGCAAAAATATAACAATAAACTTCTGTAATATTTTGGGAGGTTTATAATGTACTTTTAAAAATTTTCCCATTATGTGAGTCATTTAGCCTGCAGGTAGCTATGGGGTTTCTCTGGCTGTTTTGCCATTATATGGTAGCTTTGAGCTACCATTGATACTGGCAAGAGAATTTGCATGGCTCAGTAGTAGCTGGAGAGGTGTTTGAGGAAGAGAAGAAAGCCTGGTTCTCTCTATCGATGTTGTTTCTGTTTTTGCATAATGATGCTAATCTTGCTCTCATCTTCATAAATCTGTCTTGGTTCGCAACTGTGTTCCTTCCTGAAGCAGAGAAATTGAAATGCCTTGTCCCAGGAGTGGGGAGCGTGAGGCCTTAAGACTACATGTGGCCTTTTAAGTCTTTAAGTGTGGCCTTTTCACTGAATCCAAATTTTATAGAATAAATCCTTTCATTTTTATTAATCCATTTTGTTTGTCTTTTGTATTTTTATTTTTTAAAATGAATGTATTTGTTTATAGCAGCACAATTCACAATTGCAAAGATATAGAAACAACCCAAGTGCCCGTCAATACATGAGTGTATTAATAAAATGGGGTATATGTACACCATGGAGTACTAGTGTATTAATAAAATGGGGTATATGTACACCATGGAGTACTACTCAGCCACAAAAAACATAGCTGCATATGATAAGGTAAGGGAAAAGAGAGATGAGCTAAAGCCAGAACTGTTCACTTGGTAAACAAAATTCAATGGAACTGTAATGTAATCAGGATTTTCTGCATTGAAAATAAAATTATTTCATAGCTTTAGTTTCTCCCCATAGCAACAAGATTCTTTAAGTAAGAGATGACCTCAGATTAAAGATCAAACCAAAGGCTTGACTATACAAGTCTATACAAGTCTTTGTTAAGATCCCTAAAGTATTTAAAGTTATATTAATAGACCCTCCAAGATAGACAAAACTGCTTCTAAAAATCTTAGTTACACATTCCTATAGAAGCCTAATCTCAAAACAGTCCTTGAGTGTAGTGGGAAAAGGCTGTTTCAAAAGAACTGTGGGTGTGGATTTTGACTAATAGAGTAAATCTAATGCAATACATAGCAAACCGTTAAAGTTTTTAATGGAGTTACACACCCTAAGATTAAAGGTAATGGAGACTATCCTCTGGATTCCTTCCACCCTCCCCTTTTTTTGGGTAAGAAGGCTGACAAAATAACTATACTACAAAACTCTTTTCTGGCATGAGGTGTAATCAAAGAGCATAGGCAAACAGGAGTTTATAAAACCAATATCAATGAGCAAAACCACAGTAGGGGCATCTGACAACACATACCTGGCTATGTATTATGATTTCTATAAACTAGTGACTGTTTTTTTTTTTTTTCTTCCCATTCCTTCCCTTTAGGAACAGAATTTCTATTAGTTTTTCTGTTCCTGTCTCACCATTGTATGTTAAGTAGATGGAGGTAGATAATTTGTCTTTTAGTTTTCATGTCTCTGTATCAATAGAAATCATACCCAAGGAGCCTGACTCAAAAAGCTTCATCTGTCTCTAGAACTAATTCACATTATGATATTAGCAGCCTTGAGTCTGTTATCATGATTGAATAATATTTCAGGGATCTCAGTAAGGGGTTAACATATTTTGCATGTTAGAGGGACATCAACCAGGGTCCAGAGAGAATACCATGGTGAGACTCTATGTTCCATGTCTACCTGTATGTATGCCCTCCCACAGAGACTCTGAGCGTGGCCACATGACTTATTTTCACCAATGGAACTTCAGGCAATGTGATGTAAGCAATCACTTGAAAAGTGTCTGTGTGCTAGGGCTTGCTCTGCCTTGCTGCTCAGGACTCTGGACCTGTGTGAACAATCCCAGGCTCACCTGCTGGAGACACATTGCCTGGCTAAAAGCCACATAGGTGCCAGTTGATCTTCTAGATAACTGAAACTGCATCAGTGATTCAAGAGGCCAAGCAGAAGAACTGCCCAGCCCACACTGTTGATCCACAGTTTCATGAGAATGTGATAGTTATTTTAAAGTACTAGGGCCTGAAGCATTTGGTTACTCAGCAAAGGCATATGTGGCTTCTCTGGGGCAAAGATATTAAATTGAGATATGAAGGTTTAATGGAGATTAGTTAAGCAAAGGGGAACAGGAGCAATATTCCAGAATAGCATGGATAAAGAAGAAGGCAGGTACATGGTGAGTTTGAGTTGCTGGAAGAATGTCGAAGTGGCTGGAACTAGAAGAGTGGCAATAGCAGGAAATAAATTTGGTGAAGCAGGAGTAGCCAGATTATTCATGGCTTCTATATCCATTTGCTATTGCCACAATACTCCTATGTGACAAAGCACCCCACAATTCACTGGCTCAATGCAACTATTACCCATCATACTTCTTCCATCAAGTTTGGGATCAGCTGCTCTAAGCTGAGCTCAGCTAGACAGCTGCATTTTAGGATATGGGTGAGGCTGGGCTTGTCTCCTCACTGTGATCTGGACTCCAGGTCTTTTCTACAGTTCTCATGCTTAGGCACAGCTGAAGGGTCAGTAGCTACTGGAACACTCTTCTCATAGTGATATCAGAGGTGGAAGACAGAAACCTAACCGTGTAAACACACCTGAGATGTTTGTATCTCATCTGCTAGTATCCTACTGGCCAAGGCACGGCACATGGATAAGCCCAAAGTCAAAGTCCAGGAAGTACATTCTGCTTACAAAAATTTACAAGGAAATACATTCCATAAAAGCAAGTCACACTGTTCATAGCAGCATTATTTATAGTGGCCCCAAAGTGGAAACCATCCAAATATCCATCAACTAGTGAACGGATTTTAAAAATCCATACTCATACAGTGGAATACCCTTTTGCATTAAAAAGGAACAAAGCACTGATACATACTACAATATGAACTTTAAAAACATTATGCTAATGAAAGAAGCCAGATACAGAGGACTACTGTTGTTTGATTTCATTTATATGAAATTTCTAAAAATGACAAATCTATAGAGACATAAGTATAGCAATGGTTGCCTAGGGGTAGGAGTGGAGATTTACTACAAATGGACATAAGGAAACTAGGTTGATGGAAATATTCTGACACTGGATTTGGGTGATGGCTTCACAACTGCATTAATTTACTAACATTTTTATAGTATGTAAATTATATCTCAAAACAAGTATTAAAATATATAACTAATGGAATAAATGATACTAAGGCATTATGCTTGTAACAATGAAACATTTTCAAAGGAATTAATAAATGATTGACTTGATTCAATATGGAAATACTTGCAAAACTCTAGGCACTGTCTTTCTTTAAGCAATTTCTGAAGTTAAGTTTTTTTCTTCTTAAGTATTATACCTAATGGGTGCGGTGCGCACCGTCTGAGGGATGGACACGCTTGAAGCTCTGACTCAGGTGGGGCAAAGGAAATATATACAACCTAAACATTTGTACCCCTGTAATAGGCTGAAATAAAAAAAATCAAAAAAGTCTACATCAAAACTTGTAAAAAAATATTACACAGAATTTTAGCATTACTTTCTTTAGTTATCCAGCTTAGCCTGTAAATAATAAACATTTAAAATTTTTTCCTTTGAGCTACTGCATTTTAAGTTGGTGCATGTGGTAAAAGAAAAAAATTGGCACACATAAAAGCAGCTGCAATTAATGAAGCATGCCCTACTTATTGACTTTTCATATAATGTGTGCAACAGAAACATGCTCTTACAAACAGGTCAAGAACTGCAAAATGTTCACTAATTGCTGGAATTTATTCTTCAGTTTGGAATAAAAATGGATTTAACAATCAGAATAGCTATTCAAGGGGTAACAGAAGCAGGAAGGAGGGGCGTCTGTTATTAGCTAATCTAGCAATTATTCCCAAATCGGAGCTTGTGTTCTACATGAATATCAACTGAGTTTGTTGAGGAGGTGCAGCTGGAGAGGTGAAAACAGCTGCCTACTCTAATGCAAAATTCCTTTGGTTAGGAGAATGCATTAACATTAATCCAAGAGATCTAGGATGAATTTAATTCTCTAAGTGGAAAAATGCCTAGTTCTGTCACAGGCCAGCAGCAATTCCTTGCACTTCCTTGCCAGCACATGGAGAATGTGCCTGACATGACATCATCTCATTTATAAACTCCAAGTTATTGTTTGCAATAACTTAACCATCTACACTGAAACTAGGTGATGGTGCCTGAGATCCTGGTCCAAGGTGAGCTTAGAAAATAGTTTCCTCTCTACCTTATCTTTCTAGTAAGAGACTCAGAAGGAAGTTAGGAAGTGAAAAATGAACACAAAAATAATGGGACATCACCTACATCTTAAAGACTATCACAGGCCTTGCTTCTGAGTTAATATTTATTCAACAAATATTTATGAAGAGCATTCATGAACCCCATTCTTCTGCTAGATGCCGTACTCATGTTATCTCATTCAAACAACAGCCTTGGAATAAATTCTGGTCCTTAAGAAGTTCACATTATCATTTGATTCTCACAGTTTGGTGAAGTTTGTATCATCACAATATACATTCAGGAGTTCAGAAACTTGAGGCTCATACTGTTAAGTGCCTTTCCCATGATTGCAGATGGTTTGGGGAGAGAGGCAGACCTAGTCAAATACTGATTATATTGTCTCATCACTCTGTGACTTTGGGCTTATTTCTCTCTCTCTCAAAGCTTCAGAGTCATCATCTGCGAGGAAGTTTAATGGTCCATATTTCTTGAGTTTAAATGAGAAAATCCTTCTTGATCCCAATTCAATCTCCATCTACTACCCTAGTTTTCTTCTTCCTTTTATCAGCAAAATTTACTTAAAACAATTCACATATTTCATCTCCAATTTTTTTCCAATTTTCTCTTGAACCTACTCAATTTACGATCACTTCTCAATCATTCCACTAACACTGCTTGCTGTGGTTAACAATGGTCTGCTCATTGCATGATTAAAGCATCCTCCTTGCTTTCCTCCTACGTTCCATACTTGTCCTGTTGCAGTCTGATTCTGTAAAATTCTAAATTAGATTAGACCAGTCCTCTGTAAAACCTATGTTTCCCATTTCATGTAGAATAAAAACCAAAATATTTCAAGAACCATCAAGACTGTGTTCCATGCACTCTCTTATCTCTGATCTCATTTCCTACTGTGTTTCCCTGAAAATAAGACAGGGTCTTATATTTATTTTTCCTCAAGAAGACACCCTAGGGCTTATTTTCAGGGGATGTGTTATTTTCTCCTCAAAGCCTCAGTTTGCAGCATGTACAGGATGGCCCAGACCTGACAGAGGGAGCCGACCTTGTTGGTGGGGCTGCCCGCACCTTTCCGGTCACCTCTGGGATAGTAGCTGCCACGATGGGGCAGATGAGAAGGGCTGCTCGTCTTCTTCACCGCTCCACCACGAAATGCATGGGCTGCGCAGATACACTGCGAAGCCATGCCCATCATTAGGTCTTATTTTTGGGGTAGTGCTTATATTGCGCAAATGCTTAGAAATCCTGCTAGGGTTTATTTTATGGGTAGGTCTTATTTTCAGGGAAACATGGTAACACTCATCCGATAATAAGGTCCATTTAGACCTTATTATCATCTTGCTGATCCTAAAACATGCCAGGAATCATTCTTCTACTTTTTTTTATAGGAAATTTCATTACACTGTTTTCTCTCCATGAAATATTCTTTTCCCTGTAATCCACATGGATGACTCCTGCCTTCTTATTCAAATGTCAAAAACTCAGTGAAGACTTCCCTGACCATCCTATTTAAATCTGCAACCCCTCTATTCACATCCACCATACACACACAATCATTATTCTCTTTCTTGGCCTTATTATCCTCCAAAATACTCACCATTCTTTTGTGTACTGTATCTCTCCCCATTTCATAAGAACAGGGTTTGGAGACACTATTATTCACTACAAAATCTTTAGTACCTAGAAAAGCCTGGTGTATAGTAGTGTTCAATAAGTATTTTTTTGGCCAATACATATTATGCACTTTGCATGATCTGTAGTACATATTAAGTACTCAATAAATGGCAGGCTCTATCATTATTTTATACGTATGTTTATGTATAAAACATACATATGTTATTATTATACAATAATATTATACATATTATTATACAATATATTATACAATAATATATGTAATATATTATACAATATATGTAATATGATATATAATATTATGTAATATAATATATAATATGTAATATATTATACAATAATATTATACATATTATACATATTTTTATGCAATAATATGCATAAACATACATATTATTATTTTATACATATTCATACATATTCATACATATTTATACATATTTATACATATGTATAAAATAGGAAGTAGATAAACTTAGAGAAAATATTTCTAGGCACAATAATAACTGCCCTGAATTTTCATGTTGCTGTCTTGGTTTCAATTTTCAACAACATTGATGTGTAGCAAAGTTTTGGATTCACTTCTGTACCAATTCTGCAACTGTGTATGTGGAAGCCTTTCAAAACTCTCTATAAAATGTCTTTTTATTGATACTGCATGACTAGAAAGGTTTTAGGGAGTTCTCTGTATTTTTGCTTGCAGGAGAAAAATTTCCCACCTCTGCTGCCTTGTGGAATCATTTATTCCTATGTCTTTATTCCTGTGTCACATTCTCAGTGCTCTCTCATTCTCAGCTCTTTCCCTATCTTATCCCATCAGGGGAACTGTCCATGAACTGCCTTTGATAGGTTGGAGAGATGGTTTGTGTAGCCATTGCACTTATCCGCTTATCCACATCATTACACTTCTCAGGCTTCTCAGGCTTTGGGACTCTAGTTACTTAATATATTTGACATATATCCTACATTTGCTCAAGCTTCTGGGTTTTCTTTGTCCCTTTCTAAATACAGTGCTTTGGACCCATAGCTTAAATAATAAATAGCTGTTGAATTAGCGAAGTGCTAATGAAAGCAATTAAAACATAAGAAACATAAGAAAAAGAAAGAGGAAAACAAATACTTATTGAGCATTTATCTTGTGTCAGAAAGGAGTCAAAATAAACAGGGCATAAAATGCACAGTCCCAGAGTCAACGTGTATAGGTATAGAAGGCAGGTACTATGTGGCCATGATCAAATCACTTCAACTCCCAGGGCTTAACATTCCTCTAGCTTACCAGAATTAATTGTAATGTCTTCCTTATGAGGATATCATGAAGATAAAATGAGGCATCATAAGCAATAAGCATAGTGCCAGGCACATGGTCCAAGACCTGTAAATGATGGTTGTTATTGTCACCCTCAGGGTCATTGCATTCGCTGCTCACCTTAAATCTCACAACTACTTTGTGAGTTAGATAAAATTATTATCCCCATTTTATAGTTGAGGCCACTAACCCACAGACATCCAAATAGCCAAGGTCACACATTCTATAGGTGATAGACCCAGGCATCACATACCTTCAAAATCTCCTCTATTTCCACTAGGCAATGCTTAATGACTAGGGCCTAGTTATTCAAGATGAATACTATTATCATTGCCCTCTGAAGCATTTCCCTTTTCTAATTTATAGGAATACTATTGCTTTACATTCTTTTCATATTAATGTATTACAATACTGGCTAGGGTAGAGTAAAGGACTAATACATGGATATCCTAGGCAAAACAGTTCTTCACTGTAGTTATTAATTAGTGATCTATATAGATCATGACATGATTATTATGGCTAGGTCAATCATAGCCATGACTTCCAGTAGTTTTATTCCTATTTCATGTCTAACTTTAAATGGTTCTCTTTATTAGCTTGGTAGAAAAAAATAAGAAGAAACCAACCAACCAACCAACCAACCAAAACAAAATAACATATCAATCAGCTGTCTGTAGAAAAATATGATAGTTCTGGGTGTCTTATTTAATATGATACAGTTCCTGATAAACGTATTTGATTTTATTTTGTGTTCAGTTTTTCAAAGATGGGACGGAGGTAAAATAAAAATGATAATGATTGTCAATAATGTTCTTACACATGCATTATCTCTAATGCTTAAAACAGCCTTGAAAACAATTTCCTTTATTGTAGATGAGAAGACTAAAGCTCTAAGAGGGCAAAACCTATTCCTGCCGTTCTCATGGTTTATGTAGTTAATGGTAAAGGTGAGTTTCACCCTTCAAACTTGGATTCATTGCAGAAGGAACACTGTGTTGAGAGTTGAGAGGGCCATGTTTGAGGCCCTGGTTATTCCTGGGGCATGTGTGATTTTAGCAAAGTCAGTCACCTTGCTGGGCCTACATTTCTGTATTTGTAAATAAAGGCAAAGCATGGCTATTTGTCTCTTCAGTCTCTTCCAATTCTATGTGAATTTACATTTTAGATTGCAAATGTCACTGGGAGGTAAAGATTGTCCAGTTCACTCATGTAAGAAGTTGTGTTACCTTCATTTTCAACACATAGTAATTCTGATAAGTCAATGTAGTTAATGATCCTAGGGAATAGATGATTAGGTCATTAAATATGAAATGCCCAATTTAGAATCAAGAGTGTAGTTTATTACATCTCAAACAAGAAGCAGTACAATTAATCAAAATATGCACCTAAACACAGTTTTGCCATCTTAGCGATAGCTTCTTTATGCCAGCAACAAAGAAGCCTAGAGAGCAAGTGGTGATGAATTCACCAAAGGCGTTTTCCACAGCTTGTTGAGAATTGAATGTTTTTGCTTTCAAGAAGTGGTCCAAAGCCTGGAAGAAGTGGTAGTCAGTTGGTGCAAGATCTGGTGAGCACTGTAGATAACAGCAAGTTTCCAAGTCCAGTTTCTGTAGTTTGAGCAGAATTATTTGTGTGATATGTGGTCGAGCATTTTCTTACAAGAGGATTGGCCTGTCTCTACTGACCAATTGCAAGCATCCTTATAATTTCTTCCAATTGGCTGCTGTAGACATCTGCTGTAATAGATTGACCAGGTTTTATGAAGCTGTAGTGGATAATACCAGCACTAAACCACCAAACAGACACCATTAGGTTTTTTTGATAAATATTTGGTTTTGGACTGTGTTTCGGCACTTCATCTTTATCCAACCATTGTGCCGAATACTTGCAATTGTCAAAAATCCATTTTTCATCACACATAACAATATGGTGTAGAAATGGTTCATTTGACTTTCTGTTGTAAAAGCAAAGAAAGGCAAGCTTTGAGATGATTTCTCTGGTGCTAATTTAATTCATGCAGAACCCATCTGTCCAGCTTCTTTATGTTGCCTGTTTGTTTCAAATGGTCCACTATTGTTGGAATAGTACTGTCAAACCTTGCTGCTAATTCATGCGTAGGTTGAGATGGATTCACTTCCACTAGAGCTTTCAGCTCATCATTATCCACCTTGGTCTCAGGTCATCCACGTGGCTCATTTTCAAGATTAAAATCACCAGAACAGAACTCCTTAAGACATCAACATGCTGTGTATTCATTAGCCACATCTTTCCCAAACACTACATTGATATTGCAAACTGCATCGGTTCTACGACGGAACTCATATTCGAAAATAACACAAATTTTTAACTTATCCAAGGTTTCACATAAATTGCTGTAAAAAAATTTGAAAAATAATCACAAATCAAACCATCAGTTTGAAAGACTGAGGATGTACCTTCACAATAAAAATTAATCAAGAAGTGTCAAAGTGAAATGCCAGAGATATCAACTATTAAACTTACTTAAGAAAATCGGACATTTCATACTTAATAAACTAATACTTATGTCCAGAGTTATGTTTGACTAATTTCCTTTTTCTGGAGAGAATTGAAGAAGGAGGTCCTGGAATTGTCTTTAGCTCTGTGGTGAACTGCTAATTTGAAACCACAGGGTGCTCTTTGAGAAACTGCAGACTTGCATCTGATAACCATTTTATGGGAATGTGTGTTGGCCCTTTAGTTGTGGTTCCCCACAAAATGCCATCATGAGTGACATGCTTCCAGCAGATGAAAGTTCCATGGGGGTCTGTGCCAGAGACCTCTGACTATGTCACTTGGCATTTGCTGAATTCTGCCTACTTTCTGTATAAGTGAATGTCTCTGAGCTTCAATTTCCTTTGAATGTTTGCTATTCCAATGAAATTCACATGTGGTCAAATGAAAACTCTAAGACCAAAATGATGTAAAGTGGACTAACACAAGTAAATTCTAGCATTTTAAAAAGATACAGACAAGATTTCCAACAATGGGCCTTTTGTTATTGTTGTTTGGAAGAGTATTATCTTAGCAAGATGTTGTTACTTCCATGACCACTGGGTTCTTATTTTCTGTCCATTTAAGAGAAGTAAAGTCAGAATTTTAAAAGGGATAGAAAATAAAATAATAATTGGTAAATCCCATAAATCTAATATGCACTTAAATAAATATAATATTCTCTTTGAGAGGCAGTATAAAATGGTGAAGAGCCCTAACTCTGGAGCTAGACTGCCTAGTTCAAATTATAACTCTGCCACTAGCAAGTCCCAGGACTTTGGTCAAATCATTTCACTTTTGTGACCCAGTTTTTGCATCTACAAAATGGGAATACTTATAGTACCATAGAAGGTTCTTATTACGAGTCCAAAAGGCTCTGAGACTATGGAATATCTATGATTTCTCCTATATTACACCACCTTCCACATTTGCACCTACTAAAGGACCTGAAATTGTCTCACAGGAGGCAAGAGATTGTTTACTCTCTATTTATTAAGTGCTTACTCTCTGATGAGTAGTATGTTAGATGTCAGAAAAATTAAGATTAAATAAATACATCCATTATCCTTCAGACACTTGCAGTGGAGTAAAGGACACACACACACACACACACACACACACAATAACTATTGAAAGTCTACTGCTTTTATAGAGAAAGTATATTAGTAGGAGGATTATTTTCTTTTTGGTTTTATAGAGAAAATTATGTTTGGGCTGCATATGAAAGAAAGATTAATGATTGGGTATTGCAGACAGAAGAAACAGCATGAAAAAGACAGAGACAGGAAAGTACACGATGTCTTTGAGTACACATTTGCAAAAACAGCCTCATCTTTAGTTGGTCCTGTGTGTGACAAACTCACTGATAGCACTTAAAATGTCATAATGACAGGGACCATTTCATCTCTGTACATCCCTAGCAGAATGTCCTACATATAAAGCAAGTACAAGAAACATTTGGTGAATTGGTTGGAAATGAAAATGTGATTTAGCTGTTAAGTGCTATAGGATTTCAGAGGAAGGAGTGATTTGTTTTATTCTGAGAGTTTCATGGAAATTTAAAATGAACTGACAAAGAATCAATAGAGTTTTCCCCTAGTTTAATTTTTGGTAGAAAGGAGTCAAATTGAAGCAAAGAATGTGAGGAAATGCACTTTTAATACCACTCAAGTTACTCTTTGGGCTCTAGGAGACATTTACAGAGGTGTATATACTGGTCCTATGTTATTCACCTTCTCTTTGGCCAATCATCATTCCCTTCACCTTGAAGAGATCCAGAAGGGGCTTTCAATTATGTGTCCTCTTCCCAGGCTACAGGGATGGCCATAAGATTCACGCTGACCAATCAGAGCATGACATCTACTTGCCCTCACTAATTTGTCCTGGAAATGGCAAATGACCAGATAAGACCTATCAGAATCAACCCTAAGATAATATAATCTATTCTGGGAGAGAGATTCTCTTCATTTTGAATCATGGACTGTGACATTCTCTCACCTAATGGGAAGATTATATCTCATAATGAAGGCAATAAACAAAGAATGGGAATTCTACAAACATATGTGGGACTCTGTCTTCAACATTTACCACCTAGTTACATTAGAGGATAATATATCTCTCCCTCTTTCTCTCCCTCTTCACTCCTCCCCCTCTTCTTCTCTTGTTGGTTTTAATTCAGTTTCTGCACTTTCAATAAAAGAATTCTTTCTTATATTAGAGGAGTGGCAGAAGTTAAGGAACCATCAATTTGGGAATCAGAGGTTCAGGTAACATATGGAAGTAAATTCTAGCAATTGAGCAAAGAACCCAGGAAGCCAGAATTGGACTCACCATGAAAAACTGACAAGTCAATGAGGTGTTAATAGAATATAATGTTACTTCTATTCTGATAAAGGTAATATCATATGACCTTACACCAGGACTCGAAAGTCATGCCACACAAGCAACATGCTACAAAAACTAAATGTGTAGTCTTAGTCTTCAATTACCACTTACTATTTTCTATAATCTTTCATTCCTTTATAACACAGTCATTAATTCATTATTGGGACATTAATTCCACAAATAAGTGTATGATCAGTTTAAAGACTGTGGGAGACATTGGGTACAGTCTAGATAACAGGAAAGCTAATTAGTGTCTAATGCTAGTACTATACATTGGAAATTATTCCCTTCAATTGAAGAAGTCCCCTGAAGTATACCTCCATCCAATGTTTCTGCCAACTACTATTCAAACAATTGTTGTGTAATCTTCCATGCTGTAGTGATGTCATGATGTCCTTCACATTATCAAAGGGCTTCCACCAATTTCAAATTGCCCTCTGGTCTTTACCACCTATTTCCTCAACCATGTAGTTGAAAAAGAAGTTATCATGTAACCGGATGCTGTTTTAGCTACACTGTAACACATCTACATTATCTCTAGCACATCTTTTGTCAGCCATCATAACTTTAAAGAATTCCACAGAGTACAATACAAGTGGAGAAAATAAAGCTCACAGTAAAGTGTACAACATGTTCTGCACATTGCTTAACATCCTCAATTCACATTAACATGGTAGAGCATCATTGCCTGAGGCTATTTACAATGTGGCTCACCAAAGTTCATTGCCCCATGTCTGGCTGAAAGTACAAGTAAATCAAATAAATATTAAAATCATACTGTACTGTGTTGAGGCACTATGCATAAACAAAAATATTGCAAAAACAAATAGCTTTTAACTAATCAGTGCTGTACAGAGAGTCATTCAAGGGATATATGTGTTTTTATTATAGGTGAAGGAATTACATTAAGAAAAACCTGAAGGTAAACATGAGTAAGGTTTTATGGAAAACAGTTAGAAACTCAGTTAAGTCAGAGCAAAAGGTGTGCACAGAAAAGGAAAGGCAAATATTAATCTATTTGGAAAGGCAGTTTAGAGGGAGAAAGTTTGGGGTGTGCATTGCCACCTACTGTGTTCAACAGATCAAAGCCAATGATGGAAATTAGCCGTCATTGGCCAAATTGACTTCACTCCAATCACTTACCATGTATATCCTCAGCAACTACAGGTATTTCTCAGTTTTTCTCTAGTCATGTGCAGTACACAAGGTAGAAAAAAAGCTCAACACAGTGATTGCATACTCAGTGCAGGAGTGGTCCTGTGGCTCCCCACATTCCGGCACCCAGCTGCTCAGCCACTGTAGCTGTGGTTTTGGCAAGCCCAGGTGCAACATGGGCCACAGTGGTTGCCCTTTCAGAGGTCACAGGCATTTGGGCACATCCATGTGATGTCATTTCCACAAGCATACAACTTAAACAAGCCCTGGGTCTATGGCTACCTACACCTGGATTTTGAAGCATGGATCTGTCCTCTTACCAGCAACGAAAGTGGGGGAAGGGGGCACCACTACACACAATACATTGCTACTATTTTCACTTTAGTTAGTTAATTTTCTTTTAAAATAAGTTAAAATAAGATAAAATATCTTCCATATTTACCTTCATTTAAAAATGTCTTAGAATATTCATCACTTTCTGTATATTTAAATTTTTCTCTGATATCATATGTCATTTGACTAAAGAAATTATTTTAAAATTTCTTTCAGTGGAAGTTACTGAACATTATTTCTCTCAGCTTTTGTAAGTTTAAAAGTCTTTATTTTGTATATAGTCTTTACAGAAATGAATAATATGAATATGAATAATATGTATAAAACAATACACATTAAATAATATATTAAATTATATGTATATATTACATATATATGATATGGACATGTCATTCATCTTTTTTTTTCCTTCCAGTACTTGTAAGATATCACTCCATTGTCTTCTGGCTTTCATAATTTCAATGATAAGTCTGCTGTAATCCATATATTTGCTTCTTTGTGTTTATTGTGTCTCTTTTCTCTAGATACCTTCAGGTTTCTCCATTTATCTTCAGTTTCCAGAAGTTTTAATATGATGTCAATAGGTGTTCCACATTTTTTTTAGTATTATTCTGCTTGATGTAATTTTGGCCTTTTAGATCTGTGATTTTATGTCTTTCATTATTCCTTCTCCCATTTTCTCTTCTCCTTCTGGAATTCCAACTTATATTTATTAGATATTTTGAAATGTTTCCACTAGGTTCAGATGTTTTGTTCTTTTTTGTTTATTTCTCTCTCTTTCTCTCTCTCTTTCTGTCCTCCAGTTTGGGTAATTTCTGTCTTTGGATTTGATCTGTCTTTGGATTCATTGAATTTTTTCCCTGGTCATATTGAGTTTACAGATGAGCCCATCAGAGGCACTTTTCATCTTTGCTGCTTTGTTTGTTTGGTCTATAGAATTTTCATTTGACACAATATTATAGTTTTCATATCTCTGTTAAAATTCTCCATATGTTTATGCATATTGTTTATTTCATTCTCTAAAAATTTTAACATATATCACTGTTATTTCAATATACTTGTTAGAAAATTTCAACATCTGGGTCATTTTTGAATCTAATTCTATTAATTGCTTTGTCTCTTGATATTTTTCTTGCTTTATTGTATACCCTTAAATTTTTGAGTAAATATAATACTTCATGTTTAGAATACTGTAGAATTAAGTTAATAGTATTCTCTTTACTTTTTGTTCCCAGCAATTCTATACATTCACACTAACATATATTTTGCTTTTAATAATTTGTTTAAAAATTTTAGCTGAATTCTTCTTAGCCTATTTATATGATACTCAGCATCATTTCATCCCATACTTTGCCACTAGTGTTTGTGTCCCATCTCTCAATAGACAAATCTTTCTTCCTTGTATTTCAATCTGTGTGGCTGACCATTATCTTCAGGTCTTATTGGGTCAAAGAAAATTATTATTTTATACTCTATACAGCTTTTACTTCTTGCTGAGGCAGGTGGAGCAACAGTCTTTCCAGTTTGGATAACTTTATTATTCTTTTAACAAATATTTCTGTAGAACCAATGTTTCAATTATCACTCCATGTGCTGGAGTAAACAATTCTATATGGAAGACATACAATTGATCCTAGAGACAATTACATTCAAGTTGGATTTTAAACAACAATTCTTCACTATGTTGCAGAATATTCATAAGAGAACTTATGCAGAAGAAATAAAATTTGAGAAAGTGGAGAACTGTGAAAAGTCTATTCTGTCCAAGGAACATTTAGAAGTTTAATATGGTAGAAGCATGAACAAGAAGAGGATGTGTGTTGAGGAGGGATCATGTAGGAAAGAGATATTAAAAGGAAACCAAGATGGCTTATTTTGTTATTATTATTCTTTTTATTTTGATACAGTATAATGGAGCATACAAGTACTTGATATTACTTACTGGGAAGATACAAGTAAATATGTTTAAACAAAATGTCTCATTTTTCCTTCAAGGATCAGCATTCCTTGTTCTACAGAACCAGTAATTCAAACCCACTTTATCTCCCTTTTCAATCCACTAGAAATTTTGTATTTCCATCTTTCCTGTAATTTTAAATTTTAAAATAAGTTTAAATTGCACAAAAATCTATACTTGGAGCTTCTCATGAATAACTGGAAGAGCTGGTAAGCTGGTAATTCTGGATGGGATTCTTCGATGATGGTGGTAGCCTGGGACTGAGAAGTGGTTTTTTTTGTTTTGTTTTTTTTTGTTTTTTTCCTTTGAGAAGGTCCTGTTCTCTCCATAGTCACCCTATGGCCTGCTGCACAATATTTACTTTACTCAATAGCATTTAGAGTTTTTTTTTTTTTATCTTTGTTTTTGTTATCTTTAACCACCCTCCTTCCCATCTGTCTTCTCCCTGTTCCCACGCCTTATGCAGGCCATTATGCCCTAGACGTTGTACCTGTCTGGGATGTTTACAAAAGCTCAGTATCAGTGACATCCCATGAGTTTACAAGGCACATTCACATTCAGGATTTTATTACTTGCCTAGTGAGGTGGACATAGCTGATATGTAAAGTCTTCTGTTTATGCATGTGTTAAATATTTGCAGAAACTGGAGGCCCATAGCACAGAGCTAGTGAATACAAAAATTCAGCTAAAAATTCACTTTTTTTGTCATTTAGTTCCAGACCCTTTCCTCTAAGACACCAGGTTTCACATTTTCAGCTATTCTTTACATAGCTCCAACCATCACTAAGCCATTCATTCCTTTCAATAGCCTCTCACCTCGCTGCCTTTCTCCAGGTTTCCACCCATTTTTGGTTTTCTTATTGTGTCTTTGTCATTAACTTAAGGTAGACTGGAATGAAGAAAATGCAAATTGTTTTTAGTAATTTAAACATTTGTTCTCCCCTCCCCCTCCAAAATCAACAAAAGCTGCTGAGTCTGTGAAGTTAAAAGTAAAATTTAGACCAGTAATTATAGTTATGGAGTTGAGGAATTTTCAATGTTTATCTTTCTCTTCCTAGGTTTATCAACTCAGAGTTGAAATCTGAATTCCCTATCCTCTTTTTCCAGTTTTTTAATGTGGGAACTACAAATTTATTTATATAGCATGCCTAATAATCATTGGTAGGGTAAGAAAAATCAGTTGACATATTATATAAGTCTATCTTCCAAAACATAACAATATCCTATGGCATAGATTCCCAGAAGAATCTGCGAATGTTGGCTTTTAAGTAAGACATATTTTTAAGACAAGCAGGTTTTTTTTTCCCTACCCTGAAGAAAATTTAAGAATTCAGACAAGCTCAACTCAAGTATGAATAATGCAAGGATTTGCCATTTGTGTGGAATAGGAAGGGCTTACCTTTTAAAACATCATTATTTATGAATTTGACTTTAGCTGCTCTGTGATTAAATCTTTTTTTTTTCCTGGCCAAATATCTGTGACATGAAAAATGGAATGAAATGTATCACTAGTATGATACTGCCAGAAGTATATTAAGTAGAAAGAAGTGACCTCATGATGTGAAGGGACATCACATTTAGAAATTCATGGTGCCATTCACAGCTATCCTCTTTGCTTTCCTGGACTCCCCTACTCCAGTGGTGAAGTTCCTCTGTTGGAGGAGATTATGGCACAGTACAGATTCAGACGTAAATCAATCCTCCTCTTTCATCATTAAGGAAAATAAGCAAGTATAGTGCCTAAAGCAACGATCTACATCAAACAAATGCATTCAGAGTTTTATATTTAACAAAATTTGTAGGTTTTTGTCAAAGGGTAAAGAAGTGTTATAGGTGATTTCTTCACCTAGAGTGGTTTAAGTATCCAGAGTCAGCACAAATATGAATGTGTCTGATGGCAACTGGTATCTTTTCTCATCACCTCTATGCAGTCTCACCCTCATGCTGGCATCTTCTCTCAAGCCTTGGTAAGCTGCCAGGAAATCAGGTCAAGCTGTGGTATCAAATTGAATCACTCCTGTGCAGTGGATGTATAAATTATCTCAGGTTGTTAAAAGTCATGGTGTTCCGGCAAGTGTACAGCAAGTTTAACAGCAAGTGTTAACAGCGACTGACCAGAGAAAGAACCGAGTGGCACCCAGAGAGTTGGAGAATCAGCCTTTATTCCACCAGCAGGCTCAGAGGAGAATGACACCAAATTCTGAGCACCCCTTCCTTGTTCTCCTCCAGTTTTATACCTTTGGTGGGATTCAAAAAGCATCCAATCAGTAGTGAGTTCAGCCATGGGGCACCGGGATGGAGGTTTTTTCTTATCATTCCCCCCTTTTGATGCTCTTATCATTTTACACAGTGGCATCAACCTTTATGAATCTAATAACTGCATTGAGCAAGCAGGGTCCCATGGTTACCATCAGAAAGATAGAGGCATGGCTAGCAGCAATAGCTAAGCCCCAAGCCTGTTCTAACTCCTGTTTTCTCTTGTGGATTCTTTCTTTTAGCCTTTTGACTTTGGTGGTTATAATTCCTGATTGGTTTACACAGTAACAGCATTCTTCCCCCAGAGAGCCCCAACCAAGAACAACACAGAGGCACCCCATGTAGACCCAGAAAAGGATTACCAAGAAGCAAGTTAGTCCAGTCTCTTGGGGCGGAGGCCCCAAGTCCAATTCCCAAGAAGACTGTCAGTATTCCTATAAGAGTCCAGGCCAGTGGTCCCATTCAGTCCAGCCAGATTCAGGGGCAACCTGTCTTAGTGGGCAGGCATCTGAGCCAGATCTTAAGTGGGTCCTGTTGACTTTGTTGCACTGTCTAATGGCTGGTTGCATCATCCGTCTCAGCTCGTTTCACCCTGGAATGGTGGATCCATCGGGTGACACCTGCAACTTTGACAGCAATGGGGGTAACTAATGTCACAGTATAGGGTTCCTTCCAGGTTGGCTCTAGGGGTTCCTTCTTTCAATCCTTTACCCAGACCAGGTCCCTGGGTCGATGGGGGTGGACTGGGAGTCCCAGTCCAATTTGGTTTCTCTCTTGAACAGTCTGGTGTATAGTGGCCATGCTTTTAGCCAAGGCCTGGAGCTGTTGGTTTAGATTTAATCCTCCCAGCTTCCTAGTGTCCTTTCTCAGGTGTTTGATGATGGGGGGTGGCCTGCCATATAGGATCTCAAAGGGTGAGTACCCAGTGTGGCCAGGGGTGCGTCTTACCCGCAGTAAGGTGATGCTTAACATATCTACCCAGGGTAGTTGTGTCTCTTGACAGAGTTTGCCCAATGTAAACTTGAGGGTTCAGTTCATGCACTCCACTTTCCCTGAGCTCTGAAGGCTATAGGCCATGTGTAACTTCCACTGAATACCTAATGCCTTGGAGAGGATCTGTGTAACTTCTGTAGTGAAGCTGGGTCCGTTATCACTGCCGATGGAGAGAGGCAAGCCGTACTGGGGGATGACCTCTCTCAGCAAGAGCTTCACTACTACTCCAGCCTTCTCAGTTCGAGTGGAGACAGCCTCAACCCAACTGAGAAAGTACATATCATAACCAGCAAGTACTTGTATCCCTGGCTTGGTTTGATTTCCGTGAAATCCACTTCCACATCCTCGAACAGGGACACCCCAGTGTGCTGAATTCCTGGAGCTGCCCTTGGTTGAGCCTTTGCATTGTTCCTGGCACAGATCTGGCACCAGGCGCTAACTGTCATTGCCACTGAGGGGAATTTGGGTATATAATAGTATCGGGCAAGCAGCTGGGTAGGGCTGTTTTTCCCAGATGAGTCAGATTATGATACTGAGACACAATGGGATAGGCCAGCTTTCCCAGGATGAAAACAGTTTGGTTGGGCAATTGCCACCATCCATCTGCGTTTTTCCTGGCCTGTTCCTGCTCTGACCATTGGTCTTCCTCTGGAGTGTACCTGGGTTTCTCTGGCCACTCGGGGACCAGGAGAATCTGGCATTTGGTGGGATCCTCTGGTTGTCCCATTCTGGCTGCCTGTCTTGCTGCCTGGTCTGCCAAACGGTTACTGTTGGCGACTGAGTCTGTGCCCTTCTGGTGCCCCTGCAGTGGATGACTGCAATCTCCTTTGGTGCCCACACTGCTTCCAATAGTTGAAGAATTTCTTCCTTATTCTTGATTCCTTTTCTGCCTGCGGTCAATAGCCATCTCTCCTTGTAGATTGCCCATGTATGTGCACTGTAGCAAAGGCATATTTGGAGTCTGTCTATACATTGGCCCTTTTGTTTTGGGCATTCCTGAGAGCTTGGATGAGTGCCCATAACTCTGCCATCTGGGCTGACCATCCCTAAGGCAGAGGGGCTGACATAATGACTTCGCTCCCTGTGGTGACTGCGTAGCCAGCCAACCGTTTGCCATTCTGGATGTAGCTGCTGCCGTCCATGTAGAGCTCCAAGACAGGTGCCAGCAAGTCTGGCCAGCTTGCATAGACCTCCTCCACGGCCTCAGCACAGTCATGGTCTGGGGTCCCTGGCTTGGTAGGAAGGAAGGTGGCAGGGTTTAAGGTCCGCACAGTCTCGATGGTGACTCGTGGGTTTTCACACAGCAGTCCCTGGTACTTTGCCAGCCAACTGCTAGATAGCCATTGGTGCCCCGATATGTTCATCAAAGCCACTATTGCGTGTGGGACCTGCACACGGATATTTTGCCCAAGCGTGAGCTTGTCTGCCTCCTTGATTAGCAAGACGGTTGCTGCCAGTGCTCGCAGGCAAAGTGGCCATCCCGATGCTACTGAGCCCAGCTGTTTGGACAGATAGGCTACTGGCCTCTGCCAGGGGCCCACAGACTACGTCAGTACCCCCATAGCTACCTGCTTCTTCTTGTGCACATACAGGTTGAAGCCCTTGGTGAGGTCTGGCAAGCCCAACGCAGGGGCCTTCTTAAGCAACTCTTTCAGTTCTTGAAAAGCCTCCTCCTGGCTTTTGGTTCATTCTAGTTCCCCACTATTGGGCCCCTGTAAAGCCTCATACAACGGCTTAGCTTTCAGGGAGAAACCTGGTATCCATATGCGATAGAATTCTGCTGCCCTGAGGAATTCCGGCAGCTGCCTCCACTTCGTCGGCCTTGGGATGGTGTAGATGGTGTGCTTGCGCTCGTTTCCCAGTGTGCGGTGCCGTGGGTGATGTGGAAGCCCAGATACTTGACCTGCTGTCTGCAAATCTGTGCCTTCTTCCACGAAACCTTATATCCTTTATCTGTGGGTAGCTGCAAGAGACAGCGGGTCCCTTGTTCACAGTCCTTCCTAGTTACTCCCGCTAGGAGAAGGTCATCAATGTATTGCAGCAGTGCACAGCGAGTCTCTTCCCATGGGAAGGGGTCTAGGTCTATAGACAAGGCTTCCCAGAATAGGGTTGGTGAATTCTTGAACCCTTGTGGCAGCCATGTCCAGGTGAGCTGGGTCTTTCTTGCTCTCTGGGGGTCTTCAAAAGCGAACAGCAGTTGTCTCGTTGGAGCCAGCCGTGGGCAAAAGAATGCATCTTTTAGGTCTAGCCAGGAGAACCAGGCAGCATCTGGTGGGATGAGTCCCAGGAGGGTGTACGGGTTCAGGACCACCGAGTGGAGGGTCACTGTGTCCTCGTTGACCAGTCATAGATCCTGGACAGGGCGATACCCTCCTCTGTTTGGCCTCTTGATAGGCAGGAGCAGCGTGTTCCAAGGACACTGGCACTCCAACAAGATCCCTTCCTGCTTAAGCCTGTCGATGTGTTCCCGTATCCCTTCTTGTGCCTCCTTGGAGAGGGGGTACTGCCATCTTCTGACCAGCTGGGCACCAGGCTTCACCTCAGTCACTAAAGGGGCATGCTGGTATGCAAGGCTGGGGGGGTTATCTTCTGCCCAGACGAGCAGGAAACATTGCCGGAATTCAGTAGGGTTTTGCTCCTTCATGGCCTCCTCATATAACCTCCACTCTGCCTCTCGTGGCAGGGTGACTGCCATTACAAGGGCCGTCCCCGGGGTGCTGAGCCTGAGACTCTCAGCTCCTTCAGGATGGAAGGTGATCTGTGTCCCAAGTTTGCTCAGCAAGTTCCGTCCCAAGAGAGGCATCGGACAGTCTGGCATGTAGAGGAACTTGTGCCTTATCTGATGGCTCCCCCATTTGGCATACCCGGGACTGGTAAAAGGGTCGGGCTACCCTAGTTCCGCTAGCTCCGAATATAGTTGTTTCCTGCTTTGCAAGTGGGGCCACAGGGGTTGTCACAACTGAGTGTTCTGCTCCAATGTCCACCATGAATGTCATTTAGTGGCCCCCTACTTTCATCTTGACCATAGGTTCCCGAGGGCCAAGAGAGAAGGAACCCCGTTGGCCCTACTCAGAGTCAATGCCAGCGAGCCCCACTAGCTCTTGGGCTTCCGGTTTCTGTTGGGTAGTCCCGAATGGGGCCCTCCCTTGTGACAGGTGACTTCCCTTGTGGGGGCATTCATTCTTCCAGTGGTCGAACCCCTTGCAATTGGTGCCCTGGTCTCTTGCCAGGGGTGCCTGTCCTCTGGTCCCCCCATTCGTGGGGGTCTGGGCTGCTTGGACAGGTTGGGTCTACCGAGGGCAGCAGCCAGGAGGGCAGCCTTTTTGTTAATCTGCTCTTTCTCCCTCTGAGCGGTCTGGTCCCAGTTGACATACACCTTGTGGGCCACCTCCATTAACTGTGTGATGCTCATGCCTGCAAACCCTTCG
The DNA here is from genome assembly GCF_040939455.1 of Microcebus murinus. NCBI lineage: Eukaryota > Metazoa > Chordata > Mammalia > Primates > Cheirogaleidae > Microcebus > Microcebus murinus. The sequence goes on along the minus strand of NC_134110.1, from coordinate 38,042,835 downwards.
AGTTTCTGCAGCTTCCTCCAGATGTCGGAGGCCGATTGCTCAATGAACACTGCATTCACCATTCTCTGGTTTTCGGCTGCCTCCGGGTCAAAAGGTGTGTATATTCAGTATGCCTCACAGAGATGCTCATAGAAGTCATTGGGTGACTCCCCTGGCTTCTGGATAATTAGGGCAATCTTGTTTATGTTGGTCGTCTTTTTGGCCCCTTCCCGCACTCCTTGGAGGAGAGCCTCTCCGTACCGCTCGAGTGCCGCTTGTCCTTCTGCTGCATTGAAATCCTATCTGGGTTGCTCTCAGGCGCCGCTCATGATGCCCACAGTGCCACATCCAGGGTGCCCGCCGGCGCCCGTTCCTGCAGCCACTTTCAAGTTCCAGTCATGATCCGACGCCATTCTTCCGGTACTGAAGAGGGTCAGCAGGAGTTGCCAGCAATCTTCTCACGTGGGACGGTGAGTCTGGAAGATAGGTTCCAGGAGGTCGATGAGGGCCTGAGGCTTCTCCGAGTAGGACAGTGTATGGTGTTTCCAATTCAAGGCTGTTAATACAGGTCAGGTTGCCCCGGCTGGATGGTTCTGTCATCCTGAACCTGTGGCGGACATCACATTTCATGCAGAGGCATCTGGAAGGCCGGAGTAAGGGGTTGGGCAGACCACAACCAGCGGACAAGTGGTGGAGATGCCAGCGGTGGAGAAACCGCTGGTGGCAGGGTTTCGGGTGCAGTTGGGGGTGCTCAGGAGGGTAATGTGACTTGTGGGTTGTAAGGCAGTGGTAGGTCCTCGATTGAGTCTTCTTGATGTATCAGCTTTGTCTTGAGATCCCGGACCCTCTGAGCCACTAGAACCCTACTCTGTCCCTCATCAGCGCAGAGCTGAACCCAACGGCGCATAGTTTGAGTGATCTCTAGCCATATATTGATGTATGGGAATTGACCTGGGTGACCCAGAATCCCAGTCACCACTCTCTATACTGAATGTATAGTGGGCAGGTCAATGGATCCTTCTGCAGGCCAGCCTACTCCAAAGGTTGGCCACTCCATCTCACAGAGGGTTATTAATCTGTCAGGTGTCATCATGACCCCATATCTGCCCTTAAAGCCCGTTTTAAAATTTGTCATCATGCACCTTAGAACTGTTGGCTTGGATTTGAACCCTCCCATGTTTTTCCCATTCCCTATACCACCGACAACACTCCTTTTCTGAAACTTGTCCCTGCCCAGACTCTGGTCCCTGCTCCAGCTCCTCCCCTTTCTCTTTTGTCGTTAGACAGACAAGGGGTAGGGGTTTCTCACAGGTGTACGCCTGGCTGCGTCCCTCAAGGGAACTTAGGCATGTCTTGGCTAAGGCGTACCCGTATGAAGCCTGGGCCTGGTCACTCCCTATCACGGGAAGTGAATCACCATTGTGCCTTATGACGTAGCCACAGAACCGCGGGTTAGGACCCACTCAAACCCCACAGCCGAAGCCATGGGGCCACAGACACAATGACCGCAAGCAGTCACTGTGTTCCTGCCACTCAGACATTCACACAGAGGTTACTCATTCCCTCCGCTGGGGGAGTCCCTCCTTAGGAGGTGATCAGGATCCTCTTCCATCTCACTGACGGGCCTATCCTGGGGGGGTCCCGAAATCCTACCTTGTCTAAAGTCCTGGCCTTGGTCCGACTGGTCCTTCCCTCTGGAGAGTCCAAATGAGTCCGAGGCTCTGTGGCCGGCGGGAGCTCCTGAGGAGCCAGGATTCTCACAAATGGTAGTTCGGCACCAGCTAGTCTCAATCATAGAAGTCTCCCCATCCGCTCTGCTCGTCACCACCCGGTGGCTTCAAGGGGCCAGCGCCGTCAGCTTTCCCGGTCAAGGAACCAAAATGTCCTGGCAAGTGTACATAAAGTGTTAACAGTGACTGACCAGGGAAAGAACCGAGCAGCACATGGAGAGTCGGAAAATCAGCCTTTATTCCACCAGCGGGCTCAGAGGAGCATGCCACCGAATTCTGAGCATCCCTTCCTTATTCTCCTCCAGTTTTATACCCTTGGTAGGATTCAAAAACCATCCAATCAGTAGTGAGTTCAGCCATGGGGCCCTGGAGCGGGGGGTTTCCCTATCAATGGTAATAGTCTAGCTTGGGATTCACAGGCTAACCCATGAAGAGCTCCTTGCGGCTCACTGGGAAGCCATTGGACAGAGGACCTCTGCTCTTGGCTGGGTGTTACCTGGAGGTTTCCCTCAGTTCCTTGCCATGTGGGCTTCCCCAACCTAACAGCTTACTTTGTCAATGCCAGAAAGAGAAAGAGAACCTGCTGGCAAAAGGAAGTAACAACTTTTATATCAAACCACAGGACTGGCATCCTATTACCTTTGGCATATTTTATTGGTTAGAAGCAAGTTATTAGGTTTGACCCGTACTGAAGTTGAGAACATTACATATAAAGATGTGAAGACCAGGAGGCAGGTGTCACTTGGGGGACCATTGTAGAAGTCGGTCACACAATTAAAATGCATATTGAATGTTTGTGTGAGGAAGTGAATATACACATTGGGCCAGTAAGGGAGGCACTTGTCTCAATGTTATAAAACCTGTATTTGAGGGTCATTTAACAAAAACCCTACTATCTCCACGACTTTGGGCAATTCGGCCTATTTCTCATTTATTAAAATGGGTATATGTTTTCTATGTTGTTTCTAGTCTGGCAACAGAACTTGCTTTTCTCTTGCTTTCCTGCTCTCAAGGCAAGTGATTAAGGTATAGCTGGCATCATTTCCCCCACTCCTATAGGGATGGCCGTAGGAAATAGGCCTGGTCTTTCAAAGTCATAGTAACCAGTTCAGGAAGGAACACAAGATCCATTCCATGTTCGTGAGAAGCAGGCCAAGGACTTTTTTCTGGACATATTAGGAAACAAAAAGCCTTTTTATAATGAGGATGAGACTCAGAGAATGTAAGCCTGAAGTTTCCTGTGGCCATCTGGCTACAGAGTAGGAAAAGCCTACCTGAGAATAAAGCTAACACAATCGTTCAGTACAGAAATACAGAGAATAAGATGGATCTTTAAGATATTGAAAACCTAGATCCATCCTTGCCTGAAGCCAGACAACTCTGGCTCTTTAGTTATGTGGACCAATACATTTCTGCCTAAGCCTATTCGAGTTATGGCTTTGGCCATTGCCTGACTCATCCAGCATCTATAGCCATGTGCAAACCACACACAATTGGTTCTCAACAAATATATACTGTGTTTCCCAGAAAATAAGACCTACCCATAAAATAAGCCCTAGCAGGATTTCTAAGCATTTGCACAATATAAGCCCCACCCTGAAAATAAGACCTAGTGATGGGCGTGGCTACGCAGTGTATCTGCACACTCATGCATTTTGTCGTGGAGCGGTAAACAAGACAAGTAGCCCTTCTCATCTGCCCCATAAGAGCTCTATTGCTCAACAGAAGAGATTGGGGCCAATGGTTCTAAAGGAAATAGAGTTGCAAGAAATTCAGGATGGAATTCAGGGTTTGAAGAGTTGTGATCATATTCCAGAAGAAGACGACTTAACTATATTTGAATAAATGTAGATTGTTAAACCGCACTTAAAAAAAAAAAAAACACATCCCCTGAAAATAGGCCTTTATGGTGTCTTCTTGAGGAAAAATAAATATAAGACCCTGTCTTATTTTCAGGGAAACATGGTACTGACTAAGGTATAAAAAAGTAGTTTGGGGAAGGTTAGCACCTAAGAACCAAGGAGCAGGGAGTTAGAACATGTTTCCCCCACTGAGCCTTCCTTAACCCTAAAATCTTATGGTTGGTTGCTTCTAAAAACGCCTCTTTGAGACTTCTCCTTTGAACTCATGTCCAGAATATTCGGGAATGGCTTAGGTGGCTCTCTTCATTCTTTCATCACTATTCCCTGGCTCAATGCCATGCAGGTAGGCTGAGCCTGTAAAACTCTATCTCTCAGCAACCTCAGGCACAGGAAGTTAGCCAATAGAAGTTCCAAAAGAAAAAACAAACAAACAAAAAAAACACCCAGCATATAAGATCCAGAGCAGGAAGCAAAACTAATGAAGGAATGTCCTCAGCTTTCACAGGAAATTATTTTCAATCTGCTTCTATAAAAAGTAACAGATTTGACCCTTCTTCCCTCCTCACCTCCTGCTCCACTAACCTCCTGATAGAGGCAGTGGGAGAGCTGGGGGCCAGACAGAGGCAAGGAAAGACAGGCCACTTTTCACAAAATGTTCATCAGAAACCAGTCGGTATCTGCCAGAGGCTGCCAAGAATAGTTAAGTATAGAGAGGTGCTGAATTGGACAATTTTGGAAGAGATTCATAGCCGTTACTAGTGATTACAGAAGCAAAGCATCTCTTTCTGATAAGAAACAACAGACCGGGAAGAAAAATTAGGTTCAGCCAGCTTTTCTCACTGTAATAAGACTGTTGATGAAAGGAAGTTCAGATATCTTATGTAAATACTTTGATTCTATTTTGATGCAATTTTCAGTTTGTAAGGTAAAGAAAGGCTGAAAGATAACCAATGTTCCTACACACCAAGATTTAGGACCTAGGCCAAATCCACTGAAGAAACTGGTTCATTTGCATTTTTCTTTGCAATTCATGGCAGCTAGAATCTGGTGGGGTAGCCCAGAAAACAGGCAGCTGTGCACCTTGGAGCATTGTGAATAGCTTGCATCCATCACTGCTATATAGACAGTGTATGCTCAGGTGCAAGATCCAGCCCACCAAGGGTCAAAGCATCATGATGACTAAAGGGCCCAGGTGATAGGATATGACCTGTGGTCAGTGTACAGCCCTGGCACTGATGTGTGGCAGCAGCCCAGACCCGGAAAGAATTACTCATGCCTTGTCCATCATGCCTCTCTGAGATCCATGAGGCCTGGGGCCACTTTTCTTTAATTGTCACCTCTATCTCCAGTGCCTAGCACATTGCTTGGCAGGCATATTTGTTGATTATGTAAATAAATGACTGAATGAATAAATGACTGCTTCTGACAGAAAAAGAGAAAACATTTAAAGCTCCATGATCAAGATGAACGAATGAATGGTTATGTTTTAAAAAGAGAGAGAGAAAGAAAATATTTAAATCTCCATGATCAAGATGGAGTTAGAAATGTTTTTAGAACCCTTCAACAAAGAAATGATTCCCAACATCACCACATATTTTTGAAGATTTTAGTTTACAAAGAACTTTAGCATTTAATACATGATTTGAGCATCATAATGTGACATATGACAATCCATCATCATAATGTTAGGTAAGCCATTTTTTCATTTATTCACTCAGTCAACACCAGTTCATGTTATTGCCAGCCAGGTTGTTAGCAATTTGGCATACAAATGTGCTTAGGATGTGATCTACTTCCCTGTCCTCAGAAGCTCAAGATCAAGTAGTAGATATATATATATATATATATATATATATATATATATATATATATATACACACACACACACACACACATACACACACACAAATAAATACAATGCATATATACATTTACACATTTATACAAATAATTATGATAAAATGTGGCCAGTGTTAATGGAGGAGCTAAGAAAGCATATATAGATCATTGAGTAATTTGCCAATGGGAGCCAGAAAAGGGTTCGTGGAAATGATAACAAGTTAAAGGGAGAAAAGAAATTGGGCAAATATCCAGAGGTGGGTATAGAAAGAAAGAGCAACCACCAAATATCGTTTGATACAATAGAACAGGGGATACTTGTTGAACAGTGGCAGAATATGAGACTAGAAAAGAAAGGTGACGCCAATCATCCAGAGTTTGGAAACAGAGGACAAGCTTGAATCTTGTTTTGCTTGAATCTTGCTTGAATCATGGGAGCCACTTAAAATTTTGATGGGGTATTGGGAGATAAGGTGTTCAGATTTGCATTTTGTTATCCTGATTTTCCATAAGGAGAATCTGAGCAATAAAGATTAAATGATTTTTCCTGGGTCATAGGGAGAGTAATAGGAGAGCCATTTTTGCTAGACTGGAGATGAATCACCAAATATATACTTCCTCTTTGCAGCTTAATCATTAGAGACAACTTTTGTCATGTGGAAAAAGAGTTAATTATAATCAGACTGGAAATTCAGTACCTGAAAATCTTTAGAAGGGAAAGTGTAGGGAAGGAACAAGATAGAATAGCAGACACAAAACAATTCTTATCAGTCTGAATCTGTTTTACATTTTGTTCCAGACTCTGCAAATTAGCACTGACACAATGAATCTTTGTAAATTAATGAGAGTAACAGCGGGAAAGAATCAATCAGCCACTCTTATTCCGAAACCCTCCTCAATAATAACCTTAAATGAACCTTGGAGTCATGACCCCAGACTAATAGCCTGCTTCATACCCTTTGAACAAAACAATTAAATAATCACATTCCTCTTGGCCCAACTTCCTGAATGAATTAATTAGATTAAAACACAACTTGTCAAGATCCCTTGAGAGGAAGGGGTTTGCTGAATCCGTTTTCTCTTGGCCTCCTGCTTCCAATGGCATGTCCTGCTTTCGTGCAAAGGGAGCCTGTTATCTGCCCTTGTTCCCATGCACCTGATCTCACTACTTCTAGACTGGCTCCCTTATACCTTCTCTCATATGGACTCCTCCACCTACGACATTCTTTCTCCTCTCCTGGACAAACATCCACCTCTCAGTTCTAATTAAGTTCTCTTAAAATATAGGAGCCAGTGGATAACTCTTCTTGGCTCAATTTCAACATCCCATCCATCCATCCACCCATCCATCCATCCATCCATCCAATTTTTATGAGAGATGGGCTCAAATCCTTGTTCTTTCTAATCCTAAGCAAATTACTTAACCTCTTTGTGCCTCAGTTCCCTGATCTGTAAAATGGGTGTGATAACAGGAAATACATTGTGTGGCTTCTATGTGGATTAATGAGCTACTTCCTGGTACTAGGGTTTTAGGGATTCATGTATGAAAATGGCACTGTTCCTGCTATAAATTACTTAAACAGGAAACAAACCCAATAATACATCAAGTTAAATACAGTGGTAGATGCATTGAAATTCTAAGGGCATGGAAGCTGGGATGACCACAGCAAGGCCACAGGTTCCTCATGTGCTGCCCCTCACCTTGCAGTCATCTTCCCAGATCCCCAAAAGTCTTGTCCCCTCACTTCCTCTGGTCTCTGCCAAGTGACAGGCCTTTTCTGAGGCTCCAGCTACAGCACTGCATCACTCTCTGTTCCTTTTCCCTGCACTATTTGGCTTCATAACATTTATCACCAATTGGCATAATATATATTTACTAATTTATTTGTTTATATCAGTTGTTCTCAAAGTGCGGTCCTTGAACTATAGGCATCACCTGGGAACCTTTTAGACATGCAAATTTAAATAATTTAACTTTTGATATTGGCATACCAATAACTTTTGATATTGGCTTAAAATTCCATTTTCTTCAGTCAAGTCACTTTGTATAAATGCAGTAGGTTCCTAAGTTATCTTACTTTAAGTAATAATATGAAAAATTCTTGGTATTGGGCACTCTTTTAGTAAAGATAGCCTGGGTTTTTCTGAGGTAAGAAATCCCCCCCTTTAGAATAATTTGTTTAAACAAGATTTACTCATTGTTCAAGCTACATGTTGAATGAGGTTTGGGGAGGGGGTGAAGCTATGCTTTACATAGTACCTACAGGGACCCAGGTGAATTCTCTTAACATCTCGACATGTGGCCACAGGGTCACCACAGAGGGAAGAGGTGTCTCAAATCCACCCAGAAGTGCTACATGCCAGTCTCCTTACAACCAGAACCAACCTCATACTCTTCCACGAGGGGCAGGAAGGAGATGGACATTCACTCAGCAGGTACCATTTCTGCCAGACTTAGGAGGTGCTCAGCAAGTGGGACTGAAAACCAAAGGACTCAATATCTACCACTGTTGAGCTTTATTCTGGGCTAATCGCTGTGCTGCTAACAATGCATTGCCTCATTTAGCAATCTTTGAAATCACACATCACAGCAATCTTTGAAATCACACATAATTATCAATATCTTCCTTTTATGAGAGAGGAAATGAATAACTTGTTCAGCACCTCTCAGTAAGTGTAACAGGCAGGATATAAATAATATATCTTCCACTTCACTCTCCCTCTACCCACCTTTACAGAGCTCACATAACATTTAGAGTCTCAGCTTAAGAGCACTGAGTAGTCATTTCCACGGTTAGATGTTACTGACCTCTCTTAAGTAGTCAGATTTCCCTGTTATTTATTGTCACTGCACTCTAAGTTTTCCTTCAGATACTTTACCTAATTTTAATTAATCACTGGTTAATCTCTGTCTCTACAGTAGGATGAAAGTTAGTAGTGGGATGGAAATTTCACTCGGGCAGGAGAGATGCATGTCTGGTGGATCATATATCTCTTCCATGGAGCATGGTATCCACAGTCAAATATCAGTAAATATCACCAAATGCATGACATTCCCCTCTACTGTTTTTCAAATTTCATTCTTCTGACCTACCTCACACTTTGGCAATTGTCCAAATTCTTCCTGGTGTTAAAATTCTGGCCTTAAATATCTTTTCCCTATTGATGGAGCACATCCCCTTGGCTGGACACAGTTATATAACCCATACACTCCACACTCCTTAAAATACCTGTCTAGCAACCTCTCACTATCTTAAAAGGATGATTTTTATTTGGAACCAGGGATTTAGAGGTTCTGATTTATCATGGAGAGGAAAGAGGGCATTCTATATGACAGGATGGGTATAATCAAAGACAAAGAGCCTGGCTTTGGGTAGATTTTATCTTTCAAAAACGCAGAGTTCTACTTAAAACGGTGATCTCAGGTGTTTCGGTTTTATTTTTCCAGACTCCTAGGTTGATAGCCACTAAGCTACTTTGATTACTGACAACACCTATCCCTTTTCTCCAAAGAATAATGTTCCCATAGCAACCACACTCCAGACAACAGTCCTTGCCCCTTTGCTTGGGAAGGTGGAGAAGAGTGAAGTGAAATGAAGTATCCTTTATTTAGCTACTGAGAGCCAGGCCCTTTGCCCACTGCCTTTTATACCACATTTGCTTTCATGCATTAACCCTGAAATGCAACACATTTTATTTTCACTTTGCAGAAGACAGGATTAAAGTTAAATGCATTGTAGTCATATGAACAAACCCAAACAGCAAATCAATTCTCAGATGTAGGTTTGGCAAGCTGTCAAGATAGTGCCAATTTTATTACACTCTTATTCCTCCAAGCATGGTCTTTGGGACCTCAGCATGAACACCCTCTGGGAGCTGAATAGAAATGCAGAATACCAAAGCTCTCCCCTGCCTACATACTAAGTCAGAGTCACACACATGTTGAAGTTTGAGACACATTTTGAGCTATACCAGTGTTTCTTAGCTGCACGTGAGAATCACTTGGAGAGTTTTAAAATAATCCCTACTTCTGGGTCCCACACAGATCAATGAAGCCAGAGTCTCTGTGGATGAGCCAAGGAGATCAGTGTGTCTTAAAACCTCCCTGCCCCTCACATGATTCTGATGTGTAGTCTGAACTGAGACAACCGCCCTGCAACTCCATGCCCAACCTCACTTTGGGAAGATACATATTGACCCCTCTTCTGGTAACAGAACCCCCTCACTATAAGAAACTTAGTATACTCAAATAAAGATCACTGATATATGTTCTGGTATGGAAATAAAGCCTAGAGTGCAACAGAACTATGAAGACTGTTCGTTTCTGTAAATGTTACTCTATGGGATGCCAGTTTTCCGAATTCAGCTAAAAGAAAAGGAAAAAATCACTTAAGTCAAATGCCTCTTTGCTTTTCACTCATATTCCAGAGCTGTTTAAAGGGGAACTGATGAAATCATGTTTTCTAAACATTTAACTCCCAGATTGCCAAAATACTAGTAAATGCCAAAGTGGTCTTAATATTCCCACTCCTTTTAAACGGGAAATGACAACCTATTAGAGGGAAGATAGTAATAGGTGGTAAAGTAAAATCACTGAAGCCTGCAAATTAAGCCTTTAGAATCATACTGGCTTCCCATCTCAGGATAATGAGATGGAGAAAATGTTTGTTCTTTTAGCATGTGGTACAATATTCCTCTTAAGGGAAGACCAGTTGGTGCAGTGAAAATACATAGAAAGAACCCCCCTTGGAGTAGGTGAGTTCCTAAGGGGTGCAGGTAGGACTGATGCTGTGGCTTCAGAGGTAGAGAACTCATTTGCTTTAATGGAGGCAAAGAGATCAAGGGGAAAGAGATTAAGAGGGAGAAAGAGAAAGAAGAAGTGGAAAGAGAGAAAGAGAGAACGACAGAGAGAAATTCTGTATGCCCAGAGTTGTAACCCTTTATTATGAATTCTAGTCTGATGCTAAGCATAACCGAATTTCTTTTATAAAGTAGTAATGAGACTTAGTTATGATTTTAGGTTTATATAGGACCAATTCGGAGGTAGGATCTGAAAATAGGATTGTTAGTCCATGGGCATTTGCTAAAATTTTGGAGAAGCCTTTGCACATGCCTCAGCTTTGGAAATTAGAGGGCATGTGGAAATTAATCCAAAAAAGAAAATAACCCAAAAAACAAAAAACATTGTTCCAACTAGCTTCAGCATGGTACATCAGGCAAACATGTTTTCTTCTTTGCATTACCATAGTAACATTTGGAGATTTTGTTGTTATAGGGAGTGGCTTGCCTCCTCCACCAAATAGAAAGAGTCAGTCAACTCCCAAATAATTTGGGGAGTTTTGGAATAATCAGGAGTTTACAAGACATTATGTGTTGTGATCCTTTAAGTAAAATTGGGGAAACTTCAAGGAGGCTAGAGATAGAATCCTTCCACAATGCCCCTTCCTTAGAGGACTACTTCTCGCTATGTGTTGTTTCTTAAGCCCACATGAACTTGCTGGTTTCCCTGATTTGCTTACTTCAACAAGCCTTACTAGTGTCTGGTCCCCACCCAGGGCCTATGGAGGGCCTGCCCAGGGCAGTAGCCTCATGTGAGCTACTAATCACCTTTGTAGACTGCAAGAGGTTTTTCAGGCAAAGCATCTCAAAGCACAAAGAGACAGAGGTCATTGAGAGCCAAGTTCCAAATATTTCAAAAGTTGAGCATCAAACAAGGTAAATTGCCCAAAGGGCTAGCCAGGGGTAGAAAATGGCCATTATAAAAGGTCAAAAACCACATGGAAGTCTTAGGATGTGTAACTGGTTGAATTGTGCCCCCCACCCCAAATATATGTTCAAATTTTATGCCTGGAATGTTAGATATGACCTTCTTTGGAGATAGGATATTTGTAGATGTAATTAAGTTAAATGAGGTCATACTGGGCTAGTGTGGGCCCCAAATCCAATGACTGTTGTCCCTTTTAAGAGGAGAGGGCACACACAAAGGTACAAACAGAGAGCAGGAGGCCATTTGGAGACATGGGCACAGATCAGAGCTCTACCGCTACAAGCCAAAGCACGCACGGTTCTACCAGAACTGGCATAGGCAAGGAAAGATTATTCCCTAAAACCTTCAGAGGAAACATGGTCTTGCCAACATCTTGATTTCAGACTCTGGCCTTCAGAAATGTAAGATAATACATTCTTGTTGTTTTAAGTCACACTGTGTGGGGTCCATTGTTACATCAGCCCTGGTAAATGAATGCAGGCTAGGAGTGAAATCTAGCAATCAGATGGACAACTACACAGCTAGAGGCAGGCAGGTTGTATTATTCACTCAGCTATGCTTCTTTGGCTGCCCAGTTCAGGGCTCTCATAACACTCATTATACTGGATTGTAAATTTTTCTTTGTGTATTCCAAGTCTGTTAACAGAGACCATGCTTGTCTTTCTCATGGCTTAGCCCCAGCCGTAAGCCCAGTCCCTCCCCTAGAGCAGGTGTTCTATAAATTTGTCCAGTTGAATCAGTGGGTTGACCTGGGTCACAAGCACAGGGTAGGACAGAGGCTAGAACAAACATCTTTCTAATGCTGAGTTTCCCTGTGGTTGAAGCAGCAATTTGCTTATTAAAATACCTGACTTCTCGCGTGGGCTCCCTCTACCCCATTGTTGTTATGTCTGCCATTTGAATGCTGTGATCTGCCTATGGAAGCAGAGCACAATCTGTACCCAAGCTGTGTGTGTACTACATCAGCATCAGACAGAGCTGATCTATCAAAGGATCCCTGCATTGCTGCAGCCAAGAGTTACCACAATATGCACTGGCATCCTCCAGGGTATGAAACCTGGAAGCTGCCAGCCGTTGGGATTCATCATCTTGACTATTCATAGGCCTCTCCCTTCAAAAGCTAGTGGGCCTGATGGATGAGATGGCCTCTCCCAGGGGCTCTGCCTGCTTGTGCTGCAATTTTGCAAGACTAGCAAGAACTGGCTTTCATTTCAAGCACGTCTCAAGGATGGAGACTTCTGGAGGGGAAAGCAAATTTGCAAAAATAAGGAAAGACTCCAAAGTTCCAGATAATAAATGCACCTTAAAATAATTTTATTTGCATCCTTTTCAACAGTCTTTCCTAGTCTAACACCATTAAGTCAGTATCTGGCTAGCGGAGTTGAATAATAAACACAGTTTGCAATAAATAAAATATATATATTTTTAAAAAAATAATACCTTCTTCATGGTTGTTACAGAAAATCAAGGGTTAATAAGTCAATTGTTTCATCAAATAGGGAAAAAAATATATCCAAAATAAATAAGAGGCAGATGTGGTCACCACACAGTTGTGCACTGATAATGGCCAGGCTATGCCCTTGTATAGACATGACAAAGTGCCGCTGCTCCCTCAGCCTAGATATGGATCTCGGCTCTGCCACTCAGTCCTAGAGTTACACCAGCAGGAAAGCTCCTCAAAACTCTTCAAGGTTACCTTGGCATACCCATTTAATAAGAAGAATAAAATAGGATTATAGGCACAATAGTCATAATTTATTACATAAATGATTTTTCACATTGTAAAAGCAAATAAAGACATATTCTAATAGTTAGATAACAGTAGAAAAGTATGCCAGCCACCTCTCATGTAATTAATAAGTACATTTCTCTCTTTCCAGGTTTAGAAATATATAAAAATGCCAAAACATCATAATAAATATGTGTGTATCACACACAAAGGTGTGTGTAAAGGTTTTCTCACAACTGACCAGAATCTTTATTTCAAAGCAAAATTTCTTCCATTGACGTCAATTCATATAAAATGCTCACAATTAACATTTATTCATTCTGGATCCTATTGAATATTAATTGAGTTAATGAATGTAAATACTTAGAAGACAATGCATAGAAAAAATTCAACATAAAGGTCATTTATCGGTACACTTGTTTGTTCTTATTTGTTCAACTAATGTCAGGCAGTTTTTGAGCATACGCTATATTTAAAACACAAGGAATGAGGAAGAAGCCATCTCTGCTCACTTGGAGCTTAGAGTATAGAGGAGAGACAAACACTAAACATTATCACTCTCTCTAATCAATGTATCCAAAAGATGTGTTGTTCCACCAAATGGAGACTCAGGTCTCCAAGCCACCACAGCTGACAAAATCGTGGAGAAGGACAGCATCTCAACAGCAACTGAACACCCTCTCTCAATCCTCCTGGCACAACCATGATCACTTCTATCTGTCTGCCTCACATGGTCTTTCAAGGTTACTTTTCTGCAGAGCCATGTAACTCCTCAGCAAACATTGCATTTGAACCCTGAGCAAAGATGCAAGACAACTGGCCAGAGCTCTGATTTCATAGTTTGACCTGACTCTGGCCATTAGCCCACCCAGCCTTCATTTACTTAGAAAGTTCAGCAGATCCAGTCTTCCATACCTCTTGGTCCTCATGTTCAGAGATCTCACCACACAGGTAAGCCCTTCTCATTTTCTTCCTACTCTAAAGACTCTTCTCTATAGACATTCTCCTAAGCTCTATTGTGTGAAGAAACACTGGGAGTAGACAAATAAATCCCCCACCTCCTATCCTCAAGAGGAAACTGCCAAAAGATTTGCCTCACCATGGGTCTCTGGAGGAGACCCACTGTTTCTCCTTCCCCACCTCTACCACCCCATCTCCCAGTCATAGACCAGGGGACCTAGAGCAGATGGAAGTTCTGTATTTTTCTTGGCCATTCTCAAATCACTATTTATCCACATTCATGTAGCACTTCTTTTTTTTTTTTTGAAATTTGCTCAACCCATTTGCAAATGATGAAGACGTTTTCATTTGGCTCACATAGATTTGGCCCTTGTGAGGATTTCAAAACAATTGAAAGCCATTTCTGTAGTCTAAATAAAGAGCCTGCAGAAGAGCTTGGGAGGAGAGGAATCTGTGCACCGCAGGCAAAAGGCCGACACTGGTTGAAACTGAGCAGGAGTTGACATCCTAAGTGTGATGGTTAATTTATGTGTCAACTTGAGTGGGCTATGGGGTGACCAAATTAAACATTATTTTTGGTGTGTCTTTGAAGATATTTCTAGATGAGAATAGCATTTGAATGGGTGGACTCAGTAAACCAGATTGCCTTCTCCAATGTGGTTGGGCATCACCCAATCTTTAGGTGCCTGAATAGAACAAAAGGTCCAGGAAGGAGGAATTCGTCTCTTTTATTAATATTTCCTATCTTACTGTGTAAGCTAGAATATCTCATCTCACTTTCTCCTACTCTCAGAGTGGGGTTTACATCATCCATTTCTCTGTTCTCAGGCTGCCTTCAGGCTCCAAATGAGTTACACCACTGGCTTCCCTGGGTCTCCAGCTTGCAGTTAGAAGATAGTCGAGCTTCTCAGCCTCCATAATCACATGTGTAAATTTCTCATTTTCTATACACACATCTATGTATATATATCATATATATTCTATTGGTTCTGTTTCTCTGGGGGACTGTGACTAACATCATAGGCAAGGACTCTTGAATTCACAAGTCCTAACCCTTGCTCTAGCCTACTGCAATCATTTATCCTACCTTTAACCTAGATCATTTTTTATCAAGAGCTGTTGAGAAGTGGTTGGCGACTTCTTAAAATAATTAATAAGAAGGCCTTCTATGAGAATATATTTGTATTGGTATTTGATATAATGATGCCCCTGGCCTTCTTCTGAATGACAGGACCCCCTAATAAGGGCAGATTTATATCAACCTGCAATATAGCACACTAGCTTCCCCTTCCGTGGAGAAGTAATAGGACAGTAGTTTGTACAGGCTTCCTGCCTGCCATTCTTGTTTGGCATGCTTCTACCCTTCTTCCTGGCCAGCACTGACTACTTTCTTGACAACTCTGTGTAATTCATCAGAGCTTTTGTAAGCAGCACAGTCTTGCTCTCCATTCTCACATCTAATGCTGTTGTAAGAAACTTCAGCAGCTATGCTGGTGATGCATCACACTACCTTAGCTTTCCTTCACCTCTTGACTCCAGCAGACATCACACTCACTCCATTTCAGGAATATCTTCTACCATAGACAACTGGAACCACTCTACTTATGAAACAAGTTTCCCCATATCTAAGATCTTACATATCAGCCTTTCAGTATCTGCTAATAGTTCCCTGTCCTGAGAGATTTATTTCTTCAGTGTGGCCACCAATCCTGCTTTGAGTCTCTGAGTCTCCAAATTGTCCCTTTTCACCACAACAATTCCAGTCTCTCTAATAATTTCCTATCATGGGAACCTAGACACACCTCCAGTGAATCCCTAATGTTCTTACACTACATGTTCACTTGTCCACCCAGTACCATGCAATCCCAAAGATGTCCAGCTATGAGGATCAGCCCCATCATAATCTTATACTCCAATGAAATCAGCTCATCACACAGTATCACATGGGAATTCCTTCATGTATTTCTGTTTAGATTCCCCTCTCATTTCCCCAAACAATTTTCTCAAATGTTCCCCATCCTATGCAAGACTACTACTATAACCTTTTATTCTTTTCTTTTGGTGGAAGATTTTTGCTTCCTTTCTTAAGACTAGAATTTGGATCAGGTCATTGATTCATCTCATTCTTTATTTTCTCAGATGAAGATTTTGAGAAAGATTTTATCAGATAATATTATTCAAATGTTGATGAATACAGAATGTATTTTTCAGCTCATACATTTTTTTTCCTTTGTATATCTCCACCTATATACCACAAGCTGAGCATACCACATTTAATACATTATCCCTCATAATCTTATTTCTTCTTCAGTGATATTTCTACTATACCATGCGTGCAACCTGTGGATGCCTTTAGATTCTGGATGCTGAAGAACCAGATTGACTAGTGGAAACTTTTGTCTGACATATTCAGAGACTTTTATAAAGGCATATTGCCATTTAAGAGGTAAATAAAAGTCTCTTGACTTGAAACCTTTTGGTTTCTCCAATAAGCAACTATAGTAAAATAAACACATCATATATAAGCATTTGTGTTATAACAAAAGAAACCACTATCCATCAACTAACACTTGCTTTAAGATCAGGATACTGCATTCTAGCTAGAAGGCAGAGCTCTGTCATTAAATGACTATATGGCTCTGTACAAGTTACATCTACTTTCCATAACTTTAGGCAATCATGTAGAAATTTAGAGAGTTGGATTAGATGATCTCTGAATTTCTTTTCAACATAAAAGTATTTTAATATTGATGCTTCTATCTCTTGAACTATTTAGTAGAGTTTACTATGTGTTGTACACTTTGGTAAATCCTATGGAAAGGCAGAGAAAATATAAAAGAACATTGGAAATCTTATTTCCTGCATTTGAGTAAAAATGTACTTCACTGGCCCACCAGTAGGGAAATCTTCATTCTAGTTCTAAATATGCTCCTAAATTGCTAAATTTCTGAGGGTATGATAGTCCCTTTGCTAGATACTACTTCAGTTTTGTCTTATATAAAATAAGGATTGCGAACAATCGATCTCTAAGGCTCATTCGCAGTCTGTGATGCTATTGTCTAGTGTCAAGGAATAGATTAAGACATCAATTAATTCAAGTATAAAACACAGTGGTGCAAAATTATCCCCCACAATCACTGGGCTGCTTCTAGTCTGAGGATACAGATGTTTAGTAATTTATTCAGCCACCTCTTTTTGAATGCTTCCTTGAACTCTGTGGGAGTTGAGCCAACTCTTCAGTGTTTTTCACTCAATGGCTTGTCAGTTCCTCCTTTAATAGTAACATTGCACCCTCAATGAGGTGTAAGGCATTTTTTCCTTGCAAGATGAAAAGAGGTGGTCATGGAACTGGCACAGCTCTGGGATGCAGACATCCTTCCAAATCTCTTTTTTTTTTTGAGGAGCCAAATGAGTCATTCAGGAAATGTATGAGTGCCCAGTACAGAGGAAATTAGGAAGATTATCTCTCCTAACCTCCATCAATTTCTCCCATTCTCTTCATGTTTGCATTTTGGTAGCTCTCAAAAGGTTTATTATCCAGTTCCTCAAATTTCCTTTCAGGACTGGGGAGTATAAAATTGCAATTTCATTAATGCAATGAATATTAAGTAAAAGCACATCATCACTTCTGAAAAGTGAAAAATTTGGAGAAATATATGGCAAATATACTGTTCATTAGGTATAGTGTAGAGAAGAAGGGTTTCACCCCCTGCCTTTAAAAGCACAGCACTTTCTTGACAGATGTCCAGTAGTTTCCTGATGCATTGTGCTTCAGTGCCAATAAAGCTCAGCTTTGAAAGCTTTGATGACCTCATTTCCCTGGTCTCTTGTCTTGTTCCCGCCTCCACACCTCTCAGCCACCAAGCCCGTGTATTCTTCCAATAGATCTTTATTCAGTATATCTTAGGAAACAGCATGATGTGATGGAAATGCCATTGGATTTGGGCAAGTGACTTGAGTTCATATTCTGGACTCAGCTTTGTTAACTAAGTGACCATGCAGAGCTCTCCTTTTCTCTGGGCTTCACTCTCCCCACCTGTAATATTTTATTACCCTGACCATAATGATCCTGTTGAAACTAGGAGCAACTCCAGTGGATAAGAAACTGTTTTCCAGCCATATCGAAATGTAACTGACAAACAAAAATTATATATATTAAAATTTAAGGTGTACAACATGATGACTTGATATACATATACATTGTGAAATGATTACCAGAATTAACCTAATTATGATCAGAAACCAAATTTTTGAGGACAGAGACCCTAACTCAACTATCTCTATATTTTTTTATTTCTGGCTCCTGACAAATGCCTTACTCATAGTAGCTATCCACTATATAGTTAGGCAACTAATGATTTAACGGATAAACCTAAGGTTCCCTGTCCTGCTACAACTAAGACTTTTGAAACATTATGAGAAAAAGATAGTGAGGGTCAGATGGAAGGCATTCCTCCAACTATACCAAAATGCACACATACACACCACACACACACACTCACACGTGGCTCATATAGGTATTCATCTGACTTCCTCTGTGGGCAAAAGAAAGCTGGTCTGTGTTCATCTCACCTATTATTTTTTAGATATATGGGTTTTTTTAGCCTTTAAAATCATCTGTTCTTATTCATAATTATTTTCTGTGATTTTACATGATAATATAACGTTGAAGACAGATATACCATTGCATTTACCTGGACCCATACCTTCTATGATTAGTCTATGGATAGAATTATAGTGATTGTGGAAATTATGAAAAGAAATCTAGTGAAAGGGAGGCTATGAAAGCCAGTGGGACACTTCCCCTGGAGTCCTAGAGAGTAAACCACTTTAACACTGGACTCTGCAGATTTGAGTCCAAACAATAAGCTCCATCCCAGTTATCAGGTAACTGTAATAAACTATTACTACAACCAAGCTACCAAAAAGAAAACAAAAATTCTTCCTGACACTTTGCTATGGTTTGAGTATGTCCCTCAAAGTTCATGTGCTAGAAACTTAATTCCCAATGCAACAGTATGGAGAGGAGGGACCTTCAAGAGGTGATTAGGTCATGAGGGCTCAGCCCCTATGAATGGGTTGGTTAATGCCATTATCATGGGAGTGGGTTTTATCATAGGAGTGGGCTCCTGACAAAAGGTTCAGACACCATCTCTTTCTGTCCCATGTGGTCACTTGCCCTTCTAATTTCTGCCGCAGGATGATGAAGCATGAAGAACCTTGCCAGATGCTGGCACCAAGCTCTTTGGCTTCTCAGCCCTAGAACCATCAGCCAAATAAAGTGCTGTTCACTATAAATTACCCAGTGTGTAGTACTCTGTTATAGCCACACAAAATGAGCTAAGACACATCATCAGGGGTCTTAGGGGGTGTTGACTTATCATGTAGCTTAAGCATTAGCATTGATATCAAACATGTATGGGTCAAAACTTGGCCCTGCCACTGTCTCAGATAGTGTTTTCTGGAAAGTCACTTAACTTTTCTGGATTTGAGTTTCCTCATCTGTAAGCAGAAGACAAAATAATAACAATGTATTTAGTTAATGAATGGTAGCAAAAATCAAGATAGAAGATAGATAGGATATATCTTTGCAAAATTCTACCATCCTGTATGTGTTAATGATTGTGGTGACATTGGAGCCATGGTCTTGCTTCTGGGATCCCACACCCCAATTGGGGGGACCAGGTGTAGTCTCGTGAAAAGCCAAGAAAAATGCAAGGAAACAATGCAGGAGATGCATGAGGCTGCGGCAGATTAAGTGCTAAATGAATAGATGGGATCTATCAAGCTGTGTTTTCACAGCTCACTGCTATGCCTGGAGCTGTGAAAGGAGCCACAGTTGCTTTAAGTAGCTTCCTAGGGGTCCATAAAATGTTTAAGAGCTTTGTCCAGTCCCACAGAGAGAGCTTTAAAAGTTTAAATGGACTTTATCCCAACCTCAGGTTTTAGTTGAATTTCTATGCAAGGATTCAGTTTAGTATCTTTAAGAGATTGAGGAGTCTCCAGGGACCTCCCTACTAGTCCCAGAATCTTGGTAGAGAAAAAACACACTGGCTCCATTTCGAAATTAAAGAGACAGATGCTCTAACATGATCTTCTACCGACATCCACTGCAGGTTGGCTGTCCAGGCACGGTGCCAACACATCTCTTATTTGGGAAATGAGTGCTTGGACATCATCCTAACTTCCTAAAAATGATTGCACAGCTTGATTCTTTGCAGAAAAGAAACCATAAGCACGTCATTGACATGGCTGAGTGGGGCTGACAAAGACATATCCGCAACAATGACATATTCATAAAAAATTTATTGAGAGCTACTGTAGGCCACAAACTGTGCTGGTCCCCTTGATACAATATTACTGACAAGAATGAACAGAGCTCTGTGAGCTAGTTATTTTATTTCCCATTTTTTTTAGAGGAGGTAACAGACTCAGAGAAGTTATACGACTTGCCCACAGCTCCTTGGCTAGCAAGCAACAGAGCCCAGATTGTGGCCCAAGTATTAATCAAATTTTATAATAAAAATAATAATGATATCAATGACAAGAAAAACAACTAAGTGGCCAGCCACTGTGATCAACACATTATATGATTTAATTTTTACAACAATTCTATTCTGTAGGCCCTGCCATTGTTGGTTTATAGTTGGGTGAAATGGGGTCTTGAGATTTTTCAGGACTTTGCCCAAGGTTATGTAGCTGGTGTGTGGTTGTCTCACCCCCAAGAATGTGTCCTTTACACTATTCTGCACTGCCACTTAAAAGAAAAGAGACACAATTTACAGTCTCTGTAGGCAAGTACTTTGCCATTTCAACCCAGAGTGTGCTGCCTCATAAATCATGAGGATTTGTCTGACGGTGGGTAGAGGAGACGGACTATTTGGGCACATCTGGGGCAAAGGCTTGCTGTGAGGGATTTCCTAAATCCAGATGCTCTACCAGTGGTTTCACGTTAGGGTATTTGTCCAGATGGTTCTGGGGATGCAGGACAGCTACACTTCTGTGGTTTCATAGCTCACAGCTCGAGTGAGGTAGATGGCCATCGTGGACGTAAACAACAAAGCATGGGCTTAGGAGTCCAGTTCAAGCCAGGGCTTACAAACCAGGGGTCTGTGGCCAGTTCCAGCCCACACACAGATGGCTTTTATTTAATCAAGACAATGTGTTTAAAAATGGAAATGGTTAAATTTCAAAAAACAAAAATATTTCACATAAAAATCTAGATTCTAAGCTTCTTTTCAAGGGTGGGGGGAGAAAAACAAGAAAAGTCTAGGTGTCTCTGGGCACACACAGTTGAATGGTGGTGGTCAAGGCCCTTGAGAAGAAGGACAAACAGAGAATACTCTGCAACAACATTCTCCCTGTCAACTTGGTTTATTTAGATTTTCTGGTCTTGTAGATAGTTGAGTTTGCCATCCCTGTTCCAGAGACAGCTTTGCTATTAACAAGTGAAGGAACATAGATACATCTCTAAATCTTTCCAAAAATAGGAGAGAATTTGATAGGTTCAGTAGTTTTCTAATTATTTTTGAGCCATGGATGGCTTTCTATTAATACAACTTTCCCTTGAAGTTCAATGCATAAATGTAGCACAGGCAAAAGGGTATTTATTTAATACAATAAGGAGAGAGAGCTAGAGGACTAGCACCACTATCCCTCTCACTCCTGGAAATATCCTTTAAAAGTACTCTTTAGAAGCCCCAACTTCTAATTGCAGGTTTCAAAGCCCCAGGCTGGCTTGTAAGGCTGCCTCAAAGTTGGGGGTACAGGGTAGGCAGGCTGGTTATTCCTCACTGGAAATATTCATAGTAAACATTCTTGAGTAGCCATGGTTACTCCTTGGCTTCTCATCTCAATTCTTTTTTTCTTTTCTTTTATTTCATTGATTTTCTTTCTTTTAAAATTGTTTTTCTTGCAAATCCTGATTTTTTGTGTATAGCACCAAATAACATTTTTAGGTTTAAAAAATTGAGGTTTAATTTACATGCAGAAAAACTCTCCATTTATTTTATAGTTATACAAATTCTAACAAATACATACAGTCATGTGAATACCACCACCAGTAAGACATGTAACAGTTCCAGCAGCCAAAAACATTCCCCCATGCTGATTATAATCAACTCCAAGTCCCTGGCAACTATTGATCTGTTTTCTGTCCCTATAGTTTTTCCTCTGCAAGAATGCTCTATAAATGGAATTATATAGTATGTTAACTTTTGAATATGAATTCTTTTACTTATTATAATGTATTTTGAGATTTACCTATGGCATTATGTATATCAGCAATTCTTTATTTTTTACTGCTGAATAGTATTTCATTATATGGATGTAACATGCTTTTCTCATCCATTCATTAGCTGATGGCTATTTGGGTTGTGTCTAGCCTTCAATTGTCAGCAGGAATAAAACCATTTCTAACATCCATGTACAGGTTTTAGCATGTACAGAGGTTTCCATTTCATTTGGATATTTCCCCAGCAGTGGGATTGCTAGATGTTGTGTAGTATGTGAGTAACTTTATAAAAAACTGCCAAACTGTTTTCCAAAGTGGATGTATCATTATGTATTCATGTCAGGAATATATGAGAGTTTCCTGGCTCTGTATTCTTATATACTTGGTATTGTTGGATTATATTTTCTGTCCTTGCCTTGCCATTACAATAGGTGTATAATAGTATAGCATTGTGGTTTTAATGTGCATCTCCCTAATAATCAATGATATTGAGAACTGTTTATGTATTTATGTCAATTCAAGTCCTCTCACCATCTTTTGATGGTTTATTTGCTATTATTAGAGTTTGGGAGTTCTTTATATATTTAAGCTCTTTCTCAGATATGGGATTTGCAAAAATTATCTCCTAGTCTGAGGCTTCCCTTTTCATTCTTTACAGTAACTTTACAAAAGCAGAAGTTCTCGATTTTTATTATCAGATTTACTTTTTTTTATGGATTGCGCTTTTTGGTGTCCTGTTCAAGAAATATTTGCCTAATTTAAACTCACAAAATTTTTCTTCTATGTTTTATCCTGCAAATTTTACAGTTTTGGATTTTACATTTATATGTATGATTCACTTTGAATTAACTTTGTATGGGATGGATAGAGGTTTTTATGCCATGGATATATAAATGTTCCAATTGAAAAAAACTATTCTTTTTCTTTCAAACTGCCTTTGCAACTCTGTAAAAATAATTTGGCCATGTATGTGTGTGTGTCTGCTGCTGGACTCCTGACATTCTGAAATCTATATCATAAATATATAGCCCAGATTTCACTGTGTGGAGGAGAAAATGAACCAAAAAAGGCACTGGTGGAAACTGAAATCTCCCATGATCTCCAAGAGTAACAATGAACCTGATTATATAGGCAAAATTAGAAAGAGCCTTGCCTAGGCATTACAATCTATATTGGACTATTGGTTCTGCTAAAATTTAACTTCCAGAGCTTTTAAAAGTTACTTATAGGCCGGGCACGGTGGCTCACGCCTGTAATCCTAGCACTCTGGGAGGCCGAGGCGGGCGGATTGCTCGAGGTCAGGAGTTCGAAACCAGCCTGAGCCTGAGTGAGACCCCCGTCTCTACTATAAATAGAAAGAAATTAATTGGCCAACTAATATATATAGAGAAAAAATTAGCCGGGCATGGTGGCGCATGCCTGTAGTCCCAGCTACTCAGGAGGCTGAGGCAGGAGGATTGCCTGAGCCCAGGAGATTGAGGTTGCTGTGAGCTAGGCTGATGCCACGGCACTCACTCTAGCCTGGGCAACAAAAGCGAGACTCTGTCTCAAAAAAAAAAAAAAAAGTTACTTATAGTGGTTATTTCTGTCTCAATGTTGAGAAAATACATGTATACAGTTTAGGTTAGTACCAGAGATACATAGTATGAAAAAAATATGCAGTGCAATTATTATTAAGATAAGATAACTGAGATCCACTTTAGCTCTAAGTTAGGAATCTAACAAGGTGCAGAAGGATGAAGACACCTAATTCCAGTTCACAATCAGATACTGACTACCTGTGTACCATTAAGCAACAAGCTACAACACTGTGATCCTTAATCTGCTTACATGTAAGGTGGGGTAATTATGCCCCATCTGCTAACCACTAAAGGTACTCAGGAAGATTAAATAAAATCACTTTGTGAATATACTTTAAAGCACATACTGTGCTGTAAGAATATAAAGGATCTTTATAATTATCTGGCTGCGTGAAACACAGGATGGTGAAAGATATTTAAATCAACATCTGGGCAACATGTTTGCTTACATATTGAAAAGTTTTAACCAAATCATTCCCAACCAACTTAGGAAGCAGCGTCCTAGAGAGCAAATAGATTGTTGGGCTTGGAAAAGTGGAGAATGTCAATAGCTGTGCCAGAACAATGGGCTGCACTGCGGCCTGCAGAAAGGGGCAAGGGATGGGACGCAACGGTGAGAAAACAAGGTCTAAAGGTACTATTCAGATGTCAAAGGTTCAGATGAACTCATAAATCAATGTTAAAAGGAAAACAATAGGTTGGAGAATAGATGTCAGAACACAGGTAGTATGAGAGGCCATGGTAGGCAAAGAAAAACCATATTAATATTTAATTTTGATTCAGGATTTGCTATGTGCCCGATGCTGTTCTAAGCACTTGAGAAGTGTTAACTGATTCAATCCTCATAACAATTCTAGTAGAAAAATACTATTGTTGTTCACTCCACTCCCATTATAGATGAGCAAGCAAGGCAAAAAGAGGTGAGGTCGTACCCTGGACTTCTCCATTTATCCTCTGCAGCAGTACTCGCTCTCCATCCTGTGATGTGCACCATCCCCTCCAGCCCTCGAGGGCCAAATGCTTCCAAGAGTCTCCTTGCCCTTGGGCTTCCAGCTGGGTCCCAAGTAATAGGAAACCCCAGTTGGAGAGCTGAGGAAGGACAATTTCTCCCCTTGCATTTCTCCCGTAGGAACATGGAAAATTGACAGCGTCTTACAACCCAGGTCAGAGCTCCCTTCTCTTTGGACAGTTCTCTGCCTTTTCCCTTTTAGAGCAGGGATTATTCCTTTCGCAGTGGGTTATTTTCATGTCATTGTCGGAGCCACTGTACTTTGCCTGCAAAATTACATGTGTGTTTCTGCATGTGCCTGTACATTTAGTTCAGCATTTAATGTAGGATTTAATTTGACACAAGCCCAACTTTTCTGAAATATATCCTTCAGGTAAATGCTGCCTCTTGTCCCGACAGGCTTTGGGGTGGTAAAGGAACACTCTCTTGTGGCTTTCTGATTCCCAGCCCATACTTTGTAAACAGTTTCTATATTAAACTCTGCTAGAGTTATCCAATTTGCATGTGTCCTCTCTTTCCTGCCCAGGCCCTTATAGATAAAGGTAACTGGTCCAAGGTGATCCTGCCAGTAAAGCAGGAGTTTAAACCTAGGAGTCTGACACTACAGGCCATGCTACCTCTTAAGAAACAAAGCCAACAATCAAATAGGTGTCCACTTGGTGCCTAAGGGCAAGATGAAGCAGGGGATTTTTTTAATACTTTAAATAGGCAAGTATTAATTCCTACTATGATGAAGATATGGTTTTAAGTGCTGAGAAGAGAGAAATAAGTAAAATTCTGCTATCAAAGATCTTGTGTAGTAGGTGTTACAGACATTCTATTCCAACATGGGAAGCTCACAGGAGAGAAATATGTGATAACCTCTGAGAGAAGGGAAAAGAATGTAGTGGCTGAATAAAGCATGGAAAGCATATGGCATTATATAAACTAATCTAGTGATTCCCTAAGCTTTTCAGGTGAAAACTTCAGAATATAAAGCATTGGTTAGAGAAAGGTAATTATTTTTAAATGTAATAAGGTTTTACTTACAGCATGACAAATATATGTTAATTTAAGCTATAAAATAAAAATAAGCAAAAAGAAAATAATATCTACCCAAATCATGCTAAATACAATAAACATGTTATAAATATTTGAATATATTTCATATGCAAATTATTATGCAGAGCATAATATTTTCGATCCTGCCTTTCTCGTTTTAGAGAGTATGGCTATTCCTTTCACATTGGGTTATTCTCATGTCAATGTAGAAGCCACTGTATTTTGCCTGCAAAATTATGTGTGTGTTTTTGTGTGTGCCTGTATATTTAGTTCAGCATTTAATATATGATTTAATTTGACAGGAGCCCAACTTTTCTGGAACATATCCTCAGAGTTAGAGGAGTTTTGCCAGTATTACAGGAAAATATCCATGAAGCAGTGTCTACCTACAACAAATGTTTCCAGCCACGATAAATTATGGGGCCACATAAATATCAAACATCTTCCAATAACTGCCTTTTGGCTTTATAAGACAGTACTTTATGTACAAAATATTGGTTCGTAGCAGGCCAATTCCTCACAAACCCAGTCACTGGCTATAATACTAATATTTATAGAAAATAGGGAAGGTTTGTTGCTTTAACCATGAGCTTTCATCTCTCCTTTCCTTCATTTATACCTTCATTCATTCACTCATTTATTCAATAAATATTTATGAAGTACTTTCCACGATTCAAGTTCTGGAATGACTTTTGGTTGTTCTGGCTGTGCTGAGCCTAAGCTTGAGATTGCATGTGATGTGATTTTCCAGTGCTTGGACTATAGACTTGACTTTGGAAAGATCTGTGCCATATGGCATTCAACACTGAAGCATTTTGGAATGAACACTTTTTCACCCATGCTGCATCTTCCAGTGTTCATTTTCTCCATTGCCCCTAACACTAATCTATCATGAAGTTGTCATGCCAATGAGGGTAAAAAGAAGATAATTTTTTATGTCCTTCTTTGGTATCAAGGCTAATTATTAAATTATTATTTTAAATTAAAGAATTTCTAAATGCTCAAAGGAAGAATAGTATCATAGTGTTTCATAGGCTAGATCTAATTCCAATGCTAAGCAATATATAATAAATTAAAATAGTTCCTTTATTTCCTAGTTATGATAGAATAATGGACCCCATTCAAAACATATCTACATTTTAAACCCTGGGACCTGTGAGTATGTTATGTCACATGGCAAGTGGGTGGAGGTAGGGGATTATGGTTGCACGTGGAATTAAGGTTGCTGATCATCTGGTTTTGAGATGGGGAGATTATCCTGTATTATCTGGGTGGCTCCAGTACAGTCATAAGCCTTCTTATACATGGAAAGGGAGGCAAGAGAGTCAGAGTGATGCAATGTGAGAAAGACTTGTCTGTTCCTGGCTTTGGAGGTGGAACGGACCCACAGGCCAAGGAATGTGGGCAGAATCTAAAAACTGGAGAAGGCAGGAAAATCAATTCTTCCTTAGAGGGTCCTGAGAAAAGCAGCCTTCCCAATACCTTTATTTTAGCTCGGTGAGACCCATGTTAAACTGCTGACCTCCAGAAATATAAAGTAATACATTTATATAGTTTTAAGCCACAAAGTTTGTGGCAATTTATTATAACAGCAGTAGGTAAGTAATAACAGATTACAGAGAATTTGTTTTGTAACCATGAATTGGTGTGAATTTTATGTTACTCTTTTCTGTATCTGTTAAGACATTCCTTTATTTTTGTTACCTTATTCTATTAATGTGATAGGTTGCTTTGATTGTGAGATGTTAACCTTCCCTTGCATTATTTAAA
This sequence comes from Microcebus murinus, assembly GCF_040939455.1. Classification (NCBI taxonomy): domain Eukaryota; kingdom Metazoa; phylum Chordata; class Mammalia; order Primates; family Cheirogaleidae; genus Microcebus; species Microcebus murinus. The sequence continues at coordinate 38,015,336 of NC_134110.1, read as the reverse complement.
TTTGAATTATTGTAATAATCCTTTTTATATTAATAGAAGACTCACTTTGGATAACAGGCTTAAGCTTAATCCAGGATAGCATAAACGGTGCAAGCTCACTGTCGTTCCTTAGAATTGAGTAATATTCCATTGTTAGCATATACCAAATTTTAATTATCCACTCATGAGTTGACAGACACTTGGGTTGTTTCCATGACCGTGCAATCGCGAATTGTGCCACCATAAACATTCGGGAGCAGATGTCTTTGTAATAGAATGTCCTATGCTTTTTTGGGTAGATGCCCAACAATGATATTGCTGGGTCAAATGGTATTTCTATTTCTAGTTGTTTGAGGTATCTCCAAATTCTTTTCCACAAAGGTTGCACTAATTTGCAGTTTCACCAGCAGTATAAGAATGTGCCTGTCTCTCCACATCCTTGCCAGCATTTGTTGTTTGGGGTTTTCTTGATAGAGGCCATTCTCACTGGGGTTAGGTGGTATCTCATTGTGGTTTTGATTTGCATTTCTCTGATAAATAGAGATGTTGAGCGTTTTTTTATATGTTTGCAGGCCATTATTCTGTCTTCTTTGGAGAAGTCTCTGTTCATTTCCATTGCCCATTTCTTGATGGGGTTGTTTGATTTTTTTCTTGTTAAATCTTTTAAGTTCTAGATAGATTCTTGTTATTAGACCTTTATTGGAAGTATAGAGAGCAAATATTTTCTCCCACTCTGTGGGTTGTCTATTTGCTCTAATGATAGTTTCCTTGGCTGTGCAGAAACAAAGATCTGGAAAATGGGCTCCACATCTACTCGTCATCAAATTGGTACTGACTGACTAAAACTATGGGCTCAAATGATGGTAGTGTACACCAGGGATTCGGGTGGGGGGGACCCACATCTTAGAGATGTGGTGAGCATTGTGGAGGGGAAGGGAATACCTCTAACCCTTCTTAGGGAGAGACAAAGATATACAATGTAACCAAAATGTCAAAACAAAAACAAAATTTGTATTGGGTGGTGGGCAGGTGGGAAGCGGGAGGAGGGGAAGGGTGTATACTTACATAATGGGTATGGTTTGCACCACCTGGGGGTTGGACATGCTTGAAGCTCTGGCACGGAGGGGTGGGGAGAGGTGGCAGGAGCAATATATGTAACCCTAACAATATTTGTTCCCCCATAATGTGACAAAATAAAAGGAGGGAAAAAAATAGAAGACTCAATCTGATATTATTTTGTTTGGAGATTTTGTATCTGTGTCCATGAGCTTTGCCTACTTTGACATAGTTATTAAATTTCTCTGCACATAACATATTGTTTGCAGACTGTGAGTGTCAATATAGCATAAAGGTGAATAGCTGAGGTTGGGCTTATCTGGAAGTCTGCCCTTGCTATGTATCTGTTGTATGATTTTGGACTAGGTCTCCAGCCCATTACTGTACCACAGGATCTGTCGTCTAAATAAAGATAATAATCAGTAGACCTAACTTTTAGGATTATGAGGACTAAATCAGGTAGTTCAAGTGCTCAGTATAGTTTCTGGAACTTAGAAAAAGTTAAAAATCTACTATTGTGAATACTAATATTATAAACATGAAGAAGAAATGAAAACAGATTTTTAACTGTTATAAAATTGTAATCCCAGCAATTCATTTCTCATACCCTCTTTACCTAATTTCTACCTAAAACTTCCATTAGAATTTAGGATAGAAGTCTGGCTATTTATGCTTTTCATACTGGCTTCAGTCAGATACCTGATGTGGAAAGAAACTGAGAAGCACATTCTTTAAAAAAAAAAAAAAATTGTTAGGCCGGGCGCTGTGGCTCACGCCTGTAATCCTAGCTCTTGGGAGGCCGAGGCGGGCGGATTGCTCGAGGTCAGGAGTTCAAAACCAGCCTGAGCAAGAGCGAGACCCCGTCTCTACTATAAATAGAAAGAAATTAATTGGCCAACTGATATATATATAAAAAATTAGCTGGGCATGGTGGCGCATGCCTGTAGTCCCAGCTACCCGGGAGGCTGAGGCAGAAGGATCACTCGAGCCCAGGAGTTTGAGGTTGCTGTGAGCTAGGCTGACGCCACGGCACTCACTCTAGCCTGGGCAACAAAGCGAGACTCTGTCTCAAAAAAAAAAAAAAAAAAAATTGTTGAAACCCTTTTATCAATGGAACCTCCTATTTGGGGGGTAAAAGGTAACTCCTTTCAGGTTTTCAGAATCCCTCACCTATCACATCGAGGGTAAGCCAGTCTACCTGGTATGAGGTCTTCACAGAATACACCTCCACTGTTGAATAAAATAGATCTGAAGTTATAAAATTAACTTCTAAGTTTTAAAATTCTCTCCTGATGTAGTCTCATTTTCACGCCTTGATCTTGGTTTAAAATCTGGAGAAAGAAATAGTATGGCCATGTGATTTCTGGTTTAGAATTACCACCCATTGGTGATCCAGGAGAATGGACCTTCTGTAAAGCCATATCAAAAGGAATAAGGTTTAGCTTCATAAAACAGAAAAAACAATTTAAGAGTGGCTTAAATCAAAAGGATTTTTTTCCCTCCACAGAAAAGTCCAAAATTAGGCATTTTGGGTTTCTATATCAACTCCCTATCAGGGTCCAGGTTTTTGTCTCCCATCCTTAGGATGTGGCACAAGCTCATGATTTGCGATGTCTGCTTGAGCTTCCACTACCATGTCCACCTTTCCAGCAGCAACATGGAGAAAGGAGAGCAATCCCTTGGAGTAGCAGAAAACTTTTCACTTGTGTTTTAATGAAGAGGTCTTAATTGCATGACCATAAATTACTTCAGGGGAAGCTGGAAATCATAGTCTTTTTAGCTAGGTGGCCATATGACCGGCGGCATGTAGAACTGTTATGAGAACCTTCCATATCTTCCATATCTAGATCTCCAGACCCACTAGGCTACTCCAGCACACGACCCAGTGCTTAACATAGGAAGGAGCAGTATCACCTATTCACATTCTCTTCTTTCTTTTCTTTTTTATTAAAACATGTTGCATGCAGATTGTTTCAAAAATAGGGATAAAAAATAATTCTAGGAGTATAAGACAGTATGCAAAGAAAAAAAACATTTTGTTTTTCCTATCCAGATCCACCATCCCCAACTCCATAAGCATCCCTTTGTTTGTTTGTTTGTTTGTTGGAGTTATGTTGAGGCTGGATCTTACTCTGTCACCAAGGCTAGAGTGCAGTAGCAAGACTGTATAGTTCACTGAAGCTTCAAATTCCTGTGATCAAGCAATCCACCTACCTCACTCAGCCTCTGAAGTAGCTGGGACTACAGTCACATACTACCATGCTTGACTTATTTTTTACAATTTTTTAGAGACAGGGTCTCACTGTGTTGTTCAGGCTAGCCTCAAACCCCTGCTCTCAAGCAATTCTTTCACCTTAGCATCCAAAGTTGCTGGGATTATAGGTGTGGGCCACCGAGCCAGGTTCTAGCATCTTATTATTATTTTTGTCAATGTTTTGTGTATTCATCCAGAAGGGATTTTTTTTAACCTGTAGAATTATACTCCATACACTGTTCTGACCTTTTTATTGTTTTTAAAATAACTTTAGTAGTATGTATTCTTTAAAGGTTAGCTAGAACTCAACTATGAAACTATGTTGCTCTGGTACATCTTTTTTACTGTGTCCATCTTTAATCATCTAAATTCTTGATCATGAGCTTGTTCAAATTTCCTACTTCTTACGTGGGACGGATTTATCAATTGTCCCTAGGTTTATAAATGTGTTATGGAGGTTCATTCAACATACTCTTATAATAACTTTAATTTCTTGTACGGCGCTCACTGGCCACGAAACCTTGCCCACAGCTGGCACTCATAGTCCGTACGATAGTCTGTGCTGTGCATCGATGACGAATCCGTTTTGCTCTTATGTGATGAGTAAACCTTTAAAGCACTGAAAGCTTGTTTTACTTTACAGGCAGTTTTACTTGCAATGTAAATCAGAATAGGTAAAATATACATATATGTTTTTATTACATTATTTTTAAATGTTTACAATTTTATTTTGATAAATGAAAAATTAGAAAAGTCAACTGCAAAATTATAGACTAAAGTTGACACTCGGCTATGCACCTTCATATCATGGCTGTCATCTAAAGTCGCTGTGCATGTTCATCTGTGGCTGTCGACTATAGCTGGTGCTTGTACCGAAATGGTTAATATTACACGGTTTTCATCTCTCTGTCACTTATCAGGTTAGGTAATCAAATAGAACAATGTGTCTATTTTTGTAATTAGCTTTGAAGAACTGGTTTATTTTGTTATTCATATACCTTTTACCTTGTTTTTGTTAAAACAGGTTTTGGGACATGTGAATCTAGCTCATTATTTTTCATAGATATATCATATTTCACTTTATTTTATTTATATTTTTAAAAAGAAATGAAAATAACATTGAGAGTTATGTGGAAGATACAGTGATACATACTTAATATGCATTATTTTATTTAATATCATTTGGTCATCACTTAAGAGATTATAATCTTTATTTGTAAAATTTATATTTAAAAATAATTAGTAAAAACAAACATTTAAAAACATGTGGCCATTTATTATTATTTCATGCATTACCAACAGTTTCTTTTGATTTTCCATTTTTCGGATGGGGCATTCACATTCTTAGATTACTTTTTCTAAGCTTCATATCATTGAAATTTCAGACATGCACAAGACAGACAATGATATAATGCTCTGTGATATAGTCATCATTCAATTTCACCAATTATCAACTCATGGCCAGTTTTGATTCATTCATACCCCTGCCAACTTCCCCTAGCTGGACTGTTAGGAAGAAAACTCCAGACATCATATAATTTCATCTATACTATCCCCATTTTACAGATGAGCAAAGTGAGGCTTAGAGCTGCAGTCCCCAGCCCCTGGGCCATAGAGTGGCACTTGTCAGACCTGTTAGGAACCTGGCCACACAGCAGGAGGTGAGTGGCAGGCAAGTGAGCAAAGCTTCATCTGTACTTACAGCCGCTCCCCATCACTCGCATCACTACCTGAGCTCCACCTCCCGTCAGATCAGCAGCGGCATTAGATTCTCACAGGACAGTGAACCCTACTATAAACTGCGCATGTGAGGGATCTAGGCTGCATGCTTCTTCCCAATGTCCCCCACAGTCTGTGGAAAAATTGTCTTCCACGAAACCAGTCTCCGATGCCAAAAAGGTTGGTGACCCCTGGCTTAGAGAGTTTAAATGATTTGGTCAAGGTCACAGAGCCAGTAAGTGGCAAAGCTTGGACCTGAACTCCAGTCTGTTTCACTTCAAAGTCTACCCTTTTTTTGTTCTTTTAATAGGGAAATGTTATTTCATTAAGATAATTCTTTTTTAATGTTTTTCTTTATTTCAATAGATTTAGGGGTACGAGTAGTTTTTGGTTACATGGATGAACTGTATAGTGATGATGTCTGGGTTTTTAGCTTACTCATCAACCAAATAGTGGACGTTGCATCTGATAGGTAATTTCTCTTCCTTCATCCGCCTCTCACCCTTCCCCATTCTGAGTCTTCAATGTCCATTTTACTACTCTGTATGCTCCCACATACCTGTAATTTCATCCCCATTTATAAGTGAGAACATGTGGTATTTGGTTTTCCATTCCTGCCTTACTTCGCTTAGTATAATGGCCTCCAATTCTACCCAAGTTGCTATAAAAGACATTATTTCATTTGTCTTTTATGGCTGAGTAGTATTTCATGGTGTATATATACCACAATATTTCATTTCAGTGGTGTGATATAATCTATTTAACTAGTCTCCTATTATTAGCTATGGAACAAAATAGAAAGTTGTTTATCAAATCTGTTTATATTTCCCCCTTAATTTCTAGAAATTAAGCTATAATGTCTAGATTTCCTTATGAATGGATACACACCTATGTGACTGATATCTGGTCAATTGAACGTAGGCAAAATTTACTTGTGCTTCTTACTGCACTTGGTGAATAATATGTGCAACTACACTTTTTTTCTCTGCTTTGGAAATCTTAGAAGTCCAGTATTAATAATGCTTGGAGGCACACCACCGGATAAGATGACATTCCTATATTATTTGGAAGAGTGACCCCTGACAATTGAGGACATCTAGCTTGACTTTTCATGAGTGAGAAATAAACTTTTATTGTAATAAGCTGTTGTAATTTATGAGTCGATTTAGTAGTTTATCTAATTAAGATAGGATCCCTGTAACTAATACACCAATAGAATGACAATGTGCATTTCTGTTATACATGACTTAGAAGTCATATAAATTTACTTGTAGAATCAATTTTTATAGATCACCTTGCTTCATCAAAATATACTCAATGTGTTAGGTAATGAAAAACTATTTTCTTAAGAACCTGTATCAATTTACAATTTTACAAACAGAATATTTGACAAATCTAACCAATATGGTGCACTGTTAAATTATGTGATTTGCCAATTTGATTTAAAATATGGTAGCTAACAGTTGTTAGGTGAGCCTGAATATCTTTTAATGCTCATGACTTTCATCAGTTATTTGCATTTCTTTTGATATGTGAACAGCTCATCTATGTCATTGTCCTGTTTTGCTATTGAGTTTTTAACCATTTTATCGGTGATATGTGAGTGATTTTATACAAAACGATTTTAAAACATCTTAATGTTTTTACATCAAAAATTAACTCCTTCCTCTTCATGTACTGCAAATAGTTGTCTCTAATTGGTTGTTCATCTATAGACTTGGATTATAGCTTTTAAATTATATAGTCAAATTTATATTTTTTTTCTCAAGGACTTTGGGTTACATTTTCTTATAAAGGCTTTGTCTTGTCATATTTAAATTTAAACACTTAATGAATAAAAAAATGACTTTGAGGTAAATGTAAACTAAGAGGTATAGCTTAATCTTTTTCCCCCTGCAAAATGGCTCACTAGTTATCCAAAACAGTTTATTAAGCATTCTTTTCTTTTCTCTGTATTTCTTTGAAATACTTTCTTTATCACATATTATGTTTCCAAACATAACTAATCTAGTTATAGACTCCCTATGTCATGTGATTGAACAACTGTCTCCCTATTCACGGACCAGAACAAAACATTGACATTTGTTACAGCGTTTTAATTGTCACACACCCAAACATTTGCTAGGCTTAGATTCTCTCCATTCCCCTTGTGCTGCATTTTGCTCTCCTTTCTCATTTTTTCAGCCTGTTCCAAAATCCAAAAAAAAAAAAAAAAAATCCGAGAACAGAAAGCTTTATATCACTGAGTCTTTTTTAAAGAAAAACTTTTGGGTAATTTGCTTTTAATATTTTAGTCCCCTTACTAAATTCTGTAACCATTTTTTAAAGATTTTTATTTTTTTTAAGTGTGCCATTGCTTCACATAAATTTAATTGCAATTTTATCTTTTTTCCAGTCTTTAAAATTATTTCTTCTTCTTGACAAATGTCATTTACTAGTACTATCTAGAACAAAGCTGAATAATGGTAACCTAGTAGTAAACTTTGCTTTTTTTGCTAATTTTAGCAGGTGATATTCCTTTTTTGTTGGGTTCAAGTGATACTATACTTGGAAAATATTCTTCAGATTTGGTCATCTGGAGGAGCGCATCCCTTAAGCTCAGGGTTAATGTTTTCTTTCTCTTTCTTTTTTATCTTTTTCTTATTTTCTTCCTTTTGATCAGTTTTGGGGAGAGAAAATATGTAAACATGCATTTACTCTTCACATTTCCTGAAGTCCAAGTTCTTTCCTAAATCTGTTTGAAGTATTTTGTTATCCTTGACATCTCATACAAGAAATAATTAGATGGATCACTCACAGATTGTTCTGGGATTCCCAACAGAAAGCACATTTGTGTTTAAAGCTGGGCTCACCCTCATAATTATATTTATGTCAGCTGCAAGCAGAGGGTTTTTTAATTATTATTATTGATGACTTCTACAGAGGATTTCCTGTGAAATCCACATATGTTCTAAATCAATTGCATTGTCTCCAGTTAGTCCCAAAATACCATGACTGAAACCCAAATCAGAGAGCCTAGGTATAGGCTGGCTTCACGGCTAATTAATCTTTTTCAGAGGAAGTAAAGTAACTTAAATAGTGACAAGAGTGAGGGGCGGTGCTATGGCAGCGGGAGCCTCGGGCATACCCTTACTTCCAGGGGAGGAAGCAAAGAAGAGAGAACACGGACCTCATGAACTTTCTGCCTCTCGGTGGGAAGGAAATTGGAGAAATTTGGTTCCTCTTACTAGAAGATACCAAGATGTCTGGCTCATGACCCCCTACTTGCCTGAGAAGAGGAACACAAAGGCTCGGGCGGGACGGGAAGCTGTCTGAATCTTGAAGGTTGCCGTGATAGAAAGCTAATTTAGGGCCTGAAAACCAGGAAAGTTCAGGTGCCCAATAAGTCAAGGTTCTGTGCAGGAGGAGCTGGGGAGAGTTTAAAGAGAAAAAGACATGGTTTATTTTTTCATTGACTCGCCAATTCAGTTGGTGACATAAAAAATGGTAGTTGATTCAAGCCAAAGAGTTTCTATTCAGCATTTCCTAAGAGGCACTGGGCCAGTCACAAGGGTACAGACTTGAATGGGACACAAGCATATGAACATGAGCAAGGCACAGACCAAGACAGGCCTTTACAGAATCCAGAAAGGGAGATGGCGATGACCATAGATTGACCAAAAGAGCATAACATGTGCTACGATTGCAATAACGAAGGGACAGTGTGAAAACACACAGAGCTGAATAACCCAGTTCGTATGGAATAATTTAATGTTTCACAAAACAAGGTGGTACAGAAAAGGTGGTGATGCTGTGTTAGAGTTAGGTAAGCCAAAACAATTGAAGAGGGTTTCTAGATAGGGGAACATGAGCAAAGTCATAAAAGGAAACACTCATTGTAACCTAGCCACTCTAAGTGTTTCAACATATCGGAATTCATTTACTCCACACAGAAGGCCAGCGGCTGAGTGACTCAGGTTAATTCTGAGGAGTTTGTCCTGTTACTCTGTGAAATGTGAGGTGGGAAGATGTGGGAGATGAAGCCATGATGGAGGTCATAGAAGCTTAACGAAATTTGGGGGATCATACTCATGATAGTCTAACAAACAATATTGAAGAGTGTTCGTTGAGGGTCAAGGGAATGTCTAAGGATGCAGATGTTTACTGGGGAATTTTCTTATTTATGAAATGGAGACGATAATCATCTTTCCCTGGTCTACTTCACAAGATGAGAATCAAAAATGAGCCAATAAGCATTAAAGAGCTTCATAAATTGCTAGGTCTTACACAAAGTGTTATGATTTGTACAGGAGGATAAACAGTAAGTAGAATTGAGTTTCCTACCATTTTCCTAGGTGGTACAATTATAGTTGTTTGCAGAGATGACCATGAGGTGCCCAGATACCCCAAGAAGTTACCCTTATGCCAAAATGTTTGATGTAGATGGACTTATTTTTTGAAGAAAAAAAAGTGTTGGCTCTATTCAAGTTTCAGGATCTTTCTGAAGATACTGTGAAGAACTTACATAGCTCAACCTGATTTTTTCTTTTAAACAGAAATGCAGGGTAGGCAACCAACAAGCCCCTTTCAACTTGGAGATTAAAATCAACACACATACAGAGGGTCTCCCAGAAAGCATTCATAAGGCTTTTGGACATAGCTCTGTTAATCAATTAACAAAATGGATTATCATTACTCATACTGGTTTTGTAGTGTGTAGCTCGCAGAGTTCTCCAGATATTATCTCCTTAGTCAATGGTCAAACTAACTTTTATTGAGAATCTATAATGCAAGAGGTGTTTTATGTAAGTTACCTACAATCTATGCCACAGCCCTGTCAACAAGGCCACGTCAACAAGGTCATATCACCAGAAGGGGACAGACCTGGGATTCAAAGTCATGCCTATCTAGCTGCAAAATCTATTTTCTTTCTATCAAACCAAAATAGGAGTCAAAATAACCAAGAATTCTATCTACTCTCTGCTACTTTCTAGGTAAAACTTTGGATAAGGCTATCCAGTTTCCTTGGTCTCAATTTTCTTATGCCTACAGTGAGGGGCTTGCATATAATTATCTTTAATATTGCTTCTCCCTCCAACAGTCTATGAGCCCTTGGTTCAAATTATGCACATGAGTGCTGAAGGGATGCAACCCTGCTCCCTGTCCCCATCCCCCACCCACAGTCAGCCAAGCAGCTGACCCAAGCCTGGCAACCAGCAAGGTGATCCATGTCCCATTGGGGTCTCCCCAAAACCCAGTGTGAAAAACCTCAGCTAAGTTTTTCCATATGTCCTGACCCACAAAGGATATTAGAAAAATAAACACAATCTAAGGAAAACTTCAGCCCATTAACTCTGCACCTGATTGGGAAGTGTACAGAGTTCTTAGATTCCTTTCAAATGATACCAAGTGGCTAACAGCCAGAAAAATAAAATCTTAAGCAGACATAAGATGGAGAAGACAGATATGTAAAACTCTGGGGTAAAAATATTTTAAAATAATAATTGGGAATAGTCCCCGAAGAAGAGATGAAACAACATACAAACTCTTCTGCACAAATAGGTGTCTCATATAGAAAACCTAAAAAATGCTGGTATCTGTTCAACACTCCCTCTTCTGAAAAGTTCAAAAGGGTAGACAGTCACAATGGACCTCAAATGCAACTTCAGTGGATTCTAATAAATAAGAATGTACTGACCTGGAAGTCACTCCTCTCAGGGGCATTACTGTCCAGAGGAAATGATTTCAGCATGAACATTCTGGATACATTAAAATGCAGTAAGATCCAGGATCACCATGCAAAGGGAGGGAAGCCCTTATACCATGGCTGTGGTTCCAAGGTTTCTCAGAAAAGTCATTTGTTTCCCTCCCATCCTCTAGTGATTTTCTCCCCAGAGTCAAAGATACAAAGAGCTCTTCTGTCTAATTACTCAAGTGATGACCAGTAAAAGGGAGAGAATGCTCCTTTCATGAATATACTGAGGGAGAAACAAGAATTTATGCTGAATTATCCTACCTCTCCTTGTGTGTGGCTTCTGAGGGTAGAATTTAGAGGACAACTTGAGATCTCAAGTGTTAAATGTCTGATTATGGCCTGAAGGAAGAGCAACTCTGACTGGGTATCTATGATGTGTTGGGCATCCTATAAGGTGCTGTAATATTGGATTTTTATGTCCACAACCCAATAAGAACTAAATCCTCCCTTGACAGCAGGACTGTGTTTTCAAATTTCCATAGCTCTGGGGCACCCAGCAGAAGCAGGCCCCATTACGACTTTGTGGTAGGGAGGAAGAGATGTTGGGAGGAGGAACGAGAAGGGAGAGGAGGATTGGGAGGACACTCTCTCACCATGAGAGAAAGTCAGGAGGAAAAAAGAAGGATGGAAAGAAAGGAGGAGACAAGGAGGAAAAAAGAAAAGAAGGAAGGGAGAGAGGATAGAAAGAAGGAAGTTAACGCTAATTATCTATTAAAGCATTACAAATTACCCCAATGCTTAGTGGCTAAAATAATAAGTATCTATTTCCTCACAGTCTGTGGATCAGGAATTCAGAAGCAACGTAGCTTGGTAGTCCTGGTGTAGGGTCTCTCTCAAGAGGTTGCAGTCAAATTGTCATCTGGAGGTGTGGTCATTTGAAGGCTCAGATGTGGCTGGAGGATAAATTTGCAGGCTGGCTCACTCAATCACCAGCAGGCTTGTGCTGGCTACCAGCAGGAGGCCTCAACTCTTTGACACTTGGACTTCTCAGCAGGGCCTCAGTATATAGCTATTGACTTCTCCACAAAGCAAGTGATCCAAGAAAGAGAACAAAGAGGAAGCCACAAAGCCTTTTGTACAACCTAGAGTGGAAGTCACACACCATCAGTCACTTCAGTAATATCCTATTGGTTAAACAGGTCAGCCTTATTTCTTGTGGGATAATGCTACATAAGGGCAGGAGACAGAGACCATTGGAGGCCACCTTGGAGAAATGGTTAAACAGAACTACACAGATGGTTAATTTAAACATAACTTCTGTGATTGTCTCAAAATGCTACAATACCAACACAATCATTCTTTTTTTAAATTTCTTTTATAAAACAGAAGGACATATAGATATAGAAGGGGATTGTGGTGCTAATCGTTTCTAGAGGTAAGCATATATAAATTATAAGGAAATGGGCAAACAAATGATAAATCTATTGAATATTTTAAATAAACTGGGCTTTATTTATCTGATCAATTTCTGTTTCCCAGAATAATTTTCAGGCTCTTTTATGGATGAAAAACCTTATAGTACCACTACAAAAAGCAGTATGGTAAAAAAGAAATATGTACCTTTTTTGGAGCTGACAGTGTTGAGTTTGACTCTTGATTCAATGACTTATTGACTGAGTAGTCATCTAACTAAATTTTCTGAGCTCCCTCAGCCTCAGTTCCTTCTCTATAAAATGAGCCTAATATGGCCCATAGGATAGTTTTGAGATTGTATATCATAACACCTGTAAAATATCTTAGACAATCCCTGAAGCACAATAGGTTTCATAAGCATATTTGTTTCACCCTTTTTCTTACTTTGGGTGAAAAATGAAAACAATTCATGCAGATAATTAGAGATCTTGTCAGTTATAGGACAAACATCTAGATATTTGAGAATGTGTGGGTGTTTACAATCATATACAACAGAGCATCCAGAATAATTGCATTTTCTACTCTTTGTTCAGGTGATTTTGGAATTTAACCCACCAATCACATTTTCACAACACTAAATCAGAAAGTACAGGAATAATATTAACAGTGACTAGCCAAGACAACCTTGAAGTTTAGAGTTGCAGAGGCTTTCCTGGTAATAGCCTGACAAGTCTCAGAGCTGCCTGTTCACACTGGTACCACCTGGGGAGCTGTTAAAATGCCTACAGGGTAAACACTTTCCCAAGAAATAATCACTGAATTGCCTGGGGGTGGTTTTTCAGGGCTCCCCAGATGACTTTAATGGTCAGCCAGCCAGAGAAGCACAGATCAAGCACAACTCTCTCGTAGAGCATAAGACACAGGGCATCTGAGAACACTGAGGCCAGTGACTCCAAACTTTTCCCAACTCCACCTTCATATTTATTTATTTTTAGTTACATTTATTAGATCTATAATAATTGAAGTTATATGAGAAACTAAATGCTAACTAATATTAACTAATGTTTCTTATTATTTCATAGTTTTCTAAAGCATGTTCATTTTCATTAATCCCCTTAATCTTCAAAAATAACTGCAAGATAAATCGGAGTGAATATCGTAACTCCATCTCCTAAATAAGCAACCTGAAGCTCAAGGAAGCAGAGCAAACATTACAAGGAATGAAACAACAAGGTTGCAGAGGCAGGACTCCAAGTAAGTCTTCTAACTTCGAATTCTTTTTTGCTTGCTTGTGCATAAAACATTAAAGAAGACTGTTTCCTTTGAGTCATATACAGAAATGGTATGAACCAAGGCAAGAAGAGGCCAACAGTTCCAAATTCAAGAGCTCTACCGTTGCTATCGAATAATGGTCTATTTGGAAAGTAATTTTCTTTATTTGAGCTTACTCTTAACTATCCTATAACTCAAAACTCTTTGCACCAGATTTTGAGGAAAGAATAATTTTGACTGCACATTGCCTCATTGTGTTCCTGAAGCAAAGAGATACCAACTGGCTAAAGCCATGCTCAAAGGGATGGTTTCCCACTTCACCAGGACAGAGGAGAACAGCAATTACGGGCCTTGGATGCTGTCTTTGTTTCCTGTGGCTGATATAACAAAGTACCACAACCCTGGGGGCTTGAAACAACAAAAATCTATTCTCTCACAGTCCTAGAGGCCAGAAATCCACAATTGAGGTATCAGTAGGAATATGTTCCCTCCAGAGACTCTATGGGAGAATCCTTCCTGGCCTCTTCCAGCTCCTGGTGCCTCTAGATGTTCCTTGGCTTATAGCTTGCATCGCTCCAATTCTTTTCTCTGTCCTCAAATGGTTCTTTCGCTTTTCTATTTGTGTCTGCTGCTCTTTTGTCTCTTATAAGGACACTTGTCATTGGATTTAGGGCCTATCCAAGTAATAGGGTATAGGCATCTCAAGATCTATCTACAAAGATACTTTTTGTCTAAGTAAGGCCACATTCACAGGTTCTGGGTGGACATAACTTTTGAGGGACCACCATTCAATCAATTACGGATGTATTTTGCTATTTAAAATTGTTTCTGTCTGTTTGCTGCCTGGTTATAGCTGGTATATAGGAAAATTCTTAATAATTTGAAGATTTATTTGAACCTAGCCTTCTTTCCAAGCTCTCTTTTTCGTTATTTTTAAGTGATGCTTAGAATTTCTAGAGACAATCACATCATCTGCATAAATGATAATTTGTTCCCTCCTTTCAAATTCATAGCTGCATTTGACATTCATACTTGTAAGATATGATTCTCAAAAAGCAAATTATCTTAAGAGCTGGTGTAGGAGTTATTGCTGTCAGTTAAAGGAAATCAAATTTGTCGAGGCACAGGAACTAAGTAAGAATGCCAGGGTAATTCAGGTCACAGATTTAAAGAGCTGTGATGTCTTCAAAATTATTTAGTTTTATCCCTTGATTTTGCCAATGCATATACCAAGGCTCAGCTACCTGAAAATAGATGCACAAGATCACTCAACAGAGAAAGAATTAACATACACACAAAACTTCTTCCCTGTTCAGTCTGTACTAGCCAAAATGATATTTTAAATTTGAATATGTAACCATGTTATTCACATAAAAATCTTCATTGACTGACATTGTCTTAAGGCAAATCTACCACGGCCTGGGAAGCCTGGGTGGTCTGGGCCCTGCTTCTGGCCAGCCTCACTTTATGTCTCTCTGGAAGATTTTCATTCTGTTCTGGATACATAGGCTGTGTTTGCTTCCCTGAATCTGCCAAACTGGTCTCAAGCCTTTCACACATACTTTTTCTTCTAGCTGAAAAAAACTCCCTTTCCCCACTTTTGCCCTCTTCCTTTCCAGCCCCTGTTATCTGTCTAACTCTCATTGCCCAAAAGAAGATTGGCCTCCCCCTCTGCCCCAGGTTAGATTAAAGCCCACATTTTTCCCTTTTATCAGAAATCTAAAGATCATTCATATTAGGTATCATAATAGCAATTAATTAATATTTTATATAATTTGTTGGTTCAATGTCTTTCCCATTGGACTATAAACCACGTATGACCCTAAACCAAATCTGTCTTATCATTAAAATATCCTACATCTTGCACAGTATGTGGATCATAATATGCATTTAATTTTAAAAATTGTTAAGTGAATGAAACAATCATTTTATACTTGTTCTATGATGCTATAGCCTTTAATTCTTCAGAACTTCAAGATACCCCATTCCCTTCTTTTTCTGCTATTGCTATGAATTCCCTAAGCCCTTTCGTTCTCATTTCTAAGTGCCTAAGGCACAGTGGTTATTTAAAAAAAAACACTTAATGCTTAAACAGCATCTAATTATAACTTTAAATACTTAAAGACTTCCAAAAAATTGTGTCAAGAATAGTGTGGACACAAGCAATTGTGACTTAGAATGTCTGTTAAGTGGTCCTTTTCTGGTGACCTTTATTAATGCTCTAATGAGGATAATAAACTCAATAGCTATCACGTATGAAATGTGTCCTTCGTGGGAACCATTTATCTTCAACTCTCACTTCCTTCCCAGACCTAAAGGATCTCATCTTTCTGGGTATAGTATAAACAGAGGAAACAAAAAATCCGATTCCTTCTGTTGCTTTGACAAGTTTTGTAAGGCCTGATCCACCTTCCAAGTCTGACCTAAAGCTTAAACGTTTCCAATAGGAGAATATTCAGCAACTCTACAGTTAGCCCAATTATATACTCTTCTTGTTTCCTATTCATGCATGTAAAAGCTAATAATAAATTACAACAAATTAATTTTTCAAGAAGGCAATAGAGAACAGTAATTATTTCACTAAGAGCCTGCCAAATTCTTTACAGGAAGTATAGGAAATGGCTACATTCTCAGCATCTCTCACATAGCGTTAAGTCTCTGGTACAAATTGCATGGCATAAAGGAAAACAAAACCCCATTGCAAACATCAGGTTTCTATTCTCTTGCAATATGTGTAAAATGCACATGATGAGTTCCTGAGGGTGAAATCCTTCTTCCTTCTAACTGGTAACTTTTTAAACTCTACAGTGATTACTGAGTGGCACCAGATTTCCAAGCTCAAAAAAGTTATGCACAGCGCTTCTTTTATGTGAATTTATTATATAGCCAAGTGATCATATGGGATATGTTAACAAGTATTAACAATAATTCCACATTATACTGTACTGGTCATGTTCCCACGTGGAGGGAGTTCCATCTTTAATCCGAAGTGTGTAGAGAAGAGGGAAAGATAATCGGGCATGTAGTGTATACAGTGGACCCAGATGGGAAGGGAACAAAAGTTGTCATATGGTCAAGAGTTAAAGGATCTGAAGGTGAGTAACCTGGAAGTGAGAAACAGACACCTGAAAGCTGCCTGCACACACCTGAAAAATGGTCAGGAAAAGAGGTTTTAGGCTTTTTATGATTAATGCCTGGTTGGGGAAGAAATCAATAGATAAAAGCTCTAGAAGCACAAAGTAGTTTTTTTTTGAGGCGAAGTGTTTGTTCTTAAAGATAACACCTAAAGCTTTGATGGGTGTCTCAAGAGGATGGGGATTGGGCCCTCCAGTCCCCAGAGAATGGCGATGGGAACGGCCTTTCCAGGGACTTTCTTAGAGGAGATGGGAATGTCATAGGAAGGTTGGCCTGTATCAGGGATTTTCAAACCACAGCAGCCCAGCAGGGCAAGATAAAACATGTAAGCGGTCAGTCATCTGGCTCTCCTGCTTTTGTCTGTCTGTTTGTTTTAGTCTTTACCATTACTTGTCAATTTTCAGAGTAAAGAATCTTTGTACAAGCTACTTCCTATGGTTATCAGTTAGGATTTTTAAATTTTGTGTTTTTATTTTTTTGTGTGTGTCATTTACAACTTATAGATTGTGATGTATTTGATGTGCTTCAATGCATTGAAGTCACTATTATTATTACTATTTGACTCCCTGGTGCCCCATCTTAGGCCAGTGAGAGCTCCTTCAAATTGTCTCCTGTGTCTTTTTGATGTAACTCCATTAGTCTTTGAGGGCCTCTCTCCTGTCTGGCACAAGGTGTCCCAGGCTCATCTAACATATTCTCTGCCACAGACTGGAGTCAACCATTTCTCCAAGGAGACCTGTCTCCTTTTAGTCAAAAAGATGTAACTGGAAGAGCAGATCTATTTACATATGCTTTCCTTATAGGAGTTGGGTAAGAATTTATTTGAAAATAAAGGAAAACTTTGCTGTAAAAATGGTTTAAATGTAGAAATACAGATAATTTTTTAAAGCCCTTCTTCTTTGAATGCCTCTAAGTACAATTTAATTCCTGAAACGGAAATTCAGCATTTGCTGAAAACAGAGTTCTTTTGGACCTAGAAAGTTGGTTATAGGAGTTGCTTCTAGAAATAGTTTGCTATGTTTATATTAAGTTGGGAAAAAAACCTCAGGTGGTAAGCACATTTTTTTTTAAACTTGGAAAATTTGTGGATTTGGGGTTAGGTCGAGACAGCTAATTTATTTCTTTTGGCTAACACTTGCTTTTTAAAAAATATTTTTATTATAGTATAATTCATACAGACATAAAATTATATAAAACAATAAAATAATATCTGTGTAGCCAGTATCAAAATTTCAGTATTTTGCTTCAGTATTATTTCAGTAATTTGTTTAATACTTTTAAAGGCAAAAAACACAACCAAATGTGCTTGGATCCCCAGAATACTCTCTCCATCATGCCTTACCTTGTCAGATGTGTGTGTGTGTGGCACCATCAGGTTGCTATACTCTACTTGTCCGGCGCAGGTGTGTGAGTGACGCTGGAGGATGTGGTGTGTGTGAGATGAGGAGGCCGGGAGGGGTGGGCAGGGTGAAAGGTGTGCGCAGTGTGTATTGTGGTGCCTGTGTGCATGTGTGGTACAAGTGTGTTCCCCGTCCGTGTTTCTCCCTGTGCGTGTAGCACAAGGTGTGTGTTTGAGTGTGGCTGTTAGCAGGTGTGTGTTGTGGCTGTTAGCAGAACCAAACTTCATCAATATCCTCAATTTCAATTTCGTGTTTCTAATTCCTAGAACTTTTCTTTAAATACTGATCTTAGGTATCTGAAGTTATTTTGCATATTTTAAATTGTATTTACATTATAGCACAATTTGTTTTTCTTCTTCTTCTTCTTCTTCTTCTTCTTCTTCTTCTTCTTCTTCTTCTTCTTCTTCTTCTTTTTTTACTGGACATTGCTTTTGAAATAGAACCTGCAAATACATGTTGTTCTTATTTATTCATGTTAACTGATATATTGTATTCCATTTTGTGAAAAATACCACAATTTATAATGGTGGGATTAATAGTCTCATATTGATGACTGTTTAGGTTGTTTGCAAGTCGTTTTATTATTACTACAGACACTGCTATAATAATGCATTCTTAAACATGTATTCTTGTGCACCTGTGAGTGAGCTGCCTTAGGTTATATACAGAGGAAAAAAATTCTTTCGTCACATGATACGCACATCTTCCACTTCACTGGATGTTGTGGAATCGTTTCCATCAACAGAATTCATATTCCAGCTGTTTCATATATAAGTCATAAGACTTAGAGCAAGGTATTTAACCTTCATAAACCTCACTTTCTTCAGCTGTAAAAGGGAGATGATAATTACTTATCTCTTGGTGCTTAATTTTTCTAATCTGTATGGTCCTCACCCAGATCAAATGTTATAATGATTATCTGTGCTCTCACTTTATATAAAAACTAAATGAGATCATATATGTAAAGTATCTAATAGGTAATCTACCCTTTTCTCTCTTCTCTTTGCTTTAGCTTGAGGAGTGATTCTTTAATAAGGACTTAGTTGGATGATGAATGACAGAGAATAAGGCTCCTTTAGGTCTCCTCAACTCACACTCTGTGGACAGCGACCTTATCCAGTCAGTCTCCACCTAAAATATGGGTGGAATTTGCAAAAGTTCCTGGATGGAGAAATATATTGTGTCGAATGTTCCTCACTGGGAAAATTTATGACAACTTTTCCAAAACTAAAGCCTCAAATCTTTATTATATTCTGTTAATGACTCAGTGGACTTTTGGCAGAAAGAACTAGTTTCCTTTGGTTCAAATGCTTCTATAGAGGGTTCTGATTAATCTATCCAATGGTCTAAAATCAAAATAACACATGCAATCCTTGGCTGAAAGAGCTCACCCGTGGTGTTATAACAATAATTCCTCTCCTTGTTTTCATATATAACATTTTGGAAACATTCCGGTTGGAGCCAAAATTTCTATATTTTGGAAACTTGGCATGCAGATGGATGATGGCTGAAGTATGCCACTTATTTTCCTTTTGGGGAGGACTAGAAAATGTAGAATGGTTGTTCTACTACTTCTCAAAGAAATATTTGTAGGACAACCCAATTTAATGTGGAGTAAAGCCCTGTTATCTAATTTCCATGTCATAACACATATTCATTTCAAAAGGTTTTTCCTGCTCACCCAATTTAAAGTAGTTCATATCCCCAGCAATCACTTTCTCTAACAGAGATCAGTCAACACCCTTTTCTGCGAAGTACCGAGTAGTAAACATCCAGGGCTTTGTGGATTATAATATGGTCTCTCTGTTGCAACTTCTGAACTCTGACATTGTAGCACAAAGGCAGCCATAGACAATATGTAAACAAATAAGCATGACTATGATTCATTACAACTCTGTGGACACTGAACTTCGAATTTCTTATAATTTTCACGTGTCACAAATATTTGATATTTTCCCAACAGCTAAAAAAATTTAAAAATTTTGGTTTACAGACCATACAAAATCAGGCAATAGACAGGATTTGGCCCGTGAGCTGTGTCGAGACCCTCTGTTCTACAACATCAGTTTTAGGGTTTCTTTTTTTTTTTTTTCTTTATATCATTTGTTAGCATCTAAAAGAATCTATTTATGTATAAATATATTCTTTTTATGGTGTCTTGTGATAGAGTCCAAGCTGTGTCCCTGTGAAAGCAAAGACGTTATTTGTCTTGTTCAGTCCCTGTGCCCAACGTCACAGAAACTCAGCATATGTGCACTGAATGTATAAATCTGTAGCTTGCAGGTGGATCAGTTCCCCTAATGAAGTAACCAGCTTAACATGGGTGGCACATTGAATTCTCTTAGCGATTAAACCTTTTTCAAATAAATCTTACAATATATACACTATAAAATTTAATGGTGAAGAAACAATGTATAGAAGTATTTTTTAAGCTTTGAAGTTAAGAAATTCAGGCTTTGAATCCTTGCTCCATCAATTACTGTTTATGATGTTGAGTAACTCTTGAATCTGTTTCTTAATTTCCAAAAGAAAATACTTATAGGACCTTTCATAAGATTGACAGTGGAGTTTCTGCTTGTTATTCCATTGTCCTTCCCAAACCCACTCCCCATCTTCCCCACCCTGTTCTGTACCCTGGTAGGTTCACATGTGGGGACCACATCAGCTGTCTGTTTTGCCCTCTAGATTCTAGCTGGGTTTTATCAATTGGAGGAAGAAGAATGAGGCAAGAATATTTATTCCCTTAGCTTAATCCTAGATTTCAAAGGACTAGCTGTGTTCCCGGAAGAAAGGTGTCAGCTTGCAAATTTATGAATGCTCCGCAGTGCACTGGGTATAAGAGTGCCCCTATTAGTGGTTCTTGTAACTTCCCTCCTGGGTGTAGGAACCACCCTGCTGTTAGCTCCGAGATACTGCACTATCTCTGAAGGCTTCCTACGTTCTGCCCACAGCATTAAAAATAGCCTCTTTACTAAAGTCTCAAACAATCCTGAATTTATTTTGAGGCCCCGAACAGTTTAAAGAGAAAATGCTTGAGAAAAAAATGATAGTTCTAATTAAACTGTTCTTAGTAATAGTTAGAAATCCGGTTGCCTTCTTTGAAATTATATTCAAATAATCAATGATTCCCCTTAATAATAATGATTTCACATTTCTCTACAGTGTCACAAACTAGGATGCCCACAGGCTAAGATGTCCTAGGTTGCTGAAATACATATTTTTCCAATAGGCATTTAAAATCAGGAAAATTCACCTTAAAATATGTATTTTCAAATTCTCATGAAAAGATGACACTTTCTGGCCACACCAGGCTGGCATCCTCCCTGGCCATGATAAACAGGAGCAGCTACACTAGTCACATGGGCTTTGCACGTGGCAGGTAGCTTTGTCCCCACCACACCAGAGTATGCGATCATTCTAGTTGTGTTTCGTGTTAGCTAACTGCCCCCTGGAGACATTTTCTTAGAGAAATAAGATGCAGAATAGAATCATCAACCACATGGGAGGCTGGGGGAGGAGGTGTTGATGGTTTCAAGGAGAAATGGTATATTACAGCCATTTAGTAGAGTGGGAGAGTGAGAGGCCCAGAGTGGGGTGGAGGTGGGATGCAGTAGGATTGCAAGGTGGGGCTGAGAGTCCTCTTGGGGTTTTTGCTCTAAATGGAATGTGAGATTCATAAACAGGCTGTATATACAACCCCCTCAGCCTTTCCAGGGCAGATGTAAAAGAGATCACAGTTGGATTTGTCCAAGCTGAGGTATTGCCCCATGAGAGTTAGGGAGTCAGAGAAATAAGGCTTTTTGTGAGGGAGGAAATACAATGGTGGGTCATGGAAGCTGGGTCAGTCAAGGAGGGACTAAGGGCTTAAAAAAATGATGGACAGAGGAAGAAAAGGAGCCTCCTTGTTAAGAACGCTCACTGTGCACACTGGAGCCAGACCACATGGATTCAAATCTCAGCTCCACCTGTACTAGCTGGGTGAGGTTGGCCATGCTACTTACCCTTTCTGAGCCTTTGCTTCCTCATCTGCAATGAACTGCAAGAGTCCCTACCTCACAAGACTATTGGGAAGACTTCAAAAATGCAATACTCACACACATACACACAGAGAGACTTTATAACACTGTGGATACTTTGCTTTCCTTACATTGATTTTAATTAAAAAAAATATTTGCTTTTTCAATAAAAAAAAACTTATTTACTGAATGTCAATAATGTAGACGAACATTAAGAGATATCTTGTGGGGGCCAGAGAGAGAAATCAGACATGAAGCTGATCAGAGATTCACAAAGCACCTTTTAGACAAGTAGGAGGGAGAAGCCCCATAAAGGAAAACACAGAGAAGGCTCTGTATAGGTGGTGTACCTTAAAGACCTGGTAAGTTTGGGACATGAAGCAAGAAGAAACAAGCAGCTACTATGTTAAGGACATCAGTGGGTGCCGAGCCTGGGGTTTCATGGATTTTTGTAACATTGCCTTTGAAGCAGAGACGGGCATCGTCCCAAAGGCTGATTCATGGAGAGAATTTCTGATAGTGTGCCAGTCCAAGGAGGGAGATGTTTTGGAAGAGGAAGAATTTTACTAACCAGTTTTTTTTTTTAAAGAAAAAAATATATAAGACATGTACTTAGTAAATATTTCAAGCAGTAAAAATGGCTATAGAGTGATGATAGACTTCCCATGCTATGCTTGGGTCCCCTGCAGAATAATCATGGTCAACAGTTTTTCATGTCCATCAAAAATATTCTGTTCAATTGTCATGTGTATATTTACACAATCTTGATATATATATATATATATATATCTCCACTGACATAAACTACACTATTTATTACTAGTTTTTCAGTAATGGGATTATTCCAGATAAGTCCTTCTACAAAGTTCTCCACCTTGTGGATGGCTTTAATGCACTTAGACAGTCCCCAATTGGTACACATGCATGTGTTTCCTAATCTTTTGTTCTTACTACCAAGGTGACCATAAAACTCATGATATATAATTCTTTTGCACACATGCTGGTTGTCTGTAGGATAAAAGTGAAATTGTTACATTATGCACTTTTCAAGAATTTATGTATTTAGAATATTGGTAGATATTGCATAATTATGCCCTCCAAAAAGATTATAGCAATTAATGTTCCCACTAATGGTGTTGGACAGAGAATTACTGTTTCATGTTCTCACCAACACTAACAATGTTTCATCATTTCAACACTATAAGGTAAAAGTACTTTGAGTTGTATTATATTTCTCTGATTTTTGTGGAAAGTTAAACATCTTATGTTTAAAAAAGATTGTATTTATTTCTTTCTCTATAGAACATTATCTGTGCTTGTCTATGGCCATACTGCCCTAAATGTGCCTGATCTCATCTGATCTTGGAAGCTCAGCAGGGTCAGGCCTGTTTAGTACTTGGATGGGAGAACATTATCTGTTCATATTTATATTGAGCTTATGTATTTTCTTAATTTATTTGTAAGAAAAATGTATTTATTAAGTACCTTAGTTCTTCATCTATTGTATATACTGGAAATATTTCTCAAGTTGTCTATATATAATGAGTTTGTTTATAATATTTTTTGATAACCAGAAAGTTACAAGTTTTAGGAAATTATATTTATTAGTGTTTGGGAAATTCTGAATTATATATCTTGCTTTGAAAGGCTTACTGCTACATGATTATGAGAAAAAAACATTTTCATCTTAATTTGGAATTTTGATCCATCTATATTCAAATTTTGGGGTTAAGTATTAAATTAAAAACTCACCTTAATTTATTCCTTTCTCAGTAGGTTGTCTCAATGCCATTTATTGAATATTCAGTCTGATTTGGAATGCTGACATTATGATAATCCAAATTTTTGTGTTATTTGAGTCTCATTCAAGACTTTACTCTTCTTTGAAATTTCTATTCATGTGCCAATAATAAATTCTGTTACTTATGGAAGTTTTATATAATATGTAATAATGTAGTCTGTTCCTTTATCTTTCTTTTTCAAAATTTTCCTGGCTAATCTGTATTTGAACTACAGATTCAGCATGTCTAGTTTCATAAAAACAATTTGTTAGTAAGTTTATTGGAATCACATTCAATTTATGGATTAACATAGGATAAATTAGCATCTTTGCAATCTTGCATTAACTTAGCTAGAACTGGGTATGAATTCCCATTAATTTAACTTGTATTATATATTTCTTGGCTCATACTTAAAATTTTTAAAAGTTCTTTCTATGGTCTATGAAAGCATTTTCAAAATTTATTCCTACAAAACTAGCACATTCTTACTTATCTCTATTTGTAGCATTCATTTCTTACTTAGTGCCTTTTGTTTAATAGATTTTTCTTTAAGTAACATAAGTGCATCTTATATGAAAATAGTAAAGCCACCAGGGTTTTGGATATTAATTTCTAAATTCTCCTTACTAAATTCTTCCATTATTTTTAATAGTTTAACCAGTTGATACTTTGGGGTTTTCCAAGCCTAGGAAATTTTCCAGGTATTTGTAAATAATTGATAAGTTTTCTTTTGTTTTAGAACTTTTAAACCTCATATTCATTTATCTTATCTCAATTCATTAGAAAGAATTTCCCATAGTATATGAGGTAATAGGGGTGATAATCAACATCCTTGCCTTATTTCTTAATTTAATGGGAATATTTTTTGTGCTTCACGATTGGGAATGTGCTAATTAAATATTATTAATTTACTTATACCTATTAAACCTGTATTTGAGAATAGCACTGGTTTTTATTAAGCACTTTATCTGCATCATGGATGTAATAATATATTTTTCTCTCTGGATTTATAATTAATAGGGAAAATACATTGATATATTGAATTTCTTGAATCACATCTGAATTGTATCATATGCTGCTAATTTCCACTTGCTAACACATTTTAGATATGTTGCCTCAAAACCCACAAGTAATATCCATCTGTAGTTTCATTTTATTGTACTGCCTTTGTTAAGTTTTATACCAGTGTTTTCCCATATTTGCCAAAACACTTTAGAAATTTTCACTTTATGCTTTCAAACAAATTTGATCACATTCCTCAGATATTTGGTAAAATTTATTTCTGAAATAAATTGATATTGATGATTTTTGAGATGATATTGGCCAAGTTTATTAATACCTTTTGTTGCATTTTATATATTTTCTAAAACATTATGCTTTATAGTCAAGTTTTTTAATTTGTTTGCATGAGGTTAAGCAAAATCATGAGGTTAAGCAAAGTCTCCTATTTTTTTAACTTTGTCCTTATACACAGTTGTGTATTCTAATACATTTATTTCCATCTCCTTTGACTTCTATTGCATTATATCTATTTTCAATATAATTTTTTAACAAACAGGACTTGATTATTTTTCTTAGTTTTACTTTGTTTTTAGTTCTAACAAATGTAGTTTACACAGGTATGTATGTTAATAATAATTCACTCAATTATTCATTCATCCTACATTTATTGAATACATTTGATGTCCCCAACACTATGCCATGTAATATAGAACACAAGGAGGCATTCAACTTTTCATTTACTTTCAAAGAGTTAGTCCACTGGATATGTTCATGAGTAACTAAAGCATAAAAGTAGCATCAGCTTGGGAATTGATGAGAAAATAGAGAGACTTCTATTTTCTTCAGATTCTTCAATCTGGGTCAGTGGGACATCACTATAAATCCTACTCAGGAATGTATCTTCAAATATCTTCCTTTTTTAAAATTTTTATTTTTATTTTTTATTTCAGCATAATATGTGGGTACAAATGTTAAGGTTACATACGTTGCTCTTGCCTTCCCTCCCCCCTCGAGTCAGAGCTTCAAGTATATCCATCCCCCTGACAATGCACATTGCACTTATAATACCCATCCCCTCCACTCCCCTCCCACCTGTCTGACACACAATAAATGTTTTGGTTTTTTTTAACATCTTGGTTAGTGCTTGGTTAGATTTTATAACTTTGCCTTTACCTAACAAGGGTTAGAAATATGCCCTTCCCCTCAACACTGTTCGCCACATCCCTCAGATGTGGGTCTAACCCTCCACCTCCTGAATCTCTGGTGAACACCACCACCCTTTGAGCACCATATTGATAATCTGTCAGTACCAATTTGACGGTGAGTACATGTGGAGCCCATTTTTCTGATCTTGTGTCACCTCACTTTGGATAATGGACTTAAGCTCAATCCAGGATAATATAAGCGGTGCTAGCTCCCTGTCATTTCTTAGAATTGAGTAATATTCCATTGTAAACATATTCCAAATTTTAATAATCCAGTCATGAATTGACGGGCACTTGGGTTGTTTCCACATCCTTGCAATAGTTAATTGTGCTGCTATAAACTTTTGGGTGCAGATGTCTTTGTAATAGAATGTTTTATGTTCTTTTGGGTAGATGCCTAATAATGCTATTGCTGGGTGGAATGGTATTTCTATTTTTAGCTGTTTGAGGTATCTCCAAATTCTTTGCCACAAAGGTTTCACTAATTTGCAGTCCTACCAGCAGTGTAAGACTGTTCCTGTCTTTCTACATCCTCGCCAGCATTTATTGTTTTGGGATTTCTTGATACAGGCTAATCTCACTGGGGTTAGGTGATATCTCATTGTGGTTTTGATTTGCATTTCTCTAATGATTAGACATGTTGAGCATTTTTTTATGTGTTTGCAGGCCATTATTCTGTCTATTTGGGAAACGTTTCTATTCATTTCCATTGCCCATTTCTTGATGGGTTTGTTTGATTTTTTCTTGTTAATTCTTTTGAGTTCTAGATAGATTTTTGTTATTGAACCTTTATTAGAAGTGTAGAGAGCAAATATTTTCTCCCATTCTGTAGGTTGTCTATGATAAAAACTCTGAACAAATAGGCATAGGTGGCTCTTCCCTTAAAATTATCAAATCCATTTATGACAAACCCATGGCCAATATTATACTGAATGGGTAAAAATTGAAACCATTTCCACTTCAAACCAGAACTAGACAAGGATGTCCATTATCTCTTCTTCTATTCAACATAGTGCTAGAAGTCCTAGCTATAGCAAACAGGCAAGAGAGGGATATTAAGGGCATCCAAGTGGATGCAGATGAGATCAAACTCTCCCTTTTCGCAGATGATATGATATTATACCTAGAAAATCCCATGGATTCCTCCAAGAAACTCCTAGATTTGATAAATGAATTCAGTAACATCTCAGGTTACAAAATCAATGTACACAAATCAGAGGCATTCATATATGCCAAGAACCATCAAGCTGAAGCTCAAATCAAAAACACAATTCCTTTTACTATAGCCCCAAAGAAAATTAAATATCTAGGAATATATCTAATGAAAGATACAAAAGACTTATACAAGGAGAACTATGAAACACTAAAAAAAGAAATTGTAGAAGATGTAAACAGATGGAAAAATCTACCTTGTTCATGGATTGGTAGAATCAATATCACTAAAATGTCAGTATTACCTAAAGTCATCTACAGAATTAATGCAATCCCCATCAAAG
This sequence comes from Microcebus murinus, assembly GCF_040939455.1. NCBI lineage: Eukaryota > Metazoa > Chordata > Mammalia > Primates > Cheirogaleidae > Microcebus > Microcebus murinus. Next base: position 37,987,934 of record NC_134110.1, on the reverse strand, counting down.
TACCACCATCATTCTTCACAGATCTAGAAAAAATAATGCTGCACTTTGTATGGAACCAGAAAAAAAAAAAAAAAAACACGTATAGCCAAAGCAATCTTAAGTAAAAAGAACAAATATCTTCTTAAGATATACTTCTGAGAGGTATGCTTTCTGAACCTTTATGTATCTGAGAATGTCTTTCTGTTGCTATAACAAAACATGTGCATGCACACACAATACCATATTGGTAATATAAGTTCTTGAATCACAGTGTTTAGTCTCAGGTCAGCCTGATTTATGTTCCTCAGAAGATAATCTCTTTCCTCCTATCCCACTTATCATATTTTACATTTAGAATTTTTTTCATTTCATTATGCTTGAAATTATAAAATTTTACAAAATATGTCAAGGCATAGTCTTGATTTTCTTAACTCTTACCTAGAATATGGTGAGCTCCTTTAATATGTATATTTTGATTTTTAGCTCAGAAATTATATTTTATATCTTTGACAATAATTTTCTTTTTTCTTTTTGCTTTGAAAGTATAAAATCCTAGGTAATTGAAAGTGCTCTCCCACTTCAAAAATGTAGATCATAGATAATCTGTAATTTCTAGTTCATTACTGAACTCATTGAAGGTAAACAAAATGAGCAAGGACTTGGAATACTACCAGGAGCTGTGCACTGTAAGAAAAAGCTAAATATTTCATTTACGAGGGCAGGGGGGCATTTTGATATCAGCACTTCTGAATGTAGAACATTGTTATGGGGGAGAGAAAAAGAAAGAATAGAAAGTGAGACATAGAGATTCTAATGCAACGATCTAGTATGCATCATGGAAGAGAAAAGTAGAGCCAATGGAGGAGAGACAATATTAAAACTATAATGGCTGGAAATTTTTCCAGAATATGGATATAAATACACATATGCAGAAAATATAAAATATATCAAGCATGATTAAAAAGTCATACATATCCATAAACATTCTAGTGAAACTGCAAAATACAAAAACAAAAGGAAAGGGGAGGCAAGGAAAATATCTTAGAAATAACCAAATGCAAAATACAAATTACCCAAAGATTTGCAATTAGTTTGATAGTAGACATTTGAACTGCAGCAATGTTTTTAAATAGCATCTTTAAATATCACTTTTCATCTTTTACTCATAGAGTCAACTTTCCTTTCATGTTATTAAATACTTATTTTCTGTTTTCTGAAGTAAGGGACATTGCTTCCCTTATTTTGTAATGTATGAATGAATTCTTTGCCAGCTTTAACAAATGAGACCAAACTTTACCAAAAACATCTGGACTTGGGTTTTCTCATGAAAAGAAAAAATACAACAGAATTGCAACAGCATTTTCCAACAGTGTGGCTACCTCATTCACAGATGGAGACACAAAGGCAAAACATTCAATAACCGTGTCATAGTCCCTCAAATTAGTAGAGCATTAGTTAACATCCCTATAGTCACAACTACTACAATCTTGCATAAAATATTTTTTTTAATTTCCAGAGTTCGTTGGAAAAGCTAATCAAGGTGATTCAGACATCTTTAATAACTCAAACTAAAAACTCCTTTCTATTTCTGTTTTTAAAACTAAAACAGTAAGAATAATAAATATTCTACCACCATATAAAAATGCTAGTGCATACATAGTTCAAAAAATAATGGTACTTTTCCTGAGTAATTGGTTTGTTGGATCATTGCATTAATGGCTGTATAATTGGCCAAGTTTTTCTTTTTGTTCTCACTAACACTTGTGAGATCCACTTAGCAGCAATTTTTCTAGTAGGAGATTTCTAGGAATCAAACACCCACAAAACCTAAAGGAAAAATAGTAGATGCTAAGTTGAAAGAGCAATAAAAATGAAATGTTTTAACAACAAAAGCAACATAAACAAGGAAATGACAATTGACATTTATTAAGATCTTATTATAAACCAGGCACTTTATATGGAATTTCCCACTTAGTTTTCACAATAAGCCTACGCACTTTGTTATACCCATCTGTAAGCGTGAAACTGGAGACAATGTGACCTCCTCTCTGCTTTTTATGTATCCACTATTTCTTTTCCTTTAGCCCACAATTAAAACACAGGCATCATTCTTTTATTCATTCCTTCACTTCAACAGAAACTTACTGAATATCTAGCATGGTAGGTTCTGTGTCACATGTTGCAGATACACTATGATTAAGTTCCATGTGTTCATAGTGCTTACGTGTTAGTGGAAGACATGGCAATAAACAAAATGTAAATAAATGCAATTACTGATAGATGATAATAATTTGAAGGAAAAAAAGGTGATGAGATAGATGATGGCAAAGCTATTTTAAAGAAAGTATCAGGGCTTCAACTGTGCGAAAGAGATGAAAGCAGATCTCAGACTTGCAGAATGACAAAGAACCAACTGCTGGGTGATCAGGATAAGAGAATCAGAAGCAGACAGAATAGCACACACAAAGGCTCAGAATTGGGAGAGGGAGTTTCTTCATCAAGCAATAAGTGGTCGACTATTCTGGCTATAGTATAGAAGCCAAAGAGTAGAGCTACCTGAATTGAGGAGATAGATCATTCAGAGCTTTGTGGGTCTTGATAACAGTTTACATATTAATCCAAGAACAGTGGAGCTATTGAAAGATTTTACACAGTGGAGTGACATGAAATGATCAATATTTTACCAAAATTACTGCTTCTGCAGTTTAGAGAATGGATCATATGGGGGTGAGTATGTATATTAATATGTGAGAAGACAAGTGATGTAGATGTTGCATTTGCCAGACCTTTGTAGTGCCACCCTAGGTAAATATGCAAACTAACTGTGGTTGCTTTGAAAGTATAGCTTCAAACAACCCTTCTCCCTCCAACCAGAATGTGAGTGAGGACCCATCCTATAGTGATAAAGTCCAGAAAAGGCATAATGGTGGTTTAGAATAGTGTTAGGGCATCAGGGTTGAGGGAGTATATTTAATATAGGAAGCTACACAAAATACTTTCCAGGGAAGGCAAACATGTAACTACACAAACTGAGAAAGGAAAGCATGAATTTTTAAACACCATATTTAGGAAGGGGAAAGATTTTTCTCCTGTGAGGAATAATATATTTCCTTTCATGTAGCTCTCAGCAGAGAACCTTTTTGAGCCATCTGTACTTGGAAACCAGTCAGACAAATCTGAAAACATTGTCACTCTCTGTTTGGCACAAAACCTCTGGACAGTACATCCCAACTAGCCTTTAGGATACTATTCTCTTGTCGCACACCATCACTACTAAAACTGATCTGCAGCATAGTAAACTATGAACAAAAGGAAATGCTCCTTTGACAGTTTCTCAGATAAGTACCTTTAGCTCTATTCTTGAGAGTCCATAAATTCTTGATTAGTCTTTATTAATATTATGTATCCATTTTTACAGTAATCCACAGAGTTAATACAAATGTATTCTGGATTACCTACTTGACAACCTTATAGCTAATTATTGCCATTCAATATTAATGTTCACATTTTTATCTGCAATTATATTGCTATGTTTCAATGCTCCTCCTAGCCTATATGATTATTGTTTTTGTGTAAGTCAGAAGCAGCACCCTTTTTGAGTGAGATGAATAGGAACAGTACTTCTGGGAAGTCATAGTCCAGTTTCACATATAGCTTTTGATTAGACCTTTGTGGCTTAAAATAATCTAAAGCATTTCGGGTAGTGCCCAGGAGGGGTGGCTGGTTTGTACTCCTTCAGCACCAGCTAGAGCAGCATGACCTGGTGCTATGGATTCCACTTTCAGGATGCCTCACTCATGAGGCTGGTGAACTAGATTCAGTTGCTGCCTGGGAGTTCAGCTATGCTTATGAGCCATGATCCCAGGTTATTCTCCCTGTGGGACTCTCCACAGTTGGCCTGGAATTCTTTAATGCATGGTGGCTCTGTTCCAAGAGGATAGGCAGAGTATGTGGCATTTTAATGATCTAGCTTCTGAAATCACATTGCAGCCATTCGACCAATCCTATTGGTGTAGGCCTGTACTGTCCAATACAATGACCACTAGACATGTGTGGCTATTTACATTTAAATTAATTGAAAATAAATAAAACAAAAATTCAGCTGTACATTCATTTTAGCCACATTTCAATGCCCAATGTGGCTAGTGGATACCACTTAGACAATATAGATAGAATGAAATTCCATTGCAGAATATTCTGTTAAATAGCCCTCATCTAGGAAGTCACAAAGGTCCACTCAGGTTCAAGGAAGAGGGATCTAGACCCTACCAGAAGTGTCAAGATTATATTATTTTTAAAAGCATGTAGAATGAGAGATATGGCCATAGTCATCTGTGGAAAACAGAGTTTGCTTCATTAGTTCAAACTATACAAAATGGTTGTAGGGGAAAACTATATCAACTGGTAATGGGTACTACAGATTAACTTGTATGTTCTCTGTAACCCAAAAACTCTACTTCTAGGTATATATCAAATGAAAAGGTTGCTTGGATGCACAAAAAAATAAGAATGATAATGATCACAACAGCAGTTTTTATAATAGCTCTAAATTGGAAATCACCCAAATGTCCATCAGTAGTGAAACATTCAAATTATGAATTGAATCTTGGCTCTGATATATATTAAGTGTGTTTCCTCTGAAAGTTGAAAAACCTTTCAAAACTTCAGTTTCATTAACTCTAAGTTTTATTCACTATAAAATTATACAATCCTATCTTCATAGGATTGCTGTGAAAAGTCATGAAGATCACATATTCAAAAGTTTCTAATGTATGGTTAGCACTCAACCAGTGTTCCTCTTCAGAAGAGACTCTGCTTTGAGTACAGTGATTGGAATATTGTGTATACTCAATAGTTGTGAATGAATGAATGAATAAATGGATTGATGGAGGAATCTGTTTCTTCTCTTGCCTTTGTGTAGAAATATAATGCAAGTCAAGTCAATGAGATTCTATGCTATATTTAAAAATCCCACCATTCCCCACAGGAACTCATTTTAATTATTAAACTCACACTTGGCAAGATAATGTTTGGAATCTCAGCAAAGTAAAAAAGAAGGAGAATGGTTGTGGATCCAATAGCATCCAGTGGCTTACTTCTGGTCTGGGAATTGCAGCTGGAAATCTCTGGAGAAAATGACACCCACATGAAATTCCAGTGCTTCAGGTTTCAGCGAGGGAGGAAGACCACAAGTATGACCTTCCTGTTGGTATTTGGGAACTTCCACTTGAGGTCCAAACCAAAAGCAGGAAGCTCAGTGCTTGCTAAGCAAGAAAAGGGAATAGGCTCAAAAACATTCCAGCTGGAGGCTCATGTTGGGATAGTTCTTCCTTTGTCTAGCGCATTTCTTTCATTCCTGCTAATGGTCTGAACCTGCCACAAAGGAAACATTCTCTTCAATAGCAAGTAGCAAAAATATTTCAAACATTTACTGTGTGCTGGAATCCAAACCCGGGTATGTCTAATCTAATTGCAAGGTCTATCCTCTTTCTATATTAGCCTTGTTTTCAGTTTGCATCTAGGGCTAGAGAGATAGGTAAGACATTGAGAATGGAGGATAGACAAACGCAAATTTAAAATATATAGTTCAAAGGTGAAAAGATTTGGTGCCTTTATCAGCTAAAAAAATGTGCTCTTGGATTTTTTTAATGTCTTTTCTATTTTGATTAACCAGGTAAGTCCTCAGGCAGGAAGTCACACTGAATAATAGCACAGGAGAATAGGAATGGACACTTCAGGTGAACAGAACAGCATGAGCAATAAGAGGGAGTAGACAAATGAGATATTTTGCAGAGAAAGTAAATAGAACTTTTTCTGAGGCATATTGGAAGACAAGGATCAAGGTGAAGAACACTAAAATTTATTAAACACCTACTGTGGCCTGAGACCTGTGCCAAACTCCTCACCTGTGTGATTATTCATTTTACTTAACCAGGGAGATTAAGATAATTGCAAAGATCAAACAACTACAAAGAAGGGTAGATAGAATTTAAAATTTGTTCTAACTTGTCCCAAAGACAATGCATTTTAGACTATGGAAAATAAAGCTGGTAGGGTACTTTGAGCTAGACAAAGGAGGGTCTTAAACACAAAATTCACCTTTTAACTTTAATTTTTACAGCAAGTTTGAAGTGTGATTCCAATGAGACTGTGGCTGACTGTGCAGACAGTTGTTAGCAAAATGAGCACAAAGAACACAGATCAGTAAGGACAGAGGGTGAGTTACAAATAGAGCCTCAGATCCTGGGAGAGTCTGTTCATTTGTTTGCAGAGTCCACACAATGGCGTATAGGAGCATTCTCTGCTTTTCCTTATTCCCACCAGAAATCTGGAGCAGAGGCTTGAACAAGGTCTGAACAAGGTCACCATCAGAACAGAACCAAAACTGGAATGAACTCACAGTCACTTGGATTCTAATTATGCTCATGTCACCTCTTGCTAATCTACCTGGGCATTTAACCTCCCAACCCTGGTGTTTCTTTTTTCAGTGAACTTGTAAATTTTTAAAAGATATTAATTTACCCTTTTCTTCCATCTAGAAAAATTTTCTTATTTGGATATAAATATCAAAAATTCCTCCTAGCATTTCTATATTCTTTATAATGCACACACTGTACATCACGTATCTTGAAGCCTTAAAAAAGCAGATACTCACTGTCCTTTCTCACCCTTGGATCTTCATAGCACTTCATCCTATTTTTATGATCCTCAGTGCATGTTGCCTTGAATGAGTAAGATATCCTTGAAGGCAGAAATTATCTTTCCTAAAAAAAAGAAATGCCTGAATATATCACATCTATTTTAGGCTGCTTCCAAGTTTCAATATTATAAACACCAAGATACACATTTTTGTACCTAAATCTGTATGCATATTTATGACTTTATATATTCCTAGAAGTGGAATTACCATTAGCTAACATTTTAAATCCTTAAAACATTTTTTCCAACGTGTCCTCAAAAAGTTTCCATTTCGACTCCCACCAACAATTTAAAATACTCTCATATGATATTCCCAAGAAGTGGGTCAGAAGAACATTGCTTTAAAATTCGACAAAGAAGGACACAATTGTTCAGAAAGCAAATGACTTACTGTGTTAGTGATCTGAACATTGCTCTCAAATCCACCCCTTGTGCCCCTGCTCTGTAACACTGGGGACTAGGTGACTGGCTTCTAGGTAGGCCTGGTCATTGGGTGGCACTGGTAAAAAAAAAAACGGAAAGTCAGAAGAGGAGAGAGCCTCGTTATTTCTCCCCTCTTGCTTTGCTTCAGGCATGAATTCTGACAGTGGTTGCCATCTCCTCTGAAGTTGGTCTCAAATCCTTTCCAGACAGTTCCTCCCTCTTTGGTCCAAGCTCTCCTACAGTAGCCCCACCACAGTTAAGTTCCTGCCCGACTATTTCAGCTTCAGGCTTCTAATACGCCACCTTCTCCCTGTGTCCTACAAGCCCATTATTGGGAGCAGCTTCCTACTTTTGCTAGTCTTTGGGTGCCTCATTATCTCCTGTTCATCTTAACAACTCTCACCATACCTTCGTATTAAGTCACCTCCATTTATCTTCCCACTGTGGACTCTATTCCTGGTGTTCCCCTGGCTGGTAGACTTACCTAAGCAGGCTTGGCTACAAGTGGTGAAATGAGGAGCAGAATCCAGAACTACCCAGTGAAATTGGGTGCTCTTTCTGCTAGAGCATGTAAGAGGCACTGGTGTTTATAAGTGTTAAGTGAATAGTGTAGAAAAAAGCATTGGAAAGCCAGAGTGGTAAGTGATTGGAATGGTATGACCTCAGCAGAGATGGCTTTGTGGAAAAGGTGTCATTTAAACAATGTCGCAAGTCTCAATGGTGGGTCTGAAAGCAGACAATCCCTGAGTGGTTAAAGATACCATAATAATTAGTGCCTCTTTATGGTACGTATCCTATTCTGGGCTACATCCTTTTTTGAATGCCTCTAGGACAGTAAAATGTGAAAAATCATTTGAATAGATTTTTGAATTTGATAATTGCAAAGTGCATATTATGAGACAATTAGAATGCTGTTGGTGGTCTTTAATCTTATTTTACTATTAGTGATGTTTTGTTTTTTGGTTGCCTAACAAGAAAACACAATTTCTTTGACTGTTTAAAAATCCCTAAACATTGTAATCCAGTCTTGGGTTGAATAAAGGAAATGAAAAAATTGACAAAATAATAAAAAAAACTTTTTTGCTGAACTATTGGTCTCCTGCTATATCTCAATGATTTAGAAATTTCTGGATCAAAGGTCAATAAAGTGTTTATAAGAAAAACCTACCTGATTGGACCTGATTAGCAGTTTACTTCACAAACCCCTCTCTGTCCTAGCTGAAGCATTTCTATTCTCTCATCTCAACCTTTTAATGATTTGGCCCCAATTTCTATCCCAAGCATCTTTTTAGGCATATTTTTTAAAAGAGTGACTTCTACTTTATGCAAAATGAATACTCTATAATAGAACTCAAATGACCTCTACCAGATTCATTTCTACAAAAAGAAAGTATAAATACCTTTTTTGTGTTTCTTCCTCCTTGATCTACATTTAGACTATAATTGATTGATTTAAGCTTTAAAATGCTTTCTCTCTTTCAGAACAGTAAAAAGTGACTAGCCTAAAAATCTAATTGACTGAAATGATCAGTTTTGCCACAGTTCACTACACTCACTCAGAAAGCTGTTCTTACTGGCAATTTAACAGAGCTGTCCTTTGAAATTGGCATTTTCTAAGTATTCTCCTAAATTACAGTTGGGCTATAAATACAACAGGTTAAACTAAGGCAGCTGAGACATCATATAGGTGAAAAATTACAAGGACAGGATCTTTCCACTCAGGCATGTAAAGATTTAATCTCCCAGATTAAAAACCCAGAACATAGTGATTGTGTCAAGATAACAGCACAGAGGATGCTCAGAGATGGGGTTCCCAGGGTATTCGCAGGGGCCCGGGTGTGTGGCCTGCAGAGGCAGGTGTTTCCCAGTGGGGAGCACAGAGAAGCCCTTTTCACCAGTCTCAGGCCAGCTGTGGGTTTATCTGTGCCATCTTGCTTTCAAGGAACGGCTCCCCAGAGTCTGCCTAAGAGAAAGGAGATGAGCCACATGGGAACTGTACTGTGTGTTGACAGGAGAAAAAGGAAAATTCATGAAACAGAAAGCAGGCTAGGCAGTTTACCTACATAAAAGAGGGACCTGTTTTATTAACAAGACAGTAGTAGAAGATACTAAAATATAGATTGTTTTGATTCCTGTCCTTTAGCTAGACAGGCAGTACTCTCCTCCACAGTCAGTCTCTGGAATCTTTCTGGGTTCTATTCCCTGATCCATGCCCAATACCACTGCCCTCCTTAGGTGCTCATCATCTAGACTAGATCAGAGGCTTCTAACGCAATCTCTCAAATCCATTGTTGTTTCTTCCTAATCTGGCAACCAGAGTGATCCCTCTGAAAGAGAAATCTATCCATTCGCTGTCATGCATAACACTCTCCAGAGGCCATGCACTGCCCTAAGACCCAGTCCAAGCCCTAAGACCCTTCATGAAGTGGCTTCTCTACACATATCCAGCCTAAACTCTCAACTCTCTGTCTCATACACGCTACATTCCAGTCACATAATATACATGGGCATCTCTCTTCTTTGCGTATGGCCAGATCTACCTTGGAGAAGTCTAATGGAAGCCTTTGAAAAATAATAGTTGTATATTCTTCTTACATGGCAGCTCCAGGGTCTACAGGTACATGCCCTAAAAGAAGCAGGAGGGAATTGTATTGCCTTTGTGACCTATATTCTAAGTCCCATAGCATCCCTTCTGTAGCCCTTGATTGGCTGAAGGATTCACAGAGGCCTCCCCAGTTTCAAGGAAAGGGAACATCAGGACAACCTCTTATTGCGTATGTTAGGGGAGGGTGATTCTGGAAGAACATCAGGGACTGGAAATGGCATTGAAGTCATTTTTGGAAAACACACTCTGTTGAAGAGAGGGAGTATAGATTACTTTTTAAAGAAGTTTGACTAAGAAGAGAAGGATAGAAAGATAAGAAAGAGAGCAAAACAGGATCAAAGTAAACTTTCTTTGACCTGAACATGTGAATGCACCACTGGAAAATGGAGTAGTTTGAAAACAAACCCAGGCAATTGGTTTAAGAGTTCACACTTTTAGCCACCTTGCTATAGGCAAAAGTCTCCACACTATTGCCTGCAGACCAAATACGATTCACTGGCTGTTTTTGCAAGACCCATAAGCTAAGAATAGTGTTTACATTTTTTAATGGCTGAAAAAAAATTTTGAAAAAAGAATAATATTTTGTGACACATGAAAATTCATGTATCAGATCCATAAATAAAATATGATCAGAAAACAGGCACATTCATTTATTTATATATTGCCTATGGCTGCTTTTGTGCTCCAATGGGAGAGCTGAGAAGCTGCAATAAAAATCCTGTGGCATTCAAAGCTTAAAATATTTACTCTCTCTCTCTCTCTTTATAGAAAGTGTTTGCCAATCCCTGGTTCAGTGTCTCTCTGGTAGGCCTTTTTGTGCCTTTATACACAAGAAGAACCTGAGTTTCTAAAAAAATGGAGTATCCTTTCCACATATAGCAAGGTAAATATCTTAAGATTTTATGACTTTCTCATAGGTTTTCTATAGGAATATGAAAAGAGTAGCTAAAAATTGTGCCTTTATTCCTGGCCAATATTGATTTATGCTTTATCATTTATATAGCATCCTGAATAGTCCTTTTCTACCAATCTGTACCATCTATTATCATTCTGTGACTTTGTTTACCCGTTTTGTGGTCTGCCTCTCCAACACCAGAATACATATCCCAGGGCAGCAGAGACCTTGCCTTATCCTTGCATTCCCAGAGGCAATGTTTGTTTTATATTTTATTCATCTGGCATGCTGCCCAGCTCAATGAATAAATTTACGAATGGAAGAACGTTTCTTCATTTTAACTTTAGCTACCAAAACTAGAATGCCACTCTGATTTCGGCATTATCCGAACCAAGCATTTCTCCATCACTATTTCATAGAAGACTGATATGAGGAGGTCAGTCTACATACCCTGTGGTTGAAATTTAGAGAATAGAGAAAAATCAGGACATTTCCAAACCTGTCAGGGGCAGAACTGGAGAAGGAGAAGGTTACAAGCCCAGAGGTTTCCATGCATGAGTGTGCTGAAGGGTTCCTGCAGAAGGGCTCTGGGCAAGGGGATGAGTTGGGACTAGACCTGCTGGCTCAAGCCTTCTTCCACCCACAGAGGCCACTGTCTTCTACTTTTCACAAGGGTGTGTGGTGGTCATACTGTGGCAAGATGGCAGGGAGGGATGCAGTAAAGGCGGGGTGACTTTCGTCAGTGCCTCAAGAAGAGTAGTAGGACGCCAACTGCTGTTAAGAAAATGGCCAGCAACACATTGGGGGATGAGAACAGCCTCTGAGTTAAGAGAAATATTATTTTAAGTCATTGTTGCAATAATTAAAAGGAAGAAACACAAGTTGTTTCAAGAAAGAACATAAATTGAGCGTTGGTCTAGGTGCAAAGTCTTGGTTTATATGTTAGAATATATTAGCTTTGATTGATTTCTTTAAAATGCACAGAGAAAGAACAAAGTGTGGCTGCTTTGAGAACTTTTCTTTTCCCTCCTTCCTTCCCTCTCTTCCTTCCTTCCCTCTCTTCCTTCCTTCCTTCCTTCCTTCCTTCCTTCCTTCCTTCCTTCCTTCCTTCCTTCCTTCCTTCCTTCCTTCCTTCCTTCCTTCCTTTCTTCCTTCCTTCCTTCCTTTCTTTTTTTTCTTTCTTTCATGTCTCTCAAAAATAATTGTTAAAAATGTCTTTAGTAAAACTTACCAGTTGAGTTTCGGTAATCATTTTTAAAATCCCTGCAAGTATATTCTTTCTGAATTTTACTCAAAACTATGCTATCTCCATCGTTGATAAGACCTAAAGCATAGATCAAATGCTGTTACTGATTTTCACTGTTTTTTCAATTCTCTTAGGAAAGTGCCCTATGTCCTAGAAGAAAGAGCTAGGAATACTGCCAAAATACAGAGTTAGGGTGGTTTATAGTTTACACTAGAACAATGTATATGTGGAGTTATTTTCAAGACTATTAATTAGATCAAAACATGTTTATTTCCATCCCTGTCCTGAATTGCCAAGATTGTGTGTGTGTGTGTGTGTGTGTGTGTGTTTGTGTGTGTGTATGTATTGGGTGTGTGTATAAAGTCATTTCTGCAGATATGGGATCTTGTTTCTCAACCTTAGAGAACACTTTTTTTTTTCTTTTTAGTTTCTATTGCCCTGGATACTTCAGTTAATAATTGGTCCACATATATCACTTTGCAACATATTAAGAGCTAATGTAACTTTGAGAAAATGCAGCAGGCAGCTATAAATAAGAAAGTTATGAGGGCTGTGGAGATCTGCCACATGCTGATGAATAGTTTTAAGCCTAACCCTTCTTCAGGTCCTTGTGCAGGCAATATGAGGTTGTAATTAATGTAAATCTCTGCAAAGGATCCATGTCACATCTGCAGTGGCGTTGACAAAACTTCAGAGACGATGGGTTGAAACAAACAAGGCAAATCATGTTGCAGCTAGTGACTTAGCGTCCCTTCCAGGAGCCACTGGGGCTAGCATTAGGGTTTCGAGGTCTGAGTCCATGGCAAGGGTTCTCTGAAGACAACAGGAGTGGGAAGAATTAGAGGATGAGGAGGAGATTTCTACTTAGAGAACATGGATGGTGAAGGAAGGAAGATGAACTCAGTCATCATGTCCAAGGAGACAGTGTGGGGTACGAGGTTAGAGGGAGCCAGTGAGTGGAGAACTGGAGTCTCTCCTATGCAACTGAATGTATGCCTGCGTCTAAGTCACACAGGTTTCAGTGCTCAGGTCCAGGATGGGCGTATTTTGTTTTTATATTTTGGTTCTCCTTTTTTATGTCTTTGAATCAGTCAAGAACAGCCAAAGCTATCTCACTATTTTTCAAATAACCCTTTTCCCCTTCATTTGTCACGGTGATAAACTACTCCAATAGGTAATTGTGAAACATCAGTTCATTTTTCACATAGAAGCTTTCTACAACGAGGCAGTGGGATTCATATGAAAAACAATGGTATTAGGAATGGGGGGTTCAATTCATGGTCTGCCGTCTACAAGGTGTTTGGTGGTAGGCAAGCCATCTTAACTCCTTAGCCTCCGTTTTGTTTCTTACAGAATAGGGAAGATCAAAGCAGAGGGTGTATGTTATAAATTCAGAACAATCCTCGAAAAAAGTGGAAAATTAAAAAAAAAAAGTGGGTCCTCAATCAAAATTAGCTTCTTTACATGCAAACCCTCTCCACTTGACTTTCAGTGATGCTAACCAAGTATCAATACCAGGTTAATAAAGAGACGGACTCACTGGTTTGTGTTTCAGTTCAGGTGATTTACTAGTTGATTTGATTTGCTAGTTGAATTCAATCCTGAATTTCAGAGGAAACCACTCTAGTTAAACCATGCAATTCAGAGATAACCTGTCAAGACATTGTCTACTAATGAAGGGAAAGCAACTCTGTCTTTATGGATGAGGTAGTGGAGAGGGGTTGTGGCTCTGAGAGAATTTATTGAGGTTTTTCTTAAAGTCTTCACGCAGTTCTACGGCTTGAGGAACTGAAAAGGGAGAATGAATTGAATTTGCATTGATTTCCCTCAAAATACAATCAGATCAGAGAGAGAGGAAACAAATGATTTCTCAAGTAACTCTTTTATTTATGGCTAGACATAATTCTCAGTGCCCAAAGATTCTCAGATCAGAGGCTAATACATAAACAGCTAAATGAACTGCAATTGTGGAAGTATTCACAGACGTGGAGGCAATGGACTCCAATAGTAAGGCTTTCTGACTCTGACCACCAACAAAGTTTCAATTTATCAAAAGATATCAGCAAGTGGATAAGACTCTTGATAAGTTCTGACCTTGTAAGTCTCACTATGCATTAGCTAGTGCCTCACCAATACACTCCTCACACCTCTTACACTGACACCTGCTGCTTAGGGCTGTGAAACTCTCTGATTGGGAAGGAAAAACATTCCACACCATCCTCCTCTCCCCTATGAAGTGGCTTTGTCATCAGCACAGTGATGGGGACATCACTACCTCCCTAAGCAATTCATTTCAACTCTAAATATTTTCAACTATTAGATAAGTTCTTTATGGTCTTTGGCTTCCTGTGATCCTAGTCAGACCCTAAACAATAAAAGATGAGAAAGACTGTACAGAGAGTGGTGTGCTGGTAAGCCTTTAACAACCAACTCTCCAGTGGTTTGCATGTGTGTATGGGTGTGTGTATACACATATATTTATATTCATATTTATATTTAATCATGTACATTTAACTTCATTACTATAAAGGATATGTAGCATAAATCAACAAATAATAAAAGATACAATATTCTTTATTATAAGTTTCATATAACTCATTAATTTTCAATGAAATTCAATGACTTTTACTGAACCCTTTTAATTATAAATAACTTATGGTTTCATTTGACAAATGTATACTGGTTCTTATTTTCATTTATGTTAAAGAATGCAACAAAAGTCAAACAACAAAGACACATCAATGACATTGAGTGACTTATTTTATAATTAGATGGTTTTTAAATACTAAAAGAATATTTTCTCATTTTTTGGTGCTATTCATACATAATGGTTGTCAATGTGACACACTTTTAACTTTAACCTCCATTATTAATATTTTTCTAGCATTTTCATGACAATACAATCAATAAAATAATAAAACAATATCTGATTCGCAGCATTTGCTGATTTCCATGATGTAAATATTCCCACCTGCCAGATTTCAAGCACCAACATGACTTCATTGAGGTAGGAGCTGTGAAAAAAATGTGCAGCAGCACAACATTTTTCATTTACACCACACGGTCACAATAGACATAAATAGCCTCAAGAGCACAGATCATAACAATTAAATGCAGCAAAATAATTAATAAATGATGGCTTTGAATTTATTAATTTGTATTTTCAATGTCATATGTTTAATTTGAAATTTTTGTAATTTCATTATGACTGTGCTTAAAACCAGCTCACAAAATTTCTGAAAAATAACTATTAGCTCTCAGAAGTAGCAGCATTCTATTGCTTATATAGACTGTATGGCTTAGCCTGCTATTTTACAGATGAGAAACCGAGGCCTTGTGCAGAATTGGAAATGATCCAAAATTCAGTAATTTTGCTGTTCTGGGTTTTGTCAGCCAAGCCGTGGATTCGATTCTCGTTACTGCTACTTCTTCCCTGAGTAGGTTGTTGTCCTCTACAAACCTCATACCTGTCTTTTGTGTTTTATACAAATAATAACTCCTAAATGATAGAATTGTTACTGAGATAACAGTAAATAACAAGAATTTCAAGTCATATACTTAGGACAGTAGCTGATATTTAGAAAGTTTTTCATAAATAATAGTTATTATTATTGGCAGAAGAGTAGAAGTACTAGCAGTAGAGGCAATTTTAATTTCAATTCCCCATTTCAACCCTTTGGATCGCTGTAGAAGCTTCTCTCATCACACTAAATGTAATTATCTCTAAACTGTACAACCTGAGATCTTTCAAAAAGGCTCAATACTCATTTTATGCTAGACTTAGGACTTGGTACTACAAATACAAATATTTTAAAAATTAGAGCAGTTTTTCTCTTTGATCCAACCATCTACACTTAAGAGTCTTATCCATTATGGTTTGTGTATTTGTTTTGTTTTTGTTGCACTGATTGTATCTAGGAATTAGATTCACGTTTCAGTGCTGCATTTCAAGAATGTCATTGGCAAACCAGAATGTGTCTAGAGGAGAAGGAATCTGGAAATGATTGCAGTTTGAGAGAGAGTTGAAAGAAATGAGTTCATCTGTTCTGGAGAAGAGAAGAATATTAGATGGAAAATCGCATGAAGCATAGAGCTTATTTGACTATTTGACCCTGGTTGAGATGTACACTTATTATTTATGCTTTCATTGAGCTATTGTGACAATATAATAAAATACTGAATTAAAGCAAACAGAGTGAATGAATGATGCACCAAAAAAAAAAAAAAAACATAAAGCACTTTTTAAATGAAATTGTGCTGTTTACTATAGTCTGCTAAGCCTGAATTTCCTTATTGGTAATAAGGGGATGACAGCAGTCTCCTTGATAAAGATTAAAGTATGTTACAGAAACACTTGACATGTAGCAGGCACTTTATAGATGGTTGCTGTCCTTATTCTACAGCTTTCTAACTGGCTGATTTACACTTAAATCCCTCAGCTGAGGGGAAATGGCAGGAGCTGGATAGCATGTTCCAGGGATCTGTGTGCAGCAGAAAAAGTCACAGATTGGCAGCTATGGCTTTGTAAAAACAATTTTTGGAAGGATAAGGGAGATTCATAGAAAAAAATGTTGTTGGGATGATGATATAAGTGTAAGTAGCCAAATGACTCACCTCTGATCCTCAAGCCTCTAATCTCATGGCAATATTCACTAAGACTGTAAAAATATGGAATGGATTTCTTCTGAAAGCTGGTGAGAGACAGGGTGTATACTTAAGTCTACAAGTGGGTCTTAGCTTTTGGGAGAAGTGACAAGTAAAGATAGCCAGTCCTCCCAGTATCTATCCCTTGACAATGTGCTCATCTAAATGACTATTTTCAATTATCTTTTACAGGTTGGTAAGGCCATGTGATTAAATTCTGATCAAAGAGACAGGCAGAATTATTTTCTTTAATTTCTGCCAAGACTCTTTAAAAAAAGAGTCAATGTGAGCTTTTTTCATTTTTTAAAAAAATCTTTCTTCTGGTCTTCAATTACAATGTGATGGATGGAGTTCTAGCAGCCACTTGGGAATAGGCAGTGACTTTGGGAATGGAAGTTGTGAGGTGGACTTGACTGATAGAAAGAGTTTGGGTTCCAGCTTACAGGATAATCACTACCCTAAACTGAAATGTTTACATTCGGACTTCTTTTTACATGAGAGAGAATCTTAAGCCATAATTTCCAGTCTCTGTTACAATTAACAGACATGATCAAAAGTTGTAAAGAAGGTTACACCTGTCCTAATCATAGAATCCTACAGCATTAAACCAAAGTTGCCAAAATCTCTATGGAAAGAGAAGCACCAAGTGACATCTGGGTTCATTATTAACAATTAATAGTAGGAATGTTGACCCAAATCCATGAATACTAAAGTTTCTCCTCAAGTGTCTGTATTTTTGAGCAGAGATTTTATCACCTGGTGTCCTCTTCTATTAAGAAATACTTATATAATCTTTACTATGTCCCAGGTACTTTAAAGATATTGATGTATAGAACTGGCACTTTAAGTTAGATACAATTATTGACACCATTTTTCAAGTGAAGATATTCAGGCCTAGATAGGTTAAATAACTTGTCCAAAGTCACACAGTCAGCAAATGAAAAGTCAAAGTTCAACTTCCGGGCAATCATTTGCTTTTATAGACCACAAATAAGGGAAAAGAATCCATTTTCCAGTATTTTTTTTTTGGCATTTCTTCTTCTGCTTTGTACCAAAATTCACTTAAGCCATATATTTGCTTAGTTATGTAATTAAAAAAACAACAACAGCAAAAATTGAACTTGGAATGGACGGTCTGGCTCTAGAACTGATGTTCTGACCAGTTATTCCATGCTGACTCTTTGTTTTCAACTAATAGAAGGGAATCTTGTCACAAAGTTGGTTTAGAAGCCCCTTGACAACTCAGTTCCATCCTTTGATGGCTTCCTCTCTCAACTTTTCTCACAGAAATTTGTTTTATTTTTTTAAATTGGAGTTCTAAAAAGATTTAGGTATGACTGCTGCTGTTTCTCCTTGACCACTTTGAGGAAATAGCTGGTTTTCACAATGCCCTATCACTGAGGGGCACATTTAATGTCAACCATTGTAGAGAAGAAAGAGCAGGAACACCAGTTAGCCAAGATCAACAAGATGTGGCCCAGTCTTCTTCTCCGTGGTATCCTAAGAGCTTTGAGTATTGTTAGGCAAAAGTGAACAAGCATGGACATGAAGATAAGAAGAGATCATTTCTTGAATGCCTACTATATGCAACGTACTTTTACATCTTTATCTCTAATGCTCAGGAAAATCTTATGAAGTATTATTATTCCATTTTCTTAGGTTAGAGGACTCAATGCCAGAGTTTAGCAACTTTCAGATTTGAGCCCAGGTTTAACATCTCAGAGTTTCCTTCCCTTACTACATACTACCTGTACATCATATTGAGACTACAAGCAAACCTATACTGAAATAACAATACTATATCCCTGTTTCTTTATTAGAAAAATTCTAAAACATAAAAAAGCATTAACAAATGGAATGTATACTCTTGAATCCATAACTCAACTTAGGAAATTTAAAAAGCAATTCACTGATGATTGTAGCTCTTGCTGATGACAATGCACTTCTCCCTTCTAGGGGCATAATTCCTTTTCATCATGTCAGCTATGAAGCATCCTTCTTTGTATGTTGGGTCACAGTGACAATTTGAATCATCCTCTTCTTATCCATCCAACTCTCACCATAAGTGTGAAAACTGAGGCCCAAAGAGGAGAAACAGCTTTCTCAAGTTCAACCAATCCTACCATCCAAGTTTGGGAGCTCCATTCCAGGGTTCCTTCAATATATCATGCTGCCCTTGTAAAAATTAAATACTCATTTGCTGCAAGTATCTATTTTCATTTATTTTCCTAAACGATGGAATTGTAGTGATTGAATTCGTTTGGAAACTATGGTAGAAAGTGTAAATTTTACTTGAGTCAGTCTATTGTTAATTCATCAGAGATTCTAAATTATTTCTTTCTAAGAGTAAACTGAAAAGTGTTCCAACCTTATTTAGCAAGTAAGCACTAGAGGGAACACACAGCCAGGGCATAGAACAAACACCATTTTTCCTCCTTTTCTCTCTTCTCCCGAACATTCCTAACACAGACGGATGAGCTTGTACTTGACAAATGGCTGCCTGGATAAGAGACCCCTGGTCATTACCCAAATCTACTCAGAGGAGGAATGTACCCTCAAGAACGGGGCCTGGTGAAAGTGCTTAGAAACAGTCTGGGCTGAAACAAGGCCCTTCTGATTCCATTTATCAGGGTGGTAGTGGTGTCTTTTGAAGTGGCTTCCTTCAGCCTTGGCAGGAGCTCAGAGTGCCACCAGCGTAGGAGGAACTGCCACCCACAGCCTCCATGAGGCTCCTTAAGGGGGAAAAGGGCACCTCACAACTGAAGGAGGGCCTGCTGGAGACAAGGCTGCACCAGGGAAAAAGAGAAGAGAGACCCGCTGACTCATGCCTTTGGTCACTTACAAATTATTAGGAATTTCCTGGACCAGGGAGTGTACACATAGTTTTCTTTCTAGGATAAAAGAAGTTATGGGCCTTTTTCTTAAATAAGAGGGAAGAAAGAGATTTCTTTACCACAATGTTTTCAGGACATTAAATGTACTAGCTGTGCATATTTTCCATTAGCCACTTCAGACCCAGTTTTCACCCTTCTCCACCCACTGTGCTAAAATTTTGACTTCATATAGATGCTATCAATGGAGCTCCCTCCATCAGATAGCCAGTTGTCTTTGTCCAGCTGGAAACACTAGCAAGAGATATGACTGGCTGGAAAAAGTAAGGTCAGGATATTTATTCCTGCATCCCTCCTCTTGCCAGCTTCCCATGGGTCTGTTGAGCTACTTTCCCGGGTGATCAAGCCCCTAATAAGCAGTTTTCTCCATAGGGCAACCCTCTCTTCTGAGAATGTCAGAGTGGTGTGGAATGGGCACATGACCCAAGCTAGGCCAATCTGATTTCTTCCCTAGAAATTTGAATCTTAAACCAAGTGATGCAGAACTGGAGAACAAGTAAGGTCTCACTGATGCCTGTAAGGAACAAGTAAGGTCTCACTGATGCCTGCAAGAACAAGTAAGGTCTCACTGATGTCTCATCTTGAAAATCAAGTGTTTAGTGTCTCCTAATAGATTCTTAGAGCTTCATTGGTTCCATTATTTTTCAAGTTCTGGTTCATCACGGTTTCCTTTAACTCTGTGATTCATTTACATACAACTGAAAAGGAAGCTATAAGTAAAGAAATTGAAGCTCAGAGCATCAAAGTAACTTGTCCATGGTCATATAGCTAGTAAGTAGAAAAATTGGGATTCAAATTCAGATTTGTTTCTGAAACACCACGTTGCATAGATGGAGTTGGTTTTAGTGGTCCATGACCTGTACAAAGAGACTTGAGGAATGAAATCTTGGAGATAAAAACTGAGTGGGCTGATGGAAGACAACTGCCTAGTACCTGGACAAAGAAAAGAAGGAAGCATAAACAGCAGTGTACAAAATTGCTATGACAAATAGAATTGTATTTTGTACAGCACATGTCCTCCACAAGATAAACTGATTGTCAATGTATGAAACCATGGTTGTTTGCAGAGGACTTTTCATGTTGATTTTTAATTCTTTTTCTCCTGGTATTTCATGGCTTGGTCTCTCTTCTGAGAGTGACTGGAGAAGGAAACAGGTAAGCATATCTTACCGACAATGGGATTTTATTGTATGTTGTATTTCTTCTAATTTTCACATTTATCCTGTGCAGCAACTATTTTTATTCCTTTTTTTTTCAGTTGAAGAAATTAAGGCTCTATTTTACAAGGTCATATATCATAATTGTAAAAGGCAGAATCAAGACTCAGACTTGTGTCCTTGTGTTCTTTATTTACTAACATTCCTCAACAAGGATGCTACTGGCATCAATGGTGATCTGAGGAGACTATTCCATGTAGGTTGTTTAGCATCCTTGGTTCTCTCCCACTTAATGCTGTTGGTACCATCCCCAAATCCTTGAGATAGTCACAAAATTACTTCCCCTGATTGAGAACTTCAAACCCAAACAAACCGATTAACGTATATTTTCTATCCCTTTTCTCTTCTTGAATCCCTATACCCATCCTTTTTTTCCTAAATATATTAAACAACAGCTTTGTTGCTGTTCTTGAGAAGTAGTAGCTGAATATAGCTAGCAGGGAACTGATTGTGCAGTCCTACACAAAGAAATCCAGGTACCTGAAGACGAAGAGTCTCCTAACCTCTACTAGCTGCCCATGAGATGTTAGCAGTGGGAGTATATAGTGATGTTTCAATACATACAATGTATAATAATCAGATCAGGGCAATTAGCATGGCCATCATACCAAATGTTTATCATTTTCTTGTGTTGGGAACATTCAATATCCTCTTTGTAGTTATTTGAAACCATGTAATATATTATTGTTAACTATAGTCACCCTACAATGGTATAGAACACTGGAACTTATTCCTTCCTATCTCATGGTAATTGTCTACCCTTTAACAAATCTCTCCCTACCCATCCCTTCTCTGAACCCTCTTCAGTCTCTAGTATAATCTGTTCTACTTTTTACTTATATGAGAACTTAGCTTTTAAACAAATATATATTGAGTGCATAATATATACCTAGTTCTGTCATAGTCACTGTGAATATAGTGGTATCTTAGTCCATTTAGGCTACTATAAAAGAATAGCATAGACTGGGTAATTTATAAATAGCAGAAATTTATTTCTCACAGTTCTGGAGGCTAGAAAGCTCAAGATCAAGATGCTGGCAGATTTAGTGTCTGGTGAGGGCTCTGTCTGCTTCATATTAATAGATGGGGCCTTCTTGCTGCATCCTCATGTTAGAAGGAGCAAGCAGGCTCCCTGGGGCCCCTGTTATAAGGGCACTGATCCCATTCTTGAAGACAGGGCCCTCACGATCTAATTACTTTCCCAAAGCCCCACCTCTTAATACTCTTACACTGGGGATTAAGAGTCAACATATACATTTTGGGAGGACACAAACATTCATACCACAATAAGTAGTAAACAAAACTGACAAGGTTCTAGCTCTCATAGAGGTAAGAAAAGACAAATTTAAACAAGAAAAAAAAATTATGCACTCAGATATTGCTAAGTACCATAATTATAAAATAATAAATGTGGTACTAAGGTTAAAAAATTAACTGGTGGCTTTTTAACAAGTGTTGCCGGGACAACTGGATCTCCACATTCAAGGGAGTAAAGCTGGACCTCTACCTCAAATCACATACTTAAATTAACTCAAAATGATAATAGACCTAAATTTTAAAAGCTAAAATTATAAAACTTTTGGAAGAAAAAATAGGAGGAAATACTTTTGACCTTGGGTTAGGGAATGATTTCTTACAAATGACACCAAATACATAGGCAACCAAAAAATAATTGAATACTGGGGCTTCATCAAAAGTAAAAACATTTGTACTTCAAAGTAGAATAGTAAGAAAGTGAAAAGACAATCCACAGAATGGGAGAAAATGCCTGCAAGACATACACCCGATAAAGGACTTATATATAGATTATAAGAAGAACTGTTACATGCAGGTTATTTTTTATTTGCTTTCATTTGCATTTTCTTCCCTCTCTGAGATCCATTTTTTAAAATGGGCAAAGAATTTAAGTAGACATTTCTTTAAAGAAGAGATATAAATGACCAGTAAGAACATGAAAAGATAGTCAACAACATTATTCATTACAAACATGCAAATCAAAACCACAACGAAATACTTCCTTACACCCACCAGGATGACCATAGTTTTAAAAATGAAAAACAACAAGTGTTGGTGAGCATGTAGAGAAATTGAAACCTTCACATGTTGCTGTAGAAATGTAAAATGGTGCAGTCACCTTTGAAAAGAGTTTGAAGAGTCCTCTAAAAGTTAAATATGGAATTATCATGTGACCCAGAAATTCCATTCCTAGGCATATACCCCAAAATGAAGACACATTTCCACATAGAAATTGTACACAAATTCTCATAACAGCATTATTCACAATAGCCAAAAGGTAGAACCAAAATGTCATTCAACAAAAAAACTGATGAACGAATTATGGTATGTGCATACAATGGAATATTACTCAGCCACAAAATGGAAGAAAGTACTGATATATGCTACAACTTGGAAGAATCTTGAAAACATTATGCTAGATGAAAGAAGCCACAAAAGACCACACTGTGTTTTATTCCATTTCAATTAAATCTCAGAAGAGGCAACTCCATACAGACAGAAAGCTGATTAGTGGTTGCCAGAGGCTAGAGAAAGGGAGGAATGGGAAACTATTGCTAATCAATATGGGGCTTCTAAAAATGTTCTAAAATTAGGTAGAGTTGATGGCTGCACAATTGTTTGAATATACTAAAAATCACTAAAAGAGTAAATTTAAAAGGGTAAATTTTATGGAAGATGAATTATATCCTGATAAAGCTGTTATAAAATAATAACTAGTAGGTACAGAAAATATCCTAGGCCTAGCTTTGCTCCCACCATACTAAATCATGTATTAGTGCAGAGAGTTTAGTAATAAAAAAGGTTTGTAGGCCGGGCGCTGTGGCTCACGCCTGTAATCCTAGCTCTTGGGAGGCCCAGGCGGGTGGATTGCTCAAGGTCAGGAGTTCAAAACCAGCCTGAGCAAGAGCGAGACCCCGTCTCTACTATAAATAGAAAGAAATTAATTGGCCAACTGATATATATATAAAAAATTAGCCGGGCATGGTGGCGCATGCCTGTAGTCCCAGCTACTCGGGAGGCTGAGGCAGAAGGATCACTCAAGCCCAGGAGTTTGAGGTTGCTGTGAGCTAGGCTGACGCCACGGCACTCACTCTAGCCTGGACAACAAAGTGAGACTCTGTCGCAAAAAAAAAAAAAAAAAAAAGGTTTGTAAAAGCGTGCATGTATGGATGTGCATATGTTTAAAAGTCCTGTGATATAGTATGTAATGACTGAGGGGAAGTTCTGCTGCCAGACTCCTTGGGTTCAGATTACAATGTCACCACCTCCAAACTACATTTCAGACAGTTTAGTTAACCTCTCCAAATTCCAGGTTCCTTATCAGTAAACAAAGCAATAATAGCACTTACCCTATATGTGTACACCTGTGTGTATACGTATGTGTACTAAATGAAACAGTGCTTACACTGTTCAGTTTACGTTAGCAGCTATTATTGTCCTCATTGTCGTTATTCCTCCCACAACAGGCTTTGGGCTTAACCTGAACCATCATGGAGGGGGAGGTGACCAAAGACGAGGGACTCTTCCTTTTCCATTGCCGTTGGACAGAGTGCCAGTCCCTGCTGATTACTTTTCTCTCACTATTCCAGTCTCTAGAATTCGCTCCTCATCCCTGCACCTTCTTCCCAAGTCACCAGGGATTGCTTTGCTTTAGGAATGAACTTGCACAGGAAGGAGGAGTGATGGGGGCCAGCTGAGTCCCACTTCTACCCCCAATGTTCTCCTCCTCCCCTGTTCCCCAAAATGGGTCCCAGAATCTGCTTTACCCTCCAGGTAACCTCCAAAGAGGTTTCCTGAAATGTCTCTTTGGTAAATCTCTAATCACCCCAAAACATGCGTTGGTTGAATAGATACAGTCCTGTCCCACTCTGAGAAGAGTGATGCCAAGGTGGATGAGGAGGGAAACACAGTGGTATGAGGATTATCCTTGAGGCTCTGGGAAGAAACAAAACATGACCAGTACAAAACATGACAAGTGAGCACCAAATGCATCCAAAGACCCCCCACAACTAACACTCAGTGCCTGTGACTCTGAGCTTCCAGCCACCCCTGCTGAGCTTCACCTCTTCCCTGTGGGGGCTGCTGACCAAGTTACAAAAGCCTCAGACTAAGGGGCCTTGGCAGCCACTACTCTCTCTCTGGTTGGGGGGCTGGAGAAAAGCAGAGATGGGCAGTTGCCCTCCTGCCTCTAGTCTCTGAACTCATTTATATAATATGCATGAGACACATGTTCAGTGAGCACTTGAGAAATAGCAAATCACGGGAGGACCTACAGTAGCAACAGAGGCAAACAGATAGATGTCCACATAAGGGACATATGTGAGACACGTGGGTGACTTCACAGAGGATGCAGCAGTGGAGCTGCTAGGAGACCTCAGCTGAGAATTAGTGTTCCCTTTGGCCTCCCATATGTCAGATGTTTTATACAAATAAACTAATTTAACCCAGACAGTTTGAATCCCACTCTGTGTCCAAAATTCATCTTCTTTGTACCTCACAAAAGTGTTAGTCAAAATGGGGCTGACCTGGAAGTGTTTGAGGAGGAGCGGAAGAACTTGGCAGGAATATTACTTGGCTGGGGAGTAGAAATGGGATTTATAAATCGATTTTAAGAGCACATCCTCTTAGTAAATTGTGACAATAAACACGCAATTTGGCAGTTTTTGTAGGCAAGGCTCACTTTTAGATGGGCAAGTATTTTCTGAACACCTTCTTTATGCAACATGCTGGAAAGACTAGATTAAACAGGTGCCCTCTGCCCTGTTCCCTGCCCTCAATTCATCAGTTGTCAGGGCAGGGAATCCTAGATCCACTGCCTTGTTTGCCATGCGGAGTCTTCACAGAACCTGGGATGACTATCACTCCACCTGTTAGCAAATCTCTCTGTATACATCGTGCACATCTAAGAACAAAACAGCCAGAAAAGGAGGGGATTAG
Source organism: Microcebus murinus (assembly GCF_040939455.1). Taxonomy (NCBI): domain Eukaryota; kingdom Metazoa; phylum Chordata; class Mammalia; order Primates; family Cheirogaleidae; genus Microcebus; species Microcebus murinus. The sequence goes on along the minus strand of NC_134110.1, from coordinate 37,962,382 downwards.
GGCATCTAAGTTGTAGAAACGACAAAACCACAAGAGCCTCTAAGTGTTTGAAGATAATTCAGAGAGTGTAATGTGATAAAGAATAAGTGTCAGACCCAACAGAGAGAGAAAGAGAGAGAGAATGGTTAAGAACGTTGAGTGGCTTTAGAGAGGGTTTCTGGAATGCGAAAATTTACGAAGAAGGATTTGGCAAGCAGGCCTTGATGCTTCTTCTTCCTACATCTGTTTTCTCCCCTCTGCTTTCTGTCAGCAGAGCTGTTAGTGCCAAGCTGAGAACTGACATTACCTCTGCCATTATTCCATGTAATGCCTTGTCCTGAGTTCAAAGGCCCAGTATGTAAAGAAAACACACCAAGCAGAATATCAGCCAAAGATGCTCATATGATAAAGGAATTGTAGCAAGAAGATCAGAGAGCCAGCCCAGCCTTTAGAAATTATAGGGCCACCATCTCTAGCCAAAGAAACTAACTCCGAGCACCCACCATGTGTAAAGTCCATTAGATTTACACTTCCATAACTGGATCTCCTTATTCAAACAGTTCTTCAATTTAAAATTAACTGGCTATTGTCTCTAAAGGGTTCATTTTATGGAATGACAACAATGTACTGAGCACTAGGAACTTTGCCAGATTCTCTACGTAGCTTATTTAACCCTCACAACAAACCTGAAAGTTAGGTGTTAGAAACCTTTGTTACTCATGAGGAAATTAAGGCTCCAAGGGACTATGACAAAAGCATCAAGCCAGACAGATGAGACGTGAAGCCATAATTCAATTTGAGCTTGTAAGTCAAAAACCTTTGCTTTTTCTTAGAAAATTATTTCTCGCTCTTATCATGTATTAAAACAAAACCACAATCCTACGACGTAATATAAGCTGAAAACAGAAAACAAAGCTTCTATGTTGACCCTGCTCCATAAAAGGGGATATATTTTACAATATTAACTGTATGTCTTTAGATAGATAGATAATGGATTATAAAGAGATAGATGATTGATGGATGATAAATGATCGAATTTTTGCATTTTAAGTTATTTCAAGATTTTTATATTATAAATACATAATACTTTCTCCATAGAAAGAACACAAAATATGTATATTTTTTAAAAAACAGAAGAGAAAAGAAAAAAAACATTAAAAAGGAGAAAAGGGAACAAGCACGACAGTGTTGGCAAGTGTGCCTTTCTCATCCCATCAAACTCGCCTTGACTTCTGTAAATGGAGTTTCTAGATGAGAGGACATGGACATTCTGGGGCTTTTTGATACACATCACCAAACCACCGTCTGGAACCATTGCAGCAATATGACCTTAATCTTATCTGTTGTCTCCATTTTAATTTAATTTGCACTTTGATCACTAGACAATATGAATACTTTATCTGATTATTGTGTTTATTTTTATTTTCTTAATTTTTTGATATGTTCATTTCCTTCCAATTGATTTACAAGTATATTTCATATATGCAGGATGTTATTTTTCTGACCCATATGTTACTATTTACCATTTGCCACAAAGTGATATTATATGTAAAAATGCTATTTTCAATATTTACTTTATAAATCTTTTTTCTTTACATTCTCTGCCTAATACCAGTGGCTAAAATATGTTTACCTCTAGTATTTGTTACACTTTTAATCATTTCATTATTTTTGCTTAAACATTTGATATATTTAAAATTTATCTTGGCCCAGGTACAGTGGCTCACACCTATAATCCTAGCACTGTGGAAGGCTGAGGCAGGAGGATCACTTGAGGTCAGGAGTTGGAGACCAGCCTGAGCAACAGCAAGACCCCATCTCTACTAAAAATAGCAAAAAATAGCTGGATGTGGTGATGTGTACTTGTAGTCCCAGCTACTTGGGAGGCTGGAGCAAGAGGATCACTTGAGCGCAAGAGTTTGAGGTTGCTGTGAGCTAGGCTGATGCCATGGCACTTTAGCCCGGGCAACAGGGCAAGACTATGTCTCAGAAAAATAAAATAAAATAAAATTTATTTTGGTCTATGACGGGAGTTAATTAAGAAATACTGTTTTTAGATCTTTAGTACAATAAAAGTATAAATATATAATAGTTAATAAGTATACTTGTTTTGACTTTCCTTGTAAATAAAAACCTCCCTCGTTCCAAAATTTGCCCCAGTTGCTGATTTAGAAACCTGTTGTCTTTGTGAATATGAGATGTATAAGATGAAGTAGAATATGTGAGTGTCACTTTCAGGAAATTTACAAATTGTTGGGGAGATAATAAAAGAATAAAATAGTGTGTTATGGTAATTGTGAAATATTAATAAAGGCCAAATGTATACAGAAACTTTTGTGAAAAGTGAGAATTCCAGAGAATTAGTTGAATTTAGCGATGAGGAGAAAGGGACCATCAGACAGAATCCTAAGGGCCACAGCAGGACAGAGCAGCAGCAAGGAGACCAGGCTGAGCTGTGGCTCTGAGTTGAGCAGGAGTAGAAAGTGAAGTTAGCCAAGGAACATGTGATCCTGATGGAGAGAACAGCTGATCTGGTTTCTTTTTGCAGGTGTAATCAGTTTGTAACAGAATTTGACTATGTTTTAAAAGATTAGATGTGATCAGTCCAAATGTTCTAAACTAGGGAAAACAAAGAAGAGAGTAAAGTTTGAACTTGGCAGCAACAATCTGTATAATTCATTCCTGTTTTCATTTGCACACTCATTCATCAATCCCATCAGTGTTTCAGCCACTAAACAGTTTTTATTCTTTCATTGAAAAAAAAATTTCTGAGTCTCCATGATGTGCCAGGCACTTTGCAAAGCGTCAGGGATATAAAGGTGAACAATTTGATCCCTGTCCCAGGGTTACACTCATAGAGTGGCAGGAGACCAAACCACCACATAGTTGAACAGGCTGAGAGCCATCACGGGGGTAAGGGTTATAAACCAGGTTTTGAGGGCATGAGGAGGGACTGGCCAGTGCCACCTGGGGCACAACGTCAATGGCATTGCGCTGATCTCTGGGGCTAGAGTAGCAGTTTATCAGTTTGAGAAGGTAGATGGACAAAGTGTGGAGTACTTAAGACAAGATGGTCTCGTAGGATTGGAGCCACAAGGGGAACTGGTATGTACCGGGGTGATCTCATCAGATTGGTGTGCGTTTGTGTGTCTTTTATAGCCCTTCCCCAACTGAGGGTGGCTTTTCACTGTAGACATTCAGTCTACTTCCATCCCCCTATATCAACACACGCTTGGAGCCACCAATCAGAGACCCGCTGGTGATCACCTGGGCATCTGCACTATATGGAATGTAATCATATAGGTGACATGTATAAAACACTATATGCCAGACTTGGTTCTAAATATTTTTACTTATTGCATTCACAGAATATCTCTCATTGTACCTCCTTATTTTACAACTGAGGAAACTGAGGCCCAGAGCTGTTAAGAGAATTGCCCCAAACACCTGGCTACCAAATAATGAGACTACTAAATAGTGATTAAAACTTAGGCAGCCAGACTCCAGAGCCTGAATTATTGAATGTTCAATCCCTTCTTGCCTTTAGCTTGCTGGAATTAGGAAGAGAAACCACAACTCTGGACTGCAGCAACTTAACACTGACAGTTACTCTCATAGAGTATACAGATTAACTCGGTAGAGAACACAGAAAAGTGAAAATCATCACAGAACAATCAACTGTTAAATTTTATGGTTTTTAGGGTAACACAATGCAGAAGTTCAAATGAGGGAGTAACCACATCATTTGTTTTTGCTGGTAAAACAGGCTATGTATTCATAGTCAAATAATATATCATCCTGTTGATTGAGTGGCTTTTTCTACTTCACTTTGAGATGAATAAGAGTGGGATTTTGGGTTTGTTCACACTTATCCAAGATGCAGAATAAAATTATTTGGTTTATAGCAAGGCTTCCATAATTATCACCTAGGTAAAATTGTATCTTTTGGATAAAATCCCTGGGGTTGTGTAAGGCATCTCCTCATTGTGAAGCTGGAGACGCAGAGGATGCCCCACAGGTGCAGCAGGGGACAGATCCAGCCCTGTTTTCAGCTGTCCTTCCTGCAACACTAACCCCTTAGTTAAGTGTAGTGGCTGTCGTTGGGATCATCGTCACATAAATCCACACCTAGAAAATGTTCAGTTTGACCCTACCCAAGAAAAAGTATCATTAGAGGAAGCACTCAGCAATAGAATTAGAATGGTAGTGGTACTTCTGTTTTCATGATGGCGTAAGACGGATTCTTCATGTGGGGTCAGTTATTTAACCTTTGCAGGATTTGCCATCACGACTTAAAGCTGAATTTCTAAAACAATGGTCGGTAGACCATAACCACCCCTACAATGTGTTTTGCTAAGTTCACAATATCTTGAATAAATGCATGAATAATGAATGGACAATAAATATTCAAAGATTTCCATAAAATTCCATTTTTTTTCCAAATTCACTTAAAAATCAGAAGACCTATCAACAATAGTCCCTACATTCCTATGTGGCAACAATTCACTGTAGCTGACTTGTAACTACACAGTTTAAATGGGATTTGTCCATTCTCTAAGAATGTGGTCTATTTCATTCAAGTATCTGTCTGGCTTCAGTTGGAATTTGGTTTTTGAATACTGATTTAGAACATTGGGGAAAATGACACCTGATCTTTATATACTCTGCAACAGTTTTTTATGGCTACATACTGTATTATAACTATGTCAAAGCCAATGACTGAACTACAGCTAATTCATGTAGCAAGGGTTGAACAACCAGCATATGTGCTTTATTTCTATTTATGATTCTGTACAGACTTTTATTTCCAAACACAAATCAATTCCCTTCAGAAGGGTTTCTTTATCGATCAATGTGATTAATGCAAGCAATTTTATATGAACCACCTACTTCCCTGGGATGAAAATCAAATATTCCTGCAATAAACAAAGAATACTCAGAATAACCAGAAAAGTAATCATTAACTAAATTATTAACAAAGAGAATAACCCTTTAAATAAACTATTATGTGTATGGACAAATGTATAAAAATTGCACTCAACAGCTGGAAGAAAGTCTAGATTCAAGGAAGACCCAATATAATTAAATCTTATCCTAAAATATAGAAAGGCAAAAATATGACTTTTTAGATTAAGTTTATAGTTGGGATATGAGTGCCATTGTATATTTTTGAAGTGCCACGTTTATTTTAATTAAATAAAATAGACATTTTAGGCAAAATTAACATGACAAGTTTTTCACATGTTTAGCCACCTGGTGAAATCTTATCATCTGTCAAAATCCACATCAAGCAGCTTCTGTGAAGCCTTTAAGCAAAACTCCATCACTTCTTTGTAGCTCTCTCAATCTCTGGCTCTTTGGCTGTTGTTGTTACTTCACTAAATTACGATTATTAGATTCACGCTAGTCTTTCAGTTAAGATTATGAAAAATTTGATAACAGTGAGTCAGCCATGGATTTGTGTGTGTGTGTGTGTGTGTGTTTGGTTTTTTTGGTCTCACACACTCAGCACAATGTCTGTTAAGTGAAAAAAAAATAATAATACTTTTGAAAGAATATGTATATGCATATAATAACTGAATGGATGTTAAATAGTTAAGTGTTAAGCTGTGCATGTAGCAATGGGTATAGTCAGAATACTTAGAAGTAAATTCTGGACTTGCTACCAATAGATTTAAGATATTGAGCCAGGAATTTTATAAGTGGACACCTGTATTTCCTAATCTATTTGTGTAATGGGGCTTTTGTGAACATCCAACAACATATTGCTTATAAAGTAACATGAAAGTGTTAAGTGTTCATTAAGTATATGGGCTTATGGAGATGAAGAATCCCATCATTTTCAAAAACTGGTAACAATCCTTTGCATTCTTTTTGACTGTTCTTTTAAATAAAACTTGAAAATATGACCAATTGCTTTCTTTTTTTAATAGATTTGTCATATGGGGCTTTCCCAGCAGAGACATTCCTTAGTATCAATCTTGTTTCCAGGGCACTATTGTGAAAAACCAAGATGGTGGTGTATGATTCAGGTCATTTTTGGAAGTCATTTTTTGGCGGGAGCTGGGGATGGAAACAAAAACCTTCCAAGGTTGTGGAAAGACATTTATTTGAGGGCTTTCAATTAAATAGTACAAAATAAATCTAGGCAAATACTTATCATTTATAGTGAAAAGGTGGAGAATAGGTGTTGGGGTGAGAATGATTGTGTGCTAAAATTCTTATCTGCCCACAAAGAGCAAGTGCCTTTGGTGCCTCAATATTCTCATGTGTAAATTGGGAATGATGATAAATAGAGTTTCAGGTGTTGGGGATCAAATAACACAACCTTTTGGAGGGAAATGTTTGGTTTCCCTAAATAGGCTGAAAACAGAGTGCTGGACTGGCAATCCCCATTTAACCTAAGGGAAGATTTAACGCATATTTCATGTGGGACCGGCCCCAGCAGTCTTCAAGGGAAGTTACCGCATCTGGTCCCAGAAGCTGAGCTGACATTTTTGACAGGGCCTTAAGTTCAGCTTTCCCTGGGGTGTTGTAACAGAGACAAGATGGGGCAGGTGTCAGTAATTGGCATCAAATCCACTCAGGGATTGGATACAACATGGATTACCATGGAATTCCTTTTTCTTTTTTTTTCTTCAAGAGAGACCTCTATGAATCTTAGCCGGTTCAAAACCCTTTGATAATTATTTCTATCATCAATAACACAGCTGAAGGTTGAAAGGAAAGGCTGTATTTTCTTAGAAATGAGCAGATTTTACCCCATTGTTCCCAAAGAGAATAGTATGCATTAGTAGCTACCAGTTTGCTAACACCGTTTTACCAGTCAGACTTACACATTAGTGCTTGTATCCCTTGGTAGCACTCTACTTCATCCCCTGACACTCCTCCATGTAACCTCCACCATTCCAGGTTCCCTGAACACACCATGACCTTTCATATTTCATGTCCTGAGTCTTGCAGATACTTCAAGTTAAAAAGATGAAATAAGAATTCTATTTCTTTTCCCACTTCTACATTGTCACACATCTTCAGGAGGCAGAAAAGCTTAAAGGAATGATTATGGAGATTCATACAAGATAGGCTATGGGTAGAATACCAGGACTGCTACTTAAGAAGCCTAGAACCTAGGGCACATTGTTTATCCTTTTTGATTCTCAGCTTGGTTCTGTGCAATATGGGAGTGATATTGATCATGTGAAGTTAAAAAGAGGGTTTAAGGGAACGTATGTAAATGGCAACGTAGAGAGTGGCAGAAGTAACCACGGTGTGATTAGGTCTTTGCAGACTAGCCCTATTCTCTACCTTGAGACAATATCAGCATGTTGTTGGGAGGGGGAGAGATAGGGAGATAGATTTCAGAAGCAGTGCTTGAAAATGTGGAATCGGTTGATGGTTTCACGAGGAGACAGATATGGCTACACAATGTAGCATCATTCACCTTCAACAAGGTTACTTTTCAACTCTATCTATCTAAAAGCCTAATTATATTCTGGAAAGAAGAGGTTACAACAAGAATAACAGTAATTTTTAAAGGTCTGTTTCCAAAGTCTTAGGCTTGGTATTTGTGATGAGTAACGTAACAGGCTTGTGTAGGTACCTATAGCTCTACTTCTCAGAATGATGTCATCACAGTTTCTTTTCATTAAGGAAGCTATGATCCTGGGCTGCTTAAACTGTTTTCCTCTTCTTACCTCATCTTAGGAATCATTGACTTAATGAGTATTTATTAAGCAATTCCTTTGTGTCAAGTAATGGTAACAAAGAAGATAAGATGAGATAGAAGTAGTCTTTGCTCTCGTGTAGATTATGTTTTAATGTAGGAAAACATATTCACACTAATTAATGCATTGTAAGAAATATATATGGTGAAAGAAATGAATAAAAGAAATGCATGTGGTGCTATGAAAAAAATAACAGGCAAATCAATTTGAGATGGGGTTGAGGCAAAGGAAATTTATTCTCAAATGACTACATTTCTTAGAAACAAAGAATTAATTTATTAGTAGAACAACATGGATTCCTTCCTTCCTTCCTGCCTGCCTGCCTTCCTTCCTTCATTTCTGCCTTCCTTCCTTCTTTTCGCTCTTTTTCTTTTGCTTTAGTTAAAACACTTTCCACTTAAATAGAATGCTAGACAACAAGGCTTGACATGCTACTGTTCATCAGCAGAGTCTAGAAATAATAAAATAATAGTCTTTGTGAAATTGGGCTTGGCTCAGCCATTCTCAGAGAGTAAGGAATAAATATTCAGATCTGGAAGCTACAGTAGATTTGGATGTTGTCAAGAAGATAGAGAAGTAGAAGAATACATATTTAATGATAGTCTCTAGTAGATAAGCAGAAACACTTTTTCTAAATTATTAACTGTAACAATTATAGTAATAGTGATGATGATGATAGGCTATTAACCATGTGCCAGTTCCAACTGGGGACACATCCTTTGCATAATGTCATTTAATGCTGATAACAGTCTGTTTCATTCATATCAGTATCCAAAGGGCTTTGTTTAAAGAGACAGGAAAAACTATGAACTATTTCTGGTAGCTCTAACTCTCACAGAAGCTAAATGAGAGGCAGATGTGAGGGATAACATTGTAGTTCTAGGTGAGGACATTAGAAGGAGGGTTCAGGTAGCTCTGGATACAAAGTCAGGCAAGATATCAGAGAGTAATCTTAGTTGCAATGCAAATATCAATTTATTTGTTTAGTCTTGCCTTTAGCAAAACATGGTTTGACAGCAAATTTATAATAATGATGATAAAACAATAAGAATAATTACAATTCATATTTATAACACTGTGGTATTACTACTATGGACAAGGATTCTGGGACTAAGAGAGGAAGATCTAATCTATGGTGATCTAGTGATACTCTCATGGGCCTGCAATTGGGAAAAAGTAGCCCATATACCAAGTATTTTTTTTCTTTTTTCTTTCTCCAACATTCACCCTATGTAAAACATATACCAAGTATTTACCAATCTTTTGTTTTCCATATAGGAAAAGTGAGACCTTACAAAGAAAAGTAGCTTGCTCAAGGATCCATGGTGAGCTAGCAGCAAAGTCATAATCCTTGTCAAGTTGCTGAACTCCTGCTACTGCATTTTCAATGCACTAAGCTACTCTACATCAGAGATCAGATTGACATTTGGGCCAGCTGCTCCTTAAAATGTTGAAACCAGATTCAATCTCCACTGATAACAATTCAAGAAAGACATCTGTAAAATTCCTTCACATTGTGACAAATAGGTAAGAGAGTGTGGATGACAATCTCCACCCATTCCACTTCTTGAAAAGTTAGTGCCTGAGGGACAACAGGACTTTCTCTGGGTGCAAGAAGTTGAGGTCAGGCTGCTTTTCAAGGCTCCTTTTCTCCCTCTCACCTGAACTTTCACATCAAGCAACTCGTACCTGCAAATGCCAACAAAAAGAAAGGAAGGGTACTTTGATTTATTTTTATTCCTGTGAAGCATGAGGTTAATTAATTGTGCACTTCCTATCATGTTTAAGGCTATTTTAGGAAGGCAAAAGGATTACTTCCCAGGGTCTTGGGATAATTTCTAAAAAATAAATAAATAAATAAAAGCAAACAGTTACAGTGTCAGCCAGCAGAGCACAAAACAGAACTTGCAACCAGACATCTGGATAGCTGGGTTTTAGTCCTGGTCAGCATGTGATTTGGGGCAAGAAACTTGGCCCTTCTGGGCTTGGTTTCTCTATCTGTAAAACGATGAGCTCTAATATCTCTTGCTATTCTGCTTTCCACAGCTGATAAACTACAAATATACATAAAGTAGACAAAGTTACACTAGAGCACAACCACAAATGTCATCTCTGGACTAGAGAGTCAGGACTTATAGCATGAGATTACAGAGCCAATGAATCCACAAGGGTCTTTATATTCTAGTCAACTGCCAAAGGAACATTGAGGGGACATTCCACTCTCATTCCCAGGCTGTTTTTTTTGTTTGTTTGTTTGTTTTTTATGAATCCTCATCCAACTTAAGCACATAATATTGCATATCCGGTACCTAACATTTCCTACCAAAATAGAACACATCTGTACCTTCATAAACTTTTCAGAAGAGGTTGCTTAAAACCCACAAATTAATAAATTAAAAGTGCAAGGCAAAATTCGTGTCATTTTTAAAGAGGAAAAAAATGTGAGCATTCTAAATGAAACATCATGTTAGAAGTGGAATATATTATTTGGCAACAAGAAGAATGTTCCTAGTACTTGGTGAAACTAATGTTCAAGATGCTGTGAGCTCGAGGAATAAAAATATCTATGGAATTTAGAATTTTAAAAAGAGCCCTTTTATAGGCTTCATGTCATTTGCAAGCATTTTTATATTTTAGTTTTTAAATTATCATAGAGTAAAATTTTACTTTTTATGCAAATGTAGGTCTGTGCATTTTAAAACATTCTATAGATTCATGTTACCACCACCTCCTTGTAGGTATAGAACTGTTTCATCAACTTCAAAAACTCTTTCAGTCTGTCCCTATGTAGTCACCTCCTCACCTCACTGCTAACCTTTAGCAACCAACTGATGTGTTTTCTCTGGATACAGTTTTCTTTCCCCTTGTGAGAGTAACATATATATGGTATCATACGCTTTGAAAATTTTTGATGCTGCCTTCTTTTACTCACTTGTTGGATTCATTCAAGATGTCCCATCTAGTAGTATTTTACTCCTTTTTATTGGTTAGTGATATTCCAATGTATAGATGTATCACAGTTTATTCATCTATTCACTCATTGAGGAATATTTGAGTTGTTTACAGTTTGCTGATTATAAATACAGTTGCTATAAATGTTCACTAGTATGGAGTTTTGTGTAAACGTAGGTTTTCATGTCTCTAGGGTAAGTACTTCGGAGTGGGTGACTATATTAGTCAAGGCATCTTTTCATGAATGCATACATAAAGTTAACACACATTTTTCTCAACAGGCTTCCACCTCTCTTGAGGGTGGTCTCAGATCCACCCTCTTCTACACCCATCCCACCCTACTACCCAGCCAAACTAAGGGAATTTCATGTCCCACAGTGCACCATGTTCTCCTTCACTCATAGGCTTTTATTTCTTCTGCCTGAAATGTCTAATCTTCCTGGAAAACTTAGTAGTTGTAAAACTACTAAGTAGTTCAGGGCAAAGCTCTTTAAGTCCTCCTTGACCTTCCATTCAAGCAAAATAATTCTTCTTGCAGTGTTTCCTAACTATGCTTCTTCCACCAAATCCTGACTATCAATGTGGCAGGACCAGAGAACTGTTTCACAATCCATCTTCATTCATTCATTCATTCACCTATTTATTCACACTCAACAAACATTTATTGAGTATCTATTATATTCTGGCATTCCCTAGGTTTCCAGCCTACAGACTAGCCCAGTGTCTGGCACAAGATAAGCAGTCAGGAAATGTAAATCCTAAATGATGTGGCCAAGGTTATGCTTTGGAAATAAAAACTAGATTTATCAGTTGCTCCTTCAGCTGTCTCTTAATGAACCACACCTCACCCCGGGGGCAACTGCATTATCCTGAAACACTCTTTGGAGGAAAGGACTATTTCATTAATCTTTGTACCACATAAGCTGACACGTGAGTGCTCAGTGAATAGTTGTTGGAATGCATTGACTTGGTTAGCGGAAACTGTATTTTACAGTGGTAGGTCTTCCATTTGATACAAAACTAAGCTGTTTTTAAAAATATTTTATTGGACAATAAATTTTTGTTTTCACATTGAAAGAGTTAGTCCAACAAAAATTATGTCTGCTCACCATAGTCAAGGTTTTCTTAAACATAAAGTAAAACATAATCTTTTTATTTCACATTTCATATAGTAAGCATATTTCCTCTATGGCAGCTCATTTTCTTTGGCACCTGAGATTTGCTTATATAATTGACTGCTGTCTGCAACAGCAGTTTGTAATGCCTTTGGTTGTGCCCAGATAATAAGGCATTGTGATAATTCAGTTACTTTGTTCAAATAGCTGCTTGGTTTAATAAATACCTATTAAACCTGTTGTTTGACTAATAATGTGCCATTTATTCATCAAACATTCATTGAGAACCAGCACCACACTAGGTGCTGGGACTGCAGAAATGAATGACACATTGTCCTGAACATTCCAAATAAGAAAAGGACACTGTGTAATCTAGTCCAGGAAGGATGGGGACAAATGGTTACTAACGAATGCATTCCATAGAGATTTGAAGATTACCACCTACTTCTATATCTTTGGCTGCTTATTCTTTTGTTTCAAGTTCAACAATGCAAATCCCTCAGGGTTTCTTATAGACTTATAATGAAGGATGTTGGATTTAGCCAACATTTTCACATTTCTCAGATACTCTCTGAATCCAAGGATGATTAATATTCTTCTGAAATGCTCCTAAAATGAAGTTAACATAAGAAAGTGTTAAAGCAGTTTATTTTTAAATCCTTTATATTACAAATTGGCTTAACCAGAAATCTGGAATAGTACACATTCTCTCTATCCCTTATGTTAGTTAAACCTAAATAAGTGTATATAGTAGGCCGATATACATAACAACAACACAGTTACCATCTCTTTCCACATGGAGCTCACAGTCTAAAGTGGGAAACAGACAGGAAAACATGAGATTGTACTATGAGAACACAAAAGAAAAAGGCATTTGCTTTGTTTGCAGGAAGGGAGTCAGGGCGTCTTCTTAGAGGAAAAGACACTTAAGTGAGCCTTATAGGATTAGTAAGTGCTTATCAGATAGATAAAGGACCAAAAGAGTTTATAGAGGAAAGACAAGGAGTCAGAAAACTAAGTATTTAACGATGTCTTGATGAGCTGGTAGAATCCATCACTAGTAAAATATATGAGATCTTTCTGTATTTTTTTCCATTGATGCATTTCAAGCACCTTGTATGGTATCTGGCCCATAGTAGATGCACAATAAATATGGGTTAAGTGAGAAGCAAGAGATATTGTTGGCAAGAAGGAGGCAAAGAATGAAGAAGCAAGACTGGAACTAGAGATCAGAGAGGAAGTGGATTTCCAGGATGGGGTCTGGAGTCCACGGCTGTGGGGATCATTAGATCTTAGAGACCAGCATTCAGGAAGGTAGTGAGTACATTCTTTCCCCATCTCCTTGCACACAGCTTCATATCCAGTGCCTAGCCTCATGTCTGACACACAGTAAGAACTCAATAATTATTTGTTGAATGCAAAAGTAAAGCTTTTCCTCCCAAAGTGTCATGGGCACTTCTGCCCCACTCAGCCTGAGGGTAGGGATAAGGTGAGAGAAAGCAGCCCCAAAATGGTTAATTTGTTTATTCTGCAGTTTTAATTTTTCTTTCTCCTTCTGAAGCAAAAAGAAGTGGAAGTAAGTCCTGCTGGCCTAGAGAAAGCTAATTCTGGGGCTATGTCCCATGATGCTCTGAATATTTCAGAAGAGAGAATGTTGTGCATTCATCTTTGGCAAAATTAGCTCCAGAATTTCTACTGAGGCATGGCTTAGGAGGGTCAGAGGTATGCTGGAGCTGGCTTATATTGAGATTTTGCCAGCCAGAAATTTTGTTAGCCAGTTGCTAAATATAGCCTTCCTTGAAACCAGCCATAATGAGAGTATTCACACAACAAAAATCAGCAAATGTTACAAAACAGGGTTGATTTTGCTTTTGTTTTAGTTTTCCTAGAGCCAGATTACCATTGGGTATCAAATTGATTGAAAGTTGCATTGTCATGGAATATACACTGTTTTTCCTTTAAGTATATGCTTTCCTGGGTAAGATGTAAAAGGCAGTGATGACAAACATAAAAAATTCCAAAGTCATTCCTTGGTTTCACTACTTCACTTTGTTGCCCAGTTGAATCACTAGAACTTAATTGGCATTTGAGTATTATTCTTCCCACAGAAGGAGATGCCAAGGTCCTGTGGTAGGTTTCTCAGATCTTGAGTACATATGATTAAGTTGTAACACACAAAGTGTGGTGTTACTGAGAAAGATGTTCTAGGATCAATTGATCCATATCTGTAAAATTATAAACATGTTGCTGTATTGAACATAAATTGTTTTCCATTATGAATGGGTTATATTTTACATTATGAATTGTGGGCCTGCTCAGTGTTCAGCTCTGGAGAATCTGAGAGATGGTTGTTACATGTCTTCCCAACTCTCCCAGCTCCTGTTGTAATCAGATAAGCTTTTATGGCAGTTATAAAGATCTGTTCACTTGTAGCAAGTTTGCGAAATTCTTCAATGCTCCCAAATCTGCCTTCCATCTTGAGCAACACCCAGCCCTCCTGCATCTTCTCTCATTGCCATAACCCGCTTTCACGCTCAGCCACACTTCCTCAGAACTTCACGATCATCTCACACTGCAGATTTTGGCTCACCCCCAGATAGAAAGAGGCAGGCAGCTGAAGAGCGTGACTTACTTGAAGGAATCCTTGCAGGGGAATTTTCCTTTGGCTTTAAGAAAACAAAAGACCCACGTAAAGGCTCATTACATGATTTTGTATATGGCTGGGCATTGAGATTAAAGCCATAAACTTGCCAACATGAATTTAACAAGTCTTGAGTTTAGACCTGAAATAGGCCCTGCCATATCTCACCTCTGAGAGCTTGACCAAGTTATTCAACCTTTTTCATTCTCAGTGTCCTCACCTGGAAAATGGAGAGAAGGATAGAGCACAGGCTTGTCTGTGCTTCTCTGAACAAATGGTATATGCCAGTGCCTGTTTTATTATTTCTAATACCATAAAACTTTAACTCAAGGCTAACTGATGCCACATATGGTTTGCTCTGTAGATAATGGTGTAGAATGCCACAGTCATTTATAATGCAATTATTGCAAGGTCTGTGTGACAGGGAAGGCCAAGAACATGGTCATAAAAACACTGATGGAAACAAACACTTACATAAACTTAACAGTACTTGCCAACCCCCGAGAGAAGTTCTAAGCAAGCACTTTATATATAGGAACTCATTTATTTAACAAAGTAACCCTATGAAGTAGGAAGTATCTTTATCAATTCCATTTTGCAGGACAAAGGAAGAAGGCAAAGAAGTTTAACTCACCAAGGTCATCCAGGCGTGAAACAGCAGAGCCAAGTGGAGATGCAGGGAGCGTGTCCACTAGACCACGGAACTGTCTTACCCTGTACGTTGAAGACCGCATCTTCATGCATACTGTCTCACTGACTTCACAACAGCTGGAGAAATAAGCCACTCAGAAAATTCTCTGACATTCTTCCCTTTGGGCCCCAGCTTGATTTGCTCTCCCTGAATCTTAACCTCAGCTATGCCCACGGCTCACTGCCTTGCATTCAATTTCACTGCCTCGAAGCTGGGGACTAAACTTCTCGGCTGATTCGCTTTCTAGAACTGTATAACTCATGGCCATGCCAGGAACAATAGTCTCTGCTGGTGACAGTCTGGATTTTTAATCAAGGCTCTTTTGGTTGCAAGCAAAACAAACAAAAAACAAACAAACAAAAAAAGAAACCCAAATTACACAAATAAGCTTAAGCAGGAGAAATAGGAAAGGTGGAATTTATCAAAAGGAGACAAGAATATTCCCTGGAACCCAAAGGAAATGCAGTCAGAAGAGGTTAAAACCTGAAAACAGAAACTTGTAAAAATAAATCCAGCCCCAAACTTTTTCAGCCCCTCTCTCTTAGGCTCCACCCCAAATTTTGTTTAAATGTCTCCTTTATTCCTTTCTTTCTACAGACTAGTTTTCTCTCCTTTTCTAAGTACATGGCAGGAAATGGCCATTCTGTATTTCCAAAGTTCACATGTCTCTAATTTGTGACCAGCAGAGTCTAACACCTTTGAATCCCAATTTTAAATCCTGAATATGGTTGACCGTTTTTGGAGGTCATGTGCCCCCTCTTGGTTCTGTAATCCATATGGAAGAACAATACTGGGGGAACAGGGTCACACAGTAAAATTATGGTAACCAAGTGCCATACCTGCAGGAAGATGGCAGTTATCAGAAAAAGGGACCTGGCTTATTGGCTGGGCAGAAAGCCAAAGACAAGATTCCACTTGTCTCATACCTTTTTACATTAAGGACTTCACCATTCCTCAGCTCTGTCATTCTCTTTGCCATTAAGTTCCCAATGGCTATGTTATTCACTGGGACTCTTGCAAATAGCTTTTTATCATAGTAATTAATTTTCTTCTCCAACATATAATTCTCTATAAGAACACAGCTCAATATGATTACAGTCCATATGGGCAATATAACCTAATGTACACTGCAATAAATAGAAAATATTCTTAAAACCTTCAAGAATGTTTTTCAAGATGTCAAAATGAAAGAGTTTAAAATGTTCTCCTATTTTAAAATGTAGGGTCTTTTTCAAGTATACATTTACTCATCACATGGAATCTTTATCACTTCTAGAAAAATTTGAAATTTATAGCTTCAATCAGAATAGTTTTTGCTCAGCAAATACTTGGTAGAAATATTGCTGAGAACAAGAGATGATTGTTTCTGCTGCTCAAAGTAATTTAAAAAATTGTTATTTAGATTTAAAAATTGAATACTTACACACAATTTTTTTCTTAAAACAATATCAGGATTATTTTATGAAACTCAAAGAACAAAGGGCTCAAAGAACAGTTTAAAACTGAATGTAAAACTTGGGTTTCTATTCTGCTCATCTCTCTGCTGGTAGGTTGGTGGGCTTAACAGATCCAAGTATTAGAAATCACAGCTCTTCTCTTTCTTGCTTTGAGACCTTGAACTGATGGTTCGCTATCAGTATCTGATATCGCTATCAGTATCTGATCAGTATCTGATCAGAACTGAGTATCGCTATCCCCATTTTTAACCAAGGATAACTATGCCTGCCTCTCAGAATTACTGTGTAAGGCTCTTGACAGAGTCCCTGCACTATAGTATATGCTCAATAAATGTTTATGCATTTCTCTGTTTATCCAACCATTTTCTTTCTGGCATGTAGTCCATCCAATTTCACAACAGTCCATCTCACTAACCTGAGATTTACATGACAATTTTACTATCTTTATATCCAGATATCTATCGTTTGCCAGGTAACATTATAGAAAAGACAGCCAAGTAAATTCTCCATATCTTTTTTGATCTATGAATATTTCCAGCAGGAAATTGCTCTTATATTTGTATGTGACCAAATGCAAGATAGGACATTATAATAAGGAAGTGATCTTAGGTAATATGAAAGATTATATGGTTAAACTGCCCATTCTCCCCCACCCAACCTCTACATCTACCCACACAAAGGCCATCAAGTCACCATCTCATTAGCCTATATATATATGTGGCACCCAGAATAAAAAGCATTGATCTATGTTATGTATGTGTTAACTTAAATTTCTTTGACTAGTAAGTCTTCTCAATCATTCATACGTTCATTTGCTATTTCTTTTTTCTTTTTCTAATTACTATTTCATGTCTTTTATCTGTTATACTATTGGCTAATTATTTTCCTTTAGTTAAGTAGTGAGATATCATCATACATTAACATTAGTTATTGGTCTGCCAAATATATTACAAATAGTTTTCCCAGTTTACTGTTTGATTCCTTTATTTTTCTTTTTACCAAATAGTAATAAAATTTTAGATATTCAAAATTATCCATAGTTAACTTTTTTTTTGAAATTTTCTATTTGTTTGATCTTTAGAAAATTGTGATAACTAAACAACTCTCACAGACTGCTGTAGAGTAGCTTAGGATAGAAGAATTTCTTTAAGAAATAGAAGTAAACAAATTTAGGTCAATAAGCAAGATTCAACAAAATGAGGTCCAGAAGCAAAGAATCTGCCCCAAAGTGTAAATTTGGTTTTAATAAAGAATAGGACTCTGAGTCTTCAAAATTCTGTATCTGAGGCCATTTAACACTCTTCTCTTTCCAATACACTACCCATGGCCTTTCAAATGAAGGATGGAACTCAGATGTGGAAAGGCAAGGACCCTTTTACAAGGTCTGGAGCAAATTGTGAAGGCTTAATTGGAGTAGAAATATATGCAGAAGAAATAGATCCATGGCCTTGACAGCCTAGGACACTGTTAATTTCTCTTATCTAGAAGATAAACCAGCCTTGATTTCATATGCCTTCTTGCTAAAGTGGTGCAGTAATGCAGCCAGTGAAAATCCACATAGCCATACCAGAACACACTAACCATGGGGAAGAAAGCACCTCAACATGTTTTGAGCACCTGTTATGTGACAAGCATCATACATGTCTTACCTTGGTTAATTTTCACAGTAACACTTTGTGATGAGAATCATTATTCCTATTTCCAGATAGAGAAACTGAGGCTCAGAGAGATTAACTGTTATGCTCAATGTTAATCAGCTAATAACTTAGTAGCAGAATGAGAGCCCAGGTCTCTCTGACTGTCAATTACAACCTTTCATTCATGGTAACATGGAACTTCTGTGGCAATGTCCCATAAAAAGCCAAATCCTTTTTAGTCAAAACATACCTCTACCTCCCTTGGTCTGGTGATGAGTGTCCATCCACACTCTGACTCTAAAGTTCAAGGCTTACTTTCACTTGGAATATCTGAGCATATCTGCAGCCAAGCCATCCATCTCTCAGACTGCTGTGGGAAGTCACAAGGCTGGCTAAAATGGGCTACAGCCCTTTGAGCTGAGCTAAAAATAAGAGCCAAGCTCCTCGAGAGACTTGATTTCTCACTGTTATTTCATTAATGGAAAACACTGTATTGCCCTTTCCCTGACCTCCTTTGCAAAGAAACAAAATGCTTCTCTACACTAAGACTCTTAAGTGTAAAAAAGAGCTAATGAAATCACATGGTCCAAACCCATGCATCAAGACAAAAGGTACATCCTTTTCAGGAAAGATGAATCCATCGTTCACTACACAATGCAATTAACTTTCAGACACTTGGACATAAACCAAGAGACAAGAGGGAAACATTGACTGGTCTTGAGCTGGTAGATGGCATGGTTTTGTTTTAGATAAATTGATGTGAGTTAACTGAGGGTTCAAGTTGGGAAAAGTAAGGAGACATGTGTAGTCATTCAATAGATGATGAAAATCTAAACTGGAACCTACTGGTGATAGTAGAAATAAGGAAGAGAGACATATTCAAAGGAGTAAATGTGATTTTATTTATGGGAATGAAGTGAATAAATCAATAGCATAATAACAATAATAACAAAAGCTAACATTTATTGAATTTCTACCATGTTCCAGACCATAACTCGATAATTTGCAAGTGTGATAACATTTTATGCTCTCAACCATACCTAGGTAGTTTCAATTATGTTCCTTATGTTCCATAAAAAGAGATAGAAGTGCATAGGAATCAACTTAACCTCCCAAGGTCTCACAGCTAGCCTAAGAAAAACCAGGAATTGACTCACAATCTGGTTGATTTCAGTGCAAAAGACTGGCAATGGATGGTGAGAAGAACGGAGAATAGAAAAGGGAAAAGCTGGTTTCAAGGGAAAGTATTAAGTTCAGTTGCATGATTTGGGCATTGCCAGAGGAGATGTCATCAAGCATTTAGAGATGTTTGAGAAGGACTGAGAAGCCAACAGCAAATGGTGCTGGGGAAACACAAGGGAGGGCGACATGATTTGGGTAGAGCATGCAGACTGCAATAAGTGGAGGGTTGTGGTGGGGATCCTTGAGAAAAACTGGGTTCAAGGGGTGGGACATGAAGGAGACTGATATGGTTTGGATGTTTGGCCCTCCCGAAGCTCATGTTGAAATTTGATCCCCAGTGTTGAAATGTGGGGCCTCATGGGAGGGTGTTTGGGCCTTAAGGATGAATCCCTCATGAATGGCATGGTGGCCTCCCGGTGATAAATAGAGTGAGTTCTCAGTGTATTAGTTCACAGCAGAGCTGGCTGTTTAAAGTGCCCTGGCACCACCCTCTCCCTCTCTGGCTTCCTCTCTCACTCTGAGACACCCCTGCTCCCTGAAACTCTGAGCAGAAACAGATGCTGGTGAGATGCTTCCAGTACAGTGTGCAGAAACTGGAGCCAAATAAACCTCTTTTCTTTAAATTACCCAGCCTCAGGTATTTTCTCTATAGGAATGTCAAATGGACTAATTCAGAGGCAATATTTAAAAAGGAGGCAAGAAACATCCAGAGCACAATAACAATAGCCAATTTTTATTGAGCATACGCTAGGCATAAGCACTGTTCTAAATGTTTTATTGACTAATGTAATTCTCACAACAGCTTAGGAGATAGGCACTATTGTTATTATCCTTTTACAAATAAGACAATTGGAACATGAAGTAGTGATATAATTTAGCCAAGGTTCTACAGCTAGGTAGTAACAGCGCCAGGATGTTTGTACCTAGACAATTTAGCATCAGAGCACATGGGTTGGCTTTTTTTTTCCCAAATACTTTTTATTGATGTATAGGCTATATTAGGAGAACTTCACAAACGATAAACATACAGCACAATAAATTTTTGCAAAATGATCCTTTCATGGAACCACCATTTGAGTCAAGAAACAGAATATTGCCAGCAGTCCAGAAGCCCCTTTCTAGATCACCATTTCTTCTTCCTCTCCAAATATAACAATTATATGTGTTCCTTTGTAAGTTTATACATTTGTTGCTTTAGCTATGATACACATACATTTCATTGCTATGCAGTTCAATTTTCAGAACATATCAAAATGTATTCATCTGCCCTACTGATGATGGGCATTTGTATTGTTATTATTTTTGATCTAACACAAATAGTTTAGCTATAAAGATATTTGTCCCTATTTTTTGGTCCATTTGTGCCCATATCTCTGTTGGGAATATAATTCGGGTAAGAGTGCTAGATCATATGATAGGTGTGTATGTTTGCTTTTCCCAGATAATGCTAATAGATGTTTTTTAACCCCACAAAGTTATCTGAGACCATTTAACACTCTTCTCTTTCCAATACGCTACCCATGACCTTTCAAATGAAGGGTGGGACTCAGATGTGGAAAGGCAGGGATCTGATAAAATAGTTAGATCTGATAATACATTTGATAAAATAGTTAGATCCATGATAAATAGAAAACTCTTACTATTCAAAATAATTAGACAATACAATTTTTAAAAAGGTCAAATGTATAGATATTTCACCAAAGATGCATACATATAAATGGATAGCAAGCATATGAGAAGGTTCTAAACATCATTAGTCAATAGGAAATGCAAATTAAAACCACAATAAATCATTCCTATGCATCCATATAGAGTAGCTGTCATCTAAAGGCTGATCATACTAAGCATTGGCAAGAAAGTGGAGAAATTGAAACTCTCATGCATTATTGCTGGGAATATAAAATGTCACAGCCTCTTTGGAAAACAATTTAGCAGTTTCTTAAATAGCTAAATTTAAAATGCATTTAATTGTATACTTTAAAAGGGTAAATTTTATAGTACGAATTATAGCTCAATAAACCTGTTAAACAATTACCAGATAACTCAGCAATTCTACTCCTAGGTATTTACCCAATGGAAGTAAAAGCCTTTGTCCTCCCAAAGACTGGTATACAAATGTTTGTAGTAGTATTATCCATAACAGCTCCAAACTAAAAACATTCTATATGTCCATCAGCTGTTGAATGAATAAACAAAATGTGGCATAACTATACAATAGAAAATCATTCAACAATAAAAAATAAGTACTTATGTACTCTATAACACAGATGTACCTCAGAAACATTATAAAAGACCATGCTAATTAAAGGAGGTAGATATACAAAAACTATATATATGATTCCATTTATGTGAAATGCCCATAAAAGGAAAATCTGTAGGAACAGAAAGCAGATGAGTTTGTGGCTTCGAGTTAGACTGGAGATTACCTACAAAGGTACTGGTGAATTTTTTGGGTAATGGCAATATTCTAAAACTGGGTTTGTTCATGGTGTGTTCCTGGTTGTGCTAGTCTATAATTTTGCAAAATATCATTGAATTAGACGCTCACAATGGCTAAATTTTATTAGTTGTAAACTATACATCAATAAAACAAAAAATACAACAAAAAGTCATCTTTTTCAAAAAGACATCTGTACCCTCAAACCCCATTGTTCCTCACAAACATGTCAAATGCAGTAGTTATTCCATCAGTATTTCTATGGCTTCTTTATTAACCTGGTCTCCCAATTAGAATATGAGGATAGTAAAGTCATAAATTTGTCTTACTTACGTGTTTTGTGTTAATGTCTTTTTATGCATGTGAATCCTATAATCTGAAGTACTTTGAAAATAGTACAGGCATTTCAAGCATCTACTACAATGCCTGAAAGAATATACTTGCTCGATAACTGTTTATTGAAGAATGAATGAACTTAATTAAACAATGCATTAATACAGAGAAAAGCATAAATGCTGTATTTTCTATCTGTATGACATCATAAATTAAGAATGTCTTTTTGTTAACTTTCATGATTTGATTTTATAGCTTTTCTTCAGGATAAGAAGAGATATCGATGGATCGATAGATAGATAGATAGATAGATAGATAGATAGATAGATAGATAGATAGATAGACATGCTATTTCTTTCCAGGTGAGGAAGAACAGTCTGACTAAGAAAATAATTCACAAAACTAGGCTTAAAGCTTAGAATTGCAGCTCCCATTAAATATTATGCCATACTGGAGAAAATTAAATTATGCAACCCAGGCTAAAAAAAAGTACATTTCTTAAAAAAGAATATATTTGGAAGAACTCTGGATAAGCACCAAGTACTTTCATTTGGCACTTTATCAATGCAGTCTACCAAATACTATGCCTAACTGTTATTTCTTCAGTTTGGCAAGAAAAACATGTGACTCCTCTTGCTGGAATCTCATATGAAATTAAGATCTTCTGCCACATATCTCCCACTCTACCATCAAAACCCATACTTAGGCACAAACACATATACACCCACAAATTCACAGATGCAAATCATGAATTCACATTTGTTGCATATTCATATACAGACACTTTTATAGATGAATGCCACCCATAACCACACACTCATCAATAGTCATACAGGTACATAACACACATTGTACAACTCTAGAGAATATCATTCACATCATTAACAATGCAAATGATGTCTTCTATATTTGTGCAGTACGCAACCTATACAATCTGATTTGGCAAACTTACTTTCTCACCCTCTCAAAAATTCACAAACCCATGGCTTTTCTTTCACTCCAAAGCTAACTTTCACAAAGTATAAAAAAATAAAATTCAAAAAATAATAAAGCAAGGGAAATTTTAAGAAGTAAGATAGTGACCTGGACAACTGACATTAAGAAAGGATAACAACAAGATAAATTGCCCACAGCTTGCTGACCAAGGCCACCATCAGGTGGAGATAAATGGATATACTGCAGACCTTCCAAATGCATAGCCAAGCAGGCAACAGTCAACAACTATGCATATTTTTTCCTCAGAAAATATAAAAATCAGATGAAGGAAGACAAAGACTAAGAACATGGGCATTCAAATTAAAGCCATAATTTCACAGTTTTCTAGTTGCATCTATTATTGTCTTCAAAATGCAAATATTCCTATTTTCCCTTTTGATTGAATATGAAAAGCTATAATGAACATTTCAAATTACAGACTTTTAAGTTAGGATTTACTTATAGATCATAAGTATCATTAATCTTAACCTCTATTTGTGGTTTGACTTCTAAAAATAGTTCTGTTATGGTGAAGTTAATGACCCCAGAATCAGATTGCTTGTATTTCTGTCTCATCGCAATTATCTACTAGTACGTGATATTGGGCAAATTTCTTAAAACCTTTCACCTTAGGTTCCTTATCTATAACCTGAGATCATACTATTACCTATCCTTTATCTATAATATGAGAAATCTTTTATATCTAATTTATAAAAATGCATCTGTTGGCTGAGGATTACAGTGGTGATAATGAATGTTTAAATGTTGGCTCCCTTCCTAGCCAGGCCATATTTAGAGCATTACTGCTTCTGAAATTTCACCTTGCAAAGTGTCTCTGTACCTGTTACTCCCATGCGCCCCTCACATAAACATCATCATTGCATCAGAACTATATTGCATGACACTGATGTTCTGTTGGCCACTGTGCCCTCAAATTTATGCCCTCTAAATCATTCATGCAATTTCCCAGGTACAAAATCTGAACATGATCCAACTTTTCACCATAGAAATGCAACCACTGCAAGAGGTCACACTTGTGAAAATTGTTTTACACTCCCTACTTTAAACATAGTTACTTTAAAACTTAATATCAAGTTCATCTCAGTAACACTGTTAGTGACTTATGCAAGCAATTTCATGGGAGACTCATCATGGCCCTGTGATGCAGGTATCCCGATTTTACAGAAAATGGAATATCCCCATTTTACAGAAAATGGAATTGAGCCTGTAAGAGTTTGTGCACCTAGTAAGTTGCATAATTTGAATTGCAGACCTTCTAAATCCCAAGCTTATACTTTTCTCTGTAGTCTGCTGCTGGCTGACAGTTGTTCCAAAGTACTGACTGGCACAATATCTCCAAATTATTTTGTGAATGAATGAATATAAATTTTAAAAGGTACATTGAACAATCACTCAGAAAACTGATAACTCTGACACAGAGGTTTGCCAACTATTCATTGCAATTTTCAAGAGGGACCAGAAGTTAAATAATTTGTTGGGATTTATTAATCTAAGTACAGTTCTGTTTAATAAACATACATGAAGTATCTACCATGTACTAGGTACAGCCTAAGATAACAGGATTATAATAAAGCCCTTAAAGATCTCAGAGACTAGTTTGTTAAAGCATTTGTTTCAATTTGCATAGAGAAAATGTTTACATAAGATCTATAAAGTAGAGGCAAAGCCTATTTCCCCCCCCAAAAATCCTTCCTATTACATAAGGATGCACAATACAGAATTAAACAAAGTCCCACTCTGGAGTTATTCTTGCAAATATTGATTTTGCATAACACGCTGGGGAGAGACAGGGCCATGTTATTAAGATCTCTAGAACATCTGCAGGCCACTGTTCACTCTTTCCCAAAGTGCTGTGGGTTTGTGGTGTATGGAGGAAAGAGAGGGGAAGGGGAAGGGTTCCTTGCTAGAGCTAGGATGGTGGCGGGAAAGTGAACAAAGTGAAGTATTTTCCATGTTTCTCTTTTCTTGCATATAGATCTAGTGTACACTTCTTGCAAAGAAATGTAAAATTTATCAAAATATAAAGAAAAAATGAGTCACTCATAATTCTACTATTTTGAGATGCTGTTATTACTTTAGCATATTTCATTCCAGTCTTTCATTGCACATTTCACATAGTTTATTTAATATTGAATATGCAATTTTGTTCCTTGTGCTTTTTGCTTAGCATTGTCATAGATAATTTCTCATATCAAAAATCTTGCTAAGCATTAATTTTAATGGCAATACAACTTTTATTATAAATATATACAATAATTTATTTAATAACTCCAATAATGTTGGACTTTGAGTGTTTTTTTTTTCCTAATGATTAATTTGTGTAATAGACTGGCAATGAAACTCTTGATCTTCTAAATTTCAGTCTGCAATTCTAAATGTCTCCTCAGGCTGATTCCTGAAGTGTGATTCTACATCAAACAGTAGGTATGAATATTCTTAAAGATCCTGGTAACTATTTAGCAAGAGTTTGCCAATTTACAATCCTTTCAGAAATATCTGTGAATAGAAATTTTAATTCCTTCTCTTCATCTCTTCCAATTTTTCCCAGCCCTACCTCCAGGAATATAAAGTCCAAAGAAATTGTATTGCCTATACAAACCAGCTTGGTATAATTGTATAAAATAATAATTAAACCCTGTGTTTAAGTAAACATTCATTTTTTCCCGCCTATGCAATGAAAAAGAACAAATAATAATGCATTCAAAAGAAAACAATATTTTATTTTACCTTTTGGAAATAACCGAATGCTGTATCTCTGAGCTGTCTAATGTGATAGCCACTAGCCACATATGGCTATGACTCACTTGAAATATGCCCGGTCCTAATTGAGATGTGCTGTAAGTATAAAACAGATGCAAGATTTTGAAGACTCACTAGAAAATGAGAATTAAAATACCTCAATAATATTTTGTACTGATTACACATTAAAATGATAGTATTTTGAATATATTGGATTAAGTAAGATAAGTAAGTAAGATTAAGTAAGATATATTAAGTAAGATATATTAAAGTTAATTTCATCTATTTCTTTTTACTTTTCAAATGTGGCTTCTAAAATTCAAAAATATATGGCTGGGCACAGTGGCTCATGCCTGTAATCCAAGCACTCTGGGAGGCTGAGGCAGGAAGATTGCTTAAGGTCAGGAGTTTGAAACCAGCCTGAGCAAGAGTGAGACCCCGTATCTACTAAAAATAGAAAGAAATTAATTGGACAACTAAAAATATATAGAAAAAAATGGCCAGGCATGGTGATGCATGCCTGTAGTCCCAGCTACTCAGCAGGCTGAGGCAGAAGGATTGCTTGAGCCTAGGAGTTTGAGGTTGCTATGAGCTAGGCTGACACCATGGCACTCCAGCCTGAGCAATAGAGTGAGACTCTGTCTCCAAAAAAAAAATATATATATATATATATGTATGTATATACAACTTTCATATATAAATATTGGATTGGGCTGCTCTAGCTGGTTCCTGGATTTATCTATGAATAAATATGATTAATAACTTAATTCTGTTTTGTCTTAATTGCTTTTATGAATTCAATAAATTTTCCATTTTTAGCCAGTGTTTCCTACTTTCTTTTACATTACTCATGGAGTTTAGCCTCTGTGCTCTTCTTTAATTCTCTTCTGTTCCTCCTGCCAGCCTATATATTTAAGCTAAACTATTACCATGAGAATTCACCTAGTAAGTCATTTTCCTTTGATCAATTTTTTAAAGCAATTAAAAAACATTGATTGCTTACCTGTAGTGTAATCATGGTGCGTTCTCAGCCTAGGAATACAAAGACAACTAACACATACCCCTTGCAATTGTGAATCAAACAGTTGAATGTGGGAGACAAACATCAAAATAATTATAGTCTCATGAAATAAGTTTTAAAATAGAGGTAGATTTAAAATGCTCTGAAAGGACAAGAGAAAAGAGGACCAATTCTCCTTAGATGTTGGTTGAGGGTGAGGAGAGGGATGAGGGCGTGTATATGCCAAGTGACAATTGATCTGGACCTTGACATGGGTGGGAGCTTGGAAGTTGGAGCTTGCCAAGGCAGAGAGAATACCTTGGGATGATTGTGCAGGAGCCCAGTTGAGAATCCACTGCTAAAGAATGACGGAATTGAGGACAAGGTGGGGACAGCTGTTGACATTAAGACTATATTACAAAATATTCATGCTATGTTATTTGGTCCATACTCCCTGCAGAGTAGATTAGAAACTATCAATTAGGGGATTTTTCTATTCAGATATGAGATTTAGAAAGATCCCTCTTGCAGCATGAACTGGAAGGTAAAAATGCAGGAAGTAAGAAAAGAAGTTAAGACTGATATTAATCTCCTTGTGTGGAAGATTTCAAAAATGCCTTATCATTCTCCAGGAGCCAGTTCAAGCATCATTTCTCCTAGAAAACTTTTCCTGGAGGTACTAATTGGAAATACCAATCCATTCTTTGACCCACATTCTATTCTCTGTAACTGTCCTTAACAGGAAGCATCACCCTGTAGACCTCTGTGTGTATTGTCCACGAGTCTCTCTGTTATTTGTGAGATTAGCATCTGGCAGAATGCTTGCTTAATTGTCTTTTTCTCTGATCAGACTTCTCTGACCACTTTTTTTTTTCCTTTTTTAAGACTTTATTTGTTGAGAACAGTTTTAGATTCACAGCAAAATTGAGAAGAAGGTATTGGGATACCCCATGTACCCCTTATCCTTTCATTTTTATTCTCTATTATTATACATTTTTGGTTTCCTCGAAAACACCTAACACAATTTATAAGTTTACAATTTTTTGTTTACATTTATATTATTTATTATCTCTACTATTCTATAAGATTCCCATGAGAGAAACATGCATGTTACATTAACCAATACAAACACAATGTTGATACTTAATAGCCACTCATAAATAATGTGTCAAATAAATAAATGAATGAGTGAATAAACAAAATGAATCATAAACTGTGAGTGCTTAATAAATGTTTATTGAATGAATTAATTAGTTTATCAATAAATGAATGAAAGGTCTATTCCAACAAATATACATTGCTAAACTGCAATTGATATTTTAATCCATTTGGGGTCTGGCACATTGGCTCCCCTATAGTAAGTCTTATAATCCATGCTAAGTAATAATTCTAAGTAAGAGTAATATATTAGTGGTATTGACAGAAATCTCCAATTGATTCACTCAACTGTTTATGTTCTAATTAGAGAATTTAGTCATTGAACACTGAAGGGATAAAGCACAGCCCCTTCTCCAGGTTATCTGTGGTACATTGGAGAAGACAGGCATGTACACAGACTGCACTGAACTGTGAGGCAGTGTGGTAGCCCAGGGGCACAGAGTAATACTGTGGAGAGGCTCCTAAATCCAGTGTTTGTGATTATGGAAGATTGATACCTGAGCTGATTCTTGAGGGATGAGTGGGAGTCATTCTGGTGAGGTGAATGGAGGGGTTGCAGCAGACAGGCAGAGGTAAAACTGTAGACATCTAGATGGAACTGAGAAAACAGCATCAATAGCTCACAGATGGACATCCATTCAAAATGAAACTCTAGCCTCTTGGCTTCCTCTTCCCCTCTTCTGTTTCTCCCTTCTTTCCAACTTGTACCTTCTTCTTGTTCTGGAGGACTTTTTGCTTCCTCTTGTCTCATTATTTCTTGATAGCTATGTTCTTGCCAAGTAGCTAGTTAAAGGGCACAGAGCAATGACAGTCAGCCCTTGTCTAAAAACTGACCCCAAAGTTCCTCATTTCTAAAGAGCCAAAAGAGAATCAGTGTCAGAAGTGAGATGAGGGAGGGCAATAGGAAGAGTCTAGAACCACAGGCCTGCAGTGCCTTAACCCATGGGTGTTCCTGAAGCCTACGGGAGCCACAAGAACCATGACCACGGAAGTGCCATTGACTGTTTTCTAGTTCATTCCTCAAACTGAAACAAACCCTGCTGCCTACACACTCTTGGAACAACTATTTATTTTTCCAAAGGCAGCAGGACCCTCAGGCTTAAATCCTGACTCTGGTTCTTGTTCTCCAAGGAAGCCAAAGTGAAGAAAAAGTAAAACCCTACCTAGGTGATCACAGTCTGTATTTTCTAAGGACAGTGATTGTTACCTTGCCCAGAACACATTCAACTTTATCTGAGCACCTTTAAAGTACCTGGCAACACACTGACACTGTCAGCAGGAATAGACACTGTCCAGTGTGGGAACACACCGAGGCTCTGAATCAGGTTTCCCTTACACAGAGGAAGAGAAAGCATTTGTTTAAGTGATGAGACACTCTCTGGGCTATTTGAATAGCCAGTCAGTCAATGAATACTTATTGAATTATGTTTATTTGTTAGCTATATATTAGATATAATATATACTAAAGGAATCAAACCTCATGAATCAAAGATTAGTAACTCTCCAATGTGCAAAATACTGGCAAATAAAGCAATAAGTAGAATAGGTGAGGGCTGTGAAGAGCCACTGTGGAAGCACTGCTTCAGTTGGATCTTTATAGGATGGTGTATTAGTTTCCTGTGGCTGCTGTAACAAATTACCACAGGCTTTGTGGCTTAAAACACAAATGTATTCTTATATATTTCTGGAGGTTGGAATTCTAAATTCAGGGCCGGGTGTGGTGGCTCACACCTGTAATCCTAGCACTCTGGGAGGCCGAGGAGGGCGGATTGCTCGAGGTCAGGAGTTCTAAACCAGCCTGAGCAAGACCCTGTCTCTACCAAAAAATAGAAAGAAATTAATTGACCAACTTAAATATATATATAGAAAAAATTAGCCAGGCATGGTGGCGCATGCCTATAGTCCCAGCTACTCGGGAGGCTGAGGCAGTAGGATCGCTTGAGCCCAGGAGTTTGAGGTTGCTGTGAGCTAGGCTAATGCCATGGCACTCACTGTAGCCTGGGCAACAAAGTGAGACTCTGTCTCAAAAAAATAAAAAAAGAAGTCTAAATTCAAGGTGTCAGCAGGTCTGTGTTCGTTTTGCAGGCTCTGAGAGAGAATCCGTTTTCTTGACTTTTTCAGTTTCTAGAGGCTGCCTGTATTCTTTGACTCATAAATACCTCTTCCATCTTAAAAGTCAGCAGCATGGCATGTTCAAATCTCTCGTTCTCTGACTATGACCTCTGCTTCTGAGGTAACATCTCTGTCCTTAACTTTGAGCTTCCTGCCTGCCTTGTAATTACATTAGGGCCAATTGGATCACCCAGAATAATCTCTTCATCATAAGATCCTGCACTTAATCCTACAAGCAAAGTCCCTTTTGCCATGTAAGGTAACATATTCATACCTCTGGGGATTAGGACATGGACATCTTGGGGGGCCATTATTCAGCTTAATTTGGATGAATGGAAATACATTTTACTAAAGCAGTATAGTGTAGTGGTTTAAAAGCATGGCATTCAGAGCTAAATTGCCCATGTTGGAACCCTGATGCTATTTAATAATTGTATAGCTATGGAAAAGTTGCTTAATCTCTTAGTACCTCAGTTTCTGCTTCTGTAAAATGGGGATAAGAAGATAACCTACCTCATTGGGTTGTTGAGATAACTAGATAAATTAATGGGTGTATTAGTCCATTTTACACTACTATAAAGGAATGCCTGAGGCTGGTAATTTACAAAGAAAAGAGGTTTATTTGGGTCACAGTTCTGCAGATGGTACAAGAAGCATCACATCAGCATCTGCTTCCGGTGAGGCCTTCTGGGAGCTTCCAGTCAAGGTTAAAGGTGAAGGGGGTCAGGAATGTCATATGGTGAGAGGAGGAACAAGAGAGGGAGGAAGTGGTGCCAGGCACCTTTAAACAACCATCTCTCATCTGAACTAGTAAAGTGAGAACTCACTCATTATTGTAGAGAGGTCACCAAGCCATTCATGAGGGATCTGCCACCATGACCCAAATATCTCCCATCAGGCCCCACATTTAACACTGGGGATCAAATTTCAACATGAGATTTGGAGGGACCAAACATCCAAATCATATTAATGGATAGCAATGCCTGGCAAGTAATGAGCACATGTAGTGAGAAGGCTTTCAACTTTTCCCCCATTCATATGATGTTGGCTGTGGGTTTGTCAAATATTCCTTTTATAATTTTGAGATAAGTTTTATCTGTGCCTATTGTGCTAAGAGGTTT
This sequence comes from Microcebus murinus, assembly GCF_040939455.1. Classification (NCBI taxonomy): domain Eukaryota; kingdom Metazoa; phylum Chordata; class Mammalia; order Primates; family Cheirogaleidae; genus Microcebus; species Microcebus murinus. The sequence goes on along the minus strand of NC_134110.1, from coordinate 37,931,108 downwards.
TATCATAAAATGGTGTTGAATATTGTCATATGCTTTTCCTGCATATGTTGAGATGATTATATGATCTTTGTTTTTGCTTCTGTTTATGTAGTGTATAACATTTATGGATTTGCTAATGTTGAACCATCCTTGCATCCCTGGGATGAAGCCCACTTGGTCATGTTGGATAATTTTTTTTGATCTGCTGCTGAAATCTGTTTGCTAGAATTCTGTTGAGAGTTTTGGCATCTATATTCATAAGTGATATTGGTCTACAGTTTTCTTTTTTGCTGTGTCCCTTCTTGGCTTTGGTATCAAGGTGATACTGGTTTCATAGGATGAGTTGAGGAGGATTTCTTCCTTCTTGATATTATGAAATAATTTCTGCAGTATGGGTACCAATTCTTTGTAGGTCTGATAAAACTCAGCTGTGAAATCATCTGGTCCAGGACTTTTTTTTATTGGAAGATTTTATTGCTGCTTCAATTTCATTGCTTGTTATTGTTTTCAGGAGTTCTATTTCTTCCTGATTGAGCCTTGGGAGGTTGTGTGCTTCCAGAAATTTATCCATTTTATCAACATTTTTTAGTTTATGTACACAGAGATTTTTACAGTATTCACAGATTATGTTTTGTATTTCTGTGGTATCAGTTGTAATATCTCCTTTTTCATTTCTGATTGAGCTTATTGGGGTCATTTCTTTTCTATTTCTGGTTAATCTTATCTTTTTAGACAAGCAAACACTCAGGGAGTTTATCAAGACCAGGCTGGCCCTCCAGGAAGTACTCAGATCTGCATTATATGTCAATCAGCACGATAGATAACCATCAGTGTAAAATCACCCAAAAGTTAAAGCTAACAGCCCATACATAATAATATCTCAAGAAATAAAACAAAGCAAATAAGGTTCTACCCAACAGGATGCACAGAAATGCATCCCACTTTGCAATTATTTCAATAAATATGAATAGCTTGGATTCCCCACTAAAGAGACATAGGCTGGCCGAATGGATAACAAAATACAAGCCATATATCTGCTGTCTCCAAGAAACATAATTAACCTGCAAGGACTCATTCAAATTCAAAGTGAAGGGATAGAAAAAAATATTTCACACAAATGGAAATCAAAGGAAAGAAGGGGTAGCCATTCTCATACAAAAGAAAGAAGGTATAGCCATTCTCATATCAGACAACATAGGCTTCAAACTAACAATAGTAAAGAAACACAAATACAATCATTATATAATGATAAAGGGAGCAATTCAACAAGAAGACATAACGATCCTAAATATTTATACATCCAACACAGGTGTGCTCAGATTCATAAAGCAAACCCTACTAGATATAAACAATGTGATAAACAGCAACATCATATTTGCTGGAAACTTCAACACCCCACTGACAGAACTGTACAGATCCTTCAATAGAAAATAGATAAGGAAACACTGGGTTTAAAAAGGACTCTAGAGCACATGTGCCTAACAGACATTTACAGAACATTCTACCCCAAAACTACAGAATATACTTACTTCTCATCAGCACATGGAACATTATCTAAGACTGATTACATTTTAGGCCACAAAACATGTCTCAACAAATTAAAAAAAATAGAAATTATACCATGTATCTTCTCAGACCACAATGGAATAAAATTAGAAATCAACTCCAACAGAAACATTCAATCCTACACAAAGGCATGCAAATAAGACAACCTACTGCTCAATGATTATTGGCTCAAGGAGGAAATTAAGTTAGAAATCAAAAGATTCATCCAACTAAATGACGAAGGGCACACAAGTTATCAAAATCTATGGGATTTGGCAAAAGCAGTCATAGGATAAAATTCATAGCCTTAAATGCCTACATCAAAAAAACAAAGATCATAAATCAACAATTTAATGAATATCACAGGTAACTAGAATAGGAAGAGCAAACCAAACCAAAACCCACCAGAAGAAAAGAAATAACTAAGGCCAGAGCAGAACTAAATGAAATTGAAAACAAACAAACAAAAACCAATACAGAATATTAATAAATCAAAAAGTTGGTTCTTTGAAAAGATAAACAAAATTGATAGACCTCTCCCAAAGTCCTTATATTAAACAACATTCTGTATTGCTATGCTATGCTAATTGTGATACTATTACTTAAAAATTCCAGCAAAACATTTAACACTTCAAAGGACCATAAAAATAATAAATGTATCTGTATATATGAATATGTAAATACTATAGTTGTTGAATGACAAATATCCAACCCCCTGAATATTGGACCCACTATGTTCCAAATATTTCCCAATAATGACTATCAAGATTTAGCATAGATAAGTGCAAATGTACACCTACTCCTAGACAAAGACTCCAAAGTCCATGCACAATGTAAATATAGTGATATAGTAACAGTAGCATCCAATTAAGCATTATAACCTGGGATTTGCAATAGCAAGAGAAAGTAGGAACTAACTCTCTCTAGACATGGTGCAGGGATGAGGGAAGCTAGCTGTGCTACTAATCAGCTGTAGGACTCTAAGTAATACATTTTTCTTCTCTGGGCTCTGTCCTTACCTGTTCAGATGAGGAAGTAGTAAAGCAGAGTGCTTAAGAATCTGGGTTCTCAGACTTTAGTATCTTGACTGTGGTGATGGTGTTACTGGAGTATGCTAAAGGTGTGGAATTTTTTGTATATTATTATACCTCAATAAAGCTTGAAAAAAAAGAATATCTAAAGGAAAAAAGGAAAATAGATTCTTGATAGAGCTGCCAGCTTTTGCAAAATACAAATAAATAAATGTAACAACCAACATGGGACACTCAGTTAAATTTGAATGTTTAGCTAAACAATAATTTTTTTAGTATTTAGTGTGTAATATTCGGAACATATACAAATTTTAATTGTTTATCTAAAATTTAATTTTAATTGGGAACCCTGTGTTTTATATAGCAATTTAGTTCTGGATTTGTACTGCCTTAGTTTCAATCTTGCATCTGAGATTTACTTGCTGGGTGACATTGAGGAGATTCTTAAACTCTTTGTGTTTTGGGGTTTTTTAAAAATATATATGTAGAAGGAACGTTAACACTATCTATTTTAAAAGACTTTTGTGGGTATACAATGAAAATGTATGAGGTCTTTCCAGAAAGTATCCATCCATATAATATGAAAAATAGATTCATTTATTGAAGAAGATACAAGATATGAGAAATATTGTACATAGGAAGATGATGTCCCGGTCCCCTTCAAAGTAGGCATCTTGGGACCTCACACAGTTCTCCCGGCGTCTCTTAACCTAACCCTACACGTTCAGCATTCTCAGGTGTTCCACTTGTTGCTGGCCTTCCTGAATGTGAGTCACTTTCAACAGAGTCTCGACCATCTTTGAAACATTTGTGCCACATTTGTATTTGTGCTGCACTTATTGCACCATTCCCTAAAGCCTTCTGAACCATCCGAATAGTTTCCTTGGATGAATATTCAAGCTTAACCCAAAAATCTGATGCAGATTTGTTGCTCTACTTCTCAGTCATTTAAAATGTGACAGCCACACGGTACACATGCTCACGCAACTGCATCTAGTGCCCCACTGAGTAGTACAGTGAAGTCATCATTATTCATGCATGCGTAGCCCAGTCCACTCTCCTTGGCTGCCAGGTTACATAGATGTCACACAAACCGTTCTCATTGTATTAACAATGGCTGGATACTTTCTGGACAAACCTCATATTTACAACATGGTTAGGAAAGTGTCTGAGTCATGGTGTGTACTCAGTGAACTATTATTCTTGTTGTTGCTGTAATAATTGGATGAGTCAAAATGATTTCTGGGAGGATCTAAACTTTGTGTTTCTCCTAATAATTTCCGTGAGCAGAATTACTTTTCAGTATCAAAGGCATGATATATATATACATCTGTATGTATATAAATATATATATATATATATATATATACACACACACACACATATATATGACATCTTAGTTTGAACAACATAGGGCAGAACTAGTTTAATATGTTACTGGAAAATTGGCCTTTTCATTTAAGAATACTTTCAAACAAAAAGGTTAAAAACATAAGAAATACCACTTTCAAATGAAAAGGCCTCACAATGACACGTTAGGTGAGTTTAAGGCAATTGAAGAAAAGACCAGCCAAATGGCATGTTGGCCTCCTTCCCATGGCTGTATTCCATAGAAGTGAAAGCAAGCCCAGTATTTCTGAGTGGATAATTAGGTCGGCCTCACTCCCAGAGGATTAATTTAACTCCCAACAGATTATGGCGGCCACCTTTCATTTTCATAGACAGACTCCATCAGCACACTGATTCCAATTAGAGAAGTGAAGCTCTATTGACTTATCCTAGACACAAGGAGACATAGCAGACAGATAACAAACTGGATTACATAAGCATTAATCTTATGGTCATGGCATCAGAAAGATTTTTAAATGCATTACCTCTCTCTCATAGGAATAGCAGGGAAGATTTTTTTCCTCCTATTACAATAAGTTTAATCTTCACATAAGGTGATGGGTTGATACATAAATTGAGGGTGAAGGCAAGACCTTCTCACTTCCTGAGAGGTATTAAGTTCCTGGCTATACTTTGATGAGAGCTGTGTCTACTAGAAACCACATCTCCAAATGTTTGGCCATTACCAAATCTCTAGATAAAAGGTTTAGCATAGATACTTGCAAATGTACACCTACTCCTAGACAAAGACTCCAAAGTTCATGAACAATGTAAATATAGTGATATAGTAACAGTAGCATCCAATTAAGCATCATAACCTGGGATTTGCAATAGCAAGAGCAAGTAGGAATTAACTCTCTCTGGACATGGTGCAGGGATGAGGGGAGCTAGCTGTGTTACTAATCAGCTGTGGGACTCTAAGTAATACATTTTTCTTCTCTGGGCTCAGTGTTCTCACTTGTTCAGATGAGGAAGTAGTAATTGTCTGGATGTCCGTCTAGAAAACACCAGTGAGACAAGCAGGTTGACAACTTGGTTATATAGACAAGGTACAAACAGCCTCATGCTAACAGTTAACAGCCCATGGCATTCATGAATGGAGTATGTGGGAAAAAAAAGAATATTCAGAAGGGACTGTCTGTTCTCAGTCTAGGCATTTCTGCTTCTCATCTCCTTGTCTCTTCCTTTCTTGTTTCCATCTAATGGTGTGACTTGCCCTTTCCATCATACTCTGCTTGGGTTGAATGACCTGACTTATCCACATTTCCATGAATGATGTAGAAATCCAGAGGATCCTGCATCTAGGATGCTCTTATGACACCACAACCCAAATCCCCGGTAGGTTGGATCCCAACATCTGCCCAAGCCTATGCAGTCCTAATGCAGTCCAGGTTCTAACCTCGGAGATCCCATGTGAAGAATAAATCAGGAAAGAATGTCAAAGGCCATGGAAAAACTAAACATCAAAAGAATTTTTAAAAGCACTAATCCCATCAAGGACTTAGTCAATAAAGTGAAAAGGCAACCTATGAAATGGGAAAAAAATTGTAAATCATATATGTGATAGGGGGTTATTGACTAGAATATAAAGAAAAGTAAAACTCATCAAAAAAAAATCCACAAATAACTCTATTAAAAATTGGCAAAGAACATGAATAGACCTTTCTCTGAAAAAGGTAAACAAGCACATAGAAAGATAATCAACATCGCTAATTGGGAAAATGCACATCACAACCATAATGAGATATCACTTCACATGCATTAGGGTGGCTACTATTAAGATAAGAAAGAAAAAGGGAAGGAAGGAAGGAGTGGACGAAGGAAGGAAGGAAGGAAAGAAGGAAGGAAGGAAGGAAGGAAGGAAGGAAGGAAGGAAGGAAGGAAGGAAGGAAGGAAGGAAGGAAGGAAGGAAGGAGTGAGTATTGGTGAGGATGTAGAGCAATTGCAACCCTTGTGTACTGTTGGTGGGAATATAAAGTTGTACAGTCACCATGGAAAACAGTGTAGAAGTTCCTCAACTAGTTAAAAATAGAATGACCACATAATCCAGCAATTCCACTTCTGAGTATAAATCCCAAATAATTGACAGCAGGGTCTTAAAGAGATATTTGCACATTTATGTTCATAGCAGCATTATTCACAATATTCAAAAGATAAAAGCACCCTAATGAATGAATAGATAAAAACATGGTATACACTTGTAATGGAATATTATTCAACCATAAAAAGGACAGAAATTCTGATATATGCCACAACATGGATAAAACTTGAGGACAATATTACTAAGTGAAATAACCTAGCAACAAAAAGACAAATATGGTATGATTGTACTGATTTGAAGTACATAAAGCAGTTAAATTCAGAGACAGAAAGTTGAATGGTGATAACCAGGAGTGAGCTGGGGCAGGAGGGAATGGGGAGTTCTTGTTCAAAGGATATAGAATTTCAGTTTGCAAAATCAACAGTTCTGGAGATTGATTGCACAACAACGTGAACATGCTTAACACTGCTGAAATGTACACTTAAAATGGTTAAGATGGTAAATTTTACATCATGCATTTTATCATAATTAATTTTTTAAAGGCTCTAACTCATGTACTCTCAGTGGGGATCATATCATCACCAAATGGACAAACATTGATCTTAAGGTAAAGAGGTGAAAAAAATATTATCTTTTTGTGCTTAAAGCACAGATAAACATAAAGTTTATAGATAAATACATAGTATATTTGTGGTATTAAAATTCTGTGGGGGTGATTATGAATAAAAAGTATCTGAAAAGTCTCCTTAGGGGGTCCATAATGGAAAAAAAGAACTGTTGAGAGCCCCTGCTTGAAACTGTCATGTGGACTCTAGTCTCCAGTTTCTGAATATCCACAAAAGGTCTATTCTGCCCACCTCAGACACAACTTGCCCATGACCACTTTCAGAATTCTCCTCTACCATCACCACCACTTGTTGAGCACCAAGTCTGTCAGAGATGTTGTATGCCAGACCCTGGATTGGCTAAAGGGAAAACTGACCTTAAACAATATGAAAGTGGTCCTATCAATTCCCTACTAAATCAAATCTTTAATGGTTCCCTAACACAGTACAAAATTATGAAGCCCAATCATCATGGTATGACAGGGAAGTCCATAAGTCACCTACCCTAATCTATTTAGACTAATTTCTTATCAGTTGTAGTTTACCTTCAGTCCACACAAAAGCTTACTGGGAACTTTACATCCTCTATTACCCATGATTATAAGTCCCTACCTTCTCATGTCTGATTATTTAACAGGGGACTACCATTGAAAGCTTTTATAAGCCAACACAAAAATGTTGTCTCCTCAGAAAAACAAAGTAATCACTCCTTCTGTGTTCCCAAGCCACTGTATAAATACATTCACTGGGTGTTGTGTATGTTTTTTTAATCACTCTATTAATTATGTGCTTACCTGTTTCATAAGCCTAGGGCTCCTTTAGGACAGAGAATGTATATTATGTTGGCTATTTCAAGCATAGCATATGGCACACAGAATTCTGGATAGACAAATAAATAAATAAATAGAAGTATAGAAGTAGGGGTTTATTTTTTTTTAGTTTAGAAAAGTTGGGGAGATTTTATGGAGGAAGTGGCATTTGGATTTGGGTATAAAACTGTCTCTACTTACAAAATACCCTATTAAAAATAATTTTAAAATCCCTTATGGGTTAATATACTATATTGAGAGTAAAAAATCTTGAAAATTATAGAGATCTTCAGCAAAGCAAGAAAGAAAATCACTTCTTTATACCCAGAAGCAACTATCATTAATATTTTAAATGTATTTTTGTTCAGCTTTGTACTAAGCATCTTTCTCTAAACAATGAAGATAATATAATTTTATAATCTACATTCCTTACTTAATGCTATAAGTACTTTCATTATCATTAACAAACATTACAAATGTAATTGTTAATGATTACATTATATTTCTTCACATGAACATATATCATAATTTACATAATCATTTTCATAGCACTGGATTTTTAGGTGGTTTCCAGTTTCTTGCTCTCATAAATAATGCAGATATTTGTTCATAAATATTTATTCCTATTCATGATTATTTCCTTGGAATGCATTCCTGGAAATAGAAATAGTGGGTCAAATGGTATTAGATATGAAAGCTTTTGAGAAATAATGCCCAAGTACTTTATAGAAAGTTTGTAGCCATTTACACTCCCACCAACAATGTGAAAAGTATATGTTTGATAGCATCTAAGCAAGCACTTGTTATTTGTACTGTTATGAATTATCTTTATCCTTTTTCCTTTTTTACTAAAATAAATCTGTCATTAGGTCCATCTATTTCTTACTATAAAATGCTGCTACATTTCTCCCCTTCCTTTCTGTTTTCAAGTTGGTGCCATAACCCAGATTTTCAGTTATTTTAAAACTACCAATTATGCTAAAATCTCTCACTCGAGTTTAGCCCCTTTATATTCATGCTGTTACTAACCTCAGAGTTAGGCTCAGGTTCTTTTAAAACTCTCTATATAGTTACTATCACACAACCTCGAGTTCAGTTGTTCTTTGAATGATCCAATTGAATTACATTTGTCTTCTCAATTTTTCTCTAACCTCTTAGGTGCAAGAACCATTCATAGAACAATTCAATCAGCTAATATCTTATGAATGCCTATTATGTCCCAAGCACTATAATAAATGTCAGAAATATAAGGGGAACTAGGCACAGTTCCCACCTTCAAAGATCTGAAGGTCTGGCAAAGAAGAAGAGGAACAGATAAATAAACAATATCAATGCAGATTGATAGATGCTTTGATAGAAATAATTACAATAGCAAAAAAAAAGGGCAAACTACTATGGGCTAGGAAGACCTGCAAAGGCTTTATGGAAAAGCAATACATAAGCAAAACTCTATGGTTTCAAGTAAGAATTTAGTGAATCAAAGAGGAAAAAAAGCAATTTCATATAGAAGTACAAACAGACATAAAGACACAGAGGTGAGAGAGTGAAAACGTGACTCATTTAAGGAATGAAGAGCTCATTATAAGAAGGGAATAATATAATAAGAATATAATTATTCTTAATTGGGAACTTTTCTGCATATAAGGAAACTGTATTACTTGGGAAGTCATATAAAGTTATTTGCAAGTGCACTTAGATTAGTCATAAATATATTGCAAACTCTAGAGAAACCACTTCAAAAATTTAAAAAGAAGTAGAATTCAAACACTAAAAGATGTGAAAAATCAGCATCATATAAAATATTCAATTAAAGCCAGTGTTCTACAGAAGTGGGGAGGGACAAAGAACAAATGTAACAAATAGAAGCTGTTACAAACCCAATAGATATAATTCAAGAATATTTATAATCACTTTAAATAAGAATGAGCTAAATATACAAATTAAAAGACAGAAATTGTCAAAATGGATTAATAGAGCAAGACAACTACATATTTGTTGTCTACAAGAAATCCACTTTAAATATAGTGACAAAGATTATTTAAAAGTAAAGAGATAGAGAAAAATATTCCATGCTAACATTAATCAATATTAATTAAAAGAAAGCTTTACTAGATATATTAATTTCAGACAAAGCAGACTTTAGAAAAAGGAAAATTATTAGAGATGAAGAAGTACATTTTAATATGGATAAAAGAGTCAGTTTCCAAGAAAAAATAACAATCTCAAACACATTTGTACCTAATAAAAGAGCATCAAAATATATAAGCAAAAACTGATAGAAATATGAGGAAGCATAGACAAATCAACTAATATTGTTGGAGACTTCAATACACTTCTTACATTCATTAGCAGATCAGGAAAGCAGACAATCATGAAGGATATATTTGACCTACAGAGTATTACCAATCAACTTGATATAAATGGCATTTGTAGAATAGTTTTTCCAATAACAGCAGAACATACAAGATGCTGGAAAATCCTCAAATATTTGATGATTAAACAACATTTTTTTTTATTTTGGCATATTATGGGGGTACAGATTTTAAGGTTTCAATAAATGCCCTTTCCCCCCCTCCCCCCACAAGTCTGAGTTTCCAGCATGACCATCCCTCAGATGGTGCACATGTCACTCATTATGTATGTATATACCCTCTCCCCTCCCCAATACCCTATTACTGTAGAACCTATGTGTCCACTTAGGTGCTACTCAGTTAATACCAGTTTGCTAGTGAGTATATGTGGTGCTTGTTTTTCCATTCTTGGGATACTTTACTGAAAAGTAACACTTAAGTCAAGGAAGAAGTCTCGGGGGAGTGGGGAAGAGGGGATGGGTAAATTCACACCTAATGGGCACAATGCACACTATCTGGGAGATGGGCACACTTATAACTTTGACTCAAATGGTACACAAGCAAATTATGTAGCCAAAATGTTTGTACCCCTGCAATATTCTGAAATAAAAAAATAAAAACAAATTTTTGAAGTAATAGGTCAAAATAAAAACATAATTTATCAAAATATGTATGATGTAATAAAGGCAATATAATAATAATAATATATAATAATAAAGGCAATGTAATAAAAGGAAATTTATAGTATTTAGCAATTCAATGGAAAGAGGATAGTCTTTTTAAAAAAATGATGGTGGAACAATTGAACATTATGGTAAAAAAAAAATCTAGACACATGTATTACATCTTTCAAAATAATTAACTCAAAATGGACCATAGACCTAAATGTAAAATGCAAAACTATATAACTTCTAGAAGGAAATATAGGAGCAAATCTAAGTCACTGTGGATTTGGCCAGGAATTTTAGGTACAACACCAAAGGCATAATCATTAAAGAAAAAAATTGATAAGCTGGAATTTATTAAAATTAAAAATGTTTATTTTACAAAAGACACTGTTAATGCAAAGACAAGATATAGACTAAAAAAATTGCAAAACATTTACTTTATAAAGAACTTATATCCAAATATACAAAAAAATTCTTAAAACTCAACAATAGGAATGCCATCCACCCAATTTAAAATTTGGCAGAAGTTATTAGTACATAGCTCACAAAATAAATAAATAAATAGACAGATGGGAAATAAGTATACAAAAAAATACTCAACACCATTTGGCATAAGAGAATTGCAAATTAAAACAATCATGAGATACCACTTCATACCTATTATAATGGCTAAAATCGAAAAACCTGACAATATCAAATGCTGAGAAACATGCATAGCAACAGGAACTCACACTCATAGCTGGTGGGAATACAAAATGGTACAGCCATATTGGAAAATAGTTTTACAGTTTCTCATAAAGCTAAATATAGCTTTACCATATGATCCAGCAATCATGCCCCTAGGTATTTACCCAGGAGTAAGTACCCTAGGTACTTAAAACTTATGTCCACGGAAAAACATGCATGCATGCAATTGTTATAACAGTCTTATTTGTAATTTCTAAAAACTAAAAGCAACCAAAAAACCTTTCAGTAGGTGAATGGTTATACAAACAGTAGTACATTCATATAATGAAATATTATTCAGGGATAAAAATGAATACGCTGTTTAACCACAAAAAGATGTGGATAAATCTTAAAGTAAAATTTCTAAGTTAAAAAACCCAATCTAAAAAGGCTACATTCTATATGATTCAATTATATGACATTCTGGAAAAGTGAAAATTATAGTAACAATAAAAAGGCCAATTGTTGCCAGGAAAGGGCTGAATAGGTAAAGCATGGAAATTTTGTAGGGCAGTGAAACTATTATGTATGCTATAGTAATGGTGGATGCATGACATTTTGTATTTGTCAAAATCCATAGATATTTACAACATAAATAGTCAACTTTTATGTATGCAAATTTGAAAAAATGTTTATGTGGTCAGGGCAAACTCCAAAAGAATGCAGACATGATAAAAAATTCTAACTGTATTAAAAGGAAACAATATCAGGTAAGTGGTGGTCAGAGGAAAATGCTGACTCAAATAATTTTGGAACTGAATGAAATCTGTTAAAAAAGGCAAAATGTACTATATTCATAAGCACTGTACTCTAGTTGATAAAGTTGTTTCTACCAGGATGCAACTTAACAGTTCTGTTATTATTAATGTCCTTATAAACCCATTGTAAGTTGAAAATGCTGTAAGTTGAAAATACATTTAATACAGCTATTGCTAGCCTGGGAAAAAACAAAACTCAAAATTTGAAGTACAGTTTCTATTGAATATATATTGTTTTTGCACCATCATAAAGTCAAAAAAATATGTAAGTTGAACCATCCTAAGTTGGGGACTGTCTATATACTGAAATTGAACAATTAAGTAAATGGATGCCAAAGGTAAGAGGTTTCTTGCTGTTGAATGAGGGATTTACAGATACACAAAATGTGGAAGCTAGAATGGGCCATGATAATAAAGATTGAAGAGTAAAGAATTTCATAAAGAATAAAACATAAAGATGAAAGAAAAATATAAGTTGTAAGATGGTATATACAGTTTAATACTATAGATGTACATTTTAATACACAGAATATCAAATGCTATTCATAAATATATGCATATGTAATAAGTATTTTATAAAGCATAAATTGGAAGGATACACAACAATGCATGGCTTACAGTATCTAATGAAGAAGAGGAAAGGAAATAGAGAGAGAATCAGAAGGCATTTTAACTATGTTTATGTTTTATTTTTTTAAAAAAGTCTGAAGCACGTCTAAAATATATTAAGATGTGTTAATAACAGAGTGGGGAGTATAGAGATGTATGTGATATTACACTATAATTTTTTGCATGTTTGAAATTATTATAATTTTAAAAATTAATTTTAGTAAAAAAATGATTGATCAACCATAAGGTACCTACACACGGGTAGTTCAGTCTTTTTTTTTTTTTTGAGACTGAGTCTTACTCTGTTGCCTGGGCTATAGTGTTGTGGCACATGCCACCATGCCCAGCTAATTTTTTTCTATTTTGGTCACCCGGCTAATTTTTTTCTATTTTTAGTAGAGACTGGGTCTTGCTCTTGCCCAAGCTGATCTCAAACTCCTGACCTCAAGTGTTCCTCCTGCCTTGGCCTCCCAGGGTGCTAGGATTACAGGTATGAGCCATCATGCCCCACCAAGGGCAGTTCAGTCCTAATTAACAAGAGTGGGCTGGTATCACAGCTAGCCAATCAGCAATACTTGCTTACCTTAATACAGAAGATAAGAAAGAGGGGACTAATGCAGGGTAAATCCTGGGTTTCTTGATTAGGCAACTGTATAGAAAAGGTACCTTTTACTGAGAGAGGACTGGAGGAGGTGAAGTGAGATTAGGATGAGAGAGGATCTCCTATTGCACTGGGCATAATTCAAGGCTCATTACAAATGCTCAGGCAATGTTTTCTTGACTGATTCAAAAAGAAATGATTGGGAAGCTTGTACAGCGACATCTTAATTTTAAGACCTCAATTCTCCTTCTTTTGGGTATTTTGGATATTATTCTGTCCTAGGTACCCATCAAAGACCAAGTAAACTAGGTAAATGAAAATAGGAGAAGCATTCTCATATAATCTAATTAAAGATATTGTTAGCCAAGAATTCCAAGTAAATCATATTCTGAACTTTAACAACACCCTGGAGAAAATAGTTATTAAATCTCGAGTGGGAGAATATGGCTCCCCTTTTAAAAAAATCAATAGATTCTCTGGAGAAAAGCAGTAAATGACTTCCTTTGTAGAATCTCACCACTAGCTTTCTCTATATATAGATACGGTCTATAAAATCATAGCCAAAAATGATCTTATTGACAAGAAAGCAACAATTATATAGAACAACAGCCTGTCTCATACTTGTAATGTCTGAGACATTTGCTATTTATTGTTAGAAGTCCTTTCAAACCTACCCCTGCTCTCATAGAGTCCTGGTGACCACTGGGCAATTCCTTGGCCTCACTTTGTTTCTCCTTGACTAGGTGCCAAGCACAAATAATCACAACATTTATCACAATAGCTTTTGATTATTTGTTTTCATGCCTGTTTTTATAAAGCATTGGACTACTTGGGAATAAGAGGCATTAAGAAGTGAGTGAGGCAGCCTCCTGGGCTCTGTAATCTATACAGTATAGTAAAATAAAACTGGAACCAACTGGAAATACAGCACCCAGTGGATTACATTTGACCCAATGGATTCTATCTGTTCACACTAATCTTACACAGCTAGTAAAATGGAAACTGGCCCCACCACTATAGAAGGAGATGGCATACCTGAGTTGAAGTTTAAAACATTCCTTAAAAGCTTTAGCCTCTCTCTCTATTAGACGTTTTTAAAGAAGGCATGTATAAATTGCGTTGTGCAGCTCTGGACTCAACATTAAGGAGATGACCAACCACCTGAGCACTATTTGGTTTCAGGAAAATCAGCTACAATCCCCAAAATTAGTTCTGTTGACCAAGATTTGTGTCTTTATTATTTAAACTCTTTAATATGACCACAATGAATTAGTTTGTAGTTTAGTTCTGAAAATTATAATCTGTTTTCAAATAAGTAAAAATATTTTATATCCAGAATACGTAATGAGTCTTCTGTTTTGAATATAATAAGTTTTACCTATAGAAAGTTTCTCCACACCCTACAAAATAAATATTGTTAAAATAAAGAATATTTTTAAAGGGCTTCAAGTTCTCAATCTGGCCATATATGAGACCATGTGTATAATTCCAACCTTTTTCTCTGACACTGAGTACAGTGTCCAGCACCTAGAAGGTCTCCAACAGATGTTTGATGAATGAATGAAAAACAATCAATATTGCATTTTAACAAGATCCATAGGTGATTCTTATCTTCTCACTCTTCAGTGTTAAAAATTCCACTATCTTCTGAGATAGCTCATTTTATTATAGCACAGCTCTAATTGTTAGGAAAGAATTATTTTAAATATTAAATATCTATTGTTCATGAATCACTCAATCATTGGATATATACTTGGGTAATAGTGACCTAACTTTATGGAAAGATATCTTTATAGGTAAAGAATGAAACTCAGTCATGAGTCCTCACTGATAGAAAATACAAAAAGATCCTAACTGGCTATATTTGAATTGTGAGCACTGAACTGTGAAGATTTAGTTGACTTTCCTCATTGCTTTGACTTTTTCACACACAGTTTTGGTTGCAAGGGAGAAGAGAATCAGCGTATGTTTTCCAGAATTTCTGTCTGATAAAGATGAAACATTTCTTAAAAAGTAGTGGACAGAGAACACTAAATCCAAATCTCTCATTCTAAACATAGTGAGGAAGAGAACGAACACCAACACTCATGGAACCCCTATTATTTATCAGCTGTTTTACTCACATCATCCCACTGAATCCTGACACCAACTCTCTGAGTTATGTACTGTTGATCCCATTTTTAAGGTGAGCCATTAGTACTTAGAGGAAATAAGTAATTTATTTAAAATCATACAAAGAGAGAATAAGGTGCCCAGCATTTGTATCCAGGTATGCCCCGTACCTTGTTCACCTTATGATGTTGTGTGAATTCCATGTAATTCAGAGCTGTGTATACCCTTCATCCTGACAGTCAACTCATCCATGCATACTTACTCTCTAAGAAGAAAGGGAAGAAGGACCTTGAAAATTATTTCCATGATGAGATTCTAAAGTCAGAAAACTTAGAGGAAAAACCATCAATGGATTTCATGGAGATTGTAAGACACTATAAATCTGTGCCAGATTAGAGGCTAGTAGTGGTTTTCAATCTCAACATGTCTATATGGTAAGACACACAGCCCCAACAATCTATTACTTAAAAATTTCACTGTAGTGGTGATATCAGGAAAAGGGAGCACCAAGAAGTTGGGGTGGGCTCAAATTTTTTAAAAAAAATCTTTGAAGGTTTAGATGTACCTCCTAAACAGCATGCCTCTTTAAAACCTCTGAGAATCCAAAGGCAAGGGAAATAAAACTTTAGTATTTTATTTGGTTTTCTCTAGGAAGGAAAAAAGATCAGCCAGGATAAATCATGTAGCAGATGTCAAATGAATGATATTTTTTTAAACACATTGTATTTCCTATACCCACACTACTCAATGTGAGTCAGTAGTCAAAAGCACAAGTATCAGCTGGGAGTTTGTGAGAAGTACAGAATCCCAGGCCCCATACCAGTCCTATTTGTCCAGGACTTGCATTTTAACAAGATTCACGGGTGATTCTTATGCATTTCAGCTTTTGAGGAGCACTGGTTTACACTACTCCTGAGCACTCCTCCCTTCTCTCCCCATCATTCTGAAGTAAGCACCCCTCACATGCATGCCCATAGCAACTCACAAGTCCCTTATCACCGCACCTATGGCCTGGCATCAAAATTGTTTGTTCGAAGGTCTGACTTTCATGCCTGAGTGTAAGTTCTTCCAGACAAAATCAGTGCTTTCCACATCCCCCACTGCATTGTTGACACCTAACAGTACCTGGCAAATAGTGTTTTCAGTAAATATTTAGGAATCCCACAAGATTGCAATCTCTTTGCAGTCAAGAAACGCATATTAGCATGTGTACAGCTTTAAAACCTAGCAAGGGTTTGGAATATAATAAATGCTCAATGTGTGTTGAGGTCCTGAATTTGTGCTGGAATCTTACCAGAAATTGGAAAGAACTGAAAACATAGCTATTGTGCCAAATGTCAATTTTTTCATGCGTTCCCTGATATCTGCCAGTCCTAATTAAGTACTAATTTCCCTGTACTTTCACATCATGTTGCTTATTAGTAATAACAACAATAAATCAAACACTTGGATAGTTCTTTTCAGTTTGTAAAGTGACCTTATCTTCAAATCTCATTAATCTGGATTAACACCAAAAAATACTGCCCTTGATAATTAAAGAGTCAGATTCAAAGAGATGATGTGATTTTCCTAATGTCACAAAACTGACAGGTGACAGCATCAAGATGTGATATTACATCTTCTGACCTGGTGCCCTTTCCCACTATACCACACTGATTGTTGCAATCAGACAGCATCTGAGATTTTAGGAAAGTTACTCAAACAATTGCTGGTACTTGGTTTTAGTAGATATTTTCAGTATAAGTATTTCATTCAGCTAAGCATACTAATATTTTTTCAAAGAAATTTGTCTCTCTGATTTTGTAATGCTTTCTTTGATGCATTCATTTATTTATTCATCAATTTATTCGACAACTTTTTATTGATTTATTTGAAATTGTCAACCCAATCGTAGTCACTCACTGTTTGTTTAATTGACCTGATTGGCTTCCTTTGATAAAAATCAATAAATCAAGTCCCTGAGATCCACTGGTAAAATTATCACATTGCCAGATGAAAATTATAAAGTCATTGAACATGAGAGCTGGCAGTTGCCTTTAGAGATTATCTCCTCCAACCCCCACTTCTGCCAGATAAAAATGCTGAGAGCCAGAGAGGAAGAGTGACATGCCTGAGTTCACATTACAAAGTATCTTATGTAGCTTTTCCAGTGGGAACTTGAATTATCTGTCTTATATGCTTGCATTGATCACAAAGCAGGTAGTTGCCAGATCCCCATTTAACTTGGGCATAGAACCAAATAATTAAAAAGTACCCCCAAAGCCCTATGTAATAGTTAGATGTCTTTGAAAGCTTACAACTGACAATGCACTCATATCACTGATCCTAAGAGAAATTTGGAATGACTGGGAGGGACAGCCACATGTAAATATTCATGATACAAACTCATCAAGCCTTGAACAAGAACGTATGTAAATAATTAGCAAGATAGTGATTTGTAGTATCATGATAATAGATAACTTAGTTCCTAATGAGAGGTTAACTGAAGTTGTTTTTCCTTTTCCAGGGCAACCAAAATTTTTTTTAAAAAGTACATTGTAATGTTTGTTATCACTGTTTTCATATAGTTTTGGAAGTTGAATCCTCAAGAAACAGTTTTTCTTCTCAAATGAACATTCATTTTTACTATATAATGTATTTGACATGGTACATTCTAAGTTTTTAGAGAAAGTAACACCTAAGTATAATTATTTAGTGTATTCATTAATCTCTGTTACCAATCTTGTTGTTGTACTCTGGTTTCTCTTCAAATCATTAAATCTTTTGCCTTTTACTAGTCTTGTTTTTCTTCTTTCCCACAGTGTATCTAAAGAAAAGGTAACCCTGACTCTTTCTGTAGTTTGATTCTGCATTGAAACATCAGTGTTATTTACAGTTTTGCTCTATTATTTCATCTAACATCTTTATTTTATTATTCCATCTGTAGGCTGTGATCTCTATCTTTACGAAGAGGATGTGAAGAGGAGAAAAAGCAAAAGAAAGAAAGAGAGAGACTCAATATCCTGCCTCCAGCAATTTTCCTTAAGTAAAAACAAAACAAAAGAAAACAAAAAAAACCCTCCCCAACTTTTCCACCTAACACAGAATAAAATCTGAGAAACACAGTCTCATTGTTTCACGTGAAACTTACAAAGATATGGCCAAATCTCTCTCTCTCTTTCTCCCCTCTCCCGACTCAAAGAAAGAAAAAGAACAAAATTCTTTTCTCTCTTAAATGAAAATTGTCCCTTTGGAAAACCTTTTGAAACTATGTACTTTGAATGCTAAACACATGTCTACACTATGATACTACAATTCCATTCCTTAGCATAGACAAATGAGTATATTTGTCTACCAAAATCTGTATTAGTCTGGGTTCTCCAGAGAAAACAAACCAAAAGGATATATTTATATATATATTTTTATATGTATATAAAATATAAGTATATATAAATATATTTTTATTTTTATATTACTATTTATATTTATAAATGTATGTATTTACATATATATGATTTTTTGTAAGGAATTGGCTCACAGACAGTTATGGAGGCCGAGAAGTCACAAAATCTGTAGTTAGCAAGTCAGAGACCCAGAAGAGCCAACAGTGTAACTTCAGTTCAAGTCCAAAGGCCTGAGAACCAGCAAAGTCAATGGTATAAATTCTAGTTTGAGTCTGAGTCTGAAAGTAGGAGAAGACAGATGTCCTAGATTGAAGACAGTCAGGCAAAAAGAAAATTTTCTCTTAGCCTTTTTATGATATTCGTATATACAACTGATTGATGAGGCCCACTCACATCAGGGAGGGCCATCTGCTTTAATCAGTTTAGCATTTAAAACACTAATTTCTTATCAATTCCAGGAGTTTCTTGGTTGAGTCCTTGGGGTTTTCGAAATATAATATCCTATCATCAGCAAACAGTGAAAGTTTGACCTCTTCTGCCCCAATTTGGATACCTCTAATTTCACTTTCCTGTCTGATTGCTGTAGCCAGGACTTCCAGCACTATGTTGAATAGAAGTGGAGATAGTGGGCAGCCTTGCCTGGTTCCCGTTCTAAGTGCGAATGCTTTCAATTTTTCCCCATTCAGTATGATATTGGCTATGGGTCTGTCGTATATGGCTTGTATCATTTTTAGGTATGTCCCTTCTATGCCTATTTTATTAAGTGTTCATTTCATGAAAGGGTGCTGAATTTTGTCAAATGTTTTTCTGCATCTATTGAAAGAATCATGTGGTCTTTGTTTTTGCTTCTGTTGATGTGGTGAATTGCATTTATAGATTTACGTATGTTGAACCATCCCTGCATCCCTGGGACGAAGCCCACTTGGTCGTGATGGGTTATTTTTTTTTGCTAAGTGTCTGGATTCAGTTAGCTAGGATTTTGTTGAAAATTTTTGCATTTATATTCACAAGGGATATTGGTCTATAGTTTGCTTTATTTTGTTGCATCCTTTCCTTTTTTTGGTATCAGAGTAATGTTTGCTTCATAAAAGGTGTTGGGAAGGTTTCCATTCTTCCTGATGTTGTGGAATAATTTCTGCAAGATAGGCACCAGTTCTTCTTTGTAAGCCTTTGGAAAGCAATATGGAGATACCTTAAAGCAATACAAGTGGATCTACCATTTGATCCAGCAATCCCATTACTGAGCATCTACCCAAAAGAGCCAATGACACTCTACAAAAAAGACACCTGCACTCGAATGTTTATAGCAGCACAATACATAATTGCAAAGCTGTGGAAACAACCCACATGCCCATCAATTCATAAGTAGATTAATAAAATGTGGTATATGTATACCATGGAGCTCTAAGAAAACAACAGTGATATAGCACCTCTTGTATTTTCCTGGATAGAGCTGGAATCCATACTACTAAGTGAAGTATGCCAAGAATGGAAAAACAAGCACCACATATACTCACCAGCAAACTGGTATTAGCTGAGCAGCACCTAAGTGGACACATAGGAACTACATTAATTGGGTATTGGGTGGGTGGGAGGGGGGCAGGGGGCAGGTATATACATACATAATGAGTGAGATGTGCACCGCCTGGGGGATGGTCACGCTTGAAGCTCAGACTTGTGAGGGGATGAGGGGCAAGGGCATTATTTGAAACCTTAAAATTTGTATCCCCATAATATGCTGAAATAAAAAAAATGAAAATAAAAAAATAATAATAATAAATAAAACACTAATCTCACCCAGAAATACCCTCACTGACTCATACAAAATAATGTTTAACAAAATATCTGGGTACACCATGGCCCAGTCAAGTAGTCACATAAAATTAACCATCACAAGGCCATCCCTTGTCAACTTGGCACTTGTGTTCATCTCCTGAAATCATATAAATAAAGACAAAAACAAAGTTTTAATTCTGCCTAACATGATATTACTATCCTGTGTATAACAACTGCAAAAAATGCACTAACTTCTTCCCCAGAAGAGGAGGTAAAGTTCTTGAGTGATCTTGAGTGATGTTTATTCTTCTCCTGTAACTCAAGTATAAAATTAACAATACTTAAATGCTCCATTTGATGATGAATGTTGTTGGGTATGCCCAACTGTATGGCTTGGTGGGTCAGACAACACCATTTCATGATTAGCGTCTCAGGTCACATGGTAACTTGACAGCCCATGATCAAGCATTCAGACTATACTAAAGCCAAGTAGCAGTCTAAGAGCTGTTTCACAAATGGAGAGTAATTATCTGTGTTGGATCGCAGGGATTTTCTGTAAAATCCTAATAGCTTATGTCAATTCACCTATGGGTTGTGCCTAAGACTCCAAATAGCATCCCTATCTGGAACTGAGATTTCAAGCATCATTATATCTGCTGGATCATATGGCATAAGTGGCAGAATAGCTTGCACAGCAGCCCGAACCTATTGCAGAGCCTTCTTTTATTTTAAATCTCATTCAAAGTATAAGAATTTCAAAATGGTTTTATTCATAGTAGCTAAAAAGTAGAACAATTTAAATGTTTGTAGTAGAATGGATAAATTGCAGAATATGCATAAAGCGGAATACTATACAACAATAAAAGGAAACATCTGCTACAAGCAATATTACAGTTGAATCTCATAAAACAAAGCAATAAGTGAGTGAAAGAAGCTAGCCACAAAAGTATACACTGTAGCATTTAATTATATAAAATTCAACAACAGAAAAAAACTAAACTGTGGTGATAGAAGTCAGAATATTGGTTACCTGATTTGGGATGTGTAGGTATGGGGCAGTATAGGTATGGACTTAGGAAAGGAAAGAAAGAATTCCTCTGGAATGGTGAAAATATTCCGTATATTAAATCCACTCATTTGTACACTTAAGAAACGTGTATAGGAGGGGGGAAGAGCAAGATGGATGATTTTCTCTGGTAGTATGTCTTAATTTGTTGCGTGTGTGTGTGTGTGTGTGTGTGTTGTAGGTTTTTTGATTTGAGCTTTCCTTGAGGCTTGCACAAAGCATTTTATGATGAATTATTTTAAACATATGACAACTCTGCTTACAAACAAACAAATAAGCAAATAGAAATGTAACAGAAATTTTACCCTTTGACTCTATCTCTTCCTGCTTTTTAACTTTTTGTTGTTTCCATCCATTTTTAATACTGTCTATCTCTCAAAAAGTTGTTATAGCTATTTTTGATAGGTTTGTCTTTTGGTCTTTCTACTCAAGATATAAGTGGTTTATACAATGCAGTTACAGGAGCAGACTATTTTGTATTGTGTACTTACTGTTACCAGTGAGTCATATATCTTCAGATGATTTCTTATTGTTTATTAACATCCTTTTAGATTGAGGAGTTTTTAGCATTCCTTGTAGGACAGGTCTGGTGTTATGAAATTCCTCTTAACAAGGGAAGACAGGTTGAAAGGAAAAAAGAAAGAGAGGACCACAAAACAACTAGACATCACATAACAATACGGTAGTAGTAAGTCTTTACCTATCAACAACATTGAATGTGAATGGCCTAAATATTCCAATTACAAGACAGAGAGTGGCTGAATGGATTTTGAAAAAATGAGCCAACTATATGTTGTCTGCAAGAACCCCACTTCACCTATAAAGACACACATAGACTGAAAATAAAGGGATGGAAAAAGATATTCCACGCAAATGGAAACCAAAAAAGAGCAGTAGATACAATTCTATCAGATAAAATAGATTTCATTACAAAAAATTATAGAAAGAGACAAAGAAGGTCATTCTGTAATGATAAAGGATCCAATTCAGCAAGAGGATATAACAATTCTGAATATATATGTAGGAAACACTGGAGTACCCAGACATATAAAGAAAATATTACCAGAGCTAATAGATAGATAGACTCCAATACAATAATCATTGGAGAACTAAACTCTCCACTTTCAGCATTAGACAGATCACCCAGACAAAAATTGAACAGAGAAACATTGGACTTAGTGTGTACTATAGACCAAATGGACCTAATAGATGTTTATAGAATTTTTCATCCAACAACTACAGAATACACCTTCTTCTCAGCTCATGGATCATTCTCAAGGATTTGCCCTATATTAGGTCACAAAATAAGTCTTAAAAAATACAAAAATACTGAAATCATATCAAGTATTCTCTCTGATCACAATGGAATAAAACCAGAAATCAATAACAAGAGGAACATTGGAAACTCTACAAACACATGGAAATTAAACAATATGTTCCTGAATGACCACTGGTCAATGAAGATATTAAGAAAGAACTTAAAAAATTTCTCTTAACAAGTGAAAATCAAAGCACAACATATCAAAACCTATGGGAGATAGCAAAAGCAGTAATAAAAGGAAAATTTATACCAGGAAGTGCTTACATCAAAAAAGTAGAAAAGCTTCAAGTAAACAACATAATTATGCATCTCAAAGAACTAGAAAAACAAGAGCAAACCAAACCCCAAATTAGAAGAAAAGAAATATTATAATAATGATCAGAGCAGAAGTAAATGAAATTAATAAAAGAAAAAAATACAGAAGATCAACAAAACAAAAAATTGTTTTTTCAAAAAGATAAACAAAATACACTGTTGGTTGGCTGTGAATTAGTGCAACCACTATGGATAACAGTATAAAGGTTCCTCAAGAAACTAAAATTATAACTACCATATGGCCCAACAATCCTTCTGCTGAGTATATATCCAAAGGAATTCAGTATATTGAAAAGATATCTGCACTCCCATGTTTATTTCAGTACTATTTAAATAGCTAAGATTTGAAATTAACCTAAGTATCCATAAATAACATATGGATAAAGAAATTGTGGCATATGTACACAATGGAATATTACATAGCCATAAAAAAGAATGGAGTCTTACAACATGGATGGAACTAGAGAACATTATGTTAAGTGAAATAAGCTAAGCACAGAAAGACAAATCTCACATGTTCTCACTCATATGTGGGAACCAAATATTAAGAACAACTGGTCTCATAGAGATAGAAAATAGAATTATGTTTGTCAGAGGTTGGGAAGGGTAGTGGGGAGGGGGGGATAAAGTGAGAATGGTTATAAAATGGAGGGGGGATAAAGTGAGAATGGGTATAAAAATATAGCTAGATAATTAGATAGAATGAATAATATTTGATAGCACAACAAAGTGACTAGAATCAACAGTAAGTTAGGGTATACTTTAAAGTAACTAGAAGAATGGAAGTGGACTGTTTCTAACACAAATAAATGATAAATGCCTAAGGTGATGAATACCCCAATTACCCTGATTTGATTATTTACATTGTATGCCTGTATCCAAACATCACATGTATTCTATAAAGATATAAAACTATTTTGTACCCATAATAACTGGAAACAAAATTTTTAAAAAAGACTTGTGTATGTATCTATACCTCAATAAACATTTTGTTTAAATGATAATTGATACCTTCCCCCAGCTTGGAATTGCTGCCATTATGTATACAATGGTGTTTCTAGCCTTCTGCTCTTTCACTTAGCAACCACCCATTACAGTTTATCCACATTTTTTTTTTCATAAGGAAGTTCCTCTTAGGAAAGTGTGTATCCCGACCACAATAAAATATTTTGAAATAAAAATTTAAACACAACAAAAACATTTTAACAAAGAATCAGTTTCATTATACATGCAAATTCAGGGCAGATGTGTTCAGAGGCATAGCCCAAGTCCACCCACTACTAGAAGAAAAGTAAAACTGAATAAGCATTTCTGAAATATTGTAATGATTTTCCCCCTGGCTCCTAGTCAAGACTGGTAATGTAAATACAGAAACACCATGAGAAAGTTCTGTTTGCATACATGTGACTAGAAATCTCCATCAGTGCTAGGTGACTGGGGAAGGTTGAATACTGAGCTTTGAAGTCCAGGATCAACCCTTATGGGAAAAAGGTGAAGCCCAGTTTTGAATGACCCATTCTCTTCTTATTTATTTAACATGTATTTTCTCAACACCTTTAAGATCAGTAGCATTATAAGGTACAGTTTATAGACATTAAGCAACTTTCCCCTCAGGGTTTCAGAGCTGTTTGGTTGGGTATCCTAATTGGAGCCTTCTTTGTCAAGCCTCCAGCTATTGTGACATGCCACTTTTAATCCGCCTGTTGGCTTTCTTAGTGTTGCTTCTAGACTGAAATAATTGGGAAGGGGCTTATAAATTACTTAGGTTAGTCGTGGTAGGTTTTCCCAATAAAGAGTATGGTATCTTCTTTTTTATTCTCTGTTGGTGAAAAATTTATGAATTTACTCTCACAGATCACATAGAACTAAAATGTATGGTTTATAATATACACAACTGTTTTATTATTTATCTCACAGTACCAATTTGTTCCTCCTTCTGAGAACTTTGGTGATGTGGGAATGGGCATGATCCCCGACTTCAATCCCACTTACTGCTCTTAGGTGCACCCTGGTAACTGTGGTAGTTCACCTTTAATTTTAACAACAGCTCATTCCTAATTCTTTTTTTTTTCCATTTGTACACATTTATGGGGAACATGTGAAATTTTGTTACATGTTTATAATGTATAGTAATCAAATCAGAGTGTTTAGGGTGTCCATGTCCTGAGCACAAAGCATTTTTAACTACAGACACCCTATTCAACTATCAGACATTTAATTTATTCCTTCTAACTCTATGCTTGTATCCTTTGACACACTTTTCTTTCTCCTCCTCCCTCCCCCACACTAACCCTTCCCAGTCTGTCTTATCTTTCCACTCTCAACCTCCATGTGACCAATATTTTTTAGCTCCCACATATAAGTGAGAACATGTGATATTTGTCTTTTTGTGCCTAGCTTATTCCACTGGAGATAATGACCTCCAGTTTCATCCATGTTGCTGAAAAGACATGATTTAATTCTTTTTATGGCTGAATAGTGTTTCACTGTGTGTATAAATGCCACATTTTCTTTATCTATTCATCCATTGATGGGCATTTAGGTTGATTCCATACCTTTGCTATTGTGAAAAGTGCTGCAATAAACATAAGAGTACAGGTATTTCTTTGATATATTTATTTCTTCTCCTTTGATTAATACCTAGTAGTGGGATTGCCGGGTTAAAGGGTAGTTCTGATTTTAGCTTTTTGATAATTCTCCATACTGTCTCCCATAGTGGTTCTATTAGTTCACATTCTTATCAAGGGTGTATAAGAATTCCCTTTTCTCCACATCCTCGCCAACATCTGGGTTTTTTTTGTTTTGTTTTGTCTTTTTAATAATAGCCATCTGACTAGGGTAAAATGATATGTCATTGTAGTTTTGATTTGCATTTCTCTGATGATTAGTGAATTTGAGAATTCTATCCATATTTCTATTGGCTGTTTGTGTGTCTTCTTTTGAGAAATGTCTATTCATGTCCTTTGCCCACTTTTTAATAGGACCCCCTATCTCCCACCATATACAAAAACCAACTCAAAGTGGATTAAAGTCTTAAACATAAGACCTGAAAATATTAATATGCTAGAAGAAAAGCTAAAGAAAACTCTCCTGGACATCGGTCTAGGCAAAAAAACTTATGACTAAGACCTCAAAAGCACAGGCAACAAAAACAAAAATAGATAAATGGGACTTAATTAAACTAAAAGGCATCTTTACAGGGAAAGAAACAATCAACAGAGAGAAGAGACAACTTGTTGAATGGGAGAAAATATTTTCAAACCATTCATCCCACTTGACGGGGACTAATATTCAGAATGTAAAAGGAACTCAAATAAGCTCAACAGGAAAAAAAATCAAATAATCCATTATTCCTAATTATTAACTGGCTCTCTGCTCCTGACCTTGAAACCTAGTAGAACCCCATTCCAGAAACCAGTTTGAAGCTCCCTTTCCTTCACCCCACTCCACTCACCAGCCATCATGGCTATTTTTTCATGTAGGACCTCCCAATGTGATCTACAGGTATTAGAATTTGGGAAAAATATGCTGTATATTGAAAGTCTTAAACAGAATGCCTGAATGTATTAAAAATTGCTAACCTTGCCAGGTTTTCTTGGCCCTCCATCAATCTTCCTCAAATAAGTTGTGGTGCACGAGTAGTTACCCAGACTTCAGGCCATCATATTCCATTGTCTCACAAGCTGTTTGCAATTGGGGATGCCTCTTGAGGGAAGCAGTCAGAGTGGAGCACGGTTGCAAAAGGCTACCTGCTGTGGGCACTCAAAAGATATTTGCTGTCTTTATCCTTCTAAATAAGGAATGATGGGACTCTTTGAAAACTGATTACATTAACCAAAGCCATAGTTTAAGAAGTAGAATAGGAGGAGGAGGAGCAAGATGGCAGATGAATAACACCGCCAGACAGAGTGTCTCTGCAGAAAAGACAGATTCTAGCAGAAATTAGAGTAAAGAAGCAAGAAGATGAGCATACAGCAGACAAGTGCTGGAAGGAGGGGTACCTGAGACCCCGGGAGAATCCACGGGAGGAGGCTGCAGAGGAGAACTAGAGGCTGAGACCACCGGAGCAGCCCAGAGACCAGCGGCAAGGGTAGGTGGATTTGCTGTTTCCCCTCCCCTGCATTTGGGACTGCTGGTGGGCTCCCCAGCAGGTGGAGAGACCTGCGGACACCAGCCCAGAGACCGCCGCCGCCAGCCAGTGGTGAGCCTGTACAAGACGTGGCACCAGGTTACCAACTTCCTCCGGGCACCTCTGTGTGCACAGAACCGAGCCGCGCGGCAGGCGCCATATTGCCTCCTCCTCCCCTCCGCCAACCCTACCCACGGCTGCCCAGAGAGACAATACAGCCACCAGCCAGAGGCACCTCTAGGGAATGGGACCTTCCCGTTTGGGACCCTACAGCTGACTCAGGGGAACTCAGACTGTGAGCTCCCTACCTGCCCACCCTCCCAGGTGCTGCTGGCATGGTGTTCCCAGGAGAACGGTGCCGACTCAGAGGCTGAGAGACATAGATCCAGCTTGGGCTCCCTGTGCGTGAATTGGGACCGGAAATCCTCTCCCTGGTGGGGATACAGTTTGAATTCTGGGACCCAGAGGTTGGACCTGCAGACCAGATCCCCTGCACCGAGGGCTAGCATTGCCCGGGGCACAGAAGGGTTATACGTGAACAGCCTACTGAGGTGTGTGTGCCTCCAGGGGTGGATCCGCGGCCTAGAGGGCAACCCTCCTCCCAGGAGGAGGCCATGCACCCAACCAAGGTGGCGTTCTTGTGCAGGGAACATCCCTGCCGACATCACAGTCCCGGGAGGCCTGGTGGCTTGTGGTCTGGCCTGCTGGCAGAAGACCAGGAGTAGCTGCGGACTTGGGGAGGGTGGAAAGAAGGGAGCCCCGCTCCAGACTGCGGGTCTCAGACAGTCCCACCCCCACACACAGACTTTCTGGCTGAATGGGACCATTCCAGCCCCGCCCTGACAGCTTTCCCAGGAAGCAGAGAACAGAACTTTGACCCCTGATAACGGCCTGAGGCCAGGCTTACCCAACCCAGCTCCGCCCAGAACAAGAGCTGATAACAGGACACAAAATCAACAGCATAGCCTGTTCCTCTAAGCACACGCCACCTACTGACAGGGATGGCATCTTGCACAGCCTTTCCATGGCACCCACTGACTCAATATACAGGGAGTGGTCCAATTTCACCCACAGACACCACCTAACGCCTCAGAAACTAAACAAGGTGTGTGAATACCCAAACAATAACCTAAGGAAAGAAACAACAACTTATCGACATGGGAAGAAATCAGTGAAAGAACTCAGGAAATATGAAGAACCAAACGGAAAACACACCCCCAAAGAGGAGCACCAGCCCCCTAGAAACGGACACCGACCAAAATCAGGCAACCAATATGACAGAAGAGGAATTTCGTACGTGTATCATAAGAACACTCACCCAGCTGCAACAACAACTCAATAACCAACATAAAGAAACCACAAAAAGCCTCCAGGATATGGAAAAAGAAATAGACACAATGAAGAAAAGTGTAACCGAACTCCTGGAAATGAAGAATCAATTCAAGGAACTACAAAATACAGTGGAAAGTCTCAAGAACAGGGTTGATCAAACAGAAGAAAGAATCTCAGAGCTTGAAAATAACACCCTCCAATTAAATAAATCAGTCACAGCAATAGAGCAGAGAAACAAGAGAAAAGAGCAAAGCCTAAAAGAGCTGTGGGATTATGTGAAGAAACCCAATGTGAGGGTCATAGGGTTACAAGAAGGGGAAGAAGACAACACTCAAGGGTTGGACAAGCTGTTTGAAGATATAATAGAGGAAAATTTCCCAGGCCTTGCTCAAAACCTTGATATACAAGTTCAAGAAGTTCAGAGGACCCCTGGGAGATTCAACGCAAACAGGAAGACGTCACGACATGCAGTCATCAGACTGAACAAAGTATCAACTAAAGAAGCCCTTCTAAGAGCTGTAAGACAAAAGAAGCAAGTAACATACAAGGGAAAGCCAATTCGAATAATATCAGACTTCTCTAATGAGACTTTACAAGCAAGGAGAGACTGGGGCCGCATTCTCACTCTTTTGAAACAAAACAATGCCCAGCCTAGAATATTATTCCCTGCAAAACTAAGCTTCATATATGAAGGAGAAATAAAAACATTCTCAGACAAGCAAAGGCTCAGAGAATTCACCAAGACAAGACCAGCCCTACAAGAAGTACTTAAAACAGCGTTATGCACGGAACATCATAATAATAACCCACGAATATAAAAACGACCAAAACCCAAAGATATTAAAGGCCAGATATTACAATGGCTCAAGACAGAAATCATAGCAACAACATCCAACCCAACAGAATGATCAGTAATCTACCTTACCTATCAGTTCTCTCAATAAATGTGAATGGCTTAAACTCTCCACTCAAGAGACATAGGCTGGCTGAATGGATAAGAAAATACAGGCCAAGTATATGCTGTCTTCAGGAAACACATCTAACCTGCAAGGATGCATATAGACTAAAAATAAAAGGGTGGAGATCAATATTCCAAGCAAATAGAAGCCAAAAGAAGGCTGGTGTGGCAGTTCTAATTTCAGACAATTTAGTTTTTAAACCAACAAAAGTAGTAAAAGACAAAGAGGGTCATTATATAATGGTGAAGGGCACAGTCCAACAAGAAGAGGTAACAATTTTAAATATATATGCACCCAACTTAGGTGCACCCAGATTCATAAAGCAAACCTTACTGGAGCTAAGCAAATGGATTAATAGCAACTCCATAATCGCCAGAGATTTCAACACCCCACTGACGGCACGAGACAGATCCTCCAAACAGAAAGTTAATAAAGAAATAATGGACTTAAACAAAACTCTAGAACAATTGGGTCTGACTGACATCTACAGAACATTCTACCCAAAATCCACTGAATATACGTTCTTCTCACCAGCTCACGGGACATTCTCTAAGATTGACCATATCCTAGGACACAAAGAAAATCTCAAGAAATTTAAAAAAATAGAAATCATACCATGTACCTTCTCAGATCACAGTGGAATAAAACTAGAAATCAACCCTAACAGAAACTCACATTTCTACACAAAAACGTGGAAATTAAACAACCTCCTACTAAATGATTACTTCATAAATGAAGAAATCAAGACAGGAATAAAAAAATTCTATGAAGAAAACGAAAATGTAGAGACAAGTTATCAACTCCTCTGGGACACAGCTAAAGCAGTTCTGAGAGGAATGTTTATCTCCATAAATGCCTATAACCAAAAGACAAGAAGATCACAAATAGACAATCTAATGAAACAACTCAAAGAGCTGGAAAAAGAAGAACAGACCAACCCCAAACCCAGCAGAAGAAGTGAAATCAACAAGATCAAATCAGAACTAAATGAAATTGAAAACAGGAAAGCTATTCAGGAGATTAATAAAACAAAAAGTTGGTTCTTTGAAAAAATAAACAAAATTGACACACCATTGGCTAAGCTAACGAAAAGCAGAAAAGAGAAATCTCTAATAAGCTCCATCAAGAATAAAAAAGGAGATATCACAACTGATCCCAAAGAGATACAAGATACAATTTATGAATACTACAAAAATCTTTATGCGCACAAACTAGAAAATGTGGAGGAAATGACAAATTTCTAGAAACACACAGCCTCCCTAGGCTCAACCAGGAAGAAATAGATTCCCTCAACAGACCAATCTCAACAGCTGAAATAGAAACAGCAATTAAAAATATCCCTAAAAAGAAAAGTCCCATTCCAGATGGCTTCACACCTGAATTTTACCACACTTACAAAGAAGAACTAGTACCTATCTTGCAGAAACTATTCCACAACATCGAGAAGAACGGAAACCTCCCCGACACCTTTTATGAAGCGAATATTACTGTGATACCAAAACCAGGAAAGGATGCAACAAAAAAAGAAAACTGCAGACCAATATCCCTAATGAATATAGATGCAAAAATTTTCAACAAAATCTTAGCTAACCGAATCCAGACACTTATCAAAAAAATAATCCACCACGACCAAGTGGGCTTCATCCCAGGGATGCAGGGATGGTTCAACATACGTAAATCTATAAATGCAATTCACCACATAAACAGAAGCAAAAACAAAGACCACATGATTCTTTCAATAGATGCAGAAAAAGCTTTTGACAAAATTCAACACCCTTTCATGATACGAACACTTAAGAAAATAGGCATAGAAGGGACATACCTAAAAATGATACAAGCCATATATGACAGACCCATAGCCAACATTATACTGAATGGGGAAAAATTGAAATCATTCCCACTTAGAACTGGAACCAGACAAGGATGCCCACTATCTCCACTTCTGTTGAACATAGTGCTGGAAGTCTTGGCTACAGCAATCAGACAGGAAAATGGAATCAAAGGTATCCAAATAGGGGCAGAAGAGATCAAACTTTCACTGTTTGCTGATGATATGATATTGTATCTAGAAAACCCCAAAGATTCAACCAAGAAACTCCTGGAACTGATCAATGAATTTAGTAAAGTCTCAGGATACAAAATCAATACACAGAAATCAGAGGCATTCATATACGCCAACAACAATCTAATTGAGAACCAAATCAAAGACTCAATTCCCTTCACAATAGCAATAAAGAAATTAAAGTACCTAGGAATATACTTAACCAAGGATGTAAAAGACCTCTACAGGGAGAACTATGAAACACTGAGGAAGAAAATAGCAGAGGATGTAAACAGATGGAAATCCATACCATGCTCGTGGATCGGCAGACTCAATATCATCAAAATGTCTATACTACCCAAACTGATCTACAGATTCAATGCAATACCTATTAAAATCCCATCAGCATTCTTCACAGATATAGAAAAAATAATTTTACGCTTCGTATGGAACCAAAGAAGACCCCGAATATCAAGAGCAATTCTAGGCAACAAAAACAAAATGGGAGGCATCAATATGCCAGATATCAAACTATACTACAAAGCTGTAGTAATTAAATCAATATGATATAGGCACAAATATAGGAATATTGACCAGTGGAACAGATGTGAGAATCCTGATATAAAACCATCCTCATATAGCCATCTAATCTTTGACAAAGCAGACAAAAACATACGCTGGGGAAAAGAACCCCTTTTCAATAAATGGTGCTGGGAAAACTGGATAGCCACCTGTAGAATGCTAAAACAGGACCCACACCTTTCACCTCTCACAAAAACCAACTCACGCTGGATAACAGACTTAAACCTAAGGTGTGAAACTATTAGAACTCTAGAGGAAAAAGTTGGAAACACTCTCCTAGACATCGGCCTGGGCAAAGAGTTTATGAAGAAGTCCCCAAAGGCAATCACAGCAGCAACAAAAATAAATAAATGGGACATGATCAAACTATAAAGCTTCTGCACAGCCAAAGAAATAGTCATGAAAGTAAACAGACAACCTACAGAATGGGAGAAAATTTTTGCATGCTATGCATCCGATAAGGGACTGATAACTAGAATATACTTAGAACTCACGAAAATCAGGAAGAAAAAATCAAATAACCCCATTAAAAAGTGGGCAAAGGACTTGAACAGAAATTTTTCTAAAGAATGGCCAACAAACATATGAAAAAATGCTCAACATCTCATTGCAAATCAAAACCACAATGAGATATCACTTAACCCCAGTGAGAATGGCCTTTATCAAAAAATCTCCAAACAATAAATGCTGGCGTGGTTGTGGAGAGAGAAGAACACTCCTACACTGCTGGTGGGACTGCAAACTAGTTCAACCTCTGTGGAAAGCAATATGGAGATACCTTAAAGCGATACAAGTGAATCTACCATTTGATCCAGCAATCCCATTGTTGGGCATCTACCCAAATGATCCAATGACACTCTACAAAAAAGACACCTGCACTCGAATGTTTATAGCAGCCTATTCATAATTGCAAGGCTGTGGAAACAGCCCAAGTGCCCATCAATCCAAGAATGGATTAATAAAATGTGGTATATGTATACCATGGAGTACTATTCAGCTCTAAGAAACAATGGTGATATAGCACATCTTATATTTTCCTGGTTAGAGCTGGAACCCATACTACTAAGTGAAGTTTCCCAAGAATGGAAAAACAAGCACCAGATATATTCTCCAGCAAACTGGTATTAACTGAGTAGCACCTAAGTGGACACATAGGTACTACAGTAATAGGGTATTGGGCACGTGGGAGGGGGGAGGGGGGCGGGTATATACATACATAATGAGTGAGGTGTGCACCATCTGGGGGATGGTCATGATGGAGACTCAGACTTTTGGGGGGAGGGGGGGAAATGGGCATTTATTGAAACCTTAAAATCTGTACCCCCATAATATGCCAAAATAAAAAAAAAATAAATTAAAATAAAGAAGTAGAATAGCTATGGATAACTTGTATGCATTTTGATGTTAATAAAACCTAGGTTTTAATAAATGACATAAGTACAAATTGAGGGCACAGGTTATTAAATTGGGAAGGTAGAAGCCATATAACAGGAACTTCTGCTCTCTCAGAAATATTGAGGAAAAGCTTCTGCCCTTCTCTCCACGTCTCATTCATGCCTCTGCTCAGAGAAGATTTGTCTCATTAATGGGTTTAGACAACAGGGCAATCAGCTTCTGTGACTTTCTATCTAAGACATGGATCATCCTCTTTTCTCTGTTCTTGCTGCCCCATGACAAGGTCACTAGAATAGAGGGTCTCTGCCCTGTGATGAGGGTGAAGTTAGTTTGAGAGGAAGCATGGAAAGCCCATGTTGGTCATGGACCTAAGTCATATGTCCCAATGTACGTTTGCCAGCAAAAAAAAAAAGCTTATTTTAAAAAGATTATGTGCACGTACGTATATGGCACATATATTTCTGGCATCTGATAAGATGCTCAGATAATACTAGAGAATATCATAAAGAAAAATACCTCTACCACTTGGCTTAAGAGCTAAAACACTCTCCATACAAATGATAGTTTGATATATACTTTCTTGTTCCCATTCTTCTCTTACATACTTCCTATTTCAGAGAGAACCACCACTGAATTTTGTGTCAATCATTCCCTTGAATATTTTCACATTTATACTAAAGTATTCTCTCACAATGTCAAGTTTTGTTTTGCATATTTATAATCTTTATATATGAATAGCACCATATTATGACATTCCTATAAACAGTTCTTTTATTGTACTCAGTATTATGTTATCAGAGTTTTCTCATGCTGATAGATGTATTGCTAGTTAATTCATTTTAATAGATTATAGTATTCTTATAGATCAATACACTACCTATATATGGTGACAAATATTTAGGTGGTTTTCCATTTTTCACTATTAGAGAAAACACTACCATGAATATTCTGTGACATGTTTCCATAAAAATGTATATAAGACTTAATCTAGGGCATGTATCTAAGAAGAGAATTATTGCAACATAAGTAAGTATATTTTCGTTGTTACTATATATTGCTAGGGCTGATATTTGAATCTCAGTTGTAAGCTGGTTTCCTGTTATTTGATCCTGGATGTTGAGTTCTGCTATCTCTTTCTCTGATGTACATTACTGTGGGTTCTTTGGAGGGTCCCCCACTGGATCTCTCTAAGCAGGATGCCATGGACTTGGGCAGTGCCTTGACTTTTGGTCAGCATGGTCCTGATCCACATTAAACTCGTATTTCTGGCAGTCCACTCAATATATATTCTATGGATCCTTTTGCCATATGGCAGAAACCCCCTTTGGCAGGATTCCTATTTAAATGGCTGATCTTTCCAATGAGATTCCATATTAGAAGACTGCAATCACACACAGGGGAGTGCAGTAATTCTCTAGATCCCCCTCATGCTGTAGGCCATGTCACCTGGCCCTGTATATTCATTGGGCATATTATATTCACCAGGCCACTGCATGCCCCCCGTGTGTGAGAGGAAGAGATAGCGGAACTCAGCATCCAGGATCAAATAACAAGAAACCAGCTTACTACTGACCAAATAAGAAATTTCTCACTTCTGTCCACATTTCTCCCCTTCATTGAATCCAGGATATGTTGTCAATTTAAGCTTAAGAAAATAGGTAAGCAGGTAGTCGAGAAGGGAGGGAGGGAGGGAGAAGAGAAGGGCTGATCATACTCCATTCTCCCAAACATGGACTGGTCCACTCAGGTTGCCCAGTTTAGTGAATGGATTGGGGGAGAAGGTCTTATCTTTGAATGAAGATTAAAATGTTAATTTCTAGATTATCATGTTGAATTGGACATTCACCAAACATTTCTGACTCATCTGTGTTTGATATAAAAAGTGATTGGATAATTTTCTATTATCTAAGAATGCCCAGAAAAATAAGTAATCTGCCAACATTTTCAACCAGTGTCCTGGCTAACTGTTAGCAGTAAGTAAATAATAAGGTTAAAGTTGAAGATGAAGCTGTGTTTTTATTACATTCCATGAGTCATGGTTGTTCAACATATCAGTTACAGATTTTACAGTGACAATTACTTTATATGATCTCATTTAATTCAGACAATTTGGACATTAGCATATTCACTTTTAAGAAATGGCTCAGAGAAGTTAAGTAACTAACCTAATTAAATACATTACTCTAGGAGTCACTAGAAAAACCCTTGTTCTTTCCACCCAAAATGAAAAAAAACAAGAGCATGTGTGTAGCTTTAAAGGCCATTTTCCTTCTGCTGCATCCTGGTATCAGATAATAACATAGCAGGATGAAATAAACTAAGTAGCACAAAGTCTCACAGGTGTAATCTGAACAATATGTCTCATCTTAACATCAAATCCAAAAGAAAACACATATCGTCTCCAAAAATAGTCTTGGAAAGGAATATAAGTCTTGACTAAAGTCACTTAAAAAGGTATCATAGAAAAATTACATTCATAATATCAAAATTTCTTAAAATTCTCTTGTCCATTTGTCTTCTAACTTATTATGCAGTCAGCTGCCTTCAATCTCTCTTCTCCACTTGCAAAATTCTTTTCCCAAACTCAGGAAATATACTGATTTTTTTCTCTGTAAATTCCCTCACTGGCCTATCAGATCTATGATTTCCACCAAGGAGAAGTTCTTTGCTCTTTAAAATGACAATAAAGCAAACACTTTTCCCTTCTTCGATTTTGTCAATCCTCATGCTCATCATCATAATCAAAATTCTGGGAAACGTAAAAGATGACAGTAGAGAGGAAAAGGGTATGAATATGATATGTTAGTAAGTCTTTTCACTGCCACATATGAGTTCATAGAATGAGAATCACCATTTGCACTTGAATAACAGAGGGACTTCAAACAAGATTAGAAATTATATCAAGCCTTGAAGCAGAGGATGAGGTTTGAAATTTATAATGTTAGCATATATATTATGTATACTCTCCTATTCCAAATGCTAAGAAGTTGAAAGGATGGTGAAGTGAAATCCAGGTATTCTCAATCACAAGACATTTCCCCTACCTTTTAAAGGTAGTTCCTGAGGAGAGCAGCCGTCC
Organism: Microcebus murinus; assembly: GCF_040939455.1. Taxonomy (NCBI): domain Eukaryota; kingdom Metazoa; phylum Chordata; class Mammalia; order Primates; family Cheirogaleidae; genus Microcebus; species Microcebus murinus. Next base: position 37,894,506 of record NC_134110.1, on the reverse strand, counting down.
CTAAGTGTATGCTCTGTGAAACCTATAATCAGTTTCTCTCTAATTGAGAACTTTCTTAGATTTTGGAAGAAGCATGAAAATGATTTACTGATTTAGGAACTGGGTGGAGTAGACCACAACAAGACAAATCAAAAACATCTGGAATGAACTAGTTGAGAGAGAGAGAGAGAAGAAAAAAAGTAGGGCTTTCAAATGAAACAAAGTACAGATGATTTGGCCAAATTTAAGCCAAGCCAAACACTCACATTAAACATTGCACTTGGGTCTGGTTCAACAGCGGGAGCCGGCAAGAAGGAGCCTCAGCCAACACTACATCAGACACACATTGTGGATGGAGGAAATGAGTTTAGTCAAGCCAGCTGTGACTTCAAAGGGGCTGCTCTCCCAGAGAACAGTGGGAAAGGGTTCCCCCTTCAGTGAAGACTGCAAAGTTCAGCCAAAGCCAGTCCAAAGGGAATGGACTCCAGGAAGAGGCAAATTACAATACACTCACTGCACAAGAAAGAATATTTTCCTTCTTGAAGTGTCTGTGACAGTCTAAAAAGGAAGGAAAACGACGAGAAAGAAAGGTGAGAAGAAAATACTCAGATGCTCATTTGAGGACTGTAGTCCTATGTGCATAATTATAAAATGGGGTATTTATATAAACCTTTGTGTGTACATGAGGTTTCTTTTCAGCTTAAACACCTCCTTGCATGAATCATGTTTCCAAACATGTGCCAGGAGTTTAGAACATAGGATTCTTCCTCTGACTGACTCCCATAGTTTCTTTCTCCCTTTGTGCATCTAGAAAGTGCATATGTCTTTTGAATTATTAACTTAACGCAAATTTAGTGAGGAACAGTGGGTTAAACCATAGTTTAAAAAGACAAACAAGATGGTCCCTGTTCCAGCTCAGAAGGAGAAGCTAGACACATAAACAGAGGATGATGCTATTGAGAATTAAGTCTTAGAGTAGTGATACCCAAAGTGTGACCAGCAACAGCAGCATCACCTGGGAATTATTAGAAATGCAAATCCGCATGCCCAACCCAAACTACTGAAGGAGAAAGTTGAGGTTGGTTTAACAAGCCCTCCAGGTGATTCAGATGCATGCTAAAGCTGGAGAACCACCTTGACAGTAGAAGGAAAAGAGGGCTTTGGGGCAGGGAACCAAAAGAGCTGAGCCAACCTTGAGATCATTTGCCATCTATTAATCACTTCTCGGTTCTTCCAGATTAGACTCTAAGTAGGTGGCTCTCTGCTAATTTGCAGGAATGATACACAAGCATATGTCTTCTATCTCTAAATTACAAGATCTTCAAGAGCAGAGGCTTATTCTTCTTTTATGGTTTTTTTTCCCTTTCTCCACCTACTTTCAAGTCCAATACTTAGAAGTTACAGAAATTGGAACTTACTAATTTAAATAGCTAATTCAGAAATCAGACTGGTGCAACTGTTATTAATTCACTAGAAGAAATTTGCAAACATATGGTGAATATACGCGTTATCTCTCCCAAGCACTCATTTGATGCTTGAATCCTCTCTGTGACGTCCTTACCAAGGATTTGTTCTTCTTATGCTTGAGTACCTCCACTGATCAGGATCTCACTATCTCAAGATGCAGTTTTCTTCCTTTTAGACAACTCTATTACAGCTACTTTCTTCTGGGCTGAACACTACCATCATTTAAATTCCATTTGTTAGTTATAGTCCTATCCCTTAGGAACCCATAGCAAAGATACTTACATATTAATGTGACATTTTTCAAGTATTTGAAGTTAGTAATTATGTAGCATATGACATAGATTAAACTCACAGACTCTGGAATCAGACTATCTACATTCAAATTCTTATTCTGCCACTTAGTCACCGTGTGACCTCCGGAGAGTTATTTACTGTCTCTGTAACTTTGTTTCTTTATCTATATGAAAAGATATAATAATGGCAGAACCTCAAAGGGCTTTTATAAGAACTACATGAATTAATATATGTAAATGTGCCTGGAGCACAGTAAGTGCTCTGAAAGTTTTAGCTATTATTAATCATCATCATTATCCTAAAGATCTTGTTATCTGACCTAGGCCATCTTTCTAATTCCATACTCATTCACTAAGTGAGCTTATTCACTCTCATGGCTTCAATCCACCATCTATACATTTGTGAAAAATCTCTTCATTTTCCTCTTGAGCACAGAGCTAAGTGTAAGTGACCAGTTGGGGCCACATGAATTGCTCTGGTCACTATAATTTGGGTGGAAATGATGTATACCTCTTCTAGTCACAGCCCCTAAAAACACCCTGAGAAATCTTCCACTCTCTTTCTTGTAGCCCATCAGCTAGCTGAACACAAAGGAATCAGGGAGGGCTCCAAAAAGGTCCCAAGGAGTGGTGAAACTACAAGTTGGAAGAAGCCTTGATGCCTGAGTCAACACTTGGAGAGGAGCTGCCTAGGAGAGGCACCAGACTGAGGCGTCCACACTGGGCTTTGTGTGAGCAAGAAACAAACTTTGATTGTGTTAAACCATGAAATTTTATAGCCTATCATGACAAATACGATGACACCCCAATGTATATCTCTTGCTTAGACTTTGCTTCTTAGTTCTAGAATTGTATATTTCACTTTCTATTCAGCATTTCTACATAAACCCTCAAGTAGGATAATGAGTAAATGCAGGGTCTCTGGGATTATTGACCTGTATTGAAATCCCAGTCCTTTCAGATACCAGTTTATATGACTGTGAGGGGTTTATACAAACTATCCACCACTGTTTCTACTTCAGAGTGATTAGAAAATTAAACAAGCAGGGCCACTTACAATTATTGGTCCATAGTCAATGCTCGGTAAATATCAGGTAGTATAGTTATTATGACCATCCCCACCCCAAATTTGCTCTTTCCCTGGGTTTCCTATATTGATAAATAATACCACCATCCAACAGTTGTTAAAATTAGAAACTTGTAACTTAGTCTTGAATCACTTCCTTTCATCCTCCCACATGGAGCAAAGCACCAATAACTGATTGATTATACTCCCTAAATACTCTTCAAAGCCATTCAATTGACTCTGGCCTCTTATGTCATACCACCTTCATCCTAGTTAAAGCCACCAGCATATGTGGCTCTATTATACTTGTTTGCTCATTAGTCTTTTCAAATCCATCCTTACGCTCTTCAAATTCATGCTCCACATGGAAATGTAAACATTACCTTTAAAATTCAAACCTGATCTTGTTGGTCCAAAGTTTAAAATGCAGTAATGCTTTCCATTGCCCTTTGGTATGACCAAATTCCTGACTCATCACTTCAGCATCCCTCATTGCAAGACTCATCCCTAGAGTTGGCTTGGCTTCATTAAGGTGCCATGGATTGTCCCATCTTTGAGGCTTTCATGTGTTGGTTACTTCTGCTCAGAATGAACTTTCTCCCCACCCCAATTAATCTAATTAATTGATTAATCTAATTAATTAATTCCTGACCATTCTTCACATTTCTGCTTAAATGCTCCAGAAAGCCTTCCTAGCAATCTCTGCCCACGCTAATTAAAGAGATGCTACAAAGCACCTACTTTCTTCCTTCATTAAACTCAGTACACTCACATTTATTTGTATAATTAAGTCTTCTCAGCTAGCCAGAAATCTGCATGAGGGCAGAGACCTCTTGTGTATGGTTCTCTGCCTAGTATATCGGCTTGCATGAAGGAGTTCATCAAATGCAATATATGCTTTTAAAAGTGTGAGTATAAGTCTGTAAGGTGGCTTTATGTATCCCATGTGAATTTCTATTTGGTTGGGTCTGGAAAAAAAGTCCTATAATCAGTTCATGTACCTAGTGAAATTGACTTACAAATTTAGGAAACTCAGCATCTAACCTCTTTGAGTTCAAAATCTACCTGATTTGACAGCCACATAAAGTAAAAACTATATTACAGCATCATCCATGTTGCCATAAAAGAATCACCCCAAAACTTCCATTGGTGTGGATCAGAAAGCAGTATGTTTCTTGAAACAGTATTATGAATGCTTTCATATTCTAAACATGAAAAAAATTCCTCCTTCCAATGGTTCATGGTACACATGTGATACAAGACCAGATTAAGAAATACAGGAAAGGTGTTTAAAAGTAAATTGAGGTTCGAATTTAAACCAGGTAGTATTTATATAAAGAAAAAGTTTGTGTTTACATGTTGGTCAAAAAATTTACAAACTACATGGCTGAAGAAGGAGAGTAAATGAACATCCATGAGTAGTGGAATTTAGAGAACATATTTTCTAGGGAAGGAAACTCTCGAGGGCAGAGCCAGATCACTTGAGTCTTAGTGAGGAGGTTTCAGAGTCCAGCTCCACACCTGCTAACTCTGCCATTTGTGCAAAGTATGGAATTTGTCTCAGTAGCATTTCTTTTCTTATCTGTGAAATACAAAGGATGAGCCCAAATTCATCAGATTGCTCATAATAATAATTGCTATCCCAGAACCCAGTGAAGCTCAAGGAAGTTAAGAACTTTTCCTGGGGTAACAACCCAATAATTGATAAAAACTAAGTTTGTTACTCTCATTCTGGAACTTTTTCCATTAATTCTTAAAGGACTGTTTTCTCCCTTAAAAAAATAATAAAAATAAGTGAATATTGCCAAGAAGGAAACAAGCTAAACTAGGGGTAAGTTCTACTGAGTGCCCATAAGCCTCTTGAGTTATATTTAGAGTGTGTCAAATTTAAATTCACAGAAAATGTTCTCTGTCTTAGAAAGTTTGTGATCACATTTTCCAGAAGAGTCAAAAAAGCCGAAATACGTGGCCCAAATTCATTAACACTGGCACTTCTGTCCTTAGTCAAAGAGGAAAAAAACAAAAAACCTGATGGAAGCCTCTAGCTGAGCAAGAGCTTTCCATCAGTCCTTGAAGCGTGTGGGTTTTCTCTGACTTCTTTGGAGTCATGACCAATAGTTCTGTCACCTTTCCTGGTTCTAATAAAATTCTGTGATGGGTTTTATGTTACGCTCATTCCAGAAGAACTCCTTGTCAGTCGTCGAGGGGCCTTTGTTGTTCGCAGCAGCTTGCAATGAATGTGAGGGCAAAGGTCTCTGGTTACACCCACCAGTGAAATCAGATTCAGCTACACGAGGAACACATTACAGGGTTGGAATCCAGCATTTGTCCCCATAGGAGGAAGGCAATAGCTCTGCAGTTATTCCTCGTGTCTACTTTTGATGATTCTATAACCTATTGCCTCTTGCATTAGAGACAGCCAGAATTTCTTAGCAACTCTGACCTGGACAGAAAACAAAATAGCATGCAGCATAAAAGTCTTGGGAATGTTTTCTCCAAGAGAAGAGGTCGAACGAGTTTAAATGTAAAGACTTACAAAACCCTCCAAGTATTTTTCCCCTCTTTAATAGTTCCAGCCAGTGCCTTATTATTATTCACCCCATGTTTGAATAATGCAACGCTTAGATCACTGTATTCATCAAGGGAAGGAAATGCTGTATATTCTACAAAGCACTTTGAATACAGTGTGCTCCCTCTTCGAAGCCATACTTCACTGAGTTTTCTTAATTGCTGAATGCTGGGCTCTGGCTTAAAATTCAAGAATTTGAAGAATTGTAGAACACACACTATACCAGTAAAATCAGACTACATCACATTCCAGGGCCTTCATTATTCAAGCAAATAATGCCAGCCCTATATTATTGCAAATAGTGTCAAGATTTTATATCTGTATACATACATCCTATATTATTGCAAATAGTGTTGATTATATATTTGCATACATACATATATGTATATATGCAGATATGTGTGTATATATATATATATATATATATATGTATATATATATATATGAGTTAGGAGAGAGAAGACTTAGGTTCTGGTCCATAGCACTGCTATCCACTAGTAAGAGTGAATTTGGAAAAGCTCTGAGCCTCAGTTTCCTCATCTGCTAAATGGGGAAAATGAATTTGTTTCATTCACTAGTCAAACTTATTTTAAAGCCCTGATGAAATAATGCAGGTCCTGGGGATTGATGATACTGGATATATTCAAAACTTTTGGGGGAAAGGGATTTTCCTAGGTTATATGTACTATATATCCTGAAATCAAAGTAATTCAGGGCTCTTGTCCATTGCTAAATCTGTGGCATCTTTGGTCGGCTCTCTGGGAGCTTGTGGCAAAACTCAATGGAGGGCAGAGCAGGCCAGAGCCTCCTCCCATTTCCCATCTGGAATCGTTTTGAAGAAGTTTAATCAAGTGGAACAATCAACCTATTGTTTGAAAGAAGTGAAGTTTCTTGAAAATCTTATTTTTAGGTCTGTTCCCCACAGTAAGTAGTAATATTCCTTTAATCCAATGCTTTATGAAAAAAAAAAATAGAGCTCAACTTCACTTGTTCCATTTGGTTTATGTGATTGTATATGCAATAATTCTCAATGTAAAATGCAAATTATTTGAAAAAACCCAAACAGCTCCACTCTGTGCCTCTTGGATGCTGAGAGCCACAGCCACACTAAGGGCCTAGGGCCAGCATATGCCAGACCCCAGTTCCATGTGTCCACATTCTAAGTGCTTCTCTGGAAGCTTCTCCCACTCAGCTAGAGGTGGAGGGTAAACACATGCCTTCCACCCCAGGAGTGATGGCACAACACCCCTACAACTGTACAATTGAGCTCTCACTCTGCCTTCTTTAACTTCAACCCTTTCATATTCTCCAGTAAGACCCCTGCCCCAACTCTCTCTCTTTTGGCCTCCCTCTGTATTTATCTAGATTCACAATATGCCATCAAAAACATTCTGAAAAATATGTACATAATTAATATTAGGAATACAACCTATGAGTTTAGAGTTATAAGTAATTGTGATTTAGTTTTCTATAGCTTTTTCCTTTTTCCCCAAATGCTGTACAATGAGCATTTGTTACTTTCATAAAAATAATTTTTCATTTTTTTAAATAGTGGAATTAAAATTATTGCTTTCAAATGTGTTCTGAAAGTCCATTTAGTGATTCAACTAAGTACCTTGATTGTAATTTAAGTGTTTTGTTGTTATTAAAAAAAAAAGTAATCAGTCCTCTTCTTCATCATGTCTTAGTTTTCTTGACAGTGTCTCATGAGGGAAATGTTATGGTTTCTGTGTAATATTGCATTCATATCATATCTGAAGACTTTTAAGGATCTACTAAATGTATCACTTTGGGCACTGTGATATTATGAGATATATATATATATATATATATATATATATATATATGAATTTTTTTCCACAGTTCCTTGCTCATAATTCCTGTAGACCTTGCTGTGGTCTTTTGCTATAATATAGGGATGCCTTAGGCCTCAGGAGACAGAATCTCTCTCTCTTTCTCTCTCTGACCTTCTCTTGTCCTCCTTTCACCTGCCCAAGGAAGGACAGTAATCTGATTGTGGGTTAAAAGACTCTCATTCCAGATAGGGTCCTGCCCCATACCTTAGAGGAAGGAATGTTGCACAGTGGGGCCAAGAAAAGTGTGAAGATAGGACTTGCTGGGTTTAGATCATGAGCTTTTTTTGTAGTTATATTTCTACATGGTTGTCAATCATGCCTACATAATGAAGCCTCCATAAAAACCCAAGAAGACTGGGATTGGGGAACTTCCAGACAGCTGGACACATGGAGGTTCCTGGAGGGTGACATCTAGGGAGGGAATGGAAGCTCTGTGCCCTTCCCATCCCTCTCCCTACACATCTCTTCATCTGTATCCTTTGTAATATGCTGTATAACAAACCGGTAAACATGGTATCCTGAGTTCTATGAGCCACTCCAGCAAATTAATCAAACCCAAAGAGTGGGTCATGGGAACCCCAACATGAAGCCAGTCAGTCATATGTCCTTGAGGCCCAGACTTACAGCGGGTGTCTGGCAGGGTGGCAGTCTTTGGGACTGAGCCCTCAACCAGTGAGATCCGATGCTATTTCCAGGAAGATAGTGCCAGAATTGAATTGGAGTAAACTCAGCTGCTGTTCACTGCAGAATTGACTGCTTGCTTACTGGTGGAGAGAAAACCCAATATATTTTGGGCTCATAGAAGTCTCTGTGTTAATTGTTGTGGTGTGATAGCAGAAGAAAATGGTTTGAGAGTTTTTCTGAAACAGGCATCTTCAGGAAAGACAGAACCCAACCCGTTTATCTGAAGTGATGTCACCAACTAATGCCCACGGGCTTTTGTCTTTCTTCTCATCTCTCAGGTGAGACAGAGCACCATGGAAAGTCATCAAAGGCCACTATCCAGGTGAATCAAGAGGACTTGTTCAAAAGGAGAACTACCCAAAAGTTGTCCTTTCCCTTTTCAGCCTAAACAAGAGAAAACTCATTTTCAAAGTAATGATAGGTTCACTGTGTGCTCAGATACTGTAGGAAGGTATTGTCTAGACTGAGGAGCTGTAACCTTGGCTCCAAATCTGGTGAGCCAGAGGCCTACGAGGTACAGATCCAAAGAAATGGATTTCTGCCAGTGTAGACTCATTAGGGCTAATGTTATCACTGTGCTAGAAGGGAAACCTTATGTTCACTTCCAGGCTGCCAACTTTCTACCTGCCATAGCCATCAGCAACAGCAAGGAGTACTCTGAATTTGGAGAAGAGAAAACACAGTGAGAGCCTGGCTAGTCAATGAGCCTAATCATGATAGTGCTAATAATAGCAAACCTTCATTGAGCACTTACCTTGAACCAATGCTGCTAACGGTCTGTGTGAATTACCCCATTTAATCCTCACTACTCTAATGAAGCTGACGCTGTTCTGATGACTGTTTTGCACATAAGAATTGAGGCTCAGAGAGGTTAATTAATTTGCTTACAATCACTCAGCTTGAAAGTGGTGAAGCTGGGATTGCCTTCAGTTCTGTCCAACGCTACAGCCCAAGACTTCCCACCCATTTTCTCCACCTCCAAAGCCCCATCTTGCAAAAGGAATTCTGGTCCTCTAGGATGTGTCTCAGAGACCCTGCCAGAGTGACCTCTCCCAATCACCCCGACACCTCTTTCTGGCCTTACCAGTTTGGGCCCTATCCTGAACATTTCTTGCACTTCTATGATTCTTTGCTTTTGCCCATTACTTGTGCCTTAAAAATACTTTCTCTTCTTCTCTATCAAAGTCTACTATCCATCAATTCCCTGTGCAAATGTCACTTCTCTATGAATTCTCTCCCATCTTTCTCCTCATGTTAGCCTCCTAACTCTACTTCTTTAGCACCAAGTTCATATTTAGTGTAGGGTTTGACAAGCCATGGCTTGTGGGCTAAATCTGGCCTGCTGCCTGATTTTGTATGGCCTACGAGCTAAGAATAATTTTTATATTTTTAAAGATTTGGAGGAAAAAAAATCAAAAGAAGAATAGTATTTTGTGGCATGTGAAAATTATATGAAGTTAAAATTTCAGTGGGCATAAATAAGTTTTATTGGTAAATAGCCACACTCATTTGTTGACATATTGTCCAATGTCACTTTTGCACTGCAATGACAGCATTGGTAGTTGCAACAAAGAGATACAGCCCAAACCCTAAAATATTTGCTATCTGACTCTTTATACAGAAACAATTAGCTAACCTCTGAATTGTAGTACCATTACATGGTGTTTCAGAAGAGTGAGCACCTATGTTTTATTGATTTTTATATCTCCTGTGCCCAGCACAGAGCCTTGTTCTTTGTAGACAATTTAATGAGAATATAAATAAAGGCAAAGTGAATATGAGGAAAAGCTGGTACACCAAGAACAAGGAGTCTTGGATTTCAGTATCATCACTATCAATTATTGTATTTCTCAGGCACAAAGTAGGAAAATTTGATAAACACTTTTCACATAGGGATAATGCAATAATCGGGAGCTATTAGCAGCAAACCTGTTACCATCTGTAGGCTAGAAGGAGACAGGAGTGGGGGCAGTTTTAGGAAAACCAAAAGAAAATCATGTAGAGTCAGCCACTTTGAGAGTACCTGTGGTCTTCTGCGGAGAAACAGACAACTGATAGGGACCTATCAGGGAAGGAACCAAGAAAATAAATACACTGACCTCATTCTCCTCCCTATTCCCATCTTCTGCTGAGTCACCCTATTGGCGAAACCTTATGAGGCACTGGAGCCCTGTCAGTGCCTTGTGCAGAGGTTGGTTCCTGGGAAAGAGAGCAGGACGGAGGAGAGAGGCAATCTGGAGAGACCAGGGGAAGATATCCTACAGACAAACTCAGTAACGAGTCACAACGATTGTCCAGACTTCCATTTCTCCACCCTTAAAGTGGGAAAGTTGGGTCTTATGATCTTTATAATTACAGTAACCAAAATAACAACAATAATAATAGAAGTTATTTGTTGAGATCTTATTATGTCCCATACACTCATTTTGTGAAACGGCCTTCAGAATAACTATTATCCCCATTATACAAATGAGAAAACTGAAGCCCCAAGAGATGTTGCAGGATACCCATTCACACAGATAATAAATTGCTTCATTTGAAAGTTTACTGTACTTTCCTCCCACATTTTTACTTTGTATAATCCCAATCTGGTTGCACTAACTAGGGCAATAGCTGCTTAGGGCCACTGCTATCTTTCAAATTAAACTCAACACCAACTACGCAGCATTAGATTACCGGGTAAACTGCTCTAGATTTACTAAATTCACACAGGACTCCCTGATCTCACACTTAGTTTCCTATGGTCAACAATTTCAGGCAGAGTCTCCCTAGTAGACAGATGTGTTGAGACATCCTGGAAGATCAAAATAGCTAAAGAAATATGGTCCCTCATATGTAGCTTCTTTCTTGTTACTGTCATAATATAAGACATAGGCAAAGGTCCTGGTAACAGAGACTTCTGATAACAAATGTACCCATGTTTTCCAGGAAACATGTTGAAGCCTGAACATTATAAACACTGGTATGTTTATTTATTTATTCTGAGCAATTTGCTCCATACTAGATCCCTTTGTATATCATAACATGGATATGATCTCTTAATTATTCATGCCATTAATAATTGACACCATTAATAACACTGTAGTGCCATTAATAATTGAGCACATAAAATGGAATTCTCTGGAATTAATTTATTATCATTAATTTTCTGTGCCAGCTTACCAGAGCTCATTAAAATAGTGGTCAGAGTCTGTGCATCAAATTATTTAACTAGTTATCTTCAGGTTTAAAAAGACCAAGAAATCATGGAATCAATTTCAACCACTTCCCTTTCTTGCCATTAACAGACCCTCTTTCATCTTTTCTATCTCCAGGAAGCAGTGAAAAGCTTCTTAAGAACAATTCCAAAGCATTTGGCATATGCTCCATGCTGGCTTCTAAAATGCGGGCTGAATAATAAAAGCAGAGAGCAAGCTGCCTATGAAGCCACACGGCCCTGCAACAGCCATGCCCTCTGGGCCACCAGTCCTCCCAGGCCAGGTGCAGAGCTCAGCTCCCTTCCTGCCATAGGCTCCTTGGACTAGCATGTCCCCCATCCCTATTTTAAGCTTTTACTACCTATTTGCTCCTCCAGGATTCATCTTCCTTAAGCTGTACAAAGAAAAATATTCCTGCCTCCTCCAATTGCCCCTTGATGCTAGCCCTGAAGACAAGCATGTTGACCTTTTTAAGAATTTCAGAGTCGGCAGGGCACGGTGGCTCACGCCTGTAATGCTAGTACTCTGGGAGGCTGAGGCGGGAGGATCGTTCGAGGTCAGTAGTTCAAGACCAGCCTGAGCAAGAGCGAGACCCTGTCTCTACCAAAAAAAAAAAAAAAAAAAAAAAAATAGAACAGAACAACTAAAAAATATAGAAATATAGAAAAAATATAGAAAAAATTAGCTGGCATGGTGGCACATGCCTATAGTCCCAGCTACTTGGGAGGCTGGGGCAGAAGGATTGCTTGAGCCCAGGAGTTTGAGGTTTCTGTGAGCTAGGCTGATGCCACAGCACTCTAGCCGGGGCAACAGAGTGAGACTCTGTCTAAAAAAAAAAAAATTTCAGAGTCAATTACAATAGAGAACCTGGCAGACAGTAAGAATGACCTACACGGATAGCATACACAGGCTCAATATTTTGGTTTTGCAGAGCTCCAATATTTATGCAGGGCACTGAAATTTATTGGGCCTAATTTCCTTATTGAGAAGAGGGTGTGATACCTACAGAAAAGGTAAAAGTGGTAGCCATGGAGAAGCACCATTTCCAGATCCCCATTCTAGGAAGGACCTGATGCTCATGTGAAGGAGAGTGTGGCCAGACAGCTTCTAGCTGTCAGCTCCTTCATGATCTTCTCAGGCACACAGAACTGCCTCATACCAGACCACACCCTTCCCAAATAGGATGACCAACTCATTCGGTTTGCAAGTCCTGCATCCCAGAATGGATCTCTGGGTTGGAGCCTGACTCCATAGATGCATGCTTAAAACCAGAGACATTTTTCCTCAGCACTTGGTAAGGACAATCTGTGAAGCTCTGGGTCCATTGTCTGGAACAATAGACAACAGTGATTCTGCTCTTCCTCCAACCCCATACCCACCCCTGCCCCCACCAGCTGTGCCAAGTGCAGCTGCCAACAAGCCAACTGGGATTCTTTGACAGGAAAATTAATGTGATATATTCTTCCTATGAACTCTCATAATACTCCATGACTTTCTAATGATGCTTTCTGTGTTTCATCTTTTATTATAGCTATTGCTGAACTTTTCCTCTCTCTCCTGGACTGGGAGCTGCAGACCTCATGCCATTGACTGGCACATTTGTGTGTGCAGAAATAAGAGAATGGATGGCACATTGCAATCAACACTTCCCTCTCTTGTATGCCCGTTAAAGTTTAAGAGTGCTCTCAATAGCAAGGGGTTAAACATATGTAAAACTTGTCACATCCAAGCCTAGGTTTTCCTACCTCCACCTGTTTTAAGACCTGTCTTCTTAACTCTTAGGTTTGCTTGTGCATGAATAAATCTGTTAAATAATAGATGCAAAATCACTTTAGAAATTATTTATGTAAGAGTTTAAACCTATAAATACTTCTTGTGTCTTTGTTTAAACATATTCTAATCCAGTCTTTGAAATAGGCCAAAATGTGTGGGAATTGCTCTTCTAAGTTAGACTGAGGTTTTCTGTTAGAAATAAAATAATAAATTAATATTATCTAGTAGCAGATACTTATTACTAATCTTCTCTTAGTGGATTGAATGGTTCAGTCTGCATTTTAGGATCTTTGAAAATCTTATCTATGCATACTGGAACCTTTTTTCCCCTATGTCCTTGGAAGTATCTATAAATAGATACAATCATATGTTCTAGAATGCAAATTATGGCTATTTTTCCATCTCTCTGACCTCATTTAACCCTCCTCCTGGAGTTAGTCTTCCTGATTAATCAGAGGGGAAAATTTCACAATATCACCTGCATGCTTTGATGAAGGATATTGAACCCCAGTGATAGAAATCATCTCATCCCTGATGAAACTTATCAACTATTAATCAGTTCACTTACTGGCCAGAGATCCATCTGTATCAGATGATATTAAATTCTATAGGAAAAGGAAACATCTGGGATACAGAGGCCCTTGAATTTAAAACTCTTTGCCTTTCTGCCATTGAGGTTTGAAATTGGGTACTTCTCCAAATTAATTAAAAACATAGCTCCAACTAAAAACATTAGGTCTTATATCAGTACATATCATCATCTGGCATAGTAAATATTGATTCATTTACTTTATTGTCTATCTTCCTCCAATATAAATAATTTCAATAAGGTTAAGCGTTTTTGTAAAGAATTTCTAGCACAGATTTTTACTTGTTGAATGAGTGAATAATGAACTCCTGAATTTTCAAACTCAGAGCATATCAAATGGAAGGGACTTTCAAAGCCATCCAGTTCAACTTGCCTCTGTATCTCTCTAAACAGTCATGGTCTTGACCATGAAATGTTCCAGGAAAAGAGACTCATTATCTCCCAGAAAGGCAAATCAGTCATTTTGCTTTCATTGTGGCATCAAATAAGTTTACTCACAGGGCATGATTTCCATAAATTCATACTTATTTTTGTACTTGTTACAATGGAATGAGCCTTATAGCTACCTCAAAGGGTTAGTTCTTTCCATAAAGTCAAATGCAGTTTTTTACAGACAGCATTTATTGAATTCTTATTATGCCCTAGGTGCTTTGCTCACAATAATTCTCAGAATAATTCTCACAATAGTGCAATGAGGTGATGTTTTATGTACCATTTTCTAGATGAGCCAAATTAGCTTCAGACAGGATATTACTAAGACATTCAGCTAAAAAGTGACAGAGAATTCAGTTCTGTATTCATGTCTTCCTAATATTAGTGTGTTCACTGTTGAAAATGATCAAAAACACTTTCAGAGCACTTCTACAGCTCACAGCATTCTCACAGATCTATCTCACCCAAAATTCACTAGCAGTCAATGATAAGGAAAGCATGGTTCATCCTGAAGCTAGAGAGCTTGAGAGACAAGATGAGGACAATAAATAGTAGAGCTGAGTTAAAACAAGTTAACTGTAAACAAATTTCATGTTGCTTACACTAACACCACACTACTACAAAAAAGTCTCTATTCTATAAAGTAATTCCTTCCAAAATATTGCATTTATTTCAATCACTGAATGAATAAATACATCTTTATTGAACCCTTATCATGAGCCATGATTGAAACTGAAAGGATAAAGATAAAGAAGGCATAGACCCTGCGTACTATGAGGTCACAATCTTGGACACAAAGAGACATTCACAGAAATGTTTACAAACACCACAAAAGGCAATAAGAGTTAGGTGTCATGCTAATTCTAGGACATTAGAGTAGAGCAGATGTCTCATCCTGCTAGTTTTTGTAAGTAGTTGTGAATACATCTGTCTTCTCTACTAGACTGTAAATATTTTGAGGGCAAGAATGGTGTTTTGGACATTGTGATATCCTCTTAGCATGTAGTAGAGGACTTTGCACAGAATAGGTGACAATGATGGTGGTGTTGTATGGCAGAAGCTGCTATTTTACACAATGGCATAGTCACTCATCTGCTCAAATAAATTGATAACCGTACACGAATTTATTCTTTAGTTGGAAATTATATTTTAGTAGGAAAATAATATTCTCCTGCCAACAATATTAAGTAGGGTCATTAGAACAAAGACCAGAATTCAAGAGAAGAATTTATCAAACTAGGAATACTAACACCTCATTTGTATCAAACCAGGAACTGGTACAAGGAGAATTCAGAGTTGATAAAATTGAATGAAAGGATTTCATGTCCTAGTGATAATCAAATTTAAGATATACTACAAGGCTATAGTAACCAAACAGCATATCACTGGCACAAAAATAGAGACATAGACCAGAAGAGAGAACAGAGAAGAACAGACCAGAACAGAACAGAGAAGCCAAATATAAAACCATCATATATTGCCATCTGATCTTTGACAAAAAAGGTTCTTAAAGGAGATGGCGTTTGAAATGGGCCCTGCATGCTAAGGAGGTGATCCATAGGCACAGAGTGGGAAGAAGAGAACTTGATTTTATTTTATATGGTTTTTCTAGTTTCTGGCACAAAACATTCCAAGGAATAATCAACAAGAAAATTATGTAAAGAGAATTCATTTGTCCTTGTGGAAGAAAATCTAGTATGGTAGCTTGATAATGTATTTATTCTGTGTGAGTCTCCGGCCCACATTAAAAGAAAATTGGACTTAAAGCTATCCCTGCTGTAGCTGTCTCCTTAGCTGTAGAAATGCATGCAGGGAAAAAAAAAAAAAAAAAATATATATATATATATATATATATATATATATATATATATCTCAGAATTTGTAGCAAATAATCTAGTAGTACTTATTGAGACATATAAAATGTAAGGATAGAATCATATTCTTACTATCTATGCATACTTCAGCTGTCTTTGTATTCTTACTTGTAAAGAGAATAACAAGTCTTATACCACCAATACGCAAAAATCCTATATGCTTGTTTTGAGGTAAATTTTGCCCCACTAGAGCTCTACCTGATTAATTTCAGACCCTGAAATTCACACTTTGTAAGGCCTATGAAACAACAGAAAGTTATAAAACAGTTTTAATGTTGAGCCAGCTTCACATATCTGGGATAAATTTAACTTACTTGTGGTATATAATATTTTATTTATTGTTTGATTTGATTTTATAATATTTTATTGAAAATTTTGCATCTATGGTCAAAAGAGATCTTGGTTTACAGCTTTCTTATAATGTCCTATCAGGTTTTGAAGTTAGGGTAATTCTGACCTCATAGAATGAGTTAGCAAGTATTTCCTCTGTTTCTATCTTCTGAAAAAGATTGTAGAAAATTCGTACAATTTCTTCCTTAAATGTTTACTAGAATTCATCAGTAAACCCATCCAGGTCTGGTACTTTCTGTTTTAGAAGATTATTAGTTGTTGATTCAATTTTTAATAGAGACTAGCCTATTCTGATTGTCTTTTTTCTTGTGTGAGTTTTGCAGCATTGTGCCTTTCAAAGAATGAATCCATTTAATCTAGATTATCAAATTTTTGGTCATAGAGTTGTTCAAAATATTCCCTTAACATTCTTTTAGTGTGCATGGGATCTGTAGTAATGTAACCTCTTTCATTTCTAATATTAGTAATTTGTGTCCTCTTAAATTACTTAGCCTGGCTAGAGGATTATTGATTTTACTGATCTTTTCAAAGAACCAGCTTTTAGTTTCACTGATTTTTCTCTATTAATTTTCTTTTTTCAATTTAATTGATTCCTGCTCTAAATGTTGTTATTGCTTTTCTTCTCCTTACCTTGAACTTAATTTACTTTTCTTTTTCTAGTTTCCTAAGGTAAAAGCTTAGATGATTGATTTTAGAACTTTATTCTTTTCTAATATATATATTCAGTGCTATCAATTTCCTTATAAACACTAACTTTTCTGCATCCTGAAAATTCTGATAGATTGTATTTATTTAGATATTAAAATATTTTTAAATCTCTCTCAAAGTTTCTTCTTTGACCTGTGTCTTATTTAGAAATATGTTGTTTCTTCTCCAAATATTTTGGGATTTTTCTGATTACCGTTTTGTTAGTTTCTAGTTTAATTCCATTGTGGCCTGAAAGCAGATATCGTATGATTTCTATTAATTTAAATTTGTTAAGGTGTATTTTATGAGGTAGAATATAGTCTACCTTGGTCAATGTTCTGTGTGAACTACTGTTATTGGATGAAGTACTCTACAGATGTCAATTATATCCAGTTGATTGATGATGTTGTTGAGTTTAACTATACCTTCACTGATTTTCTGCCTGCCAGAGCTGTCCATTTCTGACAGAAGAGTGTTGAACTCCCCAACTAAAATAATGGATCAAATTATTTCTCCTTGCAGTTCAATCAGTTTTCATGTCATATATTTTGACACTTTGTTGTTAAGTGCATACATGTTAAGCATCGTTATTCTTCTTGGAAAATTGACCCTTTATTATTATGTAATGTACCTCTTTATCCATGAGAGCTTTCCTTGCTGTGAAGTTTGCTCTGTCTGAAATTAATATAGCTACTCTTCATTTCTTTTGATTAATGTTATTATATCTTTCTTTATCCATTTACTTTCAATCTGTATGTGTCTTTATATTTAAAGTGGGTGTTTTTGTAGACAACATAAACTTGGGTCTTGTTTTTTTTTTTTTTTTTTTGATCCACTCTGCCAATCTGTCTTTTGATGATGAGTGCATTAAGACCATTGGCTTTCAAAGTCATTATCGACATAATTGGATGGATATATACCATACTTGTTACTGTTTTCTACTTGTTGCCCTTATTCTTTTTTCTCTTTTTGCCTTCTTATTTTTTCCTACCTTTTGTGGTTTTAGCATATTATATGATTCCATTTTTTATGAATCTATTTTTTTCTCTTTTCTTGGCATATCAATTATATATCCTTTTTTCTCTCTTCAGTAGCTTCCCTAGAGTTTGAAACATACATTTTAACTAATTCAAAACCACTTCTAAAATAACCCTTTATCACTTCAAGAGTAGTGCAAGTACCTTATCGTAACAAAATATTCCTATTTCCTCCTCACATTCCTTGCATCATTGCTAACCTTCATTTCACATTAATGTAAACATATTATACATAAGTAAATATATATGTATTCTTTCAATGTTTGTTCATATGAGAAAGTCTTTGTTTCTCCTTTAATTTTAAAAGATAATTTCATAGGCTACAGAACTCTAGGTTGATGGAGTTCTTTTTCTCAAAGCTTGAAATATTTCATACAACCCTTTCCTTGTTTGTATGCTTTCTGAGAAGTCAGATGTAATTCTTATCTTTGTTCCTCTATAGTTTAGGTGTTCTTCCCCTAGCTTCTTTCAGAATTTTTTCTTTATCTTAGATTTTCTGTAGTTTGAGTATGATATGATTAAGTGTAGGTTTTCACATTAATCCTGTTTAATGTTCCTGAATCTGTGGTCAAGGCTAGAGTATAGTTGCATCTTTCTTCACTGCAACCTCCAACTCCTGGGCTCAGATGATCTTCCTGTTTCAGCCTACCAAGTAGCTGGGACTGCAGGCATGCACCACCGTACCCAGCCAATTCTCTCTCTCTCTCTCTCTCTCTCTCTCTCTCTTTTCTGTAGAAACTGGGTCTCACTATGTTGCTGAGGCTGGTCTCAAACTCTTGATGTTAAGCGATCCTCTACCTTGGCCTTCCAAAATGCTAGGATTACAGGCATGAGCTGCCAGGTGCAGCTGATGTCTTTTTTAAAAGCTTTAATTAAACATGTTATGTGCTAATTTCAAAAAATAAGAATAAAAGGGACAACCCAACCTCTTTCCCCTATTTATGTGTTAGGACTCTTTATATATTATGGATCTTGGAACTACTTAGTATGTGCTGGCAATATTCTTCTCCATTATTTATTTTCTCCTTAAAATTTATTTTCTTTAAATGAAGTATTTTTTCTCCCTCTCTTTCTCTTTCTCTCTCTCTCTCTCTCTCTCTCTCTCTCTCTCTCTCTCTCTCTCTCTCTCTCTCTCTCTCTCCCCTGCCCTTCCTTTCTCTTTCTTTTGTTCTCTTTCTCCTCCCACCCTTCCTCTCTCATCCACCCCATTTTTTCTCTTTTGCTCTTTTACTTCCTTCTTTCTCATCCTTATCTATTTGTTGCCCTTATTCTTTTTGACCTTATCTTTTTACCATAGAGAAGTTTTTAATTTTAGTCAAACCTATAAATCTTTCCACTCACTCTCTAACCCATAGTTGCCATTGTTTCTATTTCCATAATATTATGAAAACTCTTCTTTCAAAGTTCACAAGTGGTTTGAGTCTTACTTGATCTGACAGTGTAGTTTAGACTCTGTCCTCTCTCAGTTTCTCTGGTTCTACTCTCTTCTCTTTCTTCTATCCTTCTAACTGTGCATTTGCAGTCCCCTTCCTTACTTCTCTTCCTGTTTCCTCTATTTGAACAGGTATTCTCCACTGATCACTCCTTTGTATTCTTCTCTAGTGCTAGGAAGACTGGAAATCTAGGTCAGGAATACCTGGTATATATTTATGAATTGACATTTGTAAAATAGTACCATAAAAGCAGCACCACAGGACTGAGAAATATAGTGTAGGAGAGTACATTATTGCTCGATACAAAGAGAACACTCCCAGGCCTTCTGGCTCTGAGGTGGCTCCACTGGGCTGATGTATCTGAGTATCCCATACTAGTCAATTATGCTGTAAGCTCCCAGATAGTGGTGACTGCTTAAATTCCACGGGCAATAAAGACAAATCCTAATCTAAACTATTGTGTCTGCTCCTGTCTCCATGACCTATCCAGAATGGAATTAAGTGCAACTAAGTGGCCAGTTGATCTTCTATGGATCTGTGCTGTTATCAAGAGCTCATTGTTTATTTCTGTTGCTAAAAGATTAGATACCCGGTGCCATGGCATGCCGTGTCAGCAGCTAGTCAGCCTTGGTCAGTGGGAGCCTGTGCTGTAAGATTTGTGTGCAGCCTCCATCTCTGCCACCTTGGCCACACCACTCATGAGCCTATTATGCCAACACTGGGGTGGCTCATGACAGAAGCTGGCTGACATCCACTAACCCAATCATTTTGTCTCCTCCACTTAGTGCCTTTCCAATGGCAGGCACTCTCAGGTGGCTATTCACCTGTGATACACAGGTATGCTATGCCTCCTTCCAAGTCCCCATCCAAATGCAGCCCAACAAACAAAGCCTCTGTCAACCTGGCAAGGAGCTCTGGAGTAAGTATTGCTTGTCAACGTGTCCCACATTGGCTTAAAATGACTGGGTCTTTATGCCCTAACCTCACTTAGCTAAGAGATATAGCCTGCCCAAAGAAACGTAGATCTCTGAAGCTAGGTAGATCCTGAAGAAGCTGATTCTTGTCCCCAATGGTCAGCTGCAAGTCCTCCTTGGAGTGTAATCTCGGCAGTACATCTCTACATCTACGACATCTCTTCCCTAGCACAGTGCCTGGAATATAGTATATATTGAATTTCTTACATAAGAAACAAAAAAATCAGACCATAGTGACTTCTTATATTTTCTTTATATAAAAAGATGTTGAAGGCCGGGCGCGGTGGCTCACGCCTGTAATCCTAGCACTCTGGGAGGCCGAGGCGGGCGGATTGCTCAAGGTCAGGAGTTCAAAACCAGCCTGAGCGAGACCCCGTCTCTACCATAAAAATAGAAAGAAATTAATTGGCCAACTAATATATATATATAAAAATCAGCCGGGCATGGTGGCTTGTGCCTGTAGTCCCAGTTACTCGGGAGGCTGAGGCAGGAGGATCGCTTGAGCCCAGGAGTTTGAGGTTGCCGTGAGCTAGGCTGACACCACAGCACTCACTCTAGCCTAGGCAAGAAAGCGAGACTCTGTCTCAAAAAAAAAAAAAAAAAAAAAAAAAAAAAAAAAAAAAAAAAAGATGTTGAGAGGTAAGTAGCTATTTTCATTGGCTCAATAGGTCAATAATGTCTATAGCTTTCTAATCATTATCCCCATGGTTTCAAGATGGCAACTATCACATTCAAGGAAAGAATGAGAAAGGATGTTTCAACATGTTATTCCTTTTAATCATAAAAGCAAAACCTCTTTAAGAATTCTACAGGAAATTTTTCTTTTCATAGGCCTCTTTGGCCACAACTAAGGTACACTAGAGCTTCCAAGAATGCTGAGAGAATGAGAATAGGACAGTCATGATTGACTTATACCCATAAAAATTTATTCCTTGGGTGTGGATAGAATGCTATCCCTAAAAAAAAAAAAAAAAAAAAAAAAATCCCATGAGAGTGCTGCTAGCAAGGGAAAAGAAAGAGTAGTTGAATATTAGGTAGAATGCTAACAATATCTGCCACATTGACTAAATGTTTATTGAATGGAGAATGATTTTTTGTTATACAAATAGTTCCTCTAATGGGAACAAATTTGGCTAAATTATTTCTTACGTCATTTCAATCCCAATCTTTGAACTAAAGGGACTATGAAAGGCCACCCATAATTAATAAACAGAAATCTTTTAACTATGGCAAACCATCAAGAGAGCCAGCAAAAAGAAAGAGGAAAATTCTTTAGTATCATAGCCAGACTCAGTCAGTATCCCCAAAGGAAACTTCAGGCAGCCATTGACTTTCAGAACAGAGCTGTCGAGGCAATGGGAAGCAAAGAGGAATAATAACCACTTTGTCCTTCTCCTGGATCAGGGAAATAATGATCAGCTGTATGGTCCATGAAAAGCCTCACTCTTACCACCTTTTACGACTCGCCCCCGCCTTCCTCCCCACCCCTGACGGATTCCCCTGCTCAAAATCTGACGTAAATTGTTTCCTTACCATGGCAAGCTGCCCAAGACTTCTGGGAAGTATGTTTAAACAGGAGTCATGCCAGGGCTGGAATCAGCAGTGCTTCTGTGTAGCCTGCAATGTAAGCTGTAATTAGGGATATCGAGATCCCTGAAGTTGTAAGCCAAGTAAGTGTGTTGTCTGTGTGTGTGCAGGGGGTGGGTGTACACACACACACATATATATTTATATATATAATATTTTATATATGTATAAAATTACATAACACAATTATATAAAAATATATATAATTTTATATATCTATAAATTTTCTATTTGTTTATTAACTTAGAATATGAAAAACCAAAGACTACAAAAGAATTTGTTAGTCTGAGGCGATGTAGGAACCTTCCTATGTCTGTTTTCTCTTTCCTCCCTTTTCCATCATTCATTCATTTACTCATTCTTTCAAGCAAAGAACTATTCTTGAGAAAAGAGTGTCTAGCAAGATGGATACAGACACAGTTTATGGTGGAAGGCAGACTTTAAACTAATATTTAAAATTGTTTCTTGATGGCATCTACCCTTTTACCTCCTTCTGCTTTTCCTATTCTTCGCTGTTTCATGGTTGAAGGAAAATATTGCCTGCTAGGATGATATAGTTGAAGGAGCATGAGCTATGGAATAAAAAGACTGATTGGAATTCCAGCTGAACCACTTACAAACTGCTGGACCTTCAGCAATTTACTGAGCCCACATCAGTTTCTTTTTCTTCATCTGAGCACATAGATGCTCAGTGGTCTATTCGCATACTGATATATCTTTTTTCATTCTTCATTTCCTTACCTACACTTTCTTAAACACACTACACCAAAATTTGTTGATAAGTTTTAATGAAGTTTTTTTTTCTTGACCTACAAAGCTATTCCTTGTGTCCTAAAGACTCCAGTTTGTTATTTGTTGAATTTATTAAAATTTTATTGAGAAATTGGTACATACAGAAAAGTGTACAAATCACATGGGTACAGGTCAATGGATTTTCACAAACTGAAGAAAGCTGTATAACCAACATCCATATCATGAAATCAAACAGTATCAGCATCCTAGAATCCATTGTACTCTCTTCTGGTCCCACAAAGTAACTATTGTCCTGATTTCTAATAACAAGATTACTTTTTACTATTTCTAAACTTTATGTTATAATAATAGGACTATAGGATGGGGATGTTTTTTGCTTAGGGCTTCTTTCACTGAACTCCATGTTTAAAAGAAAAATTAGTGCTGTTGACTACAGTTTTGCTCTTCATTCTCATTTCTGTATATCTTACTACATGAATATATATCATTATTTATTATCCCTCTGTGGATGGATATTTAGATTATTCCAATTTGGGACCATGATAAATAGTGCTGCTGTAAACATTCTCATACATTTTTTTGTCAAAATATATAGAATTTTCTTTTCAGTACCCAGGATTGGAATTACTGGGTCATAGAATATGAAAATGTCCAACTGTAGTCGATACTCTCAAAGAGTTTTCCAAAGTGATTGCACCAATGCACACTGCCATAAGTAGTGTGTAAGAATGTCTATTGTTTGACATGTTCATTAACTTTCCATATATTCTGTCTTTTTCATTTGAACCATTCTAGTTAATGTATAGTGATATTATATTGTGATTTTAATTTTCATTTCCTGATGACAAATAGGGTTAAACAACTTTTCATATGTTTTTAGGTAATTTAGACATACTTTTATAAAATTCTTATTTATGCCTTTTGTCCATGTTTTACTATTGAATTATCTGTCTTTTACTTAGTGACTTACAGCAGTTCTTTTTGTTAATTTCAGCTATTATGGGGGTACAAATGTTAAGCTTATATATATTGCCCTTGCCCCCCTTGCATATCAAGTCAGAGCTTCATGCGTGACAATACCCCAGAGGGTGAGCCTCACGCTCATTATGTATGTATATACTCATTCCTGGCTCCCCCCTTCCATCTGCCCAACACCCGATAAATATTATTCCTATGTGTCCACTTAGGTGTTGATCAGTGAAACCAATTTGCTGGTGAGTACATGTGGTGCTTATTTTTCCATTCTTGGGATATTTCACTTAGTAGAATGGGTTCCAGCTCTATCCAGGTATATACAAGAGTTGCTATATCACCATTGTTTCTTATAGCTGAATAGTACTTCATGGTATACATATACCACATTTTATTTGTCCACTCATGTATTGATGGGCACTTGGGTTGTTTCCATATATTTGCAATTGTGAATTGTGCTGCTATAAACATTTGAGTGCAGATGTATTTTTTATAGAGTATCTTTTGTTCTTTTGGGTAGATGCCCAGTAATGGGATTGCTGGATCAAATGGTAGATC
This sequence comes from Microcebus murinus, assembly GCF_040939455.1. Taxonomy (NCBI): domain Eukaryota; kingdom Metazoa; phylum Chordata; class Mammalia; order Primates; family Cheirogaleidae; genus Microcebus; species Microcebus murinus. Next base: position 37,870,375 of record NC_134110.1, on the reverse strand, counting down.
CACTTCTATTTCTTTAAGGTATCTCCATATTGCTTTCCACAGAGGTTGCACTAGTTTGCAGTCCCACCAGCAGGGTAGGAGCGTTCCTACCTCTCCACATCCATGCCAACATTTATTGTTTGGGGACTTTTTGATGAAGGCCATTCTTGCTGGAGATAAGTGATATCTAATTGTGGCTTTGATTTGCATTTCTCTGGTGATTAGAGATGTTGAGCATTTTTTCATGTTTGTTGACCATTATTATGTCTTCTTTTGAAAATTTTCTGTTCATGTCCTTTGCCCATTTTTTGATAGGGTTGTTTGATTTTTCCTTGCTGATTTTCCTGAGTTCTAAATAGACTCTAGTTTTCAGCCCTCTATCAGATGTGTAGCATGTGAAAATTTTCTCCCATTCTGTAGGTTGTCTGTTTGCTCTCATGAAAGTTTCTTTGGCTGTGCAGAAGCTTTTTAGTTTGATCAGGTCCCATTTATTTATTTTTGTTGTGGCTGTGATTGCTTTTGGGGTCTTCTTCATAAATTCTTTGCTTAGGCCAATGTCTAGAAAAGTATGTCCAATGTTTCCCCTAGAATTCTAAGTTTCATACCTTAGGTTTAAGTCTCATACCCCGTGTGAGTTGATTTTTGTGAGAGGTAAAAGGTGTGGATCCTGCTACAGTCTTCTATATGTGGCTATCCAGTTTTCCCAGCACCATTTATTGAATAAGGATTATTTTCCCCAGTGAATGTTTTTGTCTACTTTGTCAAAGATTAGATGGCTATATGAGGATGGTTTTATATCTGGGTTCTCAGCTCTGTTCCACTGGTCAATGTCCCTATTCTTGTTCCAATACCAAGCTGATTTAATTACTACAGCCTTGTAGTATAGTTTGAAATATGGCAAATTGATACCTCCCATTTTGTTTTTATTATCTAGCATTGCCTTTGCTATACAGGATCTTCTCTGGTTCCATACAAAGGGAAAAATTATTTTTTCTATATTTGTGAAAAATGATGTTGGTATTTTAATAGGGATTGCATTGAATCTATAGATCACTTTGGATAGTATAGACATTTTAACAATGTTGATTCTGCCAACCCACGAGCATGGTATGGATTTCCATATGTTTATGTCCTTTGCTATTTCCTTCCTCAGTGTTTCATAGTTCTCCTTGTATAGGTCTTTTACATCCTTAGTTAAGTATATTCCTAGGTACTTTATTTTCTTTGTTGCTATTGTGAAAGGTATTGAGTCCTTGATTTGGTTCTCAATTTGACTGTTATTGGCATATAGGAATGCCTCTGATTTGTGCATATTGATTTTGTATCCTGAGCTTTTACTAAATTCATATATCAATTCCAGGAGTCTCTTGGTTGAATCCTTGGGATTTTCTAGATATAATATTATATCATCAGCAAAGAATGAGACTTTGATCTCTTCTGCCCCAATTTGGATGCCTTTAATTCCACTTTCATGTCTGATATCTATAGCCAGGACTTCCAGCACTATGTTGAATAGAAATGGAGGTAGTGGGCAACCTTGCCTAGTTGCGTTCTAAGTGCAAATGCTTTAAATTTTTCCCCATTCAGTATGATGTTGGCTGTGGGTATGTCATATGTGGCTTGTATCATTTTTAGGTAAGCCCCTTCTATGCCTATTTTGTTAAGTGTTCTTATCATAAAAGAGCATTGAATTTTGTCAAATGTTTTTCTGCATCTATTGAAAGGATCATATGGTCTTTGTTTTTGCTTCCGTTTATGTCATGAATTACATTTATAGATTTGCGTATGCTGAACTATCCCTGCATCCCTGGGATGAATCCCACTTGGTCGTGATGGATTATTTTCTTGATAAGCACCTGGATTTGGTTAGCTAAGATTTTGTTGAAAACTTTTGCATCTATATTCATAAGTGATATTTGTCTGTAGTTTTTTTATTGTTGTTGTTGCATCCTTTCCTGGTTTTGGTATCAAAGTGATGTTGGCTTCATAAAATGTATTGGATATGATTCCATCCTTCTCAATGTTGTGGAACAATTTCTGCAGAATAGGCACCAGTTCTTCTTTGTAGGTGTGGTGAAATTTGGATGTGAAACCATCTGGTAAAGGACTTTTCTTTCTAGGAAGGTTTTTAATTGCTGTTTCTATTTCTGCACTTGAATATGGTCTTTTCAGGAATTCTATTTCTTCCTGGTTGAGCCTATGGAGGCTGTTTGTTTCTAGAAATTTGCCCATTCCTCCATATTTTCCAGTTTGTATGCATAAAGGTTTTTGTAGTATTAATAGATTATATCTCGTATCTCCATGACATCAGTTGTAATAGTTCCTTTTTTCTTCCTAATGGAGCTTATTAGAGATTTCTCTTTTCTAGCCAAAGGCATGTCAATTTTGTTTATTTTTTCAAAGAAACAACTTTTTGTTTTATGAATCTTCCGTATAGTTTTCCTATTGTCAATTTCATTTAGTTCTGATTTGATCTTCTTAATTTCACTTCTTCTGCTGGGTTTGCGTTTGGTCTATTCTTCTTTTTCTAGTTCTATGTGTTGATTTATTAGGTTGTCTATTTGTGATCTTTCTGACTTTTGGATATAGGCATTTATGGAAATAAACTTTCCTCTCAGGATTGCTTTAGCTGTGTCCCACAGAATTTGATAACTTGTGTCTCCTTTGTCATTAAGGTCAAAGAATTTTTTGATTTCCATCTTGATTTCCTCATCTATGAAGTAATCATTCAGTAGGAGGTGGTTTAATTTCCACATTTTTGTGTAGAAATGTGAGCTTATATTAGGGTTGACTTCTACTTTTATTCCACTGTGATCTGAGAAGATACATCGTATAATTTCTTTTTTTTTAATTTTTGAGACTTTCTTTGTATCCTAGGATATGGTCAATCTTAAAGAATGTTCCATGAGTTGATGAGAAGAACATATATTCAATGGATTTGGGGTAGCATGTCCTGTAAATGTCAGTCTGGCCCAATTGTCTGGAGGTTTTTTTTTAAGTCCATTATTTCTTTGTTAATTTTCTGTTTGGAGGATTATTTATTATGCTCTTCCATGTGTAACACTGTTTTGAGTACTTCTTGTAGGGCTGGTCTTGTCCTGGTGAATTCCCTCAGACTTTGCTTATCTGAGAATGTCTTACTTTCTCCTTCATATATAAAGCTTAGTTTTGCAGGGTACAAGATTCTAGGCTGGGCATTATTTTGTTTCAAAAGAGTGAGAATGGGGCCCCAGTCTCTCTTTGATTGTAAGGTTTCAGTTGAGAAGTCTGGCATCATTCGGTTCGCTTTCCTTTGTATGTTACTTGCTTCATTTGCCTTACAGTTCATAGAAGGGCCTCTTTAGTTGATATTTTGTTAAGTCTGATGATTACATGTTGTGCTGTCTTCCTGTTTGTGTTGAATCTCCCAGGGGTCCTTTGAGCTTCTTGTACTTAGATATCAAAATTTTTAGCAAGGCCTGGGAAATTTTCCTCAATTATATCTTCAAATAGCTTATCCAACCCTTGTGTGTATTCTTCTTCTCCTTCAGGAATCCACGACAACCTCAAGTTGGGTTTCTTCTTATAATCCCACATTTCTTGTAAGCTTTGGTCTTTTCTCTTATTTCTCTGCTCTATCTCTGTGACTAACTTATTTAATGGGAGGGTATTATCTTCAATCTCTGAGATTCTTTCTTCTGTTTGATCTACCCTGTTCTTGAGTCTTTCCACTGTGTTTTGTAGTTCCCTGAATAGATGCTTCATTTCCAGGAGTTCGGATTGATTTTTCTTTAATATTTCAATTTCTTTCATGAATTTTTCTTCTAATTCCTGGATGTTTGTTGTTGTTGTTGTTTCTTTGTGTTGGTCATCCATTTTTTCTTGCATATCTTTGAGTTTTCTTTCAATTCATGTTTGAAATTCTTCTGTCATTTTAGTGTTCTGAATTTGGTTAATGTCCATTGCTTGAGAGCTGGTGTTCCTCTTCAGGGGAGTCCTTTCCATTAGATTCTGCATACTTCTAGAGTTCTTTCTCTGAGCCCTTTCCAGCTGGATCAGCTGTTGTTTTTTCATTTGGGAAATAACAGGCTCTGTGTTGCCTCTGTTCCTATAAATGCTTTAGGAGCCAGGCAGCCTGGATGTGTGCACTTCTATGGTTGCTTGATCTGCTACTGGGGGGAGCCTCTACTGTCTTTCAGAGCTCTTCCACCACAGTTGGGAGGCTACTCCTGATGGGAGGGGTTACTTGGGGAGCCTATTGTGGCCTCTTTCAGGGACTCTTATTCCTTGACCACGGACCTCACTGTTGGCAGCTGATCTGGGAAGGAGATCCAGCCCCAGCATTTTGATCCTACTGGGTGACCTAAACTGGTCTAAAGAGCAAAGTCACTGGGCTGTCAGCTATTGATCTTCCCTAAGGCACAGCAGATTCACACTAGTCTCAGAGTGAAAGTGGCTGTTCTTGTCTCACCCTACCTCCAGGAGTGGAGCCTACCACTTCTGTGGAAAAGATGATGGCTAGTGGGAGGCAGTAGTTTCCCAGCCTGCCTGGCACCCCAGCACCTATAAGTCCCAAAGGCATTAGTCTCCTCACCATTAGGGAAGTGTTCAGAGTTTATCCATCAAGACAGGCCTGGCTAGTTGATCATAGATTGTGTAAGAGCAGAGCTTGTCACAGGAGTCTCTGGGCTAGGGGAAGAGATCTGCCTGACACACTGTATCACACTGCAGTGGCTAGGCTATGGACCCCAGCAATGGTGACTGCCAGCCGCAGAGCACTATCACTAGGGACAACTGTTCAGGAGATGATAGGTTCCAGATTGGGGAGCCGGGTCATCAGGATGCCCTGTTGTCTCCTTTATGTCACCCTCCCACAGTCTCACACCTGTCCGGCAGGAGCTCTCACTCTTACTGACCCAACCTGAGTGGGCTTATTCACCCAAAGCAGTTCCAGATTAGAGTCCCCTACATAGTGATCACTTCCATAGGTCTGGATCTGCTGGGTGCCAGAGGCAAATTACCTGTCTCCTAACTACCTCCTGCAGTAGCTCAGATCCCTCCCTGCTTAGTACAGTCTTAGCACAGAGCTCCGGGGAGTTCAAGATGGTTCCCACTATTGTCCCCTCTCCACAGAACCCCACACCTCCTGCCATGATTTTGTACCAACTTCAGGCAAGTCTCTGCCTCAGTGGGTGTGGAGGTCAGTGGGGAAGCAAGAAGTTCTCCTGTGGGTCTGATCCCACTTCATTCGCTGGCCTGACAGGCGGAGCCCTCCCACACTCTATGCTCTATTGTTTGTTTTGCACTCTCCAAAGATCATGATCCTATCTCCCATTAATCTTTTTTTCTTCCTGTTTTGTGTGTCCCACACTGATTCTCTGCTGATTCACAATGCTATTCTTGCGGGGGAGCGATCCACTCATGTGTAGGAGACCGAGATCTATGCCTCTTTCTCTGGGAGCAAGAATCCAGGATGTTACCTTTACTCCACCATTTTTCTCCCCCTCTACAGCAGTTATTTATACATGTTGAATATTAATCCTTTGTTAGCATATGTACTGCAATTATCTTGCTTTACTCTGTGGCTTACTTTCAGTTTTGACTCATTTTTGAATATTGCTGTGAAAACATCAGGAGTGGAATCATACCTCTGCAACTTCTTGTCTGTGAGAATTCAGATGAATTAGTTAACGTTTTTGAATCTCAGTTTCCTATCTGGAAAATGGAAATAATCTTCCCTGCCTAATCTATATCATGTTTTGGGGAGCAAGAAATAAGATACTGTATATGCAACAGCTTGAGAGTTTTACAGTATCTAGGCCAAGAATTATAACTACAGTCTATCACTATTATGGATTACTTATATTACCTTTAGTGGTAATTAAGTTGTCTCCAGAGAAAGAAATAATTAAGTTTTATGCTGTATGGAAAAATAGGATAGGTAGAAATTTTCTATGAGAGTGATATCCTTGGTTCATACCTTTGGGATAAAGAACATTTGGTTACACATCCTATGTAGGAAAACAATCTCATAAGACAAATGTAATTCCCATATATGAACCTCAGCACTTAAGTAATAACTATTTTTAGAACATGACATTCTTTCTCATTTCCTCTAAGGTCTCTTACTTTCCAATGGATACCACCAATTAGGCAAAGATGTCTTCCCCAAGAAGGTGGTTCCACTTCTCAGGAACCTGGACCTATAACAGGATGAGATTTTCATCTGTTTTATTCCCTCAAACAAAACAGCAATCGACTTTTTTCTTCCAAGAAATTAGTAATTTCTGTGGGAGATACAGGAAATATAGCATAATAGATCAGATGCTGGCACTTTGTGATCATTTCATCCTACCTCCTAATTTTATACCTGAGGAAACCAAGGCTTAGAGGTACTGAGTTATTTACCTAAGATGTACCTGAAGTAAGTGAAGGACAAAAGACTAGAATTTTGCTTTAGAGACTATAACTATTGGAGGACAGAGACTGTGTCTATTTCATTCATTGCTATAGTATGTAGTACACCAACCACAATACCTTTCAAACAGATTTCCTGCCACTTCTCAAACACAGAAAGTTCATTCCCATACTCAAACAGAAATAACTAAATAAACACTTAACACTTGAAACAATTATAAAATGACAAATAAGTGATTGATTGTTCAGAAAGTCTACATAATTGGATAGCTTATACAAATGATTTTTTAGTGGGATTTTTCTCATGTTCCTCTGAGAATCCTTCCCAAACCACCCACACCTTAAGACAGAGTTAACCTGTGTTTTCATAGCAATATGTTCTCAATTCTATTAAAACAGCATGTAGTCTATTGCCTCATATTATATAGACAGCTATTCATGTGTTTAACTCCACTAGACTGTACCTAATACAGAACTTGGTACCCAGTAAATATTCCATAAGTAGTTATTACAAGAATGATTTAATCAATCAACAAATAGTTAATACTTGATTTGTATATTACTCTGACTCTCAACCTATATTCCCAGTGCTATTCAACCAAGAAATATTTCGGCCCCCAGGGGAGTTTTTTTTTTATTTCAAAAAATTTAGGGAGTATGAGTGTTTCTTGTCACATGAAAGAACGGTATCATGCTAAAGTCAGGGCTTTCAGTGGTTTCTGCATAACAAAGGAAATAATCAACAGAGTAAATAGACAACCTACAGAATGAGAGAAAAATATTCATAGGGAAATTTAGCACTGTCTGGGGACATTTTGGTTTTCATAGCTTGTGTGTATGGGGGAAGGGCAGGTAGTGAGTTGCTACCACATCAAGTGGATAGAGATCAGGTATGCTGGTACATTCCATGATGCACAGGACAACCCCCACAGCAAAGACTTTCCTGGCCCAAGATGTCAATGGTGCCAGGGTTCAGAAATCATTCTATATATTTATTGTGGCTAAAATGTTGTCTATTGGCTTGCATAACCCAGAATAAAAACTACAATTGGTTTAATTAGCAGAGAGCATTGGTCTCCTTTATGGGCAAGAAGTATGCAATTATGCAGCTCTCTTTCTCTAAACCTTGTGGTAAGTGAACCAATCAGTCTTGTTCATTGTGGAGAATCAACAGTGGGTATTCTAACCTAACTGAGAGGTTATCTTTGAATCATTTAAGTCTTTGAGCAATTATTTACTGTATACCTAATAGTTGCCTGTCATTGTGCTAAGCTAAAAGAGAAGGTAAAAGAGAAACAATTCCCATAGACTTACTGCTTTCCACTTTTCAAAACATCTTTACTATGTAACATCACAACTTTCCTTCAACATAAGGAGGACATGTATTATTGGCCCAGTCTGACACGGAAAGAAACTAAGGTACAGATATATATATGAATAGACCTCCTAGCCCCAACAATTATACTTCTCTGGGTAATGTAAATATGAAATCATTGCTTGTATAAAACTGTCAATAAGCAAAACAATGAAACCCATTAAAATGGTCTGGGAACATTTTATAGTTGCCTATGTTGAGTCAAAAAGGCAATAGAAGAAAGCAGATCCAAATTCTTCCCAGGCCCCTCTTTGGTAAGACCACCATGAGGGTCAAGAAGCTCAGCTGAACTCATTAACCCTAGAATGTTCTCTCCGTCTGGGCAGATTCAATGGTCCCATTAAGTTACGCACACCTCAGAGTAATTGAACTAGTTTGTGAGTGAGCTAACTTATAAAACTTTATATTTAAAATAAGTACAAAAATACATAAAAGTAATACACATTTTAATAAATAGATTTCCATTTCTCATTCTGAGCCTTTAGAAGAAAAAGGCCTTACTTTTCTTAATGAAGGCTCCTAGCAGTTAATTGTTTGCCCAATGCCACATAGTTGCATAATGTTCATGATTACTTGACCAGGCCTTTATCCATTGACATTTTTATCCCATGTCTCATAACTCTCTCCTCTTTTTAAATCGTCATTACTACTCCTTTATGCTCCACCTTAATTTTTTCTAGCAAAAAAAAAAAAAAAAAAGCTGACAGAGGAAAGCACAGAACTCACAAAAGTATGATATCTCCAGGGATTTTTTCATGACTCACTAAAATAACTGGATGCATCCTCTGGGAAACAGAGTCAGAGTAAAGAATGTGGGAAGATATTCTCCTTCCTGTGAACTGTCTGGGTGTAGGATTCTCTGATTGACATTCTTAGATTCCCGTAAGAAGACTGGAACTCTGTGTCCCTCAAATATGGAACTCTGAGCTGAGATGACTCTGAGCTGAGAGTCATCTTTATCTTTTACAAAAAATGAAATCTTTAAAACCAAAAATGGTCTTTCTTCTACCAAGAGGCACAATTGGGCAAGACAATGTCCACTATAAAAAAAGAGAAACACCTACAGATTCCAGGCCTGGTTATGGTCAAGTGGACCAGGCACATTGAATTCTGATCATTGTATCTACTAGGGTAGATAGTCCTTTATTTAACTTTAAATGATTTTTATCATCCTCAACAAGAATTTTATACATAAGACTCATATAATTTCTCAATGAATTTTCTTTTCTGAATTGAGTTACTCTGAATGATATATACCCCCCAAGGGATTTTGAAAATACCAACAAGTAGAACCATGGCTATTATTCTCAAGATCATCTCCGATATAGGAGCACAAACTCTCATAGCTTGGGGGATAGTGTGTTGTAAGCAACACTGTTATGTTTGTGGAGCGAGGTGAATTTGTTATTTTATATAATAGTGCCAACAATAATTGAGAACCTTCTGTGAAACTATGCTAGAACTAGAGAGAGAGAGAAGAATTAAACACAATTTCACTCTTATAACTATTTGATTCTATAAAAGTTATCAGTTTAACTACTTAATGTGTGCAGGATTCTGTGCTATGCACAAAAGATATAAAGAAGAATTTATGAGGCAATCCCTATCCTCACAAAAGAGACAGGTTATATTCCCAAAAACTGCACACCATGGTAATAACACCACGGTAATAACACCATAGCAGTCATCTGTACAAAGTGCCACATTAGCACAAACATGTGAGCGACCAATTCTGCAAGGGAGACAAAAGTTGTAAAAGCAAGTCCAACAAATGTTTCAGGCTGTTGGCGTCACCAATAAGATCAATCAATCTTAGTCCTTTAAGACAGTCTTCCAAACCCTAACTCAGTGACCACCGGTTGATTCAGTGACCACACAGACTTGCAGACTTAAACACAGACTTCTTTAACTACCAGCCCATCCAGACACAAGATTGGCTTCATTGCATAACTTTCTTTTAGGACTGTTGCATTAATTTCTTTCCTTCCATTTCATAAACTGAGGTCATGAAGCCAGTCCAGAATGTGACTAAGTCAATGCTTATGTCTTATAAAATTTCACAAGGAGGGAAGATAATTGTCTGGGTGTGGAGGGCCAGATTTCAGGGAGGCAATAGTCTCACTAGTCTCAGTGGAGACAGTGACCCAAAACTATTGCTACTCAAACTGTGCTTCTTTCAGCACACCTGAACAAAAAAGCTCCAACATTTGACATTTAGTCCTTTAAACCTAGTTTGGCATTATTTGATCTGATGATCAAGAAACATAAAATGATATGGCCTTATATAGTAAACCTGTAGTATCTGGTCTCTCAGAACCTGCTAAGTTTTCCTAATATACCATGATCCATCAATTAATATCAGTGCCAAGTCTCTCTCTCTCTCTCTCTCTTTTTAAACAGAGTCTCACTGTGCTGCCCCAGCTACAGTGTAGTGGTGGCATCATGGCTTACTGTAACCTCTAAGTCCTGGGTTCAAGTGATCCTCCTGCCTTAGCCTCCCAAGTAGCTGGGACTATAGGCACATACCACCATGCCCGGCTAATTTTTCCTATTTTTAATAGAGTCATAGTCTTGCTATTGCTCAGACTAGTCTCAAACTCCTGACCTCAAGGAATCCTCCTGCCTCAGCCTAGCAGAGTTCTAGGATTACAGGCATCAGCCACTGCACCCAGCCAGTGCCAAGCTTTAACATTAGGCTCTGGGGAATCAATAATTAATGAGCTGTAATCCCTGTCTTCAGGCATTGCACAGTCCAGGGAAGAAACAGGTACCTAAATTGGCAGTTAAAAGTATGATTCTAGGATGCTATATGAGCTGAGGAAGAGTTCAGATTGCAGGTGCTGGAAAGCTAGAAGGTGGAGGGCAGACTTCCTAGAAGAAGACGTAGCTAAGCTAAGTCCTGAAATAAAGGTAAGAGATATCTGAGGAAAGAAGGGTGAGGGAAACCGATATTGTAGGCAATGGAAGCAGTAAAAACAAAGGCCTACGTGGGAGAAAAAACCAGGGTGCAGTCAAGACCCTACAGAAGTTCAGAATAGATCGAAAATAGCAGGAAGGCATGAAAGATTGAGAGTGGAGAGGAATACTGCTAGAATTATAATGATAGTCAGTTTATGTAAGTTCAGATTTATTTTGAAGGCAGAAAAAAACATTTAAGGCATTTTAATGTTTATTTAGTGGGATAATTTGTGTTCGTGTGTGTTTCTTTAAAAAATATCTCCCAAACTTCCAAAAAGTGAATTAGAGATGTTCAAGATTAAGTCAGGAGATAAACTTGTAGGCTGTTTTGGTGATCCAAAATGATGGAGCACTGAAATAAGAAAAATGGCACTGTATTAGAGAAACATTCGTGTCTTAAATAATATTTAAGGGTTGGAAAGAAGAATTGGCAGTTGATTGGATATTGGGACTGAAGAAAAGGGAGGAATCAAGGATAATACATAAATTTGGAATTTAGAAATGGGTAGATGATGGTCTTATTTATTGCAAACAGTAATACTTCGTTTTAATTTTTTTTCAAAAGTAAGTTGTTACCTGAGTAATTTAACAAATAACTGCTCATCTAAATTTAATGCTACAAAAGTGATTTTGCTAAATAGTGCTTTTTATATTAGTAATCAGCTTTATTTGGTATGTGGTTACTCAGGAGATTATACTGATAGTTTGGTTTGAAATTGTAAATAGCAAATTTTTTCTGTGTTACAAAAATGAATAAAAGCATGCAGGAGAAACTGTGAGTATTAAATGTAGAAACCATCATTAATTGACATATACAAAACTATTGGCAAGTCCTTCCACACATACATATCTAACCCAGAACAATGTGATGTCTTGTGGAAAAATGAATCAAGCAGAAGGGCTTTTGTTGCCTGTGACTTTAGGGTCCCGTGCATGAAATTATTTCTTAGATCAATGTCACAGAGCTTTTCCCCTGTTTTCTTCTAGTAGTTTCATAGTTTCAGGTCCTAGATTTAAGTCTTTTATATATTATGTTGAGATAAGGATCTAATTTCATTCTTTTTGTGATAACCAGTTTTTCCAATATCATTTATTGAAGAAACTGTCCTTTCCCCATTGTCTGTTCTTGGCATGTTTGTCAAAATTAAATTGGTTATTAATGCATGAATTTATTTCTGGTATCTCTATTCTGTTCCGTTGGTCTATGTGTCTGTTTTTATATTAGAACAGGGGTCCTCAAACTTTTTAAACAGGGGGCCAGTTCACTGTCCTTCAGACTGTTGAACGGCTGGACTATAGTTTAAAAAAAAAAACTATGAACAAATTCCTATGCATACTGTACACATCTTATTTTGAAGTAAAAAAACAAACGGGCAAAAACACCTGCATGTGGCCCACGGGCTGTAGTTTGAGGACGCCTGTATTAGAATCATGACGTTTTGATTATTATCATTTTTGGTATATTTTAAAATTTTTTTCCTATATTTTCAGCACCCATTCAAATACTGCCAATTTGGGGCTTCATGAAACCAGAGTTCTGGAACCAGGTTGTCTTTTCACCTGACATGAAGTCACCTAGTACTAGTGTCTTAAATATATACAGGGAGAGAAGTCATACACAAATAGTCACATATTATATGATTCCAGTCATATTAAATATCCAAAATAGATAAACCCATACAAACAGAAAGCAGATTAGTGGTTGCCAGGGGCTAGGGGAGTAGCCACTTAACAATTTGGGGTTTTGTTTTGGAGTGACAAAAATATTTTAGAACTAGATAGAGATTGTGGTCCTACAAACACTGAGCATGTACTAAATGTCATAGAATTGTTCACTTTAAAATGGTTAATTTTATGTTAAGTGAATGTCACTTTGATATATTTTTAACAAAACGTACAGGAGAGAAACCATTACACCAAAGACAGGAGTTCACACTTCCTCTTGGATAGAGTTCCCATTTAGACCTGAGGGATATTTGATTTATGGTCCTCCTCAATCCTTTTAGGAGATCATCCTTTCCTTTACACAAACATAATGCTGAGCCTGACAAATCAATGAGACAATTAGAGAAATAGTTGAACCTTCAAAATAAAGTAAATTGCATGTTTCTTTTTAAATTTTAGTCTTCATGCTACAGAATCTCTTTGACAAGTTAGTGATTTCACGGGGGAAAGAGCAGCCATGGAGACATTGATGTTCCTGACTGTCTGGAAGTTTTGTTTTCTTTCTCTTAGAGTGAGTTTTTCCACTGGCTTGAAGATCTTTCAGCAAAAGCTAGGGCAGTTGTTGTGGGGACCACCTTATGTCCTCCCCTCCCACAGTAAGCTGTCTCAGTGGCTCTCCAAGGACATGCTGTGTTTACAGCATATCTATATCAAAGATTGGCTAATTGCTCCACAGGCTGCCAAAAGTGCACTCTCAAATCATAAAAGGGAAACACTCTGGCTTTTCCCAGGCCACAAAGCATGACCAAGTTGATTAGGACTCGTAATTCACACTCCTGATACCTAAGCTTGATCCTCTGAGAAACAGCTGCCCTATAAAAGCAGAGACAGAGAACATATATCACATTGTTCAGGCAGCTGTAGTCACAGCTTTGCATCCACAATAAATGGCTTCTGCCATGTCTGACCAGGACTGCGCTGTAAATGAAACAATAAGAGTAGAAAATAGCTTTTATTTATTGAGTTCACCTACGCTTAACATAAAAAAAAAAAAAAAAAACTCCAGCCTATGCAGTTCAGAGAATCCAAAGAGCTGAAAATGGAAAACACCTCAGTGGACAAGTGATCTGTTCCCAGGAGCTAGCACTGGACATTCTCCCACAGGACACACATCACTGCCCATACCTACAATATTGAGAGGAAGGAAGCAATCGGTGTTCTGCAGTAACACACACCATCACAGATGAAGGGCCTCGCCAATGCCTCTTAGAGTTGTGGTGGCTCAAAAGGGGACCACTGCTTGTAAGCAGAATGTAATAGAAATAATCATCATGATAAAAGTTACACAAAGAAACTTTTTTATGGTTATTCTTGTCAAACTAAGAGATACAGTGTGAAAAAAAAAATGGTTGCATGATTAGGAGACAGTCACATTCTATAGGAAAACCAGGTGAGTGAATTCTCTTCTGGAGAAGATAAAGCCCATGTTGGATTCTAGGTGCTGTGACAGGTCTTTCTCTTGCTGACAAGGGGCTCTATAATGATACCACATATCAGTAGGTTGGGCAGACAAGCTTTCAAATTGCCCAAAAGTTGCTTTGAATCATAATTCTACTACTTCATTCATTCATTCAATCATCCAACAGGTATTTCTAAGTGGCTACTGTGTGCTTCTGAGGACCAATCCGTGGACAAGACAGGGTCCTCCTCTCAATCTTATCACCCTGGGGTTATTGAACAAGAAAGCTAGAATCATAATGCAGCCAAGAAGTGCTTCATTGAGAGGTGATACAAAGTGAGACTATAAAAAGGAGGGAATTGACACAAGAGGCAAGCCAGGATTCCTGAAGGAAGTGACATCTAAGGTGAGATCTGAATGCCCAGTAGCAATTAACAAATTAAAATATGTATGCATATATGGAAAGGTGAGATGGGAAACAGAAATGGCACATAAAAATATCCAGAATATAAAGAATATTGGGGCTTCAAAGAAAAATGAAATGGATCTCAACTTGGTACTATCATGAGAAAGAGTCCTTATACGCAGAAGGTAAAGAAAGAGAATAAGAATTTTATGATATATACATATATATATATATATATGTATGTATATATAAAATGCTGTTCAGTGCCTGAATCCTAGAAATGAATTACTCAGCAATAACCATAACAAAATATCCATTTGCTCATATTTGAAGTAATGTTTGACCTTCCTTTCCAGTGCAAGTTCCAATGTTTTATGAAATGTTTCCTGTAAATTTAGGTACAAAGTATTAATAGTTGATTCAATATTTTAGCTTTTGGGATGTTGGAGAAATTCATTCCTTCAATCAATTATTCAATATATATTTACTAAGTACCTTTTCTGTGCTGTTCACTGAGATTGCCAATGAAGATGCAATGATGAAAATGTTAATTGGGTGGTGATTCAATTAGAGAAAGCAATGGTTCCTTAAATTAAGTATTGAGCAAATTACTGTGGTTCAGCATAGTTTGGGGTTTATGGCAGAAGATATCAAATGCTTCCAACTATCTATTCTCTTCTTTCTCTTTATGAGAAGAATTCTCATTTTTTGGTGTTAATAACTTTCTGTTTTATAATCTGGGTGTTGTTTACATAGATGGACTTAGTTTGAGAAAATTCATCAATGTGTAAACTTACCTAGGCATATTTTGCCTGGCTAAAAAGATTACAATGGTAAGACTCCTTTGCAGCTAAGGATGTAATATTACTAAGTTCTATCCAATGAAGCATAAATACAGATACTTAGTGGCATTGGCAGTGAATCTTTTTGTTTGTTTGTTCATTTTGTAGAGATAGGATCTTGCTCTGCCACCCATGCTGGAGTGCAGTGGCTCAATCACAGTTCACTGCAGCCTTGAACTCCTAAACTCAAGTGGTCCTCCTCCTGCCTTAGCCTCCTGAGTAGCTGGGACTACAAGCATATACAACCACACACACACACCTCATTTTTATTATTTATGTATTTAATTTTTAGAGGTGAGGTCTTGCTCTGTTACCCAGGGTGGTCTCGAACTCCTGGCCTCAACTGAGTCTCCTGCCTTAGCCTCCAGAGTAGCTAGGATTACAGGTGTGAGCCATCATATCTGGCAGTAAGTCTTTCTAAAAGAACATTGAAATGATCTTTCCCAATTCCCTTCTCATTCCCAAGACCTGGAAAAACATATGATACATAGGCTATATTGAATTGTGAGTACAAGAGCCATATTCTAGGAATATTTGAAAAGATAGCTAGAAGAAGACTTGGTCCTGCCTGACAACTTTTAACAACTGCTATACCTCCAAATTTAGTTTACATGAGAAAGAGAGAAAAAAAGGTGATCTTTTTAAAAGCCCTGTTACTTTGGATTTTTCTGTCAATTCAGCTGAAGTTAATATTAACTTATATAGGGTTCAAAGTTGAATTCTGTCCAATTCTTCCTTTTACAGCCAGGAAAACCCAAGTGATATTTGAAAAAAAAAAATTAGGAGTTACCTGAAAGCAACATAAATAGCAGAACACTCAAAGTCTTAAATGAAATGTCTCTACATTCTCAAATGTAGAGACATGGAGGTAAAAATAGAGATAGAGATATGGAGGTAGAGATATGGAGGTAAAAATTCTACTATGTTTTCTCCATCATTAGTATTCTTTCCTGGAAGTAACCCAGTCTGAATCTAGTTAACTTAAACAAAAATGGAATTTATTGGAATGCTGACAAAGATCTCACAAAATAAATTGATAGGCTGGTGTCCAGGCTTAGAAATGAAGCAAAAATCAGAATCAGAAATCAGAATAGGATCTAGGCAACAAGAGCTATTCTATCATTGCATCACAGAGCCATACCTGGAATGAAGGATTTCAACCACCTTTTTATGCTGTGATGTCACTTGATTCAACATGCAAAGTTCTAGGAGAAACAATCTGATGGACTAAGTGTAGATCACAAACCCCTGGGCTTCTCTGAAGCAGTAAGAGCAAAAGCTTGGAGGGCAGAGAATGTACCAGCCTTCTAGGACCTCTAGTTCTCTATTAGGAGGGCAGAGGACATTGATTTTATAGTTCCACAGAGAATGTACAAAATGAGGGCTAGTTAGGTCCCTCAAATTAATGGATTCTGAACAGTCATAAATCAACAAATGTCCACTCTTTCTGTCTTACAAGGTTGTTAACAATAGAATAGAGAGAAAAGCTCTGAAAACTGAAACTCACTTTGTAAATACTCATCACTGTTATAATCATTCATGTAGGATTTATGAAAAAATTAAGTACCTTTAAAATCATAGACACCTCAAATTTTGAGGAATTTTACCAAAGAAATCATTTCATTGGTATTGGGCACTAAATTCATAGCATGTTTCCAAAGTCATAGAGTAATAGTAGTGAATGTGTGCAAATAACATTGACAATTACCGGATAATTAAATACCAAGTCTCCTTTTTTACACAGGTTTGGAGTAACATTTCACATTAGGTGGACTTTAAAGAGAATCATGGAGAATGTACCAAAATCATCACCTAGATTTGGACTCTTAGCAGTGGTCCTTTAGGACATGAATAGTTTCAGAAACTTTAAAAAAACTTTAGAAATTTCATGTAAATATTTAGGTTTCAAATATATATCCATATATAAATAATATATGTGGAACAAATATATATATATTTCATATATTTTGTTATATATTTGTTGCAGATATACATATATATGCATATATATTCCCCATTTGGGAATATGATCAATACTTATTATCATTTGTTGAATGATACATGACCCTTAAAACACCAAGAATTATTATTTTTAATGTAAAGGGAATTCTTGGTCTATGAAATCAGAAATATGTGGGTTCAAATTCCAGATACCCACGAAAGGTCCAAAACTATGCCAATGAATGTAAACTATTATAGACCAATGTAAACTCATAGACCCTTCCCTATTCTTTGGATGCAGACTCTTACACAAGAGATAAGAGCAGGTATATCAATTAGAATACCTTGAGTGCCCAAATAACCAAACTGAGGTTAGCTTAAACAATACAGAAGCAGTCCATGAGGCTAATGAGAGTAGATATCCAGAGGTAAGGCAGATTTCAAAGTTGGTTTAAAACAATGATCTTGGTTGCATTTCTCTGTGGTTCTCTTGGTTTGGCCCTCCTCTGTGTTTTGGGTGTTTCTTTAGGCCAGTATCTGTTGTGGTTACAAAATGGCTTCAGATGTTCCAAACCAGGTGAACAGAAATAAGATCCACACAAGTAGATATTATTCCTAGCTCACAATTTTCCCTCTCAACAATACTTTGCACAATTGAGTATTCCATCAGTATCTGTTAGATAGCAAAGTGATTGGATAAATTCATGAAACCATTAAATAATACTTCATGACAGGCATGATTAAATGAGTATTCATGACAAAATAATAAATAGATCAAAGAAAGAAATTATAAATTAAGGGGTCTCAAAAAGCTTCTAAAGAATAGCATACTTCAAATAGAGGGGAACAGAAATAACTGTTTAGGCATACAGTTGGCACTTTGTTTGAAGCAAATGAGTTCATGAATGAAAAAGATATGCAATTTCAGAAACATGCAGAGACACTTTTCATCTATCTAAGTGGTTTCATATTTTGAGTTGCACCACTATGACATTATTAGGACACTGGAAATTTCCATGGAAACTTTTTTTCTACAGAATCTCAAATTATCTCATACAAAAATGGTCATGATCACCTAACATAGTAAGATTAATATATATGATGAGATTGAGGCTTAAAATTTTTCAAGCAATTAATAGTCATTATATTTTTTTATTCTCCATGAGTTTTCCAGTTCTTTAAAACATGCATTGAAAACTTTTGATATGTGAAGCCCTCTGTTAGGTATCTTCAAATGATCATTCTAAAAGAAAAAACAATCTTTCACAATAAGGTTAGTATCATTATTTCAACTTTCTACAATTTAACTCATAAATAACCAATTAATATGTGTCAGAGCTAGAATTATAGTGTAGATATGTATGAGTTAATTTTAACTAGTTACATTCTATTTAAAACACTAAGTTATTTTTAAGTATACACAAAGTAACAATCTAAAGAGGAGCAAATATTACAATGGTTAAAAATCACTTTAGGCTAGTTTTGCAGGCAGAGCCACTGGCTATTCCCAGCACCCTTCTCCTAGTAAATTATCCAGATCTAGCCAAGATAATTATTGAAGATGACTACACTAACAACAGATTTTCAATGTAGACAAAGCAGCCTTCTACTGGAAGAAGAACCACCTAGTACTTTCACAGCTACAGAGGAGAGATATCAATGCCTGGCTTCAAATCTTTAAAGGACAGACTTACTCTTTGGTTGGTCGATAACACAGCTGATGACTTTAAGTTGAAGCCAGTGCTCATTGACCATTTCAAAACTTTTAGGGCCCTTGAGAATTATGCTAAGTTTACTCGGCTTATGCTGTATAAATGTAATGACAAAGCCTAAATGACTGCACATTGATTTTCATCACAATTTACTTACTATTTTAACCCCACTGTTGAGACCTACTGCTCAGAAAAAAAGATTCCTTTAAAAATATTATTGCTTGGTCTGGCATGGTGGCTCATATCTATAATCCCAGCACTTTGAGAAGCCAAGATGGAATGATTGCTTGAGGCCAGGAGGTCAGACCCACATGAGCAACATAGTGAGACCCTGTCTCTACAAAAAAGTGAAAAAATTCCTGGGCATAGTAGCATGTACATGTAGATCCTGCTACCTCAGAGGTTGAGGCAGGGAAGTTACTTGATCCCAGGAATTCAAGGCTGTAGTGAACTATGATCATGCCACAGCACTCCAGCCTGAGTGACAGAGTAATACCCTGTCTCAAAAAAAAAAAAAAAAAAGAAAGAAAGAAAAGAAACTTAAAAATTAAAAAAGTAAAATATTGCTGCTCATTGACAACAGCCTGGTCATTGCAAGAGCTCTGAAGCAAATGCATGAGGAGACTAATGTTTTCATGCCTATTAACACAACATTCATTCTGCCACCCATGGATCAAGAAATAATTTGACATTCAAGTCTTATTATTTAAGAAATGTATTTCATAAGGCTACAGCTCCCATAGGCAATAATTACTCTGATGGAGCTGCACAAAGTAAATTGAAAACTTTCTGCAAAGAAATAGGACATGAACCAAAACTTTTCAAAAGAAGAATAATGGCCAGCAAATATATAAAAAAGTGCTCAACATCTTGAATCATTAAAGATATGCAAATCAAAACCACAATGAGATATCACCTAACTCCAGTGAGAATGGCCTTTATTAACAAGTCCCAAAACAACAAATGCTGGCGTGGATGTGGAGAGATAGGAACACTCTTACACTGCTAGTGGAACTGCAAATTAGTACAACCCCTGTGGAAAGTAATTTGGAGATATCTCAAGTAGCAAAGTAATTTAAAAACTTTCTAGATGCCATTAAGAACATTCATGATTCATGAGAGGAGGTAAAAATATCAACACTAACAGGAATTTGGAAGAAGTTAATTTCAACTTTCATGGATGGCTTTGAGGGGTTCAAGAGTACAGTGGAAGAACTGCAGATGTTGTGAAAATAGCAAGAGAACTAGAATTAGAAGTGAAGCAGGAAGATGTGACTGAATCTCTGCAATCTTATGATAAAACTTGAACAGATGAGGAGTTGCTTCTGATGGATGAGCAAAGTGGTTTCTTCAGATGGAATCTACTCCTGGTAAAGACACTGCAAACATTGACAAAAGGACAACAAAGGATTTAGAATATTACACAAGCTTAGTTGATAAAGCAGTAGCAGAATTTGAGAGGACTAATTTGGAAAAAGGTTTTACTGTGAGTAAAATGTTATCAAGCAGCATCACCTGCTACAGAGAGATCTTTTGTGAAAAAGGAAGTAAATCAATGTGGCATACTTTGTTGTCTTATTTTAAGAAATTGACACAGCCACTCCAACCTTTAGCAACCACCACCCTGATCAGTCATCAGTCTTCAACATGGAGACAAGAGTGTCCACCAGCAAAAAGATTATGACTCACTGAAGGCTCAGATTACCATTAGCATTTTTTCACAATAAAATATTTTTAGTTAAGATATGTACATTGCTTTTTAGACATAATGCTATTTCACACTTACTAGACTACAGTGTAAAAGTAAGTTTTATACACACTGCAAAATCAAAAATTTGTGTGTGTGGCTCGCTTTATCGCTATATTCATTTTATTGCAGTGGTCTGGAACTGAACCCACAAAATATGCTTATGGTTATTTTCTTGGGGACTATTGACACTATAAATTTTTCTCCCTCAATTGAAACAATGTGGTATACCAGGAAGCTTCTTGGTTATAGTGCAAGGAGGAACACAAGTCCAATTCTTGAATTTTGTGAAAATTACATAATTCATTTGAACCACAGTTTTTATATATGTAAAACAGAGGTTTTAATCACCACTGTAGAGAATTGTTGTGACAATAAAATTACATGAGATTAAAGTGGCTTTTATGGGCACACAGATGCCTGACAATTATTACCTCTCCTGCCTTTATTCAACTTGGCCTGTTTCCCAAATATTTCAAATTATAGAAAAGGCAAAGAAAATGAAACAAATTTTAAGAGCTGACTTTGTGTCAGGCCCATGACTATTATTTCATCTTATTAAATATTCAGGTTATGAATTTGGACTATTGTTTCAGTGTGGTACTCTAGAAATGATAGAATTAACAGTATTGTAAGGACAGCTCATTTTATAAAACTCACAAACTGAGACTTGTTTCTTGGCCTGTGTTTGGGGCTTCTAATTTTTTGTTGTATGTGTCCCGATTCTTTTTGTTTCAAAAGAGAAAAATCCAACCCAAACTGACTTAAAATATTCAGGAAATTTTATTTGTTTCACATAATTTAAAGTCCAGAAATAAGATTTAGAGTTATTGTTTCTTAATACTTGGATTAAGCTTTTATAATTTTTAAAACTTTAATTGAGAAAATGCACATATACTCAAGGTGTACAACATGATGATTTGAGACATGTATACATTATGTACTAATTGCCACAGTCAAATTAATCAACTCATCCATTACCACCCACAGTCACCACTTTGTGTGTGTTTTGGTGAAGACACTTAAAATCTCCCCTTATCAAATTTAAAGTAAACAATACAGTATTATTCATTATAATCACAATGCTGTATATAGATCCTCAGAACTTATTTATTCTATAACTGACAGTTTGCAACCTTTGGCCAGCACCCATTTTCCCCACCCTCCCCATACCTGGTAACAACCACTCTACCCTTTCCTTCTATGATTTTGACTTTTTTAGATTCCACATGTGTAAGCGAGGTCTTACAGTATTTATCTTTCTGTGTCTGTCTTATTTCAGATGTCATAGTCTCTTCCAGGTGCATCCATGTTGTCCCCAATGGTAGGATTTCTTTCCTTTTTATGCTTGAATAATATTTCATTATACACATACCCATGGCACACACATATTTTCTTTATCCATTCATCTATTGATAGTCAATGGATACTTAAGTTGTTTTATATCTTAGCTATGGTGAATAATCCTCAAATCAACAGGGGTACAAATATATTTTTGACATACTGATTTTATTTCCTTTGAATATATATGCATAAGTGAAATCATTGGATCACATGGTAGTTCTATTTTTAATATTTTGAGGAATCTCATACCGTTTTCCATAATGACTGTACCAATTTACATTCCTACCAACCGTGTACAACGGTTCCCTTTTCTCCACATCCTCGATTGACTAAGGGTTGGTTTGATTGAAAGATTTAACAACATCACTGAGGACATGTGTTTATGTGCATCTATGTGTGTGTGTGTGTGTGTGTGTTGTCTATAACTTTCCTCTCACCTCCGTGGGCTCAGTTTCATCCAATGGCAGGTAAATCCCATGATGAAAGAAGTGCTGAAGAAACACCAGGGCTCCATGCCTTCTAGAAAAAGAAACTTTTCTTTTAGTAGTTGTCTGAGAATAATTAGCAAGATTCCCAGGTGCCCTTTACAAATCCTCATCTCTCGTCTAACTGGCTTAAATTGAGACATATATGCCCAATCAGGACCAAATCCTGTGCATAGTAATTCTCAGAGGTGGTTGGCTTTGGTCTAAATTACCTGAACCTATCAATCCACAAGAATGGAAGAACTAGCCTTATTGGATTAGGGACTTTCCCACAGAGCTTGGCTGGGTTTAACTTCCCCAGTGGTAAATGGGCTGATTGAGAAAAGTGTGGATCCTAGTACCATTAAAAAGGAGGAAAAAGAAAAGAATTGCCAGATAGACAAGAAAAAGTTTTCACCTCAGTAGTTATACAGTTCCTAGAGTTCTTAGATATATATGTCTTTTGTTGCCTGAACCAATCTTCCTATCACTAAGAGGTAACTTACAAAAGTGGCATATTTGCAGTCAAAGACTGTTGCTAAAGATTGTCAGTCATTAAAACATTACAAACCTATTTTAGAAAGCTAATAATATTATTAGATTTTTTTCTTTTTTTTCTTTTTTCTCCTTTTATTTCATCATATTATGGGGGTACAAATATTGTTAGGGTTACATATATTGCTCCTGCCACCCCTACCCCCCCATGCTGAAGCTTCAAGCATGTCCAACTCCCAGGTGGTGTGCACCACACCCATTATGTAAGTATATACCCATTATTGGATTTTTAAATACAGTTTTTGAAAATGGCAGCATGTCTGAAACTAAAATTCACTGGCTTCAAAAACTAAAAGGATCTATCCCACCCCAACCTCCGAATCCCTGGTGAACACCACTACCATTTAAGCACCATAGTGTTAATCAATCAGTACCAATTTGATGGCGAGTACATGTGGGGGATAGACCCACATCTGAAGGATGTGGTGAGCATTGTGGAGGAGAAAGGCATACCTCTAACCCTTGCTAGGGAGAGGCAAAGATATAAAATGCAACCAAATGTTTTTATTTTCATATTTTCTTGAAATAAAATAAAATAAAAATAAAAGAAGGCTGTGTGTAATGGCACATGCCTGTAATCCCAGCACTCTGGAAGGCTGAGGGGGAGGATTACTTGAGCTCAGGAGTTTGAGACCAGCTTGAGCAAGAGTGAGACCCCAACTCTACTGAAAATAGAAAAAATTATCCAGGCATGGTGGTGCACACCTGTAGTCACAGCTAGTTGGGAGGCTGAGGCAGAAGGATTGCTTGAGCCCAGGAATTTGAGGTTGCAGTGAGCTATGATCACGCCACTGCAGTCTAGCTCAGGGCGATGGAGCAAGACTCTGTCTCATAAAAAGAAAAGAAAAAAACCTAAAAATTAAAAGGAACCTAGAGCTTTACTAATCTTGTGCCCATATTTTTATGTATTTGCAATAAAACACATGCCCATGGTTGTGTAAATACCAAGTGTGTCTGAGTCCTAAGTGTAACTTCTCAGTGGTCTCTACAAAAAAACATAAAGATCAAATACTGAAAGGATTCAATAGCCAGAAGATCTCAACTAAGTAGAGAGGCATTTGGAATACTTGTTAATAGTCATTCTGAAAGGCAAAATT
Source organism: Microcebus murinus (assembly GCF_040939455.1). Lineage (NCBI taxonomy): Eukaryota > Metazoa > Chordata > Mammalia > Primates > Cheirogaleidae > Microcebus > Microcebus murinus. The sequence continues at coordinate 37,846,435 of NC_134110.1, read as the reverse complement.
ATGTACCTAGGCCAGGGTTTCTCAATCTTGCCACTGTTGACATTTAGGACTAGATGATACTTTGTTGTAGGAGATTCTCCTATACCTGGTAGAATACTTAGAAGCAGCCCTTTCCTATACTCACTAGATGCAAACCTTCCTCAGTTATGACAGTCAAAATTGCTCTAGGCAAATATCCTCTGAGAGATGAAATCAACCCTGATTGAAAACCATTGACCCAGGCTGAAATGGATACACAGTGGCAAGTCCCCTCCTTATTTCTCCTACATGGGCAGGTAATACAAAGTAGTGGGAGCATTACAAGAAATGTTCTCCACCTTGATCCCTGGGCCCAAGCTAGAATTGTAGAAGACAGCCATGAAAAGCAAGACAGAGAAAGAATGGAGACACTTTGATTATAGTATTTCATTAGAAATTTCTAGGTAAGTCAATTCTGCCAGTAAGATGTCATATAGTCCGCCTCACATGACACTTCATTCTCTTCATCTCTCCACTACCCATTGCCCATCCTATTTAGTGTAAACTCCAATGAACTACTACTCTAAGGCAAGAGAGGGGAAGTGGACCGAGGGGGGAGAGTGTGGGTAAAATGAACCCTACAACCACGTGGGAGGAAGCCGAGGGAAAGTCCAAAGAGAAGAGGTTTCTCTTTTGACAGAGGAGGGTGCTATTATGGGTTGAATTGTGGTAACCCCAAAAGGCAAATGTTAAAATCCTAAGCCCCAGCACCTCAGAATATGGCTTTATTTGGTAATAGGATCATTGCAGATGTTCGTAGTTTATATGAGGTCATACTGGGGTAAGGTGGGCCCATAATCGAATATAACTAATATCCTTATTAACAAAGGAAATTTAGATGCAGACACACACCCAGGGAAAGGGGCACCATGTGAAGAATGGAGTTTCCCACCATGTGCCAAGGACATAACCAAAACTAAGAGAGAGGCCTGAGGCAGACCCCTTCCCAACACCTCCAAAGGGAACATGGCCACAGCAGCACCTATCACAGACTTCCAGGCTCCAAAGCTGCTAGACAAGAGAGGTCTGCTGTTTAGCCACTCAGTTTGTGATATCCTTTTTTCTATACCAGAATGGTTTTTTTGTCATGAGAGAAATATTCCAGCACACAGACATAAAAGATTCACTCTGCCCATTCTCTTTAACAAAAGGACATTTAATTTGCCCTTATATGCTCTTAAGTACCTGAGCCAGCTTTAGTATTTGGTTCAAACTTAAGTTCTTTATTCTCAACCATGGCCTTTTGGCTTCTTGACCCTCCTATTACCTTACCAGACTTGAGTCATAATTCCAGATGATCTCGCATGGGATCTTTGACTCAGGAAAGCCTCATAAATCTCTTCTGGGAAATTGAGCTCTAAAGCCAAGTTTCATATAATTGAGGTATCCTTTATAGAGTCCCAGATGAAGGCTACAAAAATGTTACTTCCCTACCACCTTTTGTCTGAAGACCCTAGTATGAAAAGACTCATTTCTCACTGAGCTTTAATAGTTTTCATTACCTCCATTTGTCTTAGCCAATCAGGGTCAGGAAACCAGCCCAGAATGTAGGGTTATGGTTTGAGTTTTTTAGACTCATAAAATGTTAGTGCTGAAAGTGATCTAAGAGATAATCTGGTTCAACATTGTCTTGCTAAGAACACTGAGACCCTTAGATGAGAGCCAATTTGGCCAGTGCCATATAAGGAGTTGGTAGCAGGGCTAATATTACAATCTAGGGTTCCTAATCCCTAATTCAATGCTCTTTCCAATGTGCTAGGCTGTATCTATTGACCCAAATGTTTTCAAAACATAATTGTTGACCTTCTACTCCCATATCTTTACATCAAAGCATTAACTAATGTGAGGTATGATTTGTCAAGCTTGGTTGAAAACTTCAAAATCATCCCAAGTCCACTGTTGTCTGCAGTAGTACCCACTTCTTCAACATGAATTATTAAATTATTGATTTATTTATTCAAAAAACATTTATTTATGACTGGCTCTTGCTCATCCTGGTCATCTCTGATAATATGAAAGTTCAAGTACAGAGGGGGAGGGGATTTCTACAGAATTAGGGAAATATAATTTGGTAGAGACAATTACATAAGAAATGAGATTTGGAGTGTAAAGGAAGGAGTGACTCACTAATCTAAGGGTAAGTTATGGGAATAGGGAAAAGGCTTCACAACAGAGGTGATATTAGAATTGGGCCTTCAAGGCTGGGGAGGAGTTTATTAGATATAGAAGGCAAAAGAATATGCCAGACAGGAAACATAAAAATCCAATTATAACAGTTTGGAATCACCTAGAATAGAGTCATAGTGTATATACAAGGGGGGAAAAAGGAACATGGCTAGAAAGTTGGGAAAAGTTGGTGAGGCCAAGCAGTCAAGTGCCTTGAAGGTCATGAGATAAGGCATAATGAGGTTGAGTTGTGCCCTGAAGATGCCAGAGAGCCATTTCATGCAGAGTAGTCACAGGCCAGACATGTGCTTTGGAAAGATCACTGTGACACTACTGAAGATGATGGCTCAGAGGTAACAAGACTAGAGTCAGGAAGACCATTTCAAACATTTCAGTACTTTTTGCAATGGATGATGAAAGTCTAAGCTAGAAAAGTGGGCTTTAAGGGAAATTAGGGTTTAGAAGATATCAGAAGGTGGGACTCAATGATACATTGGAAACTTATGATGAAGGAGAGAGGAGAGCTGAATGTGACTGGAGATTATAACATAGGTGACTGCTACGTGGTCATGAAACCATACTCTCCTAGAACAAATTTTTAACTATTTGGAGTCACTGAATATTTAAGAATTTGATAGCAACTCTGAGCCTCGACCCAGAAAAAGGCACATACACATATATACAGATAATTTCTCATGCAATTTCAGGTGGTTTATGAGCTCCCTGAAACCCATAAATGGGTGGGACTCCAGTTTGCATACCCCTGTTTTACTGGAGGAGTTCAAATACAAAAACACTGTGAAGCTTAGATTGTCAATTACTAACGTCATAGAATGACTCTGTCACCTTCTAACACTGCTAGTTGAATATCTGTAGGTTCAGGTAGCAACTGGGGATAAGACTGAAAGCACTTGCCATGTGGTGGCCATGTGCATGGGTTGGGAGATGGAGCCACAGAACACCTCCCAGGTTATTTTGGGTCAGTGCAGAGACATAGTCCTGAATGAATTAAGGGCATCCATGTTTTTACCATCCTTCCACATCTGAGACTCCACTTAATACTGGAAATAACTTTGTGTTGTTAGCAGAGGAAGACTAGTAGAGCCATGTCCCACGACAAGGCAATCAAAGCTCAGCGCAGTGCAGTAACTTTCTTTCCCAAGGTTTCATGCAGTTAGTGGCAGATACAGAACCAGGTTTGTTTCCTTACTCTTCAAGGCTGGTCCCTTCAAGGGTAGTAGGTCTGAGACATCAAAATGGAAGACTTGCTTCTGATCTGGGTGTTCATCCAGGCTTTTCCATCTCAGTTGATGAAGCTATTAAGAGCAATTAGTATCCAGGGCACTGCTGAGGGCACAGCGCCCAGGACAATGTGGAAGCCTTGAGTTGAAGTAATTACAGACAGTGTTTTCAATTTTGGACAGATCTGAGTTCAAATGCCAACTCTGCCACTTACATCTCTCTGATAGTTTGGCCAAGCTTCATAATCTCATTGGTCTTGAGTTTCCCTATTTTTAAAATAGGGGTAATAATATTCATCTACAACTTTTCTAGGCTCATATGAGACATAAGTTAAAATGCTCTCTGTAAGTACTGGCTCTTCTTGTGAGGGATGCTTGCACAGGCATACCAATTACTCTGAGATTGTGGATTCTGTCTGCAAGCTCCCAACACCAATCCCCTTTTCTTATGTCACTCACTGGGGGCAACCCAGGATAGGCTATGGGCTGATCTTCCTGGAACACTCAGCTCCTGTCTATCTCATAGAACAGTGTGTGCCAAGAACATCTGAGACTTTAATACTTGAGGGGTCAGTCTTTACAGACTTAATGATGGTCTATTTTTAAACCCATATGATCAGAAATAAAGAACAATAAGACTATGATGTGGAACATTGCTAAGTAAGAGTGTTGTTATAACATCTGTGTCATGGAACAATCCAGCTGTGTTTCCTGACTTAACAATAGCTTAAATCTATTCACATGTTAAATGGTCACTTGTAAGATTTGCAGCTGATCATCTATAAAGAAATCAAACTTCTAATGCATGTGTCTTTTATCAATAAACAACCTACCTGACACATAATTTCTGATGGGGATTTTTTTTTTCATTTAAGTCATTAATGGTTCATCCAGTCTAAGTATATCTTTCACAATAAAAGGAAGTGCTTTTCCACACCATTATTGCAGAGAGAAAGTGGGAAAACCAAGCCAAAAATCATAGTCTTTGATGAATGATGCCCATCTGCTTGCTAACTTCGTGACTTTAGATGAGCTGGTTAACTTCTTTGAGTTCCCAGTTTATTTCTCAACTGGGTGTACAATGCAGGCTCATCACCCTCACAACGTCCTTATGAAAAACACTATAAATCCTGGTATTCAACTGAGGAATTATTATCCCATTTCTGAGCTTTTTTCTTTCATTCCATTGCTTCCTTTCAAAGTGCTCAGGATTCATTGTGTTCAGGACATGCACTATAGTTGTATTCCTCTGAGTAATCTCAGAGAAATGACTGTGCCTGCTGAAGCCCTCACAAGAGAAGCCAGGACTTATGCCAACCATTCTGGATTCTGCTGTTCTTCCTTGTTTCCATGAAACATGAGCAATGGTAACTGTATATGATCCACTCCTCACATGGGTAGTATGGTGGCAAAATATGGGCTTTGTAGTCAGGTAGAATCTGGTTGGAATCTTGACCCAATCAACTGTGGTTTATGTGGCCTTACTTTGCTCATCAGTAAAATATAATGGATAATAATATTTTCTTAAGGTTGTAATTTAAGACCTTCATTGAGATATAATTTATATATCATACATTTATCTCACTTAAAGTGTAACATTCAATGACTTTTTATATATCCACAGAGCTGTGCAGCATCACTAATAACTAACTTTAAAACATTTGTCACTGTGATAAAAAAAAATCACCTTTAGTACTCAATCCCCATTATTTCTCCTCCTAGCCCTATTAATCTACTTTCTGAGTTTATAGTCTTGTCCATTCTGGCTACTTCATATAAATGGAAACATGTAATATGTGATCTTTTGTGACTAGCTTCTTTCAGTTAGTATAATGTTTTCAAGGTCCATCCATGTTGTACTATGTATCACAATTTCATTCTTTTTTATTGATAAATAATATTCCATTGTATAAATATATCACACTTCATTATTTCATTCATCAAATGATGGATATTTGTTTCTGCTTTTGACTATGATAACACTTCTATAAACACATGTGTACATTTTTGGGGTGTGAATATATGTTTTCATTTCTCTTGGGTATATATCTAGAAGTAGAATTTCTGGGTCATATGCTAACTCTATGTTTAACTTTTTGAGAAACTGCCAAATGGTTTACCAGAGCAACTGCACCATTTTACATTTCCACTATCAATATATGAGTGTCTGGGCCGACAAGAGGGGGGAGGAGGGGATGGGTATATACATACATAATGAGTGCGATGCACACCATTTGGGGGATGGACACGCTTGAAGCTCTGACTCCAGAGGGGGCAGGGAGAAGGGGGGAAAGGCAATACACATAACCTAAACATTTCTACCCCTGTAATATGCTGAAATATATATATATATATATATATATAAGTGTTCCAATTTTTCTACATTCTTGCCAATGCTTGTTTTTGTCCATCTTTTTTATTATAACTATACTAGTAGGTGTGAAGTGGCATCCCATTTTGGTTTTCGTTTGCATTTACCTAATAACTAATGATATTAAGCATCTTTTCATGTGCTTATTGTCCTTTTTTTTTTTTTTTTTTTTTTTTTGGCATCCAAGCCAGGCATGGTGGCTGGGGCCTACAGTCCCAGCCACCCACATTTGTATAACTTTTTTTGAGAAATGTCTATTCCTATCCTTTTCCCATTTTTAAAAGTGTATTATATTTTTATTATTATATATTATTATTTTTGTATATTCTTGATACAAGTCTTTTTGCAGATACGTGATTTGCAAATATTTTCCCCCACTATGTAGTAGGTTGTCTTTTCACTTTTTTGATGATATAATTTGCAGCACAAAACTTGTACATTTGGGACAGGGAAAGTACAAGGAGATATCTCAGTAGAACCCTCCAGTAATTTTCCCCCTTCAGGAACACCAAATTTAATAACTATTCATGCAAGACAGCACCTTTGTAAGAAACAGAACATCAGGTGAGCAATCACAGTAATTGGTTTTAACATAATAAAAGGAAAAAAGCATTAGAGAGGATAGGTAGGACAGATTTGCATTGCCTACAACACCCATCAGTATGGTGAGAGAATCTATGTTCTTGAGAGAGGGAGAGCAAAATGAGTGTGGGACTTTGCATTACAATTCAGTGCCATCTTGTCACAGGGGAACACAACTTTATGCAGAATTCCACCATTCCACCGGTGCTCACAGCAAGAATGTTTAGACCACCCCTGAGCCAAAGGGGAATCCTCTGCCCCAGTAGGAGGAACTGAGTCCTAGCTGGGTTCTGGGAACTGAGTCCTGGCTGACTAATGTGGCCTGGAGCATCAAATAAATTTGAGTAGCAGCCAAACAACAGCAACTGCAGTCCTAAACAACCGCTGGTTCTTCACTGGTCTCAGAGGCAGTGGGCTTAGTGTGTAATCCAGTGCAACACCAGGTGTGGTAACCATGGAAGTGCTTGCATCACACCTCACCCAACTCCAGACAGTGCAGCAAGGGGAAGGACTCCTTCCATTTAGGGGAAGGAGAGGGAAGAGTTCAGGGGACTTTGTCTTGCAACTTGGGTAACAGTTCAACCACAGTAAAATAAAGCACCAGGCAGATCCCTGAAGCCCCCTATTCCAAGGTTTTGCTCCTGTACTGTGTTTCCAGATCTACAGTGTGCAAGAAGAGACTCTACTCCCCTGGTAAGATGGACTTAGTTTCAGCAGGATTCATCACTTGATGACAAAAGTGGTGTTGGGCCTTGAATACATTGGCAGCAGCCAAGCAGCCCACAGAAAGGCTGTGGGCTTCAGGTATGATCCAGCCAGTGCCAGTTGTGGTGGTCAGGGAAGTGCCCATATCACCCCTTTCCCAACTCTAGGCAGCCCAGCATAGAGAGAGACTTCTTCTGATTGAGGAAAAGAAAGAGAAGAGAGTGAGAACCTTTGCCTGATAACCCAAGGAATTCTCCCTTATCTTCCCCTAAGTCCACCAAGGCTGTGTATATAGGGGTCTGCAAGAGTCACCATGTTTCTGGGCTAAGGATGTCCCTAGTGCTGAAATGGCTGCAGTAAATATATGCTTAGGTAATAACACTCAATCCCCTTTGAATTCTTAGAAAGCCTTCTCCAGAAGGATGGGGACAAATCAGCTAAACTGTGAAGACTGAAGTAAATACATGACTCTTCAGTGTCCAGATATCAATGAGCATTCATAAGCATCAAGAATATCCAGGAAAACATGATATCACAGAACAGACTTAATAGGGCACAAATGTCCAATCCTAGAATGACAGAGAGGTTTGACCTCTCACAAAGGGGTTTCAAAATAGTTGTCTTAAGGAAGCTCAGTGAATGTCAAGATAACACAAGGACAAAATTCAGAATTCTATCAGACAGTTTAACAGAGATTGAAATAATTTTAAAAATCAAGGAGAAATTCTGGAGCTGAAAAATTCAATTGACAAATGAAAAATGCATCAGTGTCTCTCAGCATTTTTCACAGAAATAGAAAAATAATCCTAATATTTATTTGGGACTACAGATTCATCCTACTTATATTCTCCAATGCCTTTTTCAAGTCCAAAATAGCCAAAGCAATCCTAAGCAAAAAGAACAAAGCTGGAGGCATCATATTACCCAACTTCAAATTACACTACAAAGCTATAATAACTAATACATGATGGTACTGGCATAAAAACTAGTACCTCTTATATTTTCCTGGATATAACTTGAACCCATCCTCCAAAGTGAGGTATCACAGGAATTGAAAAATAAGTACCATATGTATTTGCTATCAAATTGGCATTAACTGATCTACACTAAGGTGCTCATATGGTAGCGATATTCACTGGGGGTTGGGGGTTGGGGTGGGTAAACTTACAACTAATGAACAAAGTGAGCATTGTATGGGAGAAGGGGATGCCTCCAATTCTGGCTTGGGTGAGGCAAAATCATAACATGTAACCAAAATGTTTGTACCCCCATAATATCCTGAAATAAAAAAAAAGTTAAACATCTAATCTATAACCCAGAAAACAAACAAACAAACAAAAAACAGACACATAGACTAAGGGAATAGAACAAGGAACCCAGAAATAAATACACACATTTACAGTCCACTAGTTTTCAACAAAGATCCCAAGAACATCATTGGAGAAAGGAGAGCCTGTTCAATAAATGGTGCTGGGGAAACTGGATATCCATATGCAGAAGAATGAAACTAGACCCTTATCTCTTACCATAAACAAAAATAAAATAATAATGGATTAAACACTTAAATCTAAGACTTGAAACTATGAATCTACTAGAAAGAAACATTGAAGAAACACTCCAGAACATTGATCTGGGCAGATTTCTTGAGTAAGATCTCAAAAGCACAGGCAATCAAAGCAAAAATGGACAAATGGGGTCACATTGATCTAAAAAGCTTTTGCATAGCAAAGGAAACAATCAACAAAGAGACAACCCACAGAATAGGAGAAAATATTTGCAAACTAACAATCTGACAAGGAGTTAATAACCATAATATATTGAGAGTTCAAACAACTCAGTAGCAGTGAAAATGATGATAATAATCCAATTTAAAAATGGGCAAAAGAGATGAATAGACATTTCTCAAAAGAAGAAATACAAATAGTCAACAGGTATATGAAAAAATGCTCAACTTCACTTACCATCAGAGAAACACAAATCAAAACTATAACAAGGTATCATCTCACCCTGGTTAAAATAGCTTTTACGAAAAAGACAGGCAATAATGGGTGCTGGCAGGAAAGTGGAACCTTCATACACCATTGGAGGAAATGTAAATTAGTATAGCCACTATGGAAAACAGTATGGAATTTCCTTAAAAAACTAAAAATAGAACTAACATATGATTCAGAACCTCATTGCTGGGTATGTATCAAAAATAAAGGAAAGCAGTACATTGAAGACATGTTTGCACTCCCATGTTTATTGCAGCACTATTCACAATAGCCAAGATATGGAATCAACCTGTGTCCATCAGTGATGCTTGATAAAGAAAATGTGGTTCATATACACAATGGAGTGTATATGCCATGAAAATAATGAAATTTTTCAGTCATGAAAAGAATGAAATTCTATCATTTGCAACAACATAGATGAAACTGGAGGACATTATGTTAAATTAAATAAGTTAGGCACAAAAATACAAATAGAGCATGTCCTCATTCATATGTGGGAGCTAAAAAAAAAAATTGAACTCATTGAGACAGAGAGTAGAATGATGATTTCCAGACTGGGAAAGGTAATGGGGAGAGGGGATAAGGAGAGGTTGGTTACTGGATAGAAAAATACAGTTAGACAGAAGAAATAAGATTTATCATTTGGTAGCACAGTAGGGCAACTGTAGTTAGCAATAATTTATTCTATAATTCAAAATAAAAGAATAATATTGTTATGTTCCTAACACAAAAGAATAAATGCCTGAAGTGATGGATATCCCAGTTATACTGATTTGATCATTCTACATTTGTATGCTTATATCAAAATATTACATGTAACCCATAAATATGTACAATTATTATGTATCTATAAAAATTACAAATTTTATATTTTGATGGTTTAATTTCTCAGTTTTTCTCTTTTTTGGCTTGGTTTTGTTATTTTAACTAAAAAGACCATTGCATAGCCTGAGTTTACAAGTTTACTTCTAGGTTTCCTTTTAAGAAATTTATAGTTTTAGCTCTTACATTTAGATATATGATCCATTTTGAATTAATTATTTTTTTTGAGAGAAGGTCTCACTATTCCCCAGACTAGAGTGCAATGGTATGATCATAGCTCACTGCATCCATGAACTCCTTGGCTCAAGCAATCCTCCTACCTCAGTCTCTTGAGTAGCTGGGGCTACAAGCATGGACCACCACACCTGGCTAATTTCTTAATTTTTGATCAACATGGGAGTCTCACTATGTTGCCCAGGCTATTCTCGAGCTTTTGACCTTAAGCAATACTCCAGCCTCAGTCTCCCAAACTGCTGAGATTAAAGACATAAGCCACCACATTTGGCCTATTTTGCATTAATTTTTGTGTATGGTGTGAGGAAGGGATCCAACTCCAATTTATTACATAATGGATATCCAGGTGTCCCAATACAATTTGTTGATGATTACTCTTTCCTCATTTTATTGTCTTGGCACTGTTGTCAAAAATTCAATTGATCATAAATGTAAGAGTTTATTTCAGGGATCTCAATTCTCTTCAGTTGATTCATATGTCTTTGCCTATGTCAAACCCCAGTCTTGGTCTTTTAATTAAGCTTTGTAATAATTTCTGAAATTGGTAAGTGTGGATCCTTCTACTTTCTTTTTCAAGATTCTTTTGGATACTCAGTGTTCCTTATATTGCCATATGTATTTTAGGACCAGTGTGTCAATTTCTCCAAAAAAAATACAGCTGAGATTTTGATAGAGATTACATTGACTCTGTAGATTAATTAAGTATTGCCATCTTAAGAATATTACATTATCTGATGCATAAGTATAGGACTATCTCCTCATTTAGTTAGCTTCCACTTACGAGTTCTAAGTATATTCTAGTTATCAGTCCCTTATCGGATGCATAGGATGCAAAAATTTTCTCCCATTCTGTAGGTTGTCTGTTAACTTTCATGACTATTTCTTTGGCTGTGCAGAAGCTTTGTAGTTTGATCATGTCCCATTTATTTATTTTTGTTGCTGCTGTGATTGCCTTTGGGGACTTCTTCATAAACTCTTTGCCCAGGCCAATGTCTAGGAGACTGTTTCCAACTTTTTCCTCTAGAGTTCTAATAGTTTCATAGCAACAAAGAAATTAAAGTACCTAGGAATATACTTAACCAAGGAGGTAAAAGACCTCTACAGGGAGAATTATGAAACACTGAGGAAGGAAATAGCAGAGGATGTAAACAGATGGAAATCCATACCATGCTCGTGGATCGGCAGACTCAATATCATCAAAATGTCTATACTACCCAAACTGATCTACAGATTCAATGCAATACCTATTAAAATCCCATCAGCATTCTTCACAGATATAGAAAAAATAATTTTACGCTTCGTATGGAACCAAAGAAGACCCCGAATATCAAGAGCAATTCTAGGCAGCAAAAACAAAATGGGAGGGATCAATATGCCAGATATCAAACTATACTACAAAGCTGTAGTAATTAAATCAATATGGTATTGGCACAAAAATAGGAATATTGACCAGTGGAACAGATGTGAGAATCCTGATATAAAACCATCCTCATATAGCCATCTAATCTTTGACAAAGCAGACAAAAACATACGCTGGGGAAAAGAATCCCTTTTCAATAAATGGTGCTGGGAAAACTGGATAGCCACCTGTAGAAGGCTAAAACAGGACCCACACCTTTCACCTCTCACAAAAACCAACTCACGCTGGATAACAGACTTAAACCTAAGGTATGAAACTATTAGAACTATTGGCAATGTCCTAGGGCACTTAGTGCTCAATCTTCTCATCTTTTGTAGTGGCATGATGCTGCCAGTGTTGGGAGATGATTTAATCCTAATAAGACTCTTCTTAACTGGCTCTAGTGAATTTTTAGCTGGTAACATTTTTCTTTTCACTTTGAGTATCATGGAGCTACCAGCCTTCTCTTAATTGATCATGATCTCCAAGATCTCCATTGAGTTTGACATTGCTTTTAGGCATACATTTCTCCAAACTCTGTTGCAAATGAAGTCAGTCCCATTAGGGAGATCTCTGGAGTTTTCCATCCTTAAAATCTGCTTCTCTTTCTGGGTTGAAACTTTGTATTATTATTATGCCAGAGATGAGGACAAGAACAGTGGCTCACTTTTCTCATGGTGACACCCTTGCTCTATAAGCAAGGCTCCAGACTGGGATAGTAGTGCCTCGTATTCTCAGCTTGCCACTCCCAGAATGGAACTTATGTCCTAAACACAAATGGGGGAAATGGGCTTCAGGACCCAGGATTTTCAGACTGCCATACCTGGAGCAGAGCTTTTATTTCTTGAGTGGAAGATGATTAGGGCAAGGAAGGCTGAGCCTCTGGACTATGCTTACCCTGAATGGGACTTATGCAGTATGGAGCTGTGTGTGTAAGAGATAACAATGACTACTCTTAGATTGAAACCATAGCCCTAGACTGGTGGAGAGAGAGACTGTCTTCTTGGGTGCAAATGCCCAGAGTAGAGCTTTTGGCACACTAAGGTGGGGAGAAGGTATGTGAATGGGTCATGGACTCAGTGCCACGGAGTCTCACTGTTTTTGCTAAGATTTGGTTAATTTTCTTGAAAAGATGTTTCTTCATTTACTGTATTTTCCTTAAGAAGATTTCAAGACACTTTAAATGGCTGTTTTTTTTTTTTTTATCATTTTCAGCAGTTAAATGGTTGTTTCACAGCATAAAAGATCTATTGTACAACTCACACAGGCATTCCATCATGGTCATTTTGAGAATTTTATACAAAGTTCATAAATCTGAAGTATACAGTTGGACAAGTTTTCATAAATGTATACACTCATGTAACCATCATCCAAAGCAAGATTTTTAACATTTCCAACACTTTTAAGGGTTCCCATGTACCTCTTTATAGTAAAGACCCAACTTCAATAGAGGCAACCACTGTACTGATCATTATAGAACAGTTTTTTGTTGTTGTTGAACTTAATATAAACAAAATTATACAGTATGTACATTTTTCTAACTTCGTTCATTAAACATCCTTCTGAGATTCATTCGTGTTGTTGCATACACCAGCAGATCATTCTTTTCTATTGTTGGGAAGTAATCTATTGTATGGGTATAGCACAGTTTATTCATCTATTCACCTCTTGACTGACATAAAGATTATGTCTAGTGTTTGGCTATTAGGAATATAGCTGCTATGAAAATTCATGTACAAATATTTTTGTGGACATCTGTTTTCCTTTCTCTTATGTAAATATCTAGGGATGGAATTTGCCTTTTTAATTCTAGCTATTCTAATGCATATGCAGTGGCATTTCATCATGGTTTTAATTTGCATTTCCCTGAAAACTAATAATGTTTAACTCCTCTGCAAGTGGTGATATATATTTTTGTCTGTCTATTTAAATCTTTTGTTCATTTTAAGTGGGTTGCTTATCTACCATTATTAAGGGCACAAAAATGTTTAGAATCGTTATGTTCTCTTAAAGAATTTACTTATTTATCATTATGAAATAATCATTTTATCCCTAGTAATATTCTGCTCTGTAAAATCTTGTCTGTGTATCAGATAGTAATACAGCCACCCCAATATTCTTCTGACTGACATTAAGATAATATATCTATTTCAATCCCTTTACTTTTAATCTATTTTTGTCTTAATATTTAAAGTGTTTTTTTCTTTAAGGACAATTCAGTTAGGTTTTGCTTTTTTTATCCAATTTGAATTAAATTTAATGTGAATATTAAGATGTTTAGGTTTACATTTATCATCCCCCTTCTTTTCTAACTGGCCCATGTGGTCTTTGTTCTATCTTTCTTTTTTTAATGCCTTTTTCAAAATTCCATTTATCTCCTTTGTTGGTTTATTACTACACCTTTGTGTGTGTGTGTTGCTTTAGGGCTTATGGCATACATCTTTAACTCATTACAATTATTAATAACTTCCAGTGATATTATACAACTTTATATAAGTTACATACAACCATACATAAGTATAAGAAATTTACAATAGTATAATACTATTTTTCCTTCCCCACTTTTGTAATATTGTCATACATTTTAACTTCACATTTTACATATCCTACACTGTGTTATTATTTTTGTTCAGTCAATTCTCTTTTTAAAAAACTCAAAAACAAGAAAAAGTCTTATATATTTACTAATGTAGTTAAGATTTCTGATGATCCTCATCCCTTTGCGTAGATTGATATTTCCATTATCATTTTCCTTCTACCTGAAAAACTTTCTTAAATATTTCTTATGCTTCAGTTTTGCTGGTGATAAATTCTTTCAGCTGCTTGTATGTATGAGTCTTTATTTTGCCTTCATTTTGGAAAGAGATTTTTACTAGATTTAGAATTCTATCAATTATTTCTACAAACATTTTTTCCATCACCCTTTTTTCCCTTTCCTTTAGCAATTTCATTTATTTGTAAATTAAATTGTTTGAAGTTGTTCTACAACTAACTGTTGTTATGTTTATGAATTTTATTCTCCTTTATTTCTGTTTCATCCCACTTTCCATCTTTGACTTGAAGTATACTGATCTTTTATTTTTCGATGTCTATACTATGTTAATTTCATCCAGTATATTTTTCCTTTCATGCACAATAGTTTTTATATCAAGAAATTTGATTTGAGCCTTTTATATGTTTATCACATTTCCACTGAATTTTTTGAATATATAGAATTATGTTATAATAACTGTCTAATGTCCTTGCCTGATAAACCTAACATCTGTGTTATTTCTGGGCTGGCTTCATTTGGTTGGTTTTCCCCCATATTAGGGATCATATTTTTTTGGCTGCTTTGCATACCTGTTTTTTTTTAATTATGTGATGACAGATATTGTTACCTTATCAGATCATACATAGATTTTATTTCTAATAAATATCTCTGTGCTTTGTTCTGGAATGCAGTTAAGTTAGTTGGAAGCAGTTTTATCTTTTAGAGTCTTGCTGTCAATCTTTATTAGGTGAAACCAAGGCAATTCTAAATCTAGGACCAGTTATTCCCCAGAGGCAAGACTATTCTGTACTCTTCATCCAAAACCCCAAGCAAGAGGTTTCCCAGTCTGGCTCAACAAGCACTAATTCTAGCCCAATGTGAGTGTAACATTCTTGTCTCTTATCCTTTCATGTGGTTCTTTCCCAGGCTTCAGGCACATGAGGTAATTCCTAATCAGCTGATTACTGAAAGAAGGATCTCTGCAGATTTCCAGAGTTCTATCTTTATGCATGCAGCTCTCTCCTTTCCAGTTCCATATCCTTTAAACTCTAGCAACTTTTGTCTCCCTAGACTTTCTTCAATTCAAGAAGTTTGCCAGGCTCTGTCTAGGTTTTTCTTCAATGTTCTTCAGCCTGGAAACTTTCTCAAGGAAACAATATGAAAAAATTATAGAGCCCATCTTATATATTTATGTATTTTAGGGGTCACCATCCTTTGTTAACTAATGTCTAGTGTCTTGAAAACCTCCCTGTCATATATTTTGTCCTTTTTTTTTTTTTGCCTTTTTCAGACAAAGTGAATCTGGTTCTTGATACCTTATCTTGGACAGCAATGTAAATCTTTTTTATTATTGATCTATAGAAGTTATTTATGCTAGATTTAAGTTTTTTGTCAGCTATATGTTTTGTGAATATACTCTCTCAATTGTGTCCTACCTTTTCATTTTCCTAGTAGTATCTTTTGGGTAAGCATAAGTTTTTAACTTAAATGAAGTCTAATGTATTACTCTTTTAATGGTTAATAACTGTTGTGTCCTGTCTAACAAATTTTAACCTACTTTAAGGTTATACTGATACTATACTATGCTTTCTTCAAAAAAAAACTTTACAATTTTTACTCATAGATTTGAGTCTATGATCTATTTCTAATAAATGTTCATATAGGCTGTAAGGTAGGACTCAAGATTAATTTTGCTTCATATGAATATCCAATTGTTTCAGCAATTCTGTAAAGGATTTCCTCTTCCCATTGAATTACATTAGCACCTTTGTCTTAAGCTTATTGACTATTTAAGTATGGGTCTCTCCTTATGTCACCATACCACAGTCCCCAAATTACTGTAGGTTTATAGTGAATCTTGAAATCAGCTAGTGTAAGTTGTCCAACTCTATTCTTCTTTTCCAAAGTTTTCTTGGCTATTTTAAGGCCTCTAGTGTTCTACGTACATTTTAAAGCCATCTTATCAATATCTGCAAATATGTGTGATGAAATTTTGATTGTAATGCATTGACTCTAGGTGAATTTTAAGATAACTGACAGGTTATATATGGTTTGGAACTCTTGATCTTGTCTTTTATTGGGAGCCATCGGCCCACAAAGAAAAACGTGTCTTGCATCACCCTTCCTTGCCATAAATTTCCTCGTGAAGTTCCCACAACAGGGACTGCTCCCATTAGGAAGCTGTCTACTTGTGTCTGAAGCACACTGAACTGCAATTCCTTTTAATAAAGCCAGTTTTGTTCAAATTTGGATTTAGATTGTATATGCTAATAGAATTGAAGCAGTGCTAAAAGCTTGCATTTGATATTTGGATCACTGTTATTCATAAGGATATTTCTTATAAGAGACATAGAGAATGTTGAGAGACTAACATTTATTGAATCATAAGCCTCACATTAATCCACTCAGCAAATTGCTGAGGCACTATTCGCATTGAACAAAGAGAGGAAACATCATTTGAGAGACTAAGTAGCCAGAGGCCTGAATTTACACAGTTAATAAGGACACTCAGAAAAGACATAACAGTGTCTTATGTAAAGTGCTTTTAACTTTAAAATGCTTTCACATTCAATATTTTTTCTTTAGACAGGATCTCCCTCTGTCACCTGGAATAAAGTTCAGTGGCACCATCATAGCTCACTGTAACCACAAGCTCCTGAGCTCAAGAGATCCTCCTGCCTCAGCCTCCTGAGTGGCTAGGACTACAGGTGCAC
Source organism: Microcebus murinus (assembly GCF_040939455.1). Classification (NCBI taxonomy): domain Eukaryota; kingdom Metazoa; phylum Chordata; class Mammalia; order Primates; family Cheirogaleidae; genus Microcebus; species Microcebus murinus. The sequence goes on along the minus strand of NC_134110.1, from coordinate 37,829,437 downwards.
ATCACCATACCTGGCTAAATTTATTTATTTATTTATTTATTTTGTAGAGATGTGTTTCCCAGACTGATCTCGAACTCTTGGCCTCAAGTGATCGTCTCAACTCAGCCTCTGAAAGTCCCTGGATTATAGGTGTGAGCCACCACACTTGGCTTACAATATTTTATATCATGCTCAGAATAATACTATAAAGAAGTTGGGAACGTTTGGGGGATGGACATGCTTGAAGCTCTTACTCGAGGGGGAGGGGAGTATGGGCAATATAAGTAACCTTAACACTTGTATCCCCATAATACGCTAAAATAAAATTTAAAAAAATAAAACTAAAAAAGGACAGAACACAAAAATAAATAAATAAATAAATAAATAGAAAGGAGTGGGGAAAAAAGAAGTCAGGAAATTATCTCTAGTTTACAAATGGCAGAACTGAGGCTCAGGGGGCTATAAGTGATTTGTTTGTGGTAACCAATTCACCACCAAAAGATAGTTATGGATATTGTGACTCATAGTGAAACAATCTACAATGATATTATATTCTTTTTTTTTTATTTCAGCATATTATGGGGGTACAGATTTTAAGGTTTCAATAAATGCCCATTTCCCCCCCTCCCCCCACAAGTTGATATTATATTCTTACTTCACAGCAGAAGGCTATTCCCAGGCACTGTTACTACTTTTAACATAAAGTCTATGAGCACCTACCTTATTTATAGAGAGCAACAGAAACCTAAGAAAAATAGAAATGAGTATTTCTTTCATAGGCCAAAGAAAAAAATGACCACAGTATTGATTTACTACAATCAAAGTAATGGATGTTTTAGGATTGGACAGGTGGAAATCTATAACAATTTATCTGGCTGTTTTGGTGCTTATGACTAGTACAAATACAGTGGTTGAGTAAGCATTTCATTTCAATCACTGTAAAGCAATTGGCTGTATTTTAACTTTCTCTCTAATTCATTGTATGATATTTTTTCCTCACCACTTTATATAAATAGGCTAGCATTAAATATGGTTCTCTTTATAAATTGAAGATAACAGCTCGTGATAAAAAAAATGAATAGATTGATCTAGTCTGATTGGTTTTCTTGTCAACTAATCTTTACCTATACAGTCTGAGCCCTTTAAATAGCCCCAGTTACTCACAAAATAGTACTATTACTCCAGATAAAATGTAGTAAGAGTGTAAATCAGAACTGTGTCAGTAGTAGTGGAGAGAAGTGTTACAGTCCCTAATAGATGCCAGGTGTTCAATGAATGACTGTGAAATGAACAAAAATGTTCATATTCAATGAACATTCATGTAATTGAATTGGTAGGATATCATGAGAGGTGAGATAAGGAAAAAGGATCAAAGATGACTTCTATATTTCTACTTTGGTAATCACTGAGATAGGAAATTCAGGACTATGGAAAAGATTCTAGGGAAGAGATAGTGAGTTTGCTTTTAAAATTAATCAATTTGAAAGGTCTGTAGGACCTACATATGTAGATGTCATATATAACTAAAAGATGAATGGGTCTGGAACACGAAAAAGTTCACTGGGCTGGATGTTCCAGTATCATCTGTTTACATACAAAATATAAAAGCCAAAGGGGTGAATAAGAATCATTTATTCATTCATAGAATATGTGTTAAGACATCAAGCTACATATTTTCTGAAATAAGAAAACCAGATGTCAAAATTCTTGAGGGAAATCAATGTTTAATGATTTTAGAAGAAATTTAATTTTAAGCATTGATAAACTTAGTTTTTCCAAATCAGAACCTCTTTCTATTGTTGAGAGATTTGGCCATATTATATGGACTCAAGCTGTCTTTCACATCTTTGTGTCTTCTCCATCAGAGTTCAGAGAACACCTAAACCCTCATAACCTTACAACATGTTTTTTTTATTCATATCTTATTATCCTGTTACCTGAACTGTGCAAGTTAGGATTTATATTTCTTTAACAGACACTGCTAGCTACCTGTCCAACATCTGTTCACACTCTCTCCTGGTAGAAGGCTGACTTTGTTGAGGTTTTCAATATTCCTCACTAACAGTCTCAGCCTCCAATGATCACTCCTGATGACCCTAAGTCCCTAGAAATCTCTGGAGATATTTTTGATATTTTTATTTAAAATTGGGGAGAGGAGGTACAACTGGGATGTAGCAGGTAGAGACCAGGGATGTTTCTAAATATCCTATAATGTACAAAATAACCTGTAATAAGAAAGAATTATCCAGCCCCAAATATCAATACACAAATACCCTACACCTTCCTATATAAAGAAGCATGAGCAAAACTATAATTTGAATCAAACTAAAAGGAATGTTTACAGTCTAAAAGTTTAATCATGGAATGCAGAGGAGGACGGTAGAGAGAGCTGCCAATGAGCTCCACTTCCTGGTGTTCATATCATCAAATTCCTTCTCCTGGAGTATAGGCCTGGCCCAGTGACTCACTTCTAATGAAAAGAATATGTCAAAATTTATGTGATATCACTTTTGAGATTAAGTTATAAAAAGAGTCTGACTTCCACGTTGGGAGTTCTCTCTCGCCCTCTCAGATCTCTTACCCTGGGGAAAGCCAGCTGCCATGTGAGAAGCTCTATGAGCATGTAAGTGAGCTTAGAAGAACTTGTTTCTCTGGTCAAGCCTTCAGATGAGACCACAGCTTTTGGTTGACAACTTGACTACAACCTCATGAAATTTACTGAACCAGAGGTGCCCAATTAAGCCATACTTGGACTTCTCATCCATAGAACTGTGAGATGCTACATGTTTATTCTTCTAAAAAACTATATATTGAAATAATTTGTTATGAAATAGTAGATAACATATACAGGCAGTGACATCTATAAATATTGGTACTTGCCAACCAAATAAACTATCATAGGCCTTTTGCTGCTACCATTATCATCATTTCTATGGCCAGAACTATACATTTATTGAAAAATCTCAAGGTCATGCTTCATTAGACCTACACACCATCCTGTATTGGCTCTATGTGCTAAGAATATTATTTTATATGTTAGTAAGAAGCAACAGGTAGTAGAAAGATTGGCCATTGGATTCAAATAGATATCAGTTTCAATACCAACCTCACGCTACTTACTAGTGTGACCATGGTCAAATCAAATAATTCCTTTGAACCTGGGTTTTATCATTGGCAAAAGTGCTGATCAGAGCTGTAAGAAGAAAAATACAAAATAAAAATTGGACCATGGACAAAAAGCCACTAACCTAGCTAGAAAACTTCAGAGAAAGCATTGCAGAGGAAATTATATTCAAGCAAATTCAAGAAGGATGGCTAGAGGTTATCCAGCAAAAATGGGAAGGAACAATGTTCTCAGCACAGCCAGAACTTATGCAAAGGTCTGGCACCTTTCACAGGCTAAAGGTTACATGGTTTAAGAGGAAAGTAGCAAGGGATGAATATGCAGAGATTAACAGAGTTCTGATTATATCAATTATAGAAAAATCTTGGACTTGTTTATAAGAATGATTGAAACTCATTAATATACTCAGAGATGGTGAAATACTTAGATTTGTACTTTGGAAATATCACTCTATCTCCAGTAAAAGGCAGAGGTCAGCAAACTTTTTTGTAAAGAGGTAGACAGTAAATATTTTGGATATTGTGATCTGTATGATCTCTGTAACAACAATTTAAATCTGTTGTAGTAGTGCAAAAGCAAACATAGACAATAGGTAGTCGGTGGACATGGCTGTATTTCAGTTTACAGAAACAGAAAACAGGCAATGTATATAGCCCAGAGATTTTACTTTGGCATCCTCTGGTATAAAGTATATAAGAGGAAACCAAGCATAGAGAATGGAAAATAATTGGAAGGTCATTTATGAATTACTTAATTCACTCATTTAGCAAATCTCTAGAGAATGCCTTTTACATGTTGGGGACTCTTTTGGATACTCACAACACAGGTATGATAAGACAGACACAGTTCTTTTTCTGGTAGAGGTTACAATACAGTGAATCAGAACAATCAGGTGAGAATAGCCTTAAGAAGAAGCTTTGTAAACTGAAACTCATGAAATATAAATAAAATATCATCAATGTAATGATTCAATATGATTAAGACATTTTTTAAAAAATAATCTGAAGCACATATTTACTGACTGATTGGACAGAAAGAATTAGAGAAATTACAGAAAGTTCTAGGTAAGTAATATAATAAAGAACTTAAGAGACATACCAAGAACTGTGTTGGGTATGTTCTATATGTGCTCTCACCTGACACTTACAATACCTTTTCAAGGTGACCATTATAAGTCCTACTTTACAGATGTGAAATTCTGGCCTGAAAAAACTTAATCACTTCCTAGATCCTAATGAGCTGGAATTTAGACTCTAAAGGTTCCCTTCTTCTTTCTTTATATTCCCTAGTTGGGGAATAACACAGGCAAAGCAGCAGGGAGTTGGAGGCTGAAATTTTATAGCAGGGAACTAAGAAAGGAGGTTGAGAGGAGCCCTCCAGAGTCCCAGGGAAAACTCAGGATAGGCCTGGGAACTGGAATCAGGAATCCCAATTGCCACTTCCTGCTTCTAATCACTTTCCCAAGAGATTTGTCCCAGCTGTTCCTGAGTGGAAGGAAGGCTGAGAGACTCTTTTAAAACCCAAGCCCTTGTAATAAATTTAGACTTCAGGGGAGAAAAAGAAGAATAAAAGAAATTGTTGGTTCAAGAAAGTAATGTTTCCCTTTCATCAGATCAAGGGCAATGGACAGAGGAAAAGAAAGTAAATTCAGTCACTTTGACTGAAGGGCTCGGGGCGATGAAGCCCCTGTTTGCCCTGAAAGCTCACCCACCCCACTTTGAGGGAATTCGGTCATGCCCAGAAATAACGTGGCTATACAAGGAAGGCTTCTGTTTCTCCCTAATGAGTTGATTATATCCTGTCAGAAGAATCGTAAGGCCATCAAATGTCAAGTCAATTTTCTCAAACATATTATTTTCATAACAGCTGGGTCTGACTAACTCTTGAAACAGAGCAACCCATTGTTACATTTTACTGAGAATGTTAGAGTGAAACTCAATTTAAAAGGAAAGAAAAAAATCTTATAGGACACATGATCTTGAGTCATGCAAGTTTACAATTTAGTATTTAGAGGACAATTTTATTAAGATGATTTGGTCACTTAGTTCACAATTAATTCCTAATGTCAGAGGAAATAAATGTGGAATGTGTTGTTTGCCCATAGGAGCCAATTTCTCAGAAGGCAGGGAGTGCATCTCTTCAGTTGCCGACTCTACAGCTGAAGAGTTTGAAGGATTAGCTTGGAAGTGTGATGCATGGAATTTTAATCCTTATCTTCCCAACATACACTCCTGAATGAATCTTGTTTATCACATGCTCAAAAGACATAGGTATGATATTTAAATGAGACAAATGGACTTTCGAATCAGGCCACCAGAGCATTCACTACTTAGGTGCTCACTGGTCTCAAGTGAATGTATGAAATGGGCACATTAATAACTAAATAAGAGTTACTGAAGGAATTAAATAGAATGTTACCTAGCACATTGGTACAGAATAAGTATTCAATAAATAATAAAGATAAAAATCATGATAACAATGATAATAGCAATGTAAATGGAGTATGAGGAGGAATTTGGTAAAACGTGTGTCCTGAGCCAATCAGAGTCTGTGATCCTGAAACCTGAACCAGAAACTGAAAAGCAGCCCTCGATGGACATCTACCAATGTTTGCACTGGACGAGTTTCACACCACATAACATCAGGTGTGACATTATCAAGAAGGTAGATTTCCCATCAACAATTAAAGTATGTCTCCCTCCACCCAAACCCAATTCTTACAACCAAATTGTTGTTGGTATTCTATTTGGTTTTCATTTATTTTCATTTTTTGTACAATTTGGTGGCATTCTACAATGGCGGAATTCTACAATGACCCCCAAGATTCCTGGCCCCTTATGCATACATACCTCTCTTATATTCAACCTAAACTAATATAGGTACTACTGTAAAGAGATTTGGTGGATGTCATTAAGGTCCCACATCTACCAATCTGAAGATAAACAGCATATGCTGGTGGGCTTGACCTAATCTATGAGCCCTTCACAGACAGAGAGTTTTCTCAAGCAACAGCAAAGAAAGTCGGAAATTCAAGCCATGCAAATGATTTGACGCATCATGGCTTGCTTGAGGATGGAGTAGGCTACATAGCAGAGAATGCAAGAGGCCATGAGAAGCTGAGAGCTGACAGGGAGCAAGGAAACAGAGACTTAAGTCCTACAACCATAGGAATTGAATTCTTCCAACAAGACTAAGCTTGAAAGAGGACTTGTTTATCTTGGATCTTGGAAATGAGAATTCAATCTAGCTGATATATTTATTTCAGCCTGTGGGTACTCTTGGAGTACTCTAAGAGTACTCTTGGGTACTCTTAGAGTACCCAACAACAGCATACTAGACTTCTGACATTAATTTTGTGGTAATTTATCACATAACAATTAAAAACTAACACAGGTAATATAAGTACCTTAAAAGCTAAAAGTTGCTCTTAGTCTTCTGGCTTCTGAATGAGCCTGGTTTTATCTATCCAAGCTTAGATAAGGAAAGATTGAAAGCAATAACCCTAATCACTCTTGTTAAACATGTATATGCCCATACTCTCTTTCTCATACACACACACATACATATTCACAGGATTTATCTCAAAATATCAGGATATCTGAAAATACAGGCAAAGGTATATATTATACCTTAAGTAATTCCACAAATACCTCCAGTTTTCTTCCTTCCAGCATGTCAACTTTCTTCAATAAGTTTTTGTTGAACAACTATTGTATGTTAGGCCACAAGGATGAAACCTGATTAACAAATACACAGTCCTCCAAAGACTTGGGTGAGTAAGCTGTGTGGTAAGGGGAAGCCTAGAGGAAGGCAACTTAACCCATCCCTAGAAATCAAGGAAAGCTTCCCAGAGCAAGTCATTTCTAAGCTGAAACCTAAAGAATTACCCACTCAAAATGGATGTGAAAGAGAAGCAAGTGTTTCCAGGCAGAAAGAATATCATGTACAAACCACTGGAAGGAATAGAGGCCAGAAACTTCTAGAAGAACCATGCAGCATTTATCCTGACTAGAGGATGCCTCAGGGGAGGCAATAAGAGGACAAGCTAAAGAAGTAAGCAGGGACTCAGTCCTCTCTTGACTGGTATTCCTCCAAAGAATTTGAAATTCAAGAATTTCAAATTTGAAGTCAAGAAAAGTTCCTAAAGAATGAGAAGTAGACAAGCAATTGTATTTTGTTTTAACCAAGATTATTTACTGGAGCTTGAAGAATAGTTTGAGGACTGACATTCAACATCAAAGACAATAGGCCATTCCAGTAATTCCAGTGAAGCTGATACAGGTTGGTAGTCTGAACTAAGGTAGTCTCAAGTGAATGGCGAAAACAGGGATTTGAGAATTATTAATTTTAGATTTTTGAGGACTTGGTTAGATGTAGGAGATGAGGGAAAAGGAGTCAAAGGCAACTTCCAGATATCTGGCTTGGGAAACAGATAGATAGAAATACTGGTAAATAAGAAAAGTAACCCCAGAGAAAGAGACTATTATGGGGGTGATAGGGAAAGAGGTGGAAGATGACAAATCTGATTTTATATATGTTGTATTTTAGATTTTCATGGAAAAACCTAATGGATATGTAGAGTAGGGAACTGTCCATATGGTAAGGCTACTGGAGCCAGGTGTGACTCTATACATTCTTATTTTTATATTAATAGATTATAAACACCAAAAGTATGGATTCCTTAGCAGTATCTCAAATTCTTTAACATTTTTTTCTTAATTCTTCTTTCAGTTAATGGAAGTTGGTCAACCCTTTAGGGAAGTACAGTTGATGATAACTGGAATATCATTTGTGTTGTCATACTAATTAGTTCTCCCCTCTCCTTTCAGATGGATGAATGAACAGCACAATTACTGGATATTTTAAGGGAAGTGAACATAGAAGTGTTGGAAGATCAGTAAGTCCCAAAAAGAGTTGAACAATTGGTAGGACATGTTTTTCTGGGTTTAAACCTAATTTTTTCATATTTTGAAATAGTTAATAAGAACACCTGGTACTTATATTGTGAAATTAAAATGGGAAGATAAAAGATAAGTGGGAGAATCAAGTCTGCCTCAGAAAATAGATGATCTCATTAGAAAAATGCTCCTTTATGTCTTCCCTCTTGAGTCTTGTAAAAATAAAAGCAACATGTGATGGTCCCATGGCTTTAGTAAAGGAGGGAAAATTTTCCATTAGAAACTCTCCAACTAGGTTTCATTTGGTGAATCCATTTACTGAGCAAACATTATTACATGAAGTAATTAGTAAACAATGACAAGTGGGGGCAGAATATTATTGGAGATAGAACCTTGGAGGCTAGGATAGAACAGACCTGGATTTGCATTCTAGTTACAATATTTACTAGATTTGTAACCTTGGAAAACTTATATATTCTTTCTACCTGTTGTTTTTTTCTCACCTCTAAAATGGGAGGAATATAGAACTGATCTCATATGGTTGATGTCAACATTCAATGAAGTAAGCATGTAAACAAATTTGCACAATGCTGGTACATTCACTTGATAAATATTAGTTATTTTTGTTATCATTTTTATCATTACTTATATTAGTTTCTTATATAAAGAAACTCTGACATCTGTTGTTATTAACAAGGGCTAATATATAATTTTGCGGCACCAACTTCAAATGTATAAAGATTAAACATTTGTGAGCAGAAAACAAGACAGAAAAAACATTAGGCAACATTTTTCAATTGGCTACTATGTGCTAGTTACATATTCCAAGTGTTTGTCTGACATTTATCTGTGCAGCAAACTTGGGTATGAAATCAAGTTTTAAACAGAATTACTCTTCCTATTTCATATCACATTGAACCATTCCAATGTCATAAACATCCAAATGTACCAATTTATGTATGTATTTATGTATTTATTCACTTATATGTAATTTTTCCAAACTATTAAACTCACCAACCATTTCATCCTTGAGTCTCCAATACCTGGCTCAGAACCTGCTTCTATCATGCCCAGCATGTGTGTTAGATCAACACACTAATACACTTATTTGAACCATAATAATCCTAGGCATTTAATAGAGCCCCAAACCAACATATCTAGTCCTAGATATTTTTAAAAAATTGTATAAAACAGTGGCATAAAAATAGACTTTAAGCTTTAACCAATGACTATTTTACTATAGCAAACATGTAATGAGTGCTTTACCATGGGCAAGGCACTTTGACAGGCATTTGCCATGCATTTAATCCTCAAAACCATTTTCTGATTCAAGCATTATTATTATTGCATTCATTTTTCAATGATAAAACTGAGATTTAAGGAGGCTAAATCTAAATCACACTTGTAGTAAGATACAGGGATTGAGGCAAGACTCAAAAATTATTCTACCTGCAACTTTTTTATTTGCATTCTTTTCCTACCCTGAAATTTGTGTATTTTTTTATAAATAGCTAATTCAGCATTAACTTGTTGGCTTGGATACTATATTAAAATTCACTGAAAAATTATGTGGATGGTCAGATAAACAAGAGAAAGGAGAAACAAATATGAGGAAACCAATGGGATTATAGGAAGAGATTTGAGTGGCCCTGAAGGACATTTTGGCAGACATTGCCACATACATTTCCAGTGCCCAGAACCCCTTCCTTCTTTGCCCACAGAACCTGGATTCTGTTCTGGATAGAGATATGTTAACTCCTGAGTCATTAACCACAGTTGTTTTAAGCCAATCATTACCATCTTATGCTCTATTTTCCTTGCCATTAGGTTAGCTATGGTTCAAGTTTTAACCTGTGAAATATCTGAAGATGTTGTCTGAGGCTTCATGAAAAGCCTTTGTTTTCTTGGTTTAAAAAGAAAAAAGTCACAGCTCACCTTTTCCACCCTCTTCATCTGAATATGGAAATGATGCCTGGAGTTGCAATAACCACCTGAACCTATCAGAGAAAAGCCAAGTAAGTCATATTTGAACCTTGACATAATTGAACCACTGAACTAGTATTACCTGAAAGCTTCTTGTTATATGAGAAAATCCCACCATTAGTCACATTTCCTGTAACTTGGATCCAAATACACTTCTATATGATAAAATTTTATAAAATATGGATAAATATAAAGACAGATGCTGGTTCTATGAGATTTCATAAGTTAACAAAAGCAAGAGATCCATGGTTATTTTAGTTTTAAATGCATTTTATTTTGGTTATTTTCCTTGCCATATTTAAATGGCTTTTCTAGCTACGGTGATATGTTCCTTGAGAGATAAGAGTTAGTTATATAAATGATCCAACAGCAAACAGATCCAGCTTCATATTTAGAAGAAGAAACTATGTTATCATAAACACATAGCTCAATATCTCATCGCACTGAATGAAGGCCAAACCAGCCAAGGGCTTTGGCTGTTCACATTTGCCCAATTCCCACCCTCTTGGTACCTCAGCATGTAAATGCCACAATAAAATTTTTAATGCAATAGACCCAGCTCATAAAGTTTCCATTTCTACCAGGACTTTGCCTAATGTAAAACTGGACATCCCAGCAACACATTTGCTGTCTGCAAGTGTTAAACCTGTGGTAAAAGCTAAATATTAACAGCATTTCCCACTTGTGCTGTCATCTGGATTATATAACAATGTGTGGACTTTATAAACAGCAACTGCTCATTTTTGTGGCTGGCTTCTTACTGGATGTGCCCAGAGCCGTCTAGCTAAATAAGTTGGAGACAAGATTGAGCACAGGGAACAGTGACATTCTCTGGCACAGGCAAAACCAAGTGAGGCAGTAACTTCAGGAACCAAAACCTGCAAGAACTGGGAAGGCAACCAGAAAAGTCCCCACACCTCCAAGCCCTGGCCAAATTACCGCAAAAATATAAGTGTATTTTTCTTCTGGATTGACTCTGCTTTCTGACAGCATTTCACAGATATCCTACCACACAATTTTCCTCCAAGAATACTGTTGGGCCCTAACACTAAAACATTTCATAATGGTACTGTCTAAAGGTAAATCATGTTTAGAAGGTACATGCCAAGTAATCTGAGTATTTGTCATATTAAAAATTATTGATGTATGTTTGATTCCCAAGAACAAAACATTTTACCTCTGATTGATACATAATCTATTATTTCATGGGATAATGTAGCATTTTGAGAGATGATCCTTTTGTGATGCTAGTGCTAGGAATCAAAGTGACTGTAATTGTTCAAAACCATGTCCCAGGGACAATTTATGGAACTTTAAAGATGAAAATAATTCACAGGGAGATGAAAAAGAATGAGCAAAATCACCAAACATAGTATACAGATAATGTCTTAGAAAGAACTAGTGGAGGTAGAGAGTTATATGTGTGGGTAAAAGATCCTATACTCTACTTAAGACAGTGTTTTGATATAAATATACTCCACATGTCCTCTTGCAAAGCAAAAGAAAAAATATTTTTAAATGCACTGATGAGCTAATCAGCAAATATTCATTCAGTATTTAATGACTATACTATAATTTGTAAAAAGAATGGTATAAAGATGTCTCTACCACTGTTGCTGGCCTGTGGATCTTCTAATTCAATTGAAGAGTCAAGGTGCAAACTCATCAAGAGCTACTTTAACAATATGCAAATTAAATGGCAACAAAAGTCAATTAAAAATATTCTATTGGAACATGAGATTAAAAAGCAATTGGGCTGATTTAATTAATGAATGTTAATCATTTTTATTTGATAAATTTGAATAATATTTAGTTCTGGGGTTACAATCAAGAAGAAATGACTATCCTCAGTGGATTCACAAGAAGCAGTGAAATTGTTTGAGTCAAGACATTTGGGTTACAATCTTCTTATGTCTCTTCCTTGTTTCTCATGGTTTCAATGTTTCAGCTTCCTCATAACATTTGCTTGTCTTGGTATCTCATAATTCTGACTTTACACCCACATTGTACCCTTCTATCCCAATATATTCCAACCCTGATTCTACTTCATGACTTTTCTCTACAGATCATTTAAAATATTCTAGCTGTTCCTGCCAAGTACCTTCTGCCCTCCATGCTGCCTATTTCAAATTCCAAAAACAAAACAACTGATTTACCATGGTCATGTTTTCAGGACAGGGATACATCATGGGTTGTTTGTACCCTGTAGATTAACAACCACTGAATAAGTGTCCCCTTTGATCCTAGGGCTCTGGGTGGGTAAGCCACCATGATTGACATGGTTAATATAAATGTGGTATTTAAGGAAATGGTGAAATATCCAAGTATTATTATCCAGCTCAGAGATTGACAAACTTTATGTAAAGGGCAAATAGCAAATTCTTTTTTAAATTTATTTTTGTTTCAAAATATTACAAGAGTAGAAAAGTTTTGGTTGCATGGATTGATTTTTTACTGCTTGAGTTAAAGTTATAACTGTGCCCATCACTCAGGTAGTATACATTGTATCTGTTAGGTATGATGTCATCCATCCCCTCCTCCCCACCCCCCTCTGCATGATTTCCATTGAATTTTATTTCCATCTCGGTACACAAGTGATGATCAGTTAATTCCAATCGAATGGTGAGTACATGTGATGTTTGTTTTTCTATTTTTGCAATACTTCACTTAGGAGGATAATCTTTAAGTTCCACCCAGATTGTCCCCAAAGGTAATAATTCATTTTTTATGGATGAGTAGTACTCTATGATATACATATACCACATTTTATTAATACACTCATGAATTCATGGACACTTGGGTTGATTCCACATCTTTGCAATTGTGAATTGTGGTGCAATAAACATTCTAGTCACGGTGTCTTTTTAATAAAATAAATGTTTTCCTTTGGGTAAATACCCAGTAGTGGGACAGCTGGATCAAATCATAGGTCTACTTTTAGTTTTTTGAGGAATCTCCATACTATTTTCCACAGAGGTTGCACTAGTTTGCAGTCTTGCTAACAGTGTATAAGTGTTCTTTCCTCTCCACATTCATGCTATTGTTTTAGAAGTTTTTGATAAAAGCCATTCTCACTGGAGATAGGTGATATCTCATTGGGGTTTGATTTGTATTTCTCTGAAATTAGTGGCATTGAACATTTTTTTGGTATGTTTATTGGTCACCTGTCTACCTTCTTTTGAAAAGCTTCTGTTCAGATCTTTTGCCCACTTTTTAATGGGGTTGTTTGATTTTTTTCTTACTGATTTTCTTCAGTTCTTTGAAGATTCTGGTCATTATTCCTTTATCATGTGTATAGCATGCAAATATTTCCTTCCATTCTATAGGTTGATTATTTGCTCTGTTGATTGGTTTCTTGGCTGTGCAGAAGGAACAAGTCACATTTATTTATTTTTAATTTAATTTAATCAAGTCACATTTATTTATTTTTGTTATTGCTGTGATTGCCCTTAGGGTCTTCTTCCTAAATTCTTTGCCTAGACCAATATCTAGAAGACTTTTTCCTAAATATTTTTCCAAAATTTAAAAAGTTTGATGTCTTAAATTTAAGTTTGTTATTCATCTTGAATTAATTTTAGTGAATGGTGAGAGACATGGATCATGTTTCACTCTTCTACATGTGGCAATCCAATTGCTCAGCACCATTTATTCAGTGGGGATTCTTTTCCCCAGTGTATATTGCTGTCTATTTTGTCAAAGATTAGATGACAATATGTGTATGGTTTTATATCTGCGTTCTCTGTTCTGTTCCATTGGTCTATGTCTCCATTTTTGTGGCAGTACCATGCTGTTTTGTTTACTATAGCTCTGTAATATAGCTTGAAGTCTGGTAAAGTGATGCCTCCAGATTTGTCCCTTTCACTTAAAGTTGCATTGGCTATTCAGCCTGTTTTCTGGTTCCAAATGAAGTGCAGAATTATTTTTTCTAGATCTGTGAAAAATGGCATTATTATTTTGATGGGAATTTCATTGAATCTGTAAATCATTTGGGGTAGTATGGACATTTTCGCAGTGTTGATTTTTCTGATCTATGAGCATATGTTTTTTCACTTGCTTTACATCATTTGCAGTTTCATTCCTTATTGATTCATAGTTCTCTTTATAGATATCTTTCAACTCCTTGGTTAACTATATTCCTAGGTATTTTATTTTCCTTGTAGCTATTGTGAAAGATATTGAGTCTTTGATTTTATTCTCAGTTTGACTGTTGTTGGTGTATAGGAATGTAACTGATTTGTTTACATTGATTTTGTAGCCTGAGAATTTGCTACATTTATTTATTAATTCCAGGACTCTCTTAGTGAAATATTAGGGGTTTTCTAGATATAAGATCATATCAACAGCAAAGAGCAAGAGTTTTAATTCCTCTTTCCCCATTTGGATACCCTTAATTTCCTTCTTTTGCCTGATTTCTCTGGCTACAACTTCTGGCAATATGTGGAATAAAAGTGGTGACAGTGAGCATCCTTTTCTTGTTCCAGTACTAAGTGGGGATGCATTCCAATTTTCCCCATTCAGTATGATGCTGGCCATGAGTTTGTCGTATATGGCTTTTATAATTTTGAACTTTGTTCCATCTATGCCTATTTTGTTAAGAATTTTTATCATTAAAGAGTGCTGAATTTTGTCAAATGCTTTTTCTGCATTAATTGAGATGATCATATGATCTTTGTTTTTGCTTCTGTTTATGTGGTGAATCACATAGATTTTGATAACTTGTGTCCCCTTTGTCATTTAGTTTGAGGAATCTTTTGATTTCCATCTTAATTTCCTCTTGACCCAATAATCATTCAGCAATATGTTGTTTAATTTCCATGACTTTGTATAGAATGAGTGTTTCTGTTACAGTTGATTTTTAATTTTATTCCACTGTGATCTGAGAACATACATGGCATAATTTCCTGTTTGTTTGTTTTGTTTTGTTTTTGAATTAACTGAGACATGTTTTGTGGCCTTAGATGTGGTCAATCCCAGAGAATGTTCCATGTACTAATGAGAAGAATGTATATTCAGTAGTTTTGGGGTACAGTGTTCTGCAGATGCCTATTAGACCCATTTGCTCTAGAGTCCCCTTTAAGTCCAGTGTTTCTTTATTTATTTTATGCTTGGAGGATCTGTCCAGTTTTGTCAGTAAGATACTGAAGTCCTCAGCAATTATGATTTTGCTGTTTATCACTTTGTTTATATCTAATAGGGTTTACTTTATGAATGTGGGCACACCTGTGTTAGGTGCATAAGTATTTAGTATTGTTATGTCTTCTTAATGAATTACTCCCCTAGCCATTATTTAATGACTTTCTTTGTCTTTCTTTACTATTGTTGATTTAAAGTCTGTTATCTGATATGAAAATGGCTACACCTGCTTTATTTTGATTTCCATTTGCATGAATATTTTTTCCATCCTTGCACCTGAGTCTGAATGAGTCCTTGTTGGTTGGTGTGCTTCCTTGGAACAGCAGATTTTTGGCTTATATTTTGTTAGCCATTCAGCCAGCCTATGGCTCTTGAATGACAAATCAAGCCATTCATATTTATTGAAATGATTGATAAGTGGGATGCATTTCTCTTCATCCCATTGGGTAGAACCTTATTGCTTTGTTTTTACTTCTGGAGCCATTATTTTATATAGACTATGAACCTTAATTTTTGTATTATTTTACACTGGTACTGGATCCTGCCCAGGATCCTGGCTTGAGATGAGAGGGTAGCACCCTGTAGAGGGAGGGAGCCCCATGAGCATGCTGCAGCTAGGACCCACACTGCACTCTCCCCACTGATCTGCCCATGGGGGCTTCCTTGCCTCTGAAGATCTAATTCACAAATCTCCCCTCCTTGCCCCTGAGCAACATGATAGAGACCTGGAGGTATGGGATCTGACCTGTGGGTCTGTCTCTGTGTCCCTGAAGATCAATCCCTGACCATGCCAAGGAGAAGCATGCTGGTCCCAAGTTGCACACAGGATGCCCAAGCAGGTTGGATGTCCTGCTACCTCAGGGCATGCCCCACCCTAATAGAGTCACCTGGAAAACAGTACCAGGGAGGGCCAATGGATAGGAAGCTCATGGTCTGAGCACCCCTCAGTTCATGGCAAGACCCCAAGAGGAAAAGTCTGAGCCCCACTCTGTGGAAGCCTCAGTGTGGTATCTCAGTTGTTTCTCTTGGTAGCTGCAGTTAGGGGAGGGGAAGGAGAGAAAAAGAGTCTGGATGGAGGAAAGCTAGCACTCTGGTCACATATGTCCCTCAATCTAGGATGCCACCCACCCAGCATGTACAGGCACTGGAGTGATGTAGATCACCTGGGAGCCACTGGGCCCCTGTGGCTCCTATAGTCTTGGCCAGAGTTGGGAAATATCTGTGTGAGAGCAAGCAAGACAAAACTTGGGGAGTTGAAGGACCTGGGGAGGACAAAGGCTCATGGTGGGCAAAGAAGCAATATGGCACCTGCTGTCCTGGCTCAGGTATGTAGAGACAAGAGGCACCCCAGGTATGCTGGGAGCCTGGTGTCCTGTCCACAAAAAGCTCCTACCTCAATGGTGGTAGCAGTCTCTGGGCTCTTGTGGGTAGAAATTCTCTCTAGCAGCTCAGGAATCTGCCAAATGTTAGAGATATGAGGGAGGGAAAAACAAATTGTTTCATTTACCCTTCTCACTGGACTCCAAGACTCTTCAGGGTTGATCTCTGCCCATACCTTTCTCCTTTCTTTTCTACTCTGAAAATTCTTTCCATGGAGTCTCCTGAAGGTTCTGGCACTCTTCCCTCAGATCCACACCTGATCTCTGTTTGTATATTCCTTTTTTCTCTTTCATCTAAAACTTCTCCTTCTTACTGAGATACTCTGGCAGCTGGTGTCTCCAGTCAACCATTCTGCTCTGAGCCCCCAGATAGTAATTTCTTCAGGTTTTATGGACAAAGAGGCAATATTTAAGATACATATATGACAACTTACATAAGTTATATATGTAACAACTTACATAATTTATATAACAATTTGTACTTCCTAGAGTATTTATATAACAACCACTTAAAAATGTAAAAACCATTCTTACCTTGCAGGTTATAGGGAATAAAAACGAATAGTCAAAATACTGAATTTGGCTGATGGGCTGTCATTTGCCAAACTCTTAAGATGTGGTGTTAGAAAATACATATTATAATTTTCAATATATAAATTGGGAGTTATTCTTAGAAAGGTGATAGGCAGCCTTATAGAGCTCTACTACTCACAGGCTCTACATTCTTCTTCTGTACTTGAGTTATATCTCCTACCAAATGCAGCTTTGGAGACTCCCAGAAGCTCACCTGAGACAGGAATTTGAGTGCAAGTAGTATATCTGATAGATGATACCAGCACATACTAGGAAATTATGGAAGTAACTAAAGAAGAAAGGTAGCTATTAAAGGGTATGTTATTATGCTAGTTGTGACTGTGGGGACCTAGAATTTAGTCCCACTGGGAACTCTGGGAATCAGTGTAGAACTCTCACTTCAGAGTCCTCTCACTCTGGGTGAAGCAGCTGGAATATTTATCCACCAACTCCCATTGGTCATTGGTTGGAAGGGGGGTCCCAATACCATTTCTGTAACACTTCCAGCCTGCTTAATGAGTAATTAAGCAAGAGAGACTTCAACTACCAGAAAAACATCTTCAAGGTCAGGCAGTTGAAAGTTAAGGCATTCCAAAATCAAGAGCTTCAGCTGCATAGATTTATATTGTCTACATAGGAACTACACAAAAAGAATAGGGTGAACTAGCCTGGTCTTCAGTAAAACATCTTCTCATTTTTTACCTAGTCACTCTATCCTATATTTGGTCCTGATGCCAAAAAGCATTGTCCTGGGACTTGCATAGAATATCATCATTATACACTACCTGCTCAGCAGAGAGTGGGCTCTGTCAATTATTTGCTGAGTGATTTTTGTTGTTGTTGTTCCAAGTTTATATTAGTCAAGTTTCTACAGAGAAAAAGGAACCAACAGTTAATGGGTTGATGGATGGGTAGATAGACAGATGTGAAGAGATTATTATGGGAATTAAATCACATGATTATGGAGGCTTAGAAGTCCTACTGTATGTCTTATGCAAGCTGGAGAACCTGAGAAGTTAGTGGTATTATTTAGTCTGACTCCAAAGGCCTGAGAACCAAGGGAACCAATGGGGTAAGTCTCAGTTCCAGGCCAAAAGCCCAAGAACCCAGGGTCTGCTAGTGTACACCTGAATCTGAATGCCCAAAAACTGGAGTTCTGATGTTCAGGGGCAGGAACAGATGAATGTCCCAGCTCCAGAGGAAAGAGCTAATTCACCTTTCCTCCACCTTCTTGTTCTACCCAGGTACTGTCCACTGACATTGGTAAGAGTGAGTCTTCCATACTCAGTCCATTGATGCAAATGGCAATTTCTTCTTAAAACAGACTAAAAGAATAAACATAATCCTTTATCAGCTTTCTGGGTATCCCTTTACGAAGTCAAATTGAGATATAAAATTAACAATCACAAAGTTTTTGCTTTCTTTTTATGTCTTTCAGCTTGGCTAATACCATCTGAGAAATCATATGGCCTTTTTTGAGATCGCGATGTGATATTAAAAACAATGTCTACAGATATGGCACACTGTTGTCACTCAAGAAACACTATTCTGTGTTTGTGTTCCCCATCCACTTATCCTAGACCAGTGGTCCCCAACCTTTTTGGCACCAGGGACCAGTTTCATGCAAGACAATTTTTCCATGGACCAGGCCGGGGGGAGATGGTTTCAGGATGATTCAAGCTCATTGTGTTTATTGTGCAGTCAACTCTCTCTGTTAATGATAATTTGTATTTGCAGTTGCTCCCCAACACTAGCATCACTGCCTCAGCTCTCCCTCAGATCATTGAGCATTAGATTCTCATACAGAGTGTGCAAGCTAGATCCCTTGCATGTGCAGTTTACAGTAGGGTTCATACTCCTATGAGAATCTAATGCTGCCACTGATCTGACAGGAAGTAGAGCTTATGATACGAGTGATGGGCAGTGGCTGTAAATACAGATGAAGCTTCACTCACTTTCCCACTGCTCACCTCCTATTGTGCGGTCCAGTTCCTAACAGGCCATGGACCAGTACCAGTCCACTGACCAGGGATTGGGGACTGCAGTCATAGAGAACTTCTATCATTTTCCTTTCTGTGTGTTATTAGGAATTCTTTTGTGAACCAGAAACTGGAAATCTTGCACTGACAGTAGTATGGTAGCCACTCAAAATCCATCCTGTCTGTTCTCACCAACGTTATCCAACCCAATGGGAATGGGGCATCTCAGACATAAAACCAACTGCTTTGTCAGTCACTCTGGAAAATTCTAAACTGAAGCTTTTTTGAGAAAGGAGACATTACCTCAGACCTTCCACATGTAGCTATAATGGAGTTTCTGTTATATGAACAGATATTTTCACCAGATATTGGAAAAATGCTAAAGCTGGATTCCAGTGCAATAAAGGTAACCTGAGCCATTGGCTCATGGTGTATGAGAAATGTAGCTGAATTAGACAAAGGCTCCACAAGGAATTATGGCCAAAATAAATGATCAGTAAAGAAGAAGAAGAAGAAAAAATAGATGCTGCCATTTTCCTCTGCCAATGTCTTCAAAAAATAGATTTTAAAGTCTCAAATGAATATCTTAAATTCCAAATAATCATTGAGGAATTGGAGAAGCTTCATCTTCTCATTGATTCGATGGATGGACAGATGGATGGATGGGTGAGTATGCAAGGTTTTTTGTTAATCTCCTATGTATCAATCAATGGAATAGTAACTGAGGAAGGCTTCAGAAAGCTTCTTGGAGGATAGGCATCTAAGAAAACAATGAAGGATGAGTAATTACAGGTGATATTTGAGGAGAGGCTATTTTTGATTGAAAGAAAAGTATAGCAAAAAACAGAAAGAACTAAAGGAATTGCACCTTCATTTCCCATATAAAAAACAACAACTGTCTCCTCACTTGCACATTTCAATAGGAAGAAGCAAAAGGTTTTTCCAAATAAAAATCAGAAAACTGGGGGGCGGAGCAAGATGGCGGACGAATAACACGGCCAGACAGAGGGTCTCTGCAGAAAAGACCGATTCTAGCAGAAACTAGAGGAAAGAAGCAAGAAGACGAGCATACAGCGGACAAGGGCCGGAAGGAGGGGTACCTGAGACCCCGGGAGACTCCACGGGAGGAGGCTGCGGAGGAGAACTGGAGGCTGAGACCACCGGAGCAGCCCGGAGACCAGCGGCAAGGGTAGGTGGATTCGCTGTTTCCCCTCCCCTGCATTCGGGACTGCTGGTGGGCTCCCCAGCGGGTGGAGAGACCTGCGGACATCAGCCCAGAGACTGCCGCCGCCTGCCAACGGTGAGCCTGTAGCAGACGTGGCACCAGGTTCCCAACTTCCTCCGGGCACCTCCGTGTGCACGGAGAGCCGCGCGGCAGGCGCCATATTGCCTCCTCCTCCCCTCCGCCGACCCTACCCGCGGCTGCCAAGAGAGACAATACAGCCACCAGCCAGAGGCACCTCCAGGGAACGGGACCTTCCCGTTTGGGACCCCGCCCGCCCTCCCAGGTGCTGCTGGCACCGTGTTCCCAGGAAAACGGTGCCGACTCAGAGGCTGAGAGACATAGACCCAGCTTGGGCTCCCTGTGGGTGAATTAGGACCGGAAATCCTCTCCCTGGTGGGAATACAGTTTGAACTCTGGGACCCAGAGGTCGGACCTGCAGACCAGATCCCCTGCACCGAGGGCTAGCATTGCCCGGGGCACAGAAGGATTATACGTGAACAGCCTACTGAGGTCTGTGTGCCTCCAGGGGTGGATCGGCGTCCTAGAGGGCAACCCTCCTCCCAGGAGGAGGCCGTGCGCCCAACCCAGGTGGCGTTCCTGTGCAGGGAACCTCCCCGCCGGCATCACAGTCCGGGGAGGCCTGGTGGCTTGTGGTCTGGCCTGCTGGCAGAGGCCCAGGAGTAGCTGCGGAGTTGGGGAGGGTGGAAAGAAGCGAGGCCTGCTGCAGACTGTGGGTCTCAGACAGCCCCACCCCCACACCCAGACTTTCTGGCTGAGCGGGACCATTCCAGCCCCGCCCTGACAGCAGAGAACAGAACTTTGACCCCTGCTAACGGCCTGAGGGCAGGCTTATCCAACCCAGCTCCGCCCAGAACGAGAGCTGATAACAGGACTCAAAATCAACACCATAGCCTGTTCCTCAAGCAAACGCCACCTACTGACAGGGACGGCATCTTGCACAGCCTTTCCACGGCACCCACTGACTCAATATACAGGGAGTGGTCCAATTTCACCCACAGGCACCACCTAACGCCTCAGAAACTAAACAAGGTGTGTGAATACCCAAACAATAACCTAAGGAAAGAAACAACAACTGATCGACATGGGAAGAAATCAGCGAAAGAACTCAGGAAATATGAAGAACCAAACGGAAAACACACCCCCAAGGAGGAGCACCAGCCCCCTAGAAACGGACACCGACCAAAATCAGGCAACCAATATGACAGAAAAGGAATTTCGTATGTGGATCATAAGAACACTCACCCAGCTGCAACAACAACTCAATAACCAACACCAAGAAAACACAAAAAACCTCCAAGAAATGGAACAAAGGTTCAACAAAGAGATTGACACAGTGAAGAAAACTTTAACCGAAGTCCTGGAGATGAAGAATCAACTCAGAGAACTACAAAATACTGTGGAAAGTCTCAAGAACAGGGTAGATCAAGCAGAAGAAAGAATCTCAGAGCTTGAAGATAACACCTTCCAATTAAATAAATCAGTCACAGAAATAGAGCAGAGAAACAAGAGAAAAGAGCAAAGTCTACAAGAGCTGTGGGATTATGTGAAAAAACCTAACGTGAGGGTCATAGGTTTAGCCGAAGGGGAGGAAGACAACACTCAAGGGCTGGACAAGCTTTTTGAAGATATAATAGAGGAAAATTTCCCAAGCCTTGCTCAAAATCTCGATATACAAGTTCAAGAAGCCCAGAGGACCCCTGGGAGATTCAATGCAAACAGGAAGACGTCACGTCATGCAGTCATCAGACTGACCAAAGTATCAACTAAAGAGGCCCTTCTAAGAGCTGTAAGACAAAAGAAGCAAGTGACATACAAGGGAAAGCCAATTCGAATAACATCAGACTTCTCTAATGAGACTTTACAAGCAAGGAGAGACTGGGGCCCCATTCTCACTCTTTTGAAACAAAACAATGCCCAGCCTAGAATATTATTCCCTGCAAAACTAAGCTTCATATATGAAGGAGAAATAAAAACATTCGCAGACAAGCAAAGGCTCAGAGAATTCACCAAGACAAGACCAGCCCTACAAGAAGTACTTAAAACAGCGTTATGCACGGAACATCATAATAATAATCCACGGATATAAAAACAACCAAAACCCAAAGATATTAAAGGCCAGATATTACAATGGCTCAAGACAGAAATCATAGCAACAACATCCAACCCAACAGAATGATCAGTAATCTACCTTACCTATCAGTTCTCTCAATAAATGTGAATGGCTTAAACTCTCCACTCAAGAGACATAGGCTGGCTGAATGGATAAGAAAATACAGGCCAAGTATATGCTGTCTTCAGGAAACACATTTAACCTGCAAGGATGCACATAGACTAAAAATAAAAGGGTGGAGATCAATATTCCAAGCAAATAGAAGCCAAAAGAAGGCTGGTGTGGCAGTTCTAATTTCAGACGATTTAGTTTTTAAACCAACAAAAGTAGTAAAAGACAAAGAGGGTCATTATATAATGGTGAAGGGCACAGTCCAACAAGAAGAGATAACAATTTTAAATATATATGCACCCAACTTAGGTGCACCCAGATTCATAAAGCAAACCTTACTGGAGCTAAGCAAATGGATTAATAGCAACTCCATAATCGCCGGGGATTTCAACACCCCACTGACGGCACGAGACAGATCCTCCAAACAGAAAATTAATAAAGAAATAATGGACTTAAACAAAACTCTAGAACAATTGGGTCTGACAGACATCTACAGAACATTCTACCCAAAATCCACTGAATATACGTTCTTCTCATCAGCTCACGGGACATTCTCTAAGATTGACCATATCCTAGGACACAAAGAAAATCTCAAGAAATTTAAAAAAATAGAAATCATACCATGTACCTTCTCAGATCACAGTGGAATAAAACTAGAAATCAACCCTAACAGAAACTCACATTTCTACACAAAAACGTGGAAATTAAACAACCTCCTACTAAATGATTACTTCGTAAATGAAGAAATCAAGACGGAAATAAAAAACTTCTATGAAGAAAACGACAATGGAGAGACAAGTTATCAACTCCTCTGGGACACAGCTAAAGCAGTTCTGAGAGGAAAGTTTATCTCCATAAATGCCTATAACCAAAAGGCAAGAAGATCACAAATAGACAATCTAATGAAACGACTCAAAGAGCTGGAAAAAGAAGAACAGACCAACCCCAAACCCAGCAGAAGAAGTGAAATCAACAAGATCAAATCAGAACTAAACGAAATTGAAAACAGGAAAGCTATTCAGGAGATTAATAAAACAAAAAGTTGGTTCTTTGAAAAAATAAACAAGATTGACACGCCATTGGCTAAGCTAACGAAAAGCAGAAAAGAGAAATCTCTAATAAGCTCCATCAGGAATAAAAAAGGAGATATCACAACTGATCCCAAAGAGATACAAGATACAATTTATGAATACTACAAAAATCTTTATGCACACAAACTGGAAAATGTGGAGGAAATGGACAAATTTCTAGAAACACACAGCCTCCCTAGGCTCAACCAGGAAGAAATAGATTCCCTGAACAGACCAATCTCAACAGCTGAAATAGAAACAGCAATTAAAAATCTCCCTAAAAAGAAAAGTCCCGGTCCAGATGGCTTCACACCTGAATTTTACCATACTTACAAAGAAGAACTAGTACCTATCTTGCAGAAACTATTCCACAACATCGAGAAGAACGGAAACCTCCCCGACACCTTTTATGAAGCGAATATTACTCTGATACCAAAACCAGGAAAGGATGCAACAAAAAAAGAAAACTACAGACCAATATCCCTAATGAATATAGATGCAAAAATTTTCAACAAAATCTTAGCTAACCGAATCCAGACACTTATCAAAAAAATAATCCACCACGACCAAGTGGGCTTCATCCCAGGGATGCAGGGATGGTTCAACATACGTAAATCTATAAATGCAATTCACCACATAAACAGAAGCAAAAACAAAGACCACATGATCCTTTCAAT
The DNA here is from genome assembly GCF_040939455.1 of Microcebus murinus. NCBI lineage: Eukaryota > Metazoa > Chordata > Mammalia > Primates > Cheirogaleidae > Microcebus > Microcebus murinus. The sequence goes on along the minus strand of NC_134110.1, from coordinate 37,805,175 downwards.
AGATGCAGAAAAAGCTTTTGACAAAATTCAACACCCTTTCATGATACGAACACTTAAGAAAATAGGCATAGAAGGGACATACCTAAAAATGATACAAGCCATATATGACAGACCCATAGCCAACATCATACTGAATGGGGAAAGATTGAAATCATTCCCACTTAGAACTGGAACCAGACAAGGCTGCCCACTATCTCCACTTCTGTTCAACATAGTGCTGGAAGTCTTGGCTACAGCAATCAGACAGGAAAATGGAATCAAAGGTATCCAAATAGGGGCAGAAGAGATCAAACTTTCACTGTTTGCTGATGATATGATATTGTATCTAGAAAACCCCAGGGATTCAACCAAGAAACTCCTGGAACTGATCAATGAATTTAGTAAAGTCTCAGGATACAAAATTAATACACAGAAATCAGAGGCATTCATATACGCCAACAACAATCTAATTGAGAACCAAATCAAAGACTCAATTCCCTTCACAATAGCAACAAAGAAATTAAAGTACCTAGGAATATATTTAACCAAAGAGGTAAAAGACCTCTACAGGGAGAACTATGAAACACTGAGGAAGGAAATAGCAGAGGATGTAAACAGATGGAAATCCATACCATGCTCGTGGATCGGCAGACTCAATATCATCAAAATGTCTATACTACCCAAACTGATCTACAGATTCAATGCAATACCTATTAAAATCCCATCAGCATTCTTCACAGATATAGAAAAAATAATTTTACGCTTCGTATGGAACCAAAGAAGACCCCGAATATCAAGAGCAATTCTAGGCAACAAAAACAAAATGGGAGGCATTAATATGCCAGATATCAAACTATACTACAAAGCTGTAGTAATTAAAACAATATGGTATTGGCACAAAAACAGGAATATTGACCAGTGGAACAGATGTGAGAATCCTGATATAAAACCATCCTCATATAGCCATCTCATCTTTGACAAAGCAGACAAAAACATACGCTGGGGAAAAGAATCCCTCTTCAATAAATGGTGCTGGGAAAACTGGATAGCCACCTGTAGAAGGCTAAAACAGGACCCACACCTTTCACCTCTCACAAAAACCAACTCACGCTGGATAACAGACTTAAACCTAAGATATGAAACTATTAGAACTCTAGAGGAAAAAGTTGGAAACACTCTCCTAGACATCGGCCTGGGCAAAGAGTTTATGAAGAAGTCCCCAAAGGCAATCACAGCAGCAACAAAAATAAATAAATGGGACATGATCAAACTACAAAGCTTCTGCACAGCCAAAGAAATAGTCATGAAAGTAAACAGACAGCCTACAGAATGGGAGAAAATTTTTGCATCCTATGCATCCGATAAGGGACTGATAACTAGAATATACTTAGAACTCACGAAAATTAGGAAGAAAAAATCAAATAACCCCATTAAAAAGTGGGCAAAGGACTTGAACAGAAATTTTTCTAAAGAAGACAGAAGAATGGCCAACAAACATATGAAGAAATGCTCAACATCTCTAATCATCAGGGAAATGCAAATCAAAACCACAATGAGATATCACTTAACCCCAGTGAGAATGGCCTTTATCAAAAAATCTCCAAACAATAAATGCTGGCGTGGTTGCGGAGAGAGAGGAACACTCCTACACTGCTGGTGGGACTGCAAACTGGTTCAACCTCTGTGGAAAGCAATATGGAGATACCTTAAAGCGATACAAGTGAATCTACCATTTGATCCAGCAATCCCATTGCTGGGCATCTACCCAAATGATCCAGTGACACTCTACAAAAAAGACACCTGCACTCGAATGTTTATAGCAGCACAATTCATAATTGCAAGGCTGTGGAAACAGCCCAAGTGCCCATCAATCAAAGAATGGATTAATAAAATGTGGTATATGTACACCATGGAGTACTATTCAGCTCTAAGAAACAATGGTGATATAGCACATCTTATATTTTCCTGGTTAGAGCTGGAACCCATACTACTAAGTGAAGTATCCCAAGAATGGAAAAACAAGCACCAGATATATTCTCCAGCAAACTGGTATTAACTGAGTAGCACCTAAGTAGACACATAGGTGCTACAGTAATAGGGTATTGGGCAGGTGGGAGGGGGGAGGGGGGCGGGTATATACATACATAGTGAGTGAGATGTGCACCATCTGGGGGATGGTCATGATGGAGACTCAGACTTTTGGGGGGAGGGGGGGAATGGGCATTTATTGAAACCTTAAAATCTGTACCCCCATAATATGCCAAAACAAAAAAAAAAAAAATGAAAAAAAAAAAAAAAAAAAAAAAAAAAAATCAGAAAACTAAAAAAGTCCATAAAATTAGTTTCTAATAGATAACATTTTATTATTTATTAATTTATTACTTCATTTAATTGCAAAGAAATATTTGTATTAGATAAAAATAATGAGCATATATTTATTTTAATCAACATAATTTTATATAATACAAATAAATTTTTAGTTTCCACATATTTCTATTACTCTTGTCCATATTCTTATCCATATATATTCACATTCATATAATTATTATCATAGTGTGGATACTACTTAATATTCCTTTCAGCATTATTTTGTAAATAAGTTTTACCATTATCTTTATAATTATTATGTATAATTATTCTTAATATTCCATTGAATGTATAAGTCATTATTTGTTTAATCATTCAAATGTTTCAATGTTTTTGCCATTATATGTAATGCTACAAAGAATATCTTTATTAATATCGCCTCTTCAATTTTTTTCATTAGCTTTAATTCCTATGAGTAACATTACTACATCAAAGGATATTATCTTTCTTATGGTTTTTGATATATATCACCAATTGCAATCATTAAATAAAAACTAGCTGCACACCAACCAGTACTATATTAGTGTATTAATTTTACCAAGCCCTGACTGCATTGGGTGCTACCATGCTCTTATTTTTTAACTGTTGAATAATTTTTCAGGTGTATAAATCATCTGAAGAATTTTAACTTTGATGAACTATTTCACTAATATTAATCAAGCTCATGTGAGATTTTGTTCATGTGGAAGTAAGTCATTTCACAAATACTTCTTCAGCACTGTCATTGTTCTCACTCCATACAGCAAAAGCAGCAGAAAAGAGAAGCTCAAGAGAAGAGAGGTAATGAGGGTTCTGAATCCTAGCCGGGCTCTGGCTAGGATTTTGCCTTTAATTCTAAATGCCATGGGGAACCACTGTATGAGAAATAAGCAATTTCATTTAATCCCTGCCCTCTGAGAGCTTTTTAAAAAATTTAATGAAGAGATTAGAATCAGGGACTGCTTCCCATCCCCCCAAAACCTATCCCTAGCCCCATCCCCATCATTGTGCAGAAACTGGAATTCCGTGACCAGGTTTCTGAAATCTTGCTCTTCATCTCTCAGTGAGAAAGGGAGAGGAGGGCACTAAGGGTCCCTGTACCAGGAACAGTGTTCGGTACTCTATGCATCTGATCTCATTTTATACCCACAACAGTCCTGGAATGCCAGGTTCCATTTCTACAGATGAGGAAACTGAGATTCAGTGTGCTCACTTTGGGAAGACCTTCATTTTTCTTTCTTACAAAGAGAGAAAAACTAGAAGCCAGAGTGTCCCCAAGGAGCCTTGACAAAATTCAAACTATTTTTACCATCTTTCATATTTAAATTCCCTACAAACACTTGTTTTCATTCTGTGAAGTGAGGCATCCCATGCTTCACAAAAGTGGTCCACTAGTTAGATTAGTCCCCACTTATTTCCTTTGCCCCACTCATATGCATTTATTTGGAATTTCCTAAGGAGGTGGCTTAGATCCCAGATTAGTAAATCTACTGAACAATACATATGCAATTGGAAATCCAAATTTTGAATGTATTCTATGATTTTGAATGTATCTACTTACTCCCTGGGTCTCAACTCCTCAAGTGTGCAGTGCAGGGATGGGGAGATAAACCAGGGATCTCAGGGGATCACTTCGGCTTTAATGATCTACAACAAAACTTTCCCAGTGGACTGCACAACCAGGAAGAGCCAAGGCTGAGAGCTATTTCTCCCCAGAAATGTGATTCTACAGTCTCAGATTCCTGGAACAAGTGAAGAATGTGGTAATAGAATCCATGGAGAGAGACTTTATGTGGCTAATATCCCAAAGCTTAAAGTGCAGTAATAAACAGAGCCCATCTTGGTGACACAGAAATTATGAGGCAGAGACCATAATAATAATTCATGTCTGCTTTTATTCACCATTTACAAGAGACAATTCCACTCCTGAGACACCAGAGCAGCAGAAAAAGAAGCAATTCCATTAGCTACCATCACATGTGTTTTGCTTTATGTAAATGTCTTTCTTCCTTTCTTTCTTTTTCTTCTTTCTTTCATTCTTTCTTTTTTTCCTTCCTTCCTTCCTTTTCTTTCTCCTTCCTTCCTTTCCTTTCTTTCTTTTTCTTTCTCTTAATTTCTCCTTCCTTCCTTCCTTCCTTCCTTCCTTCCTTCCTTCCTTCCTTCCTTCCTTCCTTCCTTCCTTCCTTCCTTCCTTCCTTCCTTCCTTCCCACCCACAAAAGTGAAATCCAATCATCTACAGAACCTGCCTTGTGTCCAGGAGTGTTGGTTAATTAACTACTGTATGAAGCTAGGCATCATGGTTTCCATGCTGGGAAGCAAAGCTTCTCTATATTAAGCATCCTCAGTTTATAATAATATACATTCAACAAGTGGGGAGGAATTTCGAATGCACATTTGCAACATATTTCCCAGAATATGAAACATATTTTATTTTATTTTATTTATTTCAGCATGTTATGGGGGTACAAATGTTTAGGTTACATATATTGCCTTTGCCCCACCCAAGTCAGAGCTTTAAGCGTATCTATCCCCTAGACAGTGCGCATCACACCCATTATGTGTGTATATACCCATCCCCTCCCCCCCACACCTGCTTGACACCTGATGAATGTTACTACTATATGTGCACTTAAGTGTTAATCAGTTAATACCAATTTGATGGTGAGTACATGTGGTGCTTGTTTTTCCATTCTTAGGATATTTCACTTAGTAGAATGGGTTCCAGCTCTATACAGGATAATACAAGAGGTGTTAGATCATCATTGTTTATTCTGGCTGAGTAGAACTCCATGGTATACATATACCACATTTTCTTATTCCATTCATGTATTGATGGACACTTGGGATGTTTCCACATCTTTGCAATTATGAATAGTGCTGCTATAAACATTCTAGTGCAGATATCTTTTATATAGAACATCTTTTGTTCCTTTGGGTAGATGTCTAGTAATGGGATTACTAGATCAAATGGTAGTTCTATTTGTAGCTCTTTGAGGTATCTCCATATTACTTTCCACAGAATTTGTACTAGTTTACAGTCCCACCATCAGTGTATGAGTGTTCCTATCTTTCCGCATCCATGCCAACATTTATTGTTTGGGGACTTTTTGAAAAAGGCCATTGTCACTGTAGTTAAGTGATACCTCATTGTGGTTTTGATTTGCATTTCCCTGATGATTAGAGATGTTAGGCATTTTTTCATATGTTTGTTGGCAAACTCTGAAAATTTCAAGGAAACTGTAAGCCAGTCATACTGCCTTATCTCTGCCATCTCACTATTCCCTTACTCCTGAAATAATTCCTTGAAAATTTTTATCTAATTTCTGCTGAATCCACCAACATATATGAAACTTTACTACTTTACTGTTTTACTACTCATCTCATGCAATTTTCTGCAACCACTCCGACCATTACAGTGAAATATGCTACCTTAGTCCTTCTGGAGCAAGGCAAGAAGAATTTATTCTTTGGCTGTGCAACTTTTCTTCAAGGATGTGTAATGAGACTCACACATCTTCTAAGTCTTCTTTTCCTCATGTTAGGTATGCACAATTTCTTCCCCATTCTCTATGTGCTCATAAATGTCAGATCCTGCCTCATCTTGATTATGCTTCTCAAAGTGGTGACACCTGATCAATGCACACCTTAAATTAGGACACCCTACACTTAAAACAAACCTTCAATGGGTTTATCCCAGAGAAAATGATTGTAATTATCACCTCTCTTAATCTGTATATTTCACCTCTATTAATTTTGCCTAAGCATGATTTAATTATTTTCAGCAACTATGGTACACATTTGGCTTATATTTAGTTCTCTTGTCAAATTGTGAACTTTGTTCTCCCTCCAAAGCACAAGCAGGAATGTATTGAGAATGTAAGTATTCATGGTCATTCAAGTTTGTTGACAGGACAGTACTCTTTACAAAAATTATAAAAGTCAACTTGTATTGTATTTCAGAAACTCTCTTCCTTTCTTGTGCTCTCACACCTTCCTAGTCTTCTTCACCCGAAAATACTAATATCTGCCAGGTTTGCCTGCCCAGGGTCTTATCCCAGCTCTGACTTTTGCCAGCTCTGTAGGTTTCAGAAAGTCACTAAATGTCTTTCTTTGTCATATATAAAATAATAATACTACCTCCCTCATTGCTGAGCACCCCTCATGTTGTCATGAGAACTTAATGATTTAATATTTAGGGGTATAGGGTTGCTAGGTATGCTAGGGTTATAGTGTCAGCCAGCACTCAATATGTGCCAGGCAAAATAACCCTAGCACAATATTGGGGAAAATCAGGTCTGGGGAACACCAGGGATATAGTCACTACCCAGATCTAGCAGCATATGTGTCACATCCTCTTTGAGACCTTCAATTTCTGTATCTGTAAAGTGGGGAAAATCAAAGGACTAAAGTCCTTTCCACCTATTTCATTTTTCAAACTACAATTGTCTGCAAGTTTTTGACCCTCTGGCTCCTGCCCTGAATGGAGCAAACATCCCCAGCTTGGATGTTAAGTGGTAAAAGCTGACGAAATAATTCTTCTTACAGATAATGCTACTATCACCCAAACAAATAAAAGCATAAAGTCAAAATGTTTCATAATTACGGGAGGCAAATTTAGAAAGACTTCTGAAAGCAGTGACACGTTCTCAGAGCCCCTTATGTCACACCACATAGGGAGACTTCCCATTCCACATGTTGCCGTAATTGGTAACATGGTGGAAACATTATTAAGAAAAGCCCGGGCAGACAGGGATGAAAGATCATGCTATTTTGAGGGCTGAACTAGGGAAAGGAATCAATTTTTCATGGAAATACTTGGCTTTGCATGGGCCTTTGAAAAGCCACACAGCAAACGCAGTGGAAAAGGCAATGCACCACGGCAGAAGGCCAGAGGTCTGGAGCTACCTCAATTACAAAGCCAACACAGCACTTTTGTGGCCATGTGTCTCAACCAGCCAGTGATACAGTCTCTTCATCAGTCTGATGGGATGATAATGTTCTTACTTGTATTTCTAACAGAACTACGAGAGATCATGGATATAAAGGTATTTTGAAAGCATGTAAGTTCATTTCAATTGCGATCTTATTAGTAATGCTAAGGCTACTGACCCTCCAGGGCCAGAGTCTATCCTGTAACCTTCCCCACAATTTAGTTCCTGAAGCTGTGTACAAAAAGTTCAGCCACTCTAGAAGATGAAAGTGCAAAATCATGTTCTTCCCCTACTCAGTGACCTGGAATGCCTTCCTTGACATCTGTAGATCTTTGTGGTAATGTTCACTATCACTAAATGTGTCAATAATAATACCTTTTATGACATGACCGTTTTATCTCCTCAGCCTCATCTTTGACATGCACTGCTTTAAACACTAAGATCTAGTTGAGTGATCTTTCAGTTTCTTGAACATTCACATTTCCTCTCACTTTATGCCATCCTTTCTGCCTGACTGGCTTCTACTTATCTTTCAGGTCTCAGCTTTTTGTCTTTTTAATGTCTCTCCAACCCCATGAAATTAGGTAGATTCTCTAGACTACATGTTACCAAAGTGCCCTGTACATCTCCATCCACCTGGTTTTCAGCACGGTCTATTGGAATTGCTTGCTTAATTTGTTGTTCTCTGCCCTGGACTATGAGAAGTTTTGTGAGAGCAGAAGCCAGCTATATCTCTTTAATTTTAGTATCCTCAGGGATTAGCAGAATAACTCACAAATATTGATACTAAATGAATATGAATTACGTACACATTAAAGATAAATGACATCTTTTATTGGCATTCTAGAAAGCTCTTCTCCTTTCTCCCCGAACTCATCTCTTTTTCCTTTTTGCTTTTTTACACATTCTCATAGTTCTTTTCCTTATTTCCAGGGCCCATCACTGGCATGAAAAACCTGTACATTTCATCTCTTCTTAGAATAGTTAACTCGAATATCCTTTCCTTCAAAAAGATTCTCTGACTTGGTTCTGCGGCATCTCACCCATCTTGCAACTTGTTCATATGTCTAACATAGCAATTACTATAGCAGTTTATTTACTTGCTTACATGCCCATCTCCATAACTAAACTCTGAGACCTATGAGTAGGAATCTTTTGTGTTCATCTTTGTTTTCCTTGACCCAGAAGTTTCTGAAAAGTGGTAGAAAATTAATGGATAAATGTTAATGAACTCTCTCTTTTTCCAGATGAAAGCATCCAGTATCTACAGAGGAGAAGAGACCTTACTGATCCAGGAAAAGAACTAAAAGTAACTTAACCTCATTGATTCATTCATTCAACAAATATTTATTGAGTTTATTCATTCTAGGTGATAGAGTCTCCGTGGAAAACAAAAGCCATTCTATAATAAATTTTAAACAGATAGCCTATTACCTCTAATGATATTTTCACTTGCTTGTCCTCCTAAACTTAACTATCACTGTTGTTTTAAAAGACTTCATGGAAATAATCATTATTTAATTTTGCCAAGCAGTAATTTAAATTCCACAAAGCATAGGTGTTCTACAATAAAAGCTTTAGCTGAAATGAATAATAACCATGATATTAATAGGCTACATTTTAGTGTTATTTTTTTGGCCTGAACACTGTCATCTGGCAAAATATTGCATTTATTGGAATAAATTCTATGGTCATCAAGAATGAGTCCATTGGAAATTATAAGAAGGACTGAAATGAGAATATATGAAACCTCCAGAGCATGGGTCTCTTTGCTTGTTCTCATGGGAAGAGCTCTGTTGATGGCATTTCTGCCATCCTCCTTAGCTCAAGCTGCTGATGAAGGCTCATCACACATGCTTTCTGCTTTAATATCATGTGATTAATTACCCCTAAGACCATAAGTAAATTAGAAAATAACGTAACATTGAATTGGAAAGACAATTACTCTCTTTATAGGAATCAAAGCAACAATATGAAGTATCAGTTTGCACAGAAATTATTTCAGATTAGTCACAAATCTTGCTTGAATTTGCCAAACTCAGATTACAGGTTAAATTTCTGAAAAGAAAAAGAATAAAATTTTAGGACCCATTCTTGTAATTCTCTTAACTAGCGTATCTCATAATTAAGTCACCTCATCAAAAATCAGAGTATACCTGGGTCACTTTTTTTTTTTGGACACAGGAAGAAGAGGAATGGACAAAATAATCTTGTTGCTGGAATTAAACAGCATCATGTACATGTTTAAAATCCTGTCTTAGTCACCTACCAAGTGTGTGACTTTGACAACTTATTTGATTTCTCTGGGCCTTGTGCTCCACATTTGTAAAATATAGAAATCATTCTCTTCTCAATTAGAGAAGGTCAATATGAGATAATCCAAGTTGAAAATTAGGCCTACATATTTTGAAAAACTCTGTTATATAATGTGCTTTAAATGAATATTGGTTTCTTCTATCCCTCACCCCAGCCCCATGTAACTCAATGATTACTTCTCTGAAACTCAATTCCTTTATCTGTAAAATGGAGGCAATCATAGAAGGTACTTCAAAGGATTATTGGGAAAAGGCCATGAAGTAACCCCCATAGAAGATTTAATATGACTAACATAGTAAGTATTAATACTAAATAATATTAGCTGTCATGATGATATAAGACATTATTATTAATATTTCTGATTTTTATAAATTTTTCCTGCTTTCTAAAATGTAAACAAGGATGTCATTGGGAATGTGAAGAAATGGTTGATCATCTCCAAGGATCTTCCTAGTGCCAAAACTCAAAGAGACCATGAATCCATCACTGTTTAAATGGTGTTCGTGGCCATAGCCTGGGCTGGTACTTAAGAGTCTGCCTCCCATAATTCAGCTTATTAAACATTTTTTGTCTTACAGCACTCTATTTGTAATTGGGAATGAAGAAAAGAGGAAACAAGATTCCTTCCCTCAAGGAACTCACATTATAGAAAGAAATAAATACATTGAAACACAATAAAAATCTTCTCTTCCCTATGAATCACTTGGGAAAAAAATTATATCCCTACTGAAAATTGTAAAAGTTTCCACAATCCCAGGAAAAGACTGATTTTTCTGTAGTCAAGGTAACAGGTAACTGTTATCACTACTTTTAAATATATTCAGTTGATCAACAATTCTTCTCAATGAACCTACTTCTACAAGTGAACCAATCAATGGCAATCTCTTCTGTTTGGAAAATAACTTATTAAGAACTGATTCAACACACCTTTGAATGTCAATCAAACAACAGTACTCTCCCCAAATAACCTCCCTTTTGCAGATGCCAGAATACTTAGATCCCTAAAAATGCACCAGCAACTAAACTACACACTTCCCCAACACCCTATGGGAGATGTGTTCCTTGCTCTGTTTGGAGACATTGTGTCTCAGCAGCATAGCTCTCCTAAATTGAAAGCAATAAATTCAGCTCTGTCTTTTAATCTAAGATTGTAAGTGATGGCTTCATGATCCTGTGACACTAGTACAAATTTTGTATTAAATTAATTCCAGATTAAGATTAAAATGTGTGAGTTTATGAGTCTGTGTACATATGATCATAATAGATATCAGCCTAGGCAAGGAATTTATGAAGAACACTTCAAAGGCAATCACAGCAACAACAAAAATAAATAAATGGAACCTGATTAAGTTAAAAAGTTTCTGCATAGCTAAGGAAACAATCAATAGAAAGAGACTAGGAGAAAACTATTTGCATTCTATACATCCAATAAAGGCTTAATAATCAGACTGTACAAAGAACTCAAACAAATCAGCAAGAAAACATCAAGCATCCCATTAAAAAGTGGGCAAAAGACATGAACAGAAGCTTTTCAAAAGATAGACAAATGGCGAATAAACATGAAAAAAATGCTCAACATCTCTAATCATCAGGGAAATGCAAATCAAAACCACAATGAGGTATCATCTAACTCCAGTGAAAATGGCTTTTATCAAAAAGTCCCAAAATGCTTACGGCAGCACAATTCACTATTGCAAGGATGTGGAAACAACCCAACTGCCTGTCAATTCATGACTGGATTATTAAAATTTGGTATATGTTTACAATGGAACATTACTCAATTCTAAGAAACCACAGCGAGCTAGCGCCATTTATATTATCCTGGATTGAGCTTAAGCCCATTATCCGAAGTGAGGTGACACAAGATCAGAAAAATGGGCTCCACATGTACTCACCATCACATTGATACTGACTGATTATCAATATGATGCTCAAAGGTTAGTGGTGTTCACCAGAGATTCAGGGGGTAGGGGATAGACCCATATCTGAGGGATGCAGCAAACAGTGTGGAGGGGAAGGGCATACCTCTAACCTTTGCTAGGTAAAGGCAAAGTTATAAAATCTAACCAAAATGTTAAAAAAAAACAACAAAAAAAACATTTATTGGGTGTCGGGCAGGTAGGGGAGGCGGTGATGGGTTTATATATATACATTATAAGTGTAATGTGCATTGTCGGGGGGATGGACATGCTTGAAAAGGCAATAGCAATGTATGTTACCTTAATATTTGTACCCCCATATTATGTTGCAATTTTAAAAAGTACCAAAACAACAAATGCTGACTTGGATGCAGAGAGAAAGGAGCACTTATACACTGTTGGTGAGACTGCAAACTAGTACAACCTCTATGGAAAATAGTATGAAGATTCCTCAAAGAACTAAAAGTAGACCTACGATTTGATCCAATAATTCCACTACTGGGTATTTATCCAAAGGAAAAAAAGACATTTTATAAAAAAAGACACCTGCACTTAAATGTTTATAGCAGCACAATTTACAATCACAAAGATGTGGAAACAGCCCAAGTGCCCATCAATTCATAAGTAGATTAATAAAATATGTTGTGTATATATATATATATATATATATATATATATATATAGCATGGAATATTACTTAGCCATAAAAGAAATGCTGAACTAATACTTGGATGGAATTGGAGACCATTCATCTAAGTGAAGTATCACAAGAAGGGAAAAACAACCACCACCTGTACTCACTATTAAATTGGAATGAATTGAACAACACTAAAAAAAAAAGAGCATTACAACAAAATACGTTTTTTTGAAACACAGTTTTGCTATATGGTAGTCTTTTGTTTCCCATGGTACCAAAGGCAGAAACTGAAACTGCGTATTGGTAGACTTTAAAATTATGTAAGGTAAAAATGACACAATATTACCACCACCAACAACAAAAAATCACCACCAGCAACAACAACAGCACTACCAACAATAACACTAGCAAAACCAACAATACATAGTAGCACAACTACCACTCTTATGAACAGAATTAAGAGACATGTAATGGAAAGACAGGCAAGATTTAAAATATATAAGATAACCTAAGGATTAATGTTCTGAATATATAGAAAACTCATAGAAATCAATAATAAAAGACATAAAGATGAATTTTAAAAAGGTTAATGGATGCAAAAGTAATCACAAAAGGAAGAAATGCAAATAGCAAGAAAAAAGAAAAAAAGAAAGGAAAATACACAAAAAAGAAAGTTCTATTTTACTAGTAGTCATACAAATACATACTTTAGAAGATTAGCAATGCTTATTTTTTTATTACAGCTGTTTAGGAAATATATTTTCATATGAGGCCAGTGGAAAAGTAAATTGATCCCGGCTATTTGGAAGGCCATTTGGCAATATGAATTAATATGAATATGTAATTTATATCCTGCAATTCCACTTCTAGGAATTTAATCCCAAGAAAATAATCAGAAAATAACCAAAGCATTTTTTTTCAAAAATATCCATTGCTATATTGTTTATAGTATGAAAAAAATGAAAACAACTTTATGTAAATGAAAGATTGTTTTAATAAAGTATGATATGTCCATAAAGGCAAAATTTTAACTATTCTGCAGTACCTAAAAGATTATATAAATATTTATTTTTTCATATGGTTAAAATTGCATGATATACTATTAAGTGAAAAAGATTAGGCTATAACATTTTGGGTATAATATGATCTAATTTTTGTGAAATACAACGTACACACACATATATTCATTCATTCAACAAAAAAGTGTTATCTGTCATCTACTTTGTGCAAGGCACTATTCTAACCATTGAAGATAAAAAGAATGAGAAATACAAATCTGGCCTCTAACCTCACAGTGCCTATAGCTCAGCAAAAATAATCTGTAGAGGTAAACAGAACCCTAGAGGACTGAGCGACAATTGTCTCAGGGCAGCAGAACTATGAAGGTGTATTCTTTTCTCCATTTTTTATTTAAAAAAAAAAACTTACAAATTTTTTAAAGTGTTGATCTCTTAAGCACTTCTATAGTCAAAATAAAAAAAGCCTTTTACTTTTTGAGAAAGAAAATAAGAACACTTTTCTACAACACCAGGTCATTCAGACCTATAATGTTTTTGAAACTCCCTGAGACAACTTAACTAACTACAGTGTTTATCCATTCAATTTCTGTTTCCCTCTCCTCTTGCCTCTTGACGTCCTTAGAGAACAGGACAAAATACATCAAGTTTCAGGCAAGCTTTGAGAGTCTGCTGTCAATGAAGTACAAATGACCATGTGATAAGGGTTCCCTAGCCTCAGATTCAAGTCCATTAGGATCCATTGCCTCCATCTGCTCAACCATATATAGAAGATGCAGGAAATGGAAGCCGGTTCAGATTGCTGGTTTTGAGTTTCTCAAAATTTGGAATGTTAATTTTAAGGAACACAAGAACTCCAGGACCGCTTAAAATCACCTTGAATAACCCAGCAAGAATATCACTCTCCTTTTAATTATCTTGATTCTGAAGAAGGAATCACTAGCTGGGTAGTAGGACTCTTACCTCCAGCACTGGGGTACTTGTGGCAAGGGAAGATTAAGATAGGTGAGCACTGTGGAGGGGAAAGGCATACCTCTAACCCTTGCTAGGGAGAGGCAAGGATATAAAATTTAACCAAAATGTTAAAAAAATATATATCAGGTGTTGGGCAGGTGGGAGGGGGGAGGAGGGGATGGGTATATACATACATAATGTGTGCGATGTGCACCACCTGGGGGATGGACACACTTGAAGTTGTGACTTGAGGGGGAGAGGAGGCAAGGGCAATATGCATACCTTAACATTTGTACCCCCATAATATGTCGAAATAAAAAAAATGATATCCACCTTGACTTAAAGAAATTACTTCCCAGGGACTTAAATGCTTCTTTTATATGGTACTCATTTAGCCCCCACAAGTAAGATTATTTCTATTTTACAGAGGAAATGGACACTTGGAGAGTATGGCAGAGATATGGTACTCACCAAACATTCCGTCTGTTCCCTCCTGTTAGGATTCTGTGACTAGTGATGGTCAATGAACTGTGAGTGGATAAATCATCTGTCATGTCCAGGCCAATGGATAGAAAAGCTGGTGCACCAACCTCCATGTATAGAAGGGACTTAGAACTGGAGTCTGCTTGTTCCAAATGCCATAGGGGCAAGATAGAGCCTTGATTAGCCCAAATCAGTAAGTGACCATGTGGAGAAAATCTATCTGCTGAACTATGTAGATAAATACTTGTTTTCTTAAGCTACTGAGATTTGAGAGTTATTTGTTACTGCAATTGTTGCAGGTGTGCTTCCTTGGAAACAGTGTCTGAGACGAAGATTGGCATAAGAACATTCATCAGGGAATGCTCTCAAAATAAACACATCCACCACAGTAGGTGGAAAGAATAATAAAAAGTTAATTAATTAATTAAATGAAGTTGTAAAATGTTATTGAGAGTTTGGAGATATGAGAGGGATTCATCAATAAAGCTGAAGTAGTTGGGAATGGATATTGAAGGATTCTGTATGCCATAGTAAGGGATTGGACAGTATCTGAAAGGGATGAGAGAAAACACAAAAAGAGGACAGAACTGAGGAAAAGATGATTAGTTTCATTTTAGACATAACTAAAATATTATGGTCCCTGTGCATATTCCAGTGGAGAATACCAGTTTGGAGCTCAAAAGAGACATAAGAGATGGAGATTGAGTATTTAGAATTCATCAGTGTATAGTATGGGCTTGAGTAATATTTTCCAAAAATAGCATATAGAGTCAATTTTGATATCAAACACTGAAAACTTAAATTATAACTGATGAATTTGGGAATAAATAGAATTAGCAAAGCATATACCAATTTATATGTAGATTACTTTAAATACTCATGCTTTATATAATTGGTTGAAAGAAAAAAGTAAAGGTGAAGGCAGATGACTGTGGTAACTTGAGTTACCTTGGTATCTCTCTCCTCCTAATAGATCATGCCAAAATGCTTTTTTTTTTTTTTTTTTTTAATTTTTTTTTTTTATTTTGGCATATTATGGGGGTACAGATTTTAAGGTTTCAATAAATGCCCATTCCCCCCTCCCCCCAAAAGTCTGAGTCTCCATCATGACCATACCCCAGATGGTGCACATCTCACTCACTATGTATGTATATACCCACCCCCCTCCCCCCTCCCACCTGCCCAATACCCTATTACTGTAGCACCTATGTGTCTACTTAGGTGCTACTCAGTTAATACCAGTTTGCTGGAGAATATATCTGGTGCTTGTTTTTCCATTCTTGGGATACTTCACTTAGTAGTATGGGTTCCAGCTCTAACCAGGAAAATATAAGGTGTGCTATATCACCATTGTTTCTTAGAGCTGAATAGTACTCCATGGTGTACATATACCACATTTTATTAATCCATTCTTTGATTGATGGGCACTTGGGCTGTTTCCACAGCCTTGCAATTATGAATTGTGCTGCTATAAACATTCGAGTGCAGGTGTCTTTTTTGTAGAGTGTCACTGGATCATTTGGGTAGATGCCCAGCAATGGGATTGCTGGATCAAATGGTAGATTCACTTGTATCGCTTTAAGGTATCTCCATATTGCTTTCCACAGAGGTTGAACTAGTTTGCAGTCCCACCAGCAGTGTAGGAGTGTTCCTCTCTCTCCGCAACCACGCCAGCATTTATTGTTTGGAGATTTTTTGATAAAGGCCATTCTCACTGGGGTTAAGTGATATCTCATTGTGGTTTTGATTTGCATTTCCCTGATGATTAGAGATGTTGAGCATTTCTTCATATGTTTGTTGGCCATTCTTCTGTCTTCTTTAGAAAAATTTCTGTTCAAGTCCTTTGCCCACTTTTTAATGGGGTTATTTGATTTTTTCTTCCTAATTTTCGTGAGTTCTAAGTATATTCTAGTTATCAGTCCCTTATCGGATGCATAGGATGCAAAAATTTTCTCCCATTCTGTAGGCTGTCTGTTTACTTTCATGACTATTTCTTTGGCTGTGCAGAAGCTTTGTAGTTTGATCATGTCCCATTTATTTATTCTTGTTGCTGCTGTGATTGCCTTTGGGGACTTCTTCATAAACTCTTTGCCCAGGCCGATGTCTAGGAGAGTGTTTCCAACTTTTTCCTCTAGAGTTCTAATAGTTTCATATCTTAGGTTTAAGTCTGTTATCCAGCGTGAGTTGGTTTTTGTGAGAGGTGAAAGGTGTGGGTCCTGTTTTAGCCTTCTACAGGTGGCTATCCAGTTTTCCCAGCACCATTTATTGAAGAGGGATTCTTTTCCCCAGCGTATGTTTTTGTCTGCTTTGTCAAAGATGAGATGGCTATATGAGGATGGTTTTATATCAGGATTCTCACATCTGTTCCACTGGTCAATATTCCTGTTTTTGTGCCAATACCATATTGTTTTAATTACTACAGCTTTGTAGTATAGTTTGATATCTGGCATATTAATGCCTGCCATTTTGTTTTTGTTGCCTAGAATTGCTCTTGATATTCGGGGTCTTCTTTGGTTCCATACAAAGCGTAAAATTATTTTTTCTATATCTGTGAAGAATGCTGATGGGATTTTAATAGGTATTGCATTGAATCTGTAGATCAGTTTGGGTAGTATAGACATTTTGATGATATTGAGTCTGCCGATCCACGAGCATGGTATGGATTTCCATCTGTTTACATCCTCTGCTATTTCCTTCCTCAGTGTTTCATAGTTCTCCCTGTAGAGGTCTTTTACCTCTTTGGTTAAATATATTCCTAGGTACTTTAATTTCTTTGTTGCTATTGTGAAGGGAATTGAGTCTTTGATTTGGTTCTCAATTAGATTGTTGTTGGCGTATATGAATGCCTCTGATTTCTGTGTATTAATTTTGTATCCTGAGACTTTACTAAATTCATTGATCAGTTCCAGGAGTTTCTTGGTTGAATCCTTGGGGTTTTCTAGATACAATATCATATCATCAGCAAACAGTGAAAGTTTGATCTCTTCTGCCCCTATTTGGATACCTTTGATTCCATTTTCTTGTCTGATTGCTGTAGCCAAGACTTCCAGCACTATGTTGAACAGAAGTGGAGATAGTGGGCAGCCTTGTCTGGTTCCAGTTCTAAGTGGGAATGATTTCAATCTTTCCCCATTCAGTATGATGTTGGCTATGGGTCTGTCATATATGGCTTGTATCATTTTTAGGTATGTCCCTTCTATGCCTATTTTCTTAAGTGTTCGTATCATGAAAGGGTGTTGAATTTTGTCAAAAGCTTTTTCTGCATCTATTGAAAGGATCATGTGGTCTTTGTTTTTGCTTCTGTTTATGTGGTGAATTGCATTTATAGATTTACGTATGTTGAACCATCCCTGCATCCCTGGGATGAAGCCCACTTGGTCGTGGTGGATTATTTTTTTGATAAGTGTCTGGATTCGGTTAGCTAAGATTTTGTTGAAAATTTTTGCATCTATATTCATTAGGGATATTGGTCTGTAGTTTTCTTTTTTTTGTTGCATCCTTTCCTGGTTTTGGTATCAGAGTAATATTCGCTTCATAAAAGGTGTCGGGGAGGTTTCCGTTCTTCTCGATGTTGTGGAATAGTTTCTGCAAGATAGGTACTAGTTCTTCTTTGTAAGTATGGTAAAATTCAGGTGTGAAGCCATCTGGACCGGGACTTTTCTTTTTAGGGAGATTTTTAATTGCTGTTTCTATTTCAGCTGTTGAGATTGGTCTGTTCAGGGAATCTATTTCTTCCTGGTTGAGCCTAGGGAGGCTGTGTGTTTCTAGAAATTTGTCCATTTCCTCCACATTTTCCAGTTTGTGTGCATAAAGATTTTTGTAGTATTCATAAATTGTATCTTGTATCTCTTTGGGATCAGTTGTGATATCTCCTTTTTTATTCCTGATGGAGCTTATTAGAGATTTCTCTTTTCTGCTTTTCGTTAGCTTAGCCAATGGCGTGTCAATCTTGTTTATTTTTTCAAAGAACCAACTTTTTGTTTTATTAATCTCCTGAATAGCTTTCCTGTTTTCAATTTCGTTTAGTTCTGATTTGATCTTGTTGATTTCACTTCTTCTGCTGGGTTTGGGGTTGGTCTGTTCTTCTTTTTCCAGCTCTTTGAGTCGTTTCATTAGATTGTCTATTTGTGATCTTCTTGCCTTTTGGTTATAGGCATTTATGGAGATAAACTTTCCTCTTAGAACTGCTTTAGCTGTGTCCCAGAGGAGTTGATAACTTGTCTCTCCATTGTCATTTTCTTCATAGAAGTTTTTTATTTCTGTCTTGATTTCTTCATTTACGAAGTAATCATTTAGTAGGAGGTTGTTTAATTTCCACGTTTTTGTGTAGAAATGTGAGTTTCTGTTAGGGTTGATTTCTAGTTTTATTCCACTGTGATCTGAGAAGGTACATGGTATGATTTCTATTTTTTTAAATTTCTTGAGATTTTGTTTGTGTCCTAGGATATGGTCAATCTTAGAGAATGTCCCGTGAGCTGATGAGAAGAACGTATATTCAGTGGATTTTGGGTAGAATGTTCTGTAGATGTCTGTCAGACCCAATTGTTCTAGAGTTTTGTTTAAGTCCATTATTTCTTTATTAATTTTCTGTTTGGAGGATCTGTCTCGTGCCGTCAGTGGGGTGTTGAAATCCCCGGCTATTATGGAGTTGCTATTAATCCATTTGCTTAGCTCCAGTAAGGTTTGCTTTATGAATCTGGGTGCACCTAAGTTGGGTGCATATATATTTAAAATTGTTATCTCTTCTTGTTGGACTGTGCCCTTCACCATTATATAATGACCCTCTTTGTCTTTTACTACTTTTGTTGGTTTAAAAACTAAATCGTCTGAAATTAGAACTGCCACACCAGCCTTCTTTTGGCTTCTATTTGCTTGGAATATTGATCTCCACCCTTTTATTTTTAGTCTATGTGCATCCTTGCAGGTTAAATGTGTTTCCTGAAGACAGCATATACTTGGCCTGTATTTTCTTATCCATTCAGCCAGCCTATGTCTCTTGAGTGGAGAGTTTAAGCCATTGACATTTATTGAGAGAACTGATAGGTAAGGTAGATTACTGATCATTCTGTTGGGTTGGATGTTGTTGCTATGATTTCTGTCTTGAGCCATTGTAATATCTGGCCTTTAATATCTTTGGGTTTTGGTTGTTTTTATATCCGTGGATTATTATTATGATGTTCCGTGCATAACGCTGTTTTAAGTACTTCTTGTAGGGCTGGTCTCGTCTTGGTGAATTCTCTGAGCCTTTGCTTGTCTGCCAATGTTTTTATTTCTCCTTCATATATGAAGCTTAGTTTTGCAGGGAATAATATTCTAGGCTGGGCATTGTTTTGTTTCAAAAGAGTGAGAATGGGGCCCCAGTCTCTCCTTGCTTGTAAAGTCTCATTAGAGAAGTCTGATGTTATTCGAATTGGCTTTCCCTTGTATGTCACTTGCTTCTTTTGTCTTACAGCTCTTAGAAGGGCCTCTTTAGTTGATACTTTGGTCAGTCTGATGACTGCATGACGTGACGTCTTCCTGTTTGCATTGAATCTCCCAGGGGTCCTCTGGGCTTCTTGAACTTGTATATCGAGATTTTGAGCAAGGCCTGGGAAATTTTCCTCTATTATATCTTCAAAAAGCTTGTCCAGCCCTTGAGTGTTGTCTTCCTCCCCTTCGGCTAAACCTATGACCCTCACGTTAGGTTTTTTCACATAATCCCACAGCTCTTGTAGACTTTGCTCTTTTCTCTTGTTTCTCTGCTCTATTTCTGTGACTGATTTATTTAATTGGAAGGTGTTATCTTCAAGCTCTGAGATTCTTTCTTCTGCTTGATCTACCCTGTTCTTGAGACTTTCCACAGTATTTTGTAGTTCTCTGAGTTGATTCTTCATCTCCAGGACTTCGGTTAAAGTTTTCTTCACTGTGTCAATCTCTTTGTTGAACCTTTGTTCCATTTCTTGGAGGTTTTTTGTATTTTCTTGGTGTTGGTTATTGAGTTGTTGTTGCAGCTGGGTGAGTGTTCTTATGATCCACATACGAAATTCCTTTTCTGTCATATTGGTTGCCTGATTTTGTTCGGTGTCCGTTTCTAGGGGGCTGGTGCTCCTCCTTGGGGGTGTGTTTTCCGTTTGGTTCTTCATATTTCCTGAGTTCTTTCGCTGATTTCTTCCCATGTCGATCAGTTGTTGTTTCTTTCCTTGGGTTATTGTTTGGGTATTCACACACCTTGTTTAGTTTCTGAGGCGTTAGGTGGTGCCTGTGGGTGAAATTGGACCACTCCCTGTATATTGAGTCAGTGGGTGCCGTGGAAAGGCTGTGCAAGATGCCGTCCCTGTCAGTAGGTGGCGTTTGCTTGGAGGAACAGGCTATGGTGTTGATTTTGAGTCCTGTTATCAGCTCTCTTTCTGGGCGGAGCTGGGTTGGGTAAGCCTGCCCTCAGGCCGTTAGCAGGGGTCAAAGTTCTGTTCTCTGCTGTCAGGGCGGGGCTGGAATGGTCCCGCTCAGCCAGAAAGTCTGGGTGTGGGGGTGGGGCTGTCTGAGACCCACAGTCTGCAGCAGGCCTCGCTTCTTTCCACCCTCCCCAACTCCGCAGCTACTCCTGGGCCTCTGCCAGCAGGCCAGACCACAAGCCACCAGGCCTCCCCGGACTGTGATGCCGGCGGGGAGGTTCCCTGCACAGGAACGCCACCTGGGTTGGGCGCACGGCCTCCTCCTGGGAGGAGGGTTGCCCTCTAGGACGCCGATCCGCCCCTGGAGGCACACAGACCTCAGTAGGCTGTTCACGTATAGTCCTTCTGTGCCCCGGGCAATGCTAGCCCTCGGTGCAGGGGATCTGGTCTGCAGGTCCGACCTCTGGGTCCCAGAGTTCAAACTGTATTCCCACCAGGGAGAGGGTTTCCGGTCCTAATTCACCCACAGGGAGCCCAAGCTGGGTCTATGTCTCTCAGCCTCTGAGTCGGCACCGTTTTCCTGGGAACACGGTGCCAGCAGCACCTGGGAGGGCGGGCGGGGTCCCAAACGGGAAGGTCCCGTTCCCTGGAGGTGCCTCCGGCTGGTGGCTGTATTGTCTCTCTGGGCAGCCGAGGGTAGGGTCGGCGGAGGGGAGGAGGAGGCAATATGGCGCCTGCCGCGCGGCTCTCCGTGCACACGGAGGTGCCCAGAGGAAGTTGGGAACCTGGTGCCACGTCTGCTACAGGCTCACCGTTGGCAGGCGGCGGCAGTCTCTGGGCTGATGTCCGCAGGTCTCTCCACCTGCTTGGGAGCCCACCAGCAGTCCCGAATGCAGGGGAGGGGAAACAGCGAATCCACCTACCCTTGCCGCTGGTCTCCGGGCTGCTCCGGTGGTCTCAGCCTCCAGTTCTCCTCCGCAGCCTCCTCCCGTGGAGTCTCCCGGGGTCTCAGGTACCCCTCCTTCCGGCCCTTGTCCGCTGTATGCTCGTCTTCTTGCTTCTTTCCTCTAGTTTCTGCTAGAATCGGTCTTTTCTGCAGAGACCCTCTGTCTGGCCGTGTTATTCGTCCGCCATCTTGCTCCGCCCCCCCCCAAAATGCTTTTAAAAATAGTTTTATTTATTCTACTAACAGGTATCAGAAGACATGCCATGAGTCACGTACTATGCAAAATGCAATGAATACAAAGAATATTTTAGTTGGATTTTCTTCTCAATGAGATCACAGTTTAGTGGAAGAAATAGCAAAATAGGCAGAAAATTCTAATATTGAGCTAGGGTTAATAGAATGCTTGGTGCAGAAATATTCCTTTCCTGAAATTTAGTTCCTATGGATAAAATTTGTAGGCTGGAATGCAAAGGACAAAAAACCCTAAATCTAAACAATTTGAAGGAGAAATGATAGTAAATGATAGTAATTCAATTGGTAACTGCCCATGAACGGGACTTAATACAGTTACTAAAGGAGGGACCCTGATGAGGTATGAAACTTTGACTTGTGACAGAGAGAGAATTAGAAAGCTCTTGACCATTAGCTTGTGCTAATTCCAGCATCTAATTGAATGATTTTGTCTTGATAATGTCATTGACTCTTTTATTTTTTAAATTTCAATAGATCCAGGGGTTATAGGTGTTTTTTTGTTACATGGATAAATTGTGTAATGCTGAAGTCAGGGCTTTTAGTGCACCCATGACAAGAATAGTGTACGTTGTACCCAGTAAGTGGATTTTTATCCCTCACTCCTCTTCCACCCTTCCACCTTTCTTAGTTTTTTTTTAAAGTCCGTTAACCACTTTATGACTGTATATGCTCGTCATTTAGGTCCCACTTGTGAGAACATGTGGTGTTGGTTTTTACATTCCTAAGATACTGCACTTAGGAAAATGGTCTCCAGTTCCATCCAAGTTGCTATAAAAGACATTATTTCATTCCTTTTTATTGCTGAGTAGTACTTCCTGGTATATATACCACATTTTCTTTGTCCACTCATCAGTTGATGGGCCCTTAGGTTGATCCTTATCATTACAATTTTAAATTGTGCTGTGATAAACATTCTGGTGAAAATTTCTTTTTTATAAAATAAGTTCTTTTCCTTTGGGCAGATACCCAGCAGTGGGATTGCTGGATTAGATGGTAGGTCCACAATCAGAAAGGGAATATCTACTCATCATTTTCCATCCTCTCCGTGAGAGCTGCCTGTGCAGGCTCCTTCTAGTCTGCCACCTTGGCCCCTTTCTGAACTCACCATCAACTCTTTTAAAAGGTAGTAAGTAAATCACCTTTCTTGTGCAGCCATGGATGATTTGGACCAGATCTACCTTCCTACTGAAATGACTAGAAAATCAGAAAAATATATGAAACAAATGTTTCCGTATTTTGCAATAAGAAGAATAGTGTCATGATCCCTATGAGAAGGCAAACAAAGATATTAGCTGTACAATTTCTGCCCCCAGATTTCTGCCTGGATGTACTTTCCATACCATAGTGTAAGGAAAGGTACCCAAAGAGCACATGGCATTATCACTAAGTTGAAAAGATTAATATTGGACTTCAAAGCAGTGTACGTGGCTGCAATTAGCAACCTAGACAACTGGAGAGGTGGGATTATTTTTAAAATTATCATATATATCCATAAATGTTCCCTTTAGTCAGCTGTTAAATACAAAGGCATACAAAGGTGGAATTCATTAAGACTACAAGAAGCCAAGAAAAGAATGACAAGGAAACCGTAAGCTGAATAATATCACAAGGGGCTAGGATGTGTTCACGTTCTTACCTGTCATAATGGAGAGTTCTCCAGGAAAACCAAGGACATTTGAAAATGATCACAGAAGGATCATGACCTAGTAATAGCACTAAAATAACAAAAATTAAGGCTACATTACAGTAGGAATTATAAAAAGTCACAAAAGGATTGAGTTAATCTTTAAGCAACTCAACCACTTGGCAGAACAAAGTAAAAAAATCCTTTAAAGAAGACAACAAAAAACCCAACACTCAATAACACAAATATACAATGCTCAGTATCCATTAAAAACTTGCCAGACATGTCAAGAACCAGGAAAATTGACCCATAATCCAGAGAAAAGTCCATTAGTAGAAACAGACCCAGAAAAGACAGTCATGATTGAAATAGCAGACAAGGAGTTTAAGAGACTATTAAAAATACATTCAGTATGCTCAAGGATTTAAAGAAAAATAAGAGAAAATAGAGAAATAAGTGAAAGATATAAAAATGAGCCAAGTGGGACTTTGAAAAATGAAAAATATAACATGTGGAATGAAAATTTTAATCAATAAGATTAATAGCAAATTAGACACTAAAGAATAAAATGTTGGTTAACTTGAAGATATAGCTACAAATACTATTCATAGTGAAGTACACAGATAAAAATGATTAGAAAAAATTGAACAGAGCTTCAGTTATCTGTGAAACAATATAAAACAGCACAACATATTGATAATATACATGTATGTGGAGTTCCATAAAATGAGAGAAGGGGCAGGTAAAGTATTTGACAAAAATAATGGTTAAAATATTTTTGAATTTATTGAAAAGTATAAAACTATAGATTTAAGAAGGTCTTCAATTTCCAAGGATAAAAAAAATAAAAACCACATTATGACAAACCATAATCAAATTGCTGAAAGCCATAATAAAAGCACAAAATCTCCTGTAGAAGACATGGTATATACAGAGGAACAAAGATAAAACTGAGTGGAGACCTCTCACTTCAATCTATGTAAGTTAGAGAAAATGGTTTACAGTCTTTAAAGTGCTGAAAGAAAATACAGTAAACCAATAATTCTGTATTCAGAATAAAATAGTTTCGAAAATTTAGGGCATAAAAGAGACATTTTCAGATAACAAAAGACTAAAGAATTTATTGACTGTAGATATATGAAAATAATTTTAGGATTTTTTTCAGAAAAAGTTAAATGAAATGTAGAAAGTTAGATTGAAGAGTGCTAGAAATAGTAAATACATGGTTAAATATACATAATATTTTAATTTATTTGAAATATAACTGATTGGTTAAAGAAAAAATAGGACAATATACTTTGGGGTTTATACTATATGTGGAATTAAAAAATATGATAACAATAGCACAAATGACAAGAGAGGGAAAAGAATGTATTCTGTTAAAAGGTTCTTATATTAAACTTAAAGTGGTGTAAATAGTACTTAAAGATATATTGTGATAATTTACTTAAAAGATACATATTGTGAACCCTACTATAGCTGTTAAACAAAACAAAGTGAATATGCCAATATGTGAAATAATATGGAATATTAAAAATAATTAATCAATTCAAAAGATGTCACAAAAGGAAGAGAAAAGGAAAAAGAACAGATGGGATATGTTTTTTCAAAGTAGCAATATTACAGAGAGGCAAACCCAGACATGTTGATAATCACATTAAATGTTAAGACACTTTAAATAAAAGACAAATGTTATTAGAATGAACAAAGGTGCCATCTATATGATACCCATTTAAAAAATAAAGACATAGTTTAAAAAATAAAATATTCAAAAAGATAAATCGCTCAAACCTCAATTATAAGAAAGCAGAATGACTTTATAAAATCAGACAAACTAGAATTCAGAATAAGGAATATTCTAGAGATACAGAGAAACATTTCATAATGATAAAGAGGTTTGTCTACCTACCACAAAGACTGCACCAAGCCATTGATGAAAGATCTGTCCCCATGACCCAAACCCCTCCCCCCAGGCCTCACCTTTCCAAACAAGCACATTGGGGATTAAATTTCAATGTGAGTTTTGGTAGGAACAAACCATATAAAAACTATAGCAGGTTCAATTCATTTAGAAGACATAAAAATCTTCATTTTATGTGCATCTAATTACAAATCTTTACGTACAAAAAAAAAACAAAAAAAAAAACCTGAAGATCTGAATGAATAAAGAGACAAATCCATAGTTGTAGTTGGAGATTTCAATATTTGTCTCTCCATAATGGATAGAACAAGTAGAATATAGAAGAGTTGAACAACACTGTCATGGAATTTGACCTGATTGACTCTATAGAACATGCCTGCACACAGCAAAATAATAGACTTATTTGTTACCATCATATTATCAGCCACAAAGAAGGCTCAGTACATTTTAAACCACTGAAATCAAATGAAGTATGCTCTCTAACCATGAAATTAAAATAGAAATTATTATCGGAAAGATACCTTAAAACCCACCACATATTGGAAAACAAGCAAACAATGCATTACTAAATAACCCATTTATCATAAAAGTCAGAGAGAAAATTAGAAGATATTTTGAACTGAAGAAAATTAGAAGATATCAAATTTTTTGAGATGCTGTTAAAGCAATGCTCAAAGGGAAAACATTAGCTTTAAATGGTACTTATCTTCTTGAAGAAGGAAAGAAAGAACTACAAATAATTCTCTAAATTCAAACATAAGAAGCTGGATAAAGAAGGCCAGGCGCTGTGGCTCACGCCTGTAATCCTAGCTCTTGGGAGGCCGAGGCGGGCGGATTGCTCAAGGTCAGGAGTTCAAAACCAGCCTGAGCAAGAGCGAGACCCTGTCTCTACTATAAATAGAAAGAAATTAATTGGCCAACTGATATATATATAAAAAAAAATTAGCCGGGCATGGTGGCGCATGCCTGTAGTCCCAGCTACCCGGGAGGCTGAGGCAGAAGGATCACTCGAGCCCAGGAGTTTGAGGTTGCTGTGAGCTAGGCTGACACCATGGCACTCACTCTAGCCTGGGCAACAAAGCGAGACTCTGTCTCAAAAAAATAAATAAATAAATAAAAAAAAAAAAAAGAAGCTGGATAAAGAAGAGCATATTAGCCTCCAGTTCTCCTCCGCAGCCTCCTCCCGTGGAGTCTTCCGGGGTCTCAGGTACCCCTCCTTCCGGCCCTTATCCGCTGTATGCTCGTCTTCTTGCTTCTTTCCTCTAATTTCTGCTAGAATCTGTCTTTTCTGCAGAGACACTCTGTCTAGCGATGTTATTCATACGCCATCTTACTTTCACTGTTTGCTGATGATATGATATTGTATCTAGAAAACCCCAAAGATGCAACCAAGAAACTCCTGGAACTGATCGATGAATTTAGTAAAGTCTCAGGATACAAAATCAATACACAGAAATCAGAGGCATTCATATACGCCAACAACAATCTAATTGAGAACCAAATCAAAGACTCAATTCCCTTCACAATAGCAACAAAGAAATTAAAGTACCTAGGAATTTACTTAACCAAGGACGTAAAAGACCTCTACAGGGAGAACTATGAAACACTGAGGAAGGAAATAGCAGAGGATGTAAACAGATGGAAATCCATACCATGCTCGTGGATCGGCAGACTCAATATCATCAAAATGTCTATACTACCCAAACTGATCTACAGATTCAATGCAATACCTATTAAAATCCCATCAGCATTCTTCACAGATATAGAAAAAATAATTTTACGCTTCGTATGGAACCAAAGAAGACCCCGAATATCAAGAGCAATTCTAGGCAACAAAAAAAAATGGGAGGCATTAATATGCCAGATATCAAACTATACTACAAAGCTGTAGTAATTAAAACAATATGGTATTGGCACAAAAACAGGAATATTGACCAGTGGAACAGATGTGAGAATCCTGATATAAAACCATCCTCATATAGCCATCTCATCTTTGACAAAGCAGACAAAAACATACGCTGGGGAAAAGAATCTCTCTTCAATAAATGGTGCTGGGAAAACTGGATAGCCACCTGTAGAAGGCTAAAACAGGACCCACACCTTTCACCTCTCACAAAAACCAACTCACGCTGGATAACAGACTTAAACCTAAGATATGAAACTATTAGAACTCTAGAGGAAAAAGTCGGAAACACTCTCCTAGACATCGGCCTGGGCAAAGAGTTTATGAAGAAGTCCCCAAAGGCAATCACAGCAGCAACAAAAATAAATAAATGGGACATGATCAAACTACAAAGCTTCTGCACAGCCAAAGAAATAGTCATGAAAGTAAACAGACAACCTACAGAATGGGAGAAAATTTTTGCATCCTATGCATCCGATAAGGGACTGGTAACTAGAATATACTTAGAACTCGTGAAAATTAGGAAGAAAAAATCAAATAACCCCATTAAAAAGTGGGCAAAGGACTTGAACAGAAATTTTTCTAAAGAAGACAGAAGAATGGCCAACAAACATATGAAGAAATGCTCAACATCTCTAATCATCAGGGAAATGCAAATCAAAACCACAATGAGATATCACTTAACCCCAGTGAGAATGGCCTTTATCAAAAAATCTCCAAACAATAAATGCTGGCGTGGTTGCGGAGAGAGAGGAACACTCCTACACTGCTGGTGGGACTGCAAACTAGTTCAACCTCTGTGGAAAGCAATATGGAGATACCTTAAAGCGATACAAGTGAATCTACCATTTGATCCAGCAATCCCATTGCTGGGCATCTACCCAAATGATCCAGTGACACTCTACAAAAAAGACACCTGCACTCGAATGTTTATAGCAGCACAATTCATAATTGCAAGGCTGTGGAAACAGCCCAAGTGCCCATCAATCCAAGGATGGATTAATAAAATGTGGTATATGTATACCATGGAGTACTATTCAGCTCTAAGAAACAATGGTGATATAGCACATCTTATATTTTCCTGGTTAGAGCTGGAACCCATACTACTAAGTGAAGTATCCCAAGAATGGAAAAACAAGCACCAGATATATTCTCCAGAAAACTGGTATTAACTGAGTAGCACCTAAGTGGACACATAGGTACTACAGTAATAGGGTATTGGGCAAGTGGGAGGGGGGAGGGGGGAGGGGGATGGGTATATACATACATAATGAGTGAGATGTGCACCATCTGGGGGATGGTCATGATGGAGACTCAGACTTTTGGGGGGAGGGGGGAAATGGGCATTTATTGAAACCTTAAAATCTGTACCCCCATAATATGCCAAAATAAAAAAAAATTTAAAAAAAAGTCTTATATTATTAAAATATCAGTTCTCATTGAAATAACCTATAGATTTAACATAATTCCAACCCTGCAGACTTTTTTTGTAGAAATTAACAAGCTGTTTCTTAAATTTTTCTAGAAATACAAAAGAACTAGAAGAGTCAAAATTAATTTTGAAAGAGAAAACTATCACATGATTTATACTGTTTGATTTTTGTTACTATAAAGGTACATTAGTTAACACAATATATAGTATTATCAGAAAAGGACTGACCTATCAAAGGAACAGAGTAGATAGTGTTGAAATATACCTATTATATACAGTCAATTGATTTCAATAAAGGCACAAAATAAATCCAATGGTTAAAATAATGTCTTTTCAGCAAATAATTCTGGAACAATTGATATACATTTGAAAATTAACTACAAAACTTACATTATGCAAAAATGAACTTCATATGGATTGTAGACCTAATTGAAAAAGATAAAATTCTTACACTCTGGGAGAAAACACAGAAGAAAATCTTTGCCATCGTTGAGTAAGCAAAGATTTCATAGGTAGGACACAGAAAGCATAAACCATAAAAGAAAAAATTGATTAATTCATCTTCAAAGAATTAAAAATCTTTGTTGTTTGTAAGAAACCATTAAGAAAATGAAAAGGCAAACCACATAGTGGGCTAAAATATTTCCAATACACATATCTAACAAAGGATACAAGTCCAAAGTATACAAAAACTTTGAGAATTCAACAAAAAGGAGATAAACAACATAATAAAATTGACAAAAATATTTTAATAGACACACATTCCACACATGAGATCAAGAAATGGCTAAAAAGAACATGAAAAGATTCTTTCCATAAGTAATCATCAGAGAAATGCAAATAAAAAGCAGAATAAGATAGCACCATGTACCCACTGGCATGGCTAACTTTTTAAAAAATCAATACCATTTTGTTTTTGTTAGGATGTATAGGAACAGAAAGTCTCATATATCAATGCTGGTAATGTAAATTGGCACAACTATGTTGGAAATTTTCTGGCAGATTATTTAAAATAATTTTAAATAATAATCACTTGCCAATGCAATTCCACAATTCCATTACTATATATTTATCTCAGATGAATGAAAACATATGTCTAAATAAATACTTGTACATGAATGATCATATTAGCCTTATCCATAGCAATTAAAATTTGGAGAAAGAAAAAACAAGTGTTTGTAAATACAAGTGTTTGACAAACAGATTTTGGTATATCCTTATAATGAAATACAACTCAGCAATGCAAAGGAACAAATTACAAATTTACACACTACCACCTCAGAGGGCTCTTAAACATGATTTACACTATGAAAAGAAAACCACACACAAAAGGGAGTATGATCCCATTGACATGAAATTAATATGAAATTCGTGATCCTATTAATAAGAAATCCTAAAATGGAAAATCTAATCTATAGTGACAGAAAGTAGATCAGTAGTTGCTTGGGTCAGGAGTTGACGGTTAACTACAAAGGAACAGTAGACAACATTTTAGGTTATAGAGAGTTTTCTGTATTTTGATTGTGGTGGTGATTACATGAGTACATAGAATTAACAACACTCATTAAGCTTTACACTGAAATAAGTGTTTTATTACATATAAATTATGCCCCATTATATTTTATTTAATTATTTTAACAGTGCATTCGACATTTATTATTAAAGATCCTATGTTAAGCATTGAAGATAGAAATATAAATTAATGATGATGATACTGATAATGGCAGCTACTGTGCTCCAGTTAGAAACCTACTATATTCCAAACATTGCCCTAAGAAAATTAGTATGTAATACCTAACACGGTCATCACAAAGAGACTGTGTGGTAGATACAACTAGCCCTATTTTCCAGGCAAAGAAACTAAGACTTTGGAAGATTCATTGATCCAAGGTCATGCAGATATGAGGGGAAGGAGCAGAGATTGACATCCTGGCCCCAGTGAGTTGACTGCCCAGGAACCCACAGTGTGGACAGCGCACAGATTCATCACTGCTGGCCATCGTTTGTGGCTGAAGACAGCAAGATCTTATCCCTAAAATGTTTCTTTCCAGTCAATTATTATAATTTTCTTCTAGTCAATTACTATAATTTTTTTCCTCTTCTCTTGTTTGGACTTAATTGTCTATTGTTTCCAGTGATCCTATATTTAGGTTTGCTTTCTTTGCAATGTTGCGCATGTTTGGTTTTTAATACGACACCTTCTCCTCCTTCATTTTCACCTCTCATCATTGATACTTATTTACCGGAACATTCTGAGTTCTCTGCCTAGTGTGAATCTCTCAGAAAGAGCCCGTGGGGGAACAATTTGAAAAGCGGAGCCTCCTTTTCTTCTTCGTCTCCGCTCAACGTCTCCCAGTGTGGCAGGTAGAACGCTGTGGGCAAAGGGCCAGGCTGCACACACAATCTGTTTAGGGGATGGAAACAGAAGCAGTGCTCAGAGACACGCTCTGAACGTCTATGCATTTTACAACATATGTGCAGGGGAAGTGTCCCGCTGGCTGCATTATTCCAGAGCCTGGGTGTCGGGGGCAAAGCAAGACAATGCTGCAGCGAGGGCATGTGCGTCTGTGTGTGTCGGGCTGGTAGCAGCTGCAATAATGCTTTCCTGTCTGCAATAAAGGTCTCCTTAAGTTGACTAATGAGTCATAGGAGAAGCACTTATGCTTGCTGTTTTTTATCCCCACCTTCCTTCAGAAAGAATGTATTTTACACCTGCAAAACCATCTTTCATAAAGGCAATGCATTTAAAAACCTGCACACCCACATTAAAATTCAAGGCTGTAATATGGATTTGGGACCTGGATCTGTCACTTAGAGGTTAAGAGAGTGTGAGTATTCACTTCTCTTCTCTTAGTTTCCATTTCTCCAATAGCAAATGGAGAAAAGAATGCCAGCATCACACACTGGGGATGGAAATTCAATGAGATAATTCATTCAAAATCGTGTTACATAAACTGTTAAGGACTAGAACATAACAGGTAACTATTGCTCTTGGTAAACATCCCCTTGTTCAGAACTTTCCCCTTAATAAGTATCCCTACTTTCTATTGTAAAGAAAAATCTCTTGAATTTACATCATAAAAATCAAAGGAGAATGTGCTAGGAAAGAATTTAGAATCCGAAACTTAGGATTTTCAGATGGAAACTGAAATCCAAAGAAGGGAAATGTTGTGCCCATAATTCTGAACTTGGTTATTCTTACCTGCTTTGAGATTTGACATTTGTTTGGATTCTGCAGACTTATGTGATCAATTAATAATACTATCATCAAGACACATCTATATACTATTTCCCAATTCTGTGCTTTCCTATGCCATTGTTTAGAATTTCCCACAAGACACACTTCTTTCTAGACAAAACATCTTGTATATGCAGAGCATAATATCAATATTTTCCACATTTTAGATCATTCAAATTCCAGCACTCGAAACTGAACTATGTAAGGAATGGAAGCGAGTTGGAGGATAATTTGGTCATTATATCTCCACTTTATATTTCTTTGTTTGCTGGGTGCCCAAAACTCTGGAATTCCTGGTGGCCCATCCTGCCCAAGACCCACACCAAGAGGTGTCCAAGGGATGGCTATTTGTGGGGGTGGACTTACAGTCCCTCTTTTTATGAGAAGTCTCTTACGTCAAGGGACAGAGCGGGGGTAGAAAATGAAGGAGAGCGGTTTTCAGAGACCAGTTCTCCCACACCACCATCTTCTGGCACACATATCCAAAGGTCCGAGAATTCTAAATTCAAACCTGAACTTCCAGATCGTTATGACACTATATTTGTCAAGGTAAGAAGACAGACTTAATTTAGGTTCATTAGCTTGATTTGTAATGTTTAAAAATTTAGACATATGGTATGGATATGTTAATAGGTACTCTATGAAAAAAAAAACTTGTGATAAGTGAATGAATATAGATCACATTGCTGCCTATTATATAGCTAGCTCTCTCTTGCTGGCAATAATGATCACTATTACTACCACTTCAGTAGTGTAGTAGGCTCAGCATTATTTTCCAGCCTTCACAATATGTATTACTGTTTTAAATTATCAAGTTTTTATTATTATTATTATCTGTCACTCCACTAAAATGTAAGTTCTATTAGAGGGTGGGCCTTCCTTGTTCATCTTAATCACTTGTTTCTGCAATGCCTAGAACAGCATTTAGCACATAGTAAGCATTAAATAAACACTTGTGGAAAAAATTCATCAGATAAATGGTTTTAGTATATATAGTAACAAACCCCAAAGATACAAATACCACATTATTTTTACCTATGACTGGGCAGGAAGAAATTACAGCTCCAGCAGGTCATTGCCTACTTCCCTTCCTCAGACATGGTCACAGGAAAGAATCAAACCCCCCCCCAAAAAAAATCCAAAAAAGTGGGGTCATTTTCCATGTTGTTGTCTTTCAGGCTGTCTGCAGGACATTAACAGATATTCCCAGGAAAAAAAGATTCAATGCTAAAATACAATTGAATAGTTCTCCATTATTTCATTTAATCCTCAGTGGGAGGTCCGATGGCTATTCCCATTTAACAGAAGTGCGAACATAACAGAAACTAATAGAGGTTAATTAATCTACTCAAAGTCACACAGCCAGTAAGAGATGGAATGACTTTTGAATACAGAGAGTTCCAACCCTGAGCCTGAAATTTTAACCTCTACATTCCCCATGTAGAATATAATATGAATTTGATAGTTTCCCCTTAGTTAACTGAAGAGTTCAATATTTCATGGTGTTTCCCAAACAGCAAGACTTCATGACCTCCAATCTGAGAATGTTTGAGAATCTCTGGCTTAGTCACTTCTTGGAAAGCCTAATATTATTTGACAGCATTGCCTAACCCCACTCCAAAATCACTTCCAGTTTTCCCTAAGCCAATATCTTTGTTGGGAGTTTTGGAGTAACCATTCCCTTCTGGTGTCTTTTAGGACACATCTATGTTGAGATTAATCTCTGTGTCCCTAACAGTGTGGCTGGCACATAGCCAGGGCTCAAAACACATTGAATGAAGGAAATAAAAAATAAATGGACCAATGAATGATTGGAAAGGAGTACCAAAGCCAGGTTTCAACCATTGCTACAACTTACCACTGGTATAATCTCAGATAAACCTCTTGGCCATTTCAGGCTTCCATTTTCCACTTCACCAATACAGATAACATCTATGCTACTTTCTTAGCAGGCCTTCTGTACAGAAAAAAAGAAAATAATAATAGCAAACAGTTACTTAGCATTTACTATGTAGAATGCATGCTCTAAGCACATTACATGTATTTCTCATATGCGATATGCACAAAAATCTTCATAGGAAGGCAGTAGAGGTATTTATCATTCCCAGGAAAATGAGATACTACATACAAGGTTAAGTGACTTGCCCATGTGCACTCCACTTATAATTGAGAAGAACTGGGTTTGAACCCAGTCGTTTAGCTCTAAAGTTCCTGCTCTTTGCCGTCTTCTTACATGTGTGATAACTTTTTTTTTAACTATAAAGAACTACTCAAATAGAAGATCTTATCATTACCCACTCTTTAAGAACAGACATCTTTCCCCTGCTTGGGACATCCAATCATTGCCCAGATTGCTCTGCAAATCTCTTTGGATTCTGTTCTCCTGCAGTCACTAACCAGAATTTCGATTTTGAGAGAAGGAGCAGACTTTTTCCTCCTTTGCTAAGCTCAATGTCGACCTCGTTAGCTGACATAGGCTTTGTTTTCACTTTTCACTCTGTCCACATCAGCCTTGGTTACACATATCTAGTTTTTCATAAACAAAGGAATTCAGAGCCCGTCTGGCTGCTTATTACCGGCTCCGCATCCTGAATTCAGCTATCCTCACAACTACCACTGTAGCCCCAGGAGCGGTGCGCATAGAGCCTCATTGATTGAAACCAGCCAGATGTTTGGAAATTGAGATGCTTGCCGGTGCTGCCACAAAGGAGCCTGCACGATGTGAATTCCTGATGGCAGCAGGGAGGGGGAGGAGAGAGGGGAGGGCCCCATAAAATGAGCAAACAATAAAGAAATGATTATAGGTGTCTCACTTCAGCACCCGGGCTGGTAGCTGAACATACCTGAATTGAGTTTTAAGCATTAGCAATGAATTTAATTCTCCCATTTGGGAAATGGTGGTATCCGCTTTCAGATTCAGTATTACTTTCAAACGAGAATTTGGGAATTGGAGAAACAGAGGTGCTTGACCGTGAGAATGGGGCCATTTGTGAGAATGACAACTTTTAAGGGAGCAGCACACTATGGTGCAGAGTCTTGGAGTCAGGGTGCAGATAGATGACAGTTCAGTCACTGGCCACGTGTGACCTTGGGAACTTCCCATCCTCTTTAAGTCTCAATAATCTCCTAGACAACAGAAGAATTATGCACCTACCTTGAATGGTTGCTGTGAGTCTAATTGAATCTCTCTCTTTCCTTATTTCTATGGTTATATTCTAAAGCCAACATGAGAATATGAGTGGCAAAGATTAAGAGGAAAATATGCATGGGGAAAGTTAATCAAGCTAACAGTTATTAAAATCAGTCATTTACAAATATCTG
The DNA here is from genome assembly GCF_040939455.1 of Microcebus murinus. Taxonomy (NCBI): domain Eukaryota; kingdom Metazoa; phylum Chordata; class Mammalia; order Primates; family Cheirogaleidae; genus Microcebus; species Microcebus murinus. The sequence continues at coordinate 37,769,585 of NC_134110.1, read as the reverse complement.
ATTGTTTGAATGCACCTCCCTGGCATTATTTCTCTCAGTGTATTTTCATAGATATTTTCCGTGTATCTCTTCAAAATATTCAGGCTCCCCGGTGCTGTTGCTTCATTAGCTTTTCCAAACCAAAAGACTCAGGTTGACCCAGATTCACATCCCAACTGCATTATTTGTGAATTTTTTGACTATAGACAGTTTCTTAACCATTCTAAGGCTCGATGATCTCATCTCTAAAATAACAGCAATATTTATCTTGCAGAGTTGGTGGGGTGATTAAGTGGGACTGTATATGTAAAGTATTAATTTCAGTGGCACATGGAAAATGCTCTAAAGATGGTTGCTATTATAATATTGTTATTGCTATCATTTCAAATATCTTCATGTATTATATTGATAAAAATATCTAAGTGGTAAGAGATAGGTTTTGTTTTTAGTATATTTGGTGTCCTGGAGCAAGATTTAATTACGAATATTTGTACTTGTATAGCACCTAGAATCAGCATGAGCTCTTAACATGCAGTTCTGGGAAACAAACACATAAAGAAGCAGACCGTGTTACTGATGGATATATGAGCCTCACTCAGAGTGCTTTAGTGACCCATGGAACATTGAACAGCAAAGCAGGGGCAGCCTGAGAAATTAAATCATGTAAATACCTCCTGGTATTTCCAAATAACAGATGTGACTTGAAAGATCTGACAGCCAAAGGCTTAGATCTGATCCTGTGATACCTTTTCTGTCTCTTCTTCCTTTATGTCCTCCACATATATTCTAAGTTCCAACGTGTGAAATACTTAGAGATCCCTCAACACACTGTGCTATTTCATCCCTCCAGTCTTTTGCACATGCTGTTACCTCTGCTTGGGATCCCTTTTCACAAGGCATTTGACCCCAAGCTTATCTAGCCATCTCCCACCTGTGACTCTACTAGGCGGCTAGTTATCCCTCATCATGCATAGCTATGAATAATGATAATAATACATGAATAATGATAATAATAAAGGACAATATCACTATGAGCCACATGCATCATATTACTTAAATGCCAATAAGGCAGGTATTATTATCACTTTCATTTTGTATATGAGGAAATAGAGGCTTACAGAGTTGGAAAATCTACTCAGGTTCATAGAGTTGGCCTTTAGCCCATTTATTTTGCATAAGCTGATCACTAAAATAGGAAGAACCCTGTGAGAGTCATCTCTGAAACCATTAATGGTGAGAACAATGGAGGCATCACATTCAGTAAAGGCTGAATGAAAAGACCCAGGCTGTTGGCAATGTCTTTCCATCTGCCTGTGTCTAGGCTCAGCCAGAGTCTCCCTCTCCCCAAACTGCTATGCACCCAGTATCTCCAATTCCCCCAACTCAACAAGTAAAGCCTTTCCTAAGGAGCAGCCATGTCTGCCCTTTATGCAACCAGCTAAAAAGAGCAATGCAACCAGCTAAAAAGAGAAATCTTCCCCAGCACAGTCGACACAGTGCCTGCCGAGGCACAGTCAGTCATGTGGGTTTGAGAGATAAATACGGATTATAGCACAAGCTCTGACTTTAACCACCACATTCTGAATGCTTACACTTAGCGTACATCACCTCTGATCCTCATGTCAATAGTCTGAGACAGATTTTATTCCTGAGGATCAGAGAAGTTTAGCGACTTGCTGAAGATCAGCTAATAATAAGGCAGAGTTGAAATTCAAACCAAAATCTGCGTGACTCTAGAGACCTTTCTGAACCACCATGCTACATCGCCTCTGGGAAAATATTAAAGCTCCAAGCACAAATAAACCCTGTTAAGGAATTTTGCAAAAGAATGAATTCTAGGAAATCATTCATAATCTTTAGTGGATACTAGATCAATTTGGCAGAAACATCAGAGGTCAAAAGATTTATTATCTTCAATTAGCAGATATTGAAATTGAGGTTCAGAAAGTAGACATGATTTCCCTGAGGTCAAACAGCTCATAAGCTACAGATATGTCAGAGGAATTAGGATGTACTGATCTTCTTTAAACTTGTGTACTTTTATGTCTTTCACTATTAAATAAATATTGTAAAATTGCTGGACAGACTGGCCAAAGGTGATAAAAGGAATGGCAGAACTACTTTTTTTATAGAGGAAGACTTCATGGTTTACCCAAGTTTATCCAATAATAAAAATTTACAAAATTCCTTTGGTAGTCCCAGTGTTATGTTAGACATCTTTGGAAATAAATAAATACAAAGCATAGCTCTTAGCCTCAAAGACCTTATGCTTTGTTGAAAGAAAACAGATTCAAACATGAAATATCATGAACAGCACAATTGAAAACAGGATACAATTATGCACTATGGTAGTTAGAATAGCTATCTTAGGGCTCTACAAAGTCTTATATGGATGCAGACAGAGTTCAGAAGAGACAAAAATAAGAATAAGAATCAATGAAGGCCTCATGGAAAAGGAGAGGTAGAGATTAGCTTTGAAGTATAAGGATCATTTCTATTGACTAAAGAGCAGAACATATTCTAAGCTGGGGAATGAGGTAAGAGAGAGGAAGAGAAAAGAGGGAGAGGGATAGAGAGATCAGGCACTGAATAATGGAAGATCACTTTTGTTAAGACATTGCTAATTGCCAGGAAGGAAAGACCTATATGTGTCATCTCAAGGAAAAATGATTTATTGTATGGGTATATATAAGTATAATGAATAAAGCAATACTGTAATAAAATAGCTACAAATTATCAAATTATTATTTGCTGGAAATTATGCTAAGAACTCTATCTACAGTTCCTCAGGGCATGATATTATCAGTTCCAGCTGCGTTTTACTTGTGGGAAAACTGAGGCCCGAAAGGTTAAATAAGTTACCCAAGGTTGCACAGCTATAATCTAAATTCATGCAGTACTTTAGAGCCTGTACTCCTAAACTCTGTGTACTAAATGGACTAGAATTGGGCTTTGAAAATCAACCTCCGTGTGTGTGTTTGTGTGTGTGTGTGTGTGTGTGTGTGTGTGTGTCTCAAGGCTCTCATAAATTCCTAATTATAACATCTCTATTAACCTCTACCTACCTGCTCTGTTAGCCCCCACAACCAGCCAGTTCTGTCACTGCTTCAGCTTAACTGGGGGCCACTCTGTTTGCTTCAGTCCTGAATTGATCTCATGGCCTCTGGGTTCGGCTTCCAAGTAGGTCAGCACTGCCCATCATGGGCTCCCTAACAAGGACTCTCATTGCCTTGATCTCTCGATTAGGACCAGGACATGTGGCTCTAGGTCACGGCCTTTTGATCCATGGGCCACTTTTCAAACGGGTGCTCAGTCTTGGTGTCCAGCAGCTGTCCAGGCTTGGCGCGAAGGAGAGAAGTCACATGTTCAACTGCTCACCCAGCTGGTGCTGTAGACACAGCAGCGTCTTGTGAAGAATAAGGTCAACAGAGCAGGCACTGACCTCTTGGAAAGCATTTGTTTCAATGACCCAATAGAGTTATTTCCTTTCTTTCTAAACAAAGGATTTTAGAGTTAGAAGGGATCTTGGTTTCATTCCCATTTTACGTACAACCATATTGAGTCTCAGGGAGCCAAGCTGCAGCCTCAGGATCACCTCAAAAAAGAACGAGAAAGCTAAGACCACAATTCTAGTTTCTTAGTCCTACAATGCAGCTCTCTTTTCCTCACGGCACATTTGGGATCTAAAAAGGACGTGAAACTGCAAACACCTTGAAAAGCACTTCAGTCTCAGGGCTCTACTTTCTTTTGTAGCTTCATGTGCCTTTGAAAGAGCTGAGGGTCAAAAGAACTGTTTGCTTCTAATTGTCTCAATAAATTTTAAAAGTGTTATTACATTGTAGTGATTAAGAACTGGTAAGAGTAGATGCAATATGATAAGATCAAGGCCATGAAGCTTAATAGTCCTTAGCTGATTGTCACTTTTTTTTTTTTTCCACAGAAGAAATAATTCTGCCCAGGACTCTAAAGCACCCAGATCCAACAGCACTTTATATTTCCTGCCATAAAATTCTTAGACTGGAGCAGCTGTCTGCTGAAGTGAGCACTGCTCAAATAAATACTGGGGTGCTGATCCCTGTGGCAAAACCAGCCTGGCCGGTGAGCCCCAAAGATAGGCAAAACAGATTTCGGTGCAAAAACATGTAACCTTGAACACAATTTGAAATACTCTCTGTTCTTATTGATGTCTAACAGCTTCTTCCTTTCTTTTTCTTTTTCCCTCCTTCCTTTAATCCTTCCTTCCTTTTTTCCTTTCTTCCTTCCTTTGGAACAGAGTTAAGAGAAATATGTTGGATAGTGAAACCTTCTCCTATAGTTAGCAATGGAACTTTGTGAACCTAGGAATCTATTTGAAGAAGAAAGCATAATTATAACAGTGTGATATATTTAATACTTGCTATATACAAGACCTAGACATGATACTTTACTGAAGTTATCTCATTCAATTCCACTTTGCAAGGTAGTTGTTGCTATTCTTGTGATACAGAGGAGAAAACTGAGTCTTAGAGAAGTTCTTCATTTATTCTCCTATCACACAGTTATGAAATGGTTGGATCCATTTAATAGTGGAAATATGGGATCCATTTAATGGTCCATTGATGGATTTTTCAGAGCCCTAAAATCTCCAAAATTTCACATAAATTTTGATGTTGGCATTAATTTTGATGTTGGCAACAAACCACTTAAGTTAAAGAAGTTTCCCGGAAGGACAGATCCATGGTCTACCTGGATTTCCTCAAAGGCTATGTTTAATGTGAAATAGCAAAAGCTCCCTTCATTAATGTCAAACTGAATAAAATGTATAGTATCTTCTACCAAAATCCTATTATCTTTTTTAACACATGATGAGTCAACATTTGCCATTCTTCTAAGTTCAGTGCATTTCACTGGGAGCACTATTGCTATGTCTCTCAGCACCATGTCGTTTCAAATGGCAGTAAAAGTGAGAAGAGGGGTTTCCTGATATTATTATGTCCATGGTCTAGGTTTCTATATTGCAAGGATTTCCATAGTACATTATTCGTTAATGAAGCAAGCTACCTAATGCTACATGTTAGCAGAACTGTTCCTTATCAAGAAAATATGGGAAATATAAGCTGCATTATGTAACAATATAAAGCAACAAGTAGTAACAACAAAATCAAAAACAAAGGAGCAGTCTATCTATGCAAATGCATGGCCACTCAAAGTCATTCAAAACTATCTTCACTTAGAAGAGATAAAGCAAATACTAGACCTGGATGGTTGTCTGAGTTCTCTGGTCTCACTTGATGTTAGATTATATATGTTTCTGGTAGCATGAAATCCTTGCAACCTTAACGTGCAGAATACTCTTCAGGGGAGGTATAGAAAGAACAAAGCTGAATTTCTCTAATGATTAGAAATGTTGAACATTTTTTATTTGCTTGCTGGCCATTATTCTGTCTTCTTTTGAGAAATTTCTGTTCATTTCCATTGCCCATTTACTGATGGGGTTGACTTTTTTTCTTGCTGATTTTTTTAAGTTCTAGATAGATTCTTGTTATCAGCCCTTTATCAGATGTGTAGAGAGCAAATATATTCTCCCATTCTGTAGGCTGTCTATTTGCTCTAATGGTAGTTTCCTTGGCTGTGCAAAAGCTTTTTAATTGTATCAAATCCCATTTGTTTATTTTTGTTGCTGCAGTGATTACTTTGAGGGTCTTCTTCAAAAATTCTTTGCCTAGGCCAATGTCTGATAGGGTCTCCCCAACATCTTCTTCTAGAATTCTTAAAGTTTCATGCCTTAGGTTTAATTCTGTTATCCATCTTGAGTAGATTTTTGTGAGAGATAAGAGGTAGGGATCCAGTTTCATTCTTCTGCATGTAGCTATCCAGTTTTCCCAGCACCATTTATTGAAAAGAGATTATTTTCCCCAATGTATGTTTTTGTCTGCTTTGTCAAAAATTAGATTACCATATGTGGGTGGTTTCATCTCTGGATTTTCAGTCCTGTTCCAAAGATCTATGTCTCTGTTCTTGTGCCAATACCAAGTTGTTTTAATTATTATTGCTTTGTAGTACAGTTTGAAGTCTAGTAGACTGATACAAACCACAATGAGACATCACCTAACCCCAGTAACATTGGCCTCTATCAAAATATCTCAAAACAACAAATGCTGGTGAGGATGCGGAGAGACAGGAACACTCTTACACTGTTGGTGGGACTGCAAATTAGTGCAACCTCTATGGAAAAGAATTTAGAGATACCTCAAAGAGCTAAAAATAGAAATGCCATTCTATCCAGCAATAGCACTATTAGGCATCTACCCAAAAGAACAAAAGTCATTCTATAATAAAGACATCTGCACCCGAATGTTTATGGCAGCTCGATTCACTATTGCAAGGATGTGGAAACAACCTAAGTGTTTGTCAACTCATGAGTGGATTATTAAAATGTGGTATATGTGTACAATGGAATATTACTCAATTCTAAGAAACAACAGGGATCTAGCCCCTCTTATATTTTCCTGGATTAATCTTGAGCCCATTATCAGAAGTGAGGTATCATGAGATCAGAAGAATAGGTTCCACTTGTACTCGCCATCAAATTGGTACTGACCAATTAGCACATTGGTACTCACATGGTAGTAATATTCTCCAGGGATGGGGGATTGAGGGGTTAACTCACGACAATAGGACATGGTGTGCATTGTGGGGGTTGGGGGAAGGGCAGGCCTCTAACCTCCGCTTGGGAGAGGCAATGATATAAAATGTAACCAAAATGTTTGTACCTTCACAATATCCTGAAAAAATAAAAAAATAAAAATTAATTAATTAATTAATTTAAAAAAAGAAAGAACAAAGCTGAATACTTTGTTGAAGTATTCAGTGAAAAGAAGTGAAAGAAGGAGTGCAAGAAGTATCAGGGAAAGGCTGAAGTCTGATGCCGGGCAAGTGACAATACACCACATCTGAGGTGTAAATCCAAGATAACAATTTGCAGGAGTGGGCAAGGATACAGGAAAGGGAAAACAGAAGCTAATCTGTAAGGTCCTGAACACATTCCAGGGCAGCAGACCCCCATCAAAAGACTTCAGGCTTGGCCAATATTCCTACGATGCAGAGGAGAAAATGGAGTCTTAGAGACGTTCTTAATTTATTCCGCTATCTCATATTGGGCAATGCAAGTAGTGTCTCGGTTCCTCTGTCAAAGCATTTATCAGTCTGCATTAGTTTTTGCTTAGTTACCTGTTTCTCCTCTTAAGTCTGCAATCCTATAACGCAGGAACTATTTTTTATTCAACTCTGTGTAGGCAGCACCTGTAGAGTGCATGGAAATGTGTTGTTGTTCAGATATATGGATGAAAAAAATATAGGCACTTGAGATCTCTTCCACATGCTTGTTCCTCCTCTATCACACTCTAAAATAGTTGAGAACCAGAAAGAGGCATTCTCTGTGTCTCTCAGGTAGTTAACCTAGATGATAATATTCAATGCAATGTCTATTCCTGGGAGGATCATCTCTTTGAACAACTTTTTCCCCTGAATATAATAACTTTCCCATTCCAACAATTTGTCTCCCCTCAAACATGAGGTATGAGACATTGTCTTTGGGAAATAGAGCCAATATTGGCAGATTGTACTCTGTTCCCAAATTAGCAGTCTAGTACCCCCTAAAGGGCTATGGAAGGCCCCCTTCAGACAGAAGAGCTGGAGGGAAACAAAACATGTGGCTGAAATAAAAGTGTCTAGAAAACTTGCTGCAGTTGCACCAAGGAAATATATTTCATTTCTTTCTCTTGATTAGCATTCTAATGGCTTCTGACTCAGGTCTAACAGCTTGGAGAGAATATTACAGGCAATTGTGTAAATAATACAGGTTTTTTTTCAGTGTGTCCAAATGTATAATTAAATGGATAATGTTACAGCTCCCCAAACCCACTAAGGCTTGCTGCCTAAATGGAGAGCTTTTGAAATTTCATCCCAATACATGGTTACATGATACATTGCTTTTATGGCCTGCTGGGCAAATGACTAGTGGTTTGGAAAGGGGCTGAATGCATATTTATAGTGGTGAGCACAGTGATGTTCAGAGGGCCAGTAAAATCACTCTAGTAAATAGCATGAATTATACAAAAGCATCTCTTTATGTATCTGAACTTTTCCGATGCAGGATGTATGTCAACACAAACACATTCCATCTCCTTAATGTTTGCAGGTAACTCTTGCTCCAAATTCTATGCAATCAGATGTCGGGGTTAACCAAACTTGAAGGAGAAATTCTATTTCTGAAATCCCTCAGCTTTGTTCAATGTCTTCTAGATTTCTCAGAGGATGCAGTTTCCATTATCAATAAAATGGGCCTCATCTTGAACTCAAGTTTTTATGTCTGTGTCCAGTGTTCTGCTCACATTATCTAAAAGAAACATGCACGAATGAGGACAAACCAGTGGGACGTGTGTTTGAGACTTCAAAGGGCATGTGTTAAAATGGGGCTGCATCAGGAGTCTCCTGTGTGTGTGAACTGTGGTGTGCCTAGAATACAAAGCCTCCAGGCTTGCCCTGCCAGACAGCTGTGCAACCTCAGTAAAACCTCCTCATCTCTCTGAACCTCAGTTTCTTTATCTATAAGCAGAAAATAACTGTATAGACCCTTTCCACCTGACAGTTTTTAATAATGACTGAATGAAGTAATATACATGAAAACACATGGTTCATAGTGCAAAATATCAGCCCACAGTAAGCAATTTAAAAAATAAATATGTTTTATTCATGACTTCACTTTTTGACAAATATTGTGGATATGATAATAGACTAAGGCCTATGGTAGCAAAAGGAGTAAAACAATAACAAATAAACAGGTCCCTGCCCTAGAGAATGGTACAGTTCAGTAGAAAATAAATATAATTTAAAAATTCAAATACATTGCAACATGCGTTACAACGGGGAAAGTAAGAATGGATGTCATGGGTTGAGATGAAACATTTATTTCAGTTTTGGGAACAGGGGCTGAAGTTGGTCTTGGGGGTTTCATAAGAAAAGTTTCAGGGAAGATACAACAGATAAATTGAAAGCAGGCTTTTGGTATTAGAGGGGAAAGGACCAGAGGGAAGAAGGTTTTCAAGCTGAGACATGAGCACATGGAAAGGTCTGGACAAAGGAAAGCTGGAGGCTGGTGACCAGAAAAAGAGTGGACAGGATGGGGTGGTAGGGGAAACAGCCAGAATGTGGAAAGTCCTATGAGTCTGTGGAGGGGCTGGTTACCCGCCAGCAGTTCTCCTAGGCCCTGGGCGTGTAGGCAGAGCCTCCAAACCTGCTGCCTACTCTCCTTGGACCCTGCGCCAAGGGAGTTGTGAGTGCCCTAATATTCCTTCCTCTCCTAAGCAGCTGCTTCTCCTCAAGCCAGGCAACATGACCCTTCCTAGGTAATGGCACACCTCATAGGCTTTCTGAAAGTTAGAGAAGGTTCCATTTCAAATACATTTGAAGTGTAATATAAGAAGTACCCCCACCTGGAAAAAGGAGAACCACAAGCCCCATGCATTTCCTAGCTTAATCCCTACGTTTTTTTCAAACTGAGAACACTGCCCATTAGTAGGCTTGAAAATTACTGTAGAGGGCTTTGATCACCATTACTTCAGATAAGATAGGATAGGATAGGGTGGAATAGAATAAAATAGAATAGAATAAAATGGAAAGTAGACTGCTTGGCTATTATTTTAGAACACGGTTTTAAACCATGAAATACTTTATTTCAATTATATATATTTTCATGTATGTGTGCACTAGGTTGCAAAGTAAAATGAATCTCTTGCTGTAAGTCTCTGCCAAAAAGTTTGAAAAACATCCCTTTAGTTGAAACAGGGTATAGTTTGGCTAGCTAGTTTCTGTGGAACATGATGTTAATAGATGTTTCACAAAATAAAATTAATGCTAGCAAGTTTTTCTTCCACGATATTATGTTTTAAGAACACAAGAACCTAAATGCATGTTTGTAATTATAATTGACATTATGCTATAAGAAATGGTATGTTTTCCCAGAGAATACAAAAACATGGTCCAAGCTCCCCTGCTGCATGACACAAGGAATTGTTGGAAGCACCATATGCATGATCATCACAGGCTACATTATATGCTTTTTCAACATGGTTAAACATGTTTCATTATTTATTACTCATCAATAATGGATATCCTGGAGAATTACTATGAGTTTTATTAGTACTTTATAAACCTTTTTTTTAATTTTCAATTTTCTGTGGCCAAATAAGTTTGATAAATTCTATCATAGTTGTTTAAGATTTAAAAAGAACATGAGTGAATATCGAATTGTAGGTTAGATTATTGAAATCCTGGGCTTTGACACATCTTGCCTAAATAATGCTAAAAGCAGTTATCATGTATTGAGAATTTACCGTATGCTTGTTACTTAACTGAGTGGTTTATACACATGGTCAAACTTAGTTCTTAAATGGTGGAACAGATACTCAAGCCCAGGTCTGCCAAATTCCAAGCATATGAGTTGAGGGACTCTCACCCCTCCTTTTCCCAATGCCATAAAGTAGGGTGATTCATTTCTGCTTCATCTTAGAGCCTAGACTAGTTCTCTGCCCTGTACTCATTACTCTTTTATACTTTATTCTACCAAAGACTGTGGGTATGTGCCATGACATAGATCTTCCACTCAACTGGGCAACACAAAGACTCTACTTTGCAGATCCAAGTATCCTGAAGTCAGATTCTGAAGTTCATATTTAGGGGAAAACCTAGGAAACCCAGCTTTGGGCTTGGTTGTCAGCCCCAAGCTTTACTGAATGGCCTTGAATATTCAGAGCAATGAAGCCACTTTCATCAAGCAGATTGTTTTATTCCTTTTTGGCTTCTTTGGACTATGTTCTACTAGTTAGGAACCAGAAATAGAGACATAAGGACCTTCTAAACATCCAACAAACATCTCTGACCATCATTCCGTGACTTCACAACCAGTCAGCGTCTAGAACACTACAAGCACTCCTTACTCCCTGGTCCTAGTGAATTAGAGAAAAAAATAATGCTTTGAGCCACTGTCTTCAGGAATTCAAAATATTCCAGAGCTAATTATCCTGGTCCTTTAAAAGTCAACAAAACTAAGTACATCTTAAATTACATCTTTTTATTGATGTATTATTATTTAAAATAAATTTACAAAAGGTTAAAACTGGGTGGGAACTGACAGAACAAATAACACAATCTGTTTATGTTACAGTAAAGAAATCAATACTCCAAGTGAGAAATGACATGAAAAATGTCTCAACATTTCCACATTTCAGTTCCTGGGGCTCTTCGATGGTGTCAGTATAGCATCTGAATTTTCTATAGACTCGTTTGAATACAATTCATTTCTTGCAAAGTCCAGCTCCTGCTTCATAAAAACAGAGTAGGTAGTTGGATAAAGCAAGAAGAATGAGATGTCAACTATTAGCACAATAAGTTATATCATTCAAAGACTCCCTGAAGAACAAGAAGAACATTTAAATGACCTAAATGTATTCCCTAGAAAAAGAACTTTAAAAATTCTAAAAACATTTTTGCATCCTTAGATTGCTTTGACGGAAGACCTAGGTAAGAATAAAATAGGGACGAAAAGAAGGCTAAAGCTAGGATGAAGGTGGAAAATACTATTTGAATAAATAGGCCTAGATTATATTTAAATCCCCACAAGATGGCCCAAGCCAAATTTTCCAAGAGTAAAATGTAGCCTTCTATTTAGCAGGTTCCTCCAGAGAGCCCAAGAGTGTCATGCATGGCTCTCCTATGTTCCTACAGTGCTTAGAAGGAAGAAGAAAGAAGAAAGAGGAGAAATTCAGCACAGGCAATACTGGTGTCTCCCCTAGACATCCTCACAGCCCAGAGAACTATCCTACTCTCCAGGAGAAAGGGCAATAGTTAGGAAACAAATTCTTTAAATATAATAGATCTGTAAAATCCATAATTCTGTTTCGTAATGGCGTAAGTACTTTAATTTTACAATAAGATAGCACTTAAAATAAAACCAGTGTGCACTGTCTTGTGGAGAACTCTCTCAATATGATGTCCAAGTTTTATGAACTGGGTATTTGTAGCTCCTCAAAACTCATATGTCGAAATTCTAAATCTCAATGAGATGGTATTAGGAGGTGGGGCCTATGGTGGATTATTAGGTCATGAGGCTGGAGCCCTCATGAATGGGATTAGTGCCCTTATAAAGAAACCTCAGGGAACTCTCTCCCCATTTTCAACCTATGAGGACACAGCAAGAAGACAGCCAACTGGGAACCAGGAAACACCAGACACCAGGTCTGTTGGTGGATTGATCTTGTACTTCCCAGCATCCAGAACTTAAGAAATAAATGTCTGTTGTTTACAAGCCACTCAGGCTATGATATTGTTTTTATAGCAGCCCAAATGGACCAAGGCAACAAGTATCTGCTGCATTCTCGGGCTGCATTCAAGAATCTGTGTAAATACCTTCATGAAAACCACCTGCTTCTGAAACGCTGGAAGGCCCTTGGAAATCAACTAGTCCAGCCTTTCTGTTTCACTGATTCACAAACTGAGCTCCAGAAAGGGGAAGTGACTGGGCACATCCAGAGGCAGAGGTGGGGAGAAACAAAAGACCCTATACTGCTGTGGTCCCCAGAACTTGTGACACAGCTGGTCATAGTCCATTTCCTTGATATGGAGTTAAGACTTGGATCTAAGGTATATTCTTTATTTCTAACAATTTCTGGTGTTCTAATATTCCAATGGCACTCTGAAAAAAGAGGAAAACACATTCTAGATTTGGTTGCTATGTTTCTTACAGTGCAATGAATAAATTTGGCAGAGAACATTTAAATAAAGGAGGCCTCTGAACAATAAAATTAATTGGTCATCTATTTACATGAAGAAAAATATTTATTTGGTATGTGCTCAACTGAGGAAAACCTATTTCTGTTGTAACAAAAGTTTAATTGATACTGGCTGACTGGTTGGGAAGAAGGTTACTGTGAAAACTGGCCACAATCACTTATGTCCTCAAATAAGAAACTAGAGTTTCTTCTTCTCTTTTGTCATTTCTATCTTCTTCTTCTTTTTTTTAAGAAATTAATTTAAATTTAAATTAGGGTGGGCTTGAGCTACAAGATGGTTAATCCTGACTCAAAAAGTTGAAAAAAACTTTGAAAATTGAGTAAATATTATAAATTTGGGTGTTTTTTTATCTTTTCATTTGGTATTTCTGAATGATCTGGTTTAGTCAAGATGACTATATCTTTTATCCTTAGGCCTTATTAAAGTAAAAGAAAACAAAAATGGCATTGAGTTCTGTTCCGAAATTAAGCAAACTCACTTTCTATGACTACCATCCATTAAGGCTCCATAACTAATTATTTATGCAATTGTAGGAAGTGTTTTTAAGCCAAAAATAGCCTAATATTTCAAAAAATGTTCAAGAATTGGGACACAGAGCTAGAGCAACCTGAAGGGAGTCCCCCAGAACTTCTTTGTGGTTAAAGAAGTCTGTTAACAGGAGACTGCATCTGGCTTTGGTAGACAGGTGCAAGAATTCACACACACACATGCACACACACACATACACACTCAAGTGTAGCTTTCAGAAGTTCTGCTATTTCATCTGGCATCTTGGGTTCTCCTACCATCACTATTTCCGTTAATGGTCAGATGCTCCCTTCAAATGAACTCTGAGAAGCTACATGAGGGAGGCCAACAAACCCATTAGGCTCAGCTCTTTAGTTTTAAGTGCTTTTAATTTCACACATGCATGAGGCTTCATTGAACTTACTATCAAAGGATATTGGCAAGGAATTTGCTGAAAAAACCATCTTGCTACCAACACAAGGTGCACTGAGTGTGGATTGATAAACTAGATAACATCCAGTCAATTTTTTTGGTAAGTGTCCATTTTTTTAAAGATAAATTTCTTATTTATTAAATTTTATTTTTTCCTAAAAGAAGCACAAACTCCTAGAGATAATATGCAGGTGCTTACTAAAGACCCTTCAAGGACCTGCCCACCCCAAAATATAGCGGAGCACCCTATCACCAACCTCAACTAGCCCTTCTCCATCATTTAAGGAAAGATCATAGAGTTCCCTAATTTACTGGTAAGCTCCCTCCTCCCCAATAGCAGCCCATACTTCTTTCAGCAGAATTTAAGAGCAACTACAGCATTCTGTATTCTTATACCCACCACCCTAAGAGATCCTCAAAATTAACTCTTCCCTCTTGAAATTCTGTTATTCTATTCTCAGCTCCCACAAAAAAATTCAAAACTTCAGTCTTCCCTCATCACCTGATCACCTGACTCTTATCCCCAAACTGTGTCAGACTTAACCCCAATTTTCTACATTCTTTCACTGTACTCTCTGAGACTCATAGTTTGACATCAGCAAAATCCTCTTTAATTTCAACCTCTTCTTGCCCTAACTGAGGGCAGTGCTTCCCCTATTAACCTCTGACAGGGTGGCTGATTGTCTACTCACATCCTCACAGCACTGAGCCAGAGGTGGGTAGGTGTCATCCATGTTTGCAGGTCAATGATCCTCCCGCCTTTCTATATAATCCCCAGTTCCACTGAAACACAATCTTTGGGTTACACCTCCCAACACTCCTCCTTGCTACAATTTCATACTGTGCCTCTAATCCCTTGCCCTCATCCCGTAACTCTTTCTCTCCACCACTTATTCATCTGTTATCATTATTTATTAACACCACTCTGACCATCCATTGACCACCATGGCTTCTCAGTTTTATGTGTGTTTCTAGCTTCTCTTCTGAGGATATTTACTTCTGTGACATCTCAGCACTCTACTTCCATGCTCTGGACCTTGCCATTACTGATAGCTGCATTAACCCAAAAATCTTGGCCTCAAGCATCCTAATTTCTGAATATCCCTTCTTTTCTGTTTTCTTGTAGTAACCATTCTCATTTCAGCAATTCTAGCTTCCTCCTGGCATCTGCAATTGTTTAGTTATACAAATTTTAAATTATCAACCAGCTACTTTATGCCCTTTATTCCCTTGTGCCCAGCTTAGAGTCAGTGGTTATGGGTGACCAACGATTCCAGTCTGCCTGGGACTCAGGAGTTTCCCAGGATGCTGGACTTTCAGCACCAAAAACTGTGAGGTCCTGGGAAACCTGGGACAAGTTGCTTGCCCTATCAGTGGTACACACTATAACCCCATTATATACAACTTTTAACTTCTCTATTAGCTAGTATGATAGACACTAGCTATTGTAACATACAAGCCCTACAAGCTCTCACCTGCAAATAGACTGAGAAGGTGTGGAAAACGTACACACAACTATTAACAGCATTGGCCCAGAAACATGTCACTTCTGCTCACACCCCAAGAGCCCAACCTAGAGGCCAAGGCCCTTGAAGGTGAGGTTTAGCTTGTACCCAGGAAGAGGATATGGGCCTCTCCCACAATTCTACTTTTTACCACAAAATACCCACCAAGCATCCATTGTACTTGCCTGGCAAAACCCCAGCCCTGTTACCCTATTGTCCTCCCTTACTTCCTACCTGCACTTGAGCAGCTGACTGACCACAGAAAACACGACCCTGATGCCTTGGCTTCCCTCCAGTTCAGGGCAAGACTCACTGCCCCCCTACACACTGCCCAGCAAATCCAGTATAGCTCCCTGTTAATTCACTCTCCCATTTTCCAAAAAACTATTTCACACATTCTCCTCTCTTCTCAAATATCTAAATCCCTGTTATGCTTCAATTTTGGCTCATAACTGCCTCGTATTTTTCTGAGCTATTTTCTCAGTCTGGCTTTTTATCACTTTTCTCAGCAACAAAAAAGAAAATGTTCCCATCTTGCTGTCATTTAATCAACTAAAATATTGGCACAGGTACACAGATGCTCTGCCTTCCTCTCTCAGTTCCTTTTCTCTTCCTTTCTCTTGCAGAGTAACCTCTCCCCTTGGATAGTCAGCCCCATCCCATCTCACCTTCTCACAACCTTTCTCCTGCAGTGAATTCTTCTGTCCTCTACTGAACCATACTAATCAGCATACAATCATTCTGGAATATCTCCCACTTTTAAAAAAAAATTGATGTAGAACCCTTTTCCCTCTAACTACTATTATATACCTTATGACCAGCCACTTTATAGCAAAATGACTCAAAATTTTGTTTATACTTGTTGGCTCTACTCCCTTGCCTGCAATTAACTTTTTAAACTGCTCCAAAGAATCTTCCATTCTCTCCAATCTAATAAAATTGCTCCTGACAAGATCACCAATGACCCCTTCATGCCAAATCGGATGGACAATTCTCAGTCCTCACCTTGCTTATCAGTAGGTGTGGTGTGATTTATCACTGTTCCTTCTTGAAACATGTTTTCCACTTGGCTCCCAGACTCTGCAGCATCCTTGTGGTTCACCTCGTAACTCACTGCCCTGCACTAATGGCTCCTGACACTTAATGTGGAAATGCCTCCAGACTCAGCCCTCTGCTCTCTCAGCTCCGTTTGACTATATGTCTAGGTGATCTGAGCAATCTCATGACTCTAACTTACCAAAAATAAATAAAAATAACGTGTGTGTTTGTTTTATAGCTTAATCTTCTCCCCCAAGCTGCAGATTTACATACCCAATTGCCTACACATCTCAATGTAATATCTAATAGACATTGCAAAACTAACATGTCCAAAATAAAACTTTTCTTCCTACTTTTCATGCCACTCTGGTTTCCTTTAGGTAAGCATCATTACTCATGAGGTTATTAACCTCAAAGTCATCCCTATTTCTCTCTCGTCTACATAATCCATAGGTATAAGAAAGCTATGACTTCAAAACACACCCTAATTTCTAACCACTTCTCACTGCCTCCATAACCATACTCCATTCCAAGACACTCTAATCTTCTATTAGATTACAGTAATAATTTCCTAGAATATTCTCCCTGCTTCCATCTTAGCCAGCTCTTACCTGACCTCTCACCTACCATGCATTTGCCACTCACCTGTCAGCATAATATTTTAAAATTATAAATTGGGTCATGTCGTTCCCCCATTCAATCCCCCCATGTAGAATAAAACCTGAAATCCTTACAGTAGGATCCAAGTCCCTACATAGTTTGGGGACCCCTTTGTGACCTTATTTCCTGCAACTCCCTCCTCTCCTTGGCTCACATTTTTCCTGCTACATTAGCCTTTTGCTACACCTTGGAAATGATACCAGCTGAGTTCTCATTTCTGGTACTTTGCACTTGCTGTTGTCTCTTCCTAGAATCCACATTCTCTACATATTTGCATTGCTTGCTCTCACACCTTACCCATGGCTGAACTCAAGTGGCACCTTCTCAAGTGATGCTTTCATTGACCCATTATTTAAAATTGCTCTTCAACCTGTCACTCTCTAAACTCTGGCCCCCAACCCTGTTATAAGAAATATCTTGTAGCACTGCTCATCACTTGAAATCATGGTATATATTTGTCAATGTTCTTATGAGGGCATGAAATTTGTTCATGTTCACTGTTGAATTCCTATAAACTGAAAGAGGTCCTTGAACATAGTAGGAGAGTAAATATTTGAATTAAAAAAGGAAGTAAAAGAGAGGGAAATAATAAAGGAGAGAGAGAGAGGGAAAGAGGAAGAAAGGAAGGCAGGGAGGAAGCAAGGAAGGAATGAATGAATGAACTAATGAACAAATGGTGGAAGGCTGAGCAAACATTTAATTTGTTTAATGTTGTAGACACTGCTGAGGTAAACACCTTAAACACCCCACTCCACAAATAAATCTAGATACTCAGATGCTTTAGATAAGTGCTATTATTTTTCTCTTCTTGTGTTTATTTCTGAAAATCATGGGAAAATGTTTATTTCTACACCTATTGGTCAATGGAAAATTATGCAGCACCTTCACAGATGCAGGAGAATACATAAGATAAACAACTTCACTAGAAGCAAGATTTGAAAGTCAAAAGTGGCTTTCTGATGAACTTATGTCCCTTAGGAATCCAAGGGTGATCTAAGTGGCATTCTGAAATCTTGTCTTCAATACAAGAAACATGATGGTTCTAGCTAATTTCTGAGTTGTGGAGACTTAACATGATTGAAATAATACATTGACTTGAGGTTTATAAAAAGTATTTTTAATAGGCACCACACTAGCCATTAAGTTGTTGTTATTGCTGTTTAAGTCCTTCTGTATGAGTGTCAGTAGCTCACTCTTCTCCCCTTTGCTCTCTCTGTCTCTCCCTCTCTCTCCCCCTCTCTCATATTAAACACCAGTTAGCATGTCACAGAAAAAAAGTTTCTGTTTTTACTCTATGGCTGTGCCTCCAAGATAGCATGCAATCACTACCAACCCATGGAAGCAAGAGTCATCAGACATGCTCCCTCTCGTTGCTACTAACCAAGTCACAGTAACCAATGTCAAATGTCTGAACAGGCAGTTTCAGGAAAAATTTGAAAATACTATAGAATGAGGCAAGGAGGAAAATTAAAAAATGAATATAAGAAGAGATATTAGTTAGAAATGGCCTAAGCTATGAGCAAAATATCTTACTGAGAATGACTTTAAAATTAGAGGTTCATCTTCTCACCTAACAAGCATTCAGCAAGCAGACACTTGCAAGATAGTTATTGCTGGTCCAAGCATCAGATACCTTTTCCAGACAGATAGAAGAGAAAGAAGAACTGTGACAGACATGCACTAGGTGTATTATTTATTAGGGAATCTGAACCTCTCCCAGACACCTTCCAGCAAAATTTCCCCTACATCACATGCTGGGCTATATCACTTGGAATCTCTAATGGAACAGGAATAGGGAAGAGGGGAACAGGATCTTCATGATTGGTTTAATTTTAGACAATTTATGATCATTTTACGGCTTGGAGCAATTGCTACTCCATATAAACCAAGGTTCTGTTAGCAAGAAAGGAGATCACAGGTACTGAGTAGGTTACTAACAGTGTTGTCACAGGGTTGTGGCAGCAACACAGGGAATATTTTGAGACCAAACCAAGGAGAAACATGTCTAATCTTTAACTCCTGGGCAAAGATTTCAAAGCTCTCCTTAGGTCTTTTTGAAACCCAGACCATGCATAATCCCACAGTCATCTCTCACTCAGCAGTTAGTGTTCTTCCTTCCTCCTTCTCCACTTTGGTTTCACTTCTATGTCCTTTTCTATTATGTTGCTGCTCCCCCCCCCCAAAAAAAATGCCTTTCAGCCCCATGAGCCAATGTTAGGAGATTATCTCTCCCCCAAAAGGCAGCTCAAATTGTTGAACCCTTCCCTGACCCGCTCAGTGAAAAGCATCTTATTCTGGGGCTAGGGGATGTCCATCAGAAAATTGAGGTCAAAAGGCAGATGCCACCCCAAAATCTAAAGACACAGGCAAATTCAGAGTCACAGCCAAAATCTCCTTTCCTGGAGCAGAAGACCCTGAAGCTGTCAGTTGGTAAGAACATTGAAATGGTAGTTTTGAAGAATTGCTAGACGCTCAGTGGGGACTAGCTTAAGAAGGAGAAATTCCTGCAAGCCACAAATTTTGGTGGGGGGATATTTTTATGGGTTTTACCTCCCAGAATCTCACAAGGTTCTCATGATAAAGAGTCAAGAAAGATCCCCTTGTGGCTCTGACAGAGGGAAGTGAAGGGTAAACATTGTGAAATATGCTCAGAATCTTCCCTGTGACAAAAGCTTACTTTCCAGGGTACGAGACTTTACCAGAGCCTGAATCCACCCAGGGGATGGGCATTTCCTTACTCCAGACCTCACCAGCCCTTCTGTGTCATGTAAGGTGGGGAAAATGAGCCTAAGAAAAACTTGTAAGGTCACAGCCCAGGGACACAGGCCCACTATAAGACTGAGAATTAATCATAACATTCTAGAACGCTCTACTTCCCACCACCTTACCACATTAATTATAACATTCTAGAACGCTCTAGAATTATGAATGTTATGAATTAATCATAACATTCTAGAACGCTCTACTTCCCACCACTACTCCAACAGGCTCCAGTATAGTATCAGCAACTACAGCTGGAGGAACTGCAGGACACAGGTTCTGATGAGTTCTTGAGGGAGCATAAAGATAACAGGGAGACTACACAAGGAGGACATGGAAGTCTCTGACACCTGCAGCTATAGCAAATATTAAACAGCTAAACTCACAGCCAAATGAACACAAAACCTCACACTAAAGGCCAATTGCCCAATACATCAAGTCTGGCGTTCAAGGCATACTAAAAGGCAAAAAGGAAACAACTCGTGGTCTATGTTGTCTTTAATATAGACATACCTGGTTTTACATGTTTATTTTCAAAACTCAAAAACAATGTCATCCTGGACTTCACAGGCCATCTGTTTAAGTCAAGTGTCTCCAAAACAAAAGCACATTTTTCAATAGATACAGTTATTTATAAATTTTCTGCACCTAATATAATATTTTTCTAATAGATCATATTCATCATAAATCACACAAAATTAAAATGGATGAGATAAAAGTTAATTATACATTATAAATTGAGTTTCTAATGTTTGTCCTCAACCCCTGATAGCTAACATGTAACTTGAATACATGCAGCTGGTTGTGGAATCCACTTGGACAACAGGCAGAATTCTAGGATTCTTGTCTTTTGGCATCCACACTTTGTATAACATAATTTTCTTTCTTTGAAGAAGGGAAGGACCTATGGTTTGCTTCTCCTCAGTACAATGTTGTAAAGGAGATGAAATTTTGCAGATGCAAATGAGGTCCCTTGTCAGTTGTCTTTGAAATAATAAAAAAGAAGATTGTCTTAGATGGCCCTGCTAATGTAGCAGGTCAGTTCTTTAAAGGAAGATTCAAGCTTACTCTGGAAGAACAGACTCCAAGAAGGGAGGCTGTCCTACTGGCTTTGAAGAAGCCACATTGGGAACTGCCAATGGAAAGAGGAGTGGCAATTAGGAGCTAAGGACCTTACCCCTATGACCACAAGGAACTGAATTCCATTGACAACCTGAATGACCTTGGAAGAAGACCTCAAGATCTAGGTAAGAATGCAGGCTAGCCAATGCCTTGATTGCAGCCTGTGAGTCCCTACACAGAGTCATAAGATTAAGCCTGCCAATTGAGCCATGCCTGGACCCCTCATGCACAGAAACCGTGGATAATAAATGGGTCTTGTTTTAAGCCTAAAGATCTGCAGTTTGTTACATAGCATAGAAAATTAATACAACTGGTGCTAGTAAATTGGTTGACTCCAGTGTTCACAATTTTCAGTGAAGAGAGGCCTCTTGGGCCAGGAGATGACAATCCTGCATCCTTTTGGGTGCATATCAAATGAGATCCAGCCTGTGGAATGCTCCCCTCCTTTCATATTTTCCCCAATTCTTACACCTCAGTTGCAAGGATCAAAAAGTGTCATCGTATCATGTTTCCTTATTTTACTTCTCAAAAGCCCTGTAAGTTCACTAAAATTCTCCAAATTTAAAGGTTCTCAATTACAGCTCCTGAAATGAGTGGTCATTAAGATTTTATGAACAGGTGGCAGAGTAGGGGTGGGTAAGGCACAGACAATATCTTGGAGATCCCTCATCAGGAACAAGAGCTCTGTCACTCATGAGAATGCAAACCTCTCCCCCTTCCCCATCCCCCAATCCCAACCTCATGCCCTGCAAAGCACACACACACAATTCAAACATCACCCCAACATGTGCGTGTGAACAGACATACACACACATACAACAGTTTTCTCTTTTCCCTTCACAGCACACACTCTGCTACTTCTGAGTTTTAGTTGAGAATAAATAAGAGAAATAGACTTAAACAGAGCTTCACATTCTGAAGCGGAGCATTCATCATAGTGCATAGGAGCATAATTGCATAAGATCTCAATTTAAGTACCCCCAAAAGTCAGGGCACCAGAAGTTGTATATTTTTGTGTCTTACTAACCACATGAATTTAAAAAAAATTCATTATCCTAATACTCTACAAAATTGAAACACTAACACCTACCCTATAATATTGCTGTAAAGATTAAATGAGGTATGGCGAATGTTAACTACCATAGCATGTGATAGAGTCTAAATTAGTGTGTGCCTGCTTCTTGCATTAGCTAACCTGTTTCCTACATGGATGGTACTTTAGGATTATAATTTTGCACTTCATATGTGACCTGTACTATGTTCCCATCAAACTAGTCACTTGTTTCAATTTGGCTCCTTGTCAGTGCATACATTCACCCTCATGAGTGTCACAGCACCCCTAATTAAATGCTTAACATGTTAAGGTAATATTTTGAAGTTTCTTCCTCTTTTCAGTGTTGGCAGTAATTCTTGATAGCTCTAAATCAAACAGCTTTATAACTGGGCAAAAATGAAGGAAAGATTCCCAAGGATCTATTCTGTACTGCCTCTTGCTAAATTGAATAGAAGCTCCATACAGATCCACTCATGTGTTTGTGTGGTGTTTTTTTTTTTAAGGATATCTGAGTGGCTTATCTTGCTCCTCTATGTCAAATGTGTATGAACAACAACTAATACTTGTAGAGCACTTTGGATTTCACAAAGTGTTACAAACTTTGTAAAAACTCTGTAAGAGAAAAGGACCCAACTTTGCTGCACACTTAGTATAAGATGGTCATCATTCTAGGCACCTTTTGTACATTTTCTCATCTAATCCTTGTATCAGCCATATAAAAGAAGTTTTTGCTATTACAGGTTTCTGTGGAGTAAAAGAACACAGATAAAAGTTAAATATGTTTCTATGGATTATACAGATACGAAGTAATTGGTCCAAAACTTGAATTTAAGACATGATTTCAAACTCTGGGCTCTGTTTTCTAAAGGAAAAGGTATAATTTCCTTAATAGCCAGAGGCTCTTCATCTTCTATGAGGTAGGATATGGGGACAAAGCTTTGTAGAAAACACACTTTATAACCTCCTATTATGTTTCCTGTCTTATTAGTATGTTTCTATCTGGTCATGGAGGCCCCTTTAAAGGCAAGGTGTACCTCTAGTGGATCCCCTATAACACCAAGGCAGGAACTGAGCATCGTAATTTTTAGGTGAAGGCTCTCAGAATTTCCTAAAATAAAAAATGTATTGAGATATAAATTTGTATCATCATTTAAGGCAAACCCATCTCAAAGGGTAAAGAAGTTTTTCTCTGGCTGATGGTGAATGGAAGATAGGAGCAGCAGATGTTTAGATGACTTCCCAGCTCTTAAGTCAAATGGTTTCCTCTGCTTTGATTTAGTGAAATGGCCTATATTTATTATGTTTGCAAAGTAACACCAGAAGGCACTTTCGTGATACATGGATACATAGAACTACCACATTCAGAAAAGACAGGACTGACAGTCAAGGGAATCTCTCACGTTAGTCTCTAGGATCTCCTCACAACATGTCTTTACATTTGCCATTGCGGTGAGAGAATAAGAGCAAACCACTGATACCTTCTAGAGGAAAATGGAAAGGAAGATCACACTTTGTGACATTTGCAACTAAGCCATCATTCCCACAAGTATCTGATAGGCACTTACACATTCCAGTCCTGACCTAGTCTCTAGACCTATATTGAGTTAAAGGAGACATAGTCTCTGCCAGCAGTCAATTTTGAATCTGGGAAGGGAGACAGAGACACCTCCAACTAGCTATAAAGTGATATCATAATAAGTAGAATATTGGAATCAGAAGGAATGGTAATACTTTCATGTAAAAATTCATATTTGAGTTTTGAAAGATGAAAAAAATTTCAAGCTGGGAGAGGTATTCCAAATTCCAGAACAGGTAAAGTGAAGGCTTGGAGTCCTGAAAATGTTCCTGTGCTCAGTGAATGAAGAGACCTGAGATTATCATACTGCTGGGAGGAGCGGGAGATACAGGGCAGACTAAGCAAGGAATCCAGGCTGAGGAAGTCCTTGGGGCCACACGAAGGCATGTGGACTTGGTCCTGCAGCTGATGGAGAGCCTGGAGGGCTTTAAGAAACAAAGATGTATCTTGAAGTCCATCCTTTGGGAAGATGCTGTGGCAACTGTGCAAAAATGAACCAAAGGGAGGTGAACCTGGAGCTAGTCGAGGCAGTTACAAGGTTCTGCATGTGCTGAATATGGGAATCATGGCAGGAAAGAAGTCTCGACTCTGGTGTGAAGTGAGTTAGAGAAAGGAGTTTATGATGACTCAGAAGAGTCTCTGGATTAGAAAACTGGGTGGAGAATATCACTATTACCCAAATCATGAACGGGAAATGAAAGAGGTCTGCTTTGCCCCAAGTTATGGGGCAAAGATCTGGTAGAACATGGGTCCTGACAACCAGCCCTCCAAAAAACAGGAACATGAAAAGAAATTAAGAAGGAAATAGAAATGAAAGCATAGGTGGGCCTGGTATAAGAATTATTTTTTTAAAAAGAAGGCGATATTAGGAAAGAGGACGGTGGAGTGGAAAGAACACGGAGTCCGAGATTTGAGTTCCGTTAACAGTGCGGCTCATCACTTTTTGTGACCTTGAACAACTAACTTCTCTGCACTTCAGTTTCCTCATACATGATAAGTGTCAATAACAGTAACTGATGTACTTTGCTCATTGAAATTTTGTGTAGAAGTACAAGGCAAAAGATACAGGAAAGTCTCTGGGTCATGTTATGAAAGGGCCATCTCTGCCTTTGGTCAGGCCCTGGGGAGACACAGCGATGCGCCATCAGATCCTGTTTGGTAACAAAGGACTTACAGTCCCTGCTCTGAGGAGTGTTGCTAATGAACAGACTCCACTCTAATTAAGGCTATAATTCACATCAAGTGAAAGTAGTTTTTTTGTTTTGTTTTGTTTTGTATTTTTTTATTTCAGCATATTATGGGGGTACAAATGTTTAGGTTACCTACATTGCCCTTGATCTACCTGAGTCACAGCTTCAAGTATGTCCATCCCCCAGACGGTACACACGGCACCCATTAGGTGTGAATATACTCATCCCCTCCTTCCCCCTCCCACCTGCCTGACACCTGGTGAATGTTACTACCATATTTGCACATAAGTGTTGATCAGTTAATACCAATTTGATGGTGAGTACATGTGGTACTTGTTTTTCCATTCTTGAGATATTTCACTTAGTAGAAAGGTTCCAGCTCTATCCAGGAGAATACAAGAGGTGCTATATCACCATTGTTTTTTGGGACTGAGTAGAACTCCATGGTATACATATACCACATTTTATTAATCCACTCATGTATTGATGGGCACTTTGGTTGTTTCCATGTCTTTGCAATTATGAATTGTGCTTCTATAAACATTCTAGTTTTTAATCCAAACTCTAATTGATTATGGTTGCTACAAGAGATTTTAGGTTCCAAAAAGATTCAAAAGGAAAGATTTCTATGATCAATCAATGCTGTCTACACAATGCCAAGGGGAATGGCACATCTCATGTCTTGTGTTTCCATCATTTTTGGAAGAAAAGAATATTAGAAAATGTCCCCCCACATATTTTGGGTAGAAAGGGAAATGTGGAGAGAAATAGATGTTTGAGAGGGCTATGAGATAATAGAGACTTAAGGTGAAGTATTCCTCTCTTGATCTTCTTGATTCACTGCTTCCTGTATGGCATGGAGAAATAATTCTGAATTGATACACGATCACCCAGCAAAGTGTCCTCTGCACTAAGTAATAAAAATCCATGCTGGGTTTCCCCTAAGACTCTATAAAATCTCTAGGCTTGCAGTTTCTTTTCAAAATGTGTTCTTGATCCAAAAGCAGCCTTTTTTTGATGGCACATATAAAACAGGCTAATAGTTTAGGTCCAAGTATAAGAAAGAGATATACTTTCCTAAATCTACTCAGTGTATTATAAAATATAACTAAGTCATATTGCACCCACCCCCTGCTTTCCAGCCCCACTATTAGCAGCTGAAGAGCCCTTTCACAGGCAACCACCAATGAAAATGTGCCAATTACCAACTTGTAGGTCCTCTCCTTTTAATTCAATTATATGTTTTACTCATTACTAAACAATTACAATGGCCAAACACTGTGCTTTGTGATGAAATAGGTTACAAATCTGGATAAGACATAGCCCTAACTTCTAAGGCTAGTCGTGAAATAAGAAATCCAGAAAAATGAACTCTAGCTTTGAATCGATACTGGGAAGGAAAGCTTTGTTGGGTACCATAAGGACTCAAGGAAATCCTCAGTTCTACCAGCAGAGTTGGGGCTGGGAAACAAAGTGACAGTTCATAAATGTCTCATAAGGGGACAAGAAA
The DNA here is from genome assembly GCF_040939455.1 of Microcebus murinus. NCBI lineage: Eukaryota > Metazoa > Chordata > Mammalia > Primates > Cheirogaleidae > Microcebus > Microcebus murinus. The sequence goes on along the minus strand of NC_134110.1, from coordinate 37,743,424 downwards.
TTTGAGCTGTTTTGAGAGATGTGTAAGAAGTTCACCACATTGATGAAAGTGGTAGGACAGAGAGAGCATTTCCGTCACAGGGAACTAAATGGGTAGAGAATGAAGACATGAACCAGCCAGGCGTACTTTGGAATTTGAACTAAGCTAAGGCAAGAGCAAAGGTCTTAAGGGTGAGGTTGGTTCTGGAACTCAGGTTACCATCATTTCCCAGTTATAATCTCTTCTACCATGTCCTAATTGTTCACTGTCTCCAGTTTCACTAACCCACCAATAACTTCCAAATGCTCACTGTTACCTACAAGATAAAGTAAAAAAAAAAAAAAAAAAAAAAAAAAAAAAAAAAAAAAAAAAAAAAAGTTCTTTACAGTGGTAAATGGGCTCCTTCATCACCCAGTGCCTGATCTTCTCTGGCTGCATCTCCTTCTATCTCCTCATTCATTCAATTGTTCATTCAACCAGGATTTAGTCAGTAGCAACTATGTTCAAGGTATGACATGAAGTAGCTATGCAACAAAAGAGGCATTGTCTCTGCCTTCATGACAATTACTTGCTTACATGAAAAAATATGCACCTTATATTAATAGTATAGCCACAATAAACTATATGCAATTCATCAAGACTATCATGAAATCCTACACACAGCCTTTGCATATTGTCTTTTCCCAGAATATCCTTCCCTCCTTGACAAACTAATAAATCCCTTCTCATCTTCCATAATCCTACTCTGCCTCATTTCCTCTTAAAACCTTTCCTGAATTGAGCATCCTGCTCTCAAAATACACTGTCTTTACCTCTTTGGTAGCTCTGGCTATGTGGTTAGGTGACTACTGCTGGTTTATTTACAGTCTTCTCAATAGAGAAGACTTAATAACTGGTGTGGCAGGAACTCTGACTGGCCCTACCTAATTTTGACCAACACAGTCACGCATACCAATGAATCTCAATTCTCTTTCTCCCCGCTAGACTATGACCATTAGGCTTTTAGCTTGTTCCTATATGTGTTCCCAGAGCCCAGCACATAGTAAGCCCCAACAACTTCCCTGAATAAATAAAGAACTGTTTTTTTGTTTGTTTGTTTTTTGTTTTCTAACACAGACACACACTCTTCATTCTGACTTCTTTGCCAGGCCCTTCCAGGGGGCCGTTATTTGTCAAAGTTCAAGAAAAATATCTCCTGCTCTCCTTAGAAGCATTTTGCCCTGGAAATGGGGAGTGTAAATTAGAACACTGGCCTGTTCTCTGTTGTCTCTACTCTCTGCAGCCCCGTGGTGCATAAACATTTCTCAGAGTAGATGATGGGGTTTTTATTAGATCTAGGAACCTCAAGGAAAAATAAAATTATAATGAGCACCCAGGTTCCTTTCTATTACTCCTGATAAAACCTATTATATACAAAGTGTCTTTTCCCTTTGTGTACTGGCTTTAGTTAAATATGCTAAGTTTTCAGCTGAGTATCTATTTTAGAGGAAATACATTCTACATTTTTGGTGGTTTTTACTTTATTTGTATCGTTGGTTGGTTTTGGGTTATGCATTGTATTATTTGTTTTTTCAACAGCTACTAGCTGTTGAGGGAATGTCTTCATTAGCTATCAGTACTATATGTCAACTGGAGCTGGATCAGGTGTCTTGGCCTATGACAAAGACCCCCACAGCTCCCTGGTAGTGCTATCGCAGTTGTCTCTGCTCTGTCAATGTGGTCTGAAGTTTGAGTGACAGTCTGGAGAGGGCTCATCATCGTAGCAAAGTAGAGGTAAAGGGACTCAGAGCAATTACCCCATCGCAGAATGCTTCCCTTATTTTCCATGAGACTTTCAGGGTGCCAGAACTATAGGGAATCTTGCATAGTATCATCTCAGGAGCCATCTCTGATCAATTGATTGGTGGCTTTGATTCTCAGTGGTACAGGACCCATATGAACTAATGATGCCTGCCAAGGACAAGGGAGAGGAGAGTGAGGACACATGTGTCACAGATTTGTAGATCCTGATCTAGTCCCACCCTTTTAACTAAGGGATGACTGAGGAGATCCAGAGAGAGAGGTGCTTGGTGCATGACGACATGGACAGTCACTAGTATACATGAGACTGGGACTCACAACCTCTTACCACAACACCCACTTTTAGCATTTAATGTGAGAAAGCCTGCTCTCCAGGATGGAATTTCTCATCACAATTACCTTCTCCTCAACAACTTTTGTCCAAGGTTTGGAAATAATATCCAAGATGCTGTTTTTATTCTTCCTCCTGCATGTCCCTGAATCCAAAGTCACATTATGGAAACCACTGCAGGTCCCTATTCATGGTACAGATCTTCATCCTGTAGTCTCCATTTGACCCTTCATCTGCATCATAGCTGTCCCACCAGCTCCACCCATAGCTCTACCTCTCCTTCGAGCCTCTTCTAATTAGTGGATCTTTCGTAAAGACTGACCAGCCTCTGATCAGCTTCTAATCAAGATGCCTCCAACCAAATAAGTTGCATTTAGCAAATAAGTGCTTGATCCAAGCTCCAAAAACTGCCAAACCATCCGGGAAGATGAGTGATTATATTCAGCCATTCACATAGTCATTAATTTTAAATATACATTTTGTGGATCCAAGAATGCATATGAGACAGTCCCTGATCTGTTCTCAAGCTCCTTACAATGGGAGTGTGGGAAGAAGCAGGGAAGAATAAAATAGTGTGGTATCTTTCAGGAACCACAAACAGCCCAGGAGTCTGAGGAGAAGAGATTGAGTTGAGTCTAGAGAGCCAGGAAGGAGATGATCAAAGCCATGTTCACTGCATTATGTGGTTGGACATCAACTGGAGACAATGGGCTTTTTAAAAGTTCAGCTTCATATGTGGGAAATGTCCCTCTGGCAGCAGTGTGGCCCAGGGAGAGACTGGAGCCATAGAAACCAATTAGCTGCCTATTGCAATAGTCCAGAGCAGGTGATAGACTCCAATAGAGTGGGGTCCAATGGAGTGAAGAGGCAGGTACATAATGGGAGATGTGCATTTTTAGTAAGGAAAATCATTTGCTCCAGTCCTTTCATTCTGAAGGTGATGAAAAATGTCCAGGGCATCCAAGGAATATACCCAAAGGAACTACAGCTTTGACCCTGTCATGTAAGTTCATTCCACTTTGTGTTTAGGTCATGTGTGATGGTCTCTTATGTCACATGGATGGAAGGGATCCCAACAGAGCTAGGTTCCTATTGGTTCTCATGCCAGGCAGTAGTTAATTAGGCCACTAACAATTTGAAGGATCTTAGATTATTACTTTATCTTTCTCATGAGTTCCTCTACCCTGTCTCAACCCCAGCCTGTGGCTCAGGGTGAGTTACACAGTCAGTGCAATCACAATTGGCATCATGGGGATCCTTTCTGTCAGTCTTTGTTCCTGGAGTTGTGGTCCCAGAGGGAAGTGGTCCCCAACCACAGTGATTACCAACAGCACCTGGGGAAAGTGTGCAGTGGGCCAAGTTGGCACAAAGCAGAACACCTGTCACTAGACGTTGCTTTGAAGTGGCATGCTGTTCAGTTCGCCATCTCCTGACAAAGGTCCTCAGAGAGCACCTTCTGCCTCTGTCATTTCTACTCTAGCTAGTGAAAGCCTTTCTTGATATTTTTTGTAAATCATCCCACTAGAGTTGCAGTAGTCTCACTTTATCTGCACTTCACAGCTCTTTAAAGGGCTTTTGCTTACAATGTTTTGTCTGTTACATGGAGGCAGTAGAACACTGAAGGCCATTAGGGCAGGGGTTATTCTTCTCACTTGCTAGGACAATGGGGCAGCTAACACTGACAGGGATTGAGAATTTGTCTCAAAATGAAGATAACTGTTTATTATGGTTTGAATGTGTCCCCCAAAGTTCATGTATTGGAAATTTGATCCTCAATATGGAGGTGTTGAGAGGTGGGACCTTTAAGAGGTGATTAGGTCATGAGGGTTCTGCTGTCATGAATACATTAATGGACCAATGCCATTACTGTGGGAGTGAGTTCCTTACAAAAGGATGAGTTTGGTCTGTTTCTTTCTGTCTCTGTCTCTGTCTCTGTCTCTGTCTCTGTCTCTCTCTCTCTCTCCCCTTTCCTCCATCATGAAATGATGCAGCAAGAAGGTCCTTGCCAGATGCTGGCCCTTCAGTCTTGAACTTCTCAGCCTCCAGAACTGTGAGAAATAAATTTCTGTTCATTATAAGTTACTCGGTCTGTGGTATTCTGTTATAGCAGCACAAAACAGGCTAAGACATTGTTGAAATAGTTACAACTATTGCCAAGAATAGTTTGGTTCTGTCCAGTAACATTAAGAATGCACATTCCCTATAAACCAGTATTCCCATTTCTAAGAATGTATCTCTTGAAAAACTCTCATGTGCACAAGGTACAAGAATATTTCTTGCAATTTTTTTTTCATAGTGAAAAGGGCAGACACAATGTAGCTGTCCATCCGGTAGAGAAATTAATTTTAAAAATTGCTGTATTAATATGATAGAATACTATACATCCATTAAAGGAACTAAAACAGATGTATATACCCATAAGGACAGAATTTTTAAAAACAAGCTGAAAATTAAAGCAAATTTCAGAATGATTGGAGGATATGATACCCCTTTACAGCTTAAAACAAGCTATAAAACTTCTTTTGGCAAAGCTATAAAAATTTTGGCAAACTTTTTCTATAAAGAAAAAATAGTGAATATTTTTGCCTTTGGGGCCACATACAGTCTCTGTCCCATATTTTTTTGTTTGTTTGTTTTATCCTCTTTAACCACTTCAGGACCACGCTCACCAGCCATGAAACCTTGCCCACAGCTGGCACTCATAGTCTGCACAATAGTTTGTGCTGTGCATTGATGATGAATCTGTTTTGCTCTTGTGTGATGAGGAAAGCTTTAAAGCACTGAAAGCTTGTTTTACTTTACAGGCAGCTTTACTTGTAATGTAAGTCAGAATAGATAACACATACATATATGTTTTTATTACATTATTTTTAAATATTCACAATTTTATTTTGATAAATGAAAAATTAGAAAAGTCATATCATGGCTGTAGACTAAAGTCGATGCTGGGCTGTGCGCCTTCATATCACGCTGTCGGCTAAAGTTGCTGTGCACGTTCATCTGTGGCTATCGACTATAGATAGTCTATATAGAGAGACTATATATAGTTGACGCTGGTCCCGAAGTGGTTAAAGTGCACAAATCAGTCTTAGCTTGCAGTCTTCACAGAAACAATTCATGGACTGAATTTGCCCCATGGGCCACCATAGTTCTCTGACTCCTGCTCTGTACTGCTTGATACATATATTTGTATGTAAAAATATAATAAAAGATAAAATGTATATACTGAAGATTCATCATAGTACTTACCTCTGAGGAGACATGTAAGAGAACAGAAATTAGGTCTAGGACAACAGGTCACATTTATTTGGACTCTTTTATTTCTTTTATTAAAGATCTGAAATATATATACATATCAAAAATATTACCAGTGGTTCAGTTTTAGATAATGGGGACAAGATAACTTTGTTTTTATTAGTCTTCATAATTTCTGCTTTAAAAAATATTCTCAAAATAAAAGAATATGTAAGGAGGGAAAAAAGCAGTCATTCAATTTTTTCATTCACATAGCCACAGATGCTACTTTGCTCAGATAGACAATGTTACCCAGAAAACTCATTCATTCTTTTTTTTAAAAAATTTTTTATTTTTTCATGTTATGGGGGTACAAATATTCTTAGGGTTACATATATTGCCCCTGCTATTCCTCCCTACGCCCTCCCTCCCCCCCCCCCCCGCCTTACCAAAACATCAAGCATGTCCTACTCTCAGGTGGTGCGCATCGCACCTATTTTGTAAGTGTAAATTCTTCCCCTCCTCCCCCCTCCCATTTGCCCACCACCCAATAAAAGTCTGTTTGTTTGTTTGTTCCCTTTTTTTGACCTTTGGGTTACATTGTATATCTTAGCCTTTCCCTTGGAAGGTTTAGATGTATTCCCTCCCCCATTCATTCTTTATAGCATGCAGCAAATATTCGCTGAATATATGCTCTGAGTCAGGAACTCTGGCTGGTGCTATGAGAAGTATCAGATTCAGCCAGACATGCAGACATAGACTTGGCCTTTAAAGCCAAGTAACAGAGAAACTCTTGCACACCAGTAGCATCCCCCATAACAAGGGAAGACATTTGCAGAGATCGATGCCCAGGCCACATGCCATGGCCACTCATTGCTGCATGAGGAAGGTCCCAGCCTTCCATGCCCAGATGCTGGGGCCTGGCACCCATGACAATGGAAAGTCACTGAACGGTCTGAGCAAGAACATGATGTGACCAGAAAGGTTGTTTGTTCATTCGTTTTATTTTTAAGCAGTGTGTTTGTGAATAAGGAAAAAGGAAGACTAGAATTAAGGAGACAGGCCAGACACACAGAGCTTTAGAGAAGGGTGGAGTCCCAGCTGCACCGCTGAACACCCATTCCCAAAGCTATTGTCCACTGATACAGAGGAGCTGGGGCCCAAACTGGGAGAAATGCCACCTAGAAAATAAGAAGCAGTGAGAGGGGAAGGTACAGCAGTTGCTGGATGTGAGCCCAGGTGTGCTGGGTAAGTGGTCAAAGCAAGCAGGAGAGTCTTTGTACAGACCCTGTGGCCGAGCCCTGCCTCACAGCAGCCACCGTCAAAGCCAGGCCTCACCTGTCGAAAACAATCCATCTTTTCAAGAGTATACCCAGCAACATGCCAGCAGCTCCCTGGGCAGTGCCATTTGTGTACCCAGAGCCTCATTTGAGCAGCCCCTTGGCAAAAGTTCTGACTCCACGTGCTTTGGCCAAGAGGATTTCTTTCTGAGGCTAATGCAACATGTGTAGGGCCCTGCCATCTGCCCAGGTTTCTTTCTTCTGCAAATCGTGATTTTGTTGTTATTGTTCATTTGTTTTTAATGTTTCTTTTGTCTTTTTGCAATCTCCTTGTCCAGAGATACTGTGTGGCCTCTGATTTTTCTAGCCAGGTTACAAAGGCACAGATGTATGAGGAAAATCCAGAAAATTGCTGAAATGAGGCACTTATTCCAGAGTAACCCCCACCTCAGGAGCTATTGGGAGGAGATGAGAAAATGAGTTTATAAACTGTAAAGGAATATCCCTAAAGGTACTATTCTATTATTAAATAGCATAAGGGCAAAAAGGAAGCATCCCTAAAATCTGAGATACAACCAAGCAAAATCAATATGTGATGAATGAGATCATGTAACTACGGAAGACTACGTACAACTGAACCACATCTCAGGGCAAAAACAGAACGAGATCTTGGCAATACAATCAAATGTCCTCTTAACTGCAAGAACATCTAGTGAAAATCAAAGATGCGAATGTATCTGAAAAGAAAGATCATTTAAATAAAATGGGTGTAGGGTAAGTGGAAGTTTGGGAAAGGGACGACAATGAATATTTGCCTCCTTCAAGAAGCCAGAATCAAGGGTGGCACCATTTATTTGGGCCATTTCAGGGAAGCCCGGTTCTCAGGGCTGAAGTCAGAGCCAGAAAAAATTGGCTAAAATTGTATGTCAAATACATAGTCCTAGAGAGGACCAAGGTAGAGCTGACAAATCCACGATCAGTTCAAAGACCAATAGCAAGCAAAATATTAACTAAATTAGAAATGAAAAGGCAATTGTCTAAATGCAAGCAGACTTAATAAGGAATGCGATGCCATAAGTAATTCAAGATTGTCCTATCTTGACTTTTCTTGCCACCAGCAGCACATTGTAAACACAAGTTCACAAAGGGCCCATAGCAGCAGTTTAGAGTCTCCAGCTCTGTCTGAGGAAGGGGCCTTTTGATCAGAAGTTTAAATATCCAGTACCTTTAACAGGTATCTCTCCATTTTAAAGAGAATTATATCCACTGTGAATGCCTTGAAACAAATGGCCATTACTATACCCTGAGTGCATTGAGGAATCCCGGATTTATTTGCCTTGTTATTGCAGCAAGAAACACATCCACTAGAGGACTCAAGAGTCTTATGCCGCAATGGCGCTTTTCCCTTTTTATTTTAAATAAATAAATGAGTATCTCAGTGTTTGTATTGGTATTATCTAATTAAGTTAGCATAGGTGCATGTATTATAAATAAGCCAAATTTCCAAATGTGAAAACCCAAGGACCAGACCCTGGAGCAAGGAATCAAGCAACCCAGGGATACAGCCACCTGGGAAACTAGGGCCTCAGGCAACAGTCCTATCCATGTTTCACAATAAATCGACCAAGACAAGCTTTGTCTTTGCAGAGACTTATGTTGGGCCAGCGATGATTCAAGCTTCATGGAGCTTCTTTAGCTCAAAGAAGCCAAAACAAAGCATCCTCGAGCTTCAACTTAGGATATGAAAGTTTCATTCTGAAATCTAGAGATGAATGAATCAAGAAATATGGGAGTTCAAAGAAAAGAATAAGTTTTCTGTAAGAAGTTGATAAATAATTTATGTAGAAACAGCTTCTCTGTTAGACTTTCCCTATTACTGTTTGGGGAACCACAGAGACTATGGATTAAAAACAAAGGTAAGAATCCCCAAATCTATCATAACACAAGAGAGTAAAAATGACAGCAGAGCTATTATCTAGTTCTTTGGAGTTTTCAGGCTGTTGACATGAAGTGCAGGTCTAGAAACGAAGAGTTTTAAAGCCATGCATAACTCCCGTCAACCTGGGTTCATCTGAGTGATCTTGGGCTAGTTTCTTGACCTCTCTGTGCTACAGGCTCTTCAAATAGAAGACAGGCTAATAATGCTTATATTTCTTTATTGAGTGGTCATTAAAGATCTTGCAATGTTATAGGTGTTTAAAATGTTCCCGTTTTCTTTGATTGAATTAAAAGATCACCTGTTAATTTTATGTTCAAACTGCCAAAAAAGCAGCAAGCTCTCATAAATGCCACTGACTGCCGGGCTGGCCATGGCTCAGACCGGCAGGTCCCATTAAATATTTTAATTTAATCTTTATGCAAATTTTGACCTAATATAATGTAGCCAAACTTTTCTTTCCATTTCATGACATTAACCAATATATCTTATTGTGATTAAAATACCCAATCTGCTAACTAATTAGGGACTAATTAGTCAACTTGTGTATTTATGAATGTTTCCAGTTTTTTTTAATTGCAGACCTATGGAGTCCTGGGAAATATCTGTGCCTGTCAACAGGTTGAAAAATACCAGAACATTGGATTACAAAGCAGTGATATTATAGATTGAATAATAATGATTCTTCATGTGTTAATAGCATACACATAGCTTTTATAGTATACATATAGCCTACTATAGTATACATGTAGCCTTTCTATCTACATTACCTTATTTGATTTTCACATCTCATGGGATAAGCATATATTGGGACGTTTTATTAACCTGGCATTAGTGCCTGTCATGTGGTATTCTCTCAGTAAATGTTGACTGAAAGAATCAAAAGAGTGAATATTTAATGCCAATAAATGTAAGAAATATGGGTGGATGGATAGATGAATGGAAGGAAGGACACAACTAAACATAATGAGTGAGATGTGCAATGTTTGGGGGATGGTCACGCTTGAAGCTCTGACTCGAGGGGGGAGGGGAGGTGTGTGGGCAATATACGTAACCTTAACATTTATACTCCCATAATATGCTGAAATAAAAAAAAAATAGTAAAAGGCTACATACTTGGATCAGCTAGAGCTATCTTATCTCTGCAACTTGATTACTATCTTCTTGTAGAGATCTGTTGAATTTTATAGCCACTACATATTTCACAATATCTAACATAATGCTTTGCTCTCAATAAACTGGTAAAGCCAACTGTTAGTGTGTTTGTACAACTATTTCAAAACATAGTAATAGCCATAGAAAATTGTCAGACTACTCCTCTCACCCCTTCTCCAACACTTCTGGAAATATTGGAAATGTGCAACATGCACTTTTATCCAAAATTATATGATTAGTCTTTAACATAATACAATATTAATATAATACGCCTCGCATATGAAGTTGGAAAACATACTTTTCTCCATTGTGCTACAAATTTCCTATGAGTAGATACTAGCTGTTCTATGATGGTTGAACATACATAAAATCTCCTATTTGCTCTTTCTTGATATCCTAGTACTTGTTGATACTCAGATTAGGGTGGATTTCTGAGACACTCCATTTCCCATTTGCCTAAAATCCATTACTTTCCTCACTCCCTTCCAGATGCCTCAGTTGCTTTCAGACTGTCTCCTTACTGTGAAACTGGCCTGGGGACAAGCACTTACTTCTCCTTTCTTCAGCTGTGGCAGCGGACACATAATTATATTTATTTTTTCCTGGAAGTTTTCTGCTCCACCCCTTTTCTATCAATTAGATGGCCTGTTTCAGTGACTGCCTTTACCTCTGAAGAATCCAGATTTCTTTCCCTCAAGAGCAATAGTTCTCACTCCTGGCTTCACTATACAAACCCCTAAAGAGATTTTTAAGATACCAATTCCTGGGACCTACACCCCAGGATTCTAATTCAATTGATCTTGAATGGAACCAGGGAATTCAAATAAAACAAATAGGTAGAACTTCCTCAAATGATTCTAACGGGTCACAAAGGTTAAGAACCATCACTATAGTGTAAAGCATTCTGAATTACACATTCACAAGTATTCTAAGAACTTTGATAATAACAAATGATTGCTGATTGCTGAATGAGTGAGAGAAAAGTCATACATATAACCCACTATATCAGTCAGCATTGTAGGAGCCATGCAACCATACCAAATAAGCCCCAAATATCTCAGCAGCTTACATCAATAAAAATGTATCTTTCACCCATGTTGCATTCCCTTCACAGTGGACGGTGCTCTGATCCTCATCTTCTTCATCCCAGGATAAAGGCTGAAGGAATATCCCTTACCTGATACTTGATATTCTAAGGACAGAAAGAATAAGGATATAACAGAACCATGCAATGGTTTTTAAAGCCTCTGCGCAGAACTGGTCTATGTGACTTCTTCAATTTCATTAGCCAAAATAAGTCTAGATCCAGCCGAGAGAGTAAGAAAGTGCAATATTCTCCACGAAAACTTTGGACACCAAAGCCACGACAGTGACTTGAGAAAATAAAGGGATTGAATGAAGGTTTGGTTTTTCAAAAGAATAGTGATCTCTGCACTTTTGTAAAGGCAGGAGGGAAGGTTCTGGAGTAAGCTTCTCTGCATCTATCATAGCTTCCCAAAAATTAGTCACTCAAGTCATATTTCACAATGGATTTGAGGGAGATGTCAAAAAAATTGAGGTTGTGGTGAGAGATAAATAAACAAAGCCAAGGCAAAAGTGAAAATATGTTCATTCCCTTTGTCAGCCTTTTAAAAGTTGCCAATCCTGAATGTTTACCTGTGCATTCTAATGTGTTCATCTCTCCATGAATGCTGCTTCAATGGGGCTCCAGAGTTCTTGCAGCGAGTAATGTATATTCCAGAACTGAATAGCATGAACGAGAAGGGGTCTTCTGAAGGACTAAAACTTTTGAATGTTCATCCTAGAAAATGAAAGAAGCAAATGCTTGCTGCTAATGCACACCTTCTAAAGGGAGGCTGTTCTCTCACCTTCAGAGCTCCATGGATTCATGAAGCATGGAGTAGTGGACAGGGTATGACTCTGGGGTTATTTCCCAGATGACCAGCCACTCTTCTGTGGCCTTGGGCAAGCCACATACACCTTTAAGCCTCAGTTTCCTCATTTAGAAAATAGTACTTCACCCACTTTATTGGATTGGTATAATAATAATACTAGTAAACATTATTTATTATTATATTTCACATAGATAAAATTCTGTGCAAAAGTCGAAAACAGAGTAGGATTTCAATAGTAGTAACTTATTGTTGTTTTGTTGTTATTTTTGCTGTTGAACCTCATAACCCCATAAGGTAGGCAAGGCAAATATTATAATACAGTAGTCCTCCCTGAGCTGCAGAGGATACATTCCAAGACCCCCAGTGGAGGCCTGAAGCCACGGATAGTACTGAACCTTATATATACTGTCTGTTTCTATACACACACACCTATGATAAAGTTTAATTTATAAATTATGTCAAGTAATAGATGAATAGCAATAAGTAATAATAAAACAGAACAATTACAACAATACTTAGAATGGAATGCAATTTAAAATTTATGAATTGTCAATTTCTGGATTTTTTAAATAATGATTTTAGACCATGGAGAGTGAAACCACAGATGATAGGGGAATACTGTATATATATATATATATATATATATATATATTAGAAAATAAAAAATTAAAATTTTAAGGAATGAAGATCCTTCATCATTATCTGTCAATGAAATAAGTGTTTTCTTTTAAATTTTCTTGTTTATGAAAAGAGAAGTGCTGATGATATAATTCTCAGTGGAACAAAACTAAAAAACTAGATCTAGGTTAAAATCTTAACATTTATACATGCCATATACATATTTTCTCTGATTATATTTGTTGGTCCACTGAGTGCAATAATTCATTTAAAGCAGTTACTGCAGTCCCCAACACATTATAAGCACCAAATAAATCAGCTATCATACTTATTATTATTACTAAATATAAATACAGAAAAATAGAAAAGAAATATGCCAACAGGTTAACAATGGTTACTTCTCAATAGAGGGATTAGCAGTAATTATATTTTATACTTTTTAGCATTTTCCAATATATTCATATTTCTATGTTTCCTGTGACAAAGACATGATGTGTGTGTCTTTTAGAATAAAAACATAAAGTATACTTATTTGTCACATATACAATTTGCCAAATTTTTCATAGAATGTGCATAGAGATAAGATGAAGGATATATATTTCATTTCAAGGTAAGACAGAACTTTCTGTCAGTGAGGTAGGTCCAGAGAGGAAAAGAATTGCTACGAAGGCAGTGAGCTACCTGTCCTTGATAATCAGCAACCTCAGCTGCATGGCTAATGTCAAGGAATTTACAAAAGGGAAGGTTAAGCAGGATAGCCCTGATACTGTGTGATCCTACTAATTATATTTAAACATTAGGGTATTTACACTTCAAAGCAGGTAGAGTTTCACAATTTTCAGGGCCCATGGCAAAATAAGTGGGACATTTTATTCAAAAGAGAGTTTTAAGACAGGGACAACTAAGTATTAAACCAAGCTCAAGACTCTTCTGAGGACAGGACTTTGTAATACTACACAGGTCATATGCCCAAGAAGTTGTCTTCCTTTGGAGTCCTCACTGTGAAGAGTCTTGTTTATTCAATATAGCTCAATATAATAAAGGCCATATATGACAAACCTACAGCAAACATACTAAGAACTGCTAACATCATTCCAAGAACTGGAAAAAGACCAGACTGCCCACTTTCACCCCTTCTATTTAACATAGTACTGAAAGTCCTAGCCAGAGCAATCAAGCAATAGAAAAAAATTGAAAGACATCCAAATTGGAAAATAAGATGTCAAGTTGTTCCTTTATGCAGACAATGTGATCCTAATAATAGAAAAACCTCAATGTTCCACCAGAATATTCCTAGAACAGGTAAACAAATTCAATAAAGTTGCAGTTTACAAAATCAACATACAAAAATCAGTAGCATTTCAATACACTAAATCAAGAAGGTAATCCTATTTACAATAGCTACAAAAAATACCTAAGAATAAATTTGACCAAGGAGGTGAAAGACCTCTACAACAAAAACTACAAAACACTGATGAAAGAAATTGAAAAATGGGAAGGTATCCCATGCTCATGGATCAGAAGAATTAATATTATTAAAATAATCATACTATCCAAGGCAATCTACATAGGTCAATACAATACCTATCAAAATACCAATGACATTCTTTTAAAAAAAAAAGTAGAGAAAACAATCCTAAAAGTTGTATGAACCACAAAAGACCTCAAATGGACAAAACAACACTGAGAAAAAGAATTAAGCTGGAGGCATCACATTACCTGACTTCAAAACAATACCACAAAACTGTAGTAACCAAAAGAGCATGGTATTGGTGTAAAACCAGACACACAGCCCAATGGAACAGAATAGAGAACCCAGAAATAAATCCATGTATTTACAGCCGACTGATTTTTCAACAAAGGCACCAAGAACATATACTGGAGAAAGAACAACTTCTTCAATAAATGGTGCTTGGAATACTGGATAACTATATGTAGAATAAGCAAAGTACACCCTTATCACTCACCATATATAAAAATCAACTTAACATGGATTAAAGACTTAAACATCAAAATCAAAAATATAAATCTACCAAAAGAAGACATAAGGAAAATACTTCAGAACACTGGCATATGCAAAGGTTTTTTGGTTAAGATGTCAAAATTCTAAATAGCAAAAAAAGAAATAGACAAATGGGGCTATATTAAACTAAAAAGCTTCTGCACAGCATAGGAAACAATCAAAGGAGTGAAAAGACAACATATAGAATGGGAGAAAATATTTGCAAACTATCTATCTGTTAAAGGAGTAATATCCAGAGTACATAAAGAATTCAAACAATTCAACAGAAAAAATAAATAAATAATCCCATTAAAATGGGCAAAGGATCTAAATAGACATTTTTTAAATGAGGACATACAAACGTGCAACAGGTATATGAACAAATGCTCTATCACTAATCATCAGGGAAATAAAAATCAAAACCACATTGAGATATCATCTCCCCCCAGTTAGATGTCTATTATTAAAAAGACAAAAATAACCAATGCTGGTGAGGGTGCGGAGATAAGGGAACTCTTATACATAATTTAGAAATGTAAATTAGTACAGCCATTGTGAAAAACAGCATGGAGGTTTACCAAAAAACTAAAAATAGAACTACTATATGATCCAGGAATCCCACTACCAGATATTTATCCAAAGGAAAGGAAATCAGTATATTGAAGGGATACCTGCACCCTCATGTTTATTGCAGCACTATTCACAATAGCCAAGTTATGGAATCACCCTACATGTCCATCAACAGATAAATAGATAATGAAAATGTGTGTGGGGGGGGTGTATGTGTGTGTATTTACATACAATGGAATACTATTTGGCCACAGAAAAGAATGAAATCCTGTCATTTGCAGCAACATTGATGGAACTGGAGGTCATTATATTAAGTAAAATAAGCCAGACACAAAAAGACAAATATCACATGGTCTCACTCATACACAGGAGCTAAAAATGTTGATCTCATGGAGGTAGAGAGTAGAATAATGGTTACCAGAGTCTGGGAAGAGGGTAGAGGAGGATGAGGACAGATTAGTTAATTGGGTACAAACATATTGTTAGAAAAAATAAGTTCTAGTGTTTGATAGCATGGTAGGGTAACTATGGTTAATAATTTATTCTATATTTCAAAATTGCTAGAAGACTTGAAATGTTCCCAACACAAATAAACAATAAATGTTTTAGGTAAAGGATATCCTAAATACCCTGATTTGATCATTACACATTATATGCATGTATAAAAATATCTCATCAATGTGTATAATATGTATAATATGTATAATTATATACAACCCATAAATAAGTATAAATATGTATAATTATTATATATCAAAAATTAAAAATAAAATATTAATCAAAAATGGATCAAAGATCTAAAGTTAAGGGTTTCTAAAACTCTAAAACTCTTAGAAGAAAACATAAACATAAATCTCCTTGACCTTAACAATAGTTCCTTAAATATGACATCAAAACTGAAAGTAAATAAAGAAAAATAAATTTGACTTCATTAAAATTAAAAACTTTTGTGCTTCAAAGAATACTATCAAGAAAGTGAAAATACAATCCATAGAATGGGGAGAAATTGAAAATAATAAATAATTCTGTAGAATAGTTATAAAGTGAAATCAAATAATTTACTAGGATATAGAACAAATAGACAAAGAATGGAAAATGGGAAAACATTTTCAAAAGCAGTGTCTTTCAACACTCCAAGAAAATGAGTTCTGAAAGGAAGAAGAGAAAAAAATGATGGGTAGGAAATTCTTTAAAATGTGAAAAAGAAAATTCCCTGGAATTAAGGATATGAGAATATCAACTCCCAGAATCCAGAGATAAAAGGCAAAGGCAGATCACGTAAGATCAGGAATTAGAATGCCATCGAATTTCTCAATATCATACTATAAAATAGAATATGGTTTATAAATTATCAAAATGTTTACATTTTTAACAAATCCATGAAATTGCAGACATTCAAACTCCTAATCAGGTGTGGGGGGGGAAAGTAATGATATTTTCACATACAAGAGACCTCAAAAATTTTACTCACCATACATTTATTTCTAAAAAGCTACTTAAGGATGCACTCTAGTTATTTTACATGATAGCAAGGAAAGAAAGATGTGGGATCCACAAGACAGGAGATCCTACATGGGGTAGATATGAAGAGAGGTCTTAGGATGATAGCTCTGTAGCTAGCCTAAAAAAAAAAAAATAATTCTACTGAAATGACAGAAGGCTTCGGTACAGAGGTATTGAGAAAAAATTTTTATATTGATGTTTTTCAGCTTATTAGTAGGTCTGTAGCAGAGATGTTCTAGCCTTCAGAAAAAAAAAAATCATACCAGCACCATAGGAAAGCTAAGGCAATATAGGGACATGGTAGATCAGAGAGACTCAGTGAATAGGGAAAAAGGAAAGATTGTATAAGGAAGGAGGCATGTTTCTTGTGCACTATCTGACTAAGCAGCAAAAATATTTGCATAATGATAACCAGAAAAAGCACATGTTAGTAGGACGTGGGAAAGAAAGATGGTGGAAGGGAATGGAGGGGTTGAGTTCTTAATTGCCGGAAAGCAACCGGTAGAGCAAAACACAATTACTGAAAATGTTTGACATTATTTGACCTCTATAAATCCATAAATTACTTTGATGAAAATAAAAATTGAGATATTAAAATACTAAAATAATTATCATACTTGGGTCATGTTAACTTCTATAATAATCCTCAAATTTTGATTATTCAACACAGTGAAGGGTTCTTTCTCATTCAAGTCACAGACCCATGCAGTTTGGCCAGTGCTCTGCAAAACCCAGTTACCCAGGAACCCAGGCTTGTCTGATCTCTTGGCTCCTTGATCTTTAAAACATGCTTTCCAAGTGCTGCAGAATGTAAAGAGAGCAAAAGAGGTCCACCTGGGGGGTTAATGACAGGCTGGAAGTGATAGACATCTCTTCTTGTCAAATCCCACTGGGCAAAACCTGTTATATGATAGCAATTTACATCAATGAGGCTGAGATCTGCCATCTTTCTTCAAGCTCAGGTTTTCAGGTTGCCAAGCACTTACCACTGTCTTTGCATGAGCACATAAAAAAATGAATAAATAAACTAAAATTCTGCTGAGGAATGCTCTATGGTAGGGGCTCTCAGTTGGGAGGGGGGATGATTTTGCCCTCCACAGGACATTGGCCATGTCTGGAGACAATTTCGATAGTTACAACTTGGGAAGGTACTACTGGCATCTAGTGAGCAGAGACCAGGGCTGATGCTCAACACTTCACAATGCACAAGACAGGCCCCCTTCCCTGCAACAAAGAATCATGGCCCAAAATGTCAAAAAATTCTGAGGCTGAGAAACCCTGCTCTAAATCCCCTATTCTCTGGGATATCTGATACATGGAGAATAGAGTACATTGAGTTATAGTCTAATAGTTTAAGTTCCTGGTTCTCACTTCAGTTCTTCTGTGTATCTTTGTCCAAGTCATCAGTGCTTTCTGAAACAGTTTCCTCCTCAATAATATGAAGATAGTAAAACTTGTCCAGTTGTCTTAATGATTCCTGTAAGGATCAGCTGTAGATCTCTGAAGGCTATTTAAAAGGTTAAGAATTCATTAATGCTATAGTTTTAGGGGTCATACTCAAAGATAAAAATATGCTTTTGATGAACAGATTATCAAAACTGATTATTCAATGGTGTTACTGAATAATAAATTTGCTGAAAATAAAAGCTCAACAGTAAATAAACAGGAAAGGAAATCAGAGCCAGCTAACATATAATATGATTACTATACCCACATTTCCCAGATTTTCTGGGCAAGGTCATGACTTATGGAAATTCTATGTGTCATTCATATGTTCTTAAAATTACATTAATTCAGTTTACTAGCTAAATCTCTAGTGGCCTTTTGTACCAGATACAACCTAGAAGTCTTTTGTTAGACCCTGAGTCTCTATTTTTAGTCCAAACCAGAACCAATCATAGATAAAAGAGAAATATGCCTGCCGTGTTTTTTATTCTACCCTTGGTTTAAATGAAGTAACTGATTTAGAGTTAATGTTTAATAATTATGTATTGGTTGGAGAGCTGAATGTGTATAAAAAGAAACACACACACACACCATTTAATTCAGCCAAGCTGTGAGATCTCTATGAAAACCCCATGTTCTTTGTGCATTCCCAATGACCAGTGTATAAATGTCACTCCAAAAATGCTGAATTAACTAATTACAATTACTAGAAATTAATTTCTTCAGTAAAATTTGTGCTAGGCAAATTTATGATAAATACAGGAAAGCATTTGTGAGACAATTTTATTAGAAACATAATGGAAGTTACAAACATCTCCAGGCTAAAAAACATGTTACACAATATTTAAACACTTAAAGCATGAAAGATGATAATGTGAAAGCAAATACAAAATTTATCATAGTCATGTTATTGATCAAAGGGGGTAAATACTACTGTGACTTTCATAAAGGGGTTTTGATCAAAGCTGTCTAAGATCATCCAGAAAGTTCCATGCAGGAGGTGGAACTTGAGCTAGGGCTTTTAGGATCTGAAGTGGCAATGGGTGGTTGGAGGCTCAGCAGAGCAAAACCTGAAGTCACATTAAAATATTTCTGCATTATTGTAAGTCTACCATTCTCAAACTGACCAAGGAAATCACATTTTTTTATATATTTCAAATAGAGGAAAAGCTTAAAGAGAAATAACAACTGCTTATATTCTTAGAACTCAGAGTATATTTCAACATTTTCCTGTATTTGGTTCAGAAGACTAATATTTTAAAGAAGTAAAACATTACAAGTATATTTCAAAGCCGTGTCTCTCCCAATTCTGAACTGATGATATTTCCTACTTTTTTTCCCATTAGTGTCTTCTAAGATTTAATGTCTACCTTAAAGTCTATGTTTGTATAGTTTGACAACATTTGTAAGAATTCATTAAAAAATGTGTAAAACTTTTGAGTTGAAAAAATAATTAATGGGATTATACTGATTGTATCCTTCTGCAACTTATATTCTTTGCTCAACATTATATTTCCCAGATTTTCTATATTGATATGTATCATTCTAATTCATCCATTTTTAGGACTCTCTGGTATTCATTCTACAAATATACTCTAATTCCTTTATTCATCCTACTGATAATGGGCATTAAGGTTGTTTCTAAGTTTTGTTAGCTTTACTTTAACAAGTAAAGTTGTCAGAAATATTCTGTGTATGTGTGACAGATATGAATGGTAAATTATTGGAAATGTATTTGATAAATTATAAAACATGCATATCCTCAAACTTACTAGATATTGAGAAATTATCATCCAAAATACTGATGTTAATGAGCTCTCCCACCAGCAAGTATGAGCGTTTATGTTGCTGCACATTTTTGCCAACACTGATATTATCTGATGTTTTAATTTTGCCTGTGGAATGAGTTCAAAATCTCATGTTTTCCTACTGAAATTGAATATTTTTTATGTATGTATTGGCCTTTTCAGTTTCCTCTTCTGTAAATGAATGGGCCATATCCTCCTTTTCTTTTTGTTGATTTTTCTTTTCCTTATAGTTCTTTATATTGACACAAATTTTTATTATTTGCATTGTAAATAACTACACAGGATTTGTGACTGCCTTTGCACTTTTTAAAAATACCCTTTATTTACTTAAGCATTTTTTTAACTATCTATTAATTTATAGCAATTTTTACACAGGCAAAATGAATCTAGTACTCAGAAACAGTTGCTAGAAAAGAAGGTAGAAGGAGAGAACTGACCATCTTTGAGTAGCTGCCTATGACAGACACTTTACAAGTTGTTGCTATCAGGTTTCCTAGAAGCAGAACCTGAGATGGGGATGCAAAACATAGTAATTGATGGGGGAGCACTGTCAGGATAGGCCAGGGGAAAATTCAAGCAAACAGGTGAGTTCAAGGGAGGTATAGCCTCCGCCTGACCCCACTGGCAGCTTTGAAGTATGCATTACATCACAGAGTTATCCCACCTTAAAGCAAGGGACATGGCATCTTGAACCCCAAACTTAGTTGGGCATTAGCTGCAGGCTACTGCAAACCTTCTCCAAACCCAGGAAGAGAGAATAACATTTCAGAAATTCCCAGACAAGGCGGTGCCCCTCAGCAGAGGATTAGCAGCCAAAAGTCACAGGAGCTTCGGGATGGGCACCTGCCCATCCCATGAAAGGGAGCTGGGCAGGACACCAAACAGCATCTACTTCACATGAGTTAAATCATTTAATCTTACTACAACTTTACAGCACAGGTAATATCATAGTATCATCTGTATTATAGACATAAGTGGACAGAGACTCAGCTATGCTGATGGAATTGATCAAAGACCACAGCTAATATTCAGAGAAACCCAAAATTTGAACCTAGTTTTTTTTTTTCTGACTTCAGAACATATTTCCTATATATTGTAATTTGCCATTACAGCTCCTCTATGGCACCTTCTCTGGTTTATAACAGACTAAGCCAGGAAAGCTTACTATCTGCCCAGTGGCAGTTGTGGTTGCCTTCATTTGCGGCCAGGAGAAGACAGAGTAAACAGCTTGGCCGAGCTGATGGGTGGAAAATGCTCCCCAGGGTTCACCCACCTTGAGCGCCTCATTAGCACCATAGAGAACCTTTTTCTGGAAAATGGCAAGACATATCGCCTCCCCACCAATGGTTTAGGTACCTAAAAAAATGAATCCAGGATCATTTTAAGAAAATACATGTGAAAAAAATAAATCAGTTTCATGTCTTGATGTTAGAGAAACCCTCTGATTTCATATGTGACTCTTTTTCTAGTGTCATAAAGATATGGCTGGGGAGAAATGGCATGAGCCCTAGTTATAAATTAAAGGTCAATAGAGATGAGGTTTTAACCCTGTCACCTTGCTACAAATCGAAATTGTCACGGAACTTTGAGCACGTATCGTTACAGGGAAGGTCTGCATGGTTCAATGAGAAGCTGTTCATCTTTGTGCTGAACATTATGAAGCTTCAAAGATGCCTCTCCATCCACCCCACTGCTAATTCCACTCCCTACTCTGCCAAGCTCTGGGTTAGGTACTCTCACATACGTTATCTCGTTTAATAGAGCAAGTGATCTAGGAGTCTCCGAGTTGTCAGTTGCTTTTCCTCATGACAATTTGCTCATGAGCCACCCTGCCGTTTGTAAAAGCAATAGACAAAAGGCCTGCCAGATGGCTTGGGGATCTGAGAGTAGGAAATGTTTTCACACAGTGTGTTCTGTTGGGTTACTGATGACAGGCACTAAAGCAAGGTGACTGAGATGGGAGTTCTTGCAGGGTTGCAATGAATTCCATTGGTTCACTGCAAACAATGTCCCCCAAACCACAATAAGGACCAAGAGAATCTGAATTATCTTGGTCTGAAGAATCTTCTTTTTCTTAATGACGCTTTGCTCGCCACATAGCATAGGAGAATGCTGTCAAGGCTGTGTGATATTTATAAAGGGGGTGGTTCCATTATGAGCCCACATGCTGCAGTGATCAGTATTCAGAGCTCCAATTAAACACTGCAAAGTTAAGTGGTAGTAAAATGAAAACGGAGCTGCAGAATGGAAAAGAACCTCAAACCAGGTGCAATTATACCCATTTTTATATCAGTCCCTTAAATTTTAATGCCTTTTATGGGCCCCTGAGTAAATGAATTATACAAGATTCATAAGCACTGAGACGAATTTCCACTTTCTCCAAAACTCCCTAGTTTCACAGAGATGGTGCTATGGACAAGAGAATAAAAGAATGAACTTGAAAAACGTATCTATAGTTATTACACTGAAGAAACCTAAAGATAAAAACTGCTTTATGTATAGCAGATCTGTAAAAATCCAGACTAATAAGGAAGATGTTGAACAAAATTTAACACATCAGTTTTTATTGGTAATTTTGTTTTTATTTCTGATACCCTAGAAATGCCTCTGTTTATGGGAATTTCCATTACTGGGATGCCCTGTTATTCATCTGAGGACCACATATATTAAGTAGCTCTTTGTAACTGGTATTGTTCCAGTCAATCCCGAGCCCCCTCATCTTTTCCATCAATCTGTACCTGGTATCACAGAGGATATCCATTCTTTATTTATTCCTTTATCCCTTCATTCTACCTTCAGCTGAGCATGTGACTTCTCTGCCATACATTAACACCAAGTTATTTAACCTCTCTGTGTTTCAATTTCTTCATTTGTAAAAGGTAGTAATAATCTTGTGAATTCTTTACTCATAAGATTATTGTGAGGGTTAAATATGATTATCTCTGTAAAGCCATAAGTATAATGTCTGCTATATAATGGTCACACAGTGTAAGCCACTATCATTCATTCATTCAACAAATATTTTTGGGGCATTGACCATGTATCGGGCACTGCCATAGCTGTAGAGTCATAAGGATGTCGCGGGACAGGCTCCATCTCTGATCTCAGCAGTCTCAGCTTGATTTCAGCTCTCTTTCCTCTTCTTGCCTCTCAGAAATGACTAGGTAACAGAAAAGCAAGAGATTAATTTCTGTGCACAAATTTCATATCAAGCAAACTGATAGAGTGGAGTATATGAGTGTATATTATTATAAGCAGTAGCCATAATAATTATAATACTTTCCCCTTAATGAGTACTTACAAAAAAGTCTCTTTGTTTAAATCAATGATTCATTCATGATACTTATTTTTGCTTTTTCTTTCCTCAAATTAGGTATCCAAGTCTCTAGAATCATGAAATGACTATCTATCTATTAATTCCATATTAACCTCTCCACATCTGACAAAGAGTGGTTTGAGGAAGCTAACAGTAAAAAGCAGTCAGATTGAAAATTTGCAGGCTGGGTGCAATGACTCACTACAGTAATCCTAGCAGTCTGGGAGGCCTAGGATGGAGGTTCATTGGCACTCAGGAGTTAGAGACCAGCCTGAGCAAAAATGAGACCCTGTCTCTACTAAAAAATAGAAAAATTAGCCAGGTGTCATGGCACACCCCTGTAGTCCCAACTACTCAGGAGGCTGAAGCAGGAGAATCATTTGAGCCCAAGAGTTTGAGGTTGCAGTGAGCTACAATGATGCCATTACACTCTACCCAGGGCAACAGAGCAAGACTCTGTCTCAAAAGGAAAAAAAAGAACGAAAGAAAACTTTCAAATGATACAAAAACAATATATTTTATAAAGGATAAGAGCAGAGGGAGAAAAAAACTGCATTCAGAAAGTTAGGAAAGATACAATAGCTCTGTGCATCACTTAGTCCTGATATTTGTTGTAATCAGGGAAAACAGAGAAAAAAAATGACTATCATATGACTCATTGCCCGAAAACAATACTCATATAGATTCATGGGATAAACAATTTCTTTTTTATTGTTTTTATGGCTCTAAATTCTGAGATTAATTTAGCAAAAGGGGTGGTCTTCAAAGAATGGGTTTAGAGGACCTAGTCAATGATGTCCACCAGAGCAACCCTCACTCCATCTCATAAAAGGTCCACATCGTTCATATCTCCCCATTGTTCTGTCAAGGAAATTCCACCAGACACACAAGGGACATGGAGTAGGTGGTTTGGATTTAAAATAAAATGCCTAGAAAACATCAAGGAAACAAGCAAGAATCCCTCAAGCTTTCATTATCCAATGTCAATATCTTCCCTGTGTTCTTAACTAGAGCAGTGGCAGTCAAATCAAGGCCAACATCACAGGGGAGAATTGGAAGTGCTTCTCTTCCATGTGAACTATGTCCATAGGCCAGGTTTGCAGAGGACAAGGTGATCATATACATGAGTGACATTTATTTCCAGCACTTTGCTAAGAAAGCTGCACATGTCATCTTTCATGCATTCAACACCACATTATTATTATCTTCCATGTTGTTGTTATAATTATTAACCCATTGCAAGTGCGGAATAGGGGGGAGCTGAGAGAATTTAAGTCGGCTTCCCAGTGCCACACAACTGAGATACGGGGAGGCTGTGATCTGAATCCAGCACTTCGACTCCAAAATTGATATTTTTTTCTACCCCTAAATTTTCTCAGGATTTTATGGTGAATGTTAAAACAAAAAACAAAACAAAACAAAACAAAAAACATGTTTGTAATCATACCCTTAGTAAGGTAATATAAGTAGAGATGAGCTCAGGCTTTCAGGACTTGACTTCGAGTTACGGAATCTTCAGGTTGTTAACTATCCTCTCTGAACATCATTTTCTTCATCCCTAAGGTGGGAAAAATAATAACTAAGCATCAGTGATGTTATGAAAGTCAGAAATAATGATCATAAAGTGCCTAGAATGTGGTAGATACTCAACAAATGTAAACAACTGCAGTTTTGATTGAAGAACCCCTGGTCACTGGCAGTACTTTTCTAGGAAAGTAGCAATGTATCTACTTAAGGACTCAAAGAAACATGAAAGTATATGTAAAACATCCTGAATGAAGAGAGAAGGAAGAAAACATTGATGAAATACCAACTAAGAGCTAAAAGATTTTCTTATATGGCCCATTGAACCATTACAATACAATAATAAAAAAGGTGCTACATTTTTTTCCCAGAAAGTAAATTGGGGCTTAGAGAAATTAATCAATTTGTTCAAATTTACAATAAATGGCAAAACTGAGATTTAAATTCACATCCCTGATTCTAACCCATTGCAATGACCCATCTCGTGTGCATGTTAATTAATGAGGAAATAATGCTCACAGGTATATGAATGGATGCTCCATATCTTTTAAATATCAGTAGAGATACTAGACAACTAGATTCTGCCCCTGCCTCTGCCACTAACGAGATATGCAACCACTTCCTTTCTCTTGGTCTCTGTTCCCCCATTTCTAAAATGAAGCAGTGAGTCTACATTATTTCTAAAGCCCTCTTCAGCTCTAACATTTTATGATGATTCTTTCCCCAGTGAACTCTGCTGGCAATACAGAGCAAAGACATAGCACATACATAGAAAAGTTACTCCGTTTATATTAAATTCCACATTCCTGCAGGGATATGTAATGTCTGTTGCCCTTCATTCGACTCCATACTCCAATGTTTGTTTACAATCATGGGAGCATGAACAGCTATTTTTAAACCTGGCTTTTCATATAAGAAGGTTAAAACTCAAACTGAATTTGATTTGTTGGAGAATTCAAATCCTCAGGATTACAGCAGGGAAAAAAGAGAAATGCAAGTCGCTTTAATTACCCTTTGACTCTTCTCTCTCCCCACTCTCACCCCATAATTCCACTAACAAAGATGCCATTGGTTGAGCTGACTGTATCCAGGGCAGAAAAGCCTTTACATTGGTGGCTGATGACCAAAAGTCTTAGGGGTGTTTACTTTATATTTTTGTTCAAAACAACAGGAAGTAATGTTTTAGGAGGCAGCTGGCTTGGGAGGCAGCAAATCCAGGGCTTTGCACAGCTGGCTGAAGCAAAACATCTAGGAGTCTTATTCAACTGAGTTCTTACCTGTCATGCTGTCCTTTAAAAAAATAGAGTCTCTGAAATCAGACAGATGCCAGCCCACTGTTTACTGGTGATCTGGCAGAAAGCCCAGCACATAGTAGGAATATAACTGCCCTACTCTCTTTTGTCACAAGCATGGGTTTTGTTCTGCTTTGCTTTTAATTTGGGGCCCTAATATAGAACATGAGCTCCCCAAGAGCTGGGATTGCTTTGTTGTCTCACTTGTTTGTGTTCCTGTTCCTAGAGCCTGCAAGAGCATTTGGCTCATAGGAGTTTCAATAAATATCGAATGACTTATTGAGGGTTTACATTCCTGGAGCAGCACTTCATAGAGGGATTCGGGGAGTATTTTACAGAGCTATTGCATAAGATGGAAAGTGACTACAAATGGATGTGGAGTTTCTTTGGGGCGTTGATGGAATGTTCTAAAATTTATTGCAGTGATGGTTGCATAATTCTGTGAATATACTAAAAACCATTGAGTTGTATACTTTAAATAAATGAATTATTAATTATTATGGTTGTGATTTATATCTTCATAGAGCTAATTTTTAAAAGGAAAATGTTAACCCCTTCAAACTGCACATGTTCATGAACACCCATATTTAGACTGAAAATTGACACCAATTATTTGAATAAATTGTGGAACAGCTGGAAACCAAATGAACTTGGAGGGAAGAGCTAGGAATGAGGAGAAGGAATGCTGTATTCCATTCTGGGAAAAGATGCCCCCACTGTTCTTTTCTAATTAAAACACTCTCTTTTTCTCCCTACACTTAGACTCCTCTCAAGACCAGCCTGATAAAGATAACAAAAAGGTGTAGAACAGCCAATAAGTCAGAATCTCAAGCGTTTTCTTATATACTGACTCATTCTATATCATTCTGTGACAAGCTGTTATGTGAAAAACTCTTGGCCTCCAACTTGGCTTCTGAACTTCATGACTTTTCAAGACTGCCAGAAACTCCTGAATCTTGATTATCTGATCAACTCTTTCATGTTAGAAATCACATACTTTGTATAAGGTGCACACACATTCTGCAGCCATGTTTTAAAGTAACTGATTCATATGCTCAATAAATATTTACTGTCTAGGAGTCACCAGACATTGAGCTAAGTGCTGGAGGCTGAAAGATAAAACTTTAGACTGAGAATTAATATTTATTAAGTATGCCATGTGCTTTGTAAGTATTGACCTAGTTAATGATCCTAACAACTATTTAAGGTAAAGACTAACATTATCAACTCCATTTGACAGATGAGAAAACTAAGGCAGTGAAAGGTCAAGTAGCTTGCTTAAGTTTACACTACCAGGAAGTGAAGGATCTGACATTACAGCAAGGCAGATTGGCTCCAAAGCCACTGCTATGAACCTCTTCTCTTGCTGCCTCCCACTTCAAGGATAGTTGGAGGAGCAAACACTTAGTTGGGGAGCAACTCAAGTGTTTGCTCAGTTGGGGAGCAAACACTTAGTTGCAATACAACATAATGAGTGTCCTATCTATAGGATGAACAAAGTGTAGTAGGAAGATGTATAGAGCTTGCATATTAACTAAATCTCAGATTTTAGAGCCTAACAAAACAGTAAAGATAATTTTCTCTCTCTTGTCTTTAAGATGAGGAAAATGAAGTTCAAAGACAAGGGCTTGTTCAATGTCTCACAGTGTAGTAGATGTTGAACTTTATCCCATGTCTTTTCAGTCCCCGTACAACTCTTTCATGCATTCATTCATTATTCAAAAATATTTGTGCCAGGAACTATGCTCTTTTCACTATACCTTACTGCATATGCCAATCAGAAATGCTAAGAAATTATTTTAAGCAACATAAGAAAGCAGACATAACTTCATATTTAATTACACAAGGATCCTATGGTCCAATCACAATTTTTCTGATATATTAAGTCACTCTTATGAACCATGGGACTGGGAGAAAGAAAAAAAAAAAGAAGAAGAAGGAAACCATTGCTTAATTGTCCTACATCCTGGGCTGATTTATCCCATTATTTGAAGAAGTCTTCCAAACAATCCTATTGGATCTTAGTACTTGCTATTTATTCTAGTGATGAAACAGGCACAAAATGATTAAAACATTTTTTGCAGTTACAAGTCTAATACATAGGAAAAAAACTTTCATTTGTGCTGCGCTTTTCCTCACTATAAAGCTCAAATTCTTTTCACTTCCATGATGATTTCCAAGTTCGATAATGCAGAAATCAGGTGTCTCTGAATAGCGTGGATTCTCTGCCTCTGAAACGTTAATCATTAGGCAAATTACAGTCAGGTTCAGAGTTCCTTAAAGGCAGTGCCATGGATAAAATGACCTTTTTCCTCCCAGGCCTACTTGTCCACAAACATAAAATGTCATCTTCAAACTCTCTATTTCACTTCTCTCTTTTTTTCCCTTAGACATGCAGCTTTAAAATGTCTTCGTTAGCCCAGCCAGCTGCCATGGAGACTTGAAAACAGATGACCTAGGAAAGAGATCTTATCAAGTGATTTTTAATGAAAGTTTCTTTCCTGAATGCCAAGCATAGTAGGTGAGTCTAAAATGGACATTTCCAAATGTTAAAGAAAGCCACAGACATCCTAAGGCACTTAGATTTCTCAATCAGCCCCTCTTTGTCCATGCCAAAGGTCACCCTGAGAAAAAGCCCAATGACAGACATTTTTCAGTGGCCCAAGGCTCTTTGTCTTAACACGTATTTTTCTCATTTCCTTTCCAAAGAGTTTTCTTAAGTCAGGGTCAGTGCATTTCTTCTTATAGTATATACAGAAATGGTAAGTTTATGTTTTCTTCAAAATTTTTGAACAATAATGTTCTGATTAAAATTTTCAGTAGATTATTTATTTTGGTTTATTCTGCTATTGTTTATCTCAGTGGTTTCTTAGGTTGTCTACACATTGGAGTCACTGGGGAATGGCAAAAAATTCTCCCTGCCTGTGTCCCACTCCCATAGATTGTAATTAAAATTGTCTGGGGGTAACCTGGGCTTTAGAATCTTTTATAGTGATCCCTAGGGGATTCTAAAAAAAGATTAGAATCTTTTTTAGAGATCCCTAGGTGATTCTAAAAAAAGATTAGAATCTTTTTTTTGAGATCCCTAGGATCTCTCACAGAGATCCCTATGAGATCCTAGGTGATTCACATCAGCACTTGTGAGCTAATGTGCTCACAAGTTCAGGATGCCTATTAAATATTGGTCCCATCCTTAATTAATTCATCAACACCAGGGAGAGGGCAATCTAGCCTTCTCTACCCATGCTGCACTTGCTTCTTTCATACATAGCTCCCTAAAGCTAAAGTCAGTGAAAGAGGTAGAGCCAATAAACCATTACTGAGCTAGACACCATTTGGCATGGAACACGACTGATTCATCAATCTTTGTGACTGTGCTATATGAACAATCGCATCTTAGTACAGCGCATGGTTGGGGGAGGAGTTGATCCTCCAGCTTTGTATTTCACAGAGCCTCAGAGTCAAAAGGGAACTCACAAAGGAGGCAAGAGGAGTACAGGTAGGGCATGAGCTGAGGTGCTGTTGGGTTGTTTTGTACGAAGTTGGTAAGAGCCCACACAAAACTGGTTGACACAACTGTGGCTTGGTTAAAATTAGTGACCGAATGTCCTGAGACAAGTGAAGCTGAGAGGATCTTAAATGGTTCATTTAGAGGGATCTGGCAGTGGTGAGAAAGTTTGGCTAATCCAACTAGTGAATGTCAGAGCTATTGGTCGGTGTGCAATTGTAGACTGCGGGGTGACTACTGTTAAAATTACAGCATGCAGGGGCTCCTTTTCTTTTAGGTTTGCTGTCTCAGACCATGGTGCTGACCAATTATGGTTGTTTTGTTATTTTCTTCTCTCTGTCTTCCATTCATTCCAGCTAGCCAGGTGGGTATTTGGACTCAGGGATTTTCATGAGGCCTGAATTTTTCCCTTTCTCTGTAGACACAAATGAATATCCTTCATATTTGAATCTAGCATGTGAGTGGTGGTGTGCATGGACCAGTAGAAGTAAGAGATTCCCTGTGAGCCTCAAGTCTAACTCATCTATCTACTTCATTCCAATTTTGACCAGAGGACCCTCCATTGAAGGCAATCAAGCATTTATACAGCTGTACTCAGTAATATTTCAATTACTATTTGTTCCTCATGCAGAATCTTGTGGGTGAAATGATGATTGGTTGGCATGATTTGGAAATAGTTGGGTCATGGGCCGTAAGAGGACTGAAATATCACCCTCAAACTGTATTACAAACATATGATAGCATCTGCTGTGTTTCCAGGGACTGTGCTGGATGCCAATGATTTAATAAGAACCAGACAGGTTTCTTGTCCTTAATGAAATTAGAAAGTAATAGAAAAGAAATACAAGAAAATAGATAATCAAAATATAGAATTTGCTTGTTCTTCTGTAAGGGAGTATGAGGATTTGCAGAAACACAGAAAGGATTTCATTTTTCCTGGAACAGTAGAGATTGTATCAAAGATCCAGTATTTGAACTGAGTCATAAAAGATGAGTTCTAATAATAGCTACATTTGTAGAGCATTCTAGAAGATATAAAGTACTTACAGATCCATCCTCTTAGCATGTAAGCTTCATAAAAGCAAGGACTAATTCATCTTAGTCATCACCATATTCTCAAAGTATCTTTGTAACACTGAATCATTATCAACTTTGATTCTCATAGTTTCCCATGCTCCGGGAGACCATAGAAGGGAAGTATTCCAGAGAGAGAAAATAAATGCAGAGAGACAACAAATTCACAATCCATAATCTCATGGAATTTTGACCTGTAGACATTCCAAGAAAATAATCTCAGTAAACTCTGCCAAAGACTATGCTGGAAACACTAAGGAAAAAGACAACAGTCTTACATAGTACCTCAGTGTTGCATTTAGTACCTTAGTAAATTCATCATAGCTCAGAGTCTGGTCCACATCTTGTAGATTTATTTAAAAAAAAATTCATCACTCAGAGCTGTATATTAGCTTAGCCTCTGAGACTGCTAGAATGAAAATTGATTAATTTATAAGGTAAAATTACCATTACAGAAACTATAATATTCACTTTTCATGGCCAGCCTGTTCTATCTTTGCCAATTTAGTAAATTACAGTTAGAAGTAATTGTCATGGTGACCAGAACATTCACATCCCCTTCTTAAGACTATTTTCTTTCTGTATGAGAGCAGAAATCGTAATTGGCAGACAGCTTAGTGAGCATGGAATCAGATGTAAAAGAGTTAAGGATTGAATGCCTAAAGGAACTCAAGTAAGATAGCCTGATACTTTCTTCTCTCTGTTGGGACAGTTTTACCAGCAGAATCAGAACATGCAACATACTTTGCCACCTTACCAATGGCCTCATATATGGATCCAGAATAATTAAAGACCATTAGCTTAGGCACCATCTCCTGGACAGTATTTCCTTTGTTTCCAATTTCCATTCAAGTTGCAATCACCCTTTGGAAGACTAGAGGTCATTATATTTCTTCAGGGTGACCATGACAATATTTTTGAGAGTGTATTGTGGGCTAAACACCTGCATTATCTCATTTAATCCTCACAATTATATGAGTATTATTTTTGCAGAGGAGTAAACTCAGTCTCAAAGCAAGTTAAATGACTTCCTCCAATGAATACAGGATTAGATGGTAAAATGAGGATTTTTTTATCTAAGTCATTTAAGGTCCATTCAACACTTCCACTGGAAGTTCAGGTCCAACACCATCCACTTGAAGGAATAAAGCATGCATACTTGACCAGATTACTAGAAATCCTTAGGAAGCTGTGATTGAATGGATCAGAGAGTACATCCTGCCAGAGTTTTAAGAATGACATTGTTATAAGATAAGGTGGCCAGAAGGTTGGGAAAGGGGTGATAATAAGTTGGGAAACATTTCCTTTCCTTCATGTATTAGAAAATAAAAGGTAAATACAGGGTCTGTGAGCCACACTTCCCTCTTCCCAAACCATAGCAGAACTCTTTTGCATTAAATCCAGATCCAACCTCAGAATCTTTCAAAACACAACAATCAACAGCCATTAACAGTCAGTCACTTGTTATATATAGGACAGAATCTATAATCACCATCTCTGGATTGGAGACTGAATCTGCAAGGCACTAAAGGGGCTCAGAGATTGGTTTTTCTGGTAGAAAAAGATATGATCTATTAAATGAAGTCAGTATTTTGATGAAATTCATGAGAACTCAATTGAAGGATTAATGTGTGTGTACGTATGTGTCTATGTCTATGTAGCTATATCTATATATATTATCCAAAAGATAGTCAAGTAATTGCAATGTCATTATGTGGTGTTCGTTGCAAACAGCAAGAGAGAGTATCTTTTCAGACCCACCACCCCCATAGTTGATGCTCCACTCCTGAATGGAGCTAACATTATTCCCTAAAGAGGACCAACAGCTTTGGACAGTATTGTTAACAAACAAGGTCTACAAGGACCTGTTTAGGATTCTTTTTTTTTTTAAAAAAAAAAGGAAGAAAGAAAGAAAAGGATGTGCTTGATTCAACTACTAGCACAAGTAGTTCAAGAAAAATGTAAAGAAGAAATTCTTGCTAAGTCATGTCACTACCATATCTAAATCCCACACAGAAAAAAAGGAAATACAACAGAGGAACTGAATCAGCTCATTCTACCCATTGGCTGCCTCAATTCTGAACTCCCAGAAGGAGAAGTAAGGTGTTGGTTTCATTCAGTCCTTCTGTTTGGGGATATAAAGCAACCCAATTGAGACATGACTCTACTTGTTCATTCATTCAACAACAAAAATGCCTGGCTTCATTTACACATATATTCATTCACACATTTAGAAAATTAATAATTCTTTAGGAAGCATTTTCTAAAAGCCTACACTCTTTCAGACATTCTGCTAGCAAATAGGAATATGGAGAGGAAGAAATACAATTTTCACCCTCAGGGAGTTCACTGTCCAGTTGAGCAGATGAAGACTGAAAAATGATTGACAACTGAATAAATGAAGGCAATACAGTGTGGAAAGACTGATGACAGAATTATGCAAAAAACAGAATAGGGGACAAAAATGAAAGAGCCCACAGCTCTTGCAAAAGGCATTCTGTGTGCAAAGATTTTTCAAGGATCCCAAGCTTCTCCAAACCATGTAACAATGTATGTGCAAGTCCTCAAGTTCTACAAGAATTCCAGCTTCCAGATCACATCCCTCCCACAGTTGAGTCAATTTGATGCCACTCCACCCCATTGCTGCAAGCTCCACCCAGCCCCAATATCACAGGACAGGACTGACAGGAAAAGGAAAAAGGACGTAAAGGCTCAAATTCAAGAAAGAGGCAAGATTAGCATTATTTAGATGGATTATGACTATATATCTGGAAAACCCAAAAGAATCAAATAAAATACTATTAAAGTCAGTAGGAAAAGGCAAAAGATTCACACAATCTGAAGGAAACACAGAAGGACCCTGAAGGGCTTCCTATGTACAAACAATAATTGGAAAACATGATATAAGAGAATTTTTTTATTTCAAAAAATTTAGGAGGTACAGATGTGGTTTTTTGTTACATGGATAAAATTGTGTCATGCTAAAGTTAAGGCTTTCAGTGTACCTGTCACTATAATAGTGTACATTATACTTGATAGGTGGATCTTTATCCCTCACCTTCCTCCCACCCTCCCACTTTCTTAATTTCCAATGTCCATCACTGCTCTTTATGACCCAATATATCTTTGATTTAGCTCCCACTTATATCTGTTTTTCCATTCCTGAGATACTTCACTTTGGATAATGGTTTCCAGTTGCATCCAAGTTGATGCAAAAGACATTATTTCACTTCTTTTTATGGCTGAGTAGTATTCTATGATATACATAAAAAACGCATTTTAATTGTCCGCTCATAAGTTGATGCTTAGATTGATTCCATATCTTTGCTATTGCGAATTGTGCTGTGATAAAACATTGGGTTTAGGTGTCTTTTTTACAAAATGACTTATTTTCCTTTGAATAGATAGGATTGCTGAATTGAATGGTAGGCCTATATTTAGTTCTTTGAGGAATCTCCATACCACTTTCCATAGCAGTTGTCCAAGTTCACATTCCCACCAACAATGTATAAGTGTTCCTTTTCTCACTGCAACCACCCCAATATCTATTATTTTTTGACTTTTTAATAATGGTGATGCTGATAGGGGCATGGGGGTATCTTAATCAACGTTTTAATTGGCATTTCCCTGATAAATAGTGAAATTGAGCATTTTTTCATATGTTTTGGCTATTTGTCTATCTTCTTTTGAGAAGAGTCTGTTCGTGTCTTTTGCCCACTTTTTGATGGTATTGGGGTTTTTATTTTGTTTTGGTTTTTGCTGATTTGTTTGAGTTCTCTGTAGATTCTAGATATTAGCCCTTTGTCAGATGTATAATTTATGAATATTTTCTCCCATTATATAGGTGGTCTGTTTACTCTCTTGATTATTTCCTTTGCTGTACAGAAACTTTTTAGCTTAATTAAGCCCTATTTATTTATTATTATTGTTGTGGTATTTGCTTTTAGTGTCTTACTCATAAATTCCTTGCCTAAACCAATGTCTAGAATAGATTTTCCTACATTTTCTCCTAGAATTTTTATGGTTTTAGGTCTTACATTTAAGTCTTTAATCCATCTTTAGTTGATTTTTGTATAAGGTGAGAGATAGGGATTCATTTTCATTCTTCTGCATGTGGTTATTGAGTTTTGCTAGCACCATTTATTGAATAGGTCATCCTTTCCCAAGGATATGCTTTTGTCTGCTTTGTCAAAAATCAGTTGGTCATAGGTATATGGTTTTATTTTTTAGTTCTCTATTCTGTTACATTGGTCTATGTGTCTACCTTTATGCCAGTACAATTCTGCATTGGTTACTATAGCCTTGTAGTATAATTTGAGGGAACTTGAGGTCTACAGATTTTTTTTTATTTCAGCATATTACAGGGGTACAAAATGTTTAAGTTACATATATTGCCTTTGCCCCACCCAAGTCATAGCTTCAAGCATGTCCATCCCCCAGATGGTATGCACCGCACTCATTAGGTGTGTATATACCCATCCCCTTCTCCCCCTCCCACCTGCCCAGCACCCAGTGAATGTTACTACTAAATGTGAACATAAGTGTTGATCAGTTAATACCAATTTGATGATGAGTACATGTGGTGCTTGTTTTCCAATCTTGTGATACTTCACTTAGTAGAATGGGCTGTATCCAGGATAATACAAGAGGTGCTATATCACCATTGTTTTTTTGGCTAAGTAGAACTCCATGGTATACATATACCACATTTTATTAATCCACTCATGTATTGATGGACACTTGGGTTGTTTCTACATCTTTGCAATTGTGAATTGTGCTGCTATAAACATTCTAGTGCAGATGTCTTTCTTTTTGCTCAGGATGGCTTTGATATTCAGGGTCATTTTTGGTTCTATATGAAGGTTAAAATTATTTTTTCTAGCTCTATGAGAAATGACATTGGAATTTTGATGGAAAGTATGGTGAATCTGTAAGTCACTTTGGACAGTATAGACATTTTAACAATGTTGATTCTTCCAGTCCATGAACATGGGTGTTTCTCCATCTGTCAAGTTTTTAATCAATGTTGGCCATGATTGTTGTTTTTCAGAGAAACTTATCCTTACAAAACTAGAAGAGGAGACACTACCACATTGTCTATTACAACACCCCGGAGAAAGTTGCTTTCAAAACCTGCTACTGAAATGCTCTGGAGCATGGGTTCAGAAAACTTTCTTACTCGAAAAGCCCTTTCCTGGAATGTGACTCTGTTAAAAGACTTACCTACTCAGCATCACAGCTGACACTACATTTCCTCTCTGTCCATTCTTAAGACCATTTTTAGATGTCAGGCCTCACTGACTTCCTGTTTCCCATCAATTTGTCACAGTTCCAACCCTCTTCCCCCATTACAAGGAGTGACCAGGACAGTTACACCACTGGCCTCCTGCCCTTCCTGCCAGCTTTGCAATAGAAAAAGATCACATTGTCTGCCCACGTGGGACACTGTCAGAGAACTGGCTGGGCGCAGAGAAATTGCTCAGGCATTTCTTTGCAGTGGGTGTTTGTTTCTTTATTTTTAGATAAATTGTAGGCTTACCATGAACCTGCCATTGTACTATAAAATGTCACACATTACCATGTTTATTCTTCCTAAAAACCCTGTAAAGTGAGCACTGGAGTTACAATGTCCTATTTCCAGTTGCAAAACTCAAGGCCTAGAGAATTTCAGGGCAGGTAAGGGGAGGACTTGAATCCCAGCCTACCTGACTCCAAAGTTCATGCTTTAAACAGTACCAGAGTTTATTCTATAACTGCAATTTCATAGCAAACCCATCCCTAAGACTGATTATAATGTCCACCATTTCCTTCCGGGAGAGGGCAGGAAATGAGAAAAAACAGTGTAAGTGGAGGCATTGAGTATAACTTGCCATATGTGATAAAGAGGAAAAAAAAAACAATA
Source organism: Microcebus murinus (assembly GCF_040939455.1). Lineage (NCBI taxonomy): Eukaryota > Metazoa > Chordata > Mammalia > Primates > Cheirogaleidae > Microcebus > Microcebus murinus. The sequence continues at coordinate 37,707,251 of NC_134110.1, read as the reverse complement.
TCCTGGTTGGGACAGACTTCTGTTGGGAGAGGATGCATATCTGATTTTGGTTATTCAGGATATTGGAATCTCGACTGTCATCACAGGATCAAACCTACTCCATCTAGGGAGTAGCGAAAATGCAGTTTCCTATATTGTTGGTGGAAACTTAAACCAGTACAAACTCGTTTGGAACGTCGTTGTACAGAATGTGTTGACAGCTTTATATTGCTCATGCCTATTAGCGTAGTGATTCTAATCACTACAGCAAAAAACTCTAAAATGTGGGAAAAGCTTCAATTGTCTCTTCACTCATCCAATATTGGCTGAGCATCTTTCACTGAGGCAGATGTATTCTAGAGCACTGGAGAAGCAAAGCTGAGCAAGAGAGACAAGGACCCTGTCCTCATGCAAAGTAATATCTAGGGAGAATGACGGATGATAAGAAATGCAAAACTAAATATATAATAATATCAACTATTAAGAGGTGCTAGAAAGAAAAATGAGTCAGAGCAAGGAGACAGAGAATCCAATGGGAGCTCAGGGTAGGCCTCCTGAAGGAGGTGATATTTAACAAAGACATGAATGGCATGAGGGAGCAACTATGTATTATATGGGGACAGATGGTCCCAACTGCAAGGACAGAATGTGCAAAGCCCTGGAGGCAGAAGCCAAGCTTGATGCACTTGAGGAACTGCAAGATGACAGCGTGGCAGGGAAGCAATGATCAAAGCAGAGGTGAGTTTGTTCACTTACTTTTAGTATAATTTGAAACTTGTTCAATGTCCAATAATCAAGGCCTGGATAAGTAAACTGCCGCATATCTACTTTGTAGGTAATGAGTGGTCTTAGAATTAGCCCATTGAATTATTAGCCCAAAATAGTCCAAATTATTTTTTTTTATTTCAAAGTACTATGGGGGTGTGAATATGTTTAGTTATGTGGATAGCTTTTATAATGCTTGAGCCAAGGTTAAGTATGCCCATCACCCAAATAGTGCTAATTGTATCCATTAGGTAGGTTTTCACCTGCCCCTTCTCCCCTCCCCTAGTTGATTTCCATTAAGTTTTACTTCCTTTTATGCACATGTTCCAAGATATGAAGGTCTAAATTCTGATTCTGTCTTTTACTACCTGTGTGACCTTGAAATTTTACTTAGCCTATCCATTCCTCTGTTGTCTAACCTAAATAAAGAAAGACAACCCTAACCCCTCATGTTGTAGGTAGATGTAAATGAGACAATACAAGAAAAGCATTTGTCACAGTTCCTGGCAAACTGTGATAGCATGATGGGATGGTAAAAATGATGGTGGTGGTAAGAAGGAGGATGTTTCAATACTCAGAGGAAAATTTTAACTTAGACTTTATGAATCCAACAAAAGATTACATTATGCATAAATAAATCCTCACTCCAAAATGAAGAATATGTGCTATTTAACTCTATCTAACCTAAACATACCTGTATACAACATACTATAGGTCATATAGGAAATAGTGACATTATTTCACTAATAGAGAACTGATGTAAACATCAATTAAGAATAAAAATTTATCTTCGTCCAAACTTGAAACAGATTATTCTTTCCTTGATTTCTGCTGATTGATCTCTGGAAATTGTACTTGACTTATCCTAAAGGAGTTTAGGGTAGAACATTGCTACTTTGCATCAAAATCTTTATCATCAATGTCTACCCTATATCACCTAATGGAGGCCTTCACCAACTGATTTCTATGAAAGCTTTATTTCTCCCAATATGCTTGGAAATTTGTACAATAAATTGCATTCCAAAAGTTCTTTTTTTATTTTGTAAGAATATCCTATGTCCTGCTTCTCTTGTCAGTTTTGCTCTGGGGTGCACAATAATGAGAGTAACTTTATGATTTCTTCCATCCCAAGTGGCAGGATTAACACCATTGCCGGCTGCAAAGGCTACGCTGTCTCTTGTTTAACTCTTTAATGCGCATTATATAAAATACACTATACAAGTTATATGCCACTTTCATATGCCAGTAACGTTCACAGTAACACAGAAAAAAAAAAAACAACACTGGGTTTAGAAGCAGAAGATTTTTAACTCTAGTTTTGATTATGGCCTTTATTAGTTAGGCCTCCTAAATTGAGGCTTGGGGTATCTTACAAGAGAAATAAAACTTTCCTGATCTACACTGAGAATACAAATGTGCTATAGTGAAAGGAGAAGAAGTTTTATAATTAAGAATGATCCCTTCCCTAACCTGGCCCCTTATGCAAAGGTCTTGGAAAATTCCCTATGAGCCTCCATTTCCCCATCTATAGTATGAAGAGAATATATACAATAGTGTTATTGGAAGTGTTCAAGATGTGACATGACAGGTTTTAGGAACAAAGTAGCTATCATTAGAGCAAATAGACAAAATGGGAGAAAATACTTGCTTTCTACACACCTGATAAAGAGCTGATAACAAGAATCTATATAGAACTTAAGAAAATCAACAAGAAAAAATCAAACAACCTCATCAATAAATGGGCAAAGGACATGAACAGAAATTTTCAAAAGAAGATAGACTAATAGACTAATATCCAGCAAACATATAAAAAGGTGCTCAACATCTCTAATCATTAGGGAAATGCAAATCAAAACTACAATCAGATATCATTTATCTCAAGTGAGAATGCCCTTAATCAAGAAGTCCCAAAACAATAAATGTTGGCATGGATGTGGAGAGATAGGAACACTCATACATTGCTGGTGGGACTGCAAACTAGTGCAACCTCTGTGGAAAGTAATATGGTGATACCTCAAAGAGTTACAGGTAGAACTACCATTGATCCAGCAATCCCATTACTGGGCATCTAGACAAAGGAAAAAAAGACATTCTATAAAAAAAAATCTGCACTCGAATGTTTATAGCAGCACAATTAGTGGTGAGTATGCATTAGGAAGGGTGTGGACAAGTATTGAGGAAGACTATATTTTGTTCATTTTTGAGGTGTGAATATTTCAAGTGTACCATGTACTCATCACTTGGTTTTTATCAATCTTCACATTGTGCTATATTTCTCATATTTTAAAATAAACTTTAAAATTAGTTGTAATTAACACCCTATCTTTCTATAAAAATTTTCACTCATTATATTTCTGATACTTATGCATGTTGATCAACATACTTCTATTTCATTTCTTCTAACTGATGTGTAATATCCATCTGTATCACAATTTATGTACTCATTATTCAGTTGATTAACATGATTTTTTAAAACTCATTCATATTTCCTTTTGCAAATGTATAAAGTTTTCCCTTGGGTATGTACCTAGAAATGGGATTCTTGGATTATTAAGGTATAGATACCCTTAATTTGCTTGATGATACATTTTTCTTCCATTTATATTAGTGACACTATACCAGCTGCAGTAATAAACAACCTCAGAATTATAGTGACTTAATACATAACATGCTGCTTCTCCTCCTGCTGGTCATCTTTTTCTGCAACCCAGTGCTCAAAGAAGAAGGTGGGCTGCCATTCAGCTCCTTATTTCAACTAGCCAGCAGGAACTGACCGGCATTTTGACTCCCCAGGAAGTCTAAGTTCCCTAGGGAGAGAATATGACAGGCCGTGCCAAGTCAAGCAGCTATCATTGATCTAATTAAAGGCAGCAGGAGTGGATTTGCAGTTCACAAGGGACTATCATGACCCTCTTTTATGCTGGATGGGGCAGTGGGAAGTTCTCACAGCATGACAGCTGCAGTTCCAAAGGATATCACTCCTGGAAGGACACAAACAGAAATCCTCTCTCTCCTCCTCTCTACTGAAGATTACCTAGTTTTCTCTTCTGTGGATTTTCCAGAGCTACAAATATAGAAATCCTTCACTTAGAGCTTCTGCTTCTGGGTTATGATATGATAAGTATTTTTCAAACTTTCTTGGGATCAGGGATTGTAAAAAAGATCATTGAGTTTCAGATCTCAAGAGGAAAGAAAAAAAAAAGTTCAAGTGGAATAAGAGTAATACATCTGACCTAAAAACCTCTTTCCCAAGCCTAAGCAATTTTAGACAGATGGCCTTTCCGGGGCGATATATAACTTGAAAGACTTTATCTTGGAATGGAGAAAAATAGGAAGTTGTTGACATGTGGCCTTTTCTAAGCCTAGTGGCCTATGTTCAAGTTTCAACAGGGGCATGTAACAATTATGGTACTTGTCATTTGCACTGCCAACCAGTCATGAACGGAAGACTCATTTGCTGAGTATATTTCAAAATCTAACTTTCCAGTTGAATTTTTTTCCGTATATATTTATTTTATATGTGAAATTTCTTTTAAATGGATTTATTTATTATTTATTTACTTAAAATAAATACAATAACTTAAAAATAAATACATTTAAAAATAAATACAATATTTCACAACCTCAGTGTCTGACCTTAGGCAAGTTAATTTTTAGTTTCTTTCTCTCTTTAAAATGAGAGATTTGATTATGTCATTTATAATGCTTTATGCAACTTCAGCATTCTATGACTATATATGCTCATACTACATATTTCAATCTAATATTGACAATTATTATGTCTAATGAGGAGGAGGAGAAGACGATCAAAACAATGGTAATGTGTGTTGTGTGTTCATTTCACCCCACATGTTGCTGTAATCTCTTTATATCCATTCTGTCATTTGTTTAGTCAACCTCCATACAAGGTAAATACAGTATTGTCTTCATTTAACAAATCAGGAAACTGAGGCACAGAGTTAATAATGGTGGAAGAAGGATCTGGAGCTTGTGGTGAGACCAGTGACCCAGTGGTCTTCATCAGTCCACTGGGCTGCAGGGCACGGCTTATACAGTATTTTTCACACATGTCACTCTCTCATGTAAGCCTGGTAGAAACCGTCTGACACAGATATTAATCTCCCTTTTTATACTGAGTAAATAAGGTTTTAAGTGGTTACACAAATTTTCCAGGTAGAGGTGATGGAATTAGACTCAAAATCAGGTAGGTGGATCATTTTCCTGTCCCTCTATCTTTTGTAAAGAGACAGTGGAGAAAGGAGAAAGAATTTCCTCCTTACTTTAATATTGTGTGTAGCAGACAGCATGGAGAGGGAAAACAGCTCAGACTGCCCAGACGAAAGAATTCCTGGGAACAAAATACTATTCTGTTACTTTAAACAGTTGTATGCACGTGGGCAAGTTATCTCACCTCATTTTGCTGAGTGTACTCAGAGAAGCACTCAGTAGGTGGTAATCCCCTTTCTCCAGACAAATAATCCTCAACTTACTTCAATGCAATATTTTGCTCTTGACAATATGGACCACATAATTTTCAAAGTTTTGAACCATCCAGGTTCTTACTAGTTCATGTTGAAGTACGGCATTTTAGTTTATTCTATCCAGCAATTTGAGTTTTTTCCTGGAGGGAAAAAAACCACCTGTATTTCTAGATTGGCTGCTTTATTTTTAATTATAGACAGGGAAGATCTTGTGCAAACTATTTACAATTGGTATTGATAGGCCTTATCCTTTCTTGGTGCTCTCTTCCTGCCTTGGGTTTCTTCTACTCTAAAAAATAATGATCCCATTCATACTTGTATCAGTTCATTTTTGCTCTGAAACAAACACCTAAAAATTAATGGCTTAAAACAATAACCATTTTTTCACCTATAGCCATAAGCAATTTCTTTTGCCTATAGTTGGAGTGCAGCAATTTGGGTTGGGCTCAGCTAGGATGGTTCACCTTGCTTAGATGGTGTTGGCTGGGCTCCCTCCTGCAGTTGCAGTTTCCTGGGAGTTGAGGACTTCACTAACGTGTCTAACAAGTAGGTGGCTGCTGGTAGAGATGGTTGTCACAGCACTCCACAGGTCAGCAAGACAGAAAAGGCCACAAGGCACAAGCAATTTTCAAACTCTTCATATAGCACATTTAATAGTATACAACTAGCCAAAGCAAGTCATGATTTTTGCATTGCATGAGAGGTTTGATGAGAAAAGCTTATTTCCTTTCCTGGTTCATTAATGAAAAAATTACTGATTTCTCAAGCATTCTTTTCAATTCATACAAGTGTTTCCACATGTCCAAGAAATAATCTGAATAAAATAACAAAGGAATAATCAGAGGAAATTACAGTGGAAAGAAAATTAAGAGGTCCTCTCATCAAATCTCTCACCCAATGCAAAAGTCCTATTGACACATCCCTCACAGATGGTTAAACAAAGGCTTGAATACGTACAGAAGAGGTAACTCAGCACCTCATAAAAGAGCACGAGTTTCTTCATTCATTCATTTAGCAGTCAATCAAAAAACATTATTAAGTATCTATCATATGCCAAGACTCTCCTAGGCATTATGGATCAGAAAATAACCAGGATGAAGTTTCTACCCTCCCAGAACTTACATTCTGTTAAGTGAGATTCTGCCTCTTCATCTACCCGTTTATCATATTTAACTACAAAAACCCTGCCCTTAAATACTTTTCTGTGTCTATGCATGAGTAGTTGAGCATTGCTGGAGAGAAAGACATAGTACAGTATAACTATCAAGGTTCCCAGCAAGATACAAATAGCAATTCAGAATTGAGCAATTTAGGAAAATTTAATCCAGGTACTATACAAGGCTGTGAGCAGTGCATTGGTAAATACACAAAGGATCTTGCAATACCAGGAATAGCAACAGCCATGGTGAATTTACCACCCCATGCCTGAGAGGGGGCAAGGGAACAGCTATACAAACCCAGAGACAGGCAGCCTGGGAAGTCCTATCACTTTCAGCTGAAAGACACAGCTAAACACTGGCAGCCCCTACAACAGAGGAGCCAGTGGAATAAACACAACCTGCTTTTCCTTCTTTCCTTGCTCTCCTGCTGGTCCTTCCACTGACAAAACTTCCCAAAGAGCAAAAGAGATGGTTGATGCAGCCACATGGGTCAGCCTCTGGAGGGTTATGAGTGAGTCTTGAGGGGCAAACAAATTATCAAGCACAGTGAGCATGTTGGAACAATCCACAACTCTAAATTAATGGTCACCAACCCCAACTGAACCTTGAATATACTTAAATGTTTTGCTGGCTAACACTTTCTCCATCTTTTCACAATTATTTCAAAACTCTTATATTCTCTTTAGAACTCCACTCTCTACACTTCTCCCCATTTCACTGTTAGCAGATGGCCTGGTTTGAGGTTTTCCAGAGAAAATGAAAGCTGGCAGAATACTCCCAATGTCTCTGCCACAAATCTACAAAAGTGACCCAAGCCATCCTCTCTGCTACTCTACTCATGCTTGTAATAGATGAGTAGTTTCTGTCATCCAAGACCACTCCCTCCTCTTACATTCTGGGTCCCATCACCTCCTTTCTTCTCAGAAGTTTTACGCCATCAACAGTCTATTTTCTGATCTCATTCTGCCAGATCCTTTCCCACTGGCATTTGAATATACTCTGATATAGCTCATCTTTTAAAAATCTCATCCCAACCCCACGCACCCTTCCAATAAGGACCCAGCCTCACTCCTCCCTTTCATAGCTGAGCTCTTCAAAAAAAAAATCAGCATAGACTTTGTATCTACACAAGTCCTGGGCACTAAGCCATGTCCTTGAGATGGACTAGTCTGGGCAGGGGCAGAGGTGAGGTGGGAGGACCAACTGCATTCACCACCAAGGACTCAACAGCTCAGCAGAAAAAAAGTGACTTGTGGGAATGGAGCATTTGTTATTTGTTGAAGATCTGAAGACCCACTTTCCTTTATTCTTCTTGAGGTAATAACACAGAAATAAAGTTTCCACTATGACTATTGGCTTTGAAGGTCACTCAGTGACCATACTTTTAGTCATATAGTCCAGGTCACTCTTCTCCTTCCCAAAGGGACTGCTGCAGAATTTCTGTAGTGGAGAGGTAGCATTTTGGTGGTGGCTAAAAGTGTAAATTCCATTTGCCTAACGCCTTACATTTCACTAAGATGGATCAGTTGTCCGGTTCTAGAGGTGCACGTCCACCACAAATAGTGAGGGTTGATGGGGAGGGGAGCCCCAGCTAATGTCTGTCCTGCTACTGACTTCTCTTCATTCCTACTCCTGCCCCAGTCACAACCCAGGTTCGCTCACGCCTGCTCCTCTTTCCAGAACCAATTCAATCCTCACCTAGCTTTGAAGTATTCCTTAGCTTCTCCAGGATTACTCCCTAGTCCCCAAAGGCTCCTATTAAAATAGATTCTATTATATCAATTATCACAATAATTAGGCTGCCATATATCATGTGTGCTAGCAATCTTCATTCAGAGTGTGAGCGCACAAATCACACCGCCTCTTTCATCTAGTGCCCTGCCCATGGCAGGGGTACAGAGACACATGTGGAATAGTGAACCCATCAATTAATCAATCTACTGAGACAGTACTTATCCAAGATCCAATCCTTTTCTTCCCCTAGAAATCCTGAGCAGCATGTTCTTGTGTCCTTTGTTAACGTCTATGAGCAACATCCAAGTATGTCCTTTTGATTTGTATTTTCTTTCTGTCCAAAATGTATTAGAGCAAAAGAATTTTACTGAACAGCCAGTATCTTACTGGTATAAAAATCGCACAAGGGATCTAGGAGAGAACATATGAACGCAATAAAGTTGTAGAATCCAATCCCTTCATTTTAAGGATGATGATCAGAGATGAGCAGTGACTTACTCAAGGTTCCACGGCAAGTTTTGGTACTGAAATTAAATCTGATGACTCTAGGCTTACCAGCAGTGCTTCTTCCCCCGCATCAAACAACCTTCTTCATGTGACTTGCCCCAGTGGTTGTGAATGTGTTCACATTTAGAACGTATTCCTAACTCTCATAAATTATATTTAATAGCTTGTATAAAACGGGAAAAGAAATCAAGAAAATGACCCAGGTACCATAAATCTGGCTACATCTCATGTGCCAGGGGCGGAGGAGGCAGGAGGGGCCAGGTTGAGGGCGAGAGCACAGACATCATTAAAGTTCAATTTTTAAAGGGCATCACTTGACTTCAAAAATCCTAAGGTTCTTCTCTTACTGCCTTAAGATCTGTCATCATTTAAAACATTTTATGTCCAAGAATCTTCAATCTTATTAAAATATTTGACTGTATTAAAGTCACATGATATTAGCCCGTGATAAATATTTCTACTACCCAACCCTGATTTATGAGAACCAGCTAGTAAATAGTCTCTGATTCAAACAGTGATTAACCATTATTCACGAAGCAAAATGAGCCTGCCCTGTCACATCATAAATTTAATGTAATCTTATCTTGTTTCACTTTTTTTATCCACAGTTTTATTCCAAACTCCATCTTCTCCCATCTCACTAAAGACTCCAAAAGAGGTGCACCAAGGAACTTAAAAAGAGACATTTCTTGCCAAACCACCTCTTTGGAAGATGGTAAGGATGTCTCATGGAAATGCAGTCACTGACTGATGTTAATGTCAGAACCCGATCAGAAATGGTCTTCAGGGGAAGGTCTCAAGATTTGCCATTGATCCCCTGTCTTGAAACAATTCAAAACTAGTCATTAAAAGGTAAACCCTAGCAATCCTAGAAAAGAAGGAATTTGACTGTAATATGGGCAGTACCTGTTTGGAAGATCAATGGTAATTTGTAAGGCTTTCTAACTATAGTGACGGTAAATCCAGGAAGTGAATCATTCCTCAGGCTGATGGCCGTTAAGAGAGTCATATAGTAAATTCTTCTCTCCACCATGGATTTCCAGTCATTAAAATCATCAGGTTGGCCTGAAGACCCCTCAAAATAATGTGTTGCTGTTGTAAAGGGCCCCCCTGTGACTCACAGCAAACCACATCTGATCTACTGATTCAGCCTCCTTCTAACCATTCCCTGGTCACCTTGTGTTCAAAGTTGCTACCACTGCACTTTCTCTGACTGCTGCTCTTCTGCCTGGAAGCTCATATCCCCTCCTCCTGTTCTCCACTATTCTTCCTGGAGTGGGTCCTAATCATCTGTCAAAATTCATCTTAGGTGTCAGCCTTTATGGGAAAATGTCCCTAGGTTTATCCCTCCCCCTGTCCTTTATAATAACTCTTTTCAAACTGTAATTTGCAAATAAATTACCTGGGGATCTTGTTAGTATGCAGATTTCCATACAATAAGCCTGCGGGGTGTGGTCTGCATTTCCAGCAAACTCCCAGGTACTGTTGAAGCTGCTCATGTATGGACCACACTTTGGGTGCTGAAACTTTAGGTAAGGGGCATCTCTGCTGAGCTCTTACAGCATCCTATGCATTGAACTCTTCCCGAGAATTCTTTTGCAATGTTTCAGTTGCATGCCTCTATCTACCACAAGACAAAGCCCCGAGGTCAGAAACTATAAATCTTTCAGCTGCAAGTAACAAGAATCCAACTGAATCTAGAATGAGGGAAATGGGGAAAGGTATTTTGGCTCAATTAACTGACACAGAAACTCTAGGAATATCTAGCTTCAGATACAGCTGGATCTAGGTGCTCAACTGATGCTATCAGCACATGCTTCTTTCCCTCTCTTGGCTGCTCTGCTTTATTCAGTGCAGACTTCATTATTAGGAAGCAAAAGTAGTGAGCTTAGCAACCTCAAGAGGAAGAAATATCTTCTTTTTCAGGTAATCACAAACTAATGGAGAAGATAGGTTAAATAAACAATTACTAATCAAAAATATAAATCTAATAACAGAGACATGTTCCAGGTGCAATGAGACCTGAGATGGTAAGAAATCTACTCAGAGAATTCAGAGAATTCAGAGAGGGGCACATAGATTGAGGGGAGAGAATTGGGAAAGCCTTCCAAAGGAGGCACTGTCAGACCTGAGTCTTGAAGAATGACTGTTAGTTTGCTAAGGACAAACATATGAGCAGAAGTCACCTTGTGCTCCCCTTAGACAGCAACTTCATTCATAATGCATATAAAATTGGGAAAGTCAATTTGATATCCAGATAGCAGAGCTTTGTAATGCCAAATATCAGGGTGTTTGGAAACATCTAAATGATCTGATTAGATAATAAAATCTTAATGCTGATAAATTAAGTGTCATCTAATCTAAATTTCTTATTTTATAAAGGAGAAAATAAATTGTGACCCAGAAATTTTAAATGATCAAACATTTATTGACTCTTCTGAAGACATTAATAATTCTTCTGCTTATTCCCAAATACCCAGGTGCAGGGAGTGAAACTAATGCAACCATAATTTCAGAGATCAATAAAGTAACTATTCCAAGGGAGACTGGTTTTCTTCTAATCAAGCTTTTTACAAGCAAACAATGCTTCTAAGAAATATATCCGTGTACTTTTTCAAAGGATGTAGGAACAATAACAGAAAAAAAGAGTCAGAGATTCATTCAGCAAATATTTTATGCACATATACTATAGCACAGGCACAATGCTAGAGAAACTAAAAGGGTTACAAAGATAAATAAGAGGTCACCTCTGCCCTGCAGTGGAAATCATTATTGAGAAATTGCCCTCAGACAGATTAAAAATTCTCAAATGTAGGGCTTTAAAACAGAGGATAATATGATTGAGAATAAAGGTACATTATAAGTACATTAAATTTGCTTAATTCAAACACACAAGGAACAATCAACCATGCATGCTGTGTATATTCAGATGAAGCTGTCAAACTCAGTAGTTATTTTATTAACCCTGAATCTGGATTTTCTGGATTCAAATCCCAGCCCCATTAATTGCTAATTGTATGACATTTGACAAATCATTTAACCACTTAACTTCTGCCATGTAAAAAATTGGGAGAATTAAGAACATCTATTTTAGAATTGCTGTGAAGGTTGAGTAATATCATGCACGTAAAGTGTTTAGAGCAGGTCCTAGAACATAGTAAGTGATTCCTCTCATAATGGTACATGGTTCTGCCCTCTACCCTAAGAACATACAGTGTTCTCTTGAGAGAGGATGAAGGGGTCTATGGTAATCTGCAGCTGCCTAAATCTTTCTTAGCTACGGCTTGTCTCATGGTGTGAAGATGTCAAACCTCTCCGAGTGTGATCCCGTGGTCCAAAGATACATTATGCCTTTAGATCATTTTGAGTTTATATAATTTCCCCAATGAGGGCTCACCTTAAATCTGTACTGTCCATACCAGTCACTCCACCATCTGAAAAGTAACATGATAACCAAGAAAGGCCCTGGACCAGGAATCAGAGATTTATAAATTCTTGTTCCAACTCTGCCATGGCCACTTTCTGTGATCTGAGGCAAATCACTCAACTCTGTGTCTTGTTTTCTTCTCCTATAAAATGAGAATATTATCACCTACTATTTCTCTCTCTTGAGGCTGTTGCCAGGATCAAATTAATGCGAATGTGCTTTGAAAACAAGAAGGAAATCAGGGAGGGAGGGAAGAAGGAAAGAAGTAATAAAAGAAGGGAGGGAGAGAAGAAAGGAAGGAAGTAAAAGTAAAATGTGGTCCAGGGCAGGATTACAAAGGTTGATGGTATAGTGAGTTCTAACTGTCTATGAAATAAATTCCAAACTCAATTATCATGATGCAAAGTGAAGAGCAAAGATGTTGAAATAATACTGTTAGGGGAAATTGCAAGTCCTGGCTTCTCCTGTTTCCTGGCCTCTCTCTACTGTCTCATTCGCTCCCTCCTCTTCCCACTCCTCCCCACCACCCTAGGAGAGTGGTGCTCTTGGAAGGAGAAAAGGCTTACATAATCCAACCTTTCCCACTTTTTTGTTTGTGGAAGCATTGCTCTTCTCTGCTTAAAGGGCCTTTGGGAAAAGGCCTCTCCTGGCCCTGGGCTTCAGGGACTACTGAAGTCAGCCTCAGTGTGAGAAAGCCCACTGGAGCCTTCCCAAGCAACCACATTCTCCAGCTTTTTCATCTTTCTCTTTGGGGATAAACTGCCCCCAGCTAATGTGCATTCCGCTGTGCTCCTCCTAGGGCCAGGAACACCTGCCCCCAGACAAGCCAACTGCTGCTTTCCCTCCTTTCCTGTATAATAATTAATGATTAATATTAGTTAACACTAATTATATTATCATTATTCCTGGTCATTGTTATTAAAAAGAAATTAAGAATTGCTGTTGATGAGGAAACAAAGGTTCAAGGAGCTGAAATGATCTCTGAGAGCAGCTCAGCTAAAAAATGTTAAAGCAAGACTAGAAGCCAGGCCTTCAGACTCCTTTTACATATTCTTTCTCAAATAACAAACTCATTCGATTATCTTCTCCTAGATTGAACAAACCACACTCCACGGTAAGGAATGCAGACATAGTCACAAAGCATCCTTACAATATACTACCCTAATTTGCTGGATTTCTGTAAGGATTAAAGGATATTTATGCATATATAAACAAACAGGGTATTGACAACTGAAAAGTGCTGGACAAATGTTAAGATGTTGTTGTCCCATTGTTCTTCCTTCAGATATCTCCTGTTCCTAAGACACATCACCGCTCTTCACAGTGCTGATGGGGTTTGGGTTAACTGATCCAGTGTTTGTCTGTGGATTTCACATTTGTCAAGTCTGAGAGAAGCCAGGCTTCAGGGAGCAATTAAGCAATCTCGAGCCAGGTCAGAGAAGACGTTTTGCTAGAAGCGATGGGAGCCAGGCGCAGGCAGCCGTGTGTAAATCATACGTGTGTCTGCTTCAGAGATCGTATCACCACTCTTTGTCTGTGCAACTTGACCCTAACCTCTTGGACTCAACTCTTCCTTGAGCCAATAGCCCTCGCTTGTATCTTACACAGTCTTGGACAATATTGCAACTCTCCCTCCCTGAGAGGAAGTCTGGTCAACTTGACCTGGGCCAAGCAATTCACTGAAATTTATTTAAAGGTAGATCATTTGTTTTCCTCAACAAGCAGGCCTAATTCATGGAAAGCCTTCAACAAGAAGAGGATTATACTCTACTCAGATTGGAAAACTAGAACAAGCACCAACCTTTAAGTTAGAAGCTGCAGATAAGGTGGTATGGTGGAAAGGGCATGGTTTTTTAAATCAAGGAGACCAAGCTTCCAATCTCAGCCCCACACTCACAAACTTTCAGATCCAAGTATGTTGTAGAAAAGTTCAATTTTATTGAAAGCTTACTCTGTTCTAGGATCTATACTACTCTTTTACCTAATTTTACAATGCCCCTATTTAAATATGCATTCATGCAGTAAATATTTACTGAGCAACTACTATGTGGTAAGCACCAGATCTGTGGCAATGAGCCTGGAACTTACAATTCATTTGGCAGGACACATATTGGACAGGAAATTACAAGTGTGATGAGTATCAGGAGGGAGAATTTCAGAGTTTTGTGGGATCCTATAACAGAGGTATATGTCATAACTGAGGAAAAGGCACTATTGGCCAACATTCATAATAATGTGGGTTGTTTGTAAACATTTATGGATAAAAAATGTCAGAGTAAAACTGAACTAGGATATGGTAGCTCATGAGTTGTTTATGCCATGTGGCAAACAACTAGAGAAAAAAAGTTTCATTGATTAAACCATTTGATATCATTTGAGATATTTTATACAGTCTAGAATTACTCATTAAAATGTTAGCTAACATTAGGAAATGTACTCTAATTCCTGCCCTTTCCTGACCTATGTCAATCAGGTATTCCCCCCACACTCCCCTGATTTTAGTCAATGGATTAGCTCATCTCCCATACTCCTGGGAAGGACATCAGGAGGAAATGTCCCCTTAGAATCAGGTCCTGGAAATGTGGACACACTGGAGTCACCCACCTAATTTTCAGATGGTTGCTCTTGATTCTCTTCTCATCACATATTCTCCCCATTTTCGTGATCTCTAGTCCCTGACTGGTTTCTTAGCAGTCCTTTATCTTGCCCTTTGTCCTTTCTGCATCTTCTGTTCCTTCGCTGCAATGCCTGAGCACACCTGAACTCCACACTCCCACTCAGCTGCCTATTGATCAGTTCTCCAATTTCTTTCTTCTACCTGTGTCTACTTCATATTTGCTTCTGCAGGACACTTTGCTAGGACATTTGCCTTGCCCTATCCCAGTGTCCTCCTGCCTTATCTCCTCAATGTACCACTGTCCATAAGTCCAACATTACTTTAAAGCAAGCTACAGGCTGCATTTTTCCCACAAAGACTTCATATGATGACAGCTACCATTTCCAAGATCTGGAGATAGGTCTTCCAGGAGTCTTCCCTGACCCTCCGGGCTTCATCAGGCTCCCATGTACTGGGTTGAAAAGCCCACTTTACAGGTATGCCATCCCTACTAGGCATCACAGTTTAGCACAACTCAAGGGCAGAGCAGAGTCTTGCTCCTTTTTGTGTCTCCAAGGCCTTCTACGGTAGCTGGCAAATAGAGGACAGCTAATATGACTTTCTTATCTAAGCCCCTCGCTTCTACAGAGCTCCAGAATCTCTTCAAACCACAGAGCCCATATTGTATCATATCATATCC
The DNA here is from genome assembly GCF_040939455.1 of Microcebus murinus. Classification (NCBI taxonomy): domain Eukaryota; kingdom Metazoa; phylum Chordata; class Mammalia; order Primates; family Cheirogaleidae; genus Microcebus; species Microcebus murinus. The sequence goes on along the minus strand of NC_134110.1, from coordinate 37,691,902 downwards.
TGTTATATAGTATGGTGTCATATCATATCGGACTGTATTTTAGAGAAGACAGAGACAAGAATGCATGTCAATTAACACTGCAAATTGAGCTATTTTGTCCTTCACATATTTTCAGATTTATAGACCTCCTCTATTTCACTTGGGCCTAAAAGAGTCTGTAAAGAGTTGCTAGAGGTACTATAGTCTCTAAAAGCATAAGAATAGTGTGTTTTCGAAACCCAATTCCTATCTCTTCACTTCCTCCCAAGGACAACCACTTCCATGATTAGAGTCAGCAGAACAAAGAATTGGTTTATATCTTCAAGTGAATAAATCACTTTTCAACATATCAAGTTCAAGGACCATGGCTTACATATCGATTTAGGGGTGGGAAGTGGAAGAGTAGAGAGATAGGGGACTCCACATGCCACTTGGAACATGGTAGTTTCTCATGATTGTGTTTTCAACAAATGAATCATTAGGTAATCACAGGGTCTCTTTCAGCTCAAATGTCAGTGGGATCAGAGGAGTTCCATCAGAGCCTGGACCAAGGCCCACTTGGGATGGGTGGCCACAGAGTCTGATAGCAGCCAAGACCCCACTTCTGATTCTTGACCATTTCTCTCCATTTCTACTTCTCTCATTTCCTCAAATACCAGCCTATTAAAAGCCATGACTTTATTCCTTTCACTCTAGATACCTGGCTAGTTTAAGCCTCGTTTTCTCACCTAGTGTTGAAGACAGTTATGTAGTATAATGAAGACCGCTTTCGGCTGGAGGGGACAAGTTCTTTTTACATGTGTGACCTAGGACAGGTTTGCTAATTCCCTTTAGCCCCAGTCTCTTCAAGGACAATAGGAGCATAATTATCATTGATTGCCCTCTCTGCCTCACACGCTTATGATGAAAGTCATATGACACCATATTTCGCTTCATAAATATTATTACCACATATTTAAACACTCTGAGGTGCTACAATGTTAATGTGCTAGAAATATTTATATATTAGGAGGAATAATAGTACAGCTCAAAAGTCAAAAACTGGTGACTCATGGGAGCCACCCAGCCAGTAGATGTGTTTCCTTTGGCCTATATGATGTTTTTATGTATTGGGTCCAGCATTCAAAAATAAGGAGGCTTCATATTTTAAAAGAAAGAAAGAAAAACTGAAAACAGAATTCCAGTTACTCTTGAAAACTGGAGATCTGGCAAAGCAAGTTTTGTTTTTCCAAGTGGGAACATTTGGCCAGAGCTGAGTAGCACCTGCCTTTTTGGATGAGTCATGAGCTTACAATTTCTGCAGTCCCATCTCTCACCCAGGTAAGTGTGCATTTACACACACCTGTTTCACTCATTTCAATTACTTGATCTAGACACAGCAGCCATTTTTCTTGTGATCCTCCTGGTGTGGCTACAAAAGTTGGTGTGACAAAATCCTAGCTTTCAATCCTGGCTTTTCTATTTAATACCTATGTAACTATGGACAAGATATAACCTCTCTGAGACTCTTGGTCTTCTCACTTTTGATATGGACATGAAATTATCTAACTTGTAGATTTTCTTGAGAGATACGGTGTTCACACAATGTCAGACACATAAATGCAATCCTTAAAAGATGCCATATTATTTGAAATGGAATCCATACTGGAAGAAAATTGTGGCAAAGGGAAGATATATCTAATGGTAGAAATTTAGGCAGGAGGGAAAAACAACTACAGATAGAGCAGCTTCAATACATACAACCTGAGCTATATGGGAGACCATGTCTCCAAAAATTAATGCAAGCAAATGATAGTCTATCATGATAGCCAGGCTGTCTTTGGAAACCCTGAACTTGCAATCTGTGATTACAGTAGCCTGTGTGTGTGTGTGTGTATTTCCTTCCCAGTGGTTTGTATTGTCTCAATAGAGTGTGTTTTTCTCAATCTGGCCAAGACATTATGCATCTCAACCTTCAGGATCCAGCTTGCATGTCTATTTTCTAAAACGTCCTCCCTGACACCCTCAGGTTAGATCAATTGCTAACTTCTTTGTGCCTTCACCACTTTTAAAATCTCCCTCTATCATTGACAACAACTACACAGAGCAATAAATTTTTTTACTTATGTATCTCACTCAATAATGTGAGGCCTCGGAGCAAGAATGATGTCTGTGATAATTTTATGTTTCAAATTGGCTAGGCCATGTTATTCAGATACTTGGTCAAATATTATTCTAGATGTTTCTGCAAAGGTATTTTTTAGGTGAGATTAACATTTAAACCAGTAGACTTTGAGAAAAACAGATTAACCTGTAGGTGTGGGTGAGTCTCATCCAATCAGTTGAAGGCCTTAAGAGAAAAAGAAGGACGTCCCTGAGCAAGAAGGAACCCTAAAACCATTTCCTATTAACTCTTGTTTCTCCTACATCTGTGACACAGAAGAGGTGCTCACCCAGGAATTGCAGAATGAGTAAGCAAATATATTGACACATGAATTAATGATGTTGTGGAAAGAATTTCTAGTTGTATGATAGGTTAAGTAAGTTCACCACTAAATTCTCTTCTGACTTTAGAAACCTATGATTATATTCCCATTCAGAGAATTTAGGCCCCCTCAAACCCTGCCTTGTATTAGCCTTACACATAAAATATAGTTATATGATTCCCCCTCTTAAATTGAGAATTCTTTGAGGGAAGAGAAATTTAAATGTTAGCACAATGCCTGGAACTTAGTAGATACTAAATAAATATTTCAATTGAATTGGATTGGATTGCATTGGATTATTCCTGTGATCTATTGCTAAGTGTTCCAAAAGGGCCTCCCATACCTCTCAAATCTACTAATAAATAAAAATTCTTTCCATAACATCATTAATTCATGTGTCAATTTATTCAGTTACTCAATCTGCAATTTCTGGGTGGGCGCCTCTTGAGTGTCACAGATGTAGGAGAAAGAAGGGTTATTAGGACAGTGTATTATTCAGGGTTCCTTCTTGCTTAGGGAGGTCCTTCTTTTTCTCTTAAGGCCTTCAACTGATTGGATGAGGCCCACCCACACTATACAGGTTAATCAGTTTTACTCAAAGTCTACTGATTTAAATTATTTTGTTCATTTGTCATATTTTCATCATTTTCTTAATCCATTTTACTGGTTTTGCATAACATTTTTAATAAAAATCCTTTCTGAAATCCCTCAATGCCAACCACCAGTAATAAACATTAAAATAGGCTGGAGCCTATTTGGGGGCTATTTTTCTTTTAGTTAATTGAATAGTGATTAAATTCATGAAAAAAAAATCAGACTGTCTAAATGAAAAAGTTCAAACTTTTGAAAATTACATAGGCTGAATTAATTTCCATTTGCTCTGTATTACTGTTTGTAAAACACTGCATTATTTCATGACACTTAAACCACCTGAGCTGCATAAGATATCCTTGTTAACCTCATTTCATGAGCCAAAAAACTGAGATCCAGAGTTGATAATAACGAACACTTCTATCACGTTTACTATTCACTAGGCGCTGTTACATATTTTAAATATCTGAACTCATTAATCTCCTCCACAATCCCAAGAGATAGGTACTATTACTTTCCTCATTAAAGATGTAGAAACTGAAGACAAGAAAGGTCAGGGAGTCTGTCCAAAGTCAGATAGTCCAAAGTTACACAGCCAGTTCTGGAGCCCAAACTCAAGCCAGATTTGTTGAGTCCAGAATCTGTTTCCCTAGAACCAGGCTGTCCCTAGATCTCCCTATTGCACATAAAACCCTTACACAAAGGTCTGTGACTGTTCATGGGCTGGACTGGCATTTTCTCTTAGGCAAAAGAAGATTCCCTTCACTGTTAGGTCATCTTACATAGATAAAACACAAAATCTGTCTTTATTTTTTCATCTTCCATGTTTATGTAAGAAGTGTTGTTTTTGCAGGCACAGGTTGAGAGTCCTGAGCCCCAGTTAGCAAAGCAACATTGAACATGCAGGGAAGCAGGGAAGCGGAGGAAGGTCAGGCCAGGCTTTTAGCAGGAGGATGTTAATGTGTGGACTTCAGTGCTCCATGCATTCAGGGCCTCAGTTCCTCTGGTGTTCAAACAGCTTAACTTCAAATGATTCAGCAATTTTAACTGAAAGGCATTTTAGTCTTTTTTGTCAAAATTCCCTCCCAAAAATGGTTTTAGGTTTAAGGAATAGTCTATCTCCATGAGATCATATTTGAAAGTCCAAAATATTTCCCAGCAAGATCCATTTGTTCAGCTATTAATATACTTTATTATTTTCCCACTATGGCAAGAACCTACCTATTCCTCTAGTTGATATTTCTCTTAGATGGAGAAAAAGAAATCATTATAGTTTCAGGCATCCAAAGTCCTATTTTCCCACAAATGAACAGAAAATGGAAGAAAAAGCAAGCTTTGCGATGTGAAAAATCCAAACCAAATATATAGGTTAAGTCACAGTTCTGTTGTCCACATGTATAAAATTAAATTAAAAATCAGAAAAGACATAATTTATAAAACTACCCATTCAATTGACCTTGAATGACAGCAATATAAAGTAGTTAGGGTAAGTGATTTTGTTTAATTTTAAAGTTTCCTTTTGACATTCAAAGAGTAAAAAAAAAACTTACATAGTTAATATCTAAAAAAAATCTTCCTAGCACTCAATACCTGAGATGTAATTTTTTATTGCCATTCTCCCCCTGCTAGGATGCAAATTCCATGAGGCCAGTGCAGCAATTGCTGGTTCCCCGGAGCCTAGAAGTCTGGCCTAGTAGATCTAAATTGAATGGATGAATGAATGATTTTCTCTTAGAAGGCTTTCCTGCCTGCTGCCTCTCCTAAGATATCCAAGATGCTTTCAGTAAGAGAGGAACGGCACTTCGTTACCACAATCAGAAGTCTACCTCCAGATAAATCTGACCTTCTTTATGGAAGGTAATGTTCTCTTCAACTCCTCATTGTAGACCAAATGCTCAGGGAATGTTGATATCCTGATGAGATATATTGTCTTTGAGACAAAATTCTTAGTGAATGAGAGAGATAATTTGGAGTCCAGGGAAGGAGTGAGGTGAGGGTTAGGATAGAGGGGAAGGAGAAGAGAATAAGGAGAAAGAGGATCTATCCCCTTACCCCTAAGAAAAGGCCTAAGTTTATACCACTGCTGCAACTTTCCTTAGACAACTTTGCTTCCACTTCAGGGAGAAAGAGGCCTGCTGCAGTGTAGACTCCATGGCCAGAGCCCCACTGACAGACAACTACCCAGGGTCAACTTCAGCTCTGCAGGGCCTCCTATCATCCTCTATGAGGTCCTTCGAGTAAGGGAATCCAGGGTCTTGTCAAAGTCAGGCACAGGGAGCTTGCAAAACTCTGTTCCAAATGTCGATTCCTGGAATCATCCCCTCTTCCTCTAGCTCCCTGTGTCTCCATTTGCCCTTTGATATGCAGGCCTTGGCTGGGTCTTCAGCTGACTTGTGTGTCAGGGCATCCTGACATAGAAATCACCATGGCATCCCAAGAACTCTGCCTGGCCCATCTGGGAGCTTCCCCAAGCAGCAAATGACTAACTCTCTGTGGGCCAGAGGAGGAATCTGACTCACAAACAAAGCTTCAGGACAGTGGAAAAAGTGTGACCCTACTCATACTGGGATCCTCAACCCAGATGGAGACACTCAGCTTCAGTACATACCTCAGCCCCAGCTCCTCTGAGAAACTGCACTCTGTACAGGCCAGTGACAGGGTTATTGCAGCTGCAAGGGGGACTCAAGGGGAAACCTGGACACAAGGCAGAAGTGAAACAAACTGGAAGAAAGGGGATCGAACATTTTTAAAGGAAAACACGGAGTAGGGGGGAGAAAGAGGAAAAGGAGAAAGGAGATCCTGTAGCCCCTGAGTTCTACCAGCTGATTCTAATTCCAGGTCTCCCATCTCATCTGCATCTTTCTGCGGTGCCCTCCCAGAGCAGAGCCTGCCTTCCCATTCCCTCCCCCACAGCTCATCCTCTTGCACTGCCACGTGGCATCTCTCTGCCAGCACACCCAGCATATGATGTCATCTCTTTGCAGGATAGCTCCATGCTTGTGCCAGGTCCAGGTCTTGGGGGGCAGGGGGCACTCATCCCTAATAAGACCTATCAGCAGCAAAGATGCTTGCTAAATTAAGGGATAGCTTTTGTCCCAAAAAGGCCACCCTGGCAAAGTCCCAAGTGCTCCAAATTCTCCTCCCCTACCCCCTACCCCAGATTTGATGCTGTGATTATCCTATTGTCAGATCAATAGTCCATCTGCTCCGTGGAGTAATCTAAGCCATCCTGCTCTAAATTAAAACAGATAGGATCAATCCTTGGTTAATTTCTCCCAAGCAAACAATTTATCTCTCTTTTGGATTCTCTTGGAAGGTGAATTATGCAATCCTGACACACCATTAGAGTTCTCTGACCAAAGAAAGCCCTGCTACAATGCCTGCCTGCTCTCTTTATTAGCACCTCAGCAGTGTGACAAAGGCAAATATTTATCTAGGAGTGTTGTGCAGGCCTACCTTGAACCTTGCAAAGTCTCTGTCAGGGCACCATAGAAAGGGAAAAGGGATCTAGAATATCAGTGCACGTTAATTATTTTGGAGGAGGAGTTGAATTTAAATTTGATAAGCTAAGCATAAGCTCCTCCTTCAGAAGAATCAATTGTCATCACTGAGGAATATTTTCTTCTCTGCTTATGGTAAAAATCAGGGTGTCTTGTACTAAAATTTCAAAGAAAACATAGGCTTTAAGTCAAATGAAAACAAAGTAGTGGTAGGGGAGAGGGGAATATATTTTACAGTTGACTTTGAACAATGTTAGGGGCACCAAGCCCCCTGCAGTCAAAAATCCCCGTTAACTTTTGACTCCCCAAAAACCTTAACTACCAAGAGCCTACTGCTGACCATAAGTCTTACTGATAACATACACAATTAACTTTGCAATGGCTTCATGCATTCATGAATTCTTTTCTGTTTTTCACAATGGTTCTTGTGCTGGATTCATTTATTTTGAAATGGTGGACAACTTCAGCCGCAAACCTCAATCCATGATACCTATCAAGCAATTCAACTTTTTCTTGTAATATCAGGACTTTTCTCTGCATCGTGGGAGCACTGTCCGCACCACTAGTGGCACTTGGTATGGGTCCCATGGTGTTATTCAAGGTTTACAGTATTGCACTAAACATAATGAAAATACACAAAATTGCAAGATATTACTGTGATAAGGAACTTACTGGAAAGATGAACTGCTCTCTCTTACTCACAGTGTCATACGTTGTTTTAAGCAAATACTCATAATACTTGAGCTCACCACGGTAGCAACAGGAGTTGGCTATGGAATTATTACAGTAGTACAGTATGTCCTTTAGTTAATTTTATGCAGTTATGACTTAATACTGCATCTTGGCATCTGTTTACATTTCTCTGGATTACAAAAGGTGCCATGTATGGTCTGTGTTTGTGTGCATAAGTTTTGATAAATTTTATATAAATTTCTTTATATTTGTCTATATTTTATAGTTGTAAACAATAAAATAAACTATTATCTACATACATTATGCATTTATGACATACCTAATTTTTCTTAATTTTTTTCATATTTCTAGGCAATGAGGTTTATTTGTGAGATTTTAAAAACTTGTCACTAATCTCCAAAACTTTTCCAATATATTTACTGGAAAAAATCTGCATATACATAGACCCACATAGTTCAAATTGGTGTTATTCAAGGTGGAAAACTATACCATGCTCATGGGTCAGCAGAATCAACATTATTAAAATGTCTATACTACCCAAAGTTATCTATAGATTCAGTGCAATCCCTACTAAAATACTAATATCATTTTTCGCTGATCTAGAAAAAATAATTCTATGCTTCATATGTAACCAGAGAAGACCCCATATAATCAAAGCAACCTTAAGCAAAAAGAACAAATTGGGAGGCATTAATTTACTAGACTTCAAGCTATACTACAAGGCTATGGTAACTAAAACATCATGGTACTGGCACAAGAACAAAGACATAGACTGATGGAACAGAACTGAAAAACCAGATATAAAACCATCCTCAGATAGCCATCTAACCTTTGACAAAGCAGCCAAAAACATACACTGAGGAAAAGAATGCTTATTCAATAAATGGTGCTGGGAAAATTGGATAGCCACATGTAGAAGACTGAAACAAGTTTTGCACCTCTCACCTCTAACAAAAATGAACCCATGATTGATAATAGACTTAAACCTAAGGCATGAAATCATAAGAATTCTAGAAAAAAAAATTGGAAAAACACTTATAGACATCAGCCTAGGCAATGAATTTATGAAGAAGACCCCAAAAGCAATCACGGCAGCAACAAAAATAAATAAATGGGACCTGATCAAATTAAAAAGTTTCTGCACAGCCAAGAATATAATCATTAGAATGAATAGACACCCTCCAATGGGAGAAAATATTTGCATGCTACACATCCAACAAAGGGCTGATAACTAGAATCTATAAAGAACTAAGGAAAATCAGCAAGAAAAAAAAATCAAACAACCCTATTAAAAACTGGGCAAAGGACATAAACAGAAACTTTTCAAAAGAAGATAGACTAATGGACAACAAACATATGAAAAATGCTCAGCATCTCTAATTATCAGGGAAATGCAAATCAAAACCACAATGAGATATCACTTATCTCCAGTGAGAATGGCTTTTATCAAAAAGTCCCAAAACAATAATTGTTGGTGTGGATTCAGAGAGATAGGAACACTCATACACTGCTGGTGGGGCTATAAACTAGTACAACATCTGTTGAAAGTAGTATGAAGATACCTCAAAGAGCTACAAGTAGAACTGCCATTTGATCCAGCAATTACTGGGCGTCTACCCAAAGGAAAAAAATACATCTGCAGTTGAATGTTTATAGCAGCACAATTCAGAATTGCAAAGATGTGGAGACAACCCAAGTGCCCATCAATCCATGAGTGGATTAAGAAAATGTGCTATATGTATACCATGAATTTCTACTCAGTCACAAAAAAGCTCAGACAGAATTCAAGCCTTTTAAACCTTGGACTATATATTTAACCATTGTAAGAAGCTGATATAATTCACCTCTCCTCAGAAGCCTTTCCAAAATGCTATTTCCCCTTGAATTTAATTTCTCTCTCCCCCAAATTTTTCCACATGCACATTTATGTTATTGCCTCTGTCATACTAAATTTAGCTAAATAAAATCTGCACAGCCTTTGATTGAAAATCTGGGTCCTTCTAGCTCTCTTCTAATTGAGAGACTACATACACATGTGCATGCATATGCTGTCTGAGTAATGTTTTTGAAGCTTCTATTTTATGAAACCCCCTTGTTTGTCTCCATCTCTAGTCAGGTGATCTGAACTTTTTATGGGTTACAGCCAATGCACATACATAATATGGCTTGAAAATGTTAAAGAACCACACATGTCCTACATCAGATGTCAACAAAGCCAAAGAAGACCCTGGGGTTCTCTAAATCATTATGTCTAACTGGATTGTTCTCAGACAGCCTGTGTGATGTGCTCTGTCTTTGCAACCAGAAGACAAGCAGAGGCTCTTAGGTCAACTGCTACTCTATAGCAGAGTAAATCAAAAATCTTCTTTGATTTACTCTGCTTTATCTTTCTTGTGTATGCCCTAAATCACAGCTTTCTCTAAGATTAGAACTAGGGAACTTGTGGTTGTGAGCAGCCAGGGTCAGATCTGGCAGTGGTGTGGGCATTGGCTACAACATATACCATACACACTGCCAGAGGCTCAGCTCAGCATGCAGAGCCTGTGGTTTGGTTATTCCTGGTCATCTGATGCCACAGGCACATATCTAATGTGCAAGGTGAGCCAATTACACAATGAGCATAGGGCAAAATGACCATGAGGAACCTGGGCAAATAGATCTTAACAACCCACAACCAATTCATTCAAAGTCACAGAGACCAATATATCATTTAGACAAGCCACCTGACCTCTGTGCACCTTGGTCTGACTCTTCTCAACACAATGCCAATATTATTGATTATTGTTATGGTGAAAACCTAGAGAATCTTGGACTGAGGTTCAGAAATCCTGGGTTCTAAGCCTGTATCCAAATCTGCTCCATGACTCGGAGCAAGTCACTTTCCATCTCTAAGCTTTCCCATAAAAATGTAGTCTTTTAGATCAGTTCTTTTTTTTTTTTTTTTTTTTTGAGACAGAGTCTCACTCTGTTGCCCAGACTAGAGTTCCGTGGCATCAGCCTAGCTCACAGCAACCTCAAACTCCTGGGCTCAAGCGATCCTCCTGCCTCAGCCTCCCAAGTAGCTGGAACTACAGGAGCATACCACCACACCGAGCTAATTTTTTTAGTAGAGACAGAGTCTAGCTCTTGAACTGCTGACCCCAAGGGATCCTCCTGACTCAGCCTCCCAGAATGCTAGGAGTACAGGCATGAGCCACTGCTCCCAGCCTAGACCAGTTCTAATTATTTGTGTTTCCTTGATTCCATACTGTGGGGGATGCAAATACAAACGTGAATGCCCCATGCCTTAAGAACAAAAATGTCTCGTTAACTTTGACAAGTGTTATGTACGTGGAACTGATGTTGGTGGAATCATAGAATCTCAGAGCCTAAAGTAACTCTTATTTACAGAGTGAGACAATCTAGGTTCCTCGGGCAAAAGCGTTTAGCCTAACGTCAGACCAGGGAAGATTTGGGACTTTGAGATAACTCTGCAGACTAATATCCTGTGCTGTTTAGTCCACATTCTACTGCTTCTTGGCACAGGTGTCACAGTCCAGTGATAATGCACTCTGATTTACCAGTCCCTTTTCATAAAAATATCTGGAACCATAGGGCAATAGATAAGCAATATTCACTTATCAATAAATATTTATTGAGTGCCTACTTAAATTTTGCTTTTAATATAAGCAGTTGAAAATATAGCCACTGCCCAATCAAAAACCTGTATTTGGGGCACTAACCACAAGCCTGGCCCTCTTTGATTATATAATTACTTGTTTGCAATAGTTTGAATTATAGTAAGTACAAGGAATATGGGATTTTTTTTTCTGGCCCCCAGCTGACATCCTTGGTGATACTAGAAAAGTGACTAACTGCTTCCAGCTACCTTTAATTTTTGTCAGAATTCAATTCCAAATATCTCCCAGAAACTCAGGCTAGGTAATGATATCAAGTGTTTAGAACTGATTGATAAAAACAGAGTTGACCTAGTCTTTGGATCAAACCTTAGTCCTTGAAATGAGTACAGATATGGCTAAGGTAGCAATTGCTGGAAGGAATAGGAACCCCCATTTAGAAGGTACTAGGAAAATCTGAGGCCCTACACAGTAGGCAGAAAGTCCTTGTTAACGTCTTCTCTTTACTCCAAGTCTTAATTATCTCTGTCATCTCTTTTTCCAGTTCACGGTTAAAAACCAGTCATTTATCCATTCAACAAATACTTTTTTGAGGACCTAATACTTGCCAAGCATTATTCCAGGTGCTGGGAACACTGTGGTGAGCAAAAAAGACTAGCTCCCACCTCTACAGATCTTATGTTCACCTATCATCTCTGTGAAGCCTCAAGAGACCCTGCCTCTCACTAGAAAGTCCATTCCTTCATCCTTAGGTCTCCGATGCCACTATGTTACTCACTTTGGACAGCCTTTTTCATGTTGTATTTTCATTAGGTGTGCTACATCTGTCTTCCTTTCTAAACTTGGAGCTCCTCAAGGACAGGTAGCAGAATTAGTTTTCTCGATATCTTCTGTGCCTAACATAAAATCTATCATGTAATAAGCACTCAGTCCGTGCCTTAAGTGTCTAGTTTAGTTATCTGATTTCAACTCTCCCTCACATGATTAGACTGACCTAAACCCTTCCCCTCCCTGTCAGTAACATCCCCATGAAGCAAAGTTAATAATAATTTTGTAATCTTAAATGCATGCAATGCTTCACAGTTCATGAGGCCAATTCACATATATTATTTCATGATCATCTTCTTGGAGAATATAAAGGACAACTGGACAGGGAAAAATATGTCAGACTCTATGGGGACAAGAAGCTACCCTTTAGCCAAGGCTGAAGCAAGATGAAAGAAGAGAGACATGGAGGATGGTCACACACCATTAAAGGGTCACTTTACCTCTTTCCAGTTGACTTTTATGGTAGCTTGCTTGCTTGGAGGTGAAATAGCTCTATATGATCTATGCCTTCTCAGAAGGTGAGAGTTGAAGTTATCATGGCTTATACTAGGCATATAAGCCAGTTGGGAATGAAGATAACGACTACTGATGGAGGCCAAGGCAACAACTGATCATGTCAAAGGCTTAGCAAAGGAGAAAGGCAGAAAGCTAAACCTAAAGGCAGCACCCATTTCATTCTCCCATTCCCACCTGGAAAAAGGAAAAGTGTCAGTGGCTGAGGCTGAGAAGACTAAATGTGATACAAGGTTTATCCAAGAATTTTCAGCATCCAAATGTAATCTTCCCTCATAATATTGAATATATTATGGCTTATGCAGAATTCTTGAAAAACTCCTGGTTATTTCATGAAGGTATATGCTTTGTCCTCTATTTCAGTTATTTCTAGCAGGACTGATGAAGAGGTATTAGGTCCCCAAGGAATAGTCAATGAATTGTGTAACCAGGAAGATAAGTGAACAGTGGCAGAGATAGAGCTGCTAACCCACAAAACAATCCTATAAGGTAGGTGTTAATTGTCCCCACGTTAAAATGAGAAAAGTAAAACTTTGAGGTGTTATTTTCTTGCCCAGGAGCACACAGCTTGTAAAAAATAAAGCCAGCAAATAGACATAGGATGATTAAATTCCCATCCTACACCCTTTTCTACCACAATCCTAGAGCAATATTCATCAACTCTTGTGTTCAACAGACGTTTATTAAGATATGCCTTTACGGAACTTTGAGCTTAGGGAGCTTAAAAGGAAAATAAAACCATGGATGTCCCTTCCCTCCTGATCAGTTAATACATCCAGGACATTAACTTACACCTCCCTAACAGATTAAACTCCCTGGGCACAGCCGTTCACAGACAGAGAAAGATTGATAAGATACATCCAAAAAATAAAAAAGGCTTCAAATTGGCTGTCAGAACTCTAATTAAAACACTTATAGATCAACTTCACTGCAGCAAATTGTCTGTGCCACTACTACTATAGTAAGATGAATGTTCACTGGGAAAACAGACAGAGTACTCTACCCTGGACTAATGTGTAATTTCATAGCCATTGATTTTTTTTCCTTTAAAAATTCTTCCCTGACTATTGGGAATTGGAACTTGTTCTGGGTGACCTGACAGCAATGTTACTTTTTTATTCTTTTATGAAAGTGGAAGACCATTTCCTAAGCCCATTCATATTTTAGCTTCATTGCCCTGACTCAAAACCAAGCTATTTCAGGGCTCAGATGAAAGCTTCTGAGGGGAAAGGATGGAGAGAAGGGATTTCCGTCAGCAAAAGAGTAACAGACAAGGAAAAATAAAGGCCAAAGGAAGGAAATGAGTAAGAAATGGGCAAAAGAACTGAAAAGGAGAGGTTAAGTATTTTTGACAAGGTTATCATTAAAGTCTGAAAATAGAGTCATTTAATAACAATTTAAACTAAAAATTATCAAAATTCATCAGGAAAAAATTATTTTAAAAATTATTCATCTAATTCATTAGACAAACTTTTATTGAATGTCTTCTATGTGCCAGGCAAAAGTTCATAGAATAAATTAGAAAGTGAATTTTACTCATAAACCCATAGTACAGAAAGAACTATTTTTAAAATATTTGTCTAGTTCCTCTAAATATAGACATGACTATTTAGTCAGCTATATCTAATTCTATATCTATTTCTATATCTATCCATAGATAAAGACAAATATATAATTAGACATAAAAATAGAAGTATATGATTAAACATGGAATTTCAGAGAGAGAGAATCCTTCTTTTCTGTTGTTCATAAGAAGTTAAAGACAGGGCCTCCCTATATGATTACTCCTGGTATCACCCAAATAATACTACATTTCATCTTGTACCTAAGATGCTATCAATTTTCATATGCTTTTCAATTTCAGAAATGTTAAATGTGAAAAAAAAAAGGCAAAGACAAGCACACTAGCCATACCATAATAGAATTGATAAAATGAGAAAAAAATCTATCAGAATTGATGACATACAATAATAATCTTTACCATTTTCTGGATGCCTGATATATTTTAGGTACTGTTCTAAGTGTTTGATGTGTGTCATTGAAACATCACACATACTTTACCTGGCAAGTCATACCATGGTCCTTATTTTATAGATGGAAAAACTGAGGCACTTAGGGTTAGCTAAATAGCCCAGCATCGCATAGCTAGTAAAAGGCAGAGCCCACCTTCAAAGCAAGTCCTCTGGCTGTGGAACCAAGTGCTTAACCACTACTGCTTCCAAATTCAAAGGGATCTTTGCTCCTGTGGGTCACTGAGTCATAATGCACACCAGCAGGAGTGGGAGCACTTCTCCCAAAAACTACAGGTCAGGGTTATTCGTGTCTCACTAGGCTCTCACAGGTAAGGCTCCTTCAGCTTGGATTCCCAGCACCCTCTCAACCTGAGACTTGCCAGATGCAGAGACAACCTGGGGACCATTTTCCAGGCCTCAACTGCCCCTGCATCAATTTATACACAGAGAGAGAGAGAGAGACAGAGAGGGAGAGAGAGACAGAGAGAGAGACAGAGATTGATTTACTATCAGGAATAATTATAAGGATGCTCATGAGATTATGGAGGCTGAGAAGTCCCAAGATCTGCAGTTGGCAAACTAGAGACACATGAGAGCTGATTTGTAGTTCCACTCCAAGTCTGAAGGCCTGAGACCCAGGGGAGCTGACGGTGTACTTCCAGTCCAAAAGCCATCAAGGGTGTGAGACCAAAGAAGAGCCAATGTTTCAGTCCAGGTTTGAAGATAGGGAAAGGCCAGTATCTTAGCTCCACAGTAAGGCAGGAAGAGTTCCCTCTTACTCAGTGACTCTGTTCTATTCAGATCTTCAGTGGATTGCAGGAGGCCCATCCCCACTAGGGAGGGCATCTGCTTTACTCAGTCTAAGAATTGACATATTAATCTCATCCAGAAATTCCCTCAGAGACACACCCAGAATAATGTTTGGCCAAATGTCTGGGCATTTGTGCCCAGTCAAGGTGACACATAACATTAGCCATCACGTCATGGAAATCCCTCCTGCCCATGCTCAGCACCCCACACAGGCACACGCCAGGCATGGGCCATGCGTCCCTCCAGGCCGTAGTCTTGGGGCCAGGTGTGTTTCAGGATTCAGAACGTCTTCAAACGTTAGAAAGGTAAAATGATACAAGTGCCATATATTACCTCACATCCCCAGTGAGCAGTTCTCTGGGAAATTGTGTCAATATTTTTGTAGTGAAACATGAATATTTCATGTAACAGAAATATTCAAACCGCAATTATCCTCACGTCAGTTCAGTTCAGGTTTTGCTGCCAATGAATTGGGTCAGTTTTATTGCCACATTAACAAAAAGAAACCATTTTTGTTTTCAGACATATTTTAGGATTGAAATTGGATACAACAGATTGTGTACCTATATTAACAGTGATCAGACCCTGAATTGAGACCCAGATGGGTTTTCGACTTCACACAGTTTTGTAACCAAATACAAAGTTTAGATTTTTTTAAAAAAAGTTGATAGAAATGTATAGGAATATTTTTGTTTCAAAAACAAATACACCAGAATAAAAAATAAGACTAATTTTTAATAAAATTTTTGAGGGTGCTTAATTCTGGCAAGGGTAGATGAAAATCAGGTACTGTTGATAAGACTGTACCTTGGAATAGCCCTTCCACAAATCAGTTTGGCCATATGTGTCAACACCCCTCAAAGGTTTTATGACTTTTGACCCAATAATTCAACTTAGGAGAAAAAATTCAAACTTCAGAGGGAAAAAAAAAGTATGCATGAAGATGTATATTTCATCATTATTTCAATTTAGGATACAATCTAAATGTACCAAAATAGGAAAATGATTAAATGTTTTGTGGCTTAACCACACAATGAAGTATTATGAAGTCATGAACATTCAAAAATGTTTATAATATAGAATTACAAGAGTGAAATTGTGTATATATTATATACTGCAGTGGTTAAGATTATTGGAGTTTGCGGCCTTAGAAAGTTGTTTAACTGAGTCTCGGTTTTCTCATCCATAAAATGGAGGTAATCATTGTAGCAGGCAGGATAATGCTCCTCCCCCAAAGATTCCCAGAACCTGTGGCTATGTTAGGTTAAATGGCACAGAGGAATTAAGGTTACAGGTGGAATTAAATTTGCTAATTAGCTGACCTTAAAATGGGGAGATTATCCTGGATTATACAAGTGGACCCAAAGTCATCTCAAAAATTTTTGAACATGGAAGAGGGGACTGGGGCGGGTGTGGGGGGGCGAGGAGGGGACAGAGTGATGCAATACAAGAAAGATACACTGTTAATGGCTTTGAAGATGAAGGAAGATGAACATAAGGCAAGGAATGTAAAGACCTCTAGCAAGTGGAAAAATCAAGAAAACAGTCTCCCTCAGAGCCTCCATAAGGAATGCAATCCTGCCAACACCATGACTTTAGCCCAGTAGGATGCATGTTGGACTTCTAACCTCCAGAACTGTAAGAGAATAAATTTGTGCTGTCTTAAGCCACTAAATTTGTGGTGATCTGTTATAGCAGCCATAGGAAGCTAATGCAGTAATGTTTTACTAGTCAGGGAAATTAATCCTACCCAGAGACCTAGATGCTCAATAAATACTGCTAACACTACCATTATTATCATATGCATAGAAAAATTGGATATAAATATTTTATTGATGTTGCCTCAAGGTAAAAGTTAATGGGTGTATTTTTTGTTTCTTTATAATTTCAAAATTTTCTAAAGTAAGGATGAAAATTTTTTTGAATCGGTGTAAAAAAACGATAGTAATAACAAGATTTGTTTAGTTTGGGGAAACCCTTACTCAAATCCAACTCTCTCTGTCCCCTGCAACATCCTAATCCAGTGTCTGTTAGCTGGAGGCGATTTCACACCAAGATGACACTTGACCATGTGTAGAGGGATTTGGGGTCCTCACACCGGGGAGAGGAGATACTGCTGGCATCTGGTGGGTGGAGGCAAGGATGCTGCTCAACATCCTACAAGGCACAGGACAGCCCCAACAGAGAATTGTTCTTATCTGGCCCAAAATGTCAATAGTGCTAGGGGGAAACCAGTTCCAGTGGCAGCACCCATTACTGCTCACCTAGATTCCTGCGATAGCCTCTGGTCTGATTCTGTGGTTCCATTTCTCTTTCCTGTAGTCTGTTCTTCACACAGCAGCTGGGAGAAGGTCAGGTCATGTCACTACTTGAACCCCTGCAGTGGTTTCCTGTCCCACTTAGAATAAAAAGCTAAGTCCTTTAACATGGCAGCATCTGTGCCCACATCGTCCATCAGTAACCACTGGTCCCTTGTTCAAGTTGCCCCAGACACACCCGTCCTCTCCTTGCTGTTTCCTCCAAGCATGCACATGTCCAGTGTTTGTGCTTGCTGTTCTGACCATCTAGAGAAGTTTTCTCTCAGATTTTTACAAGTAATTACTTATATCCTTCAGATCTCTGATCAAGGGCCACTCCATCTAAATGGCCTTTCATGATCACCCAATCTAAAGTGTCATTCATCCCCCATCCCATTGTTCTGCTTTATTTATCTTCATATTATTTTTATACCACATACATACACACATAAACAAGTATGTGTGTATATATATATGCAAGTATTTTTTGTGTATTAATTAGGGCTCTCCAGAGAAACAAACATGCATATACATGTATGTATGTGTATATAGACATATGTGTGTATGTGTATATATGTATGTGTTTATATATGTGTGTGTATATACATATGGGGGGAGAGAGAATGAGAGATTTATTTATTTCAGGGAATTGGCTCTCATGGTTGTAGAGGCTAACAAGTCCAAAATCTGCAGGGCAGTCTGGCAGTTGGAGACCCCAGGAAGTGCTGATGTTGCAGCTTGATTCTGAAGGCAGTCTGGAGGCAGAATTCCTTCTGTCATGGAGGACCCCAGTCCTTTCTCTTAAGGCCTTCAACTGATTGGATGAGCCCCACTCACATTATAGAGAGTAATCTGCTTTACTGAAACAGTTTAAATTAACCATGGTTTAAATGGTGCTCACATCTAAAATAAATCATCTCACAACATCATCTAGACTGGAATTTGGTCGAAAACTAAAAAATGCCTAGCGAAGATGACATATAAAATTAACCAACACAGGCATTTTATGTATCTATTTTCCAGCTTCTCCATCAGAAGTTAAGCTCCATAAAAACAAGAATTTATATGTTTTATTAACTGTTATTTCCCCATTGCCTACAGCAGTGCCTGATAAAACCAGTACTCAATAAATGTGTTGAATTCATAGTGATAAACAGTTTATCCCTAAAAACTCAGCTGGTTGCATGACTGAATCAAATAAGTCAGTGCTTAAACTACCCTGTTACAATGGAGCCAACGCAGACTTTGCAATCTGTGAGGCGTAAATTTAAATCCCACCTTCTCCACTCCAGTGCTCCCCAAAGCCACGGGGATGGCCACACAGTCTCAGGCATTAGG
Source organism: Microcebus murinus (assembly GCF_040939455.1). Lineage (NCBI taxonomy): Eukaryota > Metazoa > Chordata > Mammalia > Primates > Cheirogaleidae > Microcebus > Microcebus murinus. The sequence goes on along the minus strand of NC_134110.1, from coordinate 37,673,259 downwards.
GAGGGGGCCAGTGGGCAAAGATGGGTCCCCTGACACTTGAAGAACCGAAACAGTGAAGCATTGAAAGTGTGGCTACAACATCAAGAAGTCATAAATGTTAAGTGGAGGAAGGGGAAGAAGAGTTGGCTGCTTCTGAAGGAGGCAGCCCCGAAGATGGAGAATGCAGAGCCAGCCCATAGAAGCCATGTTCGAAATGCTGCCAGTCATCAGGGGTAACCCTGAGCAGGTTTCCTGGCAGCTTAAGGATGCTTGTTTCATGAAGGGGCAACCATACACTGTGTGAACCATGTCTGTTGACAAATAGAACCAACAGCAAACATAAAGAGGAATAAAAAGCCATACCTGCCCACTCTCCAAACACATACACATACACAAACACACAACCACCCGGCCACACACACAGCCTGGATTTCTACTGCACGCCTAACTCCACCATGAAACCAGGGGTGCTGCTGAGCAGAAAACTCTAGAACTCTCCTCTCCACCTACACCCTCTGTCCCTATGGCTGGAACCATCTCTACCTCTCTCTGCCTGTAGATACTTGATAGTAGATTATGTACTTTACTTCTCTGAGTATCAATTTCCTTGTCTGGAAATTGTGTGGCCATAATTCCTACTGTGCAGTGTTGTCCTAAGCTTAAAATCAAATTTTGCCAGTGGAAGTGCTTAACACATAGTATGGGTTCTAAAATTATGCAGCTCCAAATTCTCCAGGACTCTCCTTCCCTGGACACAGACAGGATGGGGGGAGCAATAATAACACACTGTGCTGCCTCCCGTGCTTACACCACACTTCAGCTCCATTCAGAATGTCACCAGTCATGAATGACTAAGAGATCCCAGTATGCATAAATGCATCATTCTGTCTCCATTGCAGACAGTATCTCTGTTTCCTTCTACCCATTGCAGGTGCCCTGGTCCAGGCTGCTGGATGTGGAACCACAGGGGAGGCCTCACCATTGCACCTGCTGCCAGAGCCCCAGGAGAAAGTGGTGATGTCCTTAGCAAGCAGGCTGCTTCTGAATGTTCCTGGAGCTGCCAGAATTCATGGCTGCAGAGAAAAGCTGCACTCCATACAAAAAATGCCTCTATCCCAGTCTGCTCTCATTCTCTACCACTTACCAGTCAGGAGCTTCAGACCGATTATTTCAAGCCTCCTACTTTTCCTAATTAAAATAGGGATAATTTTCCTAATTAAAATAGGGATGAAAAATACCTACTTCACTGAGATGTAATGGGGAATAAATGGGGAAATGTGTCCAAAGGCATCCAGAACATCAATGGCATCCAATTTCAATTGACACTCATTATCTCCCTTACCCTCTGTTCCAAGAATGAGAAAACTGGGCCTTAAGCAAAGATACTTGTCCCTTTGTCTCAGAGATTTCTCCAGCTTCTTTTTGGGTGCTTGCTATGGAATGAATTGTTTTCCCCTCCCACAAACTCCTATGTTGAAGCCCTAACCCCTAAGGGGATGATATTTGGAGGCGGTGCCTTTAGCAAGTGGTTAGGTCATGAGGGTGGAGACCTTGTGTATGAGATTAGTGCCCTTGTAAGAAGACACAAGAAAAAGATGATCTCTCTTTCAGCCATGTGGGGCTACAACAAGAATGTGGCCACCTATAGACCAAGAAGAAGACCCTGACCATGCTGGCACCCTAATCTTGGACTTCTCAGCCTCCAGAACTATAAGAAATAAATGGTTGTTGTTTAAACCATCACCCTGTGGTATTCTGTCATAGCAGCCCAAGCAGACCTAACAAAGTGCTTCTTCACAGGACTCAACGTTGGGGCAGGTACTGATTCCTGCAACGGACACCATGCGTCTTCTCTCCTCAGGTCTCACACAGTCAGGCAGGGACAGTTCATACACACACACACACACACACACACACACAAACACACACACACCATCTTCCCTCTTTAGTTCCCAAAAGGAACACAAGAAAAGAGAAGTCTAAAATAAACAAAACAAGGCAAATGTTGCATTATTTCTTACCCATTTTCACATTAGGCATGCCCAGAATTTCTAATTCTCAGTCCAAACTCAAGGATGCCTATTGCAAAATAAGCCTTCTTCCCACACTCCCTGTGACTGAAACCATCAAGCCAGAGCCAGGCTGGGCAATTTTGGATCTCTGACGTAGGAATACATTAAAGTAAAGCTGGATCCCCACCATACATCCAGCCAAATGATTCACATATTCAGCCTCTTATCCTATTGTGAGTTCTGCAGGTTGTTAATGCCCATCCTGCACATTTAATTCATGTAAAGCTAGTACAAAGTCACACCAAACCAGACACAAAGCACCCAAATAACTGCATAGCGTGGGAGGAACACCAGCCTAGATGCCACTGAGAGGCTGGGACGGGGTGGAGCAGCTGCATCATCATGGTAGCACTGAAAATGGGGTCTTGATTACCAGTTAGAGATGAGAGCACTGAGGCACAGTTAAGTTACGCAGCTAAAGTCTCATTACTAGAAATAGCAGAGCTAGTCACAAGCACAAAACCTAAAGCCCATGGTCTTACTACTTAGAAAGAGAAAGAAAAGAGAGGAGTTCAGGGAAAGAATCTAGAGGATCTATGTACTCAAATAGGAAAATAATTACATCTTCATTTTCATTCTTCTTTAACTGAAATTTAGCATGTTCTTCAAGGTTGAATGTAAGCAACAAACCAAAGTACTATTCACAGTAACCATAACTATCATCAGTGAAAATCTCAGGTACTTTTATGTCATATCACAATTATTATAAATATCACAAAATGTCATTTACATTCATTACCATTTCAAAATTATGGCAATTATTAAACTGACTGCTAGTCTTGATATTTGATGCATTTATAAAGAAGTCCACATATTACTCTAACACAATTTCTTTTTTAAATATTTTAATAACTGTATTGAAATATAATTGGCTTACTTTGAATTTTATAATGTATATTTAATAATAAGATCCATATTATAATACTATCATTTCATATTTACTGTAATATAATAGATATTATTTCATACATTTAAAAATATCATCATTAAAAAAAGTTCACAGGCTTAACCTGACAGCCAAAATGAGAATTTTTGCAAAAGTTGTATCAGTGATTATTTGAACTTATTTGGGTCTTTGGTTTATGGCCATGTGACAATCGAAAGCACTGAAGGGACATGATTTTAAAGTTCCTAATTATATTAAAACAATAGCTTTCTATGTCTTTAAAAAAATGTTGTTCCTGAATTATAAAATGGTCCACAGATTCCAATTTATCCTATTTCCTAGGTATTCCATAAATTTAATTTTGAATAACCATTATCAGTAGTTAAGTCTGTAAACTATATAATAACATCTTTTAGAATAAATATTTGTAATTGATTTCAGTGGCAACACTTCAAATTGAATGTAATATATTTATCTTGTTTCAGTATAGTCCGTTAATACTCATAAGAATAATATTCAGTATATTGATACTATTTTAGAATTATAGCTATTCTCTGATTCTTTCAGGTTGAAAAGTATAAGTTCAGAGGGTTTGATTTTAGTCTTATCTTTAAAATGTAAAATTAAATCAGTCACCAAATGTAGGGTAAGCTGTTGTACTTCATAGACTTAATATGTATTTAATGTATTACCAAGCAACAGTGTTAAAGAAAAGTCAAACTAATTTTTCCTTGTTTTTAATTTATATATCGCAAAATGCTTAACTTTTTAAAAAAATTATTAGAACATTTATGTATACACTATGCATCTATGAGCTAATTCCATAGTAATTTATTTAAAAATAAGTTTTTACCATGGTTCTTTCTTGTAAGGTATTCTTTATGAACCTGGTATAGAAAAATTTACGATTTTTAGAACATTAGTGAATGGGTCATCTTTGACAATTAAAAAATGTATTTTGGTTATCAATATTTTAGTAGCATCTTTTATTAAATAAGTTACTGATTTGAAACAAAAATAAAAAAAATAAAAACTCTGAAGCACAGAATTTTTGCAAGGAAGGGCAGATGGGAAAAGCACATTGGTCAGGAAAAGGCACAGAGAAGTTAGATGAAGTGTATGTTTGTAGGTAGGTAGCAACAACAAATGACAGGCTTCTGTGAATTCATATTATTGACTGTCCTCAAATTCTTGAATAGGATTCTGGTATAAAAATAATGCAACATATTTTCTGGCTGAGCCCAAGCCTAGACAATGTGAGCTATTCATTACCAGTCAGCAATCTGCAGCTACTGTTTAGAATCTCAAGTCAATCATTAGCAAAAATTCTCATCCTTCAGCCCATTTTGGGCCCCAGGTGGAAGTGGGGCTTTCTGTTCCCTCCTGTGTCTATGACTGCCCTAGGGAAATTACCAGTCTTTTGTATTTGATAGGTGTGAAGTAGAATATCCCATGCTTCACAATTGCCTGGTGTTTTAACTTTCTGTAAACCACTGGTATCTTAACTGAGCCTTCAATAAACTTAAAGCAGGGGTCAAAAACTCACATGGCCTCATGGGTTAAACAGATAACCCAAATGATGAGGGTGAAACCAGTTGGGTGGGATCCTCCCGATGCATTGCAATACCTTCTGGGCTCATGAAAGTCCTTGCTATATCCCCCTTATTGTTTTCCAGACACTGATTCTGTGTGTCGCTATCTTGCAGTAGTAACCAGTGTCTCTAGAACGTTCAAACTCTTCCAATAAAAAACAAAATTCCAGAATTTTATGTCACATATCCTGATTTTTTAAATGCTGTGAGCCAAATTCAGTCAATATCTGAGCTAATAACCTCTGGCTTAATAATGCATGTAAAGTGAGGAAATTTCTAACACTGAGGAAGGATGTTCTTGATGATGGCTTCCCCAGACCCTTTTTGGGTATAATATCTGAACAGCATTTGACAAAGTTTTTCACATATATATTCACATTTGCCCTTAAAGAGTTGAGGCAGGTGTTATGGGCTCCATTCTACCAATTAAAAACAGAATCAGAGAGGTTGCCTAACAAGCCCAGCATCACACAGCTGGAGTGGAGCTGAGCTGAGCTATATTTCATTCTCAGATGTCCTCCCACTACAGTGCTTTGCCTCCATGCCTCACCACCTAACACTCTCCTGGATGGTCAGTTAAGAGCCAGGCCTGGCTTGTGCTGGCTGTTTCTGACCCCCAACTCTCTCACTGGTTACAGTCAAATAGCTATAAAACAGAAGCTTGACAACATACAGTTTTGGCATCTAGTCCAACTGCTTTGACTGCCTCTGGTGTTTTATGTTCTAATCAATTGGTCTCATGTTTTTTAAATGTTCACATATATCCTGGTATGCAGTCATCTGAAGGCTACCATGAAACAACTTTGATTTTTCCATTTGCTCAAAGATTTTAACAGGTTGATCACATCAGCAGTAAGCTGTGGGTCCCTCCCCCTTCTTCTCCTTCACAGAAATATTACCGCAACTTGCTAGTTCTTCTGGAAATAGCCACTTGCCATAGCGATAAATCTTAGGTTCGCTATATAACCCCTGATGCATTTCACATTTTCCCACCAAATTCCACTGTCCAAATTTGGAGTCCCAACTTGACCACAAGCAGATACGATTTCACTTTGTGGGATTTTCCCAGCTTTTCCTTGCATTATGATTGCAGAGCTTGTAGCACCAGCTGCGTCTGAGCCAGCCCTCCAAAAAAGGCAATTGTGCTCCCTGATGGAATCGTGAAGCACAGGCACTGCTGCCAGCTCTGCTCCTTGAGCAGCCTTTTCAGAATTCTGGGGCTGCTTCCAACCCCTCCTCCCCACTCACCAGATAATGATGTGGGCCCCTCAAACAGCTCATGGTCCTTTAAAAGACCTAAGAAAGAAGGGGAAAAAATAATGCATCCTCTTCCTCTCCCAGTCCCTGATACTCCCATTTTTATTTTCTTCATCACCAAAACCCCAACACTCTTTTATTGACTTAATCCTTACACATTTATAAATTGCCAACCATGTCCCAGGTATGTATGCTGGGGGCGGGGGGAGGGAGAAAATAAGCTAAACTAAGCAGAGTGCTATTTCTACAAGGATTCATAAAAAAACAGGGAACCAGATATAGGCTAATAATAATAATAACACCAGTCCACAGTGCCTTATCCAAATCCTTGAGACCAGAGGAGTTTCAGAATTGGAGACATGATGTGATGTATATGTTGTATATTTCATAGAGTCCCATCATCAAATCTAATATGCATAAGGCTCATGTCAAGTAGCCTCCTGTCAGCCCAGATCAGACTTTGACCCAAAAATTCATTTTGATATCAAACTTTCTATTTTTGAGCTTTTGGGATTTTGGAGTTGCAGATATGGGATTGTGGAACTCGAACAGTTTTCATTTATTGAGTGTCTGCTATATCCCAGGCAATTGACACATCTTATCCCTTTTCACCCTCCAAAAAGCCCTTTAAAGTAAACATCTCTTTGACTGTTCCTGAACACCCTATCTAATAAACGTTTTTCACACAGACCACCTTACTTGAGCCTCCTAACATCACAGCAGGATATTATTCTCTCTATTTTAGGGGAAAGGAAGCTGAGGTTCATGGAGGTTAAGCAGCTCTCATAAGGTTGTGGAGAAAGCAAATGGTAGGGCTGGGAGCCACATCTGTTGGTACATCCAGAGGCTGTGTAGTTTCCATGATGTAAAGCTGCCGCCTTTCCTGGGAGCCACTTTGACTCCACTGAACACCCTTCCTGCCCTTTCTACTTTCAGCTCCAAAGCCCTCCCTTGTTTCCCTGAGAGGCTCCACAACATGAAAACAAGTCCTACCTCACAAATTTTTCCAAGTAACACATCCCTATTGTTTTTTTCTGTTTCATTGGGAAAAAAACATGAGAATCAGACTTTTCTGGGATTGAATTTCATTTCTGATCCTAACATGAGCTTGGAAAGTCACTTCACCTCTCCAAGCGTGTTTTCTCATAGTTAAAACTGGAGGGGGGGGGCGGTGTCCATAATTATTAGCGTTATTATGGAGATAAAAAGAAATAATTCTTATAAAGTATTTACTATGATGCCTAGAAAACGGTGTTTGGCAAAGGGTAGCTAGTACTGTGGTAATTGTTATTACTTTTTTATTATCATTATTGTAAAGTTATTGTCTAAGCACAATCTGTCCTAAGTAGTAAACAAAGTGAATTAGATGCGCCGTGCAAGGAAATCTAATACACTATCCAGCAAGCCTACAGTCTTCTCTGAAGAAGGCTGATCATATGATTCATGACATTGTGAACAAAGCTAAGTTCCCCAAGAATAGGAGCTTGACCCCTGAATTGTCACCAATAGTGGCTGCCAGCTTCTGAGTTCTCTTGGTACAAAGCATTCACTTAAAAGGGAATTTCTGAGTCCATAAGAAAGTCTTTATAAAGGGAGTTTGGATGTGAAATGCGTAAAAAGAATATCTGTTGGTGGCAAGATTTCAAGTCGAAGGACACACTAGACAGGCAGCAGACCCACAGGGTGGCAGCCAATCCAGAATCCATAAGGCGATAAAGAACCGATAAAGGGCACATCAGAAGAAGAGCACTTGTAGCATCAGGAGCAATTATTGCAGAGAGAACTGCCATCAGGTCTCAAAATCCTAGAGCAGAGATGTGAACCAGGACCACTTGCCCTCAGTCTGAGCTCCAAAACTCCACCCTGGGGACCACAGATCCTCATGTCACCCAAATGAGGGGTAGGGAACTGGGGAGACCTGTGTCCAAGTTGGCAGTGCATAGCTTTCCAGAAGGGAGCAGCTGCAAATGCATTCTAGACAAATGGTACTGTGTGCAAACGTTGGCCAAATGCATCAGGTCTTCTGACTTTCAAGAAAAGCCAGAAATTCAGAGCCATGAGAAAACTCCAAAGCTTTAATATTAAAAACTAATTCAGTTTTTTTAAATTACTGTGCAGGCAAAACTACACACATGCCCACAGGTGTGCAGATATCATAATTGGGTTAGATTTAGTCTACAGACCTCCAGTTTGAGAATACTTATACACTAAGTCATAGGAGAAGGGAGGTTTTTAGTGCAATGTCGAAATTCCCTTCTCTAACAGGTGGAGACAAGAAAAGAGAAGATATGCTATCGGCCCAATGAGAAAATAGCCCAGAGACTGCAGGTTAAAGGCAATTTCTAAGAGCAGAATCTAAAGGAATTGTCTCACCCAATGGTCACAACCATTTCATAAATCCAAGAGGAGAGGAGATGTGTGTTTCTGACCAAGATGGAGTAAGAGAGTGCAGTGCACACTGTCTGGGCATGAACGTGCTTGAAGCTCTGACTCGGGTGGGGCAAAGGCAATATATGTAACCTAAACATATGTACCCTGTAATATGCTGAAAATTTTTTTAAAGAATACCTTTATACAAAAAAAAAAATGGAGCAAGAGGGATCAGATTTACCCTCCCACCTGAAATAATTAGAAAACCAACATTTGAAACATAAAAAAACCTTTCTTGAGAAATTGAACATAAGGCGATACAGGACTGGGATCTGCGAAAGAAGGTGAATGAATGAGGCCAGTCCTATGACTGCCACAGCTTACAGCCCAAAAAGTTTCCCCACCAGGGCACAGGGAGGAGAATCCCAGCAGAGCCCAGTAGTCTCACCCAGTGGAAGTGACAGAGCTGAGAATGTGAGGAAACCAAAATGCTGGAGTCTGGAGGACAAGCACTAGAGCAGAGAGGGCTATGTAGACAGAGGACTCCTGAGTCTTCAGCTGAGCACTAATTAGCACATGCATGTAGAGAGACTATCTGGGGCCTGGCGGTGAGGGAACACCAAGAAGGATTAGAGTAAACGTTCCTCGCCACTGATATGGGGAAAGGAATAATTCTTTTGCCCAATAGCCAAAGTGGAAAACTTCATAATTCATGGAGTATTTGGTAAAATATTCAGAATAGTTTTGCCTCCTAATGAGGAAACATAGATGAAATGTCACTCTCTCTTGCCAAAAAAAAAAAAGTTTAAAAGCAAAACTCAAAAGGATCAACTTGTTGGCAAATGTGTGCACCTACGAAACCATCACTACAGTCAAGATAACGGGCACAATCATCACCCCAAAAGTTTCCTCCTGCCCTTTTATAATCCCTCCCTCCCTCCCCCTACTTACACTCTCCCCTGCCCCTGCCCCTACCCCTAGGAAAACTGTGATCTGGTTTCTCCTCATTACAGAGTACTTTGCATCTTTCAGAACTTTGTTGAAATGGAGTCAAACAGTATATGCTCTTTTTTTAACCTGTTTCTTTCATTCCTAGAAAGCAGAGGGACGGAGAGAGGGAGGGACGGAGAGAGGGAGGGACGGAGAGAGGGAGGGAGGGAGGAAAAGAGAGATTCTCCATAGCTCAGCAGGTTTTCCCTCTGAGCTCTGAGCATGCAGGTCTGTAAGGAGTGCAGAGATTCTTCAAAGAGAATGAGCATTTCACTTTCTCAAAGCTGAAAATGCGAGAGCATGATGTGCAGAAAGTCAGGAGGCCATGAGATGAAGGGTACAAAGCCAGTCATCAACACCCAGATGCAAAATGCAAGAAGCTAAAGCAGCCCACCAAGAAACCTGGAGAGAATTTGGAACACCTGTTTACCATTTTGTGTAGGGGTTGATTCAGAGATACAGCAAATCGTTACTCAATCTGAGACCCAGTCGCAAGAAAATTTCACCTGCTGTCTTTGATTATTGTCATGTAATATTTAGAGAACTGGGTTGAGAACGATTTTTAGGTTGCACAGAGATGGAGCAAAGAGCGTTTCATCAGTGGCTATCACAGGCATGAGCTAGGAGAATGGCCAGAGCAAGTGTTCCACGTTTGCCATTCCTGCTCAAAGACTTCTCCAGTCGGGGGCCTGGAGGAAGCTAGTACTATTCTTATTCTGAATCCAATATCCTTTTCAGAATAGGACCTCTCTTTGATACTCTTCTCCTCAGTCCCTCTCCCATTCCAGGAGATACAGACCTTCCTCTAACTATGGAGAAAGCAACTGGGTGTGGAACTTCTAAGTATGACTGAGTCTTCCTTCCTTCACACCATTTCTCCTAAGTGGGCCTCAGTTTCCTAATCTGCTCCATGTGCCCATGCTGAAGTAGATGACTTAAACTTGATAATAAAATAAATAATTTATTGTATTATAATAAATAAAATAAATATAATTATTATTAGTCCAGCATGTTTCCTTATAACAGAAATCTTATAGAATTTTTAAAAATCAGGGGTTTAATAAATTTACATTTCAGAATAACCAGTTATTTTCCATGTTAACTTACTCCTAATGTATATGAGTTCTCTTGTATATAAGGTGTTTAAACACTTTGCAAGGATAAGGAAAATTGCTTTTGACCTTTGAGGAATAAAATTTAGGGTTTATTGTTTGGAAAGCCCCAGGTAAGTAATGATTATACAGTAATAAATTGTGTAATTTCATTTAATCTGTGCCTGGCGGCCAGGAAGCACTACAAATTGGTACATTCCAAATAAAACTCCATGATTCTAGGAGAGAGCAGGAATACACCAGTGTTAGGACACCTGTCACTATAGCAAGCATCTCTCCAGAGTTTGAAACAGCACACAGGCCTTGAGTGTGGTCCAGTTTCAATCACTGCCATTCAGGTGATGAGGAAGACCAGAACAAATTACTAGAGGAAGGAAAAACAGGCTCTAGGATAGAAAATAAAAAAATTTTGAACTGTAACCAAAAGAAGTCTAAGGACCAGCTTTGGGAATGTGTTCCCAAATCCAGCCAACAAAATAGGTTTAAAAAAACCATAGAGTAAGAGGAATGAGGTAATTTGTTGAGATTCTATTTTGTGAACTCCAGTTGCAGGTATGACTTGAATAAGGTATTGCCCTTTTCTGGGCTGGAGACAGGAAAACATAGTGATTAAGATGCGAGTCCCAGAGTCAGATTCCATGGACTTGACTGAGTTCTGGCATGCACACTTCCCCACACACTGAAACAGGGTATAAGAAAAGAAGATAGCGTTTGGAATAAGAAAATATGCAGCTTTGGTTTGGCTTTGCACTTTCAGAGCTGGGGGGCCCTGAGCAAATCGCAGGATGTCTCTGAGCAGCAGTTTGCCGCCATTTCAAATGATGCATGCATGTCGCAAAGCTGACACAGGCGATGTAGGTGAAAAATGCTTTGCAAACTTATTCACACACACACAAAAAATCACCATTTTTCTTGATGATTTAGGACTGTCATTAAGAAAGTTTGGTTGCTATATCACAACATGATAAAGTTTTACCCCATAGGAGTAAATGTAAAAAGAAGTACCCTGTATTCACATCATGGGATTGCCATCCTCTCAGGATACCAGGCATCCATAGCAAATGACATGGTGCTGTTCATACACGCATTGGTCAGGAAATACTTGTTAAATAGATAAATTAATTACGCTTTCTTAAAATAGTGATTTTAGTATTTTACTTTAAAAAATGTGCTAATTACAAGTCATATCTACATATATATAAAGAAATTAGTTTTTAAAAAAATCACTCAGCAACACATCACCCAAAAATAAGTATTGCCAGCCCTTGGTGAAAATCAGCTTAGTCACCCCTCAATTATACATATGAACAGAAAGGGATAAAAAAAAAGAAAGAAAAAAAAAGAAGGCAACAAAGAGAACAGATAGTGCACAGTTACACAGGGACATTGATAGAAAGTATCTAAGACAACAACGGGTTCATAAAATAAGTGCTATTTTGAATAAAACAATATATTTCATTTTATCTGAATTTAATACAGAAAAAAAGAAACAAAAAAAATGGAAATAAACTGCTAAACTGAATGTTTTTTACCTGAAAGGCTTTTTAATTCATGAGTGATTCCTCTTAAGTTTAAGAAATAAAAGATTACAAAATATACAGTAAGAAGCCATTTAAAATCAAATACTCAACTTTAGGCCATATCCTTGGTCTCATGGAGGATTAGCATCATTACTTTGTTTCTCACCTCCCATCTCCCCTCCTCCCACATTTATTAGCCATATTATATTTTTAATTTGTCAGGCTTTAGAGAATTTGTGTTTTAGTCTAAAACCATAATCATAACTATTAATATGTACAATTTTAATGTTTTTAAATATGTCCATTGAGCACCCACTATGTGGCAGGTGCTATTCAGCAAGTTGAGTGTTTAGTGGTGAACAAAACAGAAGAGTCACTGCTCTCACGGAACTTACAATGAGATACAGACAACAAACAAAGAACATTCTGGGTCTATATACATATGTGCACATATAAAATATATCAGATAATGATAAACACTGTCATAAAAATAAAGCAGGTGGAGATGGCAGAGAGGAGAACATTAGAGTGAGGCATAATATTTAGACAGGGTGGTCCAAGGATCTGAAGAACTTTCTAGGAAACAGGAAAAGTATAAAAGCCAGGATTTTTTTTTTTTTTTTGGTTGAATTTTGGTCAAGAAACAAACTCTTGAACAAGTTGTTTTCAAAAAGTACTCATCGGTGTATGTTCCAAAAGTTCCCAAATGCCTGAGGATGTCTGCCTCTTGCCTTATTATTTAGAAGGCAAATTGGCTGGTTATAAACTCCTGGCTCAAAGTTCTTTTCCCCAGACTTTATTGACTTTGCTCTACTGTCTTCTAGCATTGACCGTTGCTGTGGCAACATCTCAGAAGAAATTGGAATAGAAGACAAAGTGCCTGGAAAAAGGTTAATTGGTAAATAACTATTACACTATCCCTGGTAAGCAGGAGTGAAGGAGGAAGTAAATCAGTAGGAAGGGGAAGGAAGAAGGGGAAGGAGCCTCCCAACCATGTAACTTGAGATCATTTAACATCTTTGTAGGGGTTTTTTCAACATGGTGTTGGATGATGAGGATGTAGAATCCAATCCAGCTTTTGGAATCTGAGAAATTTAGGTTCCAATCTAGTATCTGCCCCTTACTACCTGAAGATAGTCACTTTGTCTCTCTGAGCCTCAGTTTACTCATCTAAAAAATGGAAATAATAATTACCTTGGATCTGTAAAGATTAGAGGCAACATACTTAAAGTTCTTGAGTTACTGCCAAATGCCAATCATGTGGTACATGTTAAATAATAAAAGCAATCATTTCTATTGTACCAATCTTGGCTACACTGCAAAGTTGTTGAGGACCAAACAATAGATATAAACATAATATGTATACACACATACATCTATGTATATGTTAGAAATATATATATAATAAAATATGCATATTAAAAGAATCCAAGATACTTTCTAACAAATTTTACATATATGTGTATATGTATGTATGTACAAATAATAGCTTTCTCTGTAAATGTAAATTTAACCAACATTTATATTCCATCAAAAAACATAAATGTTAATTTTCTTTTATTGCTATGTAAAACTGCTTGTAAAAAATTAACCCTCAAATGCACATTCCTTCCTAAAATCTAATAGGAAATGGATGAACTCTCATATAGTTGGCCAAAGTGAAGGGGTTGATTAAACTGACGAAAATAGCAGTTAAGAAACCTGGTGATCCACCAAAAGCTCATCCTATCATCAATAGAACTGTCTCTCCTCCTAGCAAAGTCATTATAGCCATTACTTCATGGACTATTTTTGTTTTATCTTCTCAGTATGAATAAACCAAGTATTAATTGTGAGCAAACAGCACAATTTGGAAAAATCTAATTTTATATCAAACTGACAAGGCCTTTAAGTCCCAATATCTATCTCTGTTTTCACTTTCTCTGCCTTCCAACCTTTATTTTATTTTATTTTATTTTATTTTATTTTATTTTTCTGAGAGAAGTTTCTGGGTTCCCAAGAGCACACTTGAGTCTTCCCGATGAATGTGTCAGAGTGGTATACCTGAGGAAAAGTATCCTCAATGGAAGTAAAGTGCTTCTTAACTTCTTGACTTCACACCCATCTAGGTTTCTTGGAAACTTCAGCCTGCAACATTATCCAGGCTGGCTCACCAGGTAACAGATTGATAACTACTGCCACATCAGAAGAGTTTTCAGATTTCAGGGGGCTTCTGTCTTCCAGTTCAGGGCAACAGGAAGATACAACTAGAAATCTGATAGGCCACACACACTTTAAGCGAATGTGTTCAGAGTGAGAGAGACTGCCGTGAGGTCCCCAGGGCAGGAAAACATAGCTGTATGCACCTTTGAACTGGAAAAACCTTAAGTCATCATTCAGACTGAGCAGTGGTCCTCAAAGTTTAGAATGCATCAGAATCACTTGGAAGTCTTGTTAAAAGCAGGTTTCTGGTCCCTGTCTCAGCGTGTCTGACTGAATAGATCTGGGGAAGGGTGTGAGATTTTGCGTTCATAACAAGTTCGCAGGTGATGCTGATACGGCTGGTTGGGAGATTACACTTTCAGAACCACTGGTCTAGAGCAATGGTTCTCAGTCTTTGCTGCACATTAGAATAACCTAGATAGATTTTTTAAATTCCAATGCCTAAGTCATACCTCATACCAATTAAGTCAGAATTTATGCAGGTGGGACCTCATGTTCAGTAATCCTGAGGGTTTCCCAGGTTATTACAATCCACAGCCAATTATTTCCAGGTGAGAAAACCAAGACTACTTTGTTGGTGGAAAAACAATGTCTAGATCCTGAGTCTTCTGTTTCTCACTAAAGGCTCTTTCTGCTTCATTCAGAACACTGACTCTCAAAACATGTGAAAGTATGTAGCAGACTGGATTAGGCAACAGGTTTAACAAGAAACCCCTGTATTACTGCACCCATTGTAAGCATTGCAATATACACATATTAGTTACCAGTTACTGTAGAAAAAAATTATTCCAAATCTCAGTGACTTAAAACAACAATGATTGTCTCACAGTTTTGATGAGTCAAAAGTCACGCCCAGGATGCAGTCATCTTAAGGCTTGACTAGAGGAGGGTCCACTTGCAGGCTCACTCTCAGGGCTGTTAGCAGGCTTCAGGTCCTCAGAGGCTGTTGACCAAGATCAATTCCTCATCAAGTAGGCCTCTTCATAGGGCACGCATGCCATGACACCCGGCTTCCTGCAGGAGGAGCCTGTGAGCATAACAAAGAAGGGAAGCAAGATGGAAGCCACAGTCTTTTTGTAACCTGATCTTAGAGGTGACATCCCATCTCTTTTGTTCTTTAGAGGCAAACAATGAGGTTCATTAGAGCAAACAATCCTCTCAGGGGGAGAGGATTGCACAAGGGCATGAAAACCAGAAGACAATTATTAGGGACAATCTTAAAGGCTACCTACCACAATACAATTACAGAAATTTAAAAGAAATATAACTGTAAAAATAAACCACAGCACCCTCGGCATACAGAAAATAATAACAACATTAATTGCAATTCAAGGCTTCTGAGAAATGAGTTCTCCCTTGGATGTGTGTGAGAGGGGAGGACAAAGGGAACCCAGGAAGGAAGAAGGGAGAGAGCAATGCAAAAAAGGAAGCCAGGAATAAAGTTTTTCCTCTAAATTTCCCAGGGGTATAATGGAAAATAACTTCTGAAAATTATTATGAAAGTAAGGGGAAGTGGAACATGAGGCTTTATTGGAAGTGAAAGAAACTAGTAGAATATCTTATAAACAAGGGGCAACTGTGCTATTCTTATTAAAGTCATTGGGGAAAAATATGTAAATATTTAATCTTATCCAGATGTCTAGGCTGGCTGAATAAATGGAATAAATATAAATTAAATCTTAAGTCTTGATGAAATTATATTCTACCTAAAGATTAAAATAATGGGCTACACAGGAACAAAGAGACCATTTTCATACAAGTGAAGTACTCAGTAAGCCTGTGGAAAATTCACAACTAGAAGTTGGGTCTCCTGGCTTTTAGCCCAGTACTGTCCTCTGTCGTTACATTGCCTTCTCTCCCTCTCGCGCTCCCTGTTTGTTATAGGGACACTATGGTTACATTTAGGGCCCACCTGTATAATCTAGGATCTTCTCCCCATCTCAAGATCCTGACTTAATCACATCTGCAGAGCCTCTTTTGCCATATAAGATAGCATTCAAAAGCTCCAAGAGTTAAGATGTAGATCTCTTTGGCAGCTACTATTTCACTTACCGTAAGAACTATGTGAGCTACAATGGGGATTTTCACCCTGAAATATTTAGAAAGCCACAGTAAAGTTTCACCACAGAAGAGTGGTGAAGTGGATTTGGGGAAGCTCATCCTGCTAGCCACCTTGAGAGAGAATTAAGGGGCCAAGAAGGGAGGTGAGCAGCCAAGTTTGTACTAATCTGGGTAAAAAGTTGATGAGGACTTAAACTAAAGAAAGGGCTTGGAAATGGAGAGAAAGAGTGGACATGACAGACTTTTCACCTAAATCAGGAGGACCTAACAAGTGTTCAAAAAATGAAAGGAAGGAGACATCTAAGAAGACCCACACATTTATGGCTCAAGTAACTGGTTAATGTTGATGACATTCACATTGATCAGACATACAAGAGGTTAGCAGGTCTAGGGCTGGTTGTTGGAGTGTTGGAATAGGGGAGGAAGCTGGGGGTGAGGCATTTTCTAATGGACCAGTTGGGTTTTAGATGCCTTGAGGATGAATATCTCACGAAGATAACCAGCTATCCAGTAAGAGGTTGGTGACATAATTCTGAAACTTAGCAAGGAAGTCTATCCAGAAAACTTGATCAAATGATATCAGCATATAAATGAGTATTGAAGTCACATAAAAAGATACAATTAATATGATCATTTTGAAATATATATGTGAGATAAGAAGAGAGAGCCATAAATGAAGCCCTGGGAAATGCCAATATGCAAAGGTGATGGAATCCACACAGGATCCTGTGAAGAAAGGATCAGTGATGTAGTTGGACAATTAAAATAGATTGGGCCTCAGAAGATGAGGAAGAGGAGGGATTCAAGGAAGCATTTGCTATTGTGAGGAAAAAGTAATATGTGGAGAATCATACAACACACAAGCACCTAATTTCCCTAAGGATAGCCTGCAAACCAATGAGAATAATATTAATGATTTAATAGACACATGCAGAAAAAATATGAATATTTAACAGGAAAAAAACACAAATGGCACTTTAACAGACAAAAAAAAAATGTTTCACCTCCCCTATAAAATAAATGAAAATTAAAAGTACACTGAGATGGCATCATATAACCAAAATTTAAAAAATTTTTAACATGGTGCTAGCAGCAGTGAGGGGCAATAGGCACTCCTAAGTTGCTGGTTGGTTGTATTATAAACTGGACAACCTCCTTGAAGTGTTTTTTAAGTATCTATTAAAATGACTACTGTATATAGTCTTTCACCAAGTGTATAGTGATAAGTTAACAAATGGTCAGAGGAAATATGTATGTGTCTTTTCACGTATATGTGTGCACGTATAAGTATGCGTGTTTGTTCATGCTTGCAAAAACTGCTCCTGAAACATATGGCACTGGTCATCTCCAGGAATGGGAAATGAATGACCAGAGGACAGTTGTGGTGAAGAAAATGTTTTGTCTTCCTTTGTAGCACTTTTTGAATTTTTAATTATTAATATATAAATTTATTACCTATTCATAAGCTAATTGATGCAATTGAATGAATGAAGCAGATACAACATTTCTGCATGCTACAGAAATTTTAAAAAGGCTTAAAAACAAATTAATTATTGGGGGATAAGTACTAAAGTCACTAGTGTCCTTATAAAGAGGGGTTTGGTGATATTGTTGGGAACAGGAGATAAGATATAGTTGGTAAGTCCATATAGGGGAAGTTAAAAAAAAAGAAGACCTTAAATGTGGACAGACTTTTCTAGAAAATTCAGCAAGTAGCAAAAGTAAGTTATGAGAAGTTAAGTTTGGGGTTTGTTTGTTGGCTTTCTTGCTTTATTTTTAGTATGTACATGTTTCTATTATAAAGGGAAAGAGAAAGAGTCATAAAATACAAACAAAAAAGGTATTTGGCAAAGTATGAGGTTCCTAGGGAAACCTCCTAGGGAGGGCATGAAATCTGGAATACATTTTAATAGGAATACGACAATCAGAGAGAGTTACAGCACATCCATTGAGATAGGAAAGATAAGAAAATATGGATACATACAACCATGAGTGTACAGATGTCAGAGAATGAAACTGATGAAAATCTCACCTTTGGCCTTGATTTTTTTTTTCTCAGCTAAATTGAATATGCAGTCATCTGCTGAGAATGAGAAGAGTGATGGTCCTTTGGAGAGTTGAGCAAAGAAGTGAACATTTAAAATAACTGCCAAAGGATGGGAAGATGGTGTTAAGCATGGAGAAATATAGAAGAATTGGCCTAAGGCACCAAAGACCAATTGAGAACCTGAATTTGTAGTGATACCAAAGACCCATGGTGGCTTGATTTCTCTATCAGAATTCAGTTTTGTAAATATTGAAATGAGACATTAAGAGGTCAAATTGGTGCAGGGATGGGTTTTACAATAAAGACAAGGAAGCAATGAAAGACTATTTAGGAAAACATGAGGGACACGCTGGGCCATGATAACATGACTGAGCCAAGCTGGGTAGCAAGAAACATGAGCAGGCAGCCAGGTAAAAACCAGAAAACCAGCAGAAGACCCCAGGGTATGGAGATCTAAATGAAGCACGGAGGGCAAGAGAGAGAGGGAACAAACCAATAGCTGAGGATGGACAATGCAAATGGAGTTCCAGATTTAAGGAGAAGACTTTGGCCATGGCAATTACAAAGAGAGAATGTGGACAAGAGCAAATTGAGGCAAGGATCACTGGTGATGAGCAAGTGAAAACACTGCCTCATGCTTCCTTTATCCTGGGCTCCATGCTGTCATCCCTGGGTCTCTCCTAGGAAGTGGAATGTGCCACCAACAGGAAGATTTCATGGAAACTAGTGACTTTAATCGTTTCCCAAAAGTGCAGGTAATAGTGACATGAAGAGTATTCCTCTAATGGATTTTATAGTATGTGACCTTTCAGGACTCGAATGTCTCAGCCCTTACAACTTGCAAAATTTACCACAGAGAAATGGTTTCCTCTGGGAATGGGTCCAGGCACGGGGATGCACTTTACCCTGGTCTGACCCTCTGCAATTGTCTATATTTGGTTAGTGCTGAAATACACTGACTTCACATTAGCACTAAATTATAGAATGTTTTTCATGTTTCTAAATGTCAAAGGCCTTATAAAATAAGTGTAAACATCTACAGAAGAAGAGAGAGCACTAGTAAATAATTTTCCATTAGACCATTGTGTTTGTCAAGGTCTTCCAAGAATTGTTTATGAAATGTGGGAAAAGTTCAGCAACTTCGGCAGAAAAGAAATTCCCCCACTTTCTCTGGCTGGAACTATGATGTCTGTCAGACCTCTGGAAGTCAAGAGATCAGAAATTTGGGGCTGACTTATTCATCCACTCAAAAATTTTAATACCTGCTTTCTTAGTGCCATTAACAAATTGAGTGATTTTAGACAAGTCATTTAAACTCACTGAGCCCAGGGATCCTTGTCAGTCAGGTGAGCTTATGAAACTTGACTTGCTGATAGCACTAAAAATAAAAGGATAATAAAACTATAAAATGTTAGTTCCCCTCAAAAGAAGTATAAATTACTAAGTCTTGAAGTCTAAGCTCTCCTTATTAATTCCTTTTCTTGACTTTATACATGCTACACAATACACAAATCATACCTCCACCCTATGGATATATACTGTGGGAACTTAGTCCATCAATTAATTATCATCATATCTTTCTCCTGCCTTATCACCTTCTCCCTCTCTACCTGCTACACTCTGCCAGCTGGCCCTCAGCCCACCTAGCCAAGCATGATTAAGATAAAAGTACTTTAACCAATGCATTGAACGAAACAGGATACATTATCTGCCATCTTTTCCCCCTGTATCTTCACATCATCTCTGGGACCATGATTATGATGAAATCTATGGAGTATTTCCCAAAATTTATCATCATTCTTAAGTAACAAAAATAGTTTAGGAAGTATCAGTGGAGGCCTAGTAGAGAATCAGAGCTCTCGTTCCTGCCCAGCAGTAATGAGGAGCCCACCTCCTTGGCTGTCAGTGGAAGCCAAACGGGAAACCTGGACTTGTACTGAACTTGACACCATGGCACCAAATGTGAGCTACCTATAACAGCCCTTTCATTACAGGTAATTCATATTTGGTGTCATGGTGTTAAGTTTAGTCTCTCCCAGGGCTCAGTAGCAAGTTAAGGGGTTTCTCTCAAAAGAAGAATAGTTACCAGCCAATATAAGAATGGCTTTGTTCTGAAGCTCTGGGTGGATCTGCTCTGTGACTATTCTTCAGCGGTCTTCCAGAGGCTCCATATAGCATCCTTATTTTCCACAATCATTCTGAGTATTAGATCTTACTAAGGCATTCTAAAGTAACCAATCAGATTAAGCCACTCCCACTTTTTTGGAAGGGTGGGAGTGAAAGATGGAGAGAATCTAGTGTTATGTTAGTGAAATTCCCTGCGCACGATAAGAAATTGTTAGGAATGGGAAGAGTTATCTCCCCAACCCACCCCCCAAAAAGCTTGAAATGAAGCTAGCAGTAAATCCATGTTAGAATAGATATGTAAATGAATGAATAAGTCACTATTATCATTATAACAAGTTTAGTATCTACCCTATATAAATATTGGATAATAAGTCACTTATTCAATTCTCGTACATTTTAGGCAATATAGAAGTCTACCCGTTAAGATTTGTGACAGTGTCAGCATTCACTTGATACCGAGCATTTATAAAATGCCAAAGGTGTACTTATTTATCATTTGTTTATTCATTCGGTATATGTTGTGTGTTGAGTATCATACTAAATTCTAAGGAGGTAAATGTAAATGATATTATCATTGACTTCAAGAAACTAATAGTCTAGTAGACAAAATGTCATGGGCCCATTTGGCCAAAAGTGAGAACTGAGCTCCAAGCCCTGCCTCTCTGTAGCTCTCTCGCTAATCCAGTAGATCTCTTCCTCCACAATGGTATCTTGACTCACTGGCCTTGTCACCACCCCACCAACATAGTCTGAAATCCAGAAAAATTCAGACAGGTGAGGAACACTGTTACTTCTCTGAAAAATATATTTTTAGATAACTTTTAGAACCATAAATAATGTGAATGCCAAACAGCAAGAATCATGGATGAGCAGGGTATGGAAAATGTGATTTAGCCACATTTTACACAGATTCTCAGACATGTCTCATATCCCCTATGATAGTAAGTAAATGTATCAATAAAAAATAGAAAAGGTCAGTTAGGCATGGCCCAGTTTCAAGTTAAATGCAGATAAAGCTTGGTGCCTATCTGCATATCAAATTCTTAAATAGTTTATTCCATCTCTGCTGGGAAAAGACACAAAGAGGAAGAGAGGAAGAGGAAGAGTAGAAAGAAAGAGAAATAGAGAAAGAGCAAAATAGATCATGATTTATCTCACATTGCCCAGTACTTCAGATAGTGCCTAGGACAAAATGCATGGAGTTCAAATTTAAACTCAACCCATATGATTTCCAAACCCTGGGATCTTTCATTTATTCAGCAAATACTTATTAAGAGTCTGCTTTGTACATGGCTATATGCCACCTGCTAGGGACACAGAGATGTCAAAGCAGAAGAGACAATCAGGTGATGGCCACCACAATGCCCAAGTTATGTAAATAAAATCTTGGCTTAATCTAAGAGATTGAATAAATAACCCAAAGATAATGTTGAAACAAAAATCAAACTTAGACTCCATTTGGCTGGGAAATTTTACTGACTCCTCCACAAGTCTAGAACAAACAGTTCACATCTCTGATATCTTTAAAGGGCCTGAATAATTTGGTGGCAATGCAAACACAGGCTCCACTCCTTTCTCTCACCTGGAGCATTTTGAGTTGCAGCATCCATTGACCAGAAATCAATAGTTGTGATTGCGACCTGCTCTGGGGACCCTGGGAAGGTCAAGCCTGACTCACTGACCCTTATGATTAATTGGAGGTTTTGGTCCCCTCCGGTTTGCACCATCATCTTCAGGCTGACTTCCTGTGCAAATCAGTCACATTTGAATAAGCAGCTCAAACTCCCTTTGACACAGAAATTCCCCAGAAGCATGGAAAAGGGTCAATTTGTGACCCAGGAAGGGGAAAATTCTCAAAGTGAAAGATAATACTCAGGATCAGGTTGAGTTTAATCAGCCATGTTGGGAAAAACAAAAATGATTAAAGCTATACCTTCCCTGGGGCACTCGTGCCTTCAGGGACTGTCCCTTCCTCTTCATCTAGACAACTCTTCAATGTTTTCTGCTTGTCCTACTTTCTTAGTTTCTTTTACATCTAAGAGCCTGTATTCAAGAGCCCTGAAAGTCTCGGTTCCATCCCAGGTTTGTCATATATATGTCATATCACTTTTTCAGATTTGGCATCTAAAAAACAGGAATTAACATGCCAATTCATTAGTGTCCTAGGGCTGCTATAAAAATGAAATGGCTTAAACTACAAAAATCTTTTATCTAGTCTAGAGGCTAGAAGTCTGAGATCAAGATATCAACAGGATTGGTTCCTTCAGAGGACAATGAGAAAGAATCTCTTCCTGGCCTCCTCCTATCTCCTGATGGACTCTGGAGTCTCTTGGCTTGTAGATGGCATTAGTCTGTGTCTTTATGTTGTCTTCCCTCTATGCATGTCTGTTTCTGAACTCTTCCTTCTTATGAGGACACTAGTCATATCGGATTAAGAGCCACCCTAGCGATATTTTTTTAACTTGGTTACCTCTGCAAACACTATTCCAAACAAGGTCATAATCTGAGGTACTAGGGGTTAGAATTCCAACATAACTTTTTGAGGGGACAAGATTCAACCCATAAAAACCAACTTCATAGCATTGTTATAAGGATTAAATGTTCTAAAGTATATTAAATGACAAATGCCTAGTATTAATAGGTGCTCAAAAAACAACTCTACCTTGTCCTTCCTTTTCATTTTCAGCTTTGATTTTTCAGCCTTACCCTGAAACTTTTTTTCTCTCACTGCCCCATAATAAGCTTTTCCTCTTAATACATTCTTTTTTCAACACATACTTCAATGTAGCCTTTGCAAGAATATCACAGTCTAACATAGGACTGGACACTGGTAGTTGCTGAATGAACATATTATAGGAAGAGTTTCACTTTTTATTTAAGAACCCTGCTGTTTATGTTCTTCAATAGTATATTTTCAATGGAACAAGTAAGAATGTAATAGATTACTATTTAATGTAAATGAATTAATTAAAAATTATTTAGCTTTGAATCTATGGATCTAGAGATATAAAACATTATGATGTTTAGGTGCACAACATGTTAAAAGGTAGTCACATATTTATTATTTTGAGAAGATAAAATGAGATCATTCATGTAGAGGATTTGACATTTAGTAGGCACTCAGTGAGTAGGACTTTTATTTGTTATACCTATGGCTAAGTGCTGGACCCTGCCCTGCACGTGGTCTCTGTCAAATGGTTTGACTTGCACTACAGTGTGAAGGGACTGAGATTGAGATAGCAAAAGGTACCACAGAAACACTGAGGAAGGAGGGACCCCCTCTAGGTTTGGGAACATTCCAGGAGTCAAGAACTTCATCAACCCAACATGTGGAAAAAAGGAAGCTCAAGATAACCAGTAATAGGACAGACAAAGGCAGAGAGACTGGGGCAAACATTACATGTTCCCAGAATTATCAGTCAGCTCATCTCTGCTGGAACATAAAGTACCTATTCCACAAGTATGGACCATCAGTTGGAAAGTTAAGCAGCACAGAGCATTCATGAAGGCTGTGTTGACTTGAATAAGAAGTCAAGACATTGTCCTGAAAATGATGGGAAAATCGTCAAATAAAATTTAAGTAGGAAGTAGCTTCATTCACTCATTCACTCAAGCCTTCATTCATGTAACAAATACCTCTTTTGTTATATTAAGTTTTGTGTTAGTTTGGGGGTGGTAAAAGATGAAAAAAGATATAGCCCCTATCCTGGATAGATTTAGAATTGTATTTATGACATGAACTTTTCAGCTATTCCAGGTGGAATATTCCTAACTCTCTATGCTTTGGATTTTTCCTTTGTAAAATGGTAGTGTTAGACAAGATTGCTAAGGTTCCTTCCTGGAAAAGTTTTACAAATTCTGGAGAATAAATGTAAAGTATGCTTTATACTGGAGGCTTTATTATATAGTACTTAAAAATAAAGGTTGTGAAGTTGTAGAGACTCTTCAACGTCAAGCTTCACTACTAATCATTTAGCACTAATTATCTTTCACCAAATTACTTAACTTTTCTAAACCTCCATAATCTCATCTACAAAGCAGGACTATCAGTTCTTACCTTGAGGGGACGTTATAAGTATTCAGTATGAAAATAATGTGAACTGCCTAGAGCAAATCTTAGCACCTGTAAGTATTCAATAGCAGGCATAAAATTCATATATATGAATTTATAAATATGAATTCATATATGTAGTATATACATATTCATATACATCTGAATTTTATATGTGTACCATTTGCGTTTGTATATATATGTAGGTAGGTATTGTGTGTGTATATATAGTTCATTCACATATGTATATGAACCATATACATAGTTCATATATATATTATGAAGTTATATATATTATATATAACTATATATGAACTATATCTATATATACAGTTATATATAATTATATATATGACTATACAGTTCTATATATATAACTATATATATGAACTATATATAACTATATATATAAAACTATAGAGAGTGATTTCATTCACATATATATATGAACATTCAAATATATAAACCAGTGTTTGGGTTATGTACTAATATTTTCCAAAAAAAGCATTTCACATTTTGGTAATTTCATCTTCTAGTACTTCTGATATGCACCAAGAGGCCAAAATCACCTTCAGAAAGTATAAGTTGTTGTCTCCAAAGGGTACTTTTTCATATCTGGCTATATATAAAGGAATTGCTTATAATCATTTATAAATGTCTGATTACTCAACAAACACATTGCAATATCCCACAGTTGGGAATTGGATTTGCTCAATGTACTCTTAAATTAATATTTTAATATACTTTAATGTAAATGGTAATCTAATAAATATTAATCCAAGTCAAACATTAACTAATTTATGCCACTCGAGTAACTAGAAAGAAGCAATGACTTGTGATTGCAACACACGTATGAAATATTTAGGTATCATATGCTACCTGGATAAACTAAAGCATTTTGTGCTACTGGGTTATCCCTTCAGCTAAAGATGTGGTAATTACATTGTGTGTGTTGAAGAGACTAGGGAGAAGGCAGGTAGAATAATCTATCTTGTACCGCTTGCCACCTAGCTGCAGAGTCTCCTTAGCCAATATGAGACCTGACTGCCAATCACATCCACAACAACTCCTTGATATTTGCTGCAGACATTACTAGGTTGTCCTGTCACAGGAAATCAGAATAGACAGGTGTTTCTCATGATCTAAACACAGCAAAGAGAAAACAAAGAGGACTCTTATACCCACTGTTAATGAAGTAAGTTTTACTTTACAGCGTGATTTCATGCATATCTATTACTAGAATGGGTTTGCCCACAGCAAAAACTTAACAAGCAATGTTTACACTTTTAGGCAAGGCACAGCACTATACTAAAAGTATGAAATAAAAATGATCCAATAATGTTGTCAAACTGATACCGTGAGCCTGTAATGTGCAAGGCAATGGGAATGCACTGGAGAAGTCGCTGCTGTGATGAACCCGTAACTCATGAGTGTAAGTGATGCAATCTGAAGACCTGAAGTTCACCAGGAAGCAGAAATGTGCTAGAGATATGACTGGACTGGGCATTAAAATGTAGTCCAGTGTTGACTTAGGGACCATGGAAGCACCCCAGGGCTAGTGTCGCTCATTGGCATGAGATCCTCCAGTCGGAGGATGCCTTCAACTGGGGGAACACACTACTGATGTTGGCTCCTCACTGAGCTTTTTTATTTAGCTGAACAAGGTGAGAGTTGAATTATAAGAAAAATAAAAAGGATTTGTTTGCATGTTGGAAAGGGAAGGAAATAACAAAGTTGACGAAAAAATTAGAAAAGAGAGGAGAGAATTCTCAGGTAAATATTTTGATAAGATTTTGCTGCATGTTGTGATGAAACCCACAAAATCTTCAGTAAAATTTACCTTACTTAATGATGCTTCTTTTTGTAGCCATTAGTGCTAATAACTGATATCCACTCCTGTTCTTTTTCATAGGCATACCAAAGACTGAACTTCCTGACCTCTTTGTAGGTCATATATTAATTTCCTAGGCCTCCTGTAACATTGTACCATGAACAGGGTAGCTTCAAAAACAGAAATTTTTAATCTCACAGCTCTAGAGGCTATACAAAATCGAGGTGTCTGTAGGACATGGTCACTCAGAAACATATGGGGAAGAATCCTTTCTTGCCTTTTGCCAGCTTTTGAAGGCTTGAATGGCATTAGATGCCTTTGAATGGTATTGGAATGCAAGGAATCCTTGCCTAGCAGCTGTAGCCATGCGATCTGTTCCTCCATCATCACATGGCATTCATTCCTCCCTCATGTGTCTGTGCCTGTGTTTTCTCCTCTTTTGTAAGAACCTCATTCATATTGGATTAGGGCCATATCCAGAGTATGACCTAATCTTAACTTGATTATATCTGCAAAGATCCTCCTTCCAAATAAATTCAAATTCATAAGTACTGAGGATTAGGGCATCCACATATCTTTTGGAGGAACTACTCAACTCATAACAAGCCACATGAATGGTTCTGGCCAATAAATGTGAGCAGAAATAACATATTCCTTTCCAAGCCATAGTATTTAATTATACAGGTACAAGACCTGATGCAGTGTTTCTCTTTGCAGGTCCAATATTCTAGGTGGTGGCTTTGTCAGCCTGGGTCGTATAGTGAAAATAGCATGGAGCTAATTTCTAACAGACATGCAATTTGAGTAAAAAATATGTTTACCATCTTAACCCATTGCAATTTGGAGATTGTTTGTTACTTTAGCATAACTTAGCACACCCTGACTGATATACTTCTAGTGTAGGAGCTTTGGCTCCAGGAGAGAATGAAGTGAGAGCAAAACCTGCCTGAAGAAACTCAGAGACATTCAGGTTAATCTAATTAAAAGGCACTACAATTTAAACAGGGGAAACATAAGCAGTAGAGTCCCTGGGGAAATTTAAAGTTAAAGATCTGAGCAGAACAAATAAAAGAGTCAGTTCAGTATGAGATTTAGTTTCTGTTTTGTTTTGTTTTTAATGAAAATAGTAACCTTTTATTGAGTTTATTATAAAGAGAGCTGAGCTCATTTAATCCTCAATAGCCTCATGAAGCAAAAGCTTCTTATAGGTACAACTCTTCCTAACTTGATCCTGACAAACACAGTCCCTACATCCTAGGAATTTATCAAAAGCAAACACATGGTCTGGTAATTCAAACAGTAGAAAGATTGTGAAAGAACTAAGAAATGGACAAAAAATACCACAGTGTAGTAAGAAAGGAGACTAATCCCAGTGGCGATGGGATGGGAAATCTGGGACATCATCCAAAAGGGACTAGATATTTGCAGAAGCATTAAGCATAAATAGGACTTTCACACATGGTGAAGAGAAAGGTCCCCAAGGTATTCAAGGAGAAAATGATGGCAGGACAAAAACCACAGGGTATATTCCAGAATTAAAGATTATCTAGGTGTTGTTGGCTAGCATTATAAAGGTTGTATCAGACATCATGACATATTAGAGACTAGTTAGGTTTTGTAACAGTTAGGATACATTTGGGGTAGGTTTATGGGAGACAGACTTGGATGTGCAATGCAGTCAGAATTTAGCATGAATGCATGGAGGAATTTTGAGAGAGGAATGACCCTACAAAGTCAGTACATTAGAACATCTATAAAGTATAATGGCTAGTAAGTATAATGGGGAAGTCTGACTACATGGGATTTGAACATCAGCGGCTGTAGGCATCCTCCAAGATGAGCCCCAGTGAGCCCTGCCTTCTGCAATGCAGGCCTTTGTCCTCCCCTTCCAGCAAGTAGAATGCAGCTAAGGTGATGGGATGTCACTAATGAAGTTAAGTTACAAAAAAGACTGTGGCTTTCATCTTGCGTGTTCCCTCTCTCTCTCTCTCACTCTCTCTGTCTCTCTCTCCCTGCCCCCCTCATGTGTGCACCCACACATCATACTTGTTATTGCTCTTGCTCTCTCTTCCTCACTCTCTCTCAGGTCACTCACCCTGGGGACACCACCTGCAATGTCATGAGGCTTGCTCTGTGGAAAGGCCCACATGTTCAGGGACCAAGGCCTATTAAATAATCATGTAAGTGAGCTTGGAAGTGAATACCCCAACCTGTACAACCAGGCTTTCAGATGAAACTGCAGCCCAGTCCAACAGCTTGAATGAGCATGGAGAGATCTTGAACCAAAGGCACAAACTAAGCTGTACCCAGATTCCTCACCCACAGACATAGTGAAATTATTAATGTTTCCTGTTTTTAGCTACTAGATTTTGGGGTAAT
This sequence comes from Microcebus murinus, assembly GCF_040939455.1. NCBI lineage: Eukaryota > Metazoa > Chordata > Mammalia > Primates > Cheirogaleidae > Microcebus > Microcebus murinus. The sequence goes on along the minus strand of NC_134110.1, from coordinate 37,644,783 downwards.
TTGTCATACAGCTGTATATAAGTAATATACCTGTTATTCCATGTTATCCAGGTGGCCTTGGTCAAATTACTTAACCTTTCTGGGCTTCATGGTCCTCATCTGTAAAGTAAGGCCTTAATAATAATATCTAACTCATAAGGTTATTGTTAATTATTGATGAGATAATATGTTGAAACCACTAGAACAGTGCTGAGATTATAGTCTTATAAATATTAGCTATTGTTTTTATTATAGATATTATGGCAGACATTAGCATGTGGAAGATAAGGTCACAACTAAGATGGGAGCTTACTCAGAAGATGAAGAGTTTCACATGTGAAAGAAAATCTAACTCAAAATACCTTAAGCAATAAAGTAAATTGACAGGTTAACAGAACTGAAGCCCAGAGATGCAGGTTTGAGGACAGTTATTAAGGTCTCTAAATCCTCTTCTCTGCAATTTCCCAGGCTCTGCCCTTTCTCGTCTCTCAGTTTGTTCCTTAGGTTGTCTTCCAACATGATAGCCAAACAGCCATAATAATCTCAAGCCTCATGCACTCATGGTACAAATCCAACAGAGCTTCTCTTCACCCAATCAGTGAATCCAGAATTTCACTGATGAAGTGAACCAAATTAGGTTATGTAGCCGTACATGGACCTATCAATTTTACCATGGGACAGTCCATCATTGCCTGGATTAAATGCCCTTTTTCAACCAATCACAGTGTGGAGATGTCAGTAGTATGGCATTAGCCCATGAGGAGTCATTGTTGGAAGTGTGAGTGTGGCCATTCTCATCATGCCACATGGTTACTGCTAATGGAGGAAAAATACAAATGAAATACTAGGGAGGCAATGATACTGTTAACCACAGGAAGCTATTGCTGTAGTACAACTCTGAGCTCAGAGGATTTACACACTAGGGAAATCAATAGCAATGAGGGCAAAAGAATCAATATGGGAAAGTGTGAGAGCTGGGAGCGTTACAGAAACACAATAGGATTTAGTACCTGAGTCTATGGGGTAGCTGAGGGAGAAGGGGGAGTTGGAGAGTTTTAAGATCAGGAAAATGAGAAGGAAGGACGCTTACAGAGCTAAAAGTCTCAGAAGGACACACACATTAATAACAGATTAGGAGTGACATCAGCAAGATGGAGGAAGAATAGGAGTTCTCCAGTTTCACTTCCCCACACAGAAATCCAACTACCAACTACTCATAGGTGAAAATACCATAGTGAATATCTCAGAACTTGGGAGTGAGGCTGAGACACTTCTTGGACCACAGAACCAAGTAAAGTCAAGATCAAACAGTAAGAGGAACAATTCTCTTTGGCCATTTTGCCCCTCCCTCAAGCTGGCATAGCACCACACACAGAGAATTTTCTTGAATCCATGGTTTCTACAATGGGAATAGTGAGTTGGATGTGAACTTCAGCTTTCTTTCCATTTTATAACTCTTTACAGGAGGCTCACTTCTGTCTCATCCCATTAAAAACACTGGGAGTACTGGCAGGGCTAGACCACCTGAAATCAGTTAAAAACAAAAAATAAGGGTAGGGCTCATAGCAACCAGTGCACAGATCTTGGTGTTTGACCTTATGGCCAATGAAGGAACCATACCAGAGAAACTAGCCAATGGCATCACACTGTAAGAAACACCATGGATCTTTCAAGCTCATATCCATAACCAGTTTCCCCACACATCTCAGGTGCTTTCTTTAAGTCTTCTTTCCCTAGGCTGAGAGACAACTGCAAGTCAGCAAGTACCTGTGGAGGCAGCATCAGCCTTGCCCAACCCAGGTGACAGAGAGTTGCTCTAACTCAGTTCTAGAGATAACATTAAGTCTTTTGCAGATCAGAAAGCCATTGTGGATCAGCTATTACCCGAAGAGGAAACATCTGGCCCTATCCAATTCCAGTAGCAAAGCAGGGACTCCACCAAACCTTGGTGCTCTGTTTAAGTCTATCCTAGGCCAGGAGGCAAGTCCAAGTCCACACATATCTATGGAGTATAACCTCTGGCCCTAGCCACCCCATGTGGCCAAGCAGCAACCCAAGAGATAGCACCAAGCCTCAGAACCCATCACACAGCCCTGCCCAACTACAGATTCCAAACAGTACCACCCAGCCAAGGAAGACAATCTGCAGTCCTGTCTGCTTAGAGATAATGATAGAGCCTAGCTAGCAGCCCCACCTGATAGCAGAGTCCAACCAGTGGTTTCACCTAACCATGGAGCACAGCCAGCAACACCATTCGACTTCAGAGCACAAGAAGCCACCCATCCCAACTAGAGAACCTGACAACAAAGTCTGCCTGTCCAGGATAGACTAGACTAAATAGTAAAGGCCTATCACCACCAAAGAACACCCACAGAGGCCAGAAGAGATAGCCATCTCCTCAAATTCCAAAGCATCAGTTTAAAGACACAAGAATTATAAAAAATCAGGATAATATGAAACCACCAACACAAACTAATAAAGCTGAAATAATGGACCCAGAAGAAATGGAGATCTATATATTGACTGACAAAAAAAAACTCAGAATAATCCTCTTAAAGAAGTTTAAGAAAATATAAATAGAAAATTAAATGAAATTTGGAAAACAATTCATGAACAAAATGAGAAGTTTGACAAAGAAATATAGACAATAAAAAAACAAACAGAAATACTAGAGACAAAAACTACAATAACTGAAATTAAAAATGCAACAGAAAATTCAAAAACAGACTGGATTAAGCAAAAGAAACAATCAGTGAGATCAAAAACCAGGCATTTAAAATTAATCAGAGGAGAAAAAAGAAAAAAAGAATGAAAAAAGAATAAAGAAGGCCTATAGAAATTATGAGGCACCACCAAGAGAACTAACCTTCACAAAACAGGAATTCCTAAATGAGAAGAAATAGAAAAAGCCCTAGAAAGCATATTGAAGCAACTACTGGCTGAAAATTTCCCAAATCTGGGGAAAGCCAACCACATCTAGGTACAAGAAGCTCAGGAGTTGTGAATTAAATTCAACCCAAAGAGGAGCTCACCAAGACACATCATAATCAAATTATCAAAGATCAAAGACAAAGAAAGAATATTGAAAGCATCAAGAGGTAAGAAACATATCACATTCAAAGGAGCCCAATATGACTTTTAGCAAATTTCTCAGCAAAAGACCTATAGTCCAGGAGATAGATGATATATTAAAATTGCTGAAGGAAAAAAACTTTCCCAGACAAACAAAAGCTAAGGGAGTTCATCACCACTAGGCATTCTTTATAGAAATTGCTGAAGGAAGTTCTTTAAGCTGAAACAAATGGCTGCTAAATAATAACAAAAAACATATGAAAGTAAAAGACTCAATAGCATAAATAATACATCATGATATTCAAAATTCTCTAATACTGTAAATGTGGTATGTAAAGCAATTTTATCTCTACTAAGAGGATTAAAAGATGAAGTTATTAAAAACTGTAGCCACAACAAATTTTTAAGGGGTACAAATTATATAAACAAATGTAATTTTGACGTCAGAATCATGAAAGATGGGGGCAGTGAAAGTATAGAGGTTTTATATGCAATTAAAGGCAAGTAATTATTAGCTTCCATAACCTGTTTTAAGGATAAGCTATTTTATGTAAATTTCATGATAACCACAAAACAAAAGCTATAGTAGTTGCACAAAATATAAAAAGAAAGGATTCAAAGCATACAACCCTAGAAAACCATGAAACTCAAAGGAAGACAACCAGAGAGAAACAAAAGACCTCTAAAACAATCAGAAAACAAATTACAAAATGGCAGTAGCAACTCCTGACCCATCAATAATTACCATGAACATAAATTAATTAAATTTTCCAATAAAAAAATAGAGGGGCTGAGTGAATATTTTTTAAAATCCAACTATATGCTACCTATAAGATACTTACTTTACTAATAAAGACACACAGGCTGAAAGTGAAGAAATGGGAAACAATGCCACACAAATGGAAACCAAAAGAGGCCAAGGGTAGCTATATTTATATAAGACAAAACAGACTTTAAGTCAAAAACTATAAAAAGAGACAAAGAAAGTCATTGCATAATGATAAAGGGATTAATTCACTAAGAAAACATAATAATTATAAATATATATGCACCCAACATCAAGCAAACGACCTAAAAGGAGAGATAGACTGCAATACTATAATAGTAAGGGAGCTCAATACCCTGCTTTCAACAACAAACAGATCATCTGGACAGAAAACCAATACGGAAACTTTACACTTGAATTACACTTTAGACCAAAAGGACCTACCAGACATACACAGAACATTCCATCCAACAGCAGCATGATACACATTCTTTGTAAGTGCACATGGAACATTCTCCAGGATAGATTATATGTTAGGCCACAAAACAAGTCTTAACAGATTTAAGAGGACTGAAATCATATTAAGTATATTTTCAGATAACAGTGGCATGCAACTAGAAATCAGTATTAGGAGAATCTTGGAAAATACACAAGTATATGTAAATCAAACAACATTCTCCTAAACAACCAGAAGGTCAGAGAAGAAAACAAAAAGGAAATAATAAAACACCTTGAGACCAGTGAAAACAGAAACACAACATAGCAAAACTTATGAGGTGCAGCAAAAGCATTCATAATAGAGAAATTTATAGTGATAAATGCCTATATCAAAAAAGAAGAAAGATCACAAAGCAATAATCTAACATTAAACCTCAAGGAACTAGAAAAAGAAGAACAAACTAAGCCCAAAAATTAACAGAGAAAGGAAATAAAGATCAGAGCAGAAATAAATAAAATGGAGACTTGGAAAAAAATAGAAAAAATCAAAAAAACTAAGAGTTGGTTTTTGAAAAAATAAAATTGACAAATCCTTGGTTAGAATAACAAGCAAAAAAGAGAAATTACACAAAAATATAAGCTCAGAAATGAGAGAGGGGACACTATAGCTAATACCACTGAAATATAAAGGATCATAAGAACTACTATGAACAAGTTTACACAATAAATTAGATAATCTAAAAGAAATAGATAAATTCCTAGACACATAAAATCTACCAAGACTGAATCATGAATAAATAGAAAATTTGAACATAGCCAATAATGTGTAAGGATATCGAAACAATAATAAAAAGTCTCCTGTCAAAGAAAAGTCAAGGAACAAACAGCTCCTCTGCTGAATTATACCAAAAATGTAAAGAAAAACTAATACCAGTTCTTCTCAAATTCTTTCAAAAAATCAAAGTAGATGGAATACTTCTGAACTCATTGTACAAGGCTAGAGTTACCCTGATACCAACCTACACAAGGACACTATAAGAAAAGAAAATAATAGACTAATATTCCTGATAAATACAGATGCAAAAAGCCTCAACATAATATTGGCAAATTTAATTGAAGGATATATTGAAAGAATCATCACAATGACCAAGTGGGATTTATCCAAGGGATGCAAGGATGGTTCGAAATATATAAATTAATAAATGTGATATGCTAAATTAACTAAATGAAGAATAGAAACCATATGATCATCTTAATAAATGCAGAAAAATTATTTGACAAAATTCAACACCCTTTTGTGATAAAAACTCTCAACAGATTAAGTATATTAATATAGAGGGAATATATCTCAACACAGTAAGACCATATATGACAAATTCATAAATAACATCATTCTCAATGGTGAAACATTGAAAGCTTTTCTTCTAAGATCAGGGACAAGATAAGGATATCTCCTCCTAGCACTTCTTTTCAACATAATACTGGAAGTCTTAGAGCAATTAGGCAAAAGAAAGGAATAAAAGGCATCCTAACAAGAAAGAAAGAAGTAGAATTGTCTTTATTTGCTGACAGCACAAGCTTATATATAGAAAACTCTGAAAACTCCATACACACACAACAAAAATTGTTAGAATTGATAAATAAATCCAGTAAAGTTGCAGGATATAAAATCAACATACAAAAATCAGGGGCATTTGTGTATACTATTAATAATAAAATCTCCAAAATGAATTTAAGAAAATAATCCCATTTACAATAGCAATCAAAAAAAGTAAATACTTAGGTATAAATTTAACCAAGGAGGTAAAAAACCTGCATACTAAAAAACTATAATACTCTGATGAGAGAAATCAAAAAAACAGAAATAAATGGAAAGATATCCTGTGTTCACAGATTGGAAGAATTAATATTGTGAAAATGTCTATAGCATCCAACTACAGATCTACAGATTCAATGCAATCCCTATCAAAATTCCAACATTATTTTTCACAGAAATGGGAAAAACAATCCTTAAAGTGGTATGAAAGCACAAATGACCTTGAGTAGCTAAAACAATCTTGAGCAAAATAAACAAAGCTGAAAGCATCATACTTCCTGATTTCAAAACATACTGTAAAGTAACTATAATGAGAATAGTATGGTGCTGGCATAAAAACAGACATATTGATCAATGGAGCAGAATCAAAATCCCATAAGTAAATTCATGCGTTTATAGTCAACTGATTTTTGACAAAGGTGCCAACAACACACAATGGGGGAAAAACCAGTCTCTTCAGTAAATAGTGCTGGAAAAACTGGATATTACCATGCAAAAGAATGAAATTAAACCCTTATCTTATACCCCATACAAAAATTAACTCCAAATGATTAAGAACTTAAATATAAGACTTGAATCTGTAATTACTAAAAGAAGATATAGAGAAATAGCTCCACAACATTGGTCTTGGCAATGATTTTTGACCCGAATGACCCAAAAAGCATGGACAACAAATGCAGAAATAGACAAACAGGATGGCATCAAATTTAAAAACTTCTGCACAGCAAAGAAAACAATTAGTAAAAATGAAGAGACGATCCACAGAATAAGAAAAAATATTTGCAAATTATACTTCTGATAAGAGGTTAATATTTAAAATATATAAGGAACTCAACTTAATAGCAAGAAAACAAATAACCTGATTACAAAGTGGACAAAGGACCTGAATCTTGTTCTAAAAAGGTAGACATACAAAGGGCCAGTAAGTACATGAATAAATCCTCAGCATCAGTAATTATTAAGGAAATGTAAATTAAAACCAAAATGAGATGTACTTCATACCTGCTAGAATGGCTTTTATCAAGTAGATGAAAGATAACAAGTATTGGAGAGGATGCAGAAAAAAGCCAATTCTTATACATTGTTGGTGGGAATGTAAATTAGTATAGCCATTATGGAAAATGATATGAAGTTTCCTCAAACAACTAAAAATTGAACTTGGGAATGTAAATTAGTATAGCCATCATGGAAAACAATATGAAGTTTCCTCAACAACTAAAAACTGAACTACCATATGATTCAGTGATCTACTTCTGGATATATATCGAGAGGCACTGAGATCAGTATGTTGAAGGGATATTGGCATTCCCATGTTCATTGCAGTATTATTCACAATAGTCAGATATGGCAACAGCCTAAGTGTCCATCAATAAATGAATGGACATAGAAAATATGCTATATACATACAATTAAATACTATTTAGCCTTTAAAAAGGTAGAAATCCTGTTGTATCTATGCTGCAACAACATGGATCAATCTAGAGGACATTAATGCTAAGCGAAATAAGCCAGGCAAGAAAGACGAATATTGCATGATCTCACTTATATGTGGAATCTAATAAAGTTGAACTCATAGAAGTAAAAAGTAGAGCAATGGTTATCAGAGGCTGGAGAGTGGGGAGGAAGGGAATGGGGACTTGTTGATCAAAGGGTACAAAGTTCAGATAGACAGGAAGAATAAGTTTGAGATATATTGCACGGCAGAGTGACTATAGTCAATAATAATGTATATTTCAAAATAACTAAGAAAGTAAATTTTAAATGCCTTACCATGAAAAATGATAGGTAAGCAAGGTGATGAATATGTGAATTAGTTTTATTTAATCATGCCATACTGTGTACATATATCAAAACATCACTTTGTGCCCCGTAATGTATATAATTTGATCTGTGAATAAAAAATAATATTAATAATAAATGAAATAAAAATGCAAAAAATCATAATACATTAAGTATTCACTGAGTGTTTACTAAGTGCCAGATGCCAAGTCATCATTTCCCACCCTCCTGCTATACTGATTTCTATTAATTATTACAATTTACTGAGATTTTAAAGTCTCAAGATTTTTTGCCTCATGTTCCCTCTATCTTGCATGTTTTTTCATGGTTCTTTGAACTGCTGATTTTTTCCCTTAACATTCTATCTAAAGTAGAGCATGCCCAAATCATCTATAACAATTCCATATATGCAAAGAATAATATCAGAAAATATATTTTGTTTTTCCTGATCATTACCCACCTACCATGTTAAAATGAAAGTTCTATTTTTATTTATTTATCAATTTTTATAAGCAGAGTAATCTGTGTCTTTTTCACTACCTGTAATTCTATCAAAGAGCAGAAAAGCATAAAAATATTGTTGAATGAGTGGATGAGTCAATGAAGTGATTGGGAATCCAATAGTCAATAAGATGAACCCCAGTTCCTGCCCTTCCAGAGCTTACATTATAGAGAGAGCCAACGTGAACCATAAGGACCACAGGATATAAATTTAAGAGCCAGCTACTCAGGGAGTTCAGTTCTACTCAAAAATACTTCTGTGTAGCAAATTCCTACCAACTTTTCCTCTGTAAAAATAAATAAAAAGGCAACGCATAAGAATAGATTTTCTAGTACCTAAAACCACGGTCTTGAGCAATCTAGAGCCTCCTGTATTTTCACTTCCTTTGGAGAGCACTTTCTCTTCAACTTCTGTTTTGTTTCCTTCTGAATTTTGATCCTATTTTGATCCCAGCTACTGTCTCCATTTGACAGAGAAGGATAATCTTAACTGCAGAGAGGAAATAGAACCTTGTAGAAGATAGGCAATGATAATGTTCTCACACCCAATTCTGAATAGAGAACAGATTCCTGCACATATTGCTAGTAGTCTTTTATTGTAGCTATTGTTCAGCCCTAGTCTAGGGCAGGATTTGAAAAACTGGTGGTCTGTAAGTAGTTTCTCTATGACAATGACGTATAACAAAAAATGGAAGGCATTTCTAGGTGGGAATTAGGAGGTCTGTATTGTCTCACAAAAATTTGTCTTCTGAAATAGACATGAATATCCACATGTGACAAAAATTAAAATGACAAAAATGAAAACTCAAAGAGGTAAAATCACTCCCCACATTTATAAAGATATTAAGTGTTGGAATCATATTCCTAACACTGGTCTTTCTGACTTCAAAGTCTATGTTCTCCCTGTTAAACCTTGCAGTATAGGAATAGTTTACATGATTATTCACTTCTCCATTCATTTGTTTCATCTGAAACTGACATGAAAATTTCCACCAACCTCAGGTACAATTATGGATGCTTGATCCCCCCATGTGCCAGATAAGAAAGAAGTCATTTCCCTTGAGATTCTGTTCTTCCACTAAATTGTACTAAAACACAAAGCATACATTGTCCCAAAGGATTGTTCTTTCAAAATTACATCAGAGCAGGTAGAGCACCAAATTCCGACCTGCCATTACTGGCATGATTCTTATCATTCTAGGTTATTGTAATGGAATACTTGGTCACCACAGCAATATTCCCTCATTAACCAAGCTCCTTGCTCAGAGCACTACTATTCTTCAAAGGAGAATGATCTTACATGATTAGCCAAGGGGATTCTAGGCTGAGACTGGTGTTCAGTTTCACCGCCATATTCAGCTGCTGTTCCCCAGAGTACAGCACTGTGTTGAAGCGGCTGAATCTGGAAGAGAATTCTAACATCACTCAGAGTGGAAGACAACCAGCCCAACTCCAAGGTGACTTAGATCCAGGTCATCAGCCTAGATCTTCTCACCCTTAAGGAGAATTTTTTTTGGAATAGTCTCATTGTCTTTTCCTGCAACTGGATCTTCAGCAGTTCCACCCAATTTGACCTCGATAATTCTTCTTAATTAGAATCTCAGGGAGAAATGACAGGTTCATTGTCCCTTCTCTTTTAACAAAAACCATGAGATCCTCAAACAAATTTATTCATCCCCTCTCCTAAAGAGATCAAGATTGTATACTATTGATCTGGAGAGTGGCACTCTTGATAAAGTTATAAAAGATTGTATATATTATCTCAGCACAATGGCTGTGTTACTCTCACTATATATTTGCATAATTAAGTGGCCTACTCAAATGAGTCTCACAAGAAAGTCAGCTACCTTCGATTAAGATTTTAAAACAAACAAACACCAACCCTTTACTTTGGCACAGATCAATAAACATTTAGGGGAGGATCAAGATGGCGGACGAAAAACACCGCCAGAAAGAGTGTCTCTGCAGAAAAGACAGATTCTAGCAGAAATTAGAAAAAAGAAGCAAGAAGGCGAGCATACAGCAGACGAGGGCCGGAAGGAGGGATATCTGAGACCCCGGGAGACTCCACGGGAGGAGGCTTCAGAGCAGAACTGGAAGCTGAGACCGCCGGAGCAGCCCAGAGACCAGCGGGAAGGGTAGGTGGATAAATCACCTTTCCCTTCCCCTGAATTTGGGACTGCTGGTGGGGTCCCCAGCGGGTGGAGAGACCTGCAGACACCAGCACAGAGACAGCTGCCGCCAGCTAGCGGTGAGCCTGTATCGGACACGGCACCAGACTCCCAAATCCCTCGGGGCACCTCCGTGTGCACAGACCCGAGCCACGCGGGCACCATATTGCCTCCTTCTCCCCTCCGCCGGCCCTACCTGCGGCTGCCCAGAGAGACAATACAGCCACCAGCGGGAAGCATCTCCAGGGAATGAGACCTTCCCTTTTGGGACCCTACGGCTGACTAAGGGGAACTCAGACTGTGAGTGCCCTACCCGCCAGCCCTCCCAGGTGCTGCTGGCACGGTATTCCCAGGAGAACAGTGCCGACTCAGAGGCTGAGAGACACAGACACAGCTTGGGCTCCCTGTGAGTGAATTGGGACCGGAACTCCTCTCCCTGGTGGGGATACAGTTTGAACTCTGGGACCCAGAGGTCAGACATACAGACCAGATCCCCTGCACCAAGGGCTAGCATTGCCCGGGGCACAGAAGGGATATTTGTGAACAGCCCGCTGAGGTTTGTGTGCCTCCAGGGGCAGATCAGCGTCCTAGAGGGCAACCCTCCCACCAAAGGGAGGCTGTGCGCCCAGCCCAGGTAGCATTTCTGTGCAGGGAACCTCCCCCCCTGCATCACAAATCCGGGGAGTCCTGGTGGTGTGTGGTCTGGCCTGCTGGCAGAGGCCCAGGAGTAGCTGCAGAGTTGGGGAGGGTGGAAAGAAGCGAGGCCTGCTCCAGACTGCGGGTCTCAGACAGCCCCACCCCCACAAGCAGACTTTCTGGCTGAGTGGGACCATTCCAGCCCCACCCTGACAGCTTTCCCTGGAAGCATAGAACAGAACTTTGACCCCTGCTAACTGCCTGAGGGCAGGCTTACCCAACCCAGCTCCGCCCAGAATAAGAGCTGATAACAGGACACAAAATCAACAACATAGCCTGTTCCTCCAAGCAGACGCCACCTACTGACAGGGACGGCATCTTGCACAGCCTTTCCACGGCACCCACTGACTCAATATACAGGAAGTGGTCCAATCTCACCCACAGACACCACCTAACGCCTCAGAAACTAAACAAGGTGTGTGAATACCCAAACAATAACCTAAGGAAAGAAACAACAACTGATTGACATGGGAAGAAATCAACAAAAGAACTCAGGAAATATGAAGAACCAAACGGAAAACACACCCCCAAAGAGGAGCACTAGCCCCCTAGAAATGGACACCAACCAAAATCAGGCAACCAATATGACAGAAGAGGAATTTCGTATGTGGATCATAAGAACACTCACCCAGCTGCAACAACAACTCAATAACCAACACAAAGAAACCACAAAAAGCCTCCAGGATCTGGAAAAAGAAATGGACACAATGAAGAAAAGTTTAACTGAACTCCTGAAAATAAAGAATCAATTCAGGGAACTACAAAATACAGTGGAAAGTCTCAAGAACAGGGTAGATCAAACAGAAGAAAGAATTTCAGAGATTGAAGATAACACCCTCCAATTAATAAAACCATCACAGAGATAGAGCAGAGAAACAAGAGAAAAGAGCAAAGCCTACAAGAGATGTGGGATTATGTGAAGAAACCCAATGTGAGGGTCATAGGGTTACCAGAAGGGGAAGAGGACAACACCCAAGGGTTGGACAAGCTGTTTGAAGATATAATAGAGGAAAATTTCCCAGGCCTTGCTCAAAATCTTGATATACAAGTTCAAGAAGCTCAGAGGACCCCTGGGAGATTCAACGCAAACAGGAAGACGTCACGACATGCAGTCATCAGACTGACCAAAATATCAACTAAAGAGGCCCTTCTAAGAGCTGTAAGACAAAAGAAGCAAGGGACATACAAGGGAAAGCCAATTCGAATAACACCAGATTTCTCTAATGAGACTTTACAAGCAAGGAGAGACTGGGGCTCCATTCTCACTCTTCTGAAACAAAACAATGCCCACCCTAGAATCTTTTTCCCTGCAAAACTAAGCTTCATATATGAAGGAGAAATAAAGACATTTTCAGACAAGCAAAGGCTCAGAGAATTCACCAAGACAAGACCAGCCCTACAAGAAGTACTCAAAACGGTGTTACGCACGGAAAACCATAATAAAAACTCACGAATATAAAAACAACCAAAACCCAAAGATTAAAGGCCAGATAGTACAATGGCTCCAGAGAGAAATCAAAGCAACAACATCCAACCCAACAGAATGAACAGTAATCTACCTTACCTATCAGTTCTCTCAATAAATGTGAATGGCTTAAACTCTCCACTCAAGACACATAGGCTGGCTGAATGGATAAGAAAATACAGGCCAAGTATATGCTGTCTTCAGGAAACACATCTAACCTGCAAGGATGCATATAGACTAAAAGTAAAAGGGTGGAGATCAGTATTCCAAGCAAATAGAAGCCAAAAGAAGGCTGGTGTGGCACTTCTAATTTCAGACGATTTAGTTTTTAAACCAACAAAAGTAGTGAAAGACAAAGAGGGTCATTATATAATGGTGAAGGGCATAGTCCAACAAGAAGAGATAACAATTTTAAATATATATGCACCCAACTTAGGTGCACCCAGATTCATAAAGCAAACTTTACTGGACCTAAGCAAATGGATTAATAGCAACTCCATAATCGCCGGAGATTTCAACACCCCACTGACAGCACGAGACAGATCCTCCAAACAGAAAATTAATAAAGAAATAATGGACTTAAACAAAACTCTAGAACAATTGGGTCTGACAGACATCTACAGAACATTCTACCCAAAATCCACTGAATATAAGTTCTTCTCATCAGCTCACGGGACATCGCTAAGATTGACCATATCCTAGGACACAAAGTAAACCTCAAGAAATTTAAAAAAATAGAAATCATACCGTGTATCTTCTCAGATCACAGTGGAATAAAAGTAAAAATCAACCGTAACAGAAACTCACATTTCTACACAAAAACGTGGAAATTAAACAACCTCCTACTAAATGATTACTTCATAAATGAAGAAATCAAGATGGAAATTAAAAAATTCTATATTCCTACATTGCTGGTGGAACTGCAAATTAGTTCAACCTCTGTGGAAAGCAATATGGAGATACCTTAAAGCGATACAAGTGAATCTACCATTTGATCCAGCAATCCCATTGCTGGGCATCTATCCAAACGATCCAATGACACTCTACAAAAAAGACACCTGCACTCGAATGTTTATAGCAGCACAATTCATAATTTCAAGGCTGTGGAAACAGCCCAAGTGCCCATCAATCCAAGAATGGATTAATAAAATGTGCTATATGTATACCATGGAGTACTATTCAGCTCTAAGAAACAATGGTGACATAGCACATCTTATATTTTCCTGGTTAGAGCTGGAACCCATACTATTAAGTGAAGTTTCCCAAGAATGGAAAAACAAGCACCACATATACTCACCAGCAAATTGGTATTAACTGTACAGCACCTAAGTGGTCACATAGGTACTGCAGTAATAGGGTATTGGGCAGGGGGGAGGGGGGATGGTATAAACATATATAATGAGTGAGATGTGCACCATTTGGGAGATGGTCATGCTGGAGACTCAGACTTGTGGGGGGAGGGGGGAAATGGGCATTTATTGAAACCTTAAAATCTGTACCCCCATAATATGCCGAAATTTAAAAAAAATTAGATTGGCAATAATAAAAAATAAATAAATAAATAAACATTTAAATGGTATTTATGGAACATTTACTTAGTATCAGACATTGAATACAATGGCCTGGTCTCTGCCTTTCAGAACTCAGAATTCAATAAATGAGTAAATAACTAGATCTCCTTATAAGAAAACACAGTAAACGCCATAATAGAATAGTATACAAAATCCCATAGGAACGCCAAAGAAAAAGCAATTTTTTATAAGGAAGGGAGAGTCATGGAAGTTGACAATGAAGAGGCAACATTTAAACCAAGAGTTGAAGATACTTTATCAAGTGGAGAAAGCAAGACAAATCCATCATTTACAAACACAGGAAAGTTCACGTTCAATTGTGATGAGCTTTGGATATCAATTTGGCTAGCCTACAGCCCTCAGTTATTTAGTAAAACACTAATCTAGGTGTTTTTATAAAAGCATTTTTGTAGATGTGATTAATGTCTATAATCAGGTGCTTTTGTAAGGGAGATTCTCCTAGATAATCTGGGTGTACATAGTTCAACCAGTCAAATGGCAATCAATGTTCCAGCTTCCTTAAGAGAGAAAAATTCCACCTGTGGACAGAAGCTTCAGCCCACATCTGAAAGTTCCAGTATTCCCTTTCTGATGACTTGCGGAATGGACTTCAGACTTGCCCAGCCAGTCCCTACAATCACATGAATGAATCCACTGCAATAAATCTCTTAATATTTATTTCCTACCAGTTCTGCTTCTCTGGTTGACCTTTGACTGATACAAATATTGGTACGTAGAAGCGGGACACTAGTAGAACCAAATACTCAAAAAAGTGGAAGTGACTTTGGAATTGGACAAAGAGCAGAAGCTGGAAAAATTTTAAGGAACATGATAGAAAAAGCCTAGATTCTCTTGAACAGACTATTAGTAGAAATATGAATGCTAAATGCTCTGTTGATGAGGATTCAAACAGAAGTTAAAAGCATTGTAGATAAACAATTGCTGCAGAGCGCAGGAAGCTAAGTATACAAATGAATAATGCATTGCAAAGCACAGCAGAGATTTTACCAATACCAAAATATTAAAGGGTCCAAAATTGAAGTTTAGGACCTGAAAAACCCTAATGAATAACTAGGCTCTGGGTTGGAATCCCTGGAGGGCAACACCTAGGAGCTGGGGCAAATACAAATTCAGATATAGCCATACAACATACTTGAATGAGCTCCATGCCTGATTGGATTATGATGACTTGTTCCTTCCTTAGATGCCTGACAGAGAATAAGATAAACCCTCTACAGAGGAAGAGAGCATCATACCATGGCAGCCCTTTAATATAAAAATAGCAAGCATAACAAAAAACAATATGAACAGGAAAAAACATAGATTCACAAATGACTAGTATTCATTTTCCAATATAGAAAATACTTATAAAAGACAACCATAAACTCCAAGACTTAAAACAATACCTATTTGTTATCTCAGTTTCTAAACATTAAAAGTCCATGCACCATATAACTGGGTTCTCTGTTCAGGATCTCACAAGGTTGAAACCAGTGAAGCTGCATTCTTAGCTTGGGGTCATCTTCCAAGCTCATTCAGGTTGTTGGAAGAATCTAGTTCCTTGTGCTTGTAGCTTTAGCAGCCCTACTTTCTTGTCTACTCAGCTCTTGGAGGCCACTCTTAGGTCCTTGCCTTGTGGCCCTCTCACAAATTGGCAGCTTATTTCTTCAAGGCCATCAGGAGAACCTCTCTTCAGTCTGCTATGAAGGAGTCTTATCAAAGGAGTAACTATCTTATCACCTTTGTTATATAATATAATATAATCATAGAGTGATATCCCATGATAGTCAGGGGTATCATTCACACTCAAGAGGGAAGGGATTACACATGGAATGCACATTGAGTGAGGGGTGGAAGAGAAATCCTGGGGGCCCATCTTAAAATCCACCTACCACATGACCCAAATATTGGGGTTTTATCTAAGGTTTATATGTAAAATAAAATGTATGCCAAAATGGACAATTTCACCGAATTAAACCAATAAAAAATTCAAACAGAAATGTTAGAACTAAAAAATGTGTTGAGTGAAATTAAAAACTCAATAGGTGGGCTTAGCAGCAAATTAGATACAGCAAAAGAAAGTATTAGTCAAATGGAATATAGGTCACTAGAAAATGCATAAACTGAAACAAGGTGAGTAAAAAACATGGAAAATACATGTAGAGGGTAAGATATATATTTTTTCTAATTTATATGTAATTGAACTCCCAGAAGAAGATTAAAAAGAGAATAAGAGAAAAAGAATGTTTGAAAAGAAAAAAATTACATTAAGCAGCCCAAGTAGAATACATACAAAGGAAACCACAACTAAGCATATCATAGTCAAATGGCACTGAGAACCAAAAAGAAGAAAACACCGAAACAAATGAAAAAATACACTAACTTCAAAGGAAAAATAAGACTTAAGGCTAATTTCTCAACAAAAACAATAGAAGCCAAAGAACAATGGAAGAATGTCTTTAAAGGGCTGTGAAAAATAACAATAGACACAAATGTAAAATTATGTCCTTAGTGAAAGTAACCTTTGAAGTGATAGTAAGAGAAAGATATTTCCAGACAAGATTGGCAAAAAAAGAAAAATCAGGAGAAATTTCAGAGAGAAGAAAAATGATCCCAGATGAAAACCCAGAAATGGGGGCAGCAATGAAGAATAATAGAAATGGTGAGTATGTTGGTAAACATAAACCACATAAAAATATTAAAGTTTTGTGAGTTTAAAGTAAATGTAAAATTATAAGAATATTTTAAACAGCAATAGAGGATAAATAAATGAATTTAAAGTGTTTAAAGTTCTAGCATTGTTGTAGAGGTGGTAGAAATAATAATTCATGTTAAATTTTATAAATTTAGGATCAGTAATGTCCTAAATTATGGGTAACCACTTGAAATATAATAAAAGAATTTAAAACTAAAATTCTTATAAAGAGGAGAAACGGCATTTAGAAATATTTGGATATTAGAATTTAGAAATTTGCACATTTCTAAATAAAGCAAGAAAGAAAATAATTTAAAAATGAGTCAAATAGAAAAGAAAAAGAAGTTTTAAAAGCACAAATTTATCATAATTATATTTAACGCTAATAGGCTAAATACTCCAATTAAAAGACACATTGTCAGACAAGGAAAATATCTATATACTACTTATATGTACAATTATATTAATATAAGGACAAAGAAAGATTAAAAGTAAAAAGATTTTTAAAAGATGAACTATGCAAAAACTCAACAAAAGAAATCTGGTGTAGCTATACCAATATCATCCAATATAGACTTTACGGTAAGAGGCATGATTAGAGATAAAGAGGCATATTTTATGATACGGGGTCAATTTGTAGATGTAATCATTCTAAATTTGCATGCACCCAATAACATAACATCAAATGTTTACAACAGAACCTTACAGAAAAATGGCAAAGGGAAACTTAATCATAATAGGAAATGAACGTGACATACAAAGCCCCTTCTATCTGAGGTCAGTCTTTCCTCCCTAGCTGTAACTCTCCTATTCTTCTATACTCTAGTGAAATTTCAAGACTCATTGTTCCTTATCTACACATTTGTTCTCTAATCTGGGCTGATTTCTGTTGTGTCACTTCCCTCTTCTTGCCATCTCCATCAACTGGTCATTGAATATTCTTATCCTACATAATCTCAAAAGCCCAGTTCAAATATCACCTCTTCCATGAAGCTTTCCCAGATTCCCCTATTTGAGAATATAAATTTTCTTTTACCCAAAATTCAGAAATTTGTTCAATTTTGGGGGACATTTTCTACCTTAAATTCTAATTATTTTTGCACATGTGTTAATTTCTCCTTTTATGAAGGCATAGCTTCCATATGCTTCAACTTTGCCCAGATTATGTCTGACAGAACAGGGCCCAAACCATAATGGGAGCTCAATAAATATCAGTTAAATATGTACATGATGAATTTTCCCCATCACTTTTCTCCCCAAAGTGCCGGCCAACTCGAAACTATGTGTGTGAGAGAGAGAATTAAAAATCTGTTTTTGGAGAAAATGAGTCCCCGTTCAGACGAGAATTTCCCAAGCCAGAAAAGCATCTGTAACTTTTGGTAGTCAACTGTGTCATGCAAAACAGCCTCCCTGGAAGCCTCGACAGAATTCCACTGACACATAAAGCCATTTCTTGCCAAGAGCTTGAGGCACCGGACATCGACTCAGCCTGAAGCAGACCTCACTTGAGAGAGTCTCAACTGTCTTATCCCGCATCCAAGTAATTAATTAAAACCATCATGCTTCTATTTCCCCCAGCCTTGATTTTCACCCTCAATTGTGCTCTGAGTAAAACAGTGAGACAAGGTAAAAGTGACGGAGACCTTGGAATTACATGAGCCTGGCTTGGCAACCCAGCTCTGCCAAAATAGCTGCTCAATTTGGATCAGATGCATCAATGTCATTTATACAGGGGAAATAATAACACTACTTATTTGGTAGGTTGTTAAGGGAATTAAATGAGAAAATCCATGTAAGGCCACCCAATAATGAATGTTTAAAAAGACTAGCTCCTTCCCTTTTCCACCTTCCCCACCTCCTATAAGGCCAGCAGATCCATTTCCCTTATTCAGAAAAAAACTGATGGGAGATGGGAGATGCCAAACCCAGGCCCACCATCTCCCTGTGAAAGAAGTGAGACTCATCCCTGGTGGCCAGCGTTTCCAGGGCCTTACAGCCAATCCAGAGATTCCATGTACACTGGATAAAACTGGATTTCCAATAACTCCACAGGCCTGGGCACTGCCCAGCCAGAGGCGCCGACTCTAGTCCAAAATTGAGCTGAGTTTGCCATCTAGAGGGCACCAGTGGACAGGCAGGGACCAATACAGACCTCTGCAATGACCCACTGGGCACCTGGAATGGAGATGAAGCTTCATTCCTTCAATGAAAAACATTTGTTCAGGATCTTCTGTAACCAGGTACTGCAGGAACAGGGCACAAACCAGCCTCTTCCTTCCATGAATTCACAATCTAGCAGGGAGTCCACACTCTAGATTTATTTCAGTGTCCAAAATGAGACCTGTTCCTGGAAGGAGAAAGAGTTTCTCTGACAGTACAGAGTGAATTTGCCCATCGATAAATCACACATCCGGTAAGTAGAGTGGCTGAGTTGGGTCTTGCTCTAGGGAACTGGCTTCCAATTTTCCAGACACTCAAGCTGAGCTGTACATCCAAGGACCCCACCCCTCATTTGCAGTGAAAGGGAAGTGAAGTGAGCTGACCAGGGCCACATGGGTAGAAAGTAGCAGAGCTGGACTGAGAAGCCATCCTTATAATGCCCATGCTCCTTCTAGGACACTAAGAGATTGATCTGTATCTAAAGCAGCCAGGCACCAGAGCAGAGTGTACAGAGAAGGGTGTGCGCAGAGTTTTCTGGACTGAGTGCATTTCAAGCGCAAGTTTGCAGAAGTCAGTCATTTTTATATCTTGGTAAGGCCCTCACTTGCCAATGATGGAATAAATGAGGAACCTTGGCCTCTGGCCTAGATTCACATAGCTTTTCTCACCCTGTAAATCTAGTTCATTTAAAGAAAGTCCCTCTGACTCTCACGGGTGTTCCTTCGGTTGCCAGGAATGTCTGCACATTTGAAATTGTGCTTATGGTCCAAGAATTCCTTAGCTTTTGAAAGGTGGCGATGTGACTACATACAATTCAGGACATTTAAACTGGATAGGAAATCTCTTTTCCAGAAGCAAGAATGTACTCCAGGATACTAAACACTGTACCAGCTTATACCCTTTTTAGACCTATGTCATAGCTCATTCTGCATTTGTGGCCAGTGTTAGCTCATCCACATAGCCACCAAACAAGCATGCATTCTGTACCTGCTGCGTGCCAGCTACTGTGCTAAGCAAAGCACTGAAGATAGAGTGATGAATAGGACAGCCACTGCCACTGCCCTCATGGAGCTTGCAAGTCATTGTCCAGACAATTATGTCAAGTTATGATGAGTCCATAAAAAGGGGAAAGAAAGCTCCTCTGAGTAAATGCCAAGGATTAATTAGCTGAAGAATGAAACTGGATTTTATGTTCTCTCCGTATATGCCCATAGTATCCTATGCACATTTATCTTAGAGATCTGCACATTTTTGTTGCCATTGTTGTTCAGTTTTTGCTTTGATTTTTGTTACATTTTTTATTAGTCTGTATTATCCACAGGACTCTCAGCTTCTTTTTTTTTTTTTTAGACAGAGTCTCACTCTGTTGCCTTGGCTAGAATGCCATGGCATCAGCCTAGCTCACAGCAACCTCAAACTCTTGGGCTCAAGCGATCTTCCCGCCTCAGCCTCCCAAGTAGCTGGGACTACAGGCACTTGCCACCATGCCCAGCTAATTTTTTTATATATTTTTAGTTGGCCAATTAATTTCTTTCTATTTTTAGTAGAGACAGGTTCTCGCTCTTGCTCAGGCTGGTTTTGAACTCCTGACCTTGAGTGACCTGCCTGCCTCAGCTTCCCAGAGTGCTAGGATCACAGGCATGAGCCACCACTCCCAGCCAAGACGCTCAGCTTCTTGAACTCAGGGTCAATATTTTATTTATCTCAAGGTCTTCCATGTCTTCTAAATAGTAGATGTTGACTGTATTTTTTAATAAATACATGAAAGAATCAAATTGATTTCATCAGTCTGTCAATCAATTTCAAAGATTACTGATAAAACTGTGTCTATGAAGTTTTTAATTTGTAATGCATGAGACTCCAGACATAGTTATTGATGATCAGCAAAATTTTTTAAGTTATCTGTTTCCATCCATGCATATCATTGCAAGTCATTCGTCATTTATTACACAAACCATCTGTCAGAGATGATGCTGGATGCTGTCTAGAGCAAGAGATGAGCGATTTACATAAACAACCATAAGATGCTTGAGGGCTCTCAGAGAGGGGCATGTCCAACACCAGGAGGAATAATCAACATAATAGAAATAGAAATAACAGGCCGGGCGCTGTGGCTCACGCCTGTAATCCTAGCTCTTGGGAGGCCGAGGCGGGCGGATTGCTCAAGGTCAGGAGTTCAAAACCAGCCTGAACAAGAGCGAGACCCCGTCTCTACTATAAATAGAAAGAAATTAATTGGCCAACTGATATATATATATATAAAAAATTAGCCGGGCATAGTGGCGCATGCCTGTAGTCCCAGCTACTCAGGAGGCTGAGGCAGGAGGATTGCTTGAGCCCAGGAGATTGAGGTTGCTGTGAGCTAGGCTGACACCACGGCACTCACTCTAGCCTGGACAACAAAGCGAGACTCTGTCTCAAAAAAAAAAAAAAAAAAAAAAAAAAAAAAAAAAAAAAAAAAAAAAAAAAAAAAAGAAATAGAAATAACAGAGACAATTTTGGGGAAGGTCCAAATAAACCTGAAATCCAACTATAATGATTAGAAATAGCTGCTTTAGAGGAGCTCTCTGTCCCAGGAGTGGGGTGCAGGAGAGTGACATGTCCAAAGAATGTGTCACAAATGAACAGGAACTTGTCAGAGTACACTCAGTTTCTATATACATAAATGTGAAATGCTGAGTAATAATTTATGGCACTCTCCAAGTTGGTTTTAATGAAACCAGTCTTCGATAAAGAGCCATAATATCTTCTAGGTGGATCATGCTCTTCTGACCCCATCTACCTGAAACACTTTTTCTTACTCTTTAAGATTGGTCAAATCACACTTGGACCCTGACAGCACTCCTCAACTCTTGAAAAGTTAGCCCCCAAAGTGCATTGTACATATCCCCAGTGACAAGTTTTTACAGGAAGGACCAGTTAGTGCAAAATAATAATAATAATAATAAGCTATGATTTCATGAGCATCTACTATGTCCCCAGCACTTTCTCAGAATGATCTCTTTTACTTAGTGTAAAAACAAAACGCGGTAGATGTTACCAACTCCAGGTTATACATAAGAAAAGTGATGTTGAGAGAAGCTAGGTCACTTGCCCAAGGGAACCCAGATAATGAGCGGCAATAATAGGATGTTAACCTGGGCACATCTCCTCCAAATCTCACTATCTTACCTTTTCACCAATGTTTCTCAAAATAATGAATATGAACTATAGACATGGTTTGCTCTACTTTGCTTATTTTTACGTTTTATCTTCCATTAATGGTAAATGATACTGTTTTTTAAATTATGGCAGGTATGTAAACATTTCCTATTTAAAGAGATTAAGTTATTTTTGGATAAGAATTTTAAAGAAACCTGTTACATAAGCAATAGCACAATTGGTATGTGTATGTATCAAAAGCCATGCATGTGATACCCAACTGACTGATGTCCAGGAAACACTGCTTTGCCCTGTAAGTGCTTCCCTACCTCCTGCATTTCTCTCACTACTTCTTGTTCTCTTTACCTTAACACCAGAGCCTCTCAATGCTGGATGATCAGTGAAAAATTTTAAGTTACATGTTTTCATTCAAGCGTATCATTGCAAGTCATTTGTCATTGATTATCCAGGCAGTCTGTCAGAGATGATGCTAGATGCCGTCTGGAATATCCAGGGTACTGATTCGCAAGACCCATTCTAACCCAATTAAATAAGAATTTCTAGGAGTGAAGCCAAAACACTGATAGTTTTTCAGAGTTGCCCAGATAATTCTAGTGGCAGTAAGGGTTAAGAATTGCTGTTATAAACTATGCATGAACCCCTTTGCATATGCCCCAGGCACAGCACATTGCCTGGCACATAGTAGGAGGTCAATTATGTTTATTGAATGAGGAATTATGTTGTCCTGGATTCCACCATGCCCAGGGCCCTGGAATGGGTCAATGGGGCCACGCTTCGGATCATACCTTTCTAGCACGTTCACAAGCACATACTGTGAGGCCTCCGTATAGACAATCAGTCTGCTATAGGGTGAGACTTCATTCTGACCAAACCAACATTAAGTAATTCCCAATTCCTCATTCAGGATGCTGACTTTGCTGCTCTTCTATTTGATAAGGGATTTAAGGCAATTTAACTCCTCCTTAAGCAAAAGGCATCTTTGCTGTGAAAGAGCAAACCCTGGACCCAGGTGCCCTTGAACTCCTAAGAGCTTCTTAATTATGGACCTAAGCAAAGCTGATAATGCTTAGCTTCCAGCTAAGCATCCCTGTGGTAGAGTAGGAAAAAGATGGATTCTAGGAACAGACAAATGCAAAATTTAACTACATGTCCATCAACTTGGATAAATCACTTACCTTACATGAGCACCCATCTCCTCATATTAAAATGAAAATTATATATTTTGTAGGATTGTTAAGGATTAGAGATGCTGTATGGAAAGGTCTCCAACAGTGCCTAGCACACAGTAGGTATCTCACAGAGATGGAATACATAGCTTTTACATGGCTGGAGGGAGGAATGAATACAGAGATATGTAAGGCTATACAGGATTATTACAAATATCAGAAGTATACAATTCACCTTTTTAAAGCCCTCTATTTTAAGAAAACACAGCATTTTTCCCACCCTTGAAAAGTTTCTTTAGCTTTTGTTCCTTCCCCAAAGAAAGATTGACTCCACAAGAAGACTTCTTGTACGTCACTTTACTGATATAGCTTTAGGTAACAAATAGACTTTTACAATAATTAAATCACTATGTTACATTAATTGGAAAAGATACAAATGCTGAAAATTAAAGAAACTTGGTTTTGGTTTTGTTTGAAAAACAAAGCCTGAGGAAGAGCTAGTTTATATGGTGAAATCTACACTTTAAAATATTTCCCAAAAGACTAATTAAAATAGCTCCTTGGACTCTTATTTTACTAAGAACTCAGCATCTTTCCAAGAGAAACATCTCTTCCAAATCCTTCAAATAGCCAGAGTTAAACTTCAAGACTCTTTCTGCATTATTCACACACAAGGGAAATTCTCCCTCCTGCTTGTTGAGCAAATTCTTACTGAGCTCCTGCTAGGTGCAATGCACCATTTTGATCGACAACATTTTTTTAATATTCACCATACAAAAGTACTATGTTAAGTATCTTCTCTTCTAACTCTCTTTTTTTTACCTTGTGGCAATCTATTTACATCAAGTTGCCGCATCATCATCATCACCACCAGCACCATAACTATCAATTACTAAGTTCTTACTATCTAAGCTCTGCTAAGTGCTTTACAGGCATTATCTTAAATCCAGTCCTTTCATTAACCTTAAGAAATGCACAGCCTTGATACTCAATGTACAGAGAAAGAGGCCAAAGCTTAGAGAAAAGGAACTTGATGAAGGTCACCTAGCAAATAAGTGATGGAGGTAGGACTAGAAACCATGTCAAGTTTTGCCTAAGACCAATGCCTGTGCTTGGTCCAGGTGAGCTCAGGAACCACAGTAGTGACTGCTGAGATGAAGTCAGTCATGACACATGGAGTGGCAGAGCAATGGCCAACCAACAGATTTACTGACAGATTTTTATTTGGACATTCAGCTCATTGTTTTGAACTGTTTCAGCGTAAATGGATCTTTCCACAAAGGTCTTTTTTTTTTGTCTCAAATATCACAATTTATAGTGAATTAGCATTGAAAGGATCCTGAAAGATCACCTCATCTGATCCCTCTTCATGCCAAGATGAGGAAGGTGAAGTCCATAGATTAGAATCAATTTGCTTATGATCATCTGGCAAGCCATCAATACAGCTGTGACCAGGACTCCCAACTCCTGCCTTTCATCTCAGTGTTCTTTCTAAGATGCTTCATTCTGCATAAACAATGTTTATTCCATGACGTTTAGAGTCATATTATACATTCCTGATGTTTAGAGTCATATTATAACCATGGTCTGGTTATAATAAATTATAGAATTATAGGATTAACCCTAGATGAACTCAAATGGAGAAAGAAGATAAGGGGAAAAGACATTTCTGGATAAGAAAACATCAACAGCAAAGACAGAGTCATGAAAGAAATCCAGTTTAGTGTGCTCAGTAAAGGAAATCCATCTAGTATAACTTAAACACAGCAAGGGGAGTAAAGAGAGAGAATAAATTATTCTTCCTTTCAAACTGCTTCTAGGGCCCTAGAAATACAAAGGTGACCATCACATGGTACAGTCTTCAGGGAAGTTAGAAACTAGTGGCTTAAACAAAAAAGGAAATAGGTACTTAACAATACTAGCTGGTAAGTGCTACAATAGGTATAAGTCCCAGGTGCAACAGAATCAAAGAGGAGGAGCTTATAATCCAGACTTAGGGAAGTTTCTTGGAAGAAGAGGCAACTAAGCGGGGTCCTAAAGGATGAGTAAGGGTGGTGGAAGACAGATGAGTAGAAGAATTCAAGACAAAATAAGAATCATATTAAAGGCACTGCAGCTTGTCTCGAGCACAGCCCAGAGTTCAGCATGGCAGGTCACAGAGTAAAGAGGTGATGTTGAAAAGCCATGCTGCAGTAAAAGGCAAAGACTAGGATGTGCAGGACCTTATGGCTTGTGCTTGTTTTGGGGGACATTATCCTGAGGGCAAATAAGACCCAAGAGAATATTTACACAACTGAATGACATGATTAAATGCACTCTTTAGACAGATCATTGTGACTTCTGACTGGTGGATGGGATAGAAGACAGCAAGACAGTGAGGAAGAAGACAAGTCAGCCAGCTACAGCAATATTCTAGAAGAGGAATAACAAGAGCATGAGCTATAAGCTTGAGGGAAGTGGGTGCCATCAAGCAATATGCATAAAGTGGAATTTGCATGTCTTAGAGATTGATTAGATGTTGAGAAGGAGGAGTTAAGAATAGCTCCCAAATTTCCAAAAGGGGCCATTGATGACATAATGGTGTGTTCAGCAAGATAAGACCCTCCTCGTGGATAAGATATGTCCTTAAGAACATAAAGGCCTAAGGTTTAGAGCAGTGTCTTTGAATATTTGATATTGCTATTTGAATAATTTCTAAAAGGAAAATAATGTTTTTGAGATGTTCACTGCACAAGATATCTTAGACAAACTGAAAGACTGAATTGAATAGCTAAAATAGGTTGTTACACTAATCGTTTTAGAGAGAACAGGAATAGATCATGCCAAGTTTATATCTTGTCATATGATTTGGCTTCCAAGACCTAAATACAAATCAAGACATACCAGATTCAAGTGTGTTTAATCTTGACCAAGTATGTAAAGAGAAGAGAGAGTGGGAAAGCAAAGCATTCACAGTATTTCAGCAGGAATCGTTAGATATCTTGCATACTTTACACAAAACACAATCCTGGTGAAAGAATACTGAATTAATAGACCCCAAGAGCAAGGACTTCCTCTACCACAATGTCAAGTCAATTTAAACTCATGCAGAACGTGTCTGGCTACAAGAGTTCTGGCTTTTGCCAAACCTCATAGAATGTACTGGAGCCATTTTATAGACCTCTACATTCCTACAGGGCTCCCCACCCCAAGCCCTGGCCCCTCTAACGCTGTGTTTCTCTGGGGATGATAGCTCTTGGGGCCTTGTGTCTGATTCAGTGCACGCCAGGACTTGGAGACATTTGAAACAAGTTAGAATCCATGTGTTGTCTTCAATTAAAGGCTTTGTAGGGCAAAGGAATACCAACTCAGCCACCAAATATTTGGGTCTGGGGAAGCTTCTTCTGCCTTTCTTACAGGCCAAGTGTGATGTGGCAAGCCTGGCTCCTATCAAAAGCAATGAGAGAGACAGAAATTACATTGTGAAATTAGGCTTGTCACCGACCTAAGCCATCGAATATTCAAATGCATGGTGTGTGAAGTGTGGTTTGAATATTATGGGCTGGAAAGCAATGAGAATCCTGGATAGGATTTGGGTAAGTATGAGAAATTCTTGAAAAGATAAATCCCAAAGTAAAAATTAATAATGGGGAAAATATCAGTGGTCAGATAGAGGGTAGGAATGGGTAAAGAATACACAAGTCCTTTGTAAACTCAATATTGATTTGCTCACCAAATTTGCTCATTCATCCCGTATTTACCCATCCTGAACTTTGTGTGTGTGTGGAAGAACTATAGAGGCTATAAAAAACTTCAATATAAAGAGAGGATTGGGCAAAGAGAGTGCACCAAAAACTCTACTACTAGTGAAAAGTAATAAATTTCATAAAAATATCTGTTTTCAAGGTCATTATCGAGTAAAGAATATGGGGTTTTGGAGGTCCAGTATATCTGACTTTAGTCTTGGCTCTGCTATTTTACACAATGTGTGACCTTGGATATGATGATAAAGCCTGGCATACAGTGCCTGACACATTGTAGCTATTCGCTAGATACTGGAAGGATGAACAAATGAGTGAGTGAGTGCTGCCTGCAGGTCCAGGGCATAGGATGTGAAGTACACAGTGTACTGCATATACATGCATTTCCTTGTGAATTACAAATACCCTATGAGGTAGGTCACTACTGTCGTTCGTATTTTATAAATAATAAAACTGTGGTTTAGAGAGTTTAAATATCTTGCACAGGGTCACATAGCTGGAGCATAGGGAAGCCAAAACTCTAATCCAATCTGTACCTTTCCAAAAACAGAATCTCAAATTTCTGCCTTAGAATAAATTATTCTTATATGAGATATGGAAAGAAAAAATGATCCCAGGAGAAAATCAGAGGGAAGAAATTATGATATGACAGAGAAAAATCAAGAGGATGCCAAGTGAAAGAATATGAAGGCTTCCACATTAGAGTGAGACAAAAGAGAGGACTGTGACCAGAGTGTGAGGCAGGGGCTACTTAGGAACAGCAGGAGGATACACAGGTACTAGCAAGAAGCTGGGTTGATAATTGTGTTACAGTTGCTATGGTGTTTGTTGTCTGCCTACCAAGAAAATGAAGATAACTATATGAATAATGAAACTACTGGACAAATGTGCTGTCTTTCTGGGGTAGGTAGCTACAATATGGAGGAGAGTTGGCTAAGAGCATTCCAGTAAGACAGAGTTGGGCAAACTATGACCAGCAGACCAATTCTAGCTCACTACCTGTTTTTTTTATGTATCTCTTTGATATATTGATTTCAGTTCCTTTCAACACATAGCCAGAAGCAGGATTACTAGATCATATGGTGTTTCTATTTACCTGTTTTAAAAATACAATTTTAGTAAAACAAAGCCATGCTTATTTACATGTTGTCTACATCTGCTTTCATACTACAAAGGCAGGGTTGAGTAGAAGTGATAGAGACCATATAGCTTGCAAAGCCTAAAATATTTGCTATCTTTATAGGCCCCTTACAAACGTTTGCCAAATCGTGCAGTAAGATTCAATGAGATGACAAATATGGAAACACCTAGCAAGTGTCTGGCACATAGTAAATAAGTGGAAATTTAAGTTTTACCTGAATCACCATCAAGCCCACCAGCCTCTACCCAACTGAGCTAGATCACAAAAGTAGCCAGTCATGCAGATCCCTGAAGTTGACTTTATGGTGAAGAAAAAGAAGGGCATTAGTGTGCAGCAGGACTGTGAGCCAGAGACTGAACAGGGAGCTGTCGTACCCGTTACCACATTGAATCCTCCCCACAATTCAGGAAAGCAGGCACTCCTGCTAGATTTTACAGAAGCAGCAGAGGCAGAGTTTGAGCCCAGGCCTATCTAGGTTCTGTCATAATACAAGTCCCATCAAGCCCAGTGAAAGCATTGAAGCACTTGCTGGCCCAGAGGATGCCTTCCTCTCTTCTTCTGGTCGGAAGTCATGACCTTGCAGGGGAAGGAACACTTGGGAAATGTGAACCCGCTATCAAAATGATATTGGTAAGTGGGCTTCGACTTGCGCATCACAGATAACCATATCAGAACAAGGGGTTCCTGGAAGGGGAGCTCACTATCTCATCAGCGACAATGACAACAGCTTCATAGACAGCTGGGCAGATTGACAAAGAAGACTTCAAGTCAACGTTTCAAAGGAAGAAAGAAAATTGATCTGGCACAATTGAAAACTGGAAAGAACTGAAAACATGAAAGAAACAAAGTCACCAGCATTACCAAGAAGAAACAAGAATGAAAATGCTACAAACAATCCTAAAGCCTCCAGCTGTCCCCATCCCAACCAATACACTGGTTAGAAAGGTAGAACTAAATTAAACCCAGCAGTTTCTATCGGGTATCCTTCTATAATATGATCTATGGGCAAAGAAACTATGATACAGATGTTGCTATAAGAGCAGTGACTCTAAATCAGACTTACATCTCGTATCCCATTTCTAGCTGGGTAATTTGGGCAAGTGACTTAACCTCTCTGATCTTAATGAGCCCCATTCATTCTCCATCCTATCCCTAAGCTTAAACCCAACCCTGTTACTTCTTCCACCTAAAACCTATGAAGGACTCTATTTAGATTCAGGTTAACATTCAAACTCTTTAGCATGTAGCATACTAATAGTATGCTCTTTCAATGTGTATTTATTTAGCACCTACTAGATGTCAGGAACTGTTTTTGTGAGGAACGATAAATGGGCCTTGCCTATGAGAAGTTCACAGACCAGTGGAGGGAAAGATGAAGATCAAACAAGTTCAGTGCATTCTAATCGGAACTATGACAGGTATATGCCCACAACACTATGGTGGAGGAAAGAACTCACACTGCCTTCAGACTAAAGCCTTGCTGTGGAGATAAGGTTGAGCTGGGTTTTAAAAATTAAACAGGAGAAGAACAAGAAAATATCTTAGAAGAAAAGACAGGGAACAGCATATAGAAAAGGATAGAGACAAAAAAAAACTACCCTGACATTTTGGTGATGTCCTTAAAAGTCCAATGTTGCCAGAGCTTAGAGAGGGCAGTATGGGCTGCAGGAGATAAGGTGGGGACAATAGGCAGAGACTAGATCAGCATTCTCGAATGCCATGCTAAGGCACTTACATTTTATCTTGTAAATAATGGAGAACCATAGAAAGGTCATGGTCAGTACTGCAGAAGATGGTCTAGACAGGGCCAGAAGACAGGGAGAGGGACCACCAAGGGGATCCTGCAGTAATCTGGGCCATCTAAGATGAATGAATGAACACACAGATGAATGAATGATCATAAAGATGAATGGTTCTGATAACTTCTGCTGGAGTTTCTACTCACATGAGAAAGGGAAGTGGCTTTCATATCCTTTTCAACTGCTGTCCCCACCCCCACCCTGAAATTCATGAATGGTTTCTCTCTTTTGCACGCATTTTTGTCTCTTCCTCATACACTGGGATCTCAGAGCTGCAGCCTAAGCGTCTTGTATTGCACTGGTTATATTTAAACAATTCACTGTGTGAGGCAAGTGCCTAAACCAATTAAATTAGAATCCCCAAGAGTTCCAGGCAGAGAATAGAAATCAACAGTCGAAGTATAGTTTGAACCAAAATAGTCATCAATCGGCGCTATTCTGAGATTGCTCTGACCATGGAAGAGTAAAAATGAGGGTACTAAGGACAGGTGAAGGCCTGAAAAGTGGACACAAGGTATCCTTTTAAGAGGTTAACACTGTTGTCAAATATGTCACAGAAATTCTTCGATTCATTGATTTACTAGTATTAATACCCCAAATTATGCATGACATACTGTGGTAGTAGAGGCAAAGATAAATAAGACATAATGCAGACCATCAAGAAGCCCCGAGCTTGGTGGAGCTGAGTGGGAAACCAGTTAAACACACTGCATTGTAATAGCTGCTATGACACATAAAAACTAAGTGAACACTTCATTCTGCCCAGGAGTAAGGAAAGCCTTGACATAGGAATTATGCAGAATCTAGAGGAGTGACTAAGACTTTCTAAAATCAGGGAAACAGCTCATGGGAAGGCACAGAGGTATGAAAGCGAGGTAGGGCTTGTAGAACTTGAAAAAGAACTCGGCCACATCTGCACACTTAAAGCTGAGGTCCTTTAAAGGTCCTTTTGTCTCTCCCTCTTGCCTTCAGGGCAAATGCCTCAAAAGGCAGTTCTCTATAGCAGAAAGGTCAGAGGATCAGACAGAAGAGAACTTACTGCTGATCAGCAGATCAGAAAACCTATGACCCAACCATTGTTAAAAATGAATGCAATTAGATGTTCCATCTACAGGGTACTTCCTAAAATACGTATCTGAGATTATGAGTTTTGTCAGTTGCATGATAAACTATAGGGAAAGCTAAATTTCTTTCCAAAGGCTGGCACTTAGCATGACCTTAGAAAGGTAAGAAACTCCCTGAACCTCAGTTTCTTAATCCATAAAATTTGGATGAGTACATGTGTGATAATTCCCACTCCACATGACTGTTGCAAGGAATAAGTATGATATATGTAAGATGATCACTCATAGAGGCTGACGTGGGTAATCAATAAATGTGAGCCCCCTTATACTACTCCCATTCCCTTAAGTCGTAGACTGGGTTCAATGCACACATCTTGCACACAGTCGATGCTCATATATCCTTGGTTTATGCACTTATCAACCTGCACATAATTCTATTGGGTCTACTCCAAGTTGGCAAAAGGCAGATAATCATAGTGTTTACAATGTGGCAAATTCTTTGCCCATATTTCCTCATTTAATTTGCAAAACAACTCAGTGAAGTAGCTAGAAACTATGCATCCCCATTTTATAGTTGAGAAGCTCCAAGGCTCGGAGTTGAAATGATATCTGAGGTCATGCAGCCAGTTAAGTGACAGAGGGCTGTGCCCACCATGACTCTCCGACTCTCCAAAGACAGTCATTTTCAGAGATGAGGCTGAGTGGACCTCAGCTGCCTCAGCAAACCAGGCCCAGATGAAGTTGTGACAGCTTTCGCCTGCACCTGAGTGAACTTGTCTTGAACATGCTTGGTTACATCTGCCAGGATCCCCTACTCATCAGGGGGCATGTCCAAGTAACTTGCTCTGTTCGAGGTGTTATTTCTGTCACTTTATTATTAATGATAAATAAGAATTCTCATGACACAGAAACAGAATTTGTGAGAAAGTGAACTGAACAATAATCAATAGGCTTTCATAATTCCCTGTATCAGTAAGAGAAAAGAAAATCAGCTAAATGACAGAGATTTGGGACAGTTAAGAGTGAGCAAAGTGTCCTCTGTTTCTCAGTATCAGTCATTTTGGGGCCACTTTGGGGAGGTTTTGTGCCTTTTTTTAAACTTCCAGATTTCATACTTTCTGTTCAGCTTTTGCAACTTCCCATGAATACAGTTAAAAAGAAAATGGAAAAAATAGAACCTCAGCCCTCCCGTATCACTTTCAAGAAGGTGCCTCTTGCAGAAGGAAATTTGGGCCATAAAAAGCGCTTTCAGGCTTGTTTTAGCTCTTTCCTTCAAGATCATTCTTTTTCTTTTTTCTATTTTGTCTTTTTTTTTTTTTCTGTTAAGTGAATAGTCTTCAGATGATCAATGTTGCATATCTTTGGGAAAAATTCATGCCAGACTAGTCAAATCATAACGGCTGCTATCATCAGCTTGCCATGGTTTCCAAGTTACTCCCCAACAAAGAAACCACACACACACACACACACACACACACACACACACACGAGTACATAGATCTCCTCTAATTTTGATATTAGAAATATTCATTTGAAAGTTTTTGGATTAAAAGTGAATACCAATAATCACAAAACAGCATCACAAACCTAAAATAGAGCCCAGGCCATGCAGGGTACAATGCTCATACACTACTTCCTTTCCACTTCTTAGCACACACAGAAATGAGCTCTGGATGTCTGCGTGGTACAGTACTCCTGGTGGCCTATCTCTTTTAAACATTTGGAAGTTTTGGCCACTCAGAATGAACCTCCCAGGCAAAAGGACTATAGTGTGCCATTTATCTGGAAAAAAAAAAAAAAAGAAAGAAAGAAAGAAACGTGCCCTCCCTCTGTTTTGCCACTACCCGAGAAAAATTGAATGCTCCACACTAGGCCACTGTTTCTTTAGATTTCGTTTGAAAATATTCTCCCATGCATTATTATACATTGCTTTATCTTCTTGAACAAAGATACTACATATTGTCTTTTTTGGAAAATACAAAGTCACCATTCCATTCAATTCAAGAAATGTTTTTTAAAAGCTACTGAGGGCCAAGCAGCAGGGGTGCGGAAGTGAAAGACATTGCCCCTTACTGTGTAGTTTTGTGGCACCATCTAAGGTGGTGCTTCCTAACCGATGTGCTGGGGCACATGGGTCAGTGGTGCCAAGATGTTAATGCACTTAGTGCTCAGGGAGGCAGGACAGACCTGAGCTGGCCCAAGGACAGTCAGCTGTGCAGAAAGCAATCTCCTCTGTTTATCCCTCTGTGCTGAACACATAGCATCTCTCCTGTGAGCACTATGTGAAAAAGGTGAGGGAGAACTGTCCTAATATTATTGATATGCCCAGAGTTACTTGCTGCAACTTTGAGTAACCCAACTTTCGTGCTTTTGAAATCTTATGTCTACTTTTTATAGTTATTTTCTGTTTCCTTCCAGTCGATTGCCACATCTTGCTGTCTTGAGTGTTTCTCCCTTCTCGGTGGCTGTTTCTAATCTTTTAGCCAAAAAAAGAAAGAAGTTAAGCAAAAATCACATTACCTTCAACAAACATTTCCTGAGTACCTACTATATGTTAGTCACTCCAGACTCTTACAGAAGAAGGGAAATAGTAGATAGAGAAGGTACATACTTGCATTCTTCAGTGAGGTCACAACCTGAAATTGCAAATAAAATAAGTGTCATTAGGCCCTAGAAGACTAATAACTAGGCCCCCAAAGCTGAGGGCTAATATTTGAGACTACTGCAAAGTGCTCCATGGGTTTTAAAGCAAAGCCCAGTGGGGGGGAGATGCCAAAATCTGAGCTGAGGAATAAGCTTTATTGTGCGTGAACAAAAGCAGCCTGCAGGAGTAGAAAGCACACAAGCTCTGAAGCAGGCCTGAGTTCATAATCTTAGCTCCATCAGTTATCAATCAAGCAAGATTTGATAATTCAAGTTGCTTAATCTCTCTCAGCCTCAGGTTCCTCTCTTGGAAAATGTGGAAAATAATACCTACCTTCAAGGTTACTGCGCAAATTAGAAATGATATATATAGCAAGGTCTTGACTCCGAGTTGATGTTTGATAGATGGTAATTTTAAAAAAAGAAAAGCTCTACATCCTATACTTAGAAATTGACCTATTGTTGATAAGAAAAGAAAACTTTCCAAGTACATATATTTAAGTACCTATCACTAAAATGCCTGGAGAGTGTGGAGGATTTTGCTAAGTATATTTCCATTAACCAACAACTCCTACTCACACCAACCTTGTTTCTGAAATGCTTCTAAAATGATATTACTTTGCTTATTTGCCTCAGTATAATGCACATATATGCATCTCATTTTGTTGAACAAGCACTAAAATCATTGTTTTGAACACTAGGACCTGAGACAATGTTTTGTACACAGTATGCCTTCATAGTTTTCTAAGGAAGTAAGGAAATGATTGAACAACAGTTTGGGACATAGGCATGGGAACTCGTACAGAGCCAGCTCTGGCTGGCTTCTCTTCTTTGATCACATCTTAAAATAGGTCTATGTGCTTACGAATGGTCTTTGGCTCCTAAAAGTAGAATCGCAAGGAAGTGTGATATGGACAAAACCATAATTCCAATCCACTGCGTTCCACTGTGACAGGAGCCAACTCTACCTATCCTCTTGGAACTTTGATTTTTTTCATCTATAAATGAAGATAATAATACTTACCTCATTAATTCAGTGAAGAAATGGCTGTAACAAACCTAGCACTGTGCCTGGCATGATGTTGCCTTTTTATCCATGCAAATATTGGGCCAATAATTTAACTTTTCTGAACCTCAATTTCCCCATCCATACAGTAGGGATGATAGCCCCTACCTTGGAAGGTTTGGTGAGGAGTTAACAAGATAGTGTATGGAAAGTACCCAGCCAGGATCTGAAGCATGGTAAATGCTCAGGCATTGCTATTTTCCCTTTACAGAATTGTGTTCATAAATTCATTCATTGTAAATTCTAATCACTGTGGAGTATATGTGTGTGTGTGTGTGTGTGTGTGTGTGTGTTCACATGTGTGTATGAATTTTATTTGTCAAAAAGCCACTAGATATTTAAAGGCCATAAGAAAAGCCCCTTGTAACCTAAATGCCCTCTGGAACTTTTTCCCATGTCAGAGGATCTGGGGCCCAAAAGGCTGTGCTTCCTCTGAGTGGCTGAATATCCAAGCCAGAGCTGAGAATCTGCAGAATGCTACGCAGACAGAGTCACCCACTAGGAAAGACGCTGTACAGCCCTGAGTCATGTGGAAGACGTGCAATTCTGACCAGCAGAAATAGCAGCATCAAATAATGCCCAGAGGCTTGCTCTACAATGGAGTTCATTATTATTCATGTGAATGAAGTGGAAGAAGTACTGTCATCTCTTCCTGCGGTTTACTGAGTTTTCATTGACAAAAAAATAAGAACACTTTTGTTTGCCAACACACTGCCCTTTGCTAGCCTGCTATGGCCCAGCCATGTGAAGTTGCACTTCATGTTTCAATGAAGCAGATCTCCCCCAATGAGAGAAAAGGTTACTTCCTCCATCATACTCCCCTGACCACTACCTCTGCCAGATCCTGTCATGTGCTAGAGAGAAAAGACAAAGCAAAAACAGAGCAGCCAGCAGAAAAACCACTTCTCACTCTCACCAGCTTCTGAATCCAAGATGCTAGACCAGAGTCCAGTGGTGTTATCAGGCTCTGCGGTCAAGCCCCTGCATCTGGTTATGATTCATGCGCAGGGCTGGCGTGAGAAGCCTCCTCACATGAGGTCAGAAAACAGCCACCTTGGAGGTGGCAGTGATGTCTCCATGGCATTATCTCAAAGCCTGTTCTGTAAACATTCTTTCTTCAGACAACCAGAGAAATAGCGCAATTACAGCTTTCCTTAATTACAGTCCCGTTCTCAGCTTACCCTCTGACCACCTCAACTGAATTTGGATCCCCATTTTAAACAACCTACTCCAAATGAGAAAATTGAGGTCCACAGGGGTCAGTGACCTGCCTGGCATCACCCCGTTAAGAAGTACTACAGCCATAACTACAACCAAGAGGAGAAAAGCCTTGTCAGGAGATATAGATTTAAAAACACTGTTGAACTGAAAGGCATGGGGAGTGCCAAGTACAAAGCATGGCTTGGAGGAGGCATTCAAAATTTTTTTCTTTTCCTCCTGTAGAAAAAGAAAACCTTCCAGTTAATGGGTGATTCTACCACACTGCAGGCCTTTCACCTGTAAAATAACAGTATCCCCTACAAGAAGAGGATGGCAACCATGAAAATAACAATAATACTCCTACCACAATAATGCTACTTGTCACTCTTTATTAAACTGCAATTATCTAACCAGATATCATTCTTGAAGCTTCGTATATAATGTGATCCCAGTTGACCAAAGAGAGAGGGAAATATTACAAAAAGGCACATCTCTGACCCATCTGACAACCAGAAATACAACGAATGAGTTTCCCCACAGCTGGGGCCAGATCCTATGTGATAAGGGTAGGGTGATCACATAATTTATCACTTAAACCAGGACAGATGTCAGAATGAAACGGGGTACTCTGAATAATTACTCTAGGATAATTTAGATACATCAAGGCTGCCCTGGGAAAGTCAGGACATAGGGTCAACCTAGTGTAGCAACTCAAGTCCCAAGTTCCGAGAAGCCGATCCATTACTTTTCAAGTAGTGAGCATAGGTGAAGAGAAAGGCATACATCTTTGGTGTGAGCCTTTCGGCACCTTGAAGAGAAGCTGTGGTATGTGAGCTCAAGAGGATGATGGAATTTAAATCTCCCCAGGCCCACAGGGACTGCTGCGCACTTGCTCACTTCCAGTGTAGCCAGTAAGTGCCCTCCCAGTGTGGGATCTCTGAATGCTGTTTTCCTTCCTTGACATACTCTCCCCACCCCTTGAAAAAATTTTCAGCTCGTTGATTCCTACTTATCAAAGACTTTACCTGATCACCTCTAGACAAACCCCAGTCTAAATAGGGTCTATCAATGTACCTGTTACTTTCTCTTTTGTAGCACTTACAAAGTAACTCATTCATTTATTTCTTTGAATGGCTTTTCTTAAGTTTATCTTCTTCTAGAATCTGTTTCATGAAGAAAGTAAAGCAGGGACGATGTCTCTTTTGTTCACTGTGGTATTCACAGTGCACATAGTAGGGGCAGTGTCCGTTAGAATTGTTCATTGAAGGAAGTAATTCATTGATAAGGAAAGAAGTTAAACTTAAACACCTACTATGTGCTCACTCTCAACTTTGTATGAAAATTCCTGAGATATCAAATTAGTGATAAGAAAATAGCTTGATGCAGATTTAATCATAACAATGAATGGTCTTTGCCGTTCTGAACGATATTTTGTCCCAACTAAAGAATTCATTCTGCCCCCACCACAATAAAATCCATCTCTCTAGGGCCTACAGAATGTCCTTGCCTACTCTGTTCCAGGTCTCTCCCTCCTGGCTAAGATTATACAAACCTTCTAATTCCAAAGGATATCATTCCTTTTCCCTAGTGTACATGCATGCAGGTGTGCCCCTGCTGCTACTGTGCTAAGCACATAAGATGTATTTTTCTCTTTGTAACCTTACAAAAATTCTGTGAAATAGATATCATGATATCCCCATTTTACAAATAAGGAAATTGAGGCTCAGAGATAAATTTGCCCAAGGTCACACAATTACTAACTGGCAAAGCTAGGATTTGATCTCAGGATACCTGACTCCAAATCCCAGGCTCTTATTTCCTATCATAGAATAGTTAAATCCTAGCCTTTGCTAATTATGGGCCAGTCCTGACCACAAGGTCTGGTCATTTTTAATTACACTTTGGTGATTCCCAAGTCCTCCCCATGTTTAAGTCTTCCCTTTCCATGACTTCCCTTTCCAGACAAGGAAAAATCATCCAGAGAGATGCTGTCACTTGCCTGAAGGACTCAAGCCCACGACAACTATGAGTCGATTTTATAACGCAGCTCTTTTCATCGATAGAAATTTGGACCCCAGAGACCATACTGTAAGAGACTCGGTCCCCTTCTCATTGGCTGTTACTGTCTCTAATAAGATGGTGCAGTGTCCATCTTAGAAGGACAGCTTTCCTTGGTCTCATGGCTCAATCTGAGAGGCCTCTAACTTCCTTGACTGAAATATTAATAGCAATCCTTAAATAAAGAATTGACCTTTATTTCATAGCAAGCTTAGAAAAAAAAAAAAAAAGTGCCGGTTTCCTGCTCTTCTATCACACAGGCCTCTGGGAACCTCCACTGAATTTCCTCTTGCTTTCTTTGTACAAGCTTTTTTTCCACTGGTTAATTTCTCCCCAGGTGTGTTCCTTGTTGGGAGGTGGGGGTAAAAGATTACCACCACCCCTGGGACTGCCAGGCAGGAAGAGGCTTTCTAGTGAGTGTCTCTCAGGGGAAGGAAGAGCAGATGTGTGACCTGAAATGAACTGGGTTAGGGGTGAGAGCCTCAGGTGGCCTGGCATGTTAGCTGCTGTTGCCCAGTGTGCAGATGCCACAGGGGGACTGTGTAAGGCACTAAATTTTTAGTAGACCCATCAGCTTAGGAGACATCCCACAAGGTATCCCACCTGGCTTGAGGTGGCCAAGACCCTGAGATACCCTAGAAAAGAAAAACAGTATTCCATGAACTATATTCCATATTTCCTAAAGCTAAATATTTTTTCTTTCCTCTTGGTACTTTTATTTTGCAAATGTTTCTTCAGTTACATGTTACTTTCATGATTATATTTGTTTATAATTATTAATCTAAATAAAGTTATATTTTTACTCACAAGTCATGATAAGCTAATTAAAATGTCAAGCTTCATAATAGTCATTTGAGAAGAAAAATGAGAATGGAACACTCATAGGAGAAAATATACTAATCCATTCTCTAATACAAATCAGATGATAACACCTCACTGTATAAAGCTACAATAGATTCTCATGGCACTTTGGATAGAATTCTAACTCCTCACAATAGCCTAACAGGCCCACATAATCTAGCCCCCACCAGCCTTTTTAGTGATGCCTCCTGCGATGCACCTCCTTACTCACTGCAGCTGGTTTCTTGAACATGATGACTTATTTCTGTCTCAGGGCCTTTGCGCAAGCTGTTTCCCCTGCCTGGAACACTCTGCCCTCTTGCTTGCATGTGCGTATTTCCTTTATCCACTCAAGTCTCGTCTCAAATGCCACCTCCTCAGTGAGACTTTCCTGACCACTGGTTCCAAATTAGCACCTCCCACCCTCCCCACAGTTGCTCTTTAGAACAACATGTCTTATCTTCCTATGATATATATTACTATCGGAATAACTTTGTTCATTTGTTTTGAACTTCTAAGGGCTACATTTTTTTTTTTTTTTTTTTTTTTTTTTGAGACAGAGTCTCGCTTTGTTGCCCAGGCTAGAGTGAGTGCCGTGGCGTCCTAGCTCACAGCAACCTCAAACTCCTGGGCTCGAGTGATCCTTCTGCCTCAGCCTCCCGGGTAGCTGGGACTACAGGCATGTGCCACCATGCCCGGCTAATTTTTTCTATATATATCAGTTGGCCAATTAATTTCTTTCTATTTATAGTAGAGACGGGGTCTCGCTCTTGCTCAGGCTGGTTTTGAACTCCTGACCTTGAGCAATCCGCCCGCCTCGGCCTCCCAAGAGCTAGGATTACAGGCGTGAGCCACAGCGCCCGGCCTTAAGGGCTACATTTTAAAAGAAGATATAATCATGACTCTCATACACATATGAAGTGAACATATATCAAAGATTTTAAAAATGATAACTTACCACAAAAATGATGACTATCAATCAGGTAATGCAATTGTTAATTAGTTAGATTTAACTATTCCATAATGTGTATACATATATATAATATATATCATGTTGGTACATGATAAATACATATAGTTTTATCTGTCAATCTAAAAAATAAATAAATTTTAAAAAATATTTTATTTAACTCAATTATTAATGAGGTAGCCAGTGAGATGCATGGGTATTCAGATAAACAATGTGGAGATGAATTTACAAGTTGATGCAAAACTGGCAAAAATGTACAATATCCAAATGTGGATAATCAATTGCATTCCACCAGACACAGTTTGCATGTCTATGGACAGAAATCAATTGCATTACTACCGGTTTTCTACAAGTTCACTTCTATCTCGACAGAGTTGAGAAACAGCCTAGTCCAAGGCAAACAAAGACCCACACCCCTCTTGTATCAAATAATCTCCAGAGGCCTCCGAGACAGGATATTCAGTAATCTCTCTTGTCCACGTCAAAAGCATCTCCAATTTTCCCTGTAATATTTATTATTATCTGAAATTATCTTGTGCCTTTATTTGTTCCTTTTTCTAATCCCCCTGTTCTGGAATGTAAGCTTCACAAAAGCAGAGACTTTGCCTGCCTCAGTCACCAAGATTTCCCCAAAGCCCAAAACTATAACCGATTTATACTAGGTACTCAGGAATATTTGTTGAATTAGTAAATTACCAATAAGAACATGAAAGAAAAAAAAATAATATTCACAATCAAAAAATGCAAATTAAAATAAGACAACCACATCTTCAAAGAGTCATAAAGGTTTCATCAGGTTCTACTGAGTATATAAAGGAAGGTTTCCTGGGCCATCAGTTAGCAGCTCAGCACTACCACCACCCCCTCCAAGGTGGAAATTGTATTTCCTAGAATCCCCTACCTGTATGATTCAGAGTTTGCCAATAGGAAGAACTCATGGGAAATCTGGAAGGCAGAAATGAAGCAGAAGCCAGAGATCACCGTGGCCAGAAGTAACGACGTTTCAGACCCGTCCATAAGCTCCCGCTTTGCAATCATGTTGAGCTGCTGTGATAGGCTCTCGGACATCTCTGCAAGCTCCAACTTCTCTACCAGCTCCAGTGCTTTGGGCTGACATGCTTTTGGCTGCAGCCTTCCAGACCTTCACTTTCCCACTCTTTCCACACTCACATAATCCCTAATTTCTGTATTAAACTCTTTCCTAAAAGACTTGCAGTAGTCCTATTTTCTCCCCCAAACCCAGACTGATACAGAAGGTATTTCATACACTTCCAGAATAAACACCTTTCTCTTTCATTCAATATTCAGCAAATATTCATTAAGTAGTTACATGCTTTTGAGAGCAATTTTATAATAGGCAAGTTTACAATCTTTGGTCCATAACTCCACTTCTAAGAATTAGTCTGTTCTAAGAAATCAATCACTAAGCCAGACAAAGATCTAGGTTTGGAACATTAATGAGAGCAGAATTAATACTTTCTCCCCAAATAAGTGAAGACCAAAATGTCCACCAATAGGGAAGTGGTTTAAAACTTAAGCTGTATCCATAAGATACATTATATGGCTTTTATGAATCATGTTTTTTTCAATTATTCCATGATATGGCAAAATTACCACAATTTAAAGGTAAATAATGTTGCAAGATATCAAATCATATATGAAATATTTTAATTTGCTAAAACAAAAATAAGATAGAATGCATACCACACGCTACTGTACATTACCTGTGTGACTTTGGGCATGTTGGTTAACTTTTGAACATCAGTTTCTACAGCTGTCAAGGGGAGATCACAATGCTCGTCATGCTTTTCCTAAACCGTCAAATGAGATAAGTTCTTTATCTGAAGCAACTGACCAGTGTAAAGGACCTTATAAACTCCATTCTCATCAGTAGCACAGAGCACTGTTCGGTGATTCAGAAGCAAGCCCTCAGACAGCTGCCAGGGTTCAAATCCTAGCTTTGCCACTTATTAAGAGTGTCATATTAGGAAAGTCGCTTAGCCTCTGTGACTCAGTTTCTCCATCTGACCAAATAGGCATAAAGCTAGTATTATTTCATATTATCATTATAATTATGAGAACTAAAATACTGTATGTGCCATGTTTAGGACAGTACTTAATACATGGTAAGACTTAAATAAATTCAAACTACTTTTTCATTCCGTAATTATTTTTGGAGCATTCATTATGTGTTTTAGACTGGAGGGGTTACAGAAACATTTAACAAGAGATCCCTCACTCTCAGAGGAGTTCACAGTCCAGAGAGAGCAGAACTATGTATAGGAGCATAACAACAGAATGAGGAAGATAACCCCTACGTCATAGAGCTGCTGCTAGAATTAAAAGGGGAAAATATATGCAAAGCACCTGAGACCTAATAGGAAAAAATGGTGCCCCTTTGATGAGAAAATTGTAACTCCACAACATTAAGTAACTTGCCCAGCATCTCTCGGTTAATTTGCATTGTATATACTTTATCTCCTTAGATCTTTACATCAACACTGTAAAGCAGGCATTATTGTTCCAATCCTACAACTGAGGCATCTGATGCTGTAACTTGCCCAGGGGCACGTGGCTTAGGAATGGAGTGGGAACTTCAACCCAGGTCAGACTAACTCCTCCTTGAATCCTTTCCATCGGGCCATAAATCATAAAAGAAAATGTTTGATTTTAAATTTGTGGTAACGTTGTGATTCATTGGATTATCCCTGACCTCCCACATCCTGGGATCTTTTTCCCCTAGAATTCAAGGACCAGTTCTTAAGCAGTATCTCTGTCTCACCCAGTACCTAGTATGGTGCCTAGCTACCAGGAAGTCCCAATAAATCAGTGTAAGTGCAAATCAATGAGGAGAAGAGACACAATCGTCTCGTACATATGAAGGCTTTATTTAAATAGCAAGAGTAAAAGCTCAGGTAACCAGCCGTAAAAACAGCAACTACTCAGCTCCCAGCAAACCATTTTACTCTCCCTCACTACTCTCTCATCAACTTCAGTCAATAGTGCAATCCTATGGCACATTAAGCAGAGAATTTGATCCAAAAGAAACACAATCAGGAGGCAAATAGGCAATTGTTCTGATTAAACACAGCCTGCCAGAATTAAAACACCACAGGCTGTTTGTAGAACTCCTTGGTTCTAATGAAATGAACCCTATTTTAATAGCAGAGATAAAACGATGTATTCATCAAACCCCATGGGATGACATGTGTAATTAGCCTATGATATAGTGTAGCTAATCTGCACCCAGTTGTGGAAATTACAAAATGATCAATTAACACTGCCCAACTTAATTTTTCGAAGCCTCATTTGGTGGACTGAGGTAGGCAGTTCTCCTTGTGTCAGCCTTTACAGAGAAATTTATCTCATCAACATTCCAAGGGAGAGGGAACTAACATTTGTTACCAGCTGATTGGACACTGGGCCCTAAGCACAGGTATTTGCACAGACCATCTCCTACCCTCCTCCTGGCAACTAAATTACTCCCACAATTTTAGAAATGTGCAAAGTGAGGCTCAGAGAGGTTAAATAACTTATTCTGATACACATCTGGTATGTGGCAAAGCTTAGATTCAAACCTAGAGTTGCCTGGTTTCAAGAATGTTGGTGTTGGTGGATCAGGTAAGAAGTAAACCTACCTGGGTTAAAATCCTGGCTCCTGTACCACTAGGTATAACTTTGGCAAGGTTCTTAAATCCCTCCATCCATGGTTAGTCTCATCTGTCAAATGGATACAATAGGAGTATCTTATTTCATAAAATGTGTGTGAAAAGCAAGTGACACTGTATAAAGAGCAAAGAGTAGTTATTAGCTGCTAAATCACAGAATGTTGCAGACAACTGTGTAGTGTCAGAAGAAATGAGCTACTAGATTCCAGAGAGTTCCACATGTTTAGATGCAGTCTCACAGATAGAAAGTGCCAGACTAGGACTGAATGCAGCACAAGACCCATTAAACGCTCAACCAAATGCTGCATACTTTCCCTTTACTTCCCTTAATCCTCAGAACAAACCAGCCCGGTAGGGAGCATGGGATGCCTTAAGTTAGAAGACTGAGCTCAGAGTGGTGAGGCATCGACACATTGGAACAAAGGCAAGCATAA
Organism: Microcebus murinus; assembly: GCF_040939455.1. NCBI lineage: Eukaryota > Metazoa > Chordata > Mammalia > Primates > Cheirogaleidae > Microcebus > Microcebus murinus. Next base: position 37,600,723 of record NC_134110.1, on the reverse strand, counting down.
CTGTCCCTCGCCTCACAACGTCTTTGGCACTACTCTCATTATTACTCTTCTTAGTTAAGACAAGCTGGGTCCAAACTCCTGCCTGCATCTTTGGCAGCAGCACACAAACCTCTCATCCTGGTTCTCTGGGCCCTGCTGCACTGACCTGCTTTTTGTTTCTTACAACAACCTCTTTCCTGACTTCAGAATCTGCACATTTTGTTTCCTCTTTCCAGCTAGCTTTCTTGCCCCTCCTTTCTACTTCTCACTGTGACCACTCATCTTTCAGGTTTTAGCACAAACATCACACAGAAAAGCCTCACCCCACTCCCAAGACAAAGACATGCCCTCTTGTTACATGGGTTTATCTGTTTATCTCAGCTTTCATTTCTCCCTTCAGACTTTATCACAGCTACAATTAAACTGTCAATTGGGCCATTGGTGCATACATCTACCTCAGCACCTCACCTAGACTGTGAGCTCCATGAAGGCAAACTCAAACCTGCATAGATTAGGTAGTACTATCCCTACTACCTAACACAGCACTGGAACATGGCTGCCACCCATTAATATTGTGCTTACCTAATTCAATAATTACACAGGATTGTGAAGTATTTGGGTGTTACTGAGTTCACTTTTGGTTTTGTTTTATTTTTTAGAAGGAGAATAGCAGTAAATGAAATCCCTTAAAACAATTTGGCATTAAACATACATAACGAGTGATATGCGCACCATCTGAGGGATGGTCATGCTGGAGACTCAGACTTGTGGGAGGAGGGGGGGATGGGCATTTATTGAAACCTTAAAATCTGTACCCCCATAATATGCCGAAATTAAATAAATAAATAAATAAATAAATAAATAAAAATATTGCAATGCCTTTTTGATTTTTAAAATAAATATTATTATTTATATTTGAGGTTTATAACATGATGTTACGGGATACATTTAGATAGTAAAATGGTTACTATCATGAAGCAAATTAACATATCTATCAACTCACATAGTTACTGTTTTTGTGACAAGAGCAGCTACAATCTACTTATTTAACAAATATTCCTATTACAACACAATCTTCTTAACTATAGTCTTCATGTTGTATCTTGGATTTCTAGGCTTGTTCATCCTACATATCTGCTACATTTTATCCTTTTTCAAAATATATCTTTAAACATATTTATTTTTTTATTTTAGATCATTTTTGGGTGGCCAATATTGCATGAAGATAAGACCTCCATGGGTTTTAACTTTGGGTTTGGCAGAGTTACAGTTGACTTACTCTTTGATGCACTAATTCTGCTTCTAGAAATCTATGTATGCTACAGAAACATCTGCAAAACCATGAAATGGTGAATGTATAAGGCTGCAGCATTATGTGTAAGTCAAAACATCAAAAACAAAAGAAGTGTCCAGCAATAGGAAGCAGATAAATAAGTGGTGGTACATTCACACAGTCGAGTACAATGCAGCCATTAGAAGAATGAAGACATTATCTCTGTAGTAACATGCAGAGCTCACCTGGGTATATTGCAAAGTGAAAACAGGAAAGTGTAACACAGTTATAATATGCTACTTTGTGTAAAGGAAGGAAATAAAAATCTCTATGTTTCATATATTTGCAAAAAAAAACTACACAGGAAATATAAACAAAAAAACTAATAAAAGTAGTTACCCTATAGAAAATGCATTGGGAATATGTGGAAGGGGAAAAGATGGAAATAAAACTTCCTTGTGTATACTGTTCTAAGTCATTATGCCCCTTTGAATAATGTAAGTTCATTTTATATTATAAGTAAAGCTAACCTTTAAAGATATTTCTAAAATTAAAGATAAACCAAAACAAATAAATCTAGCTATATATCAATTTAGAAACATAACTGCACAGAGAAACAATTTTTTTCCCCATAATGCTTTAGAACACAGTACTTTGTACATTCCTTAGTGTGATATGCTCTGTGGACAAAAAGAAGTACATAGAAATTTCAAATAAATCTTACTATTTTGTGTTAACATTCATATTGTTATTTTAAAACTATTTTCTTTATATTGAAGAATAAAGCAAGTGAGGAATTAATAAAGTTCTAAGAGAATAAATGATTCAGTTATAAAATAAAAAATGAAAGCTAATGGTGAAATTGAGGTGATAATAGTTAAATGAACTTACAGGTTTTATTAATTGTATATTTTTTATCTTAGTCCATTGAAAAGGTCTAGCAGCAATGTCACCCAGTAGCAATAACCGCTCCTGGCACTCAGATTTGGCTTTATAAAATCAGGACTTCTTGTAGAACTGGCTGCTTTCAGGACTGGATGAGGGAAGGTACAAGGCGAACCTAGAACATGCTGTCATGTTCAAAAGTGAAGAAGCTTTCAAATAGTAAATGAGTATGTCAAAAGGACACAAGAACCAGCCAGAAGGAGCTCATGCTGCCAAAACTGTGATGATTGGAGTACTAAAAAGAGTAGTGATTATAGTGGATTAAAGTATGCTAGATCTACTAAAGCCATGAGTCCATAATGCTACTCAAAAAAGAGAGAAGCAAAAACAAAAATTCATTTGTCTCCATTTGAAGTGGTTATTAAAACAACTTCTTCCTTTGCAAATAGATAATTAAAGGGAAATAATTAAGTATTCATCCTGCCTTTTCAGTAAAAACTGTATTTCAGGGCAAAAAGAGACTCATTTGTGACAGAAAGATCTGTTTTGTGGAAGAATGTCAAGAAATAAAGAAAGAAGGAATAGTAGAATTATGAAGTCAACACTTCACCACACCGTCTGGGGGATGGACACGCCTGAAGCTCTGACTCGGGTTGGGGCAAAGGCAATATATGTAACCTAAACATTTGTACCTCCGTAATATGCTGAAATTAAAAAAAACACTTTACACTTTGACACTTGTAATGAGATTCCTGTTCTGAGCACAAAAGGCTGTTCTCTTAGCATAAAGGAGTAAGTAATGAAGGGCAGTCTGAGGAGGATCCAAGAGAGTTTCTGGAAAGAGCCAGTGTGGGCTGAGGCTTGAAGGATAAGCAGAATCAGCCAGAACAAGAACGCAGGTGGACCTGTCAGATGGAGGGACGTGCAGGGAAGCCTGGAAAAGCTTATGAACTGCATTTCTATTGGACCGGCCTGCTATCCACTTGGATCCAGAGTCAGTACAAACACGGGACGCTGCACAGAGCCAAATTTATCCTCAGAAAATCCCTTTGGAAGGAGCTTTGTTGTAACGCAATACATGATATCTCAGTGAGCCCATCCCAGCCAATTTCCCCATGGAGTTGTGATCAGATCACTTCTGGGGAAATACAAAGGAGTTAGCAATTGGAGGTGATATACAAAGACAGCATGCTCTGAGATGCTCCCACTCTGAGAGGCATGGGGGTGGTTGACACCAACGCAGGGAAAAGCAAGAGTCCTGGCTCCCATCTTTGGCTTCCTAGGGGCACATGGCACACTGAGTAGACCAACTCCCCACTGTTGACATTGTCCTCTTGCTCTCTGTAGCCCCATCCCCTCTCAGTTTAAGTTGAAAATATCCATGTAGTCAGCCTCTGTTGAAGCATACATGATGCAAAGGCACACGGGAAGGGGGGGTGCAGGGGCCCAAATACGATGCTAGATGGAGAGGGTTCATATTAGGAAGGGGCTATTTTGCTAAATTAAGCAGTTTAGACTTTGGAATAGAAGAAACCCACTGGATGGAGTTTTAAGCAAAGTATGGCATGATAAGTCCTGTGTTTTGAGAAGATTACTCCGGCTTCATTGTGAGGAATGGCCTGGGGGCTGTGGGGCTTTGAGTGAGGGTAAGAACACAGACAAGCAAGGAGATTGTTGCCATCGTCGTGTTTGAATCTGGCTTCTTTGCCAGGTCCTCCTTGAGAGGCCAAGCATCACATGAATTGGACAGAAAGGCAAAGTTTTAGATCTGAAAGGAAAAAAAAAAAGGATGCCATCTTTAGAAACCTGCACACCAAAGAAGGGCTATTTAGGGATCTAGATTCTCCAACCACAGAAAGCTGGTAGGTAAGAAGTGGCCGGTTCCCACTGAACTCCCCTGGGCACATGAAGGGAACCAAATGGCATTTGTTCCCAACAACTGACCACAGTAGTGGAAATTATAAATGGCGCCAGGAAGTAGTCATTTCACTTCAATCCATCTACAATACATTCAAAATAGCTGTCACTTGCCAAAACAAACCTCTGAATCCTAAATAGTCTATTTAGCACATATCCATGTAATCAGCAAACTGTATTGAGCATCTACCACGTCAGGGACTACACTATAAGTTAGGTTTACAACAATTAAAAATTAGCCCCCTGGGAAGACCTGACACATGAAACAGACAAGTGAACAGGAAATTCAGTAGAGAGTGATAGGTACTCTGATGGGGGTGGGCCCAGGAGAGAGACCTTTCACCAAGTCCAGCAAAGGCTACTGAGCTCAGTGACCCTAGGAAGTCACACCTGAAGGTAATTGGATGGTAACAGGCTTCTTAGTACAGCCAAATGTCATTAGCCTGAGTGTGAAAAATGGAAGAATTCTAGTGGATTTCCAACTTGCCTCGACATCAACTAACTATGTTGTTGGTTTCCTGTCTCATTGTTAAAAATATTCCTTAGGTGAACAAGAATCACCTAAGGACACAAGAATCACTATCCTGGTTAGCAGCGATAGAAGATGAATGAAATTGAATTATTATGTGATAATTATTACAGAAGTAATAGAATTTTGTTTCAGAAACTTGAGACCTAGAGCAGAAATGTCTTTTTTACTTCTTTGCCCTCAAATACTAAAATAAATAGTGATGATTGATAGGTAGATGAAAGATGGTAGAAACATAGACAGGTGACAGTTAAACTGCTGGCTATAATATGCAATATTCTGCATCACTCATATGGTCTTTGCTACACATTTATTTGCTTTCTTCAAAATACTGAAAAAATTCGATCACAAAATATTGATTAAAGGATAAGAAATATTAGTTAATCTAAAAATTCTGTTGAGTTGTGATCTAATGGCACATGACGATGTTGTGAAAAACACAATTTACATCCAAATATCATCAAGTGGTGAATATACTTACAAAATCTATGTAATGGAACATTACTCAGTAATTAAAAGCAACAAACTACCAATTCACACTATAACATGGATGGACCTCAAAAATATTAAGCTAAATTTAAGAAACCAAATACAAAAGACTGTATATATCATTGATATGAAATGTCTAGAAAGATTATAAATTTCATTTATAAGAAACATCTATAAAAGGAAAATTTGTAGAGACAGAAAGCAAATAAGATTGCTCATGGCTAGGAGTGGGAGCAGGAATTAACTGCAAATGAGCACAAGGGAATTTCGGGGGTGGGGAGTAATGGGGATGTTCCAAACCAGATTGTGGTATAATTGTTCAACTCTATAAATTTACTAAAATAATTCAATTGAACACAAACAATGGGTAAATTTTATGATATGGAAATTATAGCTCAATAAACCTATCAAAACACATACATACACACACACACAAACATATTTCATATATTTTTAATCTGAGTATGTAGGAAAGTGCTTGAACATGACGCTATGCAGCTATCTTATACTGAGCATCCCCTTAAGAGCCAGATACTTTTACCTTTGTTCCTGAAAGGCACCTTCAGAGAGGTAATGAGGTTAGCTCAAGGATATACACCTAGAAATTGAATGCACTTGGGCCTACCTCCAAATCCTCTACACAATTCGTTTTATCATGGCCACCAAAATAGAAAGTATTCATTGGCCCCAGATTCACATGGTGTAGTCAAAATAACAAACTGGACTCAGCTTGCACCTGCCTCCCATCTTCCCTGCTGTTGTCAGACTCTGCTCCCCTTACCTCTTGGCCACCATCTTGGATGGTGCTGTAAATCAAAGCTGATCATGTCCTTCTTGTGCTCCAACAGGCTGTCCTGATGCTGAAACCTTGGCTTGGGACCTTCACAGCCTGGCTCCTGTATCCAGTGTCTGAGTATACTCATTCACTGCTCCCCCATCCCACCCTGCCCTGTTTTGCCCTGAACTTCTTTCTCATCAGCCTTTGAAGCTGATGGTCATTTTCACATCACTGTACTTTGACCAAGTAGTTTCTTTCACCTGAAATGCTTGACCTTTCCTTACCCCTGCCAGGTGTTGGCAAACTCCTCTTCTTCTTTTAACATCCTGAATAAATGTCATCCTTAGTAAAGCCTTCTACTGCTTATCCAAGCAGAATTCATTTTTCCAAGCAGCTTCTACATACTTTGCTCATTTTCTTCAGTTTGTTTAATAGCACTTAAAAACATTTACTCACTTTAAGTCTAGTGTATTTGTCACATTTTTTATAACCATGTATCATTAAAGGGATTACTTGGATTCAGATCTCCATTCCATCATTTGCTAGCTATGTGACCTTGGACAAACTATGTAAACTTTTTTTACAATAGTTTCCCCAACTATAAAGTAAGACAATGAAGTGCAAAGGAACAAGAATAGCCAAACAACACTGAAAAATAAAAGCAAAATTAGAGGACTTACACTTCTCAATTTGAATATTTCCTATAAAGTTTCATTAATTAAGACAATGTAGTACTTACTGGTGTAAGGATAGACATACAGATCAATGGAACTGAGAGCCCCAAATTCCAGCGTTATGGTCAATAGATTTTCAACAAAAGTTTCAAGAAAATTAAATAGGAAAGAAATATACTTTTTACCAATGCTGGGACAATTGAATGTTCACATGTATAAAGATTAACGAGGATACGTACCTCACACCATATACAAAAAGTTACTCAAAATTGATTAAAAACTTAAATTTAGGAGGTAAAACTGTAAAACTCTTAGAAGAAAACACAAGAGAAAAATCTTCATAGTCTTGGATTAGGCAATTTCTTAGATACAACACAAAAGCACAAACAATACAAAAATTATAAATTGGTCTTAATAGAAATTTAAAACATTTGTTTTTCAAAAGATACTATCAAGAAAGTAAGAATACAATCACAGCCTAGAAGAAATATTTGCAAATCTCATGTCTGATAAGAGACCTATATCCATAATGTATAAATACGTCTTACAACTCAATTATAAATTTTTAAAAATCCAATTTAAAAATGGGCAAAGAGTTTGAGTAGACATTTCTCCAAATGGGCAATAAGCACATGAAAAGATGCTCAACATCATTAGTCATTAGGAAATGCAAACCAAAACAGTAAGATAACTCTTCACACTCACTAGGATGGTTAGAATCTAAAAGCCAGATACTAAGAGTAGGCAAGGATATGAAAAATTTGAACCCTCATACATTGCTGGTAAAAAATGTAAAATGGTGCAGCCCTGTTGAAAGACAGTTTGACAGTTTCTTAAAAAGTTAGAAATTGACTTAACATGTGACTCAGCTATTCCACTTCTAGGTATCTTTCCAAGAGAAATGAAGTGGTATGTCTACAAAAACAAACAAAAAGCATTTGAAGTATCACAAGAATGGAGAAACAAGCACCACAAGTACTAACCACCAAATTGGTATTAACTGATCAACATTTAAGTGCATGTATAGTAATAACATTATCACTTGTTGGGCAGATGAGGGGTGGGGAGGGGATGGGTATATACCCACCTAATGAGTGAGGTATGCACCGTCTGTGGGATGGACATGCTTGAAGCTCTGATTTGGGTGGGGCAAAGACAATATATGTAACCTAAACATCTGTACCCCCATAATAGGCTGAAATAAAAAAATTTTTTTTAATTAAAAAAAGAAAAATAGAAAAAGAGCACTTATACATGAACATTCACAGTGGCATTATTCATAAAAATCAAGAAGTGGAAAAACCCAAATGTCACTGCACACTTTTTATATGGATTTGTTAATCCAACTATTTTAAAATCAATTTCTCTTGTTTCTGAACACTTGAAATATTCAACATTTTCTATTCTGAAGATTAAATTTTCCTTTTATTGATTTTGCTACTTTTGTAGATTCATGCTCTGCCCCTGTCCCTGCCCCTCTCCAATTTCTGCCTCTGCCACAGTCCTTAAGCAAAACTCATCTGCCCTTGCTAGGAAATAGTAGCAGCACACTGTCCTAGATCCTGCTCAAAATAGTTTGACAGTTTTCAGGGAATTAGGACAATTGATTATTTTAGCCAAATTATTTTCACTGAATAAATTTTCAGGGAATTGGTATTTTGCCAAATTGCCTTCTGGCAAATGGGTTATCAGCAAATTGAGTGACAGCCAGTGAACAACTCCCTAATTCTCTCCTGTGTTGTCTGCCTCCCCATAGCTTAGTTCTCTGTTCACTTAAATAGATCCATTGACAGTCACATGTTTTTATTGCTTGAGCCTCTTAAGAGCTTCCAGGCTTTGAGACTAAAGCTTGTCAATTCAAATTTATTGAACTGACTGTGGGCAAACCTTTACCTTTGTAGTATGAGGTATCATGTTGACTAGTTGACTTTTAATAGCCATGAAATTCTTTCTTCAAAATTATCCAGAAGTCTAAAATGTAAAGGAGATGAAAGAAGATAAACTCTTCCTGATACGGGAGCCAGTAAGCTCATCCATCCCATAACTTCTCTGTGTGCACACCTGTTCTTCCAGTTCCCTCTGAGTGCCTCAGGTGACCTGCAATTCTACATATCATGGTTTAGAAATCACTAGTCACTTCTTCTCATGAGTCAGAAAGCTAAGGCTCAGAAAGTCTCAGTGACTATCTGGTCAAATCTGAAGGGAAGAATAAGAAATAACAACAGTATATTAAATGCCTCCCCCCAAAAAATGTGAATAATTACAGTTGAATCCCACTACTTGGTATAGAAATCTCCTTCCCTAATATCCAAATGGCTCTTCTCAAACTGATAGTGGAAAGAATATGGATTTCTACTCCAAATATATATTGATCAAATTCTACTTCTACTGATAGAAATTTGGGTTGTCTGTAAACATATCTGAGCTTCAATGTTCTCATCTGTAATGAATAGATAAAGATATCTATGTTCCCGGATCACTGTGACAACTACATGAGTTACTATGTATGAAATGCTTCAACACCTGCATCATAGTAGGTGTACAGAAATGTTATTTCCTTTCCCGTCTCCCTACCTCCTACCTTTCACTCACCTAAGGGTCTGAGTGTTGTGTTTATCCTTCTAATGCAATCATCCCCCAAATAGTCACCAATACTCAAATTAATCTGTGACCACAAGTCCAAATGAAGTTCACAATGATCAGTCAACTAAAACCCACAAAGTAAATAAATACTATTGGGAGCAGCAAATAAAGCCAAAAATAGTTAAAACCCATATAAATTTGCATCAAAAATATCACTTCCCTTTGACATCTCTCAAACACCTATTAATCTCCTCTAAGCTCTTTCCACTATCTTTTCCCTAAAATTCTGTTTGAAATTTCCTATGTACTTCTAGGAGCTTTATGAACCAAAAACTTCCCTAGACATTCCCAGGCCTGGCTGCTCACCCCTGTGCAGGCTTTCAGGGTTAATAATGCTGAAAGTCTGCCTGGTACCTACCTTCTCCAATTACCAAATTGAGATATTCCCGGAGAGCTAATGTAGCAAGGAAGACATCCCTTCTGTGGAAGGAAAACATCCACAGAAAACTTAGAGTATGAAGCTCTCAGGGTTTACCTAGAACTCATTTGAAGGCTCAGCTGGAGGAAAGAGGGAGAAAGGTATAGGAAGAGAAAATATGTGGATTAAAAATGTTGGGAAGCAAAATAGAAGGGAGTAGTATCCAAACACTAGTTTTCCCAGCATTCCTAAGAGCTAAGAGGTGAGATATCACACGCTGTCAAGAGAATAATATCGGAGGTTGAAACAGCCCAAGTTGCTTCACCATGCTCATCTTCATCATTTCCCTTTTGTTATGTTTTTTTCTATGACAGGCATGAAGCTGGAAGCTTTATATGCATTACTACACTTGAACCTTAGACCTTATCTAAGTCTTTTTAATTCTTTTGAAGGAAGGAGGAAATATTAAACTTTGACCAAAAAAAATGAAAAATTTTACATAATTATTAAGATATGACAGGATCACTCTGATTCCCCTTAAGTATTCCTGCAATAATGCCCCTATTTAAAAGCCACCACTGGTTCACCATTTTTTTAAGCTAGTAGCAATGCATTTTTTTAATTGACAGGTAAATCATATGTGTTTACTATGTACAATATGGATGAACCTGGAAGACATTACGGTAAGTGAAATAAGCCAGACTCAGAAAGACAAATACCACATAATCTCACTCATATGTGGAATCTGAAAAACTTAATCTCAGAGGTAGAGAGTAGAATGGTGGTAGCCATGGGCTGGATTGGATGTGGGGAGAGAGGGAGGTAAGGAAATGTTGGTCAGAGAATACAAAAGTGCAGTAAGATATGAGGAATAAGTTCAAGAATTCTATTGTACTAATACAACATAGTGATTGCAGTTAATACAGTCTATTCTTGACAAATGTTAAGGGAGTGGATATAAAGTATTCTCACCACAGAAATGATAATTACCTGAGGTAATGCATATGTTAATTAGCTAGATATAGTCATTCCACAGTGTATGTATACTTCAAAACAACATGCTGTACACGATTCACTTTTCTTTTAGACTATAAACCAAACTACTTATCATGGCCAAAAAGCCCAGTATCATTTGGTTCCTGTTTACCTTTTCTGCCTCATGTCTTGCCAGTCCTTCCTTTAACATGGTATGTGCCAGACATACCTAATTTTATGTTTTATCTCCCTTATTTTTACTTCTTCATTCTCTCTCTCTCTGTCTATTTCTCTCTCTCTCTCCCTCTTTCCCTCTCTCCCTTGCCCTCCTTCCCCCACTCCCAAGTCTCATTGGCCTCCCTCTCCCCTCACCCTTTTAACTTCCATAACTCATCCTGAAATTTTCAGACCTCAGCTTTAGTGTCACTTTCCGTGGGAAGTTTTCCCAACCACCGAAGACCACATTAGACAATCCCACAAGACTCTGCACTTTCCTGATCATGACCCAATAGCACTGTAGTGTAATACTTCACTTGTCTCTCATGTGACTCTTGGCCCCATGAAGGCAAAGGGCAGACCTGCTTTGCTCATCATTTGCTGTATCTCAGTGTATATGAAAAGAAGAGAAAATAGAAGCAAGGGCAGTTGGGAACAAGGGAAGAAGAAAAGGAAGAGAGAGAGAAAGGGAACTAATTATAAAGAAGATAAGATTGCACTGTACTAGCAGCTTCCATTCTGCCTCCTTCATTAATGTTTTTAAACCTGAAATCCCACTGATTGTGGCAATAAGTACGCAATGCACGAACAGTGGGGGAAAAAATGGAGGTGGGCTTTGCAGTTCTGGCTCTGCCACCAACTCACTCTATGGCCTTGATCGCCAGACAATTATTCTACCTGCCTCTTGGTTTCCTCCTCTGTAAATTAGAATCTAAGACCAGTCCATACCTAAGTTCACCTCCATCTCTTGTGATGTCTGATTCTTGCATGGAGCATGGGGCACATTGACTACAAATAGAGTTTGATGAAAATATCAAATATTACCATGTACCTCTCTCTCACAGACCCTTGAACCAGGACATTGCAGACTATCAAAATTGGAAAACCTTATTCCAAACTTCTCAGGGTATTGCCTGGGAAATGGAGCCCTCAAAGGACATAACTGACATATCAGAAGCAGGATATGAGTTGTAGCCTCTTTCTCAATGACTTCATCAAAACAGGCCCCCTAGATGGTCATGATAATCTGCTGCCCAGTCACCCAAGTCTTCACTCCAGTTCTGCCTTGAAGAGGAGCCTTTAGTCCTGACTTTTGTGTCCTCGCTTTTCTTTCATTTATGTGACACACACACACACACACACACACACACACATTTCCTCCTTTACTCCATCACACCACTTCATTTATTGCACAGGAAAGTTGCAGATGAAATATGTCTCACCAAGTCATGCATAATTGGTTTAATGTCTCACTCTTTCAAGAGCATTTGCATTTTAATAGGGGACAATATTTTATTAGCATTAATGTTAATTATTAAGTAAAATAGCTTTTATTTTTATGGCACTTTAAAGTTTACAAGGCACATTCACATATAACATGAAATTTATACTCACAAAGGTGAAGAGAGGAGCATATTTTTATTAAAAGAAAAAAGTTACCTTGAATTACATTTTCTTCCTGTGGTACAGCTCTGCCCTTTATTTGGGGGAGAGTGGGTATTTAAAAGTGAGATATTATATGCAAACAAGGAAATAGTCTAACCTCTAGATGATCTCTACAATTAGGAGAGATTATAAGGTACCCCTATTTTAACTGAAAATTTTTATTTTGTTATAAACAAAAAATGCTTATTGTAAAAAATTTTCAAAATGAAATCTTACCTCAAAACAGAATTCCTAGCATGAACTTTTTGTTGGAAGAAAAATAAAAAATTATTAAACAAGAGCAGAGTTCCATTCATGATTGCCATGGCCATTAGGTTAAGATTTGCAAAATTCTCCTCTGATTACCTATCTTAATCTAATGGCTATGGAAAAATTGAAACAAATTGAGAGGCTGGAAGTGGGAAACATTAGCCAAGAATTCAGATGAAATATAATTAAGGTCCAATCAGGGTAGCAAGCAGGGAAGATGGAAAAAAGGTGAACTGTTGAAAATAACATAAATGCACCTCTCTATATCTCCACTATCGACTGAAGGTGTCACTTTTCCGACATGATGCAACATCCCCAAGCAATTTTTAACTTTTCCAAACAGTTCAAGCAAAAGGGGAAGTCAAACTCCTTTTTTATACAAAATGTCCAGCATTCATTCTATAATCACTAGGAAGAAAAAGAAATAAGACAGAGAAAAAAAAAGAATCTGACAATAGAAACAAATACATAGATGACCCACTCATTGGACTTAATAAATATAGACCTTTAAAAATTGTGTTAATGAGTTTAAGAACATAGGTGACAGGATACAGAATATTATCAAAGAACTGAAAGCTATAAAAAAGGTTCTAGAACTAAATGAAAATTCTAGAACTAAAAAAATACGATAACTAAATATTGAAACAAATAGATACAATAGATTCAATACAGCTAATAAAAGTATTTGTGGGGAGAGAGAGATAAGTTGGCCAACTAGAGACTTCACTTGTCTGACCTTCCTGGCTAGAAGGTAGAATACGGGACTGAGGAGAGCGGAGAAGAATCTCAGCTCAGGTGCGGATCACAGAGAGAGACAACAGAGACATCTGAGGACCCCACAGAGAAAAACAGTGAAGCTCAGAAAGAAGATACAGAGAAGACAGCAGTATGCATCAAACCCAGAGAGGCTCGGAGCCCAGTGAAAGGGTAAAGGGAGTTTTCCCTCTACCACCTTCAGTGAACAGCAGGATGCAAAGTATATTCAACATGCTTCTGCCTTAAATGAGCCCAGGCTTGGTGGCTAAATAGGAATAGTGAGGTGAACCAGTGAACCGAGGTGTTTGGGTGTCCAAAAGAGATACCCCACAGGAGAGTGCCATAAGAGACCAGAATGCCAGCTTTCTTAGATCTAGACACTTCCTCCTCTGCATTGCCCCTATTCATGGCATTAGAGAAAGTAATTTGAACTCTGGCTGAGTGGTATCTGTGACCCCTTCCCCACCCATTGCAACCGCAAGAGTACTCTGAATTGAGAAGCTCACAAACAGCTGCTTCTCCACAGCGGTTGCATGCACCTAACTGAGCTTACCACAGACGGGGAGGGTGCCACAATTTGGGAGCTTCCTGCTCACCAGCATTTCATAGGATCAGGTTCTGGCAGCTTAGACAGGTGGGCTGAGCCCCGTGCCCTCCAGTCATGAGAGTAGTGTGGGGAAACAAAGGGGAGAGGTCTCAGTCCTATACTTGGGCGGTCAGGAAGCCCTTGCAGACGTATCCCATGGGAGAGTGTGGAGGGTGCTGAGGAACAAGATCTATGAGCGTGCCCACCCCCCCCATCCCTGCTGGAAAACTGGCATATTAGGTAAGGTGTGACAATCAGAGAGAAATAACCTAGCCCCAGTTCCCATGACAACTGAATACCTAGGGCACACCAGTTGAATGGGAACAGCAGCCCCTCACTCCACTCATTACAATAGGAAGTGCACAAGTGGCCCAATTCTCTCCAGCAGGAACATGCCCCTGGCTGAGACCCCTGTGAATACAAAGGCCTACTACTCTAACCTTGGAGTCCTGAGGTGTAACAGGACTGCACAATTGGGGAGCACCCTACACACCAGCATTTTGCAGAGATGCACACTAGTGAAGTCAGACACATGAACTAGGGGAAAGTTCAAGAGATGGCCTCGGGCAGCTAAAGCTCAGAGCCCATATACAATAATGGCTAAAGAGATAAAACAAAGTGATAAGGTTCTACCCAACAGGATGAACAGAAATCCACCCCACTTATCAATCCTTTCAATAAATGTAAACAGCTTGAATTCCTCACTCAAGACACATAGGCTAGCTGAATGAATTAAAAAATGCAAGCCAAGTATCTGCTGTCTCCATGAAACACATTTAACCTACAAGGACTCATTCAGAACAAGGCAAAGGGATGGAAAATAATATTCCATACAAATAGAAACCAAAAGAAAACTGATGTAGCCATTCTTGTTTCAGAAAACAATACTTCAAAGTGACAATGGTAAGGAAAGACAAAGATGGTAATTATATTATGGTAAAGGAAACAATTCAACAAGAAGACATAACTCTCCTAAATATTTATACACCTAACACAGGTGCACCCAAATTCATAAAGCAAATCCTACTACATCTAAGCAAAGTGATAAACAGGAGCATCATAATAGCTAGGGAGGTCAACACCCTACTGACAGAACTGGACAGATCCTCCAAGCAGAAAATAAACAAGGAAACACTGTACTTAAATGTAACTCTAGAACAAATGGGCCTAACAGACATTACAGAATATTCTACCCCAAAACTTCTAAATATACATTCTTCTCATAAGCAGATGGAACATTCTCTAAGACTGATCATATCTTAGGCCAGAAAACATATCTCAACAAATTTTAAAAAGTAGTAATCATACCATGTATCTTCTCAGATAACAGTGGAATAAAATTAGAAATCAACTCCAACAGAAACACTCAACTCTACACAAGGTCATGGAAATTAAACAACCTACTGCTAAATGATTATTGGGTCAAGGAGGAAATTAAGGTGGAAATCAAAAGATTCCTTGAACTAAATGACAAAAGGGACACAAATTATCAAAATCTATGGGATTCAGCAAAGGAATCCTAAAAGGAAAATTCATAACCTTAAATGCCTACATCAAAAAGATGGAAAGATCTAATGAATTGTCTCAAGGAAATAGAAAAGAAAGAGTAAATCAAACCCAAACCAGCAGAAGAAAAGAAATAAGTAAGGTCAAAGCAGAAAGAAATGAAATTGATAGCAAAAGAACTATACAGAGGATTAAGGAAACAAAAAGTTAGTTCTTTGAAAAGATAAGCAAAATTGATATACCTCTTGCTAGATTACCCAGAAACTGAAAAGAAGGGACCCTAATAAGCACAATCAGAAATAAAGAATGAGATATTATAGCTGATACCAAAGAAATACAAAATATCATCTCTGAATACTATAAAAATATCTATGCATGTAAACTTAAAAATGTTGAGGAAATGGACAAATACTTGGAAACACAGCACCTCCCTAGACTCAATCAGGAAGAAATAAAACTCCTGAACACACCAAAATTGAGTAACAAAATTGAAGCAGCAATATAAAAATCTTCCAAAAAAACAAAGTCACAGACCAGATGGTTTCACAGCCAAATTTTACTCTACCTACAAAGAAGAATTGGTACCCATAGTGCAGAAATTATTTCATAACATTGAGAAGGAAGGAATCCTCAACTCATTCAATAAAGCCAGTATTGTCTTGATATCAAAGCCAGGAAAGGACACAACAATAAAAGAAAACTACAGACCAATATCCCTCATAAATGTAGATGCAAAAATTCTCAATAAAATTCTAGTAAACCAAATTCAGCAGCACATCAAAAAAATAATCCACCACAACCAAGTGTGCTTCATCCCAGGGATGCAAGGATGGTTCAACATATGTAAACACATAAATGTGATTCAACACATAAACAGAAGCAAAAACAAAGACCATATGATCATCTCAATAGACAGAGAGAAAGCATTAGACAAAATTTAGCACCCTTTTATCATGGGGAGCAGGGCATGGGCAATATATGTAACCTTAACACTTATACCCCCATAATATGCTAAAATAAATAAATAAATAAATAAGAATCTAGAGCTAAAGGCTGAAAAAAAAGAACTCTTAAGAAAATAGACATAGATAGAATGTATCTCAAAATTATAAATGCCATATGCAACAAACCCACAGTCAACATTATTTAGAATGGGGAAATATTGAAAACATTCCATTTAGAACTGGAACTAGACAAGGTTGCCTGCTGTTACAACTTCTATTCAACATAGTGCTGGTAGTTCTAGCCAGAATAATCAGGCAAGAGGAGGAAATCAAGGGTTATCCAAATAGTGAAAGAAGAGGTCGGACTATCACTCTTTGCTGATGATATGATATTATATCTAGAAAACCCCAAAGATTTTGCCAAGAGACTCTGGAATTGATAAATAAATTCAGCCAAGTCTCAGGTTACAAAATCAATGTACACAAAATCAGTAGCATTTCAATACGCCAAAAACAGTCAAGCTGATAATTAAATCAATGACTCAATCCCTCTCACAATAGCAACAAAGAAAATAAAATACCTAGGGATATATTTAACCAATGAGGTGAAAGACCTTTACAAGGAGAACTACAAATCACAGAGGAAGATGTAAACAAATGGAAAAACATATCATACTCATGGATCAGCAGAATCAACATTGTTAAAATGTCCACACTGCCCAAAGTGATTTACAGATTCAGTGCAATCGCCATTAAAATACTGACTTCATTTTTCATATATCTAGAGAAAATAATTCTACACTTCGTAGGGAACCAGAAAAGAGACCAAATAGCTAACACAACCTTAAGCAGAAAGAACAAATCAGAAATCATCACTTTACCAAATTTCAAAGTATACTACAAGGCTATAGTAACCAAACAGCATGCTATTGGCACAAAACAGAGACAAAGACCAATGGATCAGAACAGAGAACACAAATATAAAAGCATCCACACATTGCCATCTGATCTTTGACAATGCAGACAACAAGATACACTGGGGAAAAGAACCCCTATTCAATAAATGGTGCTGGGAAAATTGGATAGCCACATGTAGACGATTGAAACAGAATCTGCACCTCTCACAACTTACAAAAATTAATTCAAGATGGATAACAGACTTAAACCTAAGGCATGAAACTATAAGAATTATAAAAGAAAATGTTGGAAAAACTCTTATAGATATCAGCCTAGGCAAAGAATTTATGAAAAATTTCCCAAAAGCAATCACAGCAATAATAAAAATTAATAAATGGGACTTGATTAAATTAAAAAGCATCTTCACAGCCAAGAAAACAATCAATAGAGGGAATAAACAACCTCCAGAATGGGAGAAAATATTTGCATGCTATACAAACTGTTAAAAGGCTGATAATCAAAATCTATAAAGAACCCAAGCAAATCAGCAAGAAAACATCAAACACCATTAAAAAGTGTGAAAAAGACATGAACAGAAGCTTTTCAAAAGAAGATAGACTAGTGGCCAATAAACATATGAAAAAAAATGTTCAACATCTCTAATCATCAGGGAAATGCAAATCAAAACTACAGTGAGATATCACCTAACTCCAATGACAATAGCTTTTATCAAAAAGTCCCAAAACAACAGATGCTGGCATGGATGTGGAGAGAAAGGAACACTTATACACTGTTGGTGGGTCTGCAAAGTAGTACCACCTTTATGGAAAGTAGTATGGAGATACCTCTAAGAAGTAAAAATAGACCTAATATTTAATCCAGTAATCAAATGTTAGGTATTTATCCTAAGGGAAAAAAAAGACATTTTATAAAAGAGACACTTTTACTTGAATGTTTATTGCAGCACAATTCACAGTTGCAAAGATGTGGAATCAACCCAAGTGCCATCAATACTTGAGTGGAGTAATAAAATGTGTTATATGTATTCCATGGAGTACTACTCAGCCATAAAAAAGGTGAACTAATACCTTTTGTAACAACCTGCATAGAACTAGAGACCATCCTCCTAAGTGAAATATCGCAAGAATGGAAAAACAAACACCACATGTACTCACTATTAAATTGGAACTAATCAATCAACACTCATGTGCACCTACGGGAGTAAAACGCAATGGAAATCAAGTGGGTGGGAGGGGTGAGGAGCCGGTGGGTAAAATCACACCCAACTGGTATAATGCACATTATCTGGTTATGGGCACACTTATAACTTTGAATCAAACTGTACAAAAGCAATTCATGTAGCCAAAACATTTATACCCCTGTAATATTCCGAAATAATAAATAAATAAATAAATAAATAATAAAAATAAAAGTATTAGTGACCTGTAAGATAGATCAGTAGAAAATATCCCTATTGAAGCACAGAGGAGGAAAAAGTATTGAAAATTCAGAAAATGGTTGAGAAGAAAATTCCACCATGGAGAACTAACTACAGGATAGATGTTGTAGCTATACTAATATTAAACTTCAGTATAGGGATAAACCATGAGTTTATGGCCAAAATGATCAATATGTAAAAATAACAATTTTTCCAAATTGATTTACATACTTTATGCAATCTCTATCAAAATCCCAGAAGATTTGTTCATGAATATTAACCAGATGATTCTAAAATGTACAGAATATGAAAAGAACTGGGAAGAACAAAGACAATTATAAAGAATAGTTAAAGGATTTACATTACCAGATATCTAGATTGATCATAGAGTTACAGTTAATTTGGTGCCAAAATAAACAAATATACCAATCAAACTAAAAGTCAAACTACTCAGGGAGGCAGAGGCGACGCGCTGTGGAAAGATGGAAGACTACCAGGCTACCGAGGAGACTACTTTTGTTGTGGATGAAGTGAGCAACATTGTAAAAGGGGCTGTAGAAAGTGCGATCGGCGGTAACGCTTACCAACACGACAAAGTCAACCAGCGGACCACAAATGTAGTAGAACAAACTTTAAGCCAACTCACCAAGCTGGGAAAACCATTTAAATAGATTGTGACCTGTGTAATTATGCAGAAGAATGGAGCTGGACTACACACAGCAAGTTCCTGCTTCTGGGACAGCTCTACTGTTGGTATGGTTTCCAAACATCGTGTTGTAACACCAATCAAGTGCATTTTCCCTGAAAGTTTTCAAGTATCTTCTTGGACCATGCTAAGAGAGGGAGCTGTACCGTGTGATGGGAGAACAAGACCATGTACTGCATTGTCAGTGCCTTTGGACTGTCCATTTGATCTCTTAGTCCAGCCTGTGATCTTTCACCTCTGTCTCAACGTTTCTTTTCCATTTTCTAACCACCAACTATGAATTCAAATGAACACCTTTCTCGTCCTTAAGTGTGTGTTTTATGGCACTCTCAAAATATAGAGGAAAAAAACCAAATGACTGCACTATTATGCGAACTGTACACCGTAAGTCAGATGAATAATTTGCAGTGTGTAGTCTGAAGCCTGTATTGCCACTTGTCTTAACTCTGAATATTTCTTTTCAAAGGTGCTAAAAGCTGAAATCTGCTAATGTGAAACTTGCTCTACTCTTTGAAATGATTCAAATACACTAATTTTCCATACTTTATACTTTTGTTAGAATAAATTATTCAGATTTAAAAAAAAAGCACAGTGTTTTTATGTGTTCCTGCATACAGAAATAGACTCATCCACATAGTCACTCAATTTGTAACAAAGGTGACAGTACAGTTCACTGGAGAAAGAATAGTCTGTTTGGTAAAAGATGCCATGATAATTTTATAATTGATGCAAAAATCCCAGGTGTATTATAAATTTCAATTAAAATTGTAAAAAGAATAGAGCTTCTATGAGATAACCTAGAAGAAAACCTCAATACTTTGTTAGTAGACAAAAATTTCTTAAACAGGACATACATGTAAAAAACTAACCAGATAGAAAAAGATTGACAAATTAAAATTTAAACTCTTTACATCAAAAGAAATCCTGGAGAGTACAAGGGGACAAGCTACAGCATGCAAGAAGAAAATTGCAATTCATGTTTCTGATAAAGGACTTAACTCCAGATTATATATATATAACTGTTTCAATCAATAAGCAAAAGATAAGCAATAGAAAAAGGTGAATAAAATGTTAAATAGGCCCTCCACACAAAATAAATACCCAAGTGAGTGGCCAGTAAAAAAAAGTGCTCACACTCATTAAAAGTCAAGATAATGTAAATTAAAACCACAATGTGATTCCACTACATGCCCAGCAGAATGTCTAAAATTAAAACATAACCAATGTGACCCAGCATCAATGAGAATGTGGAGCTATAAGAACATTCCTGTTCTGCTGGCAGGACTATAAATTGGTACAACTTTAGATAACCATTTGATGGTATTGCCCAAAGCTGAACCCACATGTACCCTCTGATGCAGAATTTTCACTCCTAGGGATAAAACCAAACTATACAAATGAGTAATATGAATGCCCTAAACAAGCATGTCCATAATTGTAATTGTGAAAAATTGAAAACAACTCAAATGCCTTCAACAGTTGAATAGATAAATAAAATGTTGTATATTTATATGATACAATAATATACAGTAACAAAGGTGCATAAACCATTGCTACACACAATCACATGGCTAAATGTGACATAATGCTGAGCAAAAGAAGCCAGACACAAAAGAGTATGTGTTCTATGATTCCATTTATATCAAGTTCAAAAACAAGCTGAATTAGAAGTCTGGGTAGTGTTTCTGTCCCTTGGGGGATGTAGTGGTGGGAAAGGAGCAAGGACAGTCTTCCGGAGCTGTGGTCACATGCTGTTTCTTGAGCAAGGTGCTAGATATCGGGTGTGTTTATTTTGGAAAATTTATCAAGCAGTACTTTTATGATTTATACACATTTCTGATGTTTTGTAAAAAAATTTGTTCAATTTAGAAGTTTACTTATAAACAAATTTGTTTAGCATTCCAAACTCTTGCCACATCTCCTCTCCAGTCTCTGGGACTATTTAATATTTAACCGATTTTTAAATATTGCTTATTCAAGACATTCTACCTAACTAAATCCCTAATATGATTTTATTGCATTATTGAACAGGAAAAGTACATTTCTTTTATTTTTTTAAAAATAATGACACTGTATCCACCTAGTATTAACTATATTACATTTAATACTATATATTTATACTATACCATATGATTAATAATATTATTAAATATATTATATTAAACATAATTTAATATCACAAATAACAAGTACATTTAAAAGATTACAACATGGAGAGTAATATTAAATAAAAACTAAGATTTAATAGCCAGGTACAGGGTCTCACACCTGTATTCCTAGCAGTTCAGGAGGCTGAGGCGGGAGAACTGCTTGAAGCCAGGAGTACAAGATCAGCCTGAGCAACATAGCAAGATCCCATCTCTAAAAAACAAAATAAGAAAAATTAGCCAGGGATGGAAGCTGAGGCCAGAGGATCACTTGACCCCAGGAGTTCGAAGCTACAATGAGCTATGATTGCACCATTGCTCTCCAGCCTCAGCAACAAAGTGAGACTTCATCTCAGAAAAACAAAACCAAGATTTAATAAAAGTGGTGCAATTAATAATAAAAAATATTTGAAAATTAAAAACAATACAAAGAAAATTTTGAGGTTGCAGAGCTGTTTATCCCTGAATTACAATGCTAGGGACCTAGAGATTCAACTCTCCTGATTAAACTCAGAACCTAGCTGAAAATTTTAAAAGAAGAAAACACAATAAAGTCAGGAAATCATCTCTTCTGCTCCTTTAGCTGGTGAATCCTCTACTACCAATTGCTCAGTTCCTGAACAGGCACTGCACATTAGCCAATTAGCAAGCACATGAAACCATCAGCTATTATCTACACCTAAGCCACCACATCAGCACCAAATTTTCCTTTCACTTGAAATCCTGCCACACCCTTTCCTCCAAAGGGTAGCTACAAACACAGCTATTTCATGTCCCAAGCAGATGTGGAACACGGAACCTCAGTAGGGCCATAATTCTAAACGCATGTCTGACTTTGAATCCTGGCCCCCAAGACTGTCTCCTTGCAACAGAACCTAGTCTGGAAATGAGACAAGTATTTTTTTCTCATGGGGGTTGTGGAGAGTAGAGGAAGAGAGCTGGAAAGGAGAAGGAGAGTTAGGGGATGGGAAACCAACAAAATGCGGTTCGTTTTCAGGAAGCTGCTAGGCTGGATCTTTCAGAGCAGCTCGTATTTTTTCAAGATGCGTTTTTTTTTCTCCTTTGAGGTCCCCTACTCCGGATACCCCAGTGCCCTCCTTTCAGCTCTGGCCCTTGCATCACCACCAGCCAGGGGAAGGAGCCGTGGCATGGCAGCGGTCACAGTTCTCTTGGATAAGCTTTACCATAATCTTCATAAACCTCAATGCTCAAGGTGCAGAGGGAGATTGGAGGAAACTTGTTTTTCCGTTGGTTTCTCTCAGGCTGCTGTGGCTAATCATTCCTGGAACAGGAAGCTGGAGAAATGTAGGTGGGAGACACTCTTCCGACCAGTCAGGTTGCCTCACCCTTCCAGGGTACAACCGATTAGGAAAAGCTTCAGGGTTACATAACCTCCTTCCTTTAGGGTGGTTTCCCAGCAAAAGGTGAATGGGCAGCTCAGCCCCTGAGAACTGCCCACCCCTGAGAAGCAGGGCAGGAATCTCTTGGCTGTGTTTTAGTATTGGTGCCTGCCCCTTTGCAACACCCCAGTGGATCAGTGGGGCAAGAAAATGAGATCCATTGATTCATTCAGCAAGCACTTATTGAAAATGTCCACTCTTCTGGGTATTGGGAATACATCAAGAAACAAAATGAATAACGCTACCCTGGTGAACTCATATTCTAGTGGAGGGAGACAGAGCAAAGCATAATAAACAAGTAAATTACATAGTCTGTTAGAAGGTAATATGAAATCAAGAAAAGCAGAGCAGAGATAAGTGGTTGGGGGCGGGGCTTGCATTCTAAACAGGGCATAAGGTAGGCCTCCTGGAGAAGATGACATCTGAGCAGACTTGAGGGAGCAGAATGTATCAGTTATGGGACTGTCTGGAGGAACAGCAAAGGCCTAAGGCAGGCGTGTTCCTGGTGTAGCTGTTAGGGTGGGAAGAGCGCCGTGAGCAGGAGACAGTATAGTAGGGAATGATGTGTAGGGAGGTGTCAGATCAGGTGGTGTTTTGCAAGCAATTGGTAGGACTTTTAGAGTAAATAAAATGACAGTCATTGCTGTTCTGAGCAAAGGAATGACAGAACCAGACCCTTTACTCTGGCGCTCACTCTGTGATAAGAGCAAACACAGAAAGGTCCTTCCAACTTTTCACCAAGGTCTGTGCTAGAGCCTACTTTAAGCTTCTGGGTCAAGTCAGATGACCTACAGACCCACCCATCCTCATGGCCTCATGTTGGGGAGGGCAACAGCCTATGTGTTTAACAACATGATTGAAATCATTCAACTGACCCATCAAGAACTGAGAAAGCAATCTTGAGTTTCTTTCCCTGAAGAAGGAATGGCTTGACCTTAAGTCACTCTCCTCTCCCTTCCTCAATCTTCCTTGTGACCAAAGAGATAGACTCCAAAAACTATTAGCTGGGTGCTATCTACACCCTCCAGATACAGCAAAGGCGAATGGCTACACTGGATCCTGGTGCCATTAACTCATGCTGCAATCCCCAGAACTGGCCCCCATGTTTCTTGATAGAATGCAATCCCTTTTTAAAAAGTAATGACACAGTAATATTTTTATTTCATTAATGTGTTAGACTAACAGTGTTAGACTGTTCTCTTAAGTCTATCAGTTCATTTTGAGCAGGGCTGCCAGTCCTGAAAGAGAAAATAAGTTTGTTGCTCTGAAGGTGTTAAACCAGGGAGAGAAAGACACATGGAATGGATTCAGAAGACAAACACCACTCTGGCCATGCCCCACCCGCCCCCAAATCTCAACGAATCATAGCAAGCAGGTGAGGCTAGAGGTGATGCTTGGAAATCTGCCTGATGAGAATCACTGACTTTTGCATTTTGGAGCAAAAAAGTCATTTAGATTGGCCTGTCTTGATGTCAACTTGAAGCCCACAGGTTCAAATCCAACTAGCAGATATATTTTGTTTGAACTGTGCAGTATCTTTTTTAATTATGTCGTACCAACATTTATATTGGTCATTTATATTATAAATCAGAATATCTCACACATACAGGAAAAGAAATGTGTTTCTTGCTTCTCTTTAAAAATATAAATATCTGGCAACACCACGTCTGTATTCCCAAATGGCCGGAGCTGAATGGCAGCTGTCCCTGTGGACTGGGCAGATGGTCTCCATTTCGTTCCAGCTCCTGCCACTCACTATTACTTATTTCTGGGCCATTTCACTTATTATAGCTCTGAAGTTGTCAAGCCCTTATTTGATCTAATATCCTCTCTATAAAATGTAGAAAACTGATGCCTAGACAAAAGGAGACAGTAGGGTCTTCAGTCAAAGATCAGTCAGCCCTTGAAATGTGTGAACCTAAAAATAAAAACCTCATAGGAACTGAGTGTACATAGGCCCATCCTTCCTTCTGGCATAGCCTGGTGGCCAAGCCTCCATAACACTCTGGGGTCAGGTTCTCCAATATGTCTTGGAATTATTTTTAATTTCACTTTTATTCTTGTTCATTCAGTATCCCACACTGAGCTGCATTTGGAGCTAAAGCCTTGAACAAGCAAAGAGAGGTAGTTGGGGCCCCCAAGCTTTACAGAGTTCAGATGGAAACCATTAAACCACCAGGTTCCAGATGAGTCCCACTGGAAGCAGGTAGAAACCTCCTGCTCAGCCTGGTTAATGGCACTTGGATTGGACAAGAGTTAAAATGACAGGTCTGCCTGCCACTCTCCTTTACTGGGATTGGGAGAAACCCTATCTTTAGGACCTGAAAGTACCTACCATTCTCTGTGCCCTTTCCAGTTTGGTAAATGCTGTCATTCCCCCTCTTGGACACGTAGAGACCCAGACTGTTCTGTTATTTGCCCATTCTCAGCCTTCTCAGCAAAGTTCTAGCTCTTAGTGCATAATACTTTTCCACCTTTCCTAAGGGAAGTTCTATTAGGCTTTGCTATGACAGGGGAAGAAAAAAGCTCCATAAATCATGAAGAAGGTAAGAGAGGGATTTGGGGGATCAGAATGCTTTTCTACTCATTTATTTATTCACTCACTCATTCATTCATTCATATAACAGACCAATATTGATCACCTGCTGGGCTGGGTGTTTAGAAGATCTAAATGGAACTAGCACACCTGCCCTTAGGGAGCTCACAAAATCAGCTCTCAATCATACAGTGTAACACAAGTGATGACTGAGGGCCTTTCTTTTTTTTTTTTTTTTTTTTTTTTGAGACAGAGTCTCGCTTTGTTGCCCAGGCTAGAGTGAGTGCCGTGGCGTCAGCCTAGCTCACAGCAACCTCAAACTCCTGGGCTCCAGTGATCCTTCTGCCTCAGCCTCCCGGGTAGCTGGGACTACAGGCATGCGCCACCATGCCCGGCTAATTTTTTTTTTATATATATATATCAGTTGGCCAATTAATTTCTTTCTATTTATAGTAGAGACGGGGTCTCGCTCTTGCTCAGGCTGGTTTCGAACTCCTGACCTTGAGCAATCCGCCCGCCTCGGCCTCCCAAGAGCTAGGATTACAGGCGTGAGCCACAGCGCCCGGCCTGAGGGCCTTTCTTAAGCCTGAGTTTTCTCATTTATAATAGAAGGACCCCACTAACTTCCGCACAGTCTGTGAAGAACAAATGAGAAAAATGAATGTTAACATTCTTCACAAACTAGAAAGCACAATTTTAGCACCTGTCTACCATCGCGTATTACATGTGCTCAAGGATCTGAACCATTGTGGTGAGGTATTTTAAGTAAATAAATGTGGAAGGAAGTCTCTTCCTTATAGCAAAGAGCTAACTAACGAAATGTGGAAAGAATGATAATGATGGAAATAGAAAATGGCCATTTGGCAACCATCATAATAATAATCGATTTAGGCAAGAATCATCTATGTATGATACAACTAGTGGCTTAAGGTGTGAGGAGTAACAGAATGTTTATGTGATAAAGTATCTTCCAACAAGATACTTATTAATTAGAAAGGGAAAGGCTTGAACAAGTCTTTACAGTGTCCTTTACTGTAACTGGCAGATACCAGTTGACTCAAATAAAGTCAGCATCACCAGTGATGAGAGAAGTCGACGTCATGTGCCTCCTGACACAACGCACGGAAAAGGACATAACATTTCTATGACATTCCAGCTGAAAATGCATGACCTGAACCTAATCACAAGGAGATGCTGGAGAAACTCAGGTTGAGGAACATTCTGCAAAAAATCTCACCTGTACTTTTCTAAAATGTCATCGTCATAAAAGACAGAAAACTGTTCCAGATTAAAGAAGATGAAACAGACACAAATATATTCAATGCATACTCCAGTGTTTTCCTTTGCTATAATAACAGATAATTGGGATAACTGGTAAACTCAAGTGAGGTCTATAGGTGAGGTTATAGTTTTGTGTTAATTTCAATTTCCTAGTTTTGATGATTAACAGTAGTGGTTATATGAGAAAGTCTCTTTATTTTCAGAAAGTACACACAGCAGGATTTAGGAGTAAAGAGTATCATGTCTGTAACCTATTCTCAAATAATTCCAGAAAACATACATAGCATTATATGAAAAATACATGGTATTATGCTAAAAAAAATATGGCATATATAATATTTGATACAAATATATCAAACTAAGCAAAGTTGGCAAATTATTAACATTGGGGAGATTCCTTGTACTAGTCTCTCAGTTTTCTAATGTCTAAATTTTTGGCAAAATAAAAAGTTAAAAGCAATAGCAATACAGAGGTACAATGTCAATACCTTTAACCAGCCTAGAACCAGCACATAGCATAACAGAGAGGCCTGGCTAAGCTTTCTGGAAACCCCAGATGCCAAATGTGTTTTACCCATTTTTCATCCCTGTCTTCAGGGCTTCTGATATTCATGACAAGATGGGAGATGATGCTAAATGGGCCCATTCCCTCAGTGATGGTTTCCCATAACTAAGCAGTGTCGTTAGAACTAGGCATCATTGCCGAGCCAGCTGGGGTCTTAAAATTTTATCTCCTGGAACCCATAATCCACATTGCCTCTTGCATTACCGCTGGAAGGCGTCAGGATAGCTCCACTGAGTGTGTTGTGCCACCGCACATAGATCATGCAGAAATCAGGTGGCGATTTGGTCCCTGATGCTCTCTGCACCATAGGATGGCTGTTTGCTGTGCTGGACTCTTCATACACCACTTGGGCCATTTTGGTCAGCTCCTCTCTGTCCGGAAAAGACACTGGCAAAATGAACCGAGGCCAGGACCCTCTGCATTTTGGGGAGTCATGAAACGGTCAGTGCCAGGAAATGGACACAATGTAACCTACCACTACCACAGTGACCCCTGACTCAAGGACTAAACTGGACAAAAGAGACGAAAATTTGTCCCCTCCCTTGATCTGGTTAAGACAATCTTGAGAAAGTGCAAGAGTGCCCCCTTCTGCCCAGAGATGGAAATGCTCTACTGGCCCTATACACAGTTCAGCCTCAAGAGGGTTTGAAATCAATTCTTCTCCTTCCAGAGCACATGTTTTTAAACACTGTGCCGCAGTTGCTCCCTTCAGCCATACTTAAGACTTCTTTATTATTTCATTTCATTCCCTCAACAACCTCAATAGCCAAGCAGAGCAGTTATCATCACCCCCCCCCAACAGGTGACTTGAAACAGTCTCATAGATGGTAAAGTTACTTATCCAAAGTCAGAAAGACTCTCCTCAGAAAGCTTTGATGACTTCATCCTTAAAATTCAGTGGTTACAAAGAGTGGCTTCTCAATTCTCCTGCACCCCGAACAATATAGGTTAGATTCTGTGATTCTGGGTCATCCTCGTTGAAACAGGGGCTGGGAAACAGTGGGAAATGGCATAGGCACTATCCTCAGTGTGTACATCACTTTAAGTCAAAAATATGGACTTTGTTAATTTTCCTGTTGGGATCTGACCGCCTGGAGCTGTCTTCTTAGTGTCTCAGAAATCCACTGTTCTTTTCTCCCTCCCTCTGCCCCAGGCTATCAAATCTTAAGGGGAAACTTACTAGACCTGTGCCAGGCAGAGCATAGATCCCGTACTCAGTCTGATCCATCACAGGGTTTGAGCCTCTCAGCTCACTCTAGGAAAACACATTTCCAAGGGGAGGACAGGTGCTGCTTCAGGGACCAGCGAATTTCCTACCCTTGCAGTTTACAAGCAGAAATAAGCCATAGGAAGTCCACCTCTCAGCATGTACACATGGGAAACACATGTACATTTGTTTTCACAAGGAGCCACCTACAAGATTTTTTTATAGTAGGAGAAAAAAAAGATGACATAAATATTTATCAATAGAGGAATGGTTAAAAAAAAACTATGACGCATCTCCATTAATGAATACTAAAGATCAGTTAAAAAGAATTGGGTAGATCTGTATGTAATTTCAAAGAAAAGTCTGAGTAATATGATAATGAGAAATGAAATGATTTAACTAATGTCAAAACATATACATACCAAAGTACCCAAACATGTATATAAAGACATAGAGTGAGATGTGCAATGTTTGGGGGATGGTCACGCTTAAAGCTCTGACTTGAGGGGGGACATGGGCAATATACCTAACCTTAACATTTGTACCCCCATAATATGCTGAAATTTAAAAAAAAATTTTAAATAAATAAATAAATAAAAAGACATAGATAAAGCTCTAGAAAGATGTACACCAAAATGTTAATACTGATTTCCTTTGAGAAAAGTTCAGGAGTTTGGAGATGACAGCCTAAAGGAGACTTCAGACTTACCTGTGACATTTTACTCTATTACCATGTAAGAATATATTTAAGTGTTAGATATGCAAATGAACATTAATTTTTTTTCTTAAATTCAACAGCTTTTTACTGGACACTTTAAATGTCAACTGAAGCATGGGGACAGCTTCTGTTTTTCCCAGACCAGCCACTAGTAACAGCAACCCAACTGGGACGCTTGGCAACTCAAATACTTGATAGGATTTTAGGAAGATGGACCAAATATCAGTTGAGGCGTTGGACCAGAAAATGATACTGAAGTCCCTTCTAGTCCAAAGATTCAATGGCGCTACATGTATATTCATGCACCATGCAATCTTAAGGCCTGATTCAAGCTAATATAGAAGCACATTCATAAATGTGTGGTTCTTCCCAAAAAGAGACTTTTCTGTTGGTAGGGAAGATAATGGACTTTCATGGCTAATTAGACAAACGAACTGAGTCCACACTGAGTTTTGGCTGCTTTCTCCATCCTCTGAGTAGACAAGAATACATTCAATGCAGTGACCCAGTGTCTGGAATTACCTGCACATAGCTGATGGTGGCTAAAATCACCGTGCCTTTATTAAAGTGTCAAGAGATTATGGTTTCATGAGGTGAACTGCCGAGAGAAACAGAAAAACCTGAAAGACCAGACTGGGAAAATCCAGGAGCTGGACTCCATGGTAGGAAGAGGGTGAGTACCTTCACCCACCCCCTAAAGTCCAGAGACTGTTTGGTTGCAAGTTGTATTTATCACTCATGGGAGGAGGTTTGCATAGACATAACGGTATACAATGACTGTGCTCTCCTTGAAAATTAAAGTTTAATTTTATCGTGGTGGTTGTTGTCCTCTTGAACGTTTAGAATAAACAGACTCCAGAGGATCTGTTCATAACAGATAATGGGGCTAGAACACAGAAATGTTTTGCTGAATAGCTTCGAGGAGGAATTAATTGATAAATTGGGCTTTAAAAAAAAATGAGTTGGGAAGAAATAGAAAAAATACTACACTCGGAAATTGAAGACTAGGCTTCAACACTCAGCTCTGCTACTCACTAATTATGTGACCTTGTGCAAGCTAGCGAACACCCTCTCTGAGCCAAAGTTGTCATTTATAAAATGAGTATAATGCTAATGTGCAACTAGTCACAAGATTTTCATACAAAACTAATAAAATAGCTATCATTAGCCCCTGTTGACAGATGAAGAAACTGAGAGTCAAAGTGTTAAATGAATTTCCAAAGGACACACAGCTAATGTGTGGCAGAGCCCAGTTTCAAATGCAAGTACATGTGGCTGCAATGGCACAGGTCCTTCCATGCCACCTGCCATACAGATGTGTTGGGTCTAACATTACCCATCCCCAACTCCCATCCTCCAGCACCCAGCATAAAACTTAGCACTTAACAGGTGCTTATCATGTATTTATTGGATGAACCAATTCATGCATCAGTGAGTGAATGAGCTAACAAATTGATTTATTTGTAAATACCATTAATTAGTCATATACATAACACATGGGATATGATTATTTCATGTTCATAATGTCAAAAATATATTTCTCCAAATTTGATGTGTTTCAAATATTAATGCGTGTGTATGTGTTTACATCTGTAACATATGCTTGTATGTGTCCAAAAGAGAGGGAACATGAGAATAAGGCAAAGATAAAAAGCAATTGCATTATGTGAGCAGCCCCCTTGGTAGAGACGGATGCCAAGCACCTGCCTTCAGAAACCCTGGAAACTCTCTAGGTAGCAGACCCTTCCACACCTCAGCTGACAGGCTCTACTTTGAATTGCAGAAAGAATTGTCTTTGAGGAGCAATTCTAGCTCCTTTCTCCATCAGCATTTGATGCCTAGAAAAGGTCAGGTTTGCAATTGGATCTATTTGCTGCATTTCCAAGGTTTTGGCTCAAAGTGAAACACCAGAGAGCTCTATGATCAAATAACATAACCGATGTGATCAGATAACCTTTCATTATACAATAAAGGCTACGGTGCCTGCCTCCACCTCTCCATGCTGGAGAAAGGTGGTCTGTGGAATGCCGAACATCTAAGGCTGGCTCAGAAATGCAGCTCAGGCCTCTAAGACAGCACCCAGCTGCCTTTTCCACTTGCAATTTATGTTTTCAAAACCTCAATTCTTCTAGTTCCTCTTGGCTATAGACTTTAGGCTGGCCTAGAAAGTTTAGTGACTTCACAGGCTCATGGGTAATTGAGAGTCACAAGTCTTGTTCTTATTCCATCACTTACAGGGTATGTTATGTGGGCAAGTTCCTTGACCCCTCTTAGCCTCAACTTTCTCCTCTGTAAATGAGAATAATGATATTTAGAGGCTCAAATAAGTAACCCATGTCAAAGTGTAGAATGCTAATCAACTGGAAAGGTTCATTAAGCTGAAGTAGTAAAATGTTAGCATATGTAACAGCTTTTTGGTTATGTAAAAAGAGAGAGTAGGTGTAGAAAATATGTGGCCAAGCAATTATACTCTTCTTCACGACCCAGCTTAAGCATCCCCTCCTTAAGAAGCTTCCCTGACCCACATCAGGCAGATCCAAGCAGGCCTCCTCCGTGCCTCTCCGATCCACTACTACACATTCATCTGCAATTCTTTGGCTACCTGTCTGCTATCCCCCAACCAGATTATGATTAGCTCAAAGCCAAGGTCATGTCACAGGAATCCCTCAGTCTCCACCACCCAGCACAGACCCTTCGGTAAATGCTACCTGAAATCATGGACGTGAAATTGTGCTACCCAACACGAGGTGGCTTCTTAGTCACTCATTGTCAGTGCTGGGAAAGATTTATTATGCCCTTTTTAAAAAGGATAACACTGAGACTTAGAGAAGCAAGGGAAGTCCCCTAAGAATAGAGAGCTGTTGACAGAGCACAGACTGGATCCGGGGTCGTCTGACAGGCCAGCACTGCTGCCACAGGACACAAGACACCACATATCTCCTCCCAGACAGGAGGCCCAGCTAAATTTGAATTTCAAATCACCAACAAATAATTTTGTAGCAAAAGTATGTCCAATGCAATATTTAGGACCGACACATACTAAAAATATATTTGTCATTTATCTGAAATTCAAATTTAACCAGGTGTCCTGTGCTTGTTTTTTTCCAGAATGTGGCAGCTCTACTCCCAGACGCCAGCATGGACTTAGCTTCTCAGCCCCAGTCCCCTGGCTGACATCAGGCTTCGGCAGGTGTGGAATGTTGGCCAGGTGGCACTTTTCATGAAAGCCGGAGGGATGGGGAAGGAAGAGCAATGTGGCACTAAGTGGGGAGTTTGGATTCCTGAAGCCGCAGGAGAGTTGCCCCTGGTACCTGAGTAAGAAGCCTCTAGAAAGGTGTGATGAAGAAAAGCACAGACAGAGGGAAAGAACAGAGCCGGAATCCCATTGAGGGACTGCCAAGGCCACCCCGACACTCCGTAAAGCCCCAGTAACAATAACTGACCTTACAGGGTCATCACGACGATCAAATGAGGTAATGCATGTTTAGTGCTAGGGTCTGGCACTTAGCAAACTCTCCAAAGTAGCTTTTGTTATTATTCTTGTTTTTGAGGGAATGAGAAGTAGCATATATTGGACATATTATATATCCCCAGCCCTGAAATCAGTATTGTGTATATACATACCATCTCACACAAACCTATCAACAATTCTCCAGGGTAGTTATTGTAATTATTGCAGTTTACTAGGGTGCAAAGAAGTTGACACCTGCCAAAGGCCTCTTGGTGCTTTATACTGAGTGATGGAGATGAGATTTGAACCCAGGTCTGCTTGCATTTAAGGTCTTTCTAGACTGCACCAAGCTGCCTGGAAAGATCCTTTTGGGATCCTCACCTTTTGGTAACCCATTTGGTGCTGCCACCACTAGGAGACCTGAGGCCATTTCTGAGTGGCTTCAAGCCGTTCTTTTCTTAAAGAGCCCCCTGATCCCCGTCTTAGGGAGGGTGCATGGGAGAAGGATTGTCCCATGTTGCCACTCAGAGATTAAGTGCAGGCGGGTCCAGGATGAAATGGGGCATCAGGACAGGGCCTGTGCCTTCTCCAGACCCCTTAGTGACCAGCCCCTGGGAGCAAGGCTGCTCTTCTGGCTCGCGACCTCCCGTTAGTCCTCCAGGGCACACTCTTTGCTCCATCCCTCCTGGCCCAGAGCCAGGGGTAGGCTGTGGAAAGACATGAGAGGGGATGAGGCTGAATGGAGGCCCCTCCAATGGTCACACCACCCCCCCAGCCCCAATTCAGTTAAAGATTGCAGGAAGTGGTTTGTCCGTTTAGAAGTCGTCTCAGCTCTGGGGCCCTTCTGAGAAATGAACTTGCAGTTCTCTAAAGATAGATTGCGCAAAACGGGAGGGGGCAGCCCCCAAGGACCCTCCAACAGCAATTCTCCTGAGGACTTCCAAAGAGCTGTGCCCGTGCCCCCACTCCTGCCCCACCTCCCTCCAGCAGCTGCCGTCCTGGATGGACCAAATCAACACCCCACTCTTGTGCAAGTCTCAGGTTTCGTGTCCCCAGTGAACAAATTTTGTTCTGAAGAGGTGGGGGGGACATCAAAAAGGGAGGGGAGCTGAGGATGGTGGAGGTGGGGTTTTCAGCTGTTCATGTCATTTATTTTCCATGGGATCTTAACTGTAATTTCAAACTGCATCTGGGTTTTCGGAAATTATGTGATCTGACACGAAGTTCGCAAAGAGTTTAGGCCTCTCTCCAAAAGAGCGCTTTCACGCCTAGGAAAACAGGTGGTGGGATCCAGGAGGGTGAGTGATGTGAAGAAGGGACAAGGAAATAAATAAATAAGCAATTGGCTTAGCCAGGGCAGAGGGTAGGGACCTGGAAGCGATTCCACTTAAAAAAATCAAAATTTCCCAGCAATCAGACAGGGCTGGCCTGGGGAAGGACAAATCTGCACCATGTTTTTATAATTTGGACAAGAGTTTTTAAGCAGCTAGTTTTGGAGAAAGGAGGTAATTCTACCAAGAAAGGCTAAAATGGGCTTGAAGCATGTATATACCACCCACCCATACCCCAATGGACACTCTGATTAGATTTGCCCCCTCACTCAACCAGCCCTCAATGTTTATTTAAGTTCATTTGCAGATGTCTCCAGAGTACTGGGGGTACAGAGGAGGCTAAGACACAATGAGCTTAGGGTCTGGTGAGAGAGGGACAGAAGGCAGACGAAGAAAAGACCCCATGGTTCCTATACCAGCATGAGTATGGCAAAGCACAGGTGGGCAGAGGAGGGAGTGGGCACCTCCACAGAGGAGCAGAGGAGCTGGGGGTAGAGACCATCAGGGGAGCCTCCTGGAACAGTGGCAGCCGAACTATGTTTTGAGAGATGAATTCACCAGGCAGACAAGGTAGCCAAGGCCCATTCTGGCATGAGCAAATAACACATGCCAAGGCAGGAAGACATATCACTGCCTGAACCATATGGGCCTGTACCTGTTCAAGAGAACAGGATGGGGGTTGCAGTGGAATCAAGGCCCCCTAAAGCATCTGGCCATAGGATCCCAAGGAATGAGGGTCAGCTCTGAGCTGCAGTCGGCCAGAGTGGGCTTTGAGCCAACCCTGGGAAAGCAGGCGTAGTGGGGCTTGGAATCCCACAGTCAAAATCTTCCAGCCACACGGGACTTAAACATCATCTCTTCACCCTCTGGGGCCAAGCCCACTATAACAGACTTGCCTGCTCTAGATCTCTGCAATGCCCATCCCAAAGCCCCACCCCAGCTAACCCCTTGGAGCCTCATGAACAAGCGGCAAATCCCAGCTACCTTTCATCCCTGTCACGTGAGCTTGCCTTCTAAAGGTCTTCTGCTCTCCTATCCCCTAGCATTTTGCACTATCAGAGGATGTGTCCCCTCCCGGCCCTCAGTGTTCTCCCTCTCACACATTCCCACCATTTCTCCAGAACCTTATTTCTTTTAACCTCAACCTTTCCATCAAATTCTCATTCTTCCTGTTCAGTTTTGTGACTTAAACCTGACCCAGCAGCACTTGAGGGAACTGCCTCCCCTTCCTCTCCCCACTCCCCCTCCCTGCCCCCCCCACCCTTGAAAGCAGAAGCTGCTCATTCTCCAGGCTCCACCTGTCTCCAGGTGAGAAGTGGATCAGGACAGTCACCAGAGCCACTGTCTCTCCGCCACGCCATTCCCGCATTCCCACAACCTGGCAAAATCCCAAACCTGAGTTAACTCACAATCGCCTTCTTTGCTCTTCTACTGAGGTGGCCGGGCACAGCAGGGGGAAATCTCAGAGCTGTGACATAGCGTCACCTCTCCATCCCTCAACAGCAAAGATGCTGTCTTTCACACACTCAACCTCTGGGAATCAAGGCTTGGTCAATTCGTTTTCTTCTGCTAGTTTAGTAGCCTCTCCCATTATTTCCAAGAACTTTCCTTTCAACTTTCCTATCTTATCCACAACACCTAGAACATAACCTGGCTTCCTAGTCCAAAAAAAAAGTTGAGGCCATTAGGTATACACAACTTAAATTCCTGCCCACTGTCTCCTAGAATTATTCCTGTATCCTCTCTCCCTCCAGTACCAGAAGATGTATTAATTTCCTACTGCTGCTGTGACAGATTATCCAAAACTTAGTGGCTTAAAATGACACAAATTTATTCTCTTGCAGGTCTGGAGGTCAGATATTCAAAATGAGTCCTACTGGGATAAAAATCAAGTGTTGGCAGAGCTAGTTCTTCAGGAACATCCAGGAGAGAATCCGTTTCTTGGCGGGTGGCTGCCACCATTCCTGCTTAGGGCTGTATCACTTGAACCTCTGCTTCCACGGTGACATTGTCCTCTCTTCTTCCACAGTCAAATCTCCTTTGATTCCCTCTCGTAAGGACACCTGTGATTACATTTAAGGCCCACCCAAATAATCGAGAATAATCTCACTAATTCAAGATCTTTAATTTAATGTAAAGTCCCCTTTGCCATATATAAGTAACATGCACAGGTTCTAGGAATGAAGACACAGGCATCTTTGGGGGGGCCATTCTTCAGCCTAGCCCAGAAGATAATGTGTGGCCTGTCTTCATGGCCACCCCTCCACCTGTCCTCCTCGAGGTCTCTGTCCCTCCCCCTCTCTCTGGCCTCTACTGTCTTTCATTCCTGTGGGTTCTCTCCCATGAGCCTAGAAACATAATCAATTGCCTTCCATATTAAAATACAAACACTCTCTGGATCTAATATTTTCCTCCAGCCTCTACTCTATTTCTACTCTACTTTTCTTCTGGAATGTTCCAGAAAAAGTGACATTCACTTGCCATCCTACTGCTCACCTCCCATTTCCTAAACAGGCCACAACAATCTCCCTTTCCTCCCACCACTCCACTAGATCTACTCTTACAAATGTCTCCAGCGGCCATGGTATTGCCAAAACAATGAACACTTTTCAGGTCCTATTCTAACTGGACTCTCTGCTACATTGGATTGTGGACCACTCACAGATTTTTTTTAAACTCCCTTTCCCTCGCTAGATGTCCTACTAATCATTCTTTTTCATTATTATTCATGAGCTCCTTCTTCTCTTCCAACTTTTTGAATATTAGAATTAAGTTCTTTGTATAGTTCTCTCCTCTCCACAGATACTCTGCTTGAGTAATATAATCTACTATTATTGTTTTAACAACCACCTATGTACTGATATCTCCTAAGACTGTGTTTCCAGCTCCACCATCTCCCCTAAGTCCACCAGGTACCTCGGATCATAAACCTTGTCCATCCTCCTATGTTTCTAATTTCTGTAGAAGTCATCATCATCTACCTAGTCATCACCTACTTTCTCTCAATCACCAAATCTTAATGATTTTGACCCTCTATGTGTTTGTTTTCTTTTATCTACTGACCTACTGATCTAGTTTGGGGCACCCTACAAAATCCCCATAGCTGGTCTCACACCACCCTACTCACCTCTGCCCACTGTGGAGCCATCCTACACACAGCCTACCGAGCTGTTTGTCTATTTGATCTCTCTACTTGAAACAATTAGATTTTCCCACATCACCTGCAGGATAAAACCAGAGTAAGTGTTCTTTATGCTGGAATCCCAGCCCTCTCTGACCTTGCCCTGTCTCTCTCTCTCCTGCCTCTTACAGCTGCTCTTTAGTTTGTTAACACCAAGCTGCTTTTAATTCCCACAAATGTCATGATGTTTCTTACCTTTCACCATTGCTCATGCTATTTTTTCACACTTCTTTGATGGCAAACTTCCACCCAGCCTTCAAGAATGGCCTCAGATAGCACCTTTTCTGAGAAACCATCTGTAAACCTCCAGGCCTTTCTCTGAACTTGGGTAATACCCTGTACATTTCTCTACTGACACTTAGCACACTACTGAACCAAGGAAATAGAAGCATTTAGATGCAAAGCCCACATATTCCCTTCTGCCTCCAGCCTCTGTCCCTTTTTTTTTCTTTCCCTTGTAGCAAAACACAAAAGAGGATTTTATTTGACCTCATTGTTGTAAACACTTCAATCAAGTGATGCTTCTCCACCACTTTTAGAATAAAGCCAGAGAAATACTCCTTATACTGTATTAGAAGGTACCCAGATCAAGTCAACCTCCTGGATTCTCTCCTACCTCACTAACTACTTCTATTCAGCCCCTTTGCTCCATTTTCCTCATTACCACCAACTTTATTTGTGTATACAAGCTTTATTGAGACATAATTCACATTCTATACAATTCACCCATTTAAAGTATACATATCAATGACTTTTAGTATATTCACTGTATAAATACAATTTATTTGTGTGTATTAATCTTATATCCTGCAGCCTTGTTTAACTCATTTATTGGTTCTAATAGTACTGTACTTTAGTGGATTCCTTAAAATCGTGTATATACAAGGTCACGTCATTTGAAAATAGAGATAATTTTACTTTCTCCTTTTCCATCTGGATGTCTTTTATTTCTTTTCCTTGACCAATTATATGCTTAGAACCTCTAGTACAATGTTGAATAGATGTTGCAAAAGCAGGCATCGTTTTCTTGTTCCTCATCTTAGGGAGAAAGATTTCAGGCTTTCACCATTAAGTATGACATTAGCTGTGGGGTTTTTTTTATAAATGCCCTTTATCAAGTTGAGGAAGTTCCCTTCTAATCCTAGTTCATCAAATATTTTTATCATGAAAGGGTGTTTGAATTTGTAAAATGTTTTATCCACATTCATTGTGATATCGTATGGGGGGGGTTGTATTCTGCTGGTATGATATATTACATTAATTGGTTCTTATACGTTAAACTAACGTTGCATTCCTAGGATAAATCTCACTTGCTCATGGTGCATTATTCTTCTGAAATGTTTTCTGAAATGGTTTGTATATTGTTGAGAATTTTTGCATCCATATGCATAAGTGATATTGGTCTGTAGTTTTCCTTTTTTGTGATCTCTGTCTGGGTTATACTGGCCTCATAGAATCAATTCTGGAGTGTTTTCTCCTATTCCATTTTTTGGAAGAATTTTTCTCCTCTTCTATTTTTTGGAATTAATTAGTATTAATTATTCTTTAAATGTTTGGTAGAATTCACCATAGAAGCCATCTGAAACTGGGCTTTTCCTTGGGTTTGTTTTTGTAAATAATTAATTGAGGTCAAATTCACATAATATAAAATTAAGTGTCTTAATTTTATTAAGACGAATAAATTTAGTGACCTTTAGAACATTCACAACACTGTGCAACCACCATTTCTATCTAGTTTCAAAACATCCATCATTCCAAAAAAGAGCTTCTTACCCATTAAGTAGTTTCTCTCCATTTTCTTCTACCCCCAACCCCTGGCAACCACCAGTCTGCATTCTATCTCTATGGATTTATCTATTATAGATATTCATGTAAATGAAATCATATAATATGTAACCTTTTGTGTCTGGCTTCTTTTACTTAGCGTGAAAGGTTCATCCATGTTACAACATAAATGTATGTAACAGAACTTCATTCCTTTTTATAGCTGAATAATATTCCATTGTACATATGCAACACAATTTGTTCATTCTTCTGTTGATGAATATTTGGGCTGTTTCCACCTTTGGCTATGTGAATAGTGATGTTATAAACATGCATGTACATGTACTTACTTGACTATGTCTTTTCAGTTCTATTGGATATACACTTAGGAGTAAAATCCCATGGTCACATAGGAATTCTATGTTTAACTTTTTGAGGAACCACCAAACTGTTCCCAGAGTGGCTGAACCATTGTACATTTCTACCAGCAGTGTATGTGAGTTCCAATTTCTTCACATATTCACCAACATTTATTATTTTTTCTATTTTGTTCTTTTTTTTTTTTTTTCCTAATCATAGTCATCCTAGTGGAAGTGAAGTGGTACTTCACTGTGGTTTTCATTTGCATTTCCATAATGAGTAGTGATGTTGAATATCTTTCCATGTCTTTTTTGACCATTTTTAAATCGTTTTTGGAGAAATGACTATTCAAGTCCTTTGCTTATTTTTTAATTGAGTTATTTGAATTTTTGGTTTTGAGTTGTGGGCTGGTTTTTGATCTCTAATTTAATCTCTTTATTTGTCATAGGTCTATTTAAATTGTCTATTTTTCTACACAATTTCAGTAGCTTTCTAGTAATTTTTCCATTTCACTCAAGTTGTCCAATTTATTGGAATATAATACTTTTTACTTCTATAAGGTCAAAAGTAATGTTGCCTCTTTCATTTCTGATTCTGGTAATTTGGCTCTTCACTCATTTTTTCTTGTTCCATTTATGTAAATATTTATCAATTCTGTTAATATTTTTAAAGAACCAGATGTTCTCTTGTTTAATTTGCTCTGTCACCCAGGCTAGAGTACAGTGGCGTCATCATAGCTCACTGCAACCTCAAATTCCTGGGGGTTGCTCAAGCAACCCTCCTGCCTCGGTCTACTGAGTAGCTGGGACTACAGATGCACACCACCACACCCATCTAAGTTTTCTATTTTTGTAGAGATGAGGTCTTGCTGTGTTTCTTAGGCTGGTCTCAAACTCCTGGCCTCAAGCAATCCTCCTGCATCGGACTCCCAAAGTGCTAGGATTACAGGCTGAGCCACTGCATCTGGCCTCTTTCTTTTATTATTTCTAATTTTATTCCACTGTAGATGAAAAAGATACTTTATGTTATTTACATACTTTTATATTTATTGAGATTTGTTTTATGGTCTAGCATATGGCACTATCCTGCACACAAGGAAGAATATACATTGTCCTATTGTTGGGTTGAGTTTTCTATAGATTTCTGTTAGGTCTAAGTGTTTTATACTGTTGTCTTCTATTTTCTAGTTGACATTCTGCCTTCTTGTTCCATCCATTTTTGAAAGTGGGATACCAAAGTTTCCAACTATTTTTTTTTAAATGTCCATTTCTTCCTTCATTTCTTTCAGTTTACGCTTCATGTATTTTGGTGCTCTCTTGTTAGAGTCATATATGTTCATAATTGTTATCTCTTTCTGATGAACTGAACCTTTTATCATTATGAAATATCCCTCTATGTCTCTAGTAACAAGATATCTATTTTAAAGTCTATTTTGTCTGATGGACGCTCCAATTTTCTTGTCATTACTGTGTACATGATGTATCATTTCCCATTGTTTTACTTTCAATTTATTTGTATATAAAGTATGTCTCCCATATGCAGCATATAGTTGGAATTTTTTATCTACTCTGATAATATTTTCCTTTTGATTGGATTGTTTAATCCATTCACATTTTATGATATTATTGATGTAGTTGGATTTATGTCTATCATTTTACTTTCTACTTTCTATATGTCTCATGTCATTTTTGTTCTTCTGTTTCTCATTTACTGCTTTATTTTGCAGTAAGTGAATATTTTCTAATGTAGCATTTTCTTTTTAATGATTTTCCTCACTAAATTTTTGAGATTTTTTTTTAGTGCTTGTTCAAGGGCTTATTACATATATCTTATCAAAAGCATCTTCAGATTTATACTAACTTAATTCCAGATATAGAACTATTACTTCTATATAGTTTTATTACCTTCCCCCTTTATGCAGTATTATTATGTATATTAAATCTATAAATATTATAAACTTGGCAATACATTTTTATAATTATTACTTTATATAATTTCATATCTTTTAAATTTACATAATTATTAGGAAAAATATATTTCTATATGTTATAGGCCAAAAAATACATTATGTACATATCATTGTATTTTTTTAAATCAGATAAGAGAACAAAGGCATAAATTGACTCATAGCCTGAGAAAATCAAATTCATTCTTTGAAGGAATAGTTCTGAAAATCAGTGTTTGAGATTTGTTCTGTCCCCAAGAGTACTTCCTAGCTGTTTCTTCCCTAATTCTGTTTGGCAAAGAAGTAATCCATAGTTTAGCCTGTAACCCCAATGAACCTATCAATCTCCTCCCAGTTGCCTTTCAGCAAAACTTTCATGGTTTTTGAGAGTGACTTAGAGCTTAAACTTCTCTACTGTCTGTTGCAAATAAAGTAATTTCATCTGGGTAGGGATTTGGAACTCTCTGTTCTATGGTGTTTTTCACCCATGCAAAATTTCTGAGCCAAGCTCTGGTACTGGGAGTGGGATGGTTTTGTGCTTCTCACACAGTGACCTCCCACACTCACTTTAGGAACTGAGTGTTTGGTGAATGGGGGAGGAGCCATCAGCCCCAGAGCTCTTTGGCTTCCCTCTCTCAGCATAGAACACTCACCCCAAGCTAAGGCAAGGACAAATCAGGGCCCAAGTTTTCTCAGCAGAGCTACTCCCAAGGCAAAACCTCCATTCCACACTTGGTGCTGGATGGAAGAAGGAAACCCCTAGCTCTCAACTGTACTTGCCCAGAATTTAGGCTTAGCAACAGATAGCTTGGATATGAGAAATGCAGATTTCCTACCCCCACACACAGGAAATACAGTCTTTTAACTTGGAGCTGGGGCAGAGGGGAGTCCTGGGTGTGAGACTATACCAGTCTGGAGCATATGCTTCACCTTGCTGAACTCAGATGAGGAGGGGAGAGTGGGAATGTTGGCTCAACTAGCACAGACTCTCACAGTTCTTACTGAGCTTTGGTTTAAATTTGTATTATTATTTCAGAATATTATAGGGGTACAAACATTTTGATTACATGATTTATTATTGTGCAGTTTGATTGCTTTTGAATAAATATTTTTTCATTTGCTATATGTCCTTAGAACTATTCCCAGAGACTTTAAATGGTTGAATTTTTTATATAATTTTCACCAGTTTCACAGGAAATCAGGTCTATGGAACTCTTCACACTGTTATGAAGGAACCTCAACCCAAACTTTAAAGGATAAAGTACCCCAGAGCTTACTTTCTAGATTTCTTCTTTTTTCTATTTGGACTCACTCCTTTGGTGATTTCATCCAGTTGTGGAGCTTGATATATTATCTATACATAGATTTAAATCTCAAGCCTGTCTCCAGCTTGATCCTTATATCGACTGCCTCCTCATTCAAATGTGAATAAGCATTTCAAACTTAACAAATCCAAGTTCAAACTTCTACTCTCGACCCTAAATCTGCTCTCCCATTAAATTCTTTCTTGTTCCATGAAAATCTTTCAGTTTCTTCAGCCAAAATCCATTGAGTCAACTTTAAGTCTTCTCTTTCTCTAGTGTTTCACATTTATTCTATAGGAAATCTTGCAGTAGCTCCACCTTTAAAATAAATCTGGAATCTGCCACTTCTGACCACCTCCGTTATTATTACCCTGGTTGGAACCATTATCACAGCTCAACTAGATTATTTCCATAACCTTCTATTAAATAGTATAGTCTCTCTGTTTCTACTCTTGCACTCCTCCAATTCAGTCCCCATGAAGCATCCAAAGGACTTCTGTTATAAAATAAGTTCATTCATTTCACTCCTTTGCTCAGAACAGTTTCCACCTCAATTAAGGTAAAAGCCAAGTCCTTTTAATGGTTTACAAAGCTGTCCACAATCTGGCATCCACCCCCAATACATCTCTAATCTTAACTACCTATACTCCCACACTCTGTCCCAGCTTTGGCAACCTCCATACTATTGCTGGAATACAGCATTCATACTTGTCACTCGGAGATCTGCTCTTGCCATTTCCTCTGCCTGAAATGCTCCTCACAGCTACCACTTTACCTCCTTCATATTTTTAGACAAAGATTACTATTGCATCATGCCTTATCTGGATGCCTTATCCAAAATCGCAACACCAAAGGGAAATCTTAAGGTGTCAGCATGCCAAGGAGATTATACACCTGAGTATTGGAGCACGTAGCCTCAGAACCCCCAAGGAGTATTGGAACTTTGTGTTAACCCTAATGGCCAGGCATTTGGATTTCATGCAAATATAGGGATAGAAAATATGACCCTGGACACGTGTGAGGTAGGAATCTCACACCTAAATCAAATCCAAATACCTGAAATTAAAACGTATGCATGAATTCGGACATTAAAAAAAGAAAAAAAAAAAAAAGATTAGAAAAGCACCAGTCCAGAGGAACAGAAAGATGCTACTGGACATGCAGTTTGTCTGTGATCCAGTGGAGGTAGGGGGGTTGACACGATGATTAAGGAAATTTAAGTGTCCAAGGGTTACTTGAACTACAAGGCATTATATCCATAAAACACCATGATTGGTCTGCTGTTAGACCTGGCTCTGATACTTACCACTTATATGGTCTTGCATGTATCTTTTACCCTTTCTGAACCTCAGTTTACTTATTTGCAATAAGAAAAAAGAAATCCCTGCTTTGTGGATCTCACACTTTGTTTTTGGGCAGAATGTAAAATCACTATGTAAAGTAAAAATGCTATAAAAAGCATAATTTAGCTGTCTCCTAGAAGCTCTGAGACTTAAGTAAGTAAAGCTAATTCAACTCCCCTCCCCATCTCATATAAATATGTTTAAATTCAGGCTCTTCCATATGATTTTCCCAAATCTCCCTTCCCACTGCCAAACCTACTGTATCGGTTATGTTCTCTGCCAATTTCCAGGATCAAAAGAATCCACTGAAGCCAAACATCTGGTGCTTTTAGAAACTACACTGCAGATTTGGGGGGTTAATAGCAGAGGAATATCATTTCTCATATCACAAGACTCTGCCGTCTTGTTGGGTCTGCACCTCATGACATCCTCTTCCAAAGCCTGTGTTCGCAACATGTGGCTCTCCTTGCCATGCACAGCCTCCTGGGAAATGCACCTAGTTAACCCAGGCCCACTGTCTCCCTCCTGGATTAACAGACAGCAACATTTTTCCATTCCATAACATTTATAATACCATATTTCCACAATGGACAAAGGACAAGGGAGACGTGGGCTTATAGTAAGAGTACAGATGTAAAAGCATAAATTACACCTGAGTTTAGAGCATTGTGTAATGTCAAGGAAAATATATATATGCATACACACCACATACACAACACATATACACAATCAAATACATCTTTTATTCTCTTGTAGTAATGTGGCTTTTAGAATTGGTGCACCATACCCAAAAGTGCTGGGAAACTGAATGAGGTCAACTGAGGCACAGGTGCTTCGCATGCAGTCATGTCATTGGTCCCTAGGTAACATTTAACCACAAATCGCTACATTCATAAAAGCCATTCATTCTATGATTACAGGTTTATGTGTTATAATCTTAGGTTATAAAAAAATCCTCAACCAACTATGCAACAAATGCCTTAAAATGCAACCTCATTTAAGAGCACTAAAAGATTTATAAAACATGCGGTTCATGTTTTTATAGTATTTTGTGCACAACAGGATTTGGCTAATTTGCT
Organism: Microcebus murinus; assembly: GCF_040939455.1. Classification (NCBI taxonomy): domain Eukaryota; kingdom Metazoa; phylum Chordata; class Mammalia; order Primates; family Cheirogaleidae; genus Microcebus; species Microcebus murinus. The sequence goes on along the minus strand of NC_134110.1, from coordinate 37,555,867 downwards.
GCTACAAAAACAGGTATATTCCTATAGAGTTGCTAATGTCACTGTCTACTTGGTGACATCATTCCTAGTTACTACTGCTGCTAACCTGGATTGTCAGTATCCTGTGCCCAACTAAGAGTCTTTCCATTACCTCATACAAGCCCCATGGCCCCCATGTCTCAAAGGTATTAATATTTTCATTTTACAGATGAGCAAATAGAAGTTTGACAAAATGACATCACTTGCCCAAGATCTCCCAGGTGGCAAGTGGCAGGTCCAAGAATTGAATCCAGAGTGTTCCTGACACCAAAGTCTATATTCTAAACAGGCATCCAAAGCCATTTTTTTATTTTCAATATATTAGACTTTCAGTGAGCATATTATAACTAATGCTTCTGGAGACAGAAGGGAAGCTCTGTGGAATAGAGGAATCAACCCTTCGTAAGTGATTTTGCTTCCTCTGCCTGAGATAACACATGTGTAGAACAGGAAAATATACTTACTTTGGCCAGGAAAAAAAATTGTTATTTCCAATTCCCAACTTCCTCCTAAGAAGGATGTTACATGGTCAAAGGTGGCGAGAATGCAAATTAGAGATGACATGACAGGAAAAGGACCGGGTCTAGTGAACCTGGGAGATATGGTGCAGGGGGAAGATGACTGAGGCAGAAGGGAAGAGGGAGGGACTCAGGGAGCGTGTGGCCAAGGAAAGATGTTTGATGGAAAAGAACATGGACAAGTGAAAATGTTCATCAAATATTTTGGGTGATGTGTGGTGTAATCTAACCTTCCCTTTCATGTTCACTATGAAATATTGAAATAAAAATTAAAAGCTCTCTAAGGATGGAGTTGATTTGGGAAGGGAGAGAGAGGTGGAGGAAAGAGAGGTGCTAAGCCCTGCTCAGGTGATGCAAACACAAGAATGGTAGTAGGACGAGAATGGAAATGGCGTCTACAGAGACACAGTCATATACAGGAAACATGAAATGTGAAGAAAGGAGCCATAGGACTGTCACTGTGTCTTTCACCACTGTGGTTAGATCAGTTCTCAATAGGAGGTGGGCAATGCAGTCTCTGTTGGGAGGCTTCTCTAAAAATTCGGTCTAAGAGACCCTGGAAGAGTTTTGATGAAGAAGAAAGATTCAGAAAAGATTGGCCTATGATCTCCTTAGAGAAAGGATGTGTTTTGTTCATCTCTGTAACTTCCACACTTAACAAAGTGTCAGACTCATTGCCTGGGCAAAGTGAGCTTTCAATGAACCAATGAACGAATGAATGAAATGAATACATGAGTTAATTATTTAGTTTAAAAAATAGCATACCTGTCCATTGCTTCCAGAATGATTTCTTGGAGGTGGACAGCAACTCAGACTTGTCAAAACATCAACCAATGAGTATGCCTGCCTCGCCTCTTTATTTTGGAAAAACTCGCACTTCCTAACTCTCAAGAGTTCAATTTTGCATTCTCTGTAGAGGAAGGTAGTACTTAAATATATGGATCAACTAAGCTAAGCACCTAAGGTTCAGAAGGCATTTACTGTCCCAGAGACTCAAACATGTAACTGAGAGCCTGTATTCCACCCTAGACAGCTTTTCTAAGGATCCAATAATATCCCACACAATTTGCAGAGTGGCTTCCTTAAAGGTATTGTGAATGCAATCATGCATGCTGCTAGCCATGAGACCTTGGTTAGGTCCCTTCTCCTCACCATGTCTGAGATTTCTGAAGCCATGTTCCCTGTTGCTCTGGTGGTCTACAATTCTTGGAGATGTTATTAGGCTCTTTCTGCTGCACAAAACTACAGATTCTAATCTATAATCTGAAGACTCTAGTATCAGGCCCAGCAGTCACTTTTTAACCCAGAAGATCACTTGGCTTCCAGGAAATCATTTTATTCTCTGATGTTCAGAAGAACAAGTTTCTCTTTAGAAAAGTCTATTAGTTGCCAACCATAAATTTGGAAATAGACAAAGTCAATCATTTACATCTACTAAGATTACTTTGAGCCAAGCACTCTGCCAGGCAAGCTGTACACGTGATTTCATTTCATCCTGCAAGGCTGGAATGATTGTTTCTACTTTACGAATTGGAGAAACTGAGGCTGGTGGCAGGCAAGAAGCTTGTCTGAACTCATACAGGTGAAAAGTGACAGAGTTGGTTTCAAGCCAGGTCCACATGACACAGAGATGATGTTCTTGCCACTACGGCAAGGGAAAACAGTAAAAATAAAGTTTTCAGAATGTGATTAGCAACTTGATAAATGGCATCCTATGGGAACACAGGATGTATCTGATTATTCCCCCATCCTCACCCAGTTCTACAAGAGGACAACAGCCTCCTGTAGCTTGACCACAGAAAAGGTGACGTTTCTTAATATTTGTATGAGGAGCTGATGATAAATGGTTGTGCAACTAATAACACATAGGTCTCACCTCAGATGTCTCAATTTATCTCACAGTTTGGTTATAATAAGAGATGGTTCAGAAACATTTCTAAAGCTATCCATTAATAAGCCATGATGTTCTCATTAAGACACAAAAAAGGGCCAGGTGCAGTGGCTCATACCTGTAATCCTAGCACTCTGGGAGACTGAGACGGGAGAATTACTTGAGCTCAGAAGTTTGAGACCAGCCTGAGCAAGAACAAGACACTCTCTCTACTAAAAATAGAAAAAATAGCTAGTTGTGGTGTTGTGTGCCTGTAGTCCCAGCTACTCAGGAGGCTGAGGCAGGAGGATCACTTAAGCCCAGGAGCTTGAGTGGCAGTGAGCTATGATGATGCCACCGCACTCTACCCAGAATGACCGCGTAAGACTCTGTCTCAAAAAAAAAAAAAAAAAAACTCAAAAAAGCCTCTTAAGAACTCTGTTTAAGACCAAATAAAGGCTTTCTTGCTACTTTCCAAGAATTTCTAGATTAAATCTCCTTCTTGCAGGAATACCATTGGCTGTTCCAAAATTTTTTATTTGGCTTGAAAAAAGCCAATAAAGGAAAATCTTTAGAAATAAAGACCGTTGACATGGGTACATGATTCTATAGTTTACGAAGTCCTGCTAGGCCTATTATCTTGCTTGAGTCTCTCCAAACAGTCTATAAGACTAAAAGTACAGGAATGAATGATCCCTAGTAAAGCTCCATTCAGTCAGCAATATCATTTGAGAGCCTGTTGTGTACCAAGTTCTTTGTTAAGGGATTAGACACAGCACTGAACTAAACACACACTCCCTGACCCCATGGAGCTCCTAGTCTAGCCATTGCAAAAACATTACACAAGCACAGTATTACACAAATAAATATATGAATGAGAGCCAGCTCATTATGAAACTCACCCAGTAGCAAAAGCTAGCAACAACCAGTAAGCAAGTCCCCAGTCTTCTGTCTTCAAGAGTTCTGATTTTGCTTACAGGGTCATTTAACCTACCAGAGTCTTGGTTTGCTCATCTGTAAATGGAATGATGTTGGTAGATATCTCGTCATGGCAAGGATTAAAGGAGATAGCATATATAAACACACAGCAAAGAGTGCTTGCCTTGTCCTGATCATAAATTTCATTAAGTTGGGATCCATCTATGTCCTATACTGCTTAAATTCTTCCTAATGCCCAAAATGATCCCTTGAAGATTGAAATGTCTTATTAAGTTTAGATGGACGAGCCAGTCTACCCTATCATCTTCCTCTTTGAAGGTCTAGAGCTAGGCGCTGTTCCATGTGGTAGCCGCTAGCCACGTGTGTGACTGCTTAAATTTCTTAAAACTGAAATTAAAACTAAAAAGGTAGTCCCTTGGTCACACTTGTCACATGTTGAATGCACAGTGGCCACATGTAGCTGGAGCTGCCACATTGGACGGTGCATCATCATCCAACGTTTCCATCATCACAGAGAATTCTACTGGACAGCCCTGATCTACAGGGATAGTGATTATGCATTTGCTTTGAAGAAAGAGATTAAAGCAGTCACTTCTGTTTCCCATCCAACTCTTTTTAAGGCAGGACCCCAATGACCCTACATAGATCCAGCTCTCTGTGATCTCTGCTTATAATGCTTTGGTGGGACTTCTCATGCTCAGGACGAAGCCCACGCCCTTCCCCACACTTCCGTCTTCAGCCGACTCTTCTCCTCACCCTCCCCTCCTCCTCCTCCACTACACCGAACAACTCCTCTCACACTTCTGTGCTTAAGCAAACCATGGCCTCTGTCCAGAAGCCCCTTGCTTTTGTTCCATGACTGGCTAAATTCCACACGTTCTTTAAGACTTGGCTTAAGCATAGGCTTCCTCTGAATAGTCTTTCTAGACACCTCCAGGCTGTATCAGATTCCCTTCCATTGCGTTCCACAGCACCTGAGACATATTTACATTATGCTAAAGCTTAAGCCTTAGGCTCCTTCCAGGTAACGGGAAGGAGCTCTAACAGGGTGTTCACATACTCGGACATTTTTGTAAAATTGGCAAAAATAAGGTATTTTAACTGGAATTAGCTGGGCAATTCTTCCTTCACGTTATACTTCCCTTCATGCCAGTGGCATTGCTGTGGCTGTCAGCATTTGCAGGATAGCTTTGGGGATGGTGAGTAGACAATGTGTCACTTTATCTGCAAAATGGAGAGACAATTTATTTCATTTCAATAAAAAAGTAAGAAACGGCAGATTCCTGATGAGAATATATATAAAGGTACACTTTGTCATCTTTAAATTTAGATATTAAATAATGGAGAGAAAATTTAGATAAAAAATTGAATATGAAATAATAGCAATGTGGAAGAGTAATAAAAATTTATAAAATTTATTCTGACCTAAAGAAGAAAATTGCTGGAAAAAAATCAGACCATACTAAGGTAGTAAATTCCCTTTAAAAAAGAAAAAACTTTTAAAAGACTAATAGGCTCTCAAACAGTTTGGTAGTCCAATTAAAAAACCGGAGTGAATCCATTTTTTTCAATACGTTTATAACGTATTGAAAAATATTTAAGTTTCTTGCTGGTTTAACCAACATTGATGATGATAAGAATAAATTCATAATACATGACTAAACAAGACATCAAAGACAAGCCTGTTAATAAACGTTGTCAATGAAGAGAGTGTGGAAGGCAAAATAATGACTTTCCAAAAAAGTTGCCTGCTTCCTAATCCCTGGAACTTTTGAATATGTTCTCTTATATGGAAAAAAAAAAAAGTCTTTGCAGATATGATAAAGGTTACAGTCTTAAAATAGAGAGATTATCCTGGGTTATCTGGATGGCCCAATCTAAACATATGAGTCCTTAAAAATGGAAGAGAGAGACAGAAGAGTAAGTCAGAAGAAGACATAACTACAGAACACTGTGGAATTTAAAGACAGAGGAAGGAGGTCACCAGCCCAGGAATGTGGGTGGCTTCTGCAAGCTGAAAAAGGCAAGGAAATGGATTCTCTTCTGGAGCTTGAAGAAAGGAATGCAACCTTGCTGAAACCTTGATTTTACTCCAGTAATAATATCTGTGTTGGACTTCTAACCAACAGAACTGTAAGGTAATAAATGGAAGTGGTTTTAAGACACAACATTGATGGTAATTTTTTAAAGCATAAGTAGAAACTAATAAAAAGAACATTTAAGATTAGTTACTACATAAGAAGTGCCCTAGAATCTGATTGCTCATGTATTAAAGAAACTTGAGAATTTTTCAAAATTTGATAACAATCTTAAAATGTACAAGACTTATTAATAATGGGCTGTGACACTGAAATTTTTCTAAGCTATTAGTAATTTACAAGATTGATATATGTATATAGGAAATATTAGGAATATACAGCCAAAAAATTAGGGAAAAAAATATAAATGTGGGCCAGGCATTTAACTAATAAAAATGTAGTCATTGTCTTCATTTTGAGATATTTTAGGGATACCGCTGTGTCTTAGGTTGAGTTTCCCCAGAAGCAAATCCTGAGACAGGTGAAGTGCAGATAGTTTATTTGGGACAGCATACCAGCAGTGGGACCAGGTTTATAGGCATGCAACCTGTGCAGTTGCACAGAGACTGTGCTCGGAAGGGTTTTGAGCTTGGTTTAATGCTCTGCTATTACCATTTTGAAATTCTTAATAATTTTTCAACAAGAGTCACCACAATTTCAATTTGCACTGGATCCTGCAGATTATGTCGCTGGTCCTGACCAGGAAATACCAGCAGGGGAGTGAAGAAGTGAGAGAGGGAAAGGAAGATAGCCGATAAAGAATGTGTTCTTGGGCAAGGCACTGCTATGGGAACTGTGGCTCAGTTCTAGTGGGGAACTCTAGGTGTTTGTGTGGGAAATATTTGACAGTTGTCCCATGTAACAGGTATTTTATCCTCCAATAAAATATTCATCCTCCACCACCTAGTGTTCCACCACCTGGTTCCCACAGGCATTACCTCCCAAACACGTCTATCCTACTACCCTCAAGCCTTGGGAGGAGAGGCACAAGTGTTTGCAGTCGGAACCTGAGGCACTTGCTTAAATAGTGTCAAGAAAATGTGGCTAGGACCCCACGTTGTGTGTTCTAGATGACTTTTTATGATTTGCAATTTGTTCTAATATCTCTTCTCATTCCAAATAAATATTCAGTTTATTGACAATTTTATATTTCTAATCGTCCTTTTTTCTTAAAGATTGTCCCAAATGTATATAAGCAGCAGGCCCCACAAAACTGAATCCACCTACACATTTGTGATAGCAATTATCAGTCCAGCTATGATTATTTTCTTTGCCATCTACTCCACTGGACCAAAATTATTCCTCTAGTGGTCCTTAACTCTGAAGTCATCACTTTTCCAGCCCCCATCTCCCTCCTTGCTAATTCAATATAAAATAATATTATTAATCAAAGTCAGTATGTCCAAAGCCTCTGGTAGGGCCTTAGGGTATGGATTTGGAGGTTGTACACTGTACAATTATAGGGGCTGCCTTTTATATCATAGTCTCTTTGAAGGGTGCCTCCTGGAATCCAGCAGTATAGAGTCTTCATGATAGCCCTGAAGACTTCTGATATCTAACATGGCCATCAAAGTCTGCTTTATTGTCTAACATGAAATGTTCATCCATTTTATTTCTGTCCCAGGTAGGTTCATCTCTCCCTGCACTGAACTCTCATAGTTTTTTTTTTCTTTTTTTTTCCTCTACTCTCACGACAGATTGAGCTCTCATAGTTTTTGCACTTCCTTCAACAGAGTGTTAACTATACTATAAGATTTATTCATTAATTTTCCCATCTAGGCTGAATTTCTGGGAGATATGGAAGTATCTACTATTCATCTTTACATCCCTGATGCTACAGTTTCTAGTTTAATTGCCTATGTTATCTTACTAATCATTGCGTTATGCCTGGCTCGCTCATAATAAATAAATATTCAATCAATATTAATATTTGACAAATTTTAATTGGCAGCATACATGAGTGAGTAAATAAATGAATGAATGAACAGTCTCCACACCCTAAATGTCTCTGTCATTTTACCCTGTTTACCTGTCTAGCACTTTTGACTGTTCATATTTATTTTGTTATTTACTCTCTGTACCTAAAATGCATGTTCCATGAGGGTAGGGAAACTTAATTTTGTTCATTTATGCAATCTTGTATCAGTTCAGTGCCTGGCACATTAGAAGGTGCTTGAGAAGAAAATTTTGAATGAATTAATAAATGAAAAAATAACCCAATAAAGTATAATTATTTCCATTTTATAGACAAGTGATGAGGTTCTTAAAGTAGGTAATAATTGTCAGCACCCTCATTCAAAATCAAGTTGGTTTAACCTAAAAATGCATTCTCTTTCCACTACTCCTCCGCCTTCCTCATTACAGCAAGAGTCCTCTTATTGTACTCTCCTATTTCAGACTCAATAGGTCACTCTTAACTTGTACACACATATTGGTTGATGTCCACAAACCTGAGAGCTGCAGCTAGTAAGCTACATGCTATTAATGTCACACACTTCTGCACCATCTGTTGAGTTATATGCTAAGCCCTAGTCATCAGTATATTTTTCTCAAGCTAGTTCACCTCATTTTATCCCACGGGAAATGAGGATAATAATATTATTAGCCTTACAGGATGGTTGTGACAATTAATAAGTGAATTTAGATCAAGCACTGAAAACAGCATATGCCCTCAGAGTTAGCTAATGTTATATGTATGTAATTTAATAAAATAATCTTTAAAGCTGCAGAATCTGAGTATAAAAAAGAAAATTATTATTTCTATGAAAACTAAGTTGAATTCTTTGGAAAAATTTGCTAAACATAGGTTGGTTAAAAAAATTCTCTGCTAAAAAAAAATTCTTTGTGAACAAAACAATCATAAAATATTAGAGGGGAAAAAAGTATCAAAAGTTAGAAATCTAAAATCAAATTGCTTCAAACGTATTTTTAAGCTCCTGATCTACTTTAAAGAAATTAAAGCTAGAAACACAAATTATGTGTTATGGGTATATGTGGGCTTTTTGGTGGTATTGTTATTTGTTGGTTTTGCAAGAAGGATTAAAACCAATACACAAATAGCCTTAGCCTTGTATCAAAAGATCGGTAAATAAATATACAGAAAAATTTTAAGTTAAAAAAATACTTAAATATACATGCATATCCTTGTTAAATAATTCCCTTTTTTAAACTCTTTTTTATTAATTAATCCAATACAGGTCATGCTCAGGGAAAGACAAGACTTCTAATGTAGATCCCCAGACAATTGAGTGAATGAATGAATGATGATGCATAAATGAATGATGAAATGAATGCCTAAATAAATTGTCTGGTTCTTTTAATAAATGGCTTATTTTATAACCCACAGTAGGATAAAGGATAAAAATTTTTGCTCTTCTTTTATTGGTCTGATGGCTTGCTAGATCTTAAAAATAAACAAATGTAGGGAGAACTTCTTTTGGTTTTCTCTTTTCAAGTTCCTAAAGCTCTTCTTTTCTCTGCCATCATTTTTCCATTTTCTTCACCTGCTTGCATGGATGAAAGACTCTTAGTGAAATAAAAAGCTCAATGAGGTGAAAATACATCCCATAAAAACTCCCATTAAGGAGTTTACTAAAGGGGCTTACACTCTCCTCACTTAGATGGCTATATTTTATTCCTCCCAAGGAAACTGGACACCTTTAATCCAAAAAGAATGCAGTGAGCATCAAAGAGCAAGAGGCAGGATCAAGTTGCAATCCTTTATTTTCCAAAGAGTGTTCAGGGGAAAGGATGGGAGAAATTTATAACTAGCTATTCTAGAGCCTGTGAATGCCAAAGTTAAATCATTCTAACTTCTGCCTGACTTACTCTGCCGTAGCCTGATCAACAAAGTGAGATTCCGTGTTGAATCTGTGCAAAATTGAAAATGAGAGCTAAAGTACAAATGATGAATTGAGGATATAGCTTTACAAATAATAAGTAAATGTGCTGCATTAATGAATTTTATCTTAATTGGATAAAGCAAGGCAGTGAAAAAGAAAGAACATGGAACTTGAAATTGAACAGAACTGGGTTCAAATCATAGATAAGTTATTTAGGGTTCTTCTGATCCTGGACAGGGTATTTAGTCTCTTTGAGACTCAGTTTCCTCATCTGTTAAATGAAGATGTTAATAGTAATACCTATTTGGAAAAGGTATGGTGAGGATTATATAAAATACTGAATATAAAAGTATATAGTATAGTGCTAGTTTCAAAATAAGGTCCTATTTCTTAGGAAGTCAGCATTCCTTGATTTAAAGTAATATTTTTATTTCAGGCTGGATCCAATATCTCACCCATATCCTCAGAGTATTGGTAACTTTATAGATAGGTCTTTCCCCTTGCAAGATGCGTTTAATCTGTTTTTAAGGTATATGTGACTTGTGCCAATCATTTGCCTATTAATCCCCACAACACCATTATGAGAAAGCTGAGGTTTATGGTGGTAATTCAGCTGGCCTAAGGCCACAGCAAAGAAGAGGCAGAATCAGAGGCTGAATGCAGATCTGTTTCATTTGCCTATACTTTTCTGGATTACCCAGTATTGTACCATATAGCTCAGAGATTAAAATCTCAAATATAAGCAAAATATCCTAATCTTTCTTTTTCCATTTTTTCTAATCTGTACAGCCAGATTTTCAGAGGGAGCTGCAGTCATCTGAAGGCTTGACTGGGGCTGGAAGATTCTCTTCCCAGGGTCACTCACATGGCAGGCAGTTGGTGCTGGTTGTCAGCTGGGGTGCCCGAGATTTCCCCCAGGTCACTTCTTACCCTCCAGGGCCTTCTCTTGCACTTGACCTCTCCTTCAGGATAACCTGGATTTCTGTACATGGCAGCAGGGCTCCAGCAGAGTAAGAGCTAGAGCACACCAGCAAGGGAGAAAAAGCACAGGGGACAGAAGCCACAGTCTTTTTATAACCCAATATTAGAAGTCAGCTACCACCACTTTTGCAGTGCCAAATTCCGGGCAAGGGAGTCAGTGAGTCCAACCTACACTCGGGAGGAAGGTATTGCACAAGGTGATAACTATCAGGAGGAGAATAGCATTGGACACTTTCTTAATGGCTGTCTACCACAAACATATGGTTAAAAATCAGTAAAACCAGATATAAAGTCCAAAACAGAAAAATAGGAAAAGATAGATGCAGGTATTCTAGAGAAAAATAAATTGGAATGGTTAATACACATAAAACAATACTCAACCTTATTCATACTTAAAGAAATACACATTGAAACAATGAAATACCAATTTTCTCTTATTGTATCAGCAAATATTAAAAAAGTCTGACAATATCCAGTATTGATGACATGGAGTGGGGGGGAATGGCTATGCACTATTAGAAGATAATTTGGCTATATCTCTCCAAAATGGTAATGCACATAACATTTAACCAAGAAATATTACTTCCTGAAATACACTCTACAGATATATTTACAAAGAAATTACATAATGATTTTCACTGATGCAAAATTTTAATAGACTATTACTAAAAACAAAAGAAGATACATTAAATATATTACAAAAAGCTATGCAGCTATTCCAAAGAATGAGGCTGGTTTCTACATGCTGATAATGAAAATCTTTGTCACTTTATTAAATGAAGCACAAGAGACAGAGGAGTATTTATAATGATTTATTTTGAAAAGAAGAAAAACATATGCATGTTTATGTATACATAAAGCTTTCTGAAGAATATCTAAGAAAAATTTAATAGCACCTAATTCTTGGTAAAAGGAAAATAGTTTTTTCACTAGTTAGCTTTTCACTGCGTGTATTTAATTATCTTATAATTTAAAACACTAATTGGAAAAATAAAAGCCTTACCTATAGTCCATATACTAAAATAACAGTAAGCTGACGGTGAGTCTGATTTGACAGACAGTGTTAGGTGAGGCTCAGGAAAAAGGAAAGAAGGGAAAGGAACTCTGATTTATTCATCTCCCACTAAGCTCCGGGCGCCTTTATTTAAGTCACCTCCCACCAGCTACACCATGCACTGACCACATAGAGTGACAAGCTGCCCCTCTGGCCACCCCTGAAAAATGCCCTTCCTTGCACAAGTGGGATCCCTGACCTGAACTACCCTTCCTCATCTCTTCAGTCTGCTGAAGTCAGAGAAGATGCTATATGTGAGATTACAACTTGATGCTATATCTGAGATTACAACTTGAAGTTTATCCTCCTTTAAAAAGAACAGGGTTTCCAGTTTTAAAACTTTAAAAAAGAAAAGAAAAACACTCCGTGTGTTCCAAACCAGCCTGGGTGAACCCCTGCTCAGCCGTCTCGGCTCCCCAAGCACACTCTGAGAGCCTTGGCTCTCCGTGGACAGAGGGCAGGAGTCTTGCAAGTTCAGCTGATCTCGGTCTATCAGGGCTTAGGTCTTGCTTACAGGTCTTTGGGTCCTCGCCTGGACGATGCTGATGGATGTATAGTGTGCCTTCGGAAAATTCTTGTTGGAAAACAGTGGGAGAGAAATGGTCTGAACAACATCACCCCTGCACAGATCCCATCCCAGCCAGTATCATGGGCCAGGATGGAAACATGGGAGGAGAAATGATGGGACAGGAGCATCACTTCCAAGGAGTTTCTTGGGAAGGAGCCATGGGCTGCTACCTCTGCAATTCTCGTCAGCCCCCACCCCAGTTCTTTGATATGGACAATTATAGGGTGATATGCTCAGATTTAAGATAAATCGCCTGGTTCCTTAGTCCCCTTTCACTAATGAGGATGGCTCCCTTTCATCCTCTCCACAGTGGGACTCTTGAGGTGCTTCTGAGGCAGGGCGTGAGGGTTAAAGACCCCAAGATCCATTTTACACATATTGAATTTGAGGTGCCTCTTGGACCTGCCAGTGTCCCTCAAGGCAGGGCAAAGGGACCACGTGAACAAAGGCCATGAGATTGGGAGGCCCCCTGAGAAGTGGGACAGGAGCAGGGCCTGGAGGGCACAGAGCAGGGACAGCCGCCCTGGCCTGCACTCTGTGACGGCAGACAGGGCAGCAGAACCCCTGTGGCACGGCCTCGAGGAGGCAGCCAGCCCGAAACGGAAGGGGCCCCTCCCGCCTTCTCCACCACTGGGGACAAAGGGCCAGTTTGAATTTGGGCCTCACTATTTTAACACCAAAGGTTTTCATTTGGCAGTCACTGTTCATGCAACACAAACTCTCTTTCCTCTGACATGAATCCTTTCTTTAAGAAGAAAAAGAAGAAAGGCCCCATGCACACAGCCGGCGGTTGCAGACAATGGCAGGAGCGTGGCTGCCAGAGCACAGAGAAGGGGCCAGTGTGCCGGTGGCAGCCTCCTTATCTCCCAGCTCCTGGCCGCACCACAGCTCTTGTTTTTCCTGGGTGTTTTGATGACTTCTCTCCTTCAGCTGCTTTGACAGAATTTGCCGGCTGCCGGCTGATGGGAAACAACCCTCTTCTTGTGCCTGGGCGGCTCTGTCTTCACTCCAGGCCGCAGGGGAGAAAACGTGTCTTTGTGGCTTCCCTTCAATAGCTCTCTGAGTCCAAACCCCTCGTGGGCTCTGGCAGGCCGAGCCGCGGTCCTGTGAATGGATGCTGTTGTTTGCTTCTCTTTGCAAAGCCGGCCTCTGGGCATCCAGAAATGCATCCCCAGCCCAGGCTTGGTAGTTTGGGGACAGATTCATGGGCAAGCTGGCGGATGCCCCAGCCCAGGGAGAATTATGATCACTCGTGTGTACAGCTCATTCAAGGCCATCGACAAAATGCTTTCACACTGCTGGCCATTAGATGTGCATTTATGGTGGCCCTACTCTGTGCCTAGCACAGCCCTCACCGGTTCTCCCCTTGAGCCCTGTGATTACCCTTTGCCATGAGTATCGTTCTAGTCTCTCCATTTTACAGTGGAGGAAACTGAGTCTCAAAATGGTCAAGTGATTTTGCATGTGCCCACACAGCCAAAAAGTTACAGAGATTTATCCAGGGCACCAATAGCTTCAGAGATGTTAAGAGTCCCCTAAAAGGTATCAAATTCTCTGCTAAGCTACAGAGAAGGAACATAACGCCCACCAGCCTAGGTGCTGGGTGCCATACCCCCTCATCAAGGGGAAAGAGGAGAAATGACTGAGTCCTCTTTGCCTACCTTCAAATCCCTCCTTCCCATACTCAATATCAAAAACTCCTATCATGGAATGTGTCATCAGGCTGGCAGATCAAGGTGACCCGACCCTGGCCCTCTGCATTACACCACTCTGGACCTAGACCATCTCCAGTGTGTTCAACTGGGCCTTTGCTGGACCACACAAGGCAGCCTAGGAAATTCCCCAGGCTGGAGTGGCAAGTCTGGAGGCGAGATCGGTCTGGCACTGTGAGCCGAGTGCCTTGCAGTTAGCCACTTTTCTGTGCCTCGGTCTTTCTCTGGAAAAATGGGATTGCTGATAATACCTCAAGTGTGTTGGAAGGATTATATGAAAGAAAAAAATGACTGTGGGGAAACAAAATAGTACATAACATTTACACTGTAGCAGCAGCAGCTGCATAAACACCAGTGATAGCAGCAGCAATCTCACCAACAGCGCTGCTGGATTAATCGTACACAAACATCTTATGTGTGCTTGCTCGGAACAGTGCCCTATCCCTGAGACCCTCACAGCTTCGTCATCTGCAGAAACATTGGTGGTGCCAACAGGGAGGCAATAAGGGGCCTAGCTGATATCTACTGGTTAGTGCAGAGTGTGCAATCTGGCTTCCAAACGTGGCAGATTGATCCCATAGATACATTTTATTTGGAAGAGATTTTTTTTAAAGTGAGGCAGGATTTTAAAATTGGAAGTCTGACAACACTGAGCCTATGATACTGAGCCTGTCACTGCTCCACAAGGCAGTGATCAGACAGAGGTGAATCCTCCTTGCACAGGGAAGGCACACCCTCCCGCACCACAGTCCCCACCGGTCCCTATTTCCTCATCAACACTACAGCTCCGCATCAGTTCCCTTCGTTACTGCAATTACGTTGTTGTTCTCCTTATAGTAAATATTCTGTCCATGTGCAGTACTAATTAGGGGAACACTGGCTGCTATATCTACCAAATCCTCAAATATCTACGGCTTAAAATGACAAATGTTTATTTCATGATCTTGCAATAGTCAATGTCGGTGGCTTTCCTCCACATGAAGATTCAGGGACCCAAGAGCCTCCCATCCTGTGGTTTTGCCAGTCCCTAGGGTTTCCATATTTGGCCTTCAGCCAGAGAATGGAGAAAGTGAGAGTCGAAAAACCCCATCTGCTTCTTAAAAGCCCTTGCCCAGAGAGGACATATATCATTTCTTCTCATATGTCACACTGGTGAGAGCTAGTCACATGGCCACGCTAGACGCAAGGTGGACGGATAAAAATTATAACTGGGTAGCTACCTCTGACAATAACTCCAGGTTATGGAAGGGAGAGCACTTACTTTTTGTTGCCATCTACCTCTACCACATCACAGCTCTAGGAAAAGTGTGGGGAAATAAAATAAGACTAAGGGCTAAATGATTTTTCTTACACTCGCCTATTGTGCTCATCTATATTCTATCCCGTGTGCACGTTCATTTCGAATATCTGGGCTGCAAGCCCAGAAGCAGGGCAGAGGCTGATTTTATGGGTCTGGGGTCAGCTGAGCCTGAGATGCTGCATTATAACAAGTTCTAGGTGATACCAGTGATGCTGGTCTATGGGCCATGTTTTCAGTAGCAAGATCCTAGAATTCCTGGCTTCCTAGACCACCTGCCTCTCCTCACAAACTTCAGCCCCTCTTGTCTGTGCTCCTGCGGCCCTCTCCACCACCTCTGTCACATTCAATGAAAATTATGTTTACTAATCAGCAAGATTTTTATTGGTCTGTTTTCCCCCAGGTGACTGTGAGCTCCTCGAGGGCAAAGACTGTATTATTCACGCACAACACAGGTTTGCTGAAAGAATGCATGAGCATTTACTGAGAACCTCACTGGAGTCTAGGCATGCAGTGCTGCATATTCCAGGATACATGAACAGCCTCTGAAGTATTTCTCGTGTTTCATCATAGTAAGACATCAGCTTGGAGCTAAAAAAGTGACCGCAACCTGCTGGCCCCAAAGGACTTTCAATCTAATTGGGGCAGGGAGACTTCAGATAGGACTTAGGCCAAATAAAAACTGGGGGAGAAGGGAGGATGACAGGGAACTAACTGGTTCTCTATTGGCAGAATCTTCCAAAGATTTTCACTGGCACTAACCAGGCTCCACCTGTATTATGGACTAAATTGTGTTCCCTCTCCTTAAAATTCATATGTTAAAATCCTACCTCCAGAACCTCAGAATGTGACTTTATTTGGAGACAGGATCTTTAAAGGTGTAGTTAAGTTACAACAAGGTCATTAGGGTGGGCCTTAATTCAGTATGAGTAGGGTGATTGTAAGAAGAGGAGGTTAGGACGCAGACACACACGGAGGGAAGGCCACGTGAGGACATACGGAGCAGATGGCCACGAACTGCCAAGGAGAGGGGACTTAGAAGAAACCAGCCAATGCCTTGCCAATGCCTTGCCAATGCCTTGATCTGGGACTTCCAGCCTCCAGAACTGTGAGGAAATAAATGTCTGTCATTTAAGCCACCCAGTCTGGGGTACTTTGCTCACACAGCCTGAGCAAACTGATGTAACTTGCCTGTTAACCTCTTTGCCACTCTGAGTGCTGACACCTCAAGGAAGACAAAGCAGGGGAGGGAAGTGGGAGGTGGATGTCTGTTAAGCATCTGGGGTGTGATCATGTTAATATTGGGCAACTCATCTCATCTTATTTAACCCCCATCGCAATCATGTAGGTAGATAGCCTCATTCTTCCCATTATGTGTACAGAGGAAAGTGAGGTTCAGAGAGAACTGTCCCTATATCACAAAGAGAGAAGTCAAGGAAGCCAGGTTTGTAGCCCGGGTCCATTTACTGTAAATCCCTAACCTACTGAGCTACCCCTGTTGCCTCTTTTGAAGTCGGCCGATGGGCCAACTAAAAAAATCAAAAGGTAGACAGTCTGAGGGCGCCGTGGAAAATAATTTTAAACACCGTATATCTGAGCAGCATTGCAGTTACTAAAACAAATGTCATGCTATTCCTGAACAAAGAGAAACTTTAAAACACAGCAGTGAAAATGGGGCTCTGGCCTCGACACCCACACCCCTAACCTTTTAACGCCAAACAGCCCACAACGATATCGAATTTTACTCGTGTTCCTGCTCTTTCCAGTCAAGCTGGCTTTGTGAGTTGTTGGCTTTATCAAAACGGAGTGAGAGTGTGTTCAATACAATGTTGGATTCATTGGGGAGAAAAAAGCAAAAGAAAAACCTTGCTTCTTCAATGCCAGGAGCTTACAAAGACATATAAACCATGAGGAATTCCAAGGACTTGCTCAGAAGCCGTTCCACCAATGCATTTCTTGAACAAAGGGCCAATGTTCCTTTCAGGGAAGAGAGCAGGACTGGTTTCCGGCATTTTTCTTTAAGTCATTAGGACCATGCCAACAAACAAACATATACTGCTCCTGGGAGAAAGAATCTCATTCAACGCAGCTCACAAGAGTTTGATTATTGGGGAAGGGGTGCTTCATGGCACGTGCCTCGCCAGCCGGCCCCCAAATGTACAGATCTGCTTAAAGGGCTTTATTGATGGTGGCCACAGACAGGGCTTGTGAGGAGAACTGACATCCCATAGATACTGACGATCAGCATCACCCAGACTAAGACACCGTCCTGTCAGAGAGAGCTGAAAGGTCTGCCTCATTTCTTGGGAAATTTGTTTCTTAAAACATGTAAAATATAAAAATAATAAACTCATAGGTAACAGGTTTGAGATTTCCTTCACCACAACAATTACAGGGTTTGGGAGGACCTGGAATGAAATGACATTGAATGACATTGGAATAAAATAATGGTTGAATCTTTAGCTACATACATATTTCAGCTTTTAATGAACTGGAAACATTATAGGGTGCATACTTAAAATACATGGGCATTGGATTAAGACAAATCATAGTTCAAATTTCAGCTCTGATACTTTGATAACTTCTGTAAGCTTTAGTATCTTTATCTCTAAAGCAAGGATAGTAACACTATCACCTATGATCTATTGGAGGATATGATTAGATTAGATGAGTGTTTAGAGAGTACTTAGCATAAGGGGTAAACCCTTAAAGTATGTTACCTGAATTTCCAATTCTTCCTCTCTTCCAGAGAAATAGTTTCAAATACATAGCATGTTTAAAGTACGCCTAAGATTAGCAGGGGTCCTCAAACTTTTTAAACAGGGGGCCAGTTCCCTGCCCCTCAGACCATTGGAGGGCCAGACTATAGTTTTAAAAAAACTATGAACAAATTCCTATGCACACTGCACATATCTTATTTTGAAGTAAAAAAACAAATGGGCAAAAACACTCACATGTGGCCCGCAGGCCGTAGTTTGAGGACACCTGGATTAGAGCAATACCACATATAGTAGTAGTTAGTGAGGGACAGGTTGCTCTACTCTAACAATAGTAACAGTTAGTAGAGAAGGGTTTCCTACTCCTCCATACCTTTGCCTCTAAATGCACTCATTTGTTCAAGAAACATTAATGGCCTACTCTGGACCAGCAACTGGACTATAAATGGCCATAAGGTGGCCGTAGCTCTGTTGCTTTGGGTCTCATAATAGAATCTCTCTCTGGTCCAGGTAGCATCAGTCTGTCTACCCTGTCACTAATTGTCAGGCAACAGCATCTCGCTGGCCCCAGTGTGGAAGAGTATCGATGAATCTGTGGGAACCCCACCTCCCATTTGACAAATACACACAATGATAAACATGTCTGTCTCGGTCTGAGCCTGGAGTCTGGTACTGGAGCAGGGAGGGCAACAGAGATGCACAGGAAGGAGTACAGGGGCTCATGGTCTAAAAGGGGTGGCACACATGTAGAAAGCACACAATACAACAGGAGAAGGATGCGGAGTTATAAGGAGAGAATAAACACCAGGCAAAGAGAAGTCTGACCAATTCTCCCTGCAGGCGTTGGGAAAAGCTACAAGGAAGAAGTATTTCAGTTGGGACTGGGGAACAGAGATGTCAGGATTTAGGTAGGGAGAATGCTGAGAATAACCCTCTAAGCATGAGAAAGGGTTCAACAGAGGCAAATTTTTAAGGTAAGTGGGAGAAAGAACAAGTGATCCATTTGTCCCCTCTAGGAAGCCTCTGTACCACCACTAACTACATGTCCTCCTCTCTGAGTTCGGCACCTCTCCTGTGTAGCTGCTTTATCACAGCACCAGTGACGTCCTCTTCACTGCTCTGTACTCCCTACACACAAATACACACACGCAATATGCCATCATGGACTGGAAGCTTCATGACAATTAGGGCTCTGTGTTCTATGATTAATACACCAGCATTTAGCACACTGCCTGTACGTACTCCAAACAATTTTAAAAGACTGTGGAATAAGTCAATCAGTAACATTCAGTTCCATGAATTAATTTTGATTAGAGGCACTAGGCTCTTAGTTGATGTTCCCTAAAATAGAGAATGCAAGAGTAGGGGCTTCCATAGACAGGTTCAAACCCAGCGTGCCACTGGGCACCTTCATGAATGGGATGGGAGGTGCTCCGGAGACAGGCATAGACTGAAAGTACAGATCTGGGATCACTTAAATAGAGACAGTAATTGAATTCAAGTAAGGCAGACATCCAGAAAGGAAAGAAAATAATGAGAGCCAGCACAGGAGCCAAAAGAGAACAACAACACAGTTTCTAGGAAGAGTTTGCAAAGACTTCTCAGAGCACAAAGCCCCATCGTTGTTGAGTCAGGGTGTAAATAAGAAGGGAAAGGATGATGAACCCCTGCTCAGGGACTGCCAGTGGGAAGGGCAGCCCTGGGGAAGGCACACGTTGCCTGGGCTCCCAGCCCTCGTGGGAAATGTTTTTGTTATCTTTGTACAGCCACACACTCCAAAGAGCCCTTCTATGGCCCCGGCCCTTCCTCAGCTATTTGTGTTGGTGCTGTGGTTTTCCTCTCTGACCCCTCTCTTTGAAACATAGGAAGAAAGGGGGAAGAAAGCCAGGATGTCCCAGAGGGTCTGGGGCTGCCAGTGTGTAAGAGTCTTGACCCCATGTGGTCTCTAGGGAGGCAGGATTGGGCCCCAGGAAGACCAGAGAGTTTTCAGCCACCCACTTCCCAGTGACCTCAGCAATTCCATGACTTTTCTAGGTCTCCATTTCTCCATCCAATCTATCAAGTGGACAGACAGACAGACACACACACACACACACACACGCACTTCACAGTGTGCTCTGGACAATGCAGTAGGATTATGAACATGAAAACCTCTCACGTCATGTCACGCCATGATACATAAGAGGTACCCAATAAATAGGGGCTTCCTTTCCTTTGGGCAAGTCTTATAAGTTCCCAAAGTTATATTAATAATTGTTCTTGGGACTGATTCTTTTAGAGGAAAGAGAGATTAAAATTAAGCCCTACCTATTCCACACGGTTGTTATGAGTATCAAGATAAAAGCTCCTGGGCGTTGTACAATGTAGGTCTCTCTCAACCCTGATGTGCCTTTTCCTTGCCCGTCTCTCCTGTTGGAGTTGCTAGATAGAAGCAGAGGAGCTGGAGTGCTAGTGCTAGCATGTACCTGAGAGCGGTTTTCTAACAAGTACACGAACAAATGGGTGATGGAAGGATGGAGTGGATGGCTGGAGGGCCTGAGTTGCTTCCTGCAGATACAGAATCTTCATATTCAAGCTGCTTCAACCTCTGAATGCCCTCCTGAGAAAGAGGGGGTCACAGGAATAGAGTCTCAGGGGTAAGAAGACTACGAAAAGCCTTTCTCCTCATTTTTGTATACCCACAAACTAGCCATTCTTCATCAAGTCTTGTTTAGAAATGGTTGTGCAGTCTGAGAAAATTGGGTTCAACTTGCCATGTAGAATTTTCTTAATGGAGTTGTATAAACATAGCTCTTTATTAATCTAAATTACTGGCCTTCAGGGTGAGTTTATTTTATTTGCACACATGATCTTCAGTCCCTGGGAACCCAGAAGGACAAGTGTGTTCCAGTGAGAATAAGCCTTTTGTGAAGCACTTAGAAATGGACCCTGGGAAGGTGCTACATAAACAAAGCGTAATGAATTGTTCCCCCTGTCAAAAATGAACAACTCATAATGTGCCCCTGAATGGAACCAACTGGTCCTCTTGTCAAACACTCTGTACTTTGATGTCCTTTTCATTGGTTAGAAAAAAAGAAGAAAATAACAGTCTTCTTTAATGATTTTTTTTTTCAGAGTAAAAAGAGAAAAAGAATAAACTATCGACGACCAAGCCATAAGCACCGTTCCTGGTGAACTACTGAAGAGGCACTTTTGATATCTTAATTAGACTTCCTTGAATAAGAAAAACTTGGATAATGCAATTAAAGTATTTCTTTGCCAGTGTTAGAAATTACAAACTATTTAGAACAACAACAATATTCCTAAATAGCCAGTTGGGGCAGTGGAAATAATAACAATAGTAATTACTAACATTTATGTCTCTTACTATGTACTAGATATTGTAAATATATGCTTTACATATGCAGTATTAAGCCATATAATCTAAACAGCAGTCCTATAGAGTAGGTGCTATTAATGCCCCCATTTTTCAAGTGAGTAAATGGAGGCAGAAAGAGATTTAGTGGTACACCCAAAATCACAGAGAAAAATATGTGGAACCGAGTGTTCAAACCAGAGGATTCTGGGCCTAGAAACCATTCTTCAACTACTGTATTATAAAGAATACTAGATTGGGAATGATGAAATATCCTTTCAGTCCAGATTTTGCCATTAACTTACCGTATGACCTGGAGCAAGTTACAGAGAGACCACAGTTTTCCCATCTCTAAAACAAAAGGTTCTCATGAGATGATTTCCACATTAGTTGGGATTCTTTGGTTGTAGAAGATTGAAATCCACTTTGGCGAATTTAAGGTAAAGGAGGAGGAGAGAGAGGAAAAAGAAGAAGAAAAGGAATTTATTGATGACATGTTTAGGCAGCTCACAGAATAGACAGAAGACTAGAGGCTAAAGAGCCAGTCTTGGAAACAGAACATGCATCAGGACAGAAATGAGCATGGCATTGAGGGTCTGGTTAAAAAGACTACTAAACCATCTCATGGAAGTAAATGCGCCCCTGATATTTTGTTTCATTCTTATGTCAACCTTTAAGATTTAAAGTACCAGTGGACAGTCCACTTGGTGTTGCCTGAGTCCACACCCGCTTTACCAGTGGGGTGGGGCACCTGCTTTATAATCCTATCAATACCACACACACCGGGAGTGGGTTCCCAAAGAGAATCTGTTCCCGTTAGAAAGGTATAGACTTTTAAAAATCCACTGCTACATCAAAGATCTCTTTCAAGTGGATGTATAGATTAAATAAGATGGATAACAAGTTAGAATTGGGCACAATTTATAGTCAAAGTGTCATAAATTCTGAGGGTCATTGCAGGAAGGTGGTGGTGGCAGCTACTGCCATCATGGCTTTTTCTATTGTTATTGTCATTCTCTACATAGAAATGGTGGGGTTCTGTGGAGAAGCCAAGACCACGTCAGAAGGACTTGGATCACCACGTGACAGGTCATACATCAATACCATTTCTATTTCAGTGGGTTCTCCTGCCTCTCAGATATATTGATCACACTAAATTGAGCTCTTTTATTTGATTCCTCCTGATGGAGGTAGTAGGGGGAATGAACTAGAAGGTAAACCATTTGGATGGTTTTTGCAATATTTTGGAAAAGGGATGACCTATGTCAGAACCAGGTCAAAGATAATAGGACTGAAGAAGACAAAGCATATTCAACAGACACTTTAAAGATTGATTTGACAGGGACTCAAAGGCCTGGTAACTAAAAGGAAAGGATAAGGGTGATTTAGAGATTTCTGGTACAGATGATTCATTGGATGGGAAAGTCATTTACTATGGAAATACAGGAGCAATTAACAGTTTATACAATAAGGGGCACAGTTTGGGACATACTGAATTTGAGGTCTTTGGGCACATTTCCAGGAGAAACATCTAGAAGTCAGCTTTCTATAAGAATCTAAAGACCAGCCTGGGGTCTGAGAATGAGATTTGGCAATAATGCACAGCAGAATTAGTTTAAACCATAGGTTTGCTTAACCCCAGAAGAGTTTGTGAGTGAGAAGGGGTAGGGGAGTGGGGAGGTGGGCAGGAGCCAGTGGTGGATTCCTGAAGTACCAGGGGAAAGAGGCCCACAAAGGTGATGGGAAGGAAGAATCAGGGAGGCATGAAGAGAACAAGTATACAAGGGTCACAGATGTTGAAGACTAGGAGAGAGCCACTGGCAGGAAGATCTGAAACTTGAAAAACAAGGAGAGCAATCTGAACAATCCAGGTGGAAAATTTGTTTTTGTAAGGGCCCTTGTAGGAGACTGGAACACTAAGTAATTGGATGGCTCATGAGCCTAAACCACACAAGGTAAGAGTTACCACAGGAAAATGAGGCTGGAAGGTGGGCAAAGCCAGACTATGCAGAGTCTTATGGGCCATGGTAAGGAGTCTCTGTAATCTATACTTACAGAGAGGAGAATCACAGGGAATTTCAAGCATGAGGATGATATGAGCAGCATGAATTTTTTATTGTATATATTCAAGGTATACAACATGTTTTGATACACACACACACACACAGTGCAATGTGCACTACAATCAAGTACATTATCCTATCCATCCCCTTCTATAGTTAACCTTTCCTTGTTGTAAAGGCATCTGAAATCTATTCTCTTAGTGTAGGAAGAAGGGGGGAAAGGGAAAAGTAAGTCAAAGGGAACAAATTTGCAGTTATATAGGATGAATAAGTCCAGAAATCCAATGTACAGCATGAGGGGTATAGTTAATACTATTGTGTCGTATACAGAATGAGCTTTAATCAAGCAGCAGGGTGGAGAAGTTTTCTAGAAGGTCAAGAGTGGAGGCAGGGAAACCAGTTAGGAAACTTGAACAAATGTTGAAGTGATAAAAGTGGTGGTGGTCCAAAGCGTGAACTCTAAGTCAGCCTGCCTGGGTTTGATTCCTACCTCTGTCACAAGTTGTGGGCAAAAACAATATTAATTTTTTGGTGCCTCAGTTTCTATATCTAAAGATGGGTGTGCAAATACTTCCTCTCTCCAAAGATGTTATTAGAATTAAATGCAATCACAAATGTAAAGCACACCAAATAGTGTCTGGTACATACTAAGCACTCAAAATATCTCCCATTATTGCAGCAGTACAGTAGGAAATAAAAGTGATTGGAATTGTGGCAGAGAAAATGGAGAGAAGTGGATGAACTTATAAGACTCTTTTCAGGCAGCAACCACCACAGAACTCTAGTGTCAGCTAAATTCATGGATTTTGTCTTACTCGTAGATAAGTAGTAGAAAATAATATTGAAATGGCAGCTTGTAAAAAGTATGGTATTTTTGTGAACAGAGTAGATTTTTAAATGGTTACAAATTCATATTTTGTATAATGAACATGGAAGTGGAAGTCTAGATAAATAAACAGGCAATGTAAAGATTTGCATTTCTCAGGATTGATATGAGAAGCAAATTGTAACCTCATCTGCAAATAGGCCCATTATGTGTGAAGCATTACCAATTTTTATGCTTGGCTTTTTGGAGAGATTTCCCACAACAACTGCTAAAGATACCAGTGATGAAACCAAAAAGCTTGCAAAGGCAACAGCAATATGGCATTCTTCTCTTGACATTGAGGTCCAAGAATCTGGGATATTTTATTAGGGAGGATTAAAAAAATGTATGTGAAAGCAGAAAGCACATAGCACAGTCCCTAGCTCATAGAGGCTTCTGAATAAATATTGTTTTCTCTCATTACATTTGATGACAATAGTTACTTCTTTGTGGGTCTGCTAACATTACAAACCACTAAGGAACAAACTAGGACACTGAGAGCTTCATAAGCTATAAATGCTCAAAATATGTCACTCTGCTTGAGAAGATAATAGCTCATTGTTTGCTATATTCATTTTCATGGCAACATATATGATTAGTGATAAAAATTATATAGGCTGAATATCTGTTTTCAAACTTTTTAAACTATATAGTCATTTATATCACAAAAAAAAGGCATCATCAAAAATAGGCTAAAAGTCATTGCCCAAAGATTGCTCACCCTCCTCCCCTATGACCTCCAAGACCCATCCTATATATGAAGTAGACTGTTTTGGATAAAAGTAAGAAATAAATAAGAAAGGAGAAACAGAAGAAATGAACTACTACTACGTTTGCTGTACCCCACGTGCTGTGCTAAGTGCTCTCACACATATCTAATGTGATCCTCCCCACTCTCCTGTGCAGTAGGGATTGTGGTCCCATCTTATGGAAAAAGAATATGGCCCCAGGAGTTAGCCATCAAGGCACCAGAGCTACCAAATGGCAAAAGCAGGCGGTCAAACTTAGTTCTATCTGACTCCAAATCTCATCCCTTCTCCTCTGCACCACTGCTCCTGTGTGACTCTTAACATTTCTTCCTTAAGAGAAAGGAAGAAAATAGCTTACTTTTTAAAATCTAAGTCCAACTAAATAAGAACATAGGTTTCCCTTTCTTAACAGTGGTAGAATGAAAAACTCCCTGTTTAAGGAAAAGTCTTTGCCACAGTGAAATTGAGATACAATTTAGAAAGCATCAGTGTTCTTCTGGTCATCAACCATGTACTTGTTAAGCTTCCCTCAGGTGTACATGCAACTAAATAATTTTATTACTAATTTTGTGGAGTCATAGGAGTAGAGTGCAATATAATCTTGCTAGGTAAAAGAAAAACAAGTCATAAATGGGGTAAGACTAGTGACAAGTTGAGGACGTTTAGACAAGGAAAGTAGGTAGGAAATAGAAATAGACTAGCAACACACAAAGAAGCAGTGATTTGGAGTTTAGGAGAGTAGCTGTTTTTAGAGACTTCTTTGTGATTTTACCAGATGTATCTTATGACTGTTAATTGTTTATGTGCTTATCTCTTTTACTTCATTTTGAACTCCTTGGGCTTAGCTTGTTGTTTATCCTTGTATCTAATTAGCTTGCACAGTGACTGGCACATGGTATATATTTAATATATGGTTTTTGATGGGATGAATGGATAGACAAAAGAATGAAGAATAAAAGGGTATTAGAATAAAGGACTGAATGAATACAAATGAGTGAATTTCTGAATACATCTCCATTAGTAATATTTCCCTGAAGAATAAATGCTTCAAAGTTAAGATCATTGTCAAAATTCCATCACTCTTTCTGCCCTGTTAAAAAGAGAGAGGTCTAGACTTTGGGGCAGTGGTGACGTGGACAGTGGTGGTGAACGAGTTTCATGAGTCTGGAATATGGTATGAGGGCTCCTCAAATACAAAGGAAAGCAGCAAGTCAAGCCATTTATTTTAATAGATTGCTGATATTCAAATGCCAAGAAGACACACAGTGGGCCTTGGTTGGCTGTCTCCTTAACATCCACCATCTTTCCCGATGGTCTGACTTCTATCAGTGTTCTCTGAACAGAGCTCACAACTTAGGCCATTCCATCCCCTAGCCAGAGATTTGGCTTTGAGCAATCCTGTGACCTTAGCCAATTCAGAATGAACCTCAAGACTTATGCTGAGAAATTTCAGGGCAAGAAGTTTTCATATTTGCTGGATGAGACAAGGCGATTTATTACTCCAGGAGCTGTTGGTGTGCCTCTTGGGAACAAAGAGAGGAGGACACTTAGTGTGAAGCCAAGCAGAAAATGAAAAGAAACCATGTCTTTGGTGACAGCATTATTTGAGGCTGAAGCTTTATCTCTGAACCTTTCAGTTCATTTTTTTGTTTTTCTATTATTTATAATATAATGCACCCTAACTCATAGTATCATCACTTATCAAATAAAATCATATCTGGAGCAACAGGTGGGAAAGTGGGCTCAAGTGACTTCCTCAGCTGGTGTTCACACTTGCCTTTATGGGTCAGTAGATGTATGATGCCCATTAGTGTCCAACAACTTAAAGGACCAGAAAGGTCAAATGGAAGTGCAGATGTAGGCAGATCAGGAATCTCCACACTCACTAGATTATTCTTGTGCATCTTCGGAGAATCTGGCTGGATCAAACACAGTCCACTCCTACAAACAGACTTTAGGGTTCATTGAAGAAGCTAATTGATCTCTCATCATGTTGCAGATCCACATGACTCCTGTACTCCTGAGTCCTCTCCCCAAAATGACTCTATTGCTAAAACAGGCCATGCAAGTTAGGGATCTCTCTCCCTAATTGCAGCTGTGCCAAATACAGTTTTGACAGAATGGACTGAAAATGAGGAATTTAGGAATTGGGGAAATGAGCAAAGCTCTTAAGTGGCTATCATTTAAAAAAAAAATTTTAATTAAAAAAATCCCAGAGCATAACAGGGGCAGGGGCAGAAGAAGATTGAGCAACAGCTGTCAGCTGGAAATCTGATATAGGGTAATGTAATCAGGTTGGATTTGCAAAGTCCATTTGGTTTGCAAAAAGGGATAGAACTTTCCAAGCCCACATCACCCAAGTTCAGGAATAAGTCATTTTCTGTATGGGAACTGAGGCTTCCAGCCACTTTATTCTATGAGCTTTGTCATGGATCTGATTATTTAGGGAGTTTCTTTGGTGGGCCAGAGCAGGCAGCCCATCCTACAAAGTAGATGTTAAACCCCCACTGCTAACATATCATGTAATCACGCTAGGAAAGTACAGGGATGATGCAATGAATTCCAACAGGATGGGGTAGGAGCAAGAAAGAAAAACACTCAAAACCCCAAATCTTTCTTAAGTCAGTACAACAACTGGAGGATTTAACATGAAATTCCTATCCATGGGATGATAGCCAAGCCAGGAGACAGCATAATTACAGAAGATAAGACTTGGAATGGGATAAATGAGAAGCATCACCCCAAACTACAGATTTGACAGGAAATGAAGATGACACACACAGTGAAATGTCTGTGATCAGGAGAATACATCAGGATTAAATTGTGTATATTTGTAAGGATCTCTATTCATGTATATTTAAATTTGTTTAAATATATGTATATGAATGCATGCTCACTAGCTCTATTTCATCCAACAAGCATGTAGATTGAGCCCACTATGTGCCAGGCCCTGAGCTTGGCCCTGGAAATAGAATAGGGTTTTCAACCTCAGCACTGTTGACATTTGGGACTAAACAATTCTTTCTTGGGGCTGGGAGGGGCAGGGGCAGGTGTGGACACTGTCTTGTGGTTGTGGGATTTTTAGCAGAATCCTTCTACTCACTAAGCAACACTACCCCCTAGTTGGGACAACCAAAATTGTCGACAGAAATTGCTAAATGTGCCCCCTGGGTGGAGGGCACAAAATCATGGCTGACCGAGAACCACTGGAACAGACCAATAATTAAGACAGAATCATCACAGTTCGATGTGTGTGCTCTGGGGTTAAACTACCTGCGTTTGCATTCTGACCCCGCCACTTAGTGGCTTTGTGACCTTGGGAAAATTATTTAATATGTTTCTAACTTCAGCATCCTCACCCACAAAATAGAAATAACATGAGAGAATACTGTGTAGGATAGTTATGGGAATTCATGAGAAGATGTGTGTAAAATATTCTACACAGTACCTGTGCCCGATTAGGAATGCAATAAATGTCAGCTGCTGTTTCCAAGGAGCTCTCTGTGTAATGCAAAGCAGTAACAGCAAGTACACAATTAATCTGCGTAGGTTTCCCTTATGAGTTATATTCAGTATTCCTCCCATATTGCCAAAATCCCTTTCCACCTCCAATTCATGTAGGTGTATGATTTCCCCTTTCTACCTCATGTCCACAGCCATGAATCAGATTCGAGACTTTGCACCAACCCTCTAGTCTCGATCCTCCTTCTCAATGTATCCTCCATCCTGCTGCCAAAGCTTATTTCCTGAAGAGCAACTCTGAAAACTATGTCATTTTCTTTACTTCATTGGCTCCGCTTAGCTTTTTCTGGCATTCAAAGTCTTCTACAATTTGGATTTCCCATGGTTTTCCAACCATCTGTCCCTTAAGAGTTAGTTCAACTCTAATCTCCTCCAAAAAGTTTTCCCAAATCCTCTCAGGTAGAATTTATTTCTTCCTCTGACAGTCTTCCCCCATACTTTTGTGTACCCATAAATCAACTCATAACAATCTGCCAGTGTCAAGAGTTCTTTATGCCTGTCTGTCTCCTTCATCAGTATGAGAGCTACTTGGGAATCAAGACCAATTTTTCCATCACCCTGTATTGCCAATGCCCAATCTGCCATGGTAATTACACAGTACACATAAAAGAAAATAAACAGAACTTGCATGACACAAGGAAAAATGGGACCCAGATAAGAACTGGTCAGAATAGACAACATTTGGTCAGCCAGTGGTTCTCAGCTCATTATAATCATCAATTAATCAGAATCTCTGGAAGAGGACACCAAGCATCAGTATTTCTTAATTCCCTCGGTGATTTCAATTGCAGAAAAAGACAGTTGCATGTAATATCTGAGAATACTTTCCTCACTCAGGCTGTCCAAGTTTCATTTGTTGGACCAAGTCCAATTAATTGATAGCTGCCTAGAGCACTGCTTTGAAAAGGATTTGGAGGCTCCCTTGGGTCTCAGCAGAAGAGAGTTCAGTGACTGATTGGCAAGGTCTTGCAAGAGCAAGTAATCAAGAGCTGCAACAATCATGTTGTCAATTGATGTCTCTGTGATTGATGCATGAATGAGAAGGAACTGGGTGGACGTATAACTATCATTTATACATATATATATTATACATAAATGATAGTTTTAGATATGAGTATCCTGTGTGTGTGTCAGGATACTTATATCTAAAACTATTTTATATCTAAAACTTATATCTAAGTTTTATCTAAGTTTTAGATACTTATATCTAAAACTATTTTATATCTAAAACTTATATCTAAAACATTTATATATAAACATACACATATGCATATATGTGTCTTACAATAATAAGACACGTTACATGTTCTACCATTTTTAGAGCATCAGCTATATGCTGAACACTAGGTTAAGCACTGGCAATATCACTGAACAACACTGATGTGGCCTCTGGCCCAGAATGTGGACAAAAGATAGGTATTTACA
This sequence comes from Microcebus murinus, assembly GCF_040939455.1. Classification (NCBI taxonomy): domain Eukaryota; kingdom Metazoa; phylum Chordata; class Mammalia; order Primates; family Cheirogaleidae; genus Microcebus; species Microcebus murinus. The sequence continues at coordinate 37,526,294 of NC_134110.1, read as the reverse complement.
AAATAATAACACAAATAGTTAATTAAAACGTGAGAAAGACAATTAAAGGATGCCCCACAAATCTCCACAAAGGGTGTATTGAACTAGTCTAGAAGGCCAGAAAAGGTACCCTAAGGCAGTAACATTTGATTTGAGATCTAGAGGATGCATAGGATTTAGCAAGGGCAGGAGTGGAGGAAAAAGTTTTTCAGGCAAGAGGCCAATGCATGGGGGAAGGATGGGAACCTAGGCTCCCATACACAGAGCTACATGCTCTTGGCAAATTAAATTAACTCTGTTAGACTCATCTGTAGATGGGGAACTAATAAACCACAACGCATGGCATGGTTTCAAGGCTGCAACCAGATACTTCATGTTACATATGTAGTGCTGCATATATCGCCATGCAAAAGGGAGAAGTTGTTCCACGATGAAAAGTAGGAGCACTCTGGAGCCAGAGAGACCTGGAATTAGATTTTGGCTCTGCCACTTACTAGCTGTGTGGCTTGGTCAAATAATTTCACCCCTCTGAGCCTCAGTTTCCACATCTATAAACTGAAGGTAGTAATTAGTTCTAATGAGAAGACCACGGTGGTTAAGAGCCTACCATCTGAAGTCAGACTGCCCATGTTCCGATTCTGGCTCCACCACTCTCTAGCTGTGTGGCTTGAGCATATTAACCTCTGTGTGCCTCAGTTTCCTCATCTGTAGAATAGCAACAATAATTGGGTCATTAGCAAAGATTCAGTGAGGCAATACAAGTAAAGCGTTCAACACAGAGCCTTTCACAAAGAATGTGCTGGGCAAGCACAGACTCCCTTGGTAATTTCTGACTTGGTGGAATTTGCTCTGCATTGTGATTCATATGGAACAGTATTTACTCATCAGAGTTAATTCTTATTACACCATATGAAAGATACCAAAGGCTTTGGGCTTTTACGAACTTTGAGGCTAAGATACCCACAGCAGAGCTTCCCCACAGTATGTTCCCATCTGTGACCAAGCAGATCTGGTTTTGGTATGGATGAAACTGTGGGTTGATCTGGCACCTGCTCCCTTGGTCCTAGTGGCACCACTGGAGGTTTTTAATTTCACTTTCCACAAAGCCAGGGACCCACAAAGAATCTACACACTTAATAAGTGTAGCTGGCCTGTCTACCCAGTGGACAGGATGTAGTCAGAGGAGCTCTGAAATCACATGTCACCCTTTATAAAAGCAGGGTGTGAGGAAAAGATTTGCAAAAGGTGTAAGTTGAGTTTTCCTAGGTCTTCAAGAGCTAAGCACAGCTCAGGGAAGCAAGAAAATCAAGAAACTCAGAATATTTCTATCCGGCAAGGATTATACACTTTGGCACTAAGTAAATAAGTGCTTATTGAATTCTGACTAGAGGAAGGAAGGAAGGAAGGAAGGAAGGAAGGAAGGAAGGAAGGAAGGAAGGAAGGAAGGAAGGAAGGAAGGAAGGAAGGAAGGAAGGAAGGAAGGAAGGAAGGAAGGAAGGAGGAGGAGGGAGGGAGGGAGGGAGGGAGGGAGGGAGGGGAATAAAAATAGCATGACACTATGTTAGCATTTTACATAGATTCTCTTATTTGATCCTCAAAACAATACTCCAAATAGTGACTATTGGCCTGATTTTGCAGATGGGAAAACTAAGTTTCACAAAGTTAGTGGCAGAGCTGTATGATTTCAAGTCTTTGCTTTGAAAAACAAGATCAATATTTCTCACCACATGCTTCGTGGATGTTAATAGGTGTTAGTCAGCAAAGAGCTACAGAGTCAAATCTCAGTATTGTAAATGGTTGTTTAAACCACTTTCTACAGGGTTCTCTCCTGCATTACTTCTCAGAGTCTTTAATGTCAAAGTGTGTGTGAATCTGCAAGTAGGGATTTATTTATATACTATATGACCTCAGATCCCAAAATATCTTGCAGAACTAGTATTCAATGCAACACATACTGGGAAATTTCACAATATGCTATACTATCTCTCTGAATGATGAATGAATTAAATAAATAAATGAAGAAATGAAGGGAGAGATTGAATGATGTCTGGGTATCAGATCTGGAATATGAGGCATGGCCTATGTATTAGTCTGCCAGTGCTGTCGCACAAAATACCACAGGCTGGGGGGTTTAAACAACAGAAATTTACTTTCTCACAATTCTGGAGGCTGGAAGGCCAAGATCAGGGTGTCAGCAGAGCTGGTTCCTCCTGAGGCCTCTCTCCTTGGCTTGCAGGTTGCCATCTTCTTGCTGCATCCTCACATGGTCTTTTCCCTCTGTGTACGCATCCCCTGGTGTCTCTTTCTCCTCTTATAAGGTCGCCGATCATGTTGGATTATAGCCCCACCCTATGGCATCATTTAACCTTAATTACCTCTTTAAAGCCTCTATCTTCAAGTACAAAAGCTTCAACATATGAACTGGGAGAGTGGATGCAATTCAGCTCATACAGCCTATTATCTCAGTCAGATGGGGTAGATGGAGACATGCTCAGCATTTGTCCATAAATGCAGGTGGGCAGTGAGAATGACATCAGCACATTAGCAATGGTGGAGGCTCCACCTGGCAGGAAAGGACAAGTGTCAAGAAGACAGGCAACTCTGTTCATACTTATTATAGTTGGCAATAGGAAACGGCAGCAAATACGGGGACAGGGGAAAAGAGATGACATTCTGACAAGACTTATGACAATTCCAAAGTGAGGTTGCCATGATCTGAATGCTTGCATCCCCCCCAAAATTTGTATGTGGAAACATAATCCTCAATGTGGTGGTATTAAAAGGTGGGACTTTGGGGAGGTGAGTACATCATGAAAGCTTCACCCTCATGAATAGGATTAGTGCCCTTCTAAAGGAGGCCTGAGGTACTTTGTTTGCCCACTCCACCATGTACAGACACAGCTAGAAGCAGAGAACAGCCCTCATCAGACACCCAATCTGCCTGTGCCTTGATCTTGGACTTCCCCAGCCTCAAGAACGATAAGCAATAAATTTCTGTTGTTTATAAATTACTCAGTGTAAGGCATTTTGTTATAGCAGCTCAGACTATGACAGAGGTTTTCTTGGAAAAACAGCAAGCAGGAAATAACAAGGATGGTCATGACTTCAGCCCCAGGTCCATTCTCCAAAAGTAGCACTTTTCAACTTTGTTTCCGAAGCTAATTTTTTTTTTTATACACAAGATAAGGTACTAGAAGGGCAGCATTTGTTTGTAAACTCACGCCCCTCCCAGGGACCCCTCCAGCCCTAGTCCCAGCTCCTCCCCTGAGATATTCAATGAGGCCATGGTGCTCAGGAAATGAATGAGCAGGAGCTCAGGGAAGGGAGAATGTGAAGCATCAAAAGCTAGTCCTAGGAAGGGAGCAGGGAAATAGACCGATTATTGGGATGCTGTGTTTTATCATGAGGATGCTTTTGGCTGCAAGTAATAGGAAAAAAAGCCAGTCACTCAAATCCTAAGAAAATGACTGGAGGAGGGGTGCTAACAGGGATGGCTACTTCATTGGCTCAATGACTTCACGAAGGACCCAGGTGACTTCCAACTTTCCATGCTGCCAGGCTAGGCATGCTCTCCTCAGGTTCACGCCCTTCATGGTCCCCAAAACCATGGGGACCAAGGGCTGCAGTTGCAATCATTATATGTCGGCACATCAGTATTCAGGAGCAACAGCAGAGCACCCAAAATGCCTTTCTGAAATTAAGGAAAATCTTTCCCAGAAGCCCCTGAGCAGATGTCCACTCATATCTAATTGGCCAAAATGAGTTCACATGATGATAACTAAACCAATCCCTGCGAAGTGACTGGTCTCATGATAATTGGCTTAGAACAATCAGGAGTCACTCCCTGCACCTGAGACAGTGCTGCCAGCTTTTTATGATGATCATAGAGAGTGGATACCTAAACAAAATCAGACTTCTGTGACCAAGGAAGAAAGGGCAGGAAGTTTTGGCTAAACAGTGGAACAAAGCTAAAGCCCCATGATAGGAACAGAGGCATAATGCAGGAACTAGGACCCCAGGAATCAGGACCTAGAAGAATCTTCATATTGTGGATAAATTAAGAGAACATAATTGTTGGCAGGGCTATCCCAGGGGGGCATATGAGCATAGCATACACACATGAATGTCCTGTCTTGAATGAAGAAAGGAGAGGCAGAAGGGGCACTAGGTTAGGTGTATGGATAGGAAAACCATTCAGCTGCCACCCTGAGCTGCTGCCCAGAAGCACAGGGCAAACCCTACTCTCCACCCCGCACCCCTAAAGCAGTGAGTCCACGGTGATTGACCCACTCTGGAGGTGAGTACAAAGGCTGCTTCATGTAACGTTAGAAGACTTGTGTCTCAGTCCCTAGCCACTTCCCAGGCTAATGACACCTGGAATATTACCTCTGAGCCTTGATTTCTTCATCTGAAAAATGTGATAAAAATATTTCTCTTTTCAAAGCCTCAGAAGAATTATAGGTGATCATGCAAGGGCTAGGTACCATGATAAACATGTGACTATGTTAGTGGACATCATTAAGTCTCTGACAACCTCCAACTGAGCAATGTATCTGATTCATCATACAAAATAGAAGACACCCCCCTCAACCCTGCAACTCATAACAGCCAAGAATTCAATTAAAGGAATCATATCGAATACATTTCTAATCAAAATGGAGATCCTTGATTTGGGTGCCCTCAGACTGCATGAACAGCTCCTTTCTGGCTATCATTTCAAGCTTTCTTTTCATCCAGATTATTTTTCCAGAAACATAACTAGTCTCTACACCACTGAATGCTCAAGCAGTAGTAACTACTCAGCATGTCAGCTCTTAGGTTAAAAATCATGGTTTTTCATTTCTGCTCCAAAGAAAACACCATCGAGAAATATAATCACAACATTCCAAAGGGAATGCATAGTCATTTTTCAAAACCTCTCAGATGTGCATGATACTACCTCCCAATGTGTATGCACCACAAATCTAGCTTTTAAAATAAGGATGAACTTTGATTACAGAACCCCTCTGATGGCACAGGATTTTAGTAGCAAAAGCAAAGTGTCTTCCTCTTAGCTTTCACCAAGCCACTTCCCCTCTCTGGGACTCACCTTCTTCATCCAAGAAATGAGGAATAATTAGACTGGTTGATTGCTTGGATTCGTTCGAGTATACACCATTTAATAAGAACCTATGCTGGGACAGGGATTTTTATCTCCAAGTCCCATTACAAACAGAAAACTGAATCTCAGCAAGATTAAACCTGGGCTCAAACCCCAGACTTTGTGACAACGTAGTGCCCCTTAAACAATTTACTATACTATCTCAAAACATCTGCTCCTTTTTATTGTATCTTTTTTTGAACTTTTTCAATAAGTCACTTATTGCCCGCCCCTTACAGATCCAGATTGTGATGTCGGGACCATGTTACAGGTTTTGGTTTCTAAGTGCAGGTTCATGCAGCTCCCCACAAAGGATGGGGAGGGGAATAAGGGTGTCCCAAAGAGGTGGAGAGTGCAGGCTAAACCTAAAATTGCTGGAATCCTGCAGCCTCTCTTGTCACCCCATTTTTGTGACAGGCAGCTGTTTTCTAGCTAAGTGTGCCGTCTCCCTGCCTAGTCATTAGAGCAATCCAAACCCCTCTGAGAACTGTGGGTGAGAAGGGCACAGCCCGTCCCCAAGCCCACTTCCTTTCATCAGCTACACAAAGATTCCCTCCGACACAGGTCATTACAGGGGATTAGGCCTCAGAGTTCAGGGGTTCCCAAGAGTGGGTCACCTCCTGCAAGGCCTCCCTCTCTGGCCTTTCCCAAGCTTGGTGGGCCTCCGCCTCTTCCCCTCCCGGCCTAATCATCTACAACAAAGAGTTTGATGAGGGGGAAAGAAAAGGGGAGGTGATATCTGAAGGTGAAAAAACGCTGGTTCTCAACTCAGACAAAAGATGAGATTAAATGGTTGAGGGGACAGCCCTTCCAAGTTGCTGAGGGGCCTCTGTGAAATTAATATACTTCCCTAGGCCTGCTGAGAAGCTCTCCCTCTCCAAATCCATATGCATGAGAATGTCAGCCCAGGAACCTGGTTTAAGATTTGCTTGATGTTGGGAAAAGAAAGAGCTGCAGGAAAGAATTGATCTGAGACTTTTATCTTTCTCAAGTCATCCATGGGGCTTCGCTTGGGGCACAGGTACTCAGCAAAGACACTGATTTCACCATTCTTGCCAACCTTAGGAATGGATGCAATAATCTGGGAATCTGGGTTCTAGCCTTGTGAATTGCTACAGAGCAGAAACGCCACTGCTTGGCAGTTGTGTCGCCTTCAGCAAGTTACCTGGCCTCTCTGAACCTCAGGTTCTTCATCGATATATCTCTTACCCAGTTGTTGGAGGGAATAAAAAATGAGATAAGGTATGGAAAGTAATTAATTGGTCACTAGAGGCCTGTTTCCTCTTTCCCTCCCTCCCTTTTTCGCCATTCTTATCTTTTCTCCCTTTTTTCCTACCTACCTTCCTTTCTTGTCTCTTTTTATTTATTTATTTTTGGAATATTATGAGGGCACAAACATTTTGGTTACATAAATTGCTATTGGACCATTTGTGTCAACGTTATAAGTGTGTCCATCCCCAGTTAGTGTACATTGTACCCAGTAGGTGTGAATTTACCCATCCCCTCCTCCCTCACCACTTGTTTGATATCCAGTGAATGTTCTTTCCATATGTGCACATAAGTGTTGCTCAATGGAAGATGTATTTCAGTACCTGTTCTGGGCGAGTTATTTTGCCAAGAGCTAAGGTCGCCAAGGTAAGTACTGTACTACCTCAACCTTCTTGTCCAAGGAGGAGACAATTTCAGTTGTTTGGTAAGAGCAATGGAAATTATGCAAAGAATGGAAAATCCATAAGTATTAAATACCTTCCTCCTCAGTGTTTCAGGTGGTACTTCTGGAGCTCTCCTAACCAATCCCTGAGTCTATAATTCACTGAGTAATTACACAGATGACTTCTGCATGCAACTAGGGCAGAGTTGGGACTAGGACTCGGGCTTGGGATTTCTGGTGCAAGCCCTTTCAACATGAGCCTGATGGCAGAGAAATAGGAGGTCATGAACAACAATTTTAAAATATGCCATTTAATTCATGCTCAGACAGAAACTGTCCTCTTTTCTTTTATCTTTCTGTCTCAAAAGAAGAAAGAGATAACGATTATTTTAAAAAGTGAGATCACTTTGGTGATAACACAAGTCTACAGAGCTACAAAACTCAACTTTCAAAAATAGCTTCATGGAAATGTAGACCCAGAGAAAAAAGGTCATTGGGGAAAGGAAACATCAGCTCTTACCCCCATCCTTTCTGAAACCAAACCACACAGAACCCTGAGCAAGCTGTTCAAATTCCAGCTGAAACTATAGGCTGAGACATATATGAGTTTGTAAAACATCACGTGATAGATGACCTTTGTCGTGTCGGTGACTGTGTCTGGAAGGATAGTGTGGAAAGTGCACTGAGCACAGCGTCGAGAAGGGACCTCCGTAAATGCTGGCTGGCAGGCTGGGGCTAGCCCTTCATCTCACCGAGATGTATGTTTCCTCGTGCGTAAGATACTATAAAGATCTAGTGTGCCAGCGCATGAGAAAACATTTCAAAAATATAGAACAGGAGACTCAGACTTTTGGGGGGAGGGGGGGAAATGGGCATTTATTGAAACCTTAAAATCTGTACCCCCATAATATGCCAAAAAAAAAGAACATTAAAAAAATATATAGATATCTTAAATATATATATATATATATATAGAACAGTGCTGTCCAATATGGTAACCACTAGTGCCTACTAGAATTTAAATTAATTAAAATTGAGTAAAATTTTAAATTCTATTCTTCAATCACACTAGCCACATTTCAGATGCTCAGGAGCCATGTGTGGCTAGTTCCTCCTGAAACAGTTCCTCTAACAGTACTAGAATAGAACATTTCATCACAGCAGAAAGTTTCTACTGACTAGAACTGGTCTAGAGGACAGAGCCCACAATGTTAATAATGGCCACCTGTAAGAAGAGGACAGGTGCTGGGAGAAATTTTAAATTTTTGCTTTGTAAGATTCTGCATTGTTCATCTATGTTGCCATGAAAAGAAGTCTTATTTATAACTTTTAAAATAAAATCCAACAAGGAAGTGATTACCATTAAAAACAGGATAATGGTTACTTCTAGGGGAATCTGGCTGATCCGGAAGGGACTCAGGGTTGACTTGTGGGACACTAGGAATGGAATATTTGGGCACAGATACTCAGCAAAAGAGACTGATTTTTCTCGTTCTTAATAACCATAAATATGGATAGAGTTACATGTATGTTCACATTGAAATTATTTATAATAGTTAAGTTGTCTTATGTACTTTTTCACATATGTATTTTACTTTGTGATACATTTTTTTTTATTTCGGCATATTATGGGGGTACAGATTTTAAGGTTTCAATAAATGCCCTTTCCTCCCCTCCCCCCACAAGTCTGAGTTTCCAGCATGACCATCCCCCAGATGGTGCACATCTCACTCATTATGTATGTATATACCCACCCCCCACCCCCTCCCACCTGCCCAATACCCTATTACTGTAGTACCTATGTGTCCACTTAGGTGTTGCTCAGTTAATACCGGTTTGCTGGTGAGTATATGTGGTGCTTGTTTTTTCATTCTTGGGATACTTCACTTAGTAGTATGGGTTCCAGCTCTAACCAGGAAAATATAAGATGTGCTATATCACCGTTGTTTCTTAGAGCTGAATAGTACTCCATGGTATACATATACCACATTTTATTAATCCATTCTTGGATTGATGGGCACTTGGGCTGTTTCCACAGCCTTGCAATTATGAATTGTGCTGCTATAAACATTCGAGTGCAGGTGTCTTTTTTGTAGAGTAACTTTTTTGTAGAATAACTTTTTTTACATGCATAACTTGTGTGGCTGCCCTTCTCAATAAGGAGGTGCTGCCCTTCATACTAATAAGTGATCTCCAGTTTGGTAAATAACAAAAGGGGTTCAGCCCTCACCTGCAACTCCTGTCCTTTAAGCTGCCCTTAATAACGGCCACCCAGCCCACATTCACTCTTTGCATGCTCCCTGTCTCACTCCCTGGGAATGCTCATGAGAAACCATAGAAGGCAGCAGGTAACAGTGATAGAACTTATCTAGAAGGCAATTTGACAATATATGGCCCCCAATTTTCTAACATGCATATGCTTTGATAACATCTATTAACTGGAATTTTACCTTAAATTGCCTGTACAAAGATTTAGCTAGATGGATGCTAACAACAGTGATTTATTAGCATAATCATAATATCCAGGAAAAATAACTGGAAAGAACTTCAATATCCAAACCAACAAATGGGTTAAATTCTGATATCTCCAGACAGCCAAATACTGAATAGCTATTAAAAGTCATGCTGTGGAAAATTCTTTGACGTGGAAATCCATTCATGCTATATATTGCAAAGAGAAAAACAACAGATTACAGAAAAGCAAATATAGTATTACTCCTTTTTGGTGGAGAAAAATTTGTACTAAAAACTACCTTTGGGGATACATCATGCATTGCTTAATGATACGTTCTGAGAAATGTGTAGTTAGGGGATTTTGTAGTTGTGCAAGCATAGGGTGTACTTAGACAAACAAATATGGTACAGCCTACTACAGACCTATACTATGTGGTATAGCCTATTGCTCCTAGGCTATAAACCTGTACAGCAGGCCGGGCGCTGTGGCTCACGCCTGTAATCCTAGCTCTTGGGAGGCCGAGGCGGGAGGATTGCTCAAGGTCAGGAGTTCAAAACCAGCCTGAGCAAGAGCGAGACCCCGTCTCTACTATAAATAGAAAGAAATCAATTGGCCAACTGATATATATATAAAAAATTAGCCGGGCATGGTGGCACATGCCTGTAGTCCCAGCTACCAGGGAGGCTGAGGCAGAAGGATCGCTCGAGCCCAGGAGTTTGAGGTTGCTGTGAGCTAGGCTGACGCCACGGCACTCACTCTAGCCTGGGCAACAAAGCGAGACTCTGTCTCAAAAAAAAAAAAAAAAAAAAAACAAAAAAACCTGTACAGCAAATTACTGTCCTGAACACTGTAGACAACTGTAATACAATGGTAATTATTTGTACACCTAAACATAGAAAGGTGTAGTAAAAATACAGTATAAAAGATTTTTTTTAAAATGATACACCTATATAGTGTACTTACCATGAATGGAGCTTGCAGGACTGGAAGTTGCTCTAGGTGAGTCTGTGGGTGAGAGGTGAGTGAATGTGAAGGCCCAGGACATTACTATATACTACTGTAGACTTTTTGACTCTTTTGTAATAACAGCTTAAAACACAAAATACATTGTACATCTGTACAAAAATATTTTCTTTCTGTATATTTTTTATTCTATAAGCTTTTTTCTATTTTAAATTTTTTTTTACTTTGTAAACTTTTTCGCTAAAAACTAAGACACAAACACGCATATTAACCTAGACCTTCACAAGGTCAGGATCATCAGCATCACCGTCTTCATCTCCACATCTTGTCCCACTGGGAGGTCTGTAGGGACAATAACACACATGGAGCTGTCATCTCCTATGATAGCAATGCTTTCTTCAGAACACCTCCTGAAGGACCTGCCTGAGGCTGTTTGACAGCTAACTTCTTTTTTGTAAGTAGAAGGAATACACTCTAAAATAACAATAAAAAGTATAGCATAGTAAAATCATAAACCAACAACATAGTCATTTATTATCAAGTATTATAGAACTATACATGATCATATGTGTTGTACTTTTATGACTGGAAGCACCGTAGATCTGTTTATAGCAGCATCACCACAAACATGTGAGTAACACACTGTGCTATGACATTACAGTGGCTACCATGTCACTAGGTGGTAAGAATTTTCCAGCTCCATTATAATTTCATCAGACCACTGTAATATATGTGGTCTATGGCTGACTGAAATGTCGTTATGTAAAACGTGAGTGTACTTCTTTGTACTTTTAAATTTTATTCTCTAAATTCTCGAGGGCAGATATGCATTATTTTTTAATCAGATAAGCAGCTAATTACATAATCTGGAGTTAATTGGGAAACTCTCCTCTCCTGCATTTCCAAATACTATGTGAATACAGCAGGTGTCTACTAGTCATCATGAAAACCAAGGTAGTCGTTTATTAATCGGACATTGGCCGCAGATGACCTAAGCTGGGACAAGCAGAGCCCTTCCCTGGTATTTTTGCAACTAAAGACCTAAGAGATAGTCTCAGTTGCCCCTCAGTGATGGAAAGTGGGACTCCAGCACTGCATTCCTGTTCCAGGTGTAAAATCCAGACTGAAGCAGATCATGAGGCTGGTGTGCAGACAGGCTAGATAACATGTGAGGAGAACAAATCTCAGTCACGTTCTACTTATCTTTGTCCTGAATACACAGTTCCCTCCTCTCTGTTACATGAGCCATCCCGAAAACTTCCCTTTGGGCCTAAAATTGTTTGAGTTGGGTTTCTGTCACCTGCAACCCAAAAAGTCTGGCCTTGATTTTTACACACAGCAACTCCTTATACTGAGTCAAGCCCCCAAAGGCACATTTGCCTGGCCTTCAACAAATCATTCTCAAAGTGGATCCAGTTTGGCTATCCGTAAATGATGAGTTGAATTGAACTGAAATGAATTGGATTGACTTGAATTGAAAAATTACATATAAGTTCAACACAGAAGGGATTAAACTAATATCATTTTTTTTTTCCCCAACAACAATAAGGACTAGACATCTCTTTGCATTACTATGAGGGCGGGAGATGAGATGTAAAAGGCCTCAATTACTATGTTATCCTCAGTGTGTACCATAGGGCTTGGCACATAGTTGCAATTCAATGACTAGAAAATGAATGAATATATTTTCTCTTCTCTATCCATAGCTTACTAGAAATATATTATACCAGGTTATATGTGATATGAAAATCACTATGTCCTCCCATGGCTTAATAAACTATGATGAAGCTCACATAATGCCTAAGTGCTGACTAACTTAACTGTGACTCTCTATCCGTTGAATATGCAAAGAGAATGCAGTTTGCTACCTGCACCCTCCTCCCCATCTCAGGAAACACTAAAGTCTCAAATGACTCTGCTAATGGAAATTGAATGGCATGATGGCTATTTAACTTTCTAAATAGCTACCATCCCCATAGGCATCCCGTAGGCAAAATCAGAAATATGTTCGGCTCATTGGACTCACTGAGAAATCCAGTGAGAGAGAGAAAAAAAAAAAAAAAAAAAAAAAAAACAGGGAGAGTGAGTGGCTAGATAGCACAGAGGACCAACCCACTACACATGAGGGAAACACCATTCTTAGATCACAAGAGAAAATCTTGTGATCCTTCCCAAAAAGCGGGAAACCCTATGTTTGAACACTACCCCCCCCATACATTATATTCTATTAGGTCCACATGATTCCTTCTACTATTATCAGTAGCATTTATTGATCACCTACTGTGTGCCAAGCACTGTTTTCTCATGGAAACCTCTCAACAACACCGAGTTAGACATTATTATCATCTCCATTTTATAGATGCAGAGACGGAAGTAGTAAAAAGCTAAATAACCTGCCTATGACTAAACAGGTTGTCAGGGGTAGACCTGAGATTTAAATCCAAGAATTATACTGACTCTCAATCATAAACTTAAAAAACTTTGTAGTACGTGACTATTTACTCATCAATATCCTCCACAAAACTGTGAGTTCTTAAAGGGTAGAGACCATGCTTAATTGATCATATTAATATTTCCAACATCTAGTGTCTTATTCAGAGTTTGTGCTCAATGAATGGTTGAGGATGTGAGCTAGTTTAGTTATTCTTCTTAATTTTTTGATTATAAGAAATCAATATAGCATTGAATGAGCTCAGAATTCAGAATTTTAAAATATGGAATATTCATCTCTATATCTTCAGTTCCTAGCACATTATCTACAAGTTATTTGGTATGTTTTCAAAAGAAAGAAACTGAATGAAGAAGCTTCTTCAAGTAGTCTCCATGTCCATGATCATACTAGTGTCATGCTTTAGTTAATACATAAAACCTAAAAAAAAATAAATAAAAATTTTAAAAAATACGTAAAACCTGCCATGAAAGACACAGATGAGGATGAGCCTGCCTAATTGAGCCATGAGTGACTAATCAAACTAACACCCAAAGCCAGGCTAAAGCAATCCTTCAATTTTCTTACCTAAGGAAAAAAATATATATTGTGCTTTTAATAATCACAAGTTTATTTATCTTTCCCTCAGGACAGAGTAAAATTACACCTTTGTGTTATTAGTTTTTTAAATTTACTATATATTGCTCACCTACTTAGGAAAAAAAACTTAAGGTTTGAAATATCAGAGTAGGTAATATATAAACAAAGGGCATTTAAAAATAAAATCAGAGGGGACTGGAGATTATATAAAGAAAAAGAGAGGACTGTAGACCTCTCTGTACAAACCTAAAAATAAACCTAATGTAGTCATACCCCCTTCTTTAGATCTTCTTTGATGTTTACATATCTCTTATGGTTCTTCTAACCTTTCACTGTTAGCAGGTGAATTTCTCTGATCTCTTCTGCCAGATCAGAAGGCCTACATGGGTGGCCCTGTGTCTTGTTGGTCTCTGCATTCCCCAGCACATAACACTTGGTCTTGTGCACATTAGCTATAGCCACTCAAGAATTTGAGGACCCTTAAGCTATTCTTGGATAGATTCTACATTTCTGGAACATAGTGTAGTGCCTGAAACACAAGAGGCACTTAAATCAATGTCTGTTGGGTTAGTGGATTGAATTGAACTGAATTGTCAAAATGTTGGTGTCTGTATTTTGGACTCCCTTCCACTCTGTTCCTCGGCTACTTCAAGAAAACTAACCATAATCTTCTACACATTCCACGCCTTCGCCAGGCATCTAAAGCCAGTCAATGGTATCTCTATAATGCTCACTAGAACCTTGAAAGGTGGGTACCAGTTTCTCATTTTTCAAGGTGAAGAGACTGAGGCAGAAGAGGTTGACTATTTTTTTCTAAGGCTGTCTGAACACTAAGTGGCAGAACCAGGTTTGTAATGATCTGTGTGGATGCAGAACCTCATACTGTCCACTTTGTTTCACTCATTTCTCATTCCCAGACTCACAAAGGTGCATGTGCGCATCAACATACACATAGCACCTGATCCCTTTTGCCTGTAAGAGTCAAAAGACATCCACACATAGAGTCAAAAACAAGTCACAATGTCCTGTGTTCCTCCATTCACTAAACTCAGTTGACAAGTATATGTTGAATACCACCATGTGCCTAGAACTATACTAGGTGCTGGGAATTAGCAGTGAATAAGCAGTGGAAGCAGTGGAGGAGACAGAGCAGTGGTCAATAAATTTTTCTGTAAAGGACCAGATAGCAAATATTTTAAGCTTTGCAGTCCAGACAGTCTCTGTCACAGCTATTCAGCAACACCCTTATAGAGCCAAAGCAGCGAGTGACAATGCATAAACAAATGGCCCAGCTGTGTTCCAATAAAACTTTATTTACAAGAACAGGCAGGCTTGATTTGACCTTCAGTAGTCTGCCAATGCCTGAGATAGACAATAAACATGGAAATAAATGGAGACAGATGAAAGTATGGAGATAAAGTTAAGTTCTGTAAAGAAAATAAAGCAGTGTAACAGGACAGAGAATGAGAGGCAATTTTAGATAAGGTAGCAAGGTACGAGTCGATAGTTGAGATGAGACCAGAAAACTGATGAACCAGCCATATAAGGATCCTGAGAAAGAGTTTTCCAAGTGGAAGGAAGGATGAGGACAAAGAACCTAAGACAAAGTGTATCTGGGGAACAGAAGAAAGAAGGCCAGCATGTCTGGAATAAGAGTGATAGGAGATAACGTCAAAGGATGGACAGAACCAGATTACTGTCAGGCCATAAGGACACAGGAGGAGGTGGGATCTCCAAAATGCAACAGAATGCATGAGAAGGGATTTCAGCAGCATTGTGGCATGTTTTAATTTATAAGTTTGAACACGTAAACTCCAGCACTGCATCATGAACGGGCACTAGCAATCCAAGAGCAAAGAGAGAAAAACCAGGCAGGAGATTGCATGGGAGGTAGCAGAGCAGAGAGTTAAGAAGTGGTTGGATTCCAGAGAGATTTTGGAGGTGATAAAACCACCAAAAGTTGCTGGACAATGGAGGGTTTCAGTATGTGTTCATCTGGTTTCACATATTGACACAGAACAACTGCTGGGCATTAAAGAGAATCTATTATGTCCAAGAGAAGTGGCGCAGACAGAAAGCACTATTGGTTTGGGTGCTCTGAAGGTTGACCCTGATTGACCAGAAAGGTGGCTGCACTTGGCATGATCTGATAAAAGGCCCCTGCAGAGCCTGCAAGGTAATGCCTATTGTATCACACAGGTTTTTTTGCAAAATGCAAACCACCCAAGTAGGAACTCCTCTATGACTGTTCTAATTTCTTATCACCAAAACACCAAACTGAGGAAGCAAAAACACATGGCCCACCTTAGCTGGGGCCAATTTGACCTAGTGAAAAAACACTCAAATATTCTAGTGCATTCTCCACCAGACATCCCTCTTTGATCTGTAAAGGACCACATACTTAGGAGATCTTAAAAGTATTTGTGAGGAATGAGAATATTAGCCATTTCCTGGGGTAGGGGTTGCAGAGATCCGGGACTAGGGCGACAGCCTGAGACTGTCTGAGGAAATCATTCACTGCTCTAACGCTCTAAACGGCTGAAGGCCAGGCCAATTCTCCTGCAAGAAGCTTGAAGACTTTCTCTCAGAGAGAGGCATACTTTCTGTTCTCATTATCAGAAATGCTGTCAGGCACATAGTAAGAGTTATGTAATAGGAAGCAATACTTTCCGGCCATTTCTCCATCCTCCTGTTATATAATAATCATGCCAAGATGAAGTGGCCAACGTCTAAGCCACAGAGATGCAACCCTGTCAAGTAAATTTATAGTCCATACTTCCTTTTCTTTTTTTTAGCAAGTTCTCTCCACCCCTTTTGCTCCCCTTCCCTCATGCCTTCCCAACACGCCAGTTTCCAAGCTGAGTTTTTTTCTCATTAGGTGAACTTGTTCCATTCATGAAAAAAACGGAGAAAGGCTACTTTAATTCATTCATTTATTTACTCACTCAGCTAATCAGTTAACAAACAATTATTTAATAGCCTACTGCTTAAGGGATTCTGCAACAGGTGGAGAGAGAATAAGCTTTGAATAATGGATTTGGGCCTACCAGCTAGGTGACCTGGGACAAAAGAATGAACTTTCTGAGCCTCATCTGTAATATAGTCTAAGACCAAGCTAGTGGGGTTCTTGGGAGGATGAGAAGTAATAGAAGCAATGTGCCTCTTCATAGCTATTATTATTATTATTAATGTTATCATGACTTTGGCAGCAGGATCACTGAAATGAAAAAGACAAAGGCTTAGCTCTTAGAAAGTTCAAATCTAGTGGGAAAGAGGCTAAGGTAAAAAGGAAAGTAACAATTGTCATTTGGTGTAAAACATACATTGCTAAAAGTAAGAAGATGGGGCCATGAGAACAATGAGAAGGGATAACTCTACCAGGTCACTTTCATATCAAGTGCAACGTCTCATACTGTGTGTGCAATCATAGGGCCCCAAAGATAAGCAACCTTACAGTTGAATCAAAAACAAGCCAGGACTTCAGCTTGGGAGGAATTTAATACATGATGTATAAACCACCAACTCCAAGAATTCAAAGTTCTTTTGAAATTCAAAATTAATGCAATTTACCCTATCAACAGAATAAAGGGGGAAAAATGACCAACTCCATCAGTAAAGAAAAAGCATTTGACAAGGCAAAATTTATTTATGATAAAAAAAAAAAACCTGTGAACAAACTATTACAGAGATAGAAATTCCTCAAGCAGATAAAGAGCATCTATGAAAAACTTGCTCTAACATGGTACATAATAATGAAAGACTGAATGTTTACCTCTAAGTTTGGGAATAAGGTGAAGGATGTCTATTCTCACCATTTTTATTCTACATGTTACTATAGGTGATATGCAGTGCAATAAGGTAAGGAAAGAAACAAAAGGCAAACATCTTCGGGAGGAAGAAGTAAAAATTCCTTTATTTACAGATGACCTGATCATGTGTGAAGAAAACCTTAAGGAATCTATAAACATAAAAAGCTATTGGAGCTAAGAAATTAGTTTAGCAAGGTTGTAGAATAGAAGGCCAGCATTTTAAAAATAATAATAAATTGTATTTTTGTACACCAACAACAAACAACTACAGATAAAGTTTTTAAAACAGCATTTACAATAGCATTATCAACATGAAATTTAAACTATATGCAAGACCCGTACACCAAAACCTTTCATTTAAAGAAGACCTAAATACATAGATATGTTAACATTCATAGATAAAGGGTCCAATATTGTTAAGATGGCCATGACTCTCAAATTGATCAGTAGAGTCACACAATTCCGATCATAATCTTAGCAGGCTTTTTTATTTGTAGAAACTGACAAATCGGTTCTTAAATTTATATGGAATTTCAAAGTGCCTGGAATAGTCAAGGCAAGTTTGAAAAAGAACACAGTTGGAAACTAGCAGTATCTGAGTTCAAGAATTATTATATTAATAAAACTACAGTAATAAAGAGAGCATGGTACTGGCATAAGGGTAGACATAGAAATCAATGCAAGAGAATAAGGAGTCAAGACATGGATTCTTGAACTGGTTAACTGATATTTGACCAAGGTGCCATAGTAATGCAATTCTTAAAAAAAATAATAATAGCCTTTTCAACAAGTGGTGCTACAATAACTGGATATTTATGTGGAAAAATAAAATGACCTTCAACACTTACCACATACCACTCACAAAAATTAACTCAAAATGTATTATAGACCTAAATGTAACCACTAAAATTATAAAGAACATATGGGAGGAAATCTTTGTAGCACTGGGTTAGACAAAGATTTCTTATGACCTCCCCCACTCCCCAAAAATAAAGCATAAAGAAAAACTGTGCAAGTTAGACCCATCAAAATGTAAAACTTCTGCTTTTCAAAGATATCATTGAGAAAAGTAAAAAAGCAAGCCTGGAAAAAAAAAGTTCACAACACATATCTGATGATGAATTTGTATTCAGAATACAGAAAAACCTTTGCAACTCAATAATAAGCAAAACAAAACAAAAAGGACAAAACATTTGAGTAGACAATTCACAAAAGAAAATCTACACTTTTCTTGTAGAAAATGGCCAATAAGGATATGAAATAATGTTCAAAAGTATTAGTTATCATGGAAATGCAAATTATGATCACAATAAGATACTACCGCATATCCATTAATTTGTCTAAAATTAACAAGACTGACAATATAAGTGCTGACGAGGAAGTAACTAATATTCTGACACATTGCTGGTAAGAATGTAAAATGACACAAACACTTTGGAGAACTGTTTGGCACTTTCCTATAAAGCTAAACACACACTTAATGTACAACTTAGCAGTTTTATTCTTAGATATTTACCCAAGAGAAAAGAAAGTATGTCCACACAATAACTTGTGCATGAGTGTTCATATCAGCTCTATTTATAATAGACAAAAATTGGAAAGAACCCAAATGTCCAAACCAAATCAATGGGTGAATGAATCGACACATAGCAATAGCAAGGAATAAACCACTGATACCTACAACAGATGGAAGAATCTCCAAAGAGTTATTCTAAGCAAGAGAAGCCAAACATGAAAGAATAAGTGCTATATTGATTTTATTAATATGATTACTATCAAAGACTAATATATAATGACAAAAAACAGATCAGTCATTGCCTAGGGCTGGAATAGAGTAGAAAGGGAAATAAGGAACTCTTTTCCACTAATGGAAATGTTCTATATCTCTACTGTCACAATGATAATATGCACATATACATTTTTCAAGAGTCATCAAACTACGTTTAAAAGAGATGCATTTTCTATTTCCAAAATAGATGGAAATTTTATCTTGACAAAGCCATTTAAAGTTATTTTTAAGAGAAGGGAAAGAAAACTGGGTTTGGTGAAGCACTGAGTATGGGATCTACAAGTTTCCCATCCCACAGAGTTAGGGAGAATTGAAAGATCAGCACAGAAGCCCAAAACTGGCTAAAAGTTCAACCACAAGAGAGGCCCTCTAAACAGTTCCCATGAATGTAAACTGAGATATAATACCAAGTCCTGTGATGTCTGCATAGATAAGAGTCCTACCACAAAACAGATGACACACTCAAAAGAGAAATGGAAGAGAGCTTCCTGCAGGAACTATAGGCAGTGGACGGTCAAGAGCCCAGGGACAAACAGTGGCGGGAGCCCTTGCCACAGCAAGGCCTGAAGAGCGACAGTTACCAAACCTAGTGAGAGTTAAAGCATGAGCACAAGCCCTGCTACAGGAGTTTCAGACTTAGGTGGTGAAAAGAGCTCCTTTCAAAGATGGTCTCATAGAAAGCGAGCAAGTGGACTAAATACCTTAAGTTCTCTCTCCTCCTTTTGTCCTCTGATCCACAGGTTCCTTCCATTGGCCACACCCAACCAGAAGCCAGAGAAGAAGGGAGCCCAGATGATACAATTGCTAAAGGTCAGTTGCCTGGGGCAGAGCAGGTGAAGAAGGGTGAAAAATAGATCTGGAGGGCAACCCAAGATTATCCAACACAAGATCCAAATGTACTTCAGAATTCAGTGAATCAAGCACATGTTTATCATACTCTTGTTTTATGCCCACCTCAGTACTTGGCTTTGTAGGAGGTATTTTAACGGTGGGGTGGGGGGAGAAGGATAATACTATGTACTATATATACTATAAAGCACTTTCCTATCCCTTGTTTATTGAATCCTCACAAAAGGCCAATGAGAAAGAAAGGGCAGGGACTATGGTCTCCATATTACAGATCAAGAAAGAAAAGCTCAGGAGAGAGAAATGTTTTGTCCAAGGTAACAGTGCCAACAACTAATGGAGCTTCGCATCCTAATGCCCAAAATCCTATCCAATGTAACCTATTTATTGAGCAGATCACAAATGAAGAACTGACTATCCTTCTAGTCAGTCTCCCGATCTGTCTATTTAGGGACAAAGGAGACTCTCTGGAGTATGGACAAAATGGTCAAACATCTAATA
The DNA here is from genome assembly GCF_040939455.1 of Microcebus murinus. NCBI lineage: Eukaryota > Metazoa > Chordata > Mammalia > Primates > Cheirogaleidae > Microcebus > Microcebus murinus. Next base: position 37,506,133 of record NC_134110.1, on the reverse strand, counting down.
CACTCATGCCACCCTACACCCTGTGATGGTCAAAATGCTTATTCTAAAATGTACATCTGACTCTTTCACTCCCTGTGTAACACCCTTCAATGTTCCCTTGCCATATGAAGCCTTCCAGGATGAGACCTCTGCTACCATCTCCCATTTATCTCCCCTAGTGCTCCCTGGAAACCTCCATGAAGCCACAACTCACCACTACTCAGAGTTGCTTATAGCTGGTATCTTCTTCTTGCCTTCACCCTTTTTGTTGCTTTCTCTGCTTTCTCAGGCTCTACACATTCCCTACATGTAGAAGACTTCTACTCTGCCTCTTGACAGTAACTACCTTTTGAGAAGAAGGACTAGTAATACTTCAATAATCTAGTTTTATCAAGAAAGCAGGCCGGGCGCCATGGCTCATGTTTGTAATCCTAGCACTCTGGGAGGCCGAGGCAGAAGGAGTTTAAAACCAGCCTGAGCAAAAGTGAGACCCTGTCTCTACTAAAAATAAAAAAATTAGCTGGGCATGATGGTGCTTGCCTGTAGTCCCAGCTATTCAGGAGGCTGAGGCAAGAGAATCGCTTGAATCCAGGAGTTTGAGGTTGCAGTGAGCTAGGCTGATGCCACGGCTTCCTAGCCCAGGCGACACAATGAGACTCTGTCTTAAAAACAAACAAACAAAAAGAGATATTTCAAATGAATGGTTTTCCAATTTTTTTAAAAAAAATTTTAAGTATGAATTAAATATCTTAGCTATTTTAGAAGGAAAAGTGTCATACCTCTCTTAGCTTTGTAAATTAAGATATTAAACATGATTTTAGTCCTGTTCAGTGACCAAAGATCATTATTCATTGCACTGTAACAGCCATAGGAATTACTGAGATATAACACACCGTTGTCCTTGCACAAAACGCCTGACGATTGGCACTGACTGAGTCCTCTCTGTTTTTACCGGTTGTTCTCACCAGGGTCCCTGGATTTTATGCAGCCTGCCTGAGCTGAATCATGCAGCCCCTTCCTCTTCACATTTTTAATTTTCTGTATCTAATCTTCTGTGTCTTGGGAAACCAGATTGCCAAGTTAGAACTGTTTCTTAAGTAAGAATAAATAAGTTCTATGCCAAAGGCAGAAGCACATTACTCCAAAGGCTTTTGATATTGGCTTTGTCACCTCTGAGTCTTTTTTTGCCTATATCCTGGTTCTCGGATGTTTGTCACAAAACTGATGTGGCCAGACAAGTGACCTCTGAATAAGTAATGTCTTATCAACGTCCCAACAAATTACCGGGTGCAATCCCTCCGTGCGGGCTCGTTAAGCTGTTCAGGCTCATGTTCACATCTGCTCCCACACCTCAGGGGCACTTTCTAGAAGGTGACTCTCTCTCTTTCTGCCATCTTAGCAAAACTGAACTATCTCAGGACACAAATATGTTGACGAAGGAGCAATCTTGTCATCCTGCAAAACAGAGCCATCCTTAATCAGTGTCATCCCAGCTTCTAAGGTTTTCCCAGGTTTACTCTCGTTGACAACCAAAAAAATAGACATCCATTGGTCTGCATCTCCCCACGGGCCAGGGTGTTAATATGATGAATAATATAAAGGTGTCCTCCTGGAAAAAGCATGATCGAGACTTCAGTAAAAATTATAAATGGGATGTGTTTGGGACAAGCAATGAAGAAGGGAAGGAAATCAAATGACTTCAGCGTTCGCCGTGTGTTAGACTCTTCAGTCTCAGCTTTAGCTTCACTCTGAATCTTTCCTGAATGCAATCTGCAATTCCTCTTCCATCTGCAAGTAATTCTTCCTTTTGTTTGCCCTTGCTGCCATCTGTAAACCCAACCAAACAACTGGCACCTTCTTAAATGCATGCATTCACCACTCTGACTCTCCCATGAGTCTCTGAGCCCCTTGAAGGGTAAGAACTGGATCTTGTTCTTCACTGCATTCCCAGGACCAGCAGGGTGCCAACATACAGAAGGTGCTTAATTAATGTTCAAGTGCTGGGATTAAGCATGCTTTTATCAAATTTAAGCTGCTCCCTTGTTTTATTATGTTTACTTAGTCCAGGTCAGCCTGGATGGGTTAGTCTCATTCCCGCCTCCGGGTTTTGGGCAACTTTCATCTTATACCATTCAGGGCGCAGGGACTCAGATCTCAACTTTGAGCTTGTAGCATAATTTGGGCCTAAGTAATTTGGGCTCAAGAATAGGGTCACCATAAGCCTTGCTTCAATTTTACTTTTTAATTTCATCTAGTATAAAAGACTGAATGTGTTTCTTAAAATTGTAGGCATTCTTTTTCAAAGAAAGGGTTTGAGTGTTCTCAGTCCTCCCATGAGGGGCCTGCAAATAAGATCTAGCTCTTTACTCATTCTCTGAAGATGGCCCTGAGGCACAGTGTGGCTGGTGGAGCTGAAAGGGGCTGCTTGGACAACCTGTCCTGGACTGGCCAATTAAAAAGGTGTTTATTCTTTAGACTAGTGATGCTACTTCTTGGATTTATCTGAAGGATATAACCAGATATATGTGGATATCTGTTCATCAAAGAATTACATACAATAGCAAAAAACTAGAAACAGCCCAAATAGTCAACTATAATAAAAAAATGTGTGGTTCATCCATAGACTAGGATACTAGGCAACCATGAAAATTGTTTTCAATGAATATTTACTGTCATGAGAAAATGCTTACAATATAGTATTATGTGGTCAAAGCACATTAAAGAATGAGTATGTGTACATATATATGTATGCATTTGAAAAAATATAATATGTATATGAGAAAATACAATGTACAAATATACAAAAATGGTCACATTATTTCCTTAATTCTAAATGCTATCTATTTTAAGGTTCACCATCTGTTTAATATCAAAATTGAATGTTGATAAATACTATGCTGTCAATAATGATGTCATGTCATTATAGAATACGTCCCAGTTTCAGAAGTATTAAAATATAGAGGGAAATTCACCTTTGTTAGAAGAGACAAAATAAAGTCACATGATTTCAGGTTTAGCAAAATAATATATTTAAACATATGTTCGATTAGATTTAATGAAGTATTTGAAAATGTAAATGATGGTTGTGTCTGGGTTGTTTCTATTTTTCCACTTTATGAAACTTTCTAAATGGATACTATCTCTTCTTCAAGATGCTTAGAGCTCAGTAGAGGGAGACAGATATATGAATTAATGTTAGGAAGGACTGCAAGTCTGTGACTGTGTTTGAACAGTTGACAGTGGTCAATTCTACAGGACATGTGGAGGTGCCATCAAGATAGGTTTCATCTATGGGTGATGTCTGAGCTGGGTCTTGGCAAGGGACCAGAAGGTAGAAGGCAGCCATTCAGGGAAGGCATCCTAAACACAGGCAGCAAAGACACGGCTTTTTCTGGGAACTACAAACCCACTATGGTTTGTTCACTAGCCACAATAAATACCAAAGTGGGTGGTTAACTTTTTGCAGGATTTGAAAAATCCTCTTCTCTCGAGGGGAGAGGGAGGGCATGGACAATATACGTAACCTTAACATTTGTACCCCCATAATATGCTGAAATAAAAGAGAGAGAGAGAGAGAGAGAGAGAGAGAAATCCTCTTCCCCATCACACAAAGATATTTCAAAATTTAGGTGCCACAGAGTCTAAAATTCAAATATAATACCTAGAACAGTTCACAGCACAAAGAACATGCTCAAAAAACCTGTGAAATGAATGAGTAAATGAAGAAATGAACTCAGGATTTAGGTCTTCTGGTTACCATTCTCTATAAGTTCTCCCCCTATTTTCTGATTTTCAGAAAATCTTTCATGGGATGGTTATCATTAGCTATTATACTTCAGTGTCCATGTGTTAGATCTGAATGCCTGAGAGACTCTTGAAATTTTAGAGAATATAAAAAACAGCAGATCTGAATTTTTATTTCATCTCTGCTGTTTACAAGCCTCGTGACCTCAGACACATGGCTTGAATTCTCAGAATCTTGGGGGTTTGTTTCATCTGTAAAATAGAGATAATTATATCTTCTCTGACCTTATAGAATTGAGAGGATCATAGTAGCTAATAAGTGTTAAAGCCATTTGTGATATCTAAAATTGTATACAGCTACAAGGGATTATCACTTTATAAATCAAAAGCTAAAAAAGAATCAATAATTTGCCCAAGGGTACAGAAAATGGCAAAATGAGACTCTTGAATGAAGTTCTCAATGCCACACTCTCACCGGCAGCTCCTGTCAGGAGAGAAAGAAATGAAGAGGAGAGATGTGCACAGTGGGGGGTTCTGAGTCTCACAGTTTTGCCTGATCTCATATCTTGGCCCCCACCTGCCCCTCCCTCCAGTTGACTTCTCAGAGGACCATGCCACCCAACCAAACAGCCACCGAGCTATCTACGCACAAGCGCCATCTCTTCCAGGGTAACGGTCAAAGGGCCAGGCTTGAGAGGCCAAAGCCAGTGCAGGCTTGCGTGGCCCATCCACTCTTCTTTATGATTAACTCTTCCTTCAAGGGCCAGGACGTGAGCATTCATCTTTTCGAGTTCTTCAACTATTAGCGCCCAGGACTCTCCCCAGGCCATATATCACGGCACTGAAGGCAGGAGGTGCAGACAAAAGTCGTCACTTGTGCTGATGTGGTGTGAAGAGGATGATTAATGAAAGCCACACATGGCCGCCCAGTTTCTGACTTACCCAAGCTCACTAAAGGTGCTGACTTCGCTATTGTTCACGAGCCATCTCTCCCAGCCCTTTCCCCACCACTGCTTTCAAGAATAGTTCCAGCTTGGTGAGTCTTGTTTTGAAGGAAGGTAGGAAAAACGTAGTAGTGGTCCAAACCACACCAGTGTGTCCGACGAGGCCTATGTGCACGACTCTTTGTTCTCTGACTTCTGCTTTTGTTGAATTTGAAATTCATTCACTCATTCAACAAATATTTAGGAGTACTCACTCTAGGTGCTTAGGATACATCAGTAAGTAAAACAGACAAAATTCCTCGCCCTGGGGAAGCTTGCATTCTCGTAATAGAAGTCAGATGTTTCTAGGTAAATTGTGTGTGCCACAGGGCAATAAGCGTGATGGGAGACACAGAGCAGAGAACGGGAAGAAGCACTGGGGCCGTCAGGGTAAGCCTCATTGATGAGATGATGTTGGAGGAAACCACGGAAGAGGCAAAAGGCTTCGCCAAGTGGGCATCTGCGGGAAGAGTGTTCTAAGGAGTGGGAACAGCCACTGCAAAAGCCTGAAGGTGCAAATAAGTCCAAATTGCTTGAAGAACAGCAATGCACTGAGTGTGGTGGGAGAAACAAGGCTGTGGGATAAACAAACGAGGGTGATGTCAGAGAAGAAAGTAGAGGCCAGGTCACATGGGGCCTTGCAGACCATTATCGGGCCATCAGCCTTTTCCCCGTATCAGATGGGAAGTCACTGGAAAGTTTTGAGCTAATTTGTGCTTTGAGAGATTCTCCTTAGCTGTCACTTGAGAATGGACAACAGGCTGTAAGGGAGAGGCAGGCAGACCACGGCTGTCGTCCGGGTGAGCAGAGGCGGTGACTTCGACTGGAGGGTTCACTGTGGAGCGCTGAGGAACGACCAAATACTCGCTATGTCTTATCTCACTGAATCTAAGATGCCGCTGTTTGGGAGACACACTCCTAATTAGGATACATGAAAAGGTGACATGATCTGTATCTTAGTATCAAGGAAATACGGGATTTTAAACTTAAACCAAAGAGCTTTCCAGCAGATTGGAAGAGAGGATGAAAGACACAGAGGAGTGGAAGATGCTTCCAAAGTTCCAGGTCCGAGCAACTGGAAGGATGGAGCTGCCCTCTTCAGGAAGGGTGGGAGAGACGTAGGTCAGAGCACAGTTTGGGACACGGTAAGTTCTGATGCCTCTTAAAAACACAAGCGACAATGCCCTATAGGCAGTTGAATATATGAGTTCAGGAGAGAAATTCAGACTAGGGATGCCAATCTGAGAGTCATAGAATATAATGATAATAATTGAAGCCCAAAGATGGAATGAGGTCCCATGGGAAGGAGTGTAGACAGAGAAGAGGGCCCAGTGTGGAGCCCTGGGCTTCTCACGTAAGAGGTCTGGGAGGAAAAGAAAAACCAGCAAAGGAGACTGAGCAGAAGTAACCAGTGAGATAAGATAAAATAAGACAAATAATTGAAAATGGCCAAGAGTTCTGGACTGGTTTGGGGAGGGACAAAAACAACTAAGTTCTATGTTTCTGAAACAGAATTAACAAAAAATGGCTCAACTCTATGCTCAGCAGATGACAAGTGGCGAGCAGCCAGGAGAGGGTTAATGTGGCAATGGCCACAGCAAACAGATGGAAAAGAGTGAAATGAATTAGACTAGAGATGAAAAGATAAAGGAACCATGTAAGTGCTTACATTATTTATTTATTTCATGTGTGTCTTCATGAGCCACCTTGTGCTACGAAAGATTGAAGGTGCTTTGTGAGAACTCAGCTTGTTTGCATTGACTATTTTTTTAACTTTACAAAGCAATTTTACCCTCCATTCTAATGTACTCCCTATCACCCATTCAGTATATATTGTACTACATTCATTCATTAATTCATTGGTGCCACCAATACTCATTGCCAGTGCTGGAGCCAGCGTTCTGGGTGCCAGGTGTAGCAGGCTAACTTGCAGACACATGGTTCCAACCCCATTTTCAATCTAGAAGCCAGTCCAGACACGAGACTAAGCATTTCACAAACTAATTCACCAAGCACTCACAAACCCTCTTCTTAAATCTGCAAAAGGCAGAGAAGAAACCCAAGACACACAATCCATAGGGGGCCAGGCCACCAGGTTCCAAAACCTCCCGCTAAGTCAGAGTACGCACTGCCACCAACTCATTTATCCTTCCCGAGGTAGGCAGGCAAGGTAGGAAGTCACCCAACAGTAACAACAGCCAACATGCACACTGCGTTTTCAGTGGGAAAACATTTTCCATTTCTTGCATTTAAGTTCAAGAATATGGCAGTGTTGGGAGGTGAGTGCAGTTGTCGTCCAGGTCTTGGATGAGCAAGCAAAGGCCCAGGGGAGGTGAGGTGGTTTCCCCGGGGCATAGCCAGGAGGCGGCTCAGCTGGAACTCGGGCCCAAGTCTCCAGATCTTTGTAGCCAGCAGTGGGTTGGGTGCTTGGTGGAAGCTCCAAACAGACAAACGGTAAAAAGCTGACTCGAAAACAAGAGCAACTATCACCAGAGAAAGCAGGCCTTTGAGGGGGCCAGGAAACAGCTGGCAGGAGACAAGGCTCTGAGCAGTGCAGGGGAGCAGGCACTTGGGGACAGATAGGGAGAAGCATGGCACGTCCCAATGGGGGTTCAGAGAGGAGCCCAAACCACGCATTACTGCCAAGAGAGGAGCCCGAGGAAGTATCTCAGCTTCCACATGGTGCAGCAGAAAGAACACAACAGACCTGGATATTAGGCTGATCAGCCATCCTGGCTCGCCCAGGACTGAGGTTGTTGCTAGCAATTGGAACTTTCAGTCTTAAAACCAGGGAAGTCCTGGACAAACCAGTATGGGCTGATCACCCTGGTTAGAACTCCAGTCCTGTTGCTTTCTAGCTACGTGAACCTTGGACAAACTACCTCCCGTCTTCTGATCCTAATCACCACCAAAGTAGGGGTACGAATGTGACCCCGGCAGATTTATCATGCGATTTAAGTGAAATAAGTGAGGGGGGGAAAAAAAAACACCAACATTCCATCTGGCACTTGGAAGGCATTCAATAAATGGCAGCTATTATTATTACTAGGAAGTTATTGAAATGAGATCTTCAACTGTACTTTTCTCACCATCCTTGAAGTTGAAATGCAGTCTTCAGAGATGTTCCAGAAACAGTTCTCGCAGGAGCTGGGTTTGGAGCCAGCTGCTATGGATCTTCATAAACACCATAAACTCTGAGAAGCTGAAGCAACACTATACAAGGATCAAGTGGAAACCCAGCTGTGGGTTCGTTCGGTCCTTTTGCTGCTTCTTGGAAGTTTCTGTAACTTCCAAGATTAACATCTCCTAGATAAACTTTGCCACTGCATCGGTGTGTGCATCACACCGGGCTGACCCGGGGAATGACAGGGAAGCCAGCCAGGTTTCCTCGTAGCCACCCAAACACCAGGCACTCAGGGTCCTGTCCTGCCCTTTAGCCCAGACTGTGCCGACACCCCTTGTTCACCCAGCCATCCCACCACATTGCCCAAAGGTGCTGAGGGGACCTTTGGCCAATCTGGCAACATCTGGCACAGTAACCAACCCCTGGCATACAGGCTCTGCATATCCACTCTGTGAACATCACTTTAATTTCCAGGTGGATTTGATGGATTAATCCACAGCTCTATTACAGGTTGAAAATTCAAGCCCTGTTTCTTTCTTTCTCTCTCTCTCTTCTCTCTCTCTCTCTGTAAAAGTCCTTACTTTGAAGCTTTGCATTATACTATAAGCTATTTGCTCTTTGGGCATCAACTGATATCGTGCGTATTGCACTGTAGTATCATAATCTATCTATGTCCTGAACTCAATGGAACTCTTGAAAGGTAGGAACCATGTGTCTTCCATGGTGATAGGATATAGTATGGCTTTTAAGATTACCACTGCCCACCTGGTAACGGGTATAGGGTTTATTTTGGGGGTGATAACGGGTATGGGGTTTATTTTGGGGGTGATGAAACATGTTCTAAAATTGGCTGTGATGATATTTGCACATCTCTGTCAAATACACTAAAAATTATTGAATTGTACACTATAAATGGGTGAATTATAGGGTATATGAATTATACCTCATTGAAGCCAAAAGAAAAAGAATGTCACTGCTTGTTTTGGAATTCCAGCTTCACTACTTACTGTGGGATCTGGAGCGAGTTACATGATTTCTCTGCACCTCAGTTCTCTCATCTGTAAATTGGGTTAAAGCAATATCTATTAATACCTCAAAGGGCTATTATAAGGAATTGAATTGGCAATTATTTTTAAAGTAATCAGAACTGTTCCCAGAACATATAAAGCAATATTCAAGGATAGTCATTTATTTTTCAGCTCTGTATTCTCAAAACATGGTTAAGTGCCTGACACACAGTGAGTAAATTATAAATATTTTTCAAATGTGTAACCCAGCAAGTATATATAGGAATCCAAATGTAGGACATTCTAGTTGTTGCGCCTTAGTCCATATAAGAGAACTGAACTAAGGGGTCAATGGCTTGAGTTTGAGTTCTGATCACCACTTGTATCAAGATGACCTTAAACAAATCACTTTCCCATTTACCCCAAGATTCAGCTTCTTCATCTAACAAATGAAACTGACAAGTCCACTTCTACCAAGCTCAAGGGGTTGTTTCAAAGATGAAATGAGTTCATGTATATGAATACTCTTTAACACTATAAAGGTGCAAATATAAATCCCTCCCAGAAATTGATTTTGCCTTAAAGATGGCCCAAGTTGCTCTCTTACCCTAAAAGTCCTGTTCTACAAGCCCAGCCTGCCACACTCATTCATCATTGCAGGAACACGTGCCAAACATCAAACACAGGTAAGTTCTGACCCCAGTGAAAGAGACGATAAGTAACTGGGCTGTGAGCACCCAGGTTGGTCCCATTGTGCTCTGCCCTAGTTGAACTGTGAACTCCTACGAAGCGCTGTTCCTTTAAATTTTGCCCTTTTGTGGCTCACAGATGAGTAAATTCAGGCAGCAGCTGTCAGCTCTGCAGGCAGCAGAGAATCCTTCCAGGGCAGCATTCCCAGCAACGCCTGCCTCGGTGGGAGGGTGAAATTAGGTGGGCCAAGGACCCAAAGCCCCAGTTCAAAAGCCTCTACTGCCATCTACCGACCGTCTGCAGAGTCCATTGGCAAAAAGCCAAGAGAGGACTGAGGGTAGGGGGGGAACCTTGACAACAGACGGGACTTGACAAACCAGTTAGTCCACCCCTCCTTCTCCAGATGGGGAAACTGAGACACAAAAAGGGTATGCACTTACATGGTGGGTGCGGTACGCACCACCTGGAGGCTGGGCACGCTTGAAGCTCTGGCATAGCGGGGTGGGGAGGGAGGGCAGGGGCTAGATATGTAACCCTAACAATATTTGTACCCCCATAATATGAGGCAATAAAAAAAAGAAAGAAAAGAAAAACAAAAAGGGAAAGAGACTTGTGTGAGATCACATCTCTAGCCCATGGCAGCCCGTATCTCCTGGATCCAAATCTCAGCTCTGCCCCACCCCACACACCATTTCTATCTGAAAATATGAACTATCCGTGAAGCTGCCTTGGAGGAAAGAGTTTCTGCCAGACACTCTTTTCTCTCCACTTTCTGTTCCACTTTCCCCATTTTGCACCAGGAGCCCCAGACTCAGCCACATTCGTGTTTTCTTCTCCATTAGAACCCAGAAACTCCTACTGTCCCGCCACCCCGTTCACTTGAAAGCAGTTGTTGTTGTTGTTGTTTGTTTTTTTGTTTTAAGAACATGGAAGACAGGAAAGATTCTGTTAAGTGGATACTCAACACCCTCTTTTATAGATAAGGAAACTAAGGCTCAGGGATATCAAAGACCTTGCTTGTGGCAATGGTTCCCAAAGGGCCTGATATTAGGATCACCTGGGTATCTTTTACAAACTTCAAAGCCCAGGCCACACGGCAGGCGGAATCTCTGGGTTAGAAAACAGGCATCCACATTAGTTTTCGAAATTCACCCACTTCCAGGAAATCCCAACATTTACCTGGGTCTGACAGTGTTTAGATAGGTTTAGATAGGTTTGGGAGCCACAGACTTGTGTTCCCCCAATCAGTAGGTGAGACAACAGAGTCCTAGGTCATTCAACTCCCAGGCCAGTGAAGAATAGTGTTGCCATATTTCAGTTGTTTGCATCATCCTTTAAAGATTTTAGCCATTTCCACACACTAACTATATTATTAATAACATTTTAAATGACCTCTTTTTTGTTACTTAAATCAATGTATTGTTAAAAGAACACTGTTACTTTCATAAACAGGAAAACAATATCCCTTGCTGCAAAACAAAAGCCAACCATAAGAAGAAATACAAAAATTAAAATTAAAATATGCATCCATGTATAAAACAAAGTTATCTCATTTTCCTATTTGGGGGAACCATTGCTTACGGATAGCAAAGAAAGGTGCCCCTCTCTGCTCCAGACAGGACTGAGAGAAATGTAACAAAAACACACCTTTGAGCAGGAGTGTTTGTGTGCAGTTGGTGCCTCTATACGTGTGCTCACCATTTTCTTTCTCTGTTGGCCTCTTTCTAGCCTCTCTACTGAGCTGGGGGAAAACTCCCATCAGAATCCCCTGTGTTGTAAGACCTGAGCCCAGGGACTGTGGGTTCTCACCAAATTGTGACAGCATCCTGCCCAGGGACTTATCCAACAGCTGGGGCCCCATCACTCATGACAGAGAGCAACAGACATTCTTTTTGCATTGCTCTGCCTCCTCCTTGCTTGGCTGGCCCACCTGTTGGCGGGGAACCATGGCACGGCACCGCCAGCTCTTCACACCCTCCCACCCCATGACTGCAGACCAACTCCACGGCCCCATTTCCACTTCCTGCAGGTGAGTGTCATCGTGCTGTGTGCTCAGAACACAACTGTTTGGCTCAGGCAAGCAGCAGATGTGAAGTCCGGGCCCCAACTGTGCTTGGCAGCATCCTCCTCAATTCCACTGACCCTCTGGAACTGGGGCTGTCTTAATTGAGCAAAAAGAGGGTTAATTAACAATTACTCCTGAAGACATCATTTGTGTCTGTTTTGAAAATATTTGGGAAATCAGTCTATTCAACTGCCACGTGGAAGAAAACTGCTTATCTGGTTATCCAAGTTTTTTTAGTCACATAGAACCATCACCTTTACACCTTTAAAAGAAATAATTATTTAAAACTGATTACCATGAATATATGGTCAATTTAGATATTTAAGTAAAAGCAAAAAAAAAAAGAAGAACATGGAAAGCACATGTAGTCCCACCACCTATAGAAAACCACTATTAACCCATGTGTGGTCATTTTTCTCTCTTCACTGTATATTGAAGTGAAGAGAGATAAAAATGAGTTCATACAAAACATGCTACTTTGTATCATTTGGTTCACATTACAATCATCTTTCTATCAATCAATGTTCCTATATGACATCATTTGTAATGAATGGAGAATATTCCATTTATAAATGATTAAGTTGAATAGAGCAAAAACATTAATGTAGTGAGTATCCTAAACATTAGATATTACAATGCCCATTTTAAAGATGTGAAAATGAAGGTAAATGGGCAGCCAGTCAGTAGTAGAACAGAGAAGCCCTCCCAGGTCTGCATGACTTCAAACTAAACTCCTTCTCCCATATCCGTGTTTCCTTTGCATACCTCGGTGTAGGAGTCCCTGTGGAAATCTGCATTTTCAACATGTAATACATTTTATTATAAACTGAACATCTGATAACCTATGAAGAGCCACCTGAGGTCATATCATGATTTGGAAGGACCAAGTTGAGTAGGATTTTGCCTCTGATAGAGACCAGACATGGTCAGACATGGTTTCTTACAATTGTATGTGTTGAGATTGGAAAGAACTCCAGACTAGAAGTCAAGAGACATGGGTTGCATTCTCACTCCCTCCATTCACTAGCCAAGAAGTCATGGCCACATCACTCATTTTCTCTTAGCCTCAGTTTCCTAATCTATATGTTGGGGTAACACAACCAGCCCTGCCAAGCTCAATAGATTCTAAACAGCAAATGAAAGAATGGAGCAGTACATGAACATAAAAGATCCTTATAAAGTCTACTATGGATCTATCAACAGTGAATTTTCCTAGCACTCTAAAACACATCCAAGAATTGCAAACCCAGCTAATTTTAAAAATAAGGAAATTGACTTCCCTAGAAGTCAGGCAGCTTGCTCTAAGTTTCACAGTGAGTTCGGAGGCCAGCTAATACTAGAAACCAGTGTCTGGATTCACGCGGCAACTTTCTTTTTATAAGACCACCTTTAGGGCAATAAATGTTCCAAACATGTTCACATAAACATGTTGAAGGCAATTCAGTTCAGTTCCGTTTATTTCAGTTCAATAAAGATAAGCCGAAAGTTTGTTTGCCACTTACAATGACCTCTTCAGTCAATGAATTTCAGCTGCGATTTTTGTCTTAAATGGAACTTCTTTCGACTCTGAGAGTTTGCTTACCTAACAAGAGCTGTCTGGAAAGGGTAGAGGAAAACATAAAGGAACTTGGAGCTTGCGTTTTCCACATGCTGGGAGCTCTCACACCAGATTCCAGACACAGCATTCTCCTGAATCCGACCTGAAGTGGTTTAGCCAATTGATCACATCCTAGGAATTTGGAGAGCTGCCAGGTCAGGGAAAATTAGTTACAGAGTCACAGAGCAGTGCAGCCCCGTCACATGAAAGTCACTTCCAGCTTGGAACGGATTGCAAATTCCTGCCTCCTGAGTGGTGTTTCAGATGACTGGGATCTGGCTGTCTGTGGGCAGTCACCAAAGCGGCAAAAGGAAGTCGGGGGACAGGGGCATTCCAACACCCTGCCCGAGACCCACAGTCACAGAGAAGGAGAACTTCCTGATGCTACACAGAGCTGAGCCTCGACTTGATATTGTTTGAGCAAAGAACATCAAGCTTCAATTTCAATTTGCCCTCATTTTAAAACTCTGAACACATTTACATTTAACAGCATGGAGACTCTCCTGCCCCAGCCCAGAGCTTTTCCAAACTGCTCACGTGCCGTGAACAAGGATAACAGGGTTGCCTGCACGCATATGAGAACTTCTAAATGCTTATTATGTGCCAAGTATTGTGCTGAGTGCTTTATACACCTTGACTCATCTAATCCTTATACACAGCCTCAGCAGAGAGGTGCTATTATCACTGTTACAGCCAAGGAAGGTTAAGTAACCTGCACAAGGTCACCAACCGGTAAATGACAATGGACAAACTTAACACAGGTCCGTCTGACTCCAAATCCCAGGCTCTACACAAGTTGGGTAAATATGAGGCAGAGTGACCTTCAGATGATACACAAGGGTTAAGGACCTGGCCTCTGTTTTGTTGACTTCCAGGCCCCGTCATATTTCCAAGTCCCCCATTGCAAGGTTTTATAGCTTTAGCAGTCTGGGAAATCTTCCTTATGTCAAAATGTTTCATCAGCCTTCATTCCTGAACCCCTCCACCCCCGCACCCCACAGCCCTTACTTCCCAAACTCTCCTCTGAGAAGCCTCTCTCGGACCCCATTCCCATGAAATACGCCCCTGACATCACAAAGGGATTCTTGTCTGACTTCCGTTGTTCTAATTGAAGTTTAAGCAAAACGTTTCTTGCTCTAACCCAAGTAAAAGAGCACGATTGTCCTCTATTTCATATTGCCCTTACAGTGACAATATGTGCTTACATCTGCTGGTGTAAAATACGATTATTTTTTTTTTTTTTTCGAAAACCCTCGGGCTGGAAGGGGCTTGGAAATTTTATCTTTTGCTTTCCCCTGCCTTCAGACAGGACCCCTCTAAATCAACAAAGCATGAAAGCACCCTGTGAGATCCATAGGAAAAGCATTATAAGCCCCACTTCATGTACTTAGGAAATGGAGTCAGGGTGACGGACCTGAAGTCCCTCAAGTAGGGATTGTGGCCAGGGCAAGAAAAGAGGCAGGAACCTGGGTGTCTCAGAGGAAGCTCTGCCTTCTCACACAGCCCTTATCCATAGCATCTGTGCGCCATTACTGACCATTTCCACTGTGGAGGAGCATGGGCATATGAGAACATTATCTTTGTATAGGCATTTATAATTCCATTTGTCCAACATCTCCTGCATGGTACTAAAGATATAGAGGCAAGTAGATTAATTCACCATCCCCCTAAAAATGCAGGTCAAGGCCTGGGAATTCAATAGCCACCTCAATAATAGAGAATGAGCGCCCTCTGTAGGTGAGGCAGAGCCTTGCAGGCTGGCACCTACGACTGTCCCCATCTGTGGGGCCCACACACTCTGTGTAGCAGGCAGAGCACACAGCAGGCCTGGGAGTGAGTCCCAGCCCAGCTCTGCCACCACCAGCTGTGTGGCCACAGGCAAATTACCCCCAGGCATTAAACCCAAGCTTTCTCATTTCTACATTGGGGTTGATAACCCCTTGGAGTGGATTAAATGGGAGCCCCCTAAAGATGTGTCCACAGCTTAACTCTCAGAAGCTGGGAATGTGACCTCATTTGGAAAAAAAGGGTCTTTGCAGATGTAATTATGTTAAGGCTGTTGACTTGAGATCATCCCGGATTATCCAGGTGGTCCCTAAATCCAGGGACAAGTGTCCTTGTGAGAGACACCAGGAAGAGAGACAAAGGGAGAAGAGGAAAAGACTATGTGAAGATGAAAGTAGAGACGGAAGTTGCACGGCCACAAGCCAAGGTATGCAGGAGCCGCCATAAGCTGAAAAAGGCAAAGACAGATTCTCCCCTAGAGCCTTCAGGGTGAGTGTGGCCCTGCCGACACCTTGACTTTGTACTCTGTCTTCCAGAACTGGGAGTGAATAAGTTTCTAGGGTTACTTTTTAAGCCAAACAACACTAGGAAACTAAAATCCACCTATTTCGTGGTATGTCAAGCATGGAACCTACCCCAGAGTAAGTACTTCATCATATTTTCAGGTTTTTCTTGCCCTTACTGTGCCCAAAGTTAACTAAGTTCCTCTGCATGCTGTCCACACCTCCTAGAGACCATCCACCCAGCCAAAGTCCCTCAGTCAAGGTTTTAGTGTTTTGATTTGGAGTTCTATGTTTATTTGTTGGGAGGAGGAGATGCATATACCTATCATTAATATCTTTCCTATGGATGTTTTTCAAAATAATAGCCCCAAATTTTGATTCAAGTGAAGCTGGATGGACCCCTGAGAGTGTATTTTGAGAACACGTCACAACTGATTCTGATACAAAAGCAGGACCGATACTCAAATGACATACCCTGACCAGTGTCCTCTCTGCTTGGTCTGGGATTGGGTCACACGGTTAAATATTTGGACCCCACCCTCCCCCTGTACTCCAGCACTGCTCTGCCATCACCACTGACATGGGCAGAATCAACTAGCAGACTGGTCAGCCCAGAACTGACGCAGAGGATACCTAGTCTGGGGCTCAAACTGCACCGGGGAAGCCAGGTTTGCCCGACATACCTCGGGGAACACGAATGGCAGCGGGGAGGGACAGGAGACAGCTGGGGCACAGGCCCCTGGGGGCCCAACCTCCTTCACACAGAGCTGCTCTTTTTATCTGCTTTATAAGTGGAATACGCATATGATTCTTTCTTGGGAAAAACTTAAAAGCATTCTGATAACTTTTTTAAATGAAATTAAAAACCACTGATGTGACATACTTATTTCTAAGCAGGAAACGTGGGTCCAAAGAGGTTAAGTGATGTGCCCAGGATCATACAGTGAGGAACCGATGGCCAAGACAAGACTTGTGGACTCTGGACGTTTATCCAGGGCCTGTGTGCGCCACCAGCCCCACTGCTGAGGCCCCAGAGCGCTGACACCTTTGGTTCCAGCGCCATTGTCCAGGTGCAGTAGCCCCTGCGCCTCTCTGAAGGTCCAGGCCTGGCATGAGAGAGGTTGCCTGGGCAGTGCTGTCAGCCCCGCCACCCTCTGGGAGTGAACTTGGCCTTCATCTGCACCAGGGCAGCCCAGCTTCCAGGCCATTGCTGCCAGAGGTGTGTCATTGCTTGGGAAATTCCTCTCCATTATAACTTTTCCCTTCCTTAGAGCTGACACCCAGACCTTATCTCAAATGAGGAAATGTTCAGGGCACAGGACCGTTGAGATATTTCTCAGAACACAATTGCAAGGCACATGTTTTCACCGAGAAGAAAATGAGGAGGAGAAGACACACGGCGATCACCATGCTGGTTCTGAGAAGGAGCCCTTATCTGCCCGGACCCAGATGTGGACTCACGGACTGGTGTCAGCCTCACAGCTGGTCAATGAGGCAGCCAAGAAAAGTTCAAAGCCGGGTGGAGGAGTCCAGCACCCAAAGCGTAAAGACGCAAAAAAGAAACACTCAACAAGAGAGCCACAGCCTCAAAGCCCGGGGCTGCCCCAGCCTGATGTACCACAGCAAAACGCCAATGAAGTCTGAAAAACAAGCACCTCACCAAGCTCCTAGCATGGAGGAACCGCTCGTCATACTGCAATCAAGTTAGAAATGTCTGTGCGGGGTCTTCCCTCAGGGAAACCCTAATGCAGTGAGGAAAGTACTATGTACATTTAGAAACCTAAGTGGCGGCAAGATTCCCATATTTGTTCCAAGCAGCAAAAAAGAAAAAATAAGAAGTGATACAAAGTCTTACGTGGTCATTCAATGACCAGATAAATGGTGGAATTACTAAAAGAGTTCAGTGGGGGAAGTTCAGGCAGGAAGGCTGGCAAGACTTCATAATAACTATCATTTATTACATACCTACTACCTGCCAGAATTTAAGAATTTTCCTTTCAGCAACTCCACAAGGTCCTTAGAAGTCTCTCCACTTCACAGAGGCAAGAGCTGAAATGCACAAAGGCCGAGTGACCTCCCACAGCAACTCAGCTGTGGGACCACAGTGGAACATGAGGTTCTGTCTGATGCCAGGTCCTGCACCATTTCCTGAGTGTCCCCAGCCATAGAGCATAAGGACAACTTGGATAAAGGCAAAAGGAAAGAGGGATCATTGCAGGCAGGTGAAAGGAGCAGCTGAAATCACAGAGGCAGGAAAATTGAAAGCATATTTGGGGCTTTAAACAGAGACAAATTTAGCTAAGATGGAGGTTTCTGGAATGGGTAGTATTTATTGTGTACTTACTAAGTTAGGCAAAGTTCTAAAATCTTTGCATATGTCATTTTATTTAACCATCACAATAACTCTGTGAAGTATGGAGTATTATCATTCTCAAAGGGTGGATAAGGAAATTGAGGCACAGAGAAGTTAAGTAACTTGCCTAAGATCACACAGCTGGTAAGTGGCAGAGGTAGGATTTGAACACAGTCTGGATTGAAAGTCCATGCTCTGAATCACCCATGATACTAGATGGATTTTGTCCTGGACAAGCTGGAAAAGCTGGATACAGTATAGGCACTGCCTTGAATTGTCAGGTGTTTGTACTTCATCCCTCTACAGAAAACAATAGAATTATTAATATAATGAAATAGCTGTCTTTATAAAAACAAAGTGAGGGTGAGAGAATCGCTCCATAAGAACAAAGTTCAGCTGAGCAAGGGCGGCTGCCTCCTTGCCCCTTAGAGTTCTCTGCGTCTTTTGCTTCCTCAGAAATCACATGACCAACGCAGAAGGGTTCTTTAAGCAGTGGGAAAGAACCACCAGGTGCTAGAGCCAGTGAAAGGCACGCGGTACGTGGAAGGCGGCAGGAAGGCTGGAACAGTAGAGGTGGACAGGAGAACAATGGAAGAGAAAGGATAAAGGAATTTGCTTAATGATTTTAGAAAAGTAGTTGTCAATAGTTGTGCCTGATTTGAACCTACGGTGAACCCGTCTTCTGACCCAAGGACCAGCTGACAGGTCCCCATAAGAAGAATGAGGCAGAATATCTGAAGCTGTCTCTGCCCCAGAAGGTCAAGGACAGTCTGTGGCCGTGTTTGTGTCTGCCACCTTCTGCACCTCTGGGAAAAGAGTGCCCCATCCAGGGAGCCCACCAGGGGAAGGCCTGCCAGCGACGTGGAACCAGGGGAAAGACAGGACACAGGAGAGGCACGTGTGTGTTCCCCCTGGTCGTGGCCTTAAGAGTTCCCAGACTCTTTCTTCTATGTAGAAACCTACGTGAAGTTCTCCTGGCATTTATGGAGGACATTTCCTATTATAAGGAGACTTCATGTATATTATCTGTCTTTATTCCATCAACCCTCCCTGCCCCCCCAAAAAAACCAGCAGCCAGAGCCACGGGAGTGTGGAGCACAGAATGAGCGTCTGTCTGAGGGTGACTGCGGTCCAAGTAGCAAGCTCTGCACTCTCCGCAGCTGGTTAGATAATCCTCACACCCGCTGGGACATGCTTTTTATTCCCCCCACATTAAAGATGAGGACTTGGTGCCAGTGTGAGAAGATGACTTCTCATGGTCACACAGCTAAGAAAGAACGGGCTCAAGGTGGACACTGCCTTGTCCCCTTCCCTGGGACAGCAGGGCAGGTCTGGCCTCACCACGTCACAGGTGACAAAATAATCAAGGTCCCAAAACACCATGCGAGTCAATGACAGAGCAATACTGAAATCTAGCACTCACATTTTCTAGTTCCATATCAGTTTTGCCTTTTTATTATGTTGTTTGAGTACTCTTGTGTTTTGGCAAATTCCTTAAGTAAAAGGGCCAGGTCTTTCCATCCTGATGTCCCCAGGGAGCCCAACACCAAGCACGGCCAGTGAAGACATGAAGCATGCATGCTGGCTTGTTGGATGAATTGCCTATTATGACTAATCTCTTTGGTGCCAACATTTCGCTTCTTTAATCCATGCTTCATGCTACTTCTGGAGGTATAGTGTTGAAGCATGTGTCCTCTTCAACAAAGGCAATTCTTTTCCTCCTCAAGGCTCAGCTTAAATTCCATCCTCCCTGTGAAACTTTGCATCCTCACCATGACAATGCCCTATCTCTGCCTCTCCCACCCCACTGGGGTAGCCCCCTGCTGTGCCCTCATGCGTGTCTCCTCTGTTACATTGTTCATTCCTTGAGGAGCTGTCAGTCATCTTTGTATTCCTAATCAATGCCCGTGAGCACATAAAGGAATGCATAAATGGATGGATAGGTTAGTCAATGAATTTTTTAAAATACATAGAGAGATGAGAAGATAGGTGAAATATTGGGACCCAGGAATTCAAAGCACTGGACTTCACATTAGAGGCTCCAAATTCTACTCAGAGCTTCACCCTTGACTTGCTGTGTGAGCTAAGTCAAGTCACTTGCCCTCTCTTGGCCTCTTTTACTTGCATTTAAAAAGAAGGGGTTAGACTAGAATTGCTGCAACTCCCCATTTTCCAATTCTGTGAATGAAAAGTTCACCCTTGGACAAGCCCCATTAATGGATGTTTTGTACCTCCTCCCTTGGCTGCAGCACTTATCCTCAACCAGCACCTTATCTGAAGCAACCCTTCTCTGCCTAGTCCCCACCAGGAGCGTTGCTATCTCTTATGGGACCTCCTCAGGGTGTTTGTGAACAAAAGCAAGTGTCTTATCTGGACGCTCGCTCTGTACTGTCCTGCCCTGGGAAACCATGAACGGATTTGCAGACTATGTAGCCTCTGACGGGCTTCCCATCCCAGGAATGGCTAAGCAGGCAGCTTCGGCTTTCTTGGACAGATTGTGCAATATCGTGCTACTCTAGGGCGGACAGAGAGGCTACCCCTAGCCCCAGACCCTTAAGCTAAGTTCAACTCCAGGTCAAGTCAGAGGCCCCCAGCAGCTCAGGGGCACAGGATCCACAAGGAACAAATTCCAGGACGTTGCCAGAAGCTGACAACAGTTCCCAGCTGTTCGCAGCCGCCTCCTGCCATTGAAGTAGTTTGGAGTGGGGGTCTCCACACAGACACAGCAGAAGGAAGGTCAGATGAATGGCTGTGCCTCTGGGCCGGGGCGGAGGACAGGCCAGGGAGAACAGCAGTCTCTTTGTCACTGGCAGCTCCTGCACATGGCCTCGAGACCCTTGACAGAGACCTCTGTCTCCCTGGAACCCTTGGGGACTCTGACATCGGTTGTATTGATGCAGCTATCCTTGTGTAATGACTTTAAAACCTCTGCTTCCAGCTTGCCTGTGGCCTGGGGCCTTACTCTGCAATTCCTTTTGGAGTACACACTGTGAAACTCTCTTAATAAAAGGTAGTTCCAGAACTGCCGTCCCTAGAATGGAGTCAATGCAACACCTGAATCAGTTCGGCTTGGGCTGCCTACTCCCCACGGCCCCCCTCCCCCACTCCCCCGGCCCACTCATTCAGCTTTCCTGCACCCCCTCAGAAATGCCTTCCCTACCCACCTTCTGCAAACCAAATCGTGCCTCTTTTCCTAACGCATTCATCCATTTTCCGTGTGTGTGTTTGCTTCTTGGAACTCACCACAACCTGTACTTGTGCATGTATGTGTCTGTGTCATGATCGTGCCCCCAACTAGCACTTTAATCTCCTGATGGCAGAGGCTGTGCTTGTTTTCTTGTCACTGTCTGCCAAGAACACACACATTGCCTGGTACACAAGAAGTGATCAACAAATCATGCTTGAAAACATATGAATAGATTCATGAATGAATGATTTAATATAAAAGAGTATTATCTTCAGAATCCCAGAAGAGAAAATTTTATATTTATTAACAGCTATGAAGCCCTTACTACATGGCATCTTAACTGCTTCTTTATTTTTATGTAAAAGAAGTATGGAGATAAAGAAGATAGTCCTTTTCCTCGGATGGGTTCAACGGGAGCCAGAGATGTACTTTGCCGATTTCAAATACCGCATTCTCATTAAATCCTCGTGTGGAGGGTAAGCATAGTGATTTGTATCTGACAAAGAAGAATTCTGGGATCCAGAAACATTAATTTTTCCCCTCAAACCAGAGCCAGTGAAGGTTGGAGGTAGAAACCGGGTGTCCTGAATCCCAGGACTAAGAATGTTCTAACAGCTATACGCCCCCGTCCTTCTCAACTTTGACTCGTTTTGTTTGTTTGTTTGATTTTTGTTTTTGAGACTGAGTCTCACTCTGTTGCCCAGGCTAGAGTGCCATGGCATCAGCCTAGCTCACAGCAACCTCAAACTCCTGGGCTCAAGCAATCTTCCTGCCTCAGCCTCCTGAGTAGCTGGGACTATAGGCATGTGCCACCATGCCCGGCTAATTTTTTCTATTTTTGGTAGAGATGGGGTTTTGCTCTTGCTCAGGCTGGTCTCAACCCCTGAGCTCAAAGGATCCGCCCCCCTCGGCCTCTCCAGAGTGCTAGGATTACAGGTGAGAGCCACCACGCCCTGCCATCTTTTTTTTTTTTTTTGAATTCTTGCATTTGAAAGTAGATGGGTCCAGAATTCTGGAAATGCACACTATTTGCCAGGAGTGACTCTGGCAGGACCAGGAGGTGGCCTCGCTTCAGGAGGCTGATACTCTGTTCCCTGTTCCAAGCTGGGCATTGGATCATTCGGAGAAGGAAGGTCGGGCAACAGCTGCAGATGCCTGCTCTCGCCCGCCGAGCTGGTGTTCACATCTCTCCTGGCTCAAGGGATATTAGAGGCTTTGCGCTGAAGAGGCTTCCTCTGAGGGCTGGCAACCATCCAAAGAGAAAATGTATACCGTTAGCAAATGATTATAGGTCTACTCTGCTTGGTTATGTCAATATCCCAAAGGAAAGATACATTCTGACTTAGAAACTGCTCCCTCAAGAGCCAGCTCGATGAGCACCCTGAGGACAAGTTTCCATTACTGCAACTCACAAAGGCTTTGGACTCCCACAAAACTGTGTTATTTTGGGCACGTTACTCAAATTCTTTGAACCTTAGCTTCCTAATCTGAAAAATAGGCTCTTACGGCTGCTGGGAAGACTACAGAAGACCAATCACATGCCAACTTTGACACTTCAGAAGTGTTCATTACATGACAGCTCCCACCACAATCCTCTGGTTTTTTAACCTTCATTTTCCTCCCTCAGTCCCCATTCCATCTCTCTTGGTCTTTATCTCATTCTGTTATTTTCCAGTCACTTCTCATATTATCAAGATTCTTTAGGTTTTGATCATCTCGGCTAGGGAATAACTCCCACCCCACAATGGGCAGCATGCAGGAGATCAGAAGAAAGTGCAATTCGATTTTCCCAAGAGAGTCAAGGACAGCTGTAGAGGGGGAGGTAATTCTGAACTAATTCTTGATGATGGGGTGGAGGATGTGCAAGGGTCCCCAAGCAGAGTGTTGGCAAACCCCAATCAGTGTGACAGAACTGATGCAGGGAGTTGTCCAGGACCACAGAAGAAGATGAAATGGACGAGGTTTCATGGGGTTGTGTTGGAAGCACTAGGGAGCACCCCGGAACACCCTCCCGTTTTTATCAGATGGCGTTAAGTGCGGTAGTGAAATAATCACATCTTGTCTGATGAAGTTGAATCCCATACGGACAACAGGAAGGACAGGTGGGACACAGGAGAAATTAGAGACTAAGACACCGGTTAGGAGGTTTTGAGGTGAGCCATGGCAAGGCATTTTTGCCCAGATTAGGGCAAAAGACAACAGGGATAGGGATGAGGGAATGGATCAAAAGACACACCTAACACACAACACGTGGGACTTGGCAATTGATTTATGCAGGAGGCAACAGAAAGAGCATGAAAATGCCTCTGAGGTTTCTAGCTCGGGAGCTGAGGTTTCCAGGGTCACCATTAAGAGAGATTTGGGGTGTGAGAGAGACACACCTGCAGCAGGGAGAGACAATGGCTTTAGTTGGAGACATGCAGTGTGTGAGTTACCTACGGGACATCTATGTGATGGCACTGAGTGGCCCCGAGATATCTGGGTTAGAAATAGAGTCTGGGGGCTATTTGGCATGAAAGTGAATTATAACAGAATTTATAAGTGAATGAAATCACCATAAGGACAGAGCCCCTACTTTAAAAAAGAAAGGTGACACACGGGCACTTAAGGCATGGGCAGGGAGACCAGAGGAGAACTGGGAAAGACTGAGAGTGCTGTGTGTGGAGGAGAGAAGGCAGCCAAGTGGTGGTTACACAAACTCATACCTGTGTTAAAATGTATGGAACTGTGTACCAACGTAAGTCAATTTTGCTATGCAATAATTTTTTAAATAAAATACAAAAATAGAAAGTTCTTTATAATCCTACTTACCAGGGAGGAAACCATTGTTAACATGGTGGCATATTTCCTTTTAAAGTCTTTTTTATTTTCTTATGCATTTTTTGAAATGGAATTGTATGTGCAATTAACAAGCAGAAATGTAATATTTCCCAATTTATATTACATTGTTTTAAAATTCCATGTGTTAAATAAATAAAGTGGTGCCAACACAGGAAAGGAAGAAAGGAAAAGAGGAAGGAAGGAAGGAGAAAGGAAGGGAGGGAGGGAGCCAGGGCCTGTAGATACAGCTGAACCCAGCAGAGGGGAAAGATAGCACAAGCCTGTGAAGAGGATATGGTTTCTTTCAAATTCATTTTAAATCTTACCTAAAGCTTAGACGTATACATCCTCTTGGAAAGCTCTTTCCCCATTTTTTCAAAGAAGGAACAAGAGAAAAAAAAAAAAGCTTCCTTTATTTTTTTTTTTTAAGAAAGGGAGGCGGTGGCAATTCAAGTCACAATCCAAAACTCTCTTTTGTGTAGTGACATCTCCACCTGCTGGACGCAAATGATATTACCGCAGAGCGCAGGGAGGTGGCTCAGGCTGGCAAACCCACAGCCCCAAAGAATATAGAAGTTTGTGG
Source organism: Microcebus murinus (assembly GCF_040939455.1). Classification (NCBI taxonomy): domain Eukaryota; kingdom Metazoa; phylum Chordata; class Mammalia; order Primates; family Cheirogaleidae; genus Microcebus; species Microcebus murinus. The sequence continues at coordinate 37,481,713 of NC_134110.1, read as the reverse complement.
AGCCTCTCAGCCCAGACCCATGTAGCAACCTAACCCAGAAGTACCTTCACTCCGCCCCCTCCCCAGTTAAATAATCTACCAGCCCTGAGGCCACAAAATATTAAGTATTAAACATTTTACCAGGGAATACAGTGTTCTGAACACCATTGAATGCAAAGAGGCCGGACGTGATTTAATCCACCTTGTGGCGAAAGGAAAAGTTGGTATGTGAGAGGCACTGGTATGACATTAAGGACTCCCAGGTCCCCAGCCCAGCTCTCCCACCAGCGTGGTGAGACCCAAAGATCCACCAAACAAGGTCACGGGCTTTGCCCCAGGTAGATGAGTGTCAGAGGCTCACAGCACAGCAGTCTTCTCCAATGTGCCCTTAAAAGTAATGATGTTGATTTTTTTTTTTTTTTACTTCCAACTGCCTATTTCATCTCCCAGTTTCTTAATAAGTTCTAGACTCAGAGCAGTAACATGGGTGTGATTAATTAGCATCTTCAAACTTTGCACCTTCCCAGAGAGTATCTGCACAATAAAGGAGGCGTGGCCAGGCAAAGCCTATTGTGAGAGGGGACCTCTGGGACTCCACTGGAAGAAGTTATTTGGAGTGAAAGGTTTTTATCTTACTCGGTCCTGTGACACTCCCCCCCCCCAGCTGTGCAACCACCAACCTGCTTACACACAAGTGGAGCCTTATAGCATCCCCACATTCGGGCCTTTGACCATACCTCTAAGATCAGACATGTTTTATTCACTCTCTTCATATAGGGTACGCGCTGACAACCCCAGGGATTCAAGAGGCTGTGAGATTTTCAAACAGAAAATGAGCTTAGAGCCCCAAACTCCTGGGGTTGGTTTCATATAAACGCTGACAACTAACATGGTTCTTGGGGCCAAACTGCAATGAAGCAAACAGATATGAGTATAGCAGCCTCCCGCAAAGGAGGAGACCAGGGAAGAAGGGACGTCGCCAAGCAAGCAGTTGGCAAAGGCGAGGATGAGACACGAGAGGGACAAGGGGCCTCTGCTCCCCACAGAGTAGCAAAGTCCCAAGTCCTACGTCTCCCTCATGAGTCATGATCAAGACCTCATTAGCCAGAATGCTCAGATAGTAGAAATTTCTAACAAAAGAGAAAAAAGTTTAATTTCCTGCATACCAGAGAAGTTAACAAAAGTGCCCGTTAGTTTAATTCTTGGGATTAGTACTCAATCTCTCTAACATACCTACTTCCTTCTCTCATTTAATGACTCCACTCAGAAAAATGATCAAGTCACTGATTTTTTGGTGTTCCGTGCTTTCATTAGTGTAGCATGTTTATTTAGTGCCTAGTGTGGTCAGGCACCGTATAGACACCCGCCGCAGATACAAGGACCAGCAAAACAGACTCAGGCTCTGTCCTCCTGGAGCCACAGCCATGGGAGGTGACTTCGTGGTGACGGGCACAGGCTGGGACCAGACAGCCTGGGCCCCCGGCCACCATTTCCTGCCTAGTGATCTGGGGCACGACGCTTAACCTCTCTGCGCCATATTTTCCTTCGGTGCCTGAAAAAGGAAGATACTGATAGTATACTGAGTCCGGGAGGTGTGGCGAGTGTTCAGCAAGGTTGTACTAAAGAAGTTCCACCACCTGTGGGGTCAGAATTTAATAAATACAGCAATTATGGTCATGTGGCAAGTCCTAAGGGTGCTCATTCTAAAGTAAAAACTGCAAAAAAAAAAAAAAAAAAGCAGTGCAGAATGTAGGTTTTAAAAGGAGTGGGGATTCCCCTGAGAGTGCACTAACTCAAAACGTTCCTTGGACATTGTGGTAGGTTGGACAATGTCCCTATCAAAGATGTCCCTGTCCTAATCCTGGGAATCGCTGAATGTCACTTTATATAACAAAAGAACTTTGCAGATGTGATTAAGTTCCGGGTCTTGAGATGGAGAGACTATCCTAGGTTATCCACATGGGGCCGATGTCATCACAAGCATTCTTTTAACAAGCAGGCAGGAGATCAGAGTCAGAAACAGAGGGTAGTGAGGTGACGAAGCAGAGGGGGAAGACTGGCCGTGTGAGCAGCGCACCAATTCTCCGCCTCCCCATCCTATTCTGGAATGCTAGAGAACCGAGTTCAGGATCTTCACCTGCCCCTTGGAGATGCCGCTGCTCTCATCATCGCTGCAATCAACAATGATGGCCCATGTGTGCCGGGTACTGGGCACTGCACAGAGCCCGTGTAGGAAGATGCGGTCTTTACATCCTGCCCATTCTTTCCCTGGAAGGGTGTTTCCAGGCTTAATATTAATATAATGAGGTACTAGAAGTATGCAGTAGGAGATGCTTGATATTAGGAAAAAATAAGTTTCTATTGTAGATGTTTCACTCTTAAACAAGAGAAAGTCTCCCCCCACTCTGCCCCTGCCCACTTCGCCTCTGCCCCCCACCCTCACTACAAAAGGGCTCCTGTGAGGACTCCTGCTACCCTACGCATCAAAAATAGCAAGATAGAACCAACGGAACCAGAGTATGCATGGGAGAAAAGCAGAGGTAGAGGGGTGCACCAAGGGGCTGCTGGGGGAGAAGGAATGAGGATGAGAGGTCGGGGAGGAGGACCCGTGGGCGACATATCCAAGTGAGAAGGAAAGCTCCCTCTTGCCCTTCCTCTGGGTTATGCCTCCATGCACGGTTGCATATTAGCACCGTCTTTGTCCTTGCAATGAAGTGCACCTTTCATCTTTCCAAAGGTTACAGACAGAGCTAAGATACTGCACGCGTCCACACCATTTCGTTTAATCCTCACAAGAACCTGTTGAGATGGTCATGTCATTCCCATAACGCAGACAAGGGGTTGATGCCCAGTGTCCCATGTTGATGTCCAAGGTCACACATCAGAGCCAGGACACAACTCACGATCAGCCTCGCTCCAAAGCCCATGCTCCTTCCAGGCGTCGCCCCCACTGTGCTGGACCTCGTTTCCCCTCCCCATAAGGTGGCGTCCAGAGCCAAGACACTTGTGAATCCTCTTCCAAGAAAGCCTGGAGCCCCAGGTGGTCTAGAAACCTTGACATGAACATCAAGTTTTATCCTGGAACAGAGGAAGAGCTGGAAGTAAAGCATCCTTCCCAAGCTGGAGACAGCTGGGCCCAGCTGAGGAGCAGGATAAAAGCCACCTCTCCGTGCAGCACCGGCCTTCAGAGGGGCCGTAGCCACCTCGGGGTCTTGGAAGTAGGCCAGAGGTGTCTGCTGAGTCCACACGAGCATGGGTGGCTGAAGGGTGCTGGATAGCCACCCTAGGGGGGAGATCACCCTGAACTGGAAGGACTGCAGAAACGCCCCTGGAGCTCTGGGGACAGCTGGAGGGGGATGGCGATATGCAAATACCCAGAGTCCACCCTGCACATGTGGAGGAAAGAGGGAAGGACGGGAGCAGACGCCCCTGGAGTAACTGCTGTGTGCTGCAGGCACGATGCCACCTGCTTCCAGAGATGCTGCCTGAGATATCAGCTCTTCAGCGTCAAAACCCCCTTCATTCCCAGCCTTCAGCAAGCCTGAAACACCCTCCACGACTGCCTGGGCTTAAGTCGAGGCTCAGTGCTGCCCTGTGCCTTTTCCTTTAAACTGAGCTGGCCCACATCTTCCAGAAAGGGTCTGTTTTGTTTTAAATCTTTAGTGTACAAATCACTGCCTTCCTCAGTCTACGCAGAGGGCTGGGAATCTGCATGCTTAACAAGCATCCCCAGGTAATGTTTTTAGGTAAGTGGGCCCCAGATTACACTTGAAAAGTATTGCTTCTTTTCTAGGCCACTGCCTCCAAACTCTTATTTACTTATTTATTTTTAGAGACAGAGTCTCGCTCTGTTGCCCAGGCTGGAGTGCAGAGGTGCAATCATAGCTCACTGCAACCTTGAACTCCTAGGCTCAAGCGATCCTCTTTTCTCAGCCTCTCAAGTAGCTAGGACTACAGATGTGTGCAGTGACACCCAGCTAATTTTTTTTTTTTTTTTTGGTAGACACAGGTTCTTGCTATGTTGCTTACGCTGGTCGTGAACTCATGGCCTCAAGTGATCCTCCTACCTCGGCCTCCCACAATGCTAGGAATACAGGCATGACCAAAGCACTGCACCCAGCCAAAGCACTAATGCCCCTGCTCTCAGAACTCCTGACTTCTGTCCTGATTATCTACCCCCTGGAAGGAAGGTGCTTCTTTGAAATTTCCAGTCTTAGCTTAAAGTTTTACACGAATTGTGCGTGTCACTCCGTCACAGAGCAATTTAGTTTGAATATAACATGAACCTCTTAAATCAGTTATGACTAAAGAGGGAAAATGAAGAAAATTCCTCTCATAACCAACCTGTGCCTTTGTCTATTATATACCTCGATTTTAGAGGCTCGGCTTTAATACTCCAAGACGGTAGAAAGAGTCTCACATCCGTTTCTCAAAGTCGCCCAGGAAGAAGGAGGCGGGTGGATTTGGTGGCAGAGTAGCAAGACAAGGGCCCAGAGCATGAAGCGAGCCAGTGTTTCAAAGGCTCCATGATGGACTGGGGTTTAGAAGAAAAGGAGGTTGAAGGACACAAGCAGGGTGATGTAGACAGCATGACCTGCAATCACTGTTCCTGCTAAAAGAGCACGGAGGTAGTGGAATATCAGGGCGGGTGTGTTATTCACTAAGAATGAGTGCAGGATAATATTACTGACACCCCCCCCAAATAAAATCATCTTGCTCGGCCCCCTCATTTCACAGACTGGAAAACCAAGACCCGAAAGAGAAGCAACCCACCCAAAGTCATTGGCCTGGTCATTAGTCCAGAGGCAAAATGAGAACAGCTCCATCCTGTGTCCCTGGCCCCTGCTCTGTCCGGTGTCTGAGCTGCTCCCCAGCCCTGAGCATCTCCCCTTACGGTACCTGGCTTCTCATTCATCATGTGGCTTCAAGGGCTTCTGTGATCTGCACAAAAGAGCAGCACTTTGACCTGCAATAAATCACTGCAGCTAATGGTGTCCCTGCACCATGACTATCTGCGGACAGCCCTGTTCTCACTCACTCCTGCAATAAAACAGCTGAGGCCACCGCTGGCCTTGAGGGAAGTACGGGAACCAGGAGAAAGGGGAGATCCAAAGGGGGGAGCTGGGTTTGTTTTCCTTTCCCATCTCCCATGCCTACTTTTCCTTCCTTCCTTTCTTTCATCCTTCCTTCCTTCTCTCCTTCCTTCCATCCTTCCTTCCTTCCTTCTCTCTCTCCTTCTTTTCCTTCCTTCCATGCTTCCTTCTTTCCATCTTTCTTTCCTTCCTTCTCTCCTCCCTTCTCTCTGTCACTCCTTCCTTCTGCCCCTTCCCTCTTCCCTCCTCCCTTTTAATATGGCACTATAAACAAACAATTTCTATGTTAAACCCCAATGCTACCACCTCAGTCATATGGAATAGTCCCCTAATAGGGTCACTTCAAGGCTAGGCATCTTACCTAGTGAGGGCAGCCTCAGTATTATCTTCTGTCTACACAGGGGACTGCAAGATGCCCATGTCCCCAACCCCAGGTGCTCCAGGCTGGACAGCTCTCTGCTGCTTCTGGGCCAAGCTTTGACCACTTGAATCCTTTGCCAGGCTGCCTCCGGTCTCATCTGCCTGGACTACCACTCAGCGCTCCCTCCCGTGGGTCCTGCCCCCTCCCCGGAATGCTGCCTGGATCTTCGCTGCAGGCGAAGATTCCTCTCAACTCCTCCAGCCTGGGAGAATCTCATCCTGGTTTGGGGTCTAAGCCAAGCACTTTCATTGCTCCTCAGACATTTTGTTCATTCTTGAGACAGTCCATCTCCTAAAGACTCAGGCCTAAACCATTTACCTCTCTGTGCCTCAGTTTCCTCTTCTGTAAAATAATAGTAGCTACTCATAACATTATTGAAAGGACTAAATAAATTAGTGTATATAATGTATTTGGAACATTGACTGCCATATATAAAGCACCATATAAGCAATTACTATTATTAATGGCATGTTACTGCTGCCAAAAAAAAAAAAAAAATGAACGGTTCTTAAGGCTGCATTAATGGGAATATAATAAAGTATAATAATGGAGGTGAAAGTCTTTGTGTAATCCTCACTAATTAGACCACACATGGTGTATCTCAATTTCAGGGAAATTGTTTTAAGAGAAATTTTGGCAAACTGAAAGGCATTCAGAGGAGATAGATCCAAATGGTGTAGAAACTTAATACCTTCTTATATGAAAGGGGGCTGAAGACCAGAGACAATTGGTCTGAAGCACAGAAACGTGGAGGAGGGGAGGGTGGAGGAGAGGACAGGGGGCATAGGAGTTGTTCTCAAAGATTTAAAGGGCTATTTTGTCACCTTCATCTTTGTGTCTGCAGGTCATGGTAGGCTGCTTGACACTTAGGTCATGCTTAATAAACTCTAGCTAATGGTTGAAAAGTCAATCAAGTAATCTATCAATCAGTGAATACATTCATATGGAAGAATAGAGACCTGGTATGAGAAATTATGGGGAGATTTTTTAAAAGGAATTAACATAAAGAATTTTTTAAAATAATTTTTACAAAGAGGCAGGGAGTTCCCTAGCCTGCAGAAGGGTTATTAGTAGTGTTTGTTCAGGATAGTGGTACTGCTGGGTGAGGGACTCAGGTACAGAGAAATTGGAATTGGATGACATGGAAGTTTTCCAGATTTTATATTTCTTGGACCAATAAAGTTTTCACCACCAAAGAAAACAAAAAAAATCAGAGGAATTACAGAGGGTTGCCAACTTTTTGGCAACCATGGATATTAAGACTATTCCAATTATCTACTATTGTAGTCATTCTGTAAAAACAAAACCAAATCATATTTTAACAAAAGCAAAGAGAAAGAAGAACATGATCTTAGAATAAAATAAATCCTTTATATTCATAAACTTAGCTTTCTAAGCCTCAGTGTTTCAGAGGCCTCAGAGTGTGTTTCCTCACTCTTCTGTAAGCCAGGGAAACATGGCTGCACAGCACCAGTTTGGGGGCCTGTGTTTGGGAACTGCTGGACTCGACAATCGCAAGGCCCTTTGTTTGCCTAGATACTTGGGGTTTCTAGTCCAAAACTGAAGCCAGGCACTTAATATGTGCTCAATATATATCTGCGGAAGGAACAACTGAATCATTTTCAGTCATTCGATATCAGGCAGAATCTGTCACCCTCAACACAGAACCCCACTGGTACAACTCCCCAAAAAGTACAAGAAGGAAAAAAAATCAGTCAAAACTCATGAGGACAGAGGAGAGTCTACATTACTCTAAAATGGCTGACATTTGACAAGCAGCATCCTCTCCACCACGTCTATTTCCCCCACCGTTAACAATAACCCTACTGTCGCTACAGTGATCAGCGGTTAATATGGTACTTTCCACCTGGCGCAGTGGCTCACACCTGTAATCCCAGCACTCTGGGAGGCTGAGGTAGGAGGATGACTTGAGCCCAGGAGTTCCAGGCTACAATGAGCTATGATTAGGCCACTGCACTACAGCCTGGGTGACAGAGCAAGACCTTGTTTCTAAACAAATAAATAAATAAAATTTAAAAATTAAAATATATGGCACTTAAATGTTCATTGTATCATTTGTTCATTCATCAAACATTCATGGTGCGCTCACTCTGTACCAGGCGCTGTGCTAGGCTCTGGGAAACAGAGCAGAAGAATGTGCTCTCTTCCCTAGATATGATGGCGCCCTGCTTAGGCTCCCTGGGCATCATCACCCGTCACTTCCCCTCATGGGACTGTAAACTCCTCCAGAACAGGGGGAATGTCTGTTTATCTCAGGATGCCTGGTACCTGGAAGGGAGAAGTGATCGGAGGGCAAGAACTAAGGCAAGCTCTGCCATATTCTCAGCTTGGCTGAAGAAATGCCCAGATAAGTAATGTTGCCGTGCTGGTCAGACATCTCAAAAACATTTGATCAGGTTAGCCCTGAATGCAGGGATGGCTACACCATTTGCAGGGCCCAGGACGAAATGAAAATACACAGCCCCTTGTTCAAAAAGCAGGAAAAAAGTGCCCTTAGAGAAATGAATATACAGAGCTTCTTTTCTTCCTCTTCATGGTCCCTCTTTGAATCAGCCATGGTAAGTTTTATCATTTGCTATTTTAACATCATTCTAAGAAAAGAATACTTAAATTTTAAATTATTAGCACAAATTTTACTGTTCACCTTTATATTGTGCAATTCCAGTTTTACATGCAAATGTAAGAGCATTTAACCCATAAACAGAATCACCAAAATGATACAATTCTAATTTGGTAGCTCATATTTCATTCTTCCTGGAAACAACATGCAACTAGCTCAATGGTTTCTATTTCACTTCTTGATACATTCACATTCTACCAATGCCCTCTACCTTTGGGTTTACTGAGGAGTAAATAAGGAAAGGAAACTGGTTCATCATCTAATCTTTGCCTTTCATCAGCCATCATTCTTAGCATTAGTAAGTTGACTAATACAAGGAAGTAGCACGAATAAGAATAGAGATGAGAAGATAGAATTCCTTGGTGGTTCATGCTTCTTTGAATGCCATTGCCTTCTTTCTGCATTCCAAGTCAGTTCTAGTTCAAATGGCCTGCTTTGGACACACTGTGAGTCATGCTGACCTCCCAAGCATTGTGGGTCCACCAGAATTCTGTGCTCATGGTCACGGGCATCGGGACAGCCCAGCGTGAGCGGTGTGGTGAGGCACCGTGGACACCCACGCTGTGTGCCTCTCCTCTGCTCAAGTGCATGCTCCAGGGTCCCGTTGGACTCCACTTACAAAACATAAGTTCAATGATAAAATGATTAAGAATTTCAAGACTGTGGCAGCAGAGCACTAAACCAAGCATGGGTCGTGGGCAAGCCCAGAGAGGGGACCCAGGGCTCACAGCCGAGGAAATAGTCCCTGAAGCCTGGCTGAGATGTGGAGCGTCCAGAGCCCCTGACACCCAGACAAGGTCAGCCAGTTAGGCTTGGGTAGAAAGGGGAGACTAGCTGCTTAGGGGAGCTGCCTTAGCCAGGAGAAAAGCACCCCAGGCCCTGCAGCAAAAATGGCACCTGAGGCTCTGTCTCTCAGAGGGACTCAGAGATGAGTTTGGGAGAGAAGAGAAAGCAGGTACAGTCCTCCTAAACCCATGCTCAGAGGGACCTCCTAGAATCCAGAAAGGGAAAAATAGCCAAGACAACATTCTCATGCTCACCAGGACTCAGAGGCCCTTCCCCAAGCACTGCCCGATGGGAACCAGGAATGCCATCCTTAAGGAACAGCAGACAAAGGGCTGTGATTTCTTCTCCAACACAAAGTGTTCTTCGGCTGTAGGAGAAAGGGTGGTTTTCTCTCTGGTACCCCAGTTGGATGTGAAAAGCTTTCCAATTCTGGACAACTGTCCCTGCCTGGTTGAGTGTCCCTGGCTGGCTACCTTCATGTGCCTCAGTTTCCTCATCTGAAAACAGGGGAAATAATACCTGCTTCAAAGGGACATAGTGGAGGGTGAATGAGGTAACCCGTGAAGGGAGGAAGTATTCTCTCTTTTTTTGCTTACACTTTCCCCTTCGTTTTGCTTCTTCTGCTCTCCACGATGCATTCCTTGCTCTCGGAATCCCAGGAGGTCCTGCACACATCTCACCCCACGCATGGGGCTTCCATCAGCTCTCACTGAATCCCCCTCCGGATGGTCAAGAAAAATGTGTCCGTCCCACACATTGGAGCAATCGTTTACATTCAGCTTGCCAATAGCTACTGCCAAAAGGGGATGAATGACATTGTACCAGTTTTTAAATTCAGTGAGTCTCAGTAGTTTTCATTTTATTAGAATTCTCAGCATAAATATTGATATGTCAGAAGCATGCAGTGGATAAAAGCATGACAATTGCCCAGCTTCAAACTCCTCAAGAGTTTCCTTTTACCCTCAAAAATCAAATTATACATATGTTATAATAAAACTGTATGCATATACAATAAAATGTAATGTTTCATGTATGTAAAATCTATCTCCAAACTCCTATCTTGGCCTGCTGAGGCTATCTGCATTATCTGCCCCTTCCCAATTCTCCAAAGTCATTTCTTGTCATCCTCCCTTCCATCAATCTTCTCCAGCCCCACTAGCCTGTTTGCAAAATGTCTCCTCAAAAATACCTATCTCTTTCCCACAACAGGGCTTTGCCTATGCTCTTCCCTATGCCTGGAGTGCCCTTTCCCCACTTTTGGCAAAGCTAGCTCTTTTTCATAGTGGAGACCTCAGCTGCATCATGGTGCTCTTTGATCACCCCATCTAAGGTGGTCTCCCAGGTTTCCCATGAGGGTAGAGACTACGTCTTTGTTGCACCAGCATCTAGCATTGTACGTGACATACAGCTGGCAATTAATAAATTGAGTGAATGAATGCATGAATGATAAATGAAGTAAATGACTTTTTTCTTCTCCCCTATGCATGTCATTCTCTTCTGGCTGTTTCGCAAATGCGAACAATGTCTTCCATTAGAATGCAGGCAGGGTAAGCATTATAAATTTCTTTTGTTTCCAGCCCAGTGTGCAGTTCAGCACAGTGCTTGTAGACAACACTCAAAAAACATTTGATGAATGAATCATTGAATGGATGAGCAAATGGGCACGTACCCCAAACTTGCTGAACTGAACTGAATTAAGCAGACCTGCACGGGTAAAGGAAGTGCCACATCCTTGGGACAGCGAACATGTGTTCTGCGTTTGTCAGTGACGCTTTCTTGTGCTCAGTTCCCTCGCAAGGCCGTCACTGTCAGCCTGCTAATGGGATCATAAAGGAAAGGGAACCAGGGTCCTGGGATTTTTCAGAGTCATCAGCACAAAGCCCTTTTAATGTGAGTTCCTGACTCAATTGGGTGTGGAGAGAAGAGAAAAGGTGATGAATGACCCAATACAAGGAAAACTCCGATACCTGACTTTGTTCTTATCTCGGGAAGAATGCGGCAGCCTGAAAGAGTCGGCAGCATGCACACTGAGTCATGATGGACTAAGAAACTCAAGAATGTCCCTTGATAAATGTTTGCTGGATGAATGAATGGTTCTGTTGCTTATTACCTTTTAAGTGAATAGGGTCAAAGGTTGCTATTAACTCAAGGCTCATGGGGTAAGATATTCTTTGTGACCTGGCAGGAATTATTACCAAGGGCAGCCTGGGCCAGCAAGTTCACATGGCTAATGAAGACAGGGTCACGGGTTTGAGGTCCCCTGGAGACTAGTTATCTGCGAGCAGAGGCAAAATCTGCTTCACAGCCACGCTCCATGCGCTAACGCTGGCAACCAGCCTGCAAATCCGTGCATTCCTTCTGGACCATCTTGTCTGGGAGGGGAGGGGAGGGGAGAGTACGGTGCCTTCCCTGAAGCCCCTCATCAGAGGAAAACAACCAGATACTGTTTACATTTGGTTAGGCTGTCTTAATGTTGATGACAATAGTAGCATTTACTGAGCAGTTACTCTGTGCCAGGCAGCATGCTGGGCTCTTTGCATGGATTTTTCACTGGATCTGTACATGTAGGTATAATTATCCTACTTTACAAATGAGAAAACTGGAGCTTAAAGTTAATAAGATTATTTTACCCCTACAATCTTATCTATGTCATCTGATTGAATCCACTGTACCCCTGCAAGGTAGATTTTATTCTTTCTTTTACAAATGAAAAAAACTGAGGGTGGAAGAGGTTTACTGGCTTATCAAGATCACCCAGCTGAGAAATGGCAGAGCCTTATCCCGCATCCAGGTGGCCCCAAACCTGGTTTCATTCTCTTAGCCATCACACCAGACAAACTGCTTTTTCTTGATAAGCAGATTAATATCATGGTCTTTAGCTGGGTTCAGTAGCTCATACTTGTAATCCCAACACTCTAGAAGGCCGAGGAGGGAGGATTGCTTGAGTTCAGGAGTTCAAGATCAACCTGAGCAAGAAGAAAACCTTATCTCTACTAAAAATAGAAAAATTAGCCATGTGTTGTGGCATGCACCTGTAGTCCCAGCTACTCAGGAGGCTGAGACAGGAGGATTGCTTGAGCCCAAGAGTTTGAGGCTGCATTGAGTTATGATGTGTGTCACTGCACTCTAACCCAGGCATGAGATCAAGACTCTGTTTTGAAAGAAAAATATTTCAAAAATATTTTTAAATTACATGGTCTTTACAGATGAAGGGTGATGAGTTCAAAACCAGGGAAAGCAAGGCTCTGATTGTTGCAAAGAGTTGCCATCTAAGAAGTGACCCAGGCTAACCCCATAGGCTGCAAGGCTGGGAAGTGAGGTGCAGTGAGATGCAGAGGAATGGATGGGCTTTAGACCCAGAGGGGCCCAGCTTTGCCGTTTACTGTGTGTTGCTGGGCAAGTTACTTAACATCTCTGGGCCTAGTTAGCACTGTTCTACTATTCTAAATGCTTTAAATTCATCGATTGATTTAGTCCTCCTAACAACTGTATGAAGCAGTTATTAGTAACCTCAGTAACCCCATGTCATGAATGAGAAAACTGAAACAAAGAAACCAAGTAGCCTATCCAAGAAACCTAACTAGAAAGTGGCAGAGTTGGGATTTCAATCCAGGTAGTCTAGCTACAGTGCCTGTGTTCTGAACAGTCATGGCACACTGCTAGGAAGAAGAATAACAACAACAGGGCCAAGCATGGGGCACAAGCCTGTAGTCCCAGCTACTTGGGAGGCCAAGACAAGAGGAGCTCTTGACCCCAGGAGTTCAAGACCTGCAACATAGCAAGACTCCTGTCTCAATTAACCAATTAATTAATTAGTTTAAAAATAATATCTACTTCCTAGGTTTTGAGGAATCTAATACCTACACAGTGCATAGCAAAGTGTCTGGCACATGGTATTTATTCAATACATGGCATATTTTATCATTGAGTACATTTTCCACCTTAGGAGGTTCATTTTTCAATAGGTGATTAGGAATATCACAATCAGCTGCAGCTAGATTGTACAGACTGGTAGGTGGTCCAGGATGGTTCAGGATTTGAAATTAAACATTTTGTGCATGAGTGAGCTACAAGCCCTGGGAAGGCATCTAACCCAGCTGGCTGATTCTGGTGCCGGGAATATTCCCTAAGGATGGGTGCTAGCTCGTGGTTACCGCCAGTCACAGAAAAACAAAGCAACAAGAAAACAGAAACAAGTTTTACTCCACACAAGTCTACATCTAGGAGGTCCGTCAGCAGCTAGCAAGACCTGACTGCGGCTCTGGCCCAGGGCCAAGGCTATAGGCCTTGGAAAGGAAGACCTCACAAGGGCAAGGCAGGGCTGGGAAGGAGATATATTATGAAAATAAAGGCTTGGACACAGAGAATAAGGGAAGGGTGGGTGGCTAGCATCAGGACACAGTTTTATCCCAGTTAACAGATAACTGGTAAAAGATGCAGATTAGACCAGATTAGACAAGCAGTTTAGGTGGGACCTGAAGTTGAGTTTCATTCGACTTATCCAGAGTTTATTCAAACTCTCCTGTTTTGGGACAGCAGGGGTCCTTGGAGTTTGGCCTTCAGGGAGGTGTGGAAGAGGCTGAGAGGTTCCCGCTGGCAGTGACCAGCTTACCAAAGCTGGGATCCAAGCAGAGCTCAGCACGTTCAGACTGACGCTGGAGGAGCACTTGTCGGGGATGTCAGGGTGTAGATTCTTGCATCTGGTAAAGGGCTACACTAGTGACCCATAATATGCCTCCAACTCTGCAATCTTATGATCACAACAGGCCCACACGAGTGTGCCCCCAGCCCTCCTGGATCATCCCGAGGCAAACAGGGGCTAAACTGAGGTGCCTTAGAACCGCTTACACGGTAACACTCGGGCTCCAGATACAGAGACAGCACTATTCTCCGAAATCTGAACCTGGCAGAGACGTCTCTGAGAACAACCTCCCTATGACGGCGAAGTTCATCCTAAAACCAACAACTCTGCGGATCTGCGTCTGTTTCCGAAGGTGATGCGACAGGCCTTGGGGAGGTGGGAGCCGCAACCGTGGTGCCATGTCTCTCGAGGAGCAAGGACGGGACGGTCCCAGCCCTCAATGGAGCTTTGTGGCCGCAGTGGAAAGGCAGGAACGCCCTGTCTCAGGAATGCAGCCTCCGGAGTGCCGAGGACAGCCGCTCTTGGCCATTATGAAACCCCAAACACTCTGGGTGTGGTGGGGTTTTTAAAAAGTGTATTCTGCCGCCACTGAGGAGCCTTGGAAATGTGGAGAGCATTCCACCCAAGGCCATTAAATGCCCAGACAGCTCGGGACAGGGACGAGAACAAGGAGCCAATGAGCTTGGGGCAGAGCGTCTCAAAGAAATAAACATGTGGTGAGGGTGTTCCCATGGCCAGTAAATACTGTCTCTCAGGGGGCTCCGAAGGAGACCAAACAGCCACCTCCACCCTTCCCCGATAAAAGAGTGACACTGTGTATCTAAGAAGCGAGCAGCCAGGCACAGAAGCCAGATTTCCCCGCCACCCTTTAATTTATAGGCCATAAATGATGGAGCCCATGATCTATTGCCCCTGACTCGGGGGGGGGGGGTTTCTTCCAACCAACAGCACACACAGAGCCCACTGATACAACTAATGGCCTTGGGTGGAAAAAGGCCGGGCTCTCAGTAAATGCTAAGTAAAGATGTTTGGAACAGACAGTTATGATACTAAGAGGTGGTTCCAAACATCACAGGAAGCAGTGCATACTACCCATCCCAGCTGAGGTCAAGCTGCAGGGGGGAAACCTGGGATGCCACAGACAGGGAGGGACTGCCTGAAGCCACTGGCAACCGGGCTTCATCTCTGACAACCTTCCATGTGACAGCTTTTCAAGTTTGCCTCTGACCGTGGCTTCTGTCTCCACAAAGCCACTCTCAGGCCGGAGCTGCTCCTGCACGCTGAGCTGTCCCGTGACAGTGCTGTGCTGGCCCAGCCCTCGTCTGCCCCCTGATACCACGATGCCAGAGATAGTTCAGTGCCTGTCACAGAACGCTGGCTCAATAAATCTTTACCTGGTGAATGAAGAGACAGAAACAGTCTGTTTTTATTCATTCACTCATCTATCCACCCAGCCAACAGGTATTTCCCAAAGGGAGGTTGCTACAAAGAGAGAACTCATTTCATGTTCAGTGACTGGCCAGCAAGAGAGAATTTAGTAATGTTTTGTTTTCACTGTGTGTATATATATCTTATTGTTGACATGATATACAGCAAGGAGAACTGATTTTCCATTTATGGGTAATGATAAAATTTTCTTTTTGTTCAGATCTCTTCCTATAGAAGAAGGGAGTCAGTTGAAATAAAAATCTTCAGTAAATAAAAGCACAGGTTTTATAAGCATACGGCGAAAATTTTGTGAAATAAAGACATTTTCAGATGAAGGATGGCTAAGGAGAGCTGTCACTGTAGACCTGCTCTAAAAGAATTGCCAAAGGAAGTTCTGTAGGCTGAAGGGAAATGCAACCAGAGGAAATAAAACTTCAGAACTAGGAAAGGAGCAGCATAAATGTAAATAATCTCATAAATATAGTAGACTATTTTTTTCTCCTCTTAAATTCTTAAAAATATGTATAACTCCTGACAGCATAAATGATAATATTGGGGTGTTTCCAATGTACTAGACATAATACATAGGTCACTCATAACACCAGCTGTAAGGCTAACATGACTTACATGGTGTAAGGCTTCTACACTTTACATGAAGTGAAAAAATATTGACCCTAAATATGATAGAATGTGAAAATTTAGGTATGTAAATTATAATGCCTAGAGAAAACACTAAAAAGCTTTACAAATAGATATAACCAATAAACAGATAATTTTTTATAAAAAATCAGCTAAGAGTCTGGGGACACAAAAGTGACTAGAGTTCGCAGAACAAACTACCAGAAAGAAGAAAGCTAAACAAAGAGAAAATGCCAGAGATTTTCAGAAGGTTTTCCTCAAGTATTCAGCTGATGAGCACTTGTAGTGAGGAAACAACCCAAGGTTGGGAGGAAAAAATACCAAAAAAGGTTTATAGGAAACAGGCCCCTGTCTTCACAGATGGTCGGTCACAAATAGTGCCTTTTCCCCAAGCTAGACTTGAAAGCTATGTGATTTTCGGGCAGTAGATGACATACTCAGAGGGTCTTCTTATCTCAGTTGTGGAAAATAATTAGCCCTAGACTAAATGCTCTTCTGGTCTAGCCTGAAAAAACCTTAAAAGCAACACTCAAAGAATCGTTTCCCAAGTGACTTAATTGCATCCCAGAACAAGGGTCTAGCCTCCAACAGGGTAATTGAAGTTTCTAAAAGAGAATGACAGGAGACAGGAAAAAAACTAAAGAAATATTTGCCTAAAATGTCCAAATTTGATGAAATCTATAAATTCACAGATACAAGAATCCCAACATCCCAGGTACTGAAAGGAAAACTATTAATATCAACCCAGAATTCTTTATACAGCTAAAATAATTTCAAAACCAAACTAAACCAAAGTCAAAATAAAAACTTTTACAGGCATTTGAAGGCTGAACAAATTCATCACCAGCAAAATCACACTACAAGAAATATAAAAAGAAGTCATTCAGCCAGAAGGAATATAATAGTAGGTGGTCTGTGTGGATCTGTACAATTGAATCAAGAGCCTTGAAGCGGTAACATGGTTGTAAACATGTAAGATTTTTTATTATTCTTTACATATCATTAAATAAAATATTTAATTTGTTTAAGCAAAAATAATAACAGTGTAGTGTGGGTTTTATAACATATCTATAAGTAAAATCTATGTCAAAAATAGCATAAAGCTGGAAGGAGAGAAAGGGATTCTGCAATTGTAAGTTTCTTATACTATACATGAAGTGGTATAATACCACTTGAACTCTAAAGCAACTTCTAAAATAATAAAACAAAGTTATAGCAAATAAGCCAACAAAGGAGATAAAAATGAATTATAAAAAAAATATTCATTCCAGAAGAAGGCAAGAAAAAGGAATAAACAAAATATGGGCAAACTAAAAAATAAATATCAAGATGATAGACTTAAACATACTGTATCAATAATCACAGTAAATGTAAATGGTCTAACCATCTCAATTAAAAGGCAGAGATTTTCAAAATGTAGAAATAAGCAAGATGTAATTATATGCTATCTATAAGAAATGCATTTTAAATATAAAAATACAAATAGAATAAAATAAAAGGTAGGAAAAGATATAACATGTTAATACCAATCAAAAGAAAGCTGCATTGGACCCTATTAAATTCAGACAAAATAGATTCCAGAGCAGAGAACCTTACCAGGGACAATAAAGTTCACTTCATAATAATAAGAGATTAATTCATCAAGAAGACATAACAACTCTGAATGTTTATATACCTAATAATAGAGTTTTAAAATAAGTGAAGTAAAACTGATTAAACCAAAAAGGAAAATAGAAAAATTGGCAATTGTAGTCTGAGATTTCAATACCCATAACTCAGTCATTGATAGAGCAAATTGACAGAAAATCAGTTAGGATATAGAATATTTGAACAACACTACTAATCAACTTGACCTAATTGACATTTATAGAATATACCACCTAGTATCAGCATAATACACATTTTTTCCAAGAATACATAGAACACATACCAAGGTATTTGGGGCCATAAAATAACTCAATACATTTAAAAGGATTCAAGTCATGTAATTCCTCTGATAACCAGTGTTCTCATATGTAAATGGGAATATCTACCCTTTAGAGGGTTCCTATGAAGATTATAAACAACATGCAAAAGAATATAAATATTGAAGACATTCATTAATGTAACTATAACTATGCATTCAAGATAGCCAAGCTCATACCCAAAAGAGAAGCCCTAGCCTGCCAAACATCAAAGCTAGTACTTCCCCAATAGGCAAATTGAATATCCTCATGGGGTTGTGGTGAGAACAAATAGAATAGTGCTTGTAATCATGCTTTATAAGCTAAAAACCACAAAGTCGCTTGTAACAAATAATTGCTATTATTATCAACATTCAAGATCATGAACATGATTATTTACAATGTTCTGATACCAGAACAAACCACATAAGTTTCTTTTTTTACCTTAATTCTCATTTAATAGAATACATTTTAAAAGCCAATAACTTGATTGTCTCCTGAGTACTGAAATAAATATACATACATTCACACCCACACAAATATATCATGTATAAATATACATATAATTCCACATACATGAAATATTAATGTTATTCCATATTTACATACACATATACTTTATTACATATTAATGCACATATGCACAAATGCTATATACATTTGTAAAAATATCACTTTAAACACACACAGAATCAGTAACAGACTTATAAGAGTAATGTCAGCTTATATTCATGTTAATTTATAGTTTTCAAAGCAACTTCATACACATCACTTCATTTATGCTCTCAATTGTCCTACACAATAGGCAGAAATCATCACAGAAAAGCATAGTGGGAGAAGCGTGCATTCTAGAATTAGGAAGATTTGGTTTCAAATTCCAACCAAGTCTGTTGCAGAAGCAGACCCAGAGACATAATATAAATGAAATGTGATAAGTGTAGTGGGAAACTGAAATAGGCACTGGGAAGCCCAACCTCACATGCACACAAGGGACAGGCAGAGGAGAGGTGGCCTGGAAGATGTTCTTTGTGAACTGTCCTGCAGAAGTGACTGACGTAAGACTAGTGGATTTCATGGAATCAGTGCAAAGGCATGGGACAAGAAACCACCGTCATTACTTTCACTTCCTCCTCTTGAGTCCTAAACCCGGGTCCTCTGCTTGGGTCTACCATTTTTCTGAGCCACGCCCCATGTTCTCCCTTCGTGATATTCTCACTACATTATCCTTAAATGACTGCCTCCCATTTCAGAAGGGAGGCGATCATGCTCCAGCCTCTGCTTTGCTTCAGTCCCAAACTTCCAGCTACTGGACTGGACGCCCAGTCAGCACTGGTAACGCAACGAGTCTACAATGGCGTTCTTTCTCTCCCCTTTGCCTTACTCCAGATCATTCTCCTGACTCCTTTGTTTCTGCTAAGGGCACCACCACCCTCCCAATCACCTGGCCCAAGCTGGTACATCCTACTGCCTCACCCCTCTCTGCTTCAACCACCACACTCCTTTGGAGATCTCGAAAGCAGCCCTAATGTTGATCACTTTACCACTGTCCGTGCTAAAGCCTGGCTACCGCTCACCTGCATTAAATAACCCACTGTATTATCCAGGGCTTTTCTGGTGGAAACGACAGAAATTCCTACTCAAATTGCCTTTAATAAAGAAGGTAATTTGTTGGCAAATGTAACTGTGAATGAAGCTTCAGACAAGGCTGGATCCAGCGCTTTGTCATTACTAAATATCACTCCCCATATCTCTCCCATCTTCTCTCCGACTTGGCATCATTCCCTCGTGATTTCTTTATGTAACAGCAAACAGCACTGGGTTTACATTCTACCCATGGGCAATCCCATTGGTAAGAGGGTGTCTCCCCCATGTGTCCAGCAAACATTCTATGAACGAGCACTGTGGCTTGTGAACCATGTGCTGCACATTCTCTCGCTGGCAGACCTAACCCACTGACTCCACCCCCAGGGTGGGGATTAGATCAGCCCCACAGAAATTGTAATGACTAAGAGCAAGAGAGATGGTCCCCCCAAAACAAAAGTAAATTGACTAAGGGCAGCTAATAATAAAAAAAAAAAAGTAAAATATCTGTCCAGTATGCCTCTTTATATTATATTTCTTCATTCCAATTTCACCCCGCTTTAAGTCATTTTATGCCCTGTCAGAAAATTAAAGACACCTTTGATCATTTCTTTCCACTGTTCATGAGCCTTCAATGCCTCCTCA
The DNA here is from genome assembly GCF_040939455.1 of Microcebus murinus. Classification (NCBI taxonomy): domain Eukaryota; kingdom Metazoa; phylum Chordata; class Mammalia; order Primates; family Cheirogaleidae; genus Microcebus; species Microcebus murinus. The sequence continues at coordinate 37,461,915 of NC_134110.1, read as the reverse complement.
CTAGAGGCCTGCAGTGCTCAGGGAGTGGCAATCTGCAAGCCCATGGGAAAAAACTCAGAGCCCTCCTTGAAGGAAAGGGAGGGAATTGGAAAGAGATGAAGCTTTAGTGACATAATCAATGAGTGAGTGAGAGAGTTGCCATTTTGTTTTATTTCTGGTGGCCCAACTGGACACCTTGAGCTAGTGTGGCTTGTAAATAAGTCTGTTAAATAAGAATCCACACATCATGGATGGGATTCACAGCAAGGCTCATCAGGAAAGGTGGATTTGGGCTGGTCTAGGTTTCCTGTGCAGCTGTCAAGATCCTCATTTCATTCTGTAGAGTCCTTCCCTTCTCCTTCCCCAGGAAAGCTACCTGGGTTTCTCTCTTCCCCATTATGTCATGAGCCCCATTAGAATAGAATACTACCAGGACAGAGAACATGTCTATTTTATTTATGTCTGCATTTTAGTGCCTAACAGAGTACCCAGCAAATTGTACACTTGATATTCACTGACTAAATGAATGAATTATATAGGTGCCAAACAATTCTTTTTCATTTCAACAGCACTTAATCCAGAGTCTTGTCTATAGCATGTGCTCAATAGATGTTTTTTGGATTTAATTTTTTTTCAAAGCACATTTTTGTGTTTTGAAAAAAAAACACAAAAGGATTCTAATCATATTTTTATGTTTAGAGCCAGTACAAATTTTTAGAAGTAGCCTGATTTGAGTTATCTATGTGGCAGCACCCTAAAATGTACAGCTTCATGAAACTGCAAACTGCAAATCATGAAACTATAAATCACGGAACTGTGGCATGTTCACACATAGGAGGGGCTCACTCGCCGTGTTCTATTTTTCTGTCATTCCCATGTCAGTGTCAGCACTGCTGAAGCAAGCATCAAGGACATTTTGAAACAAATGTTATCCTTGCTGCGATGTGAGCGATGCCGTCCCTAGCCACCCGTAGGGAGGAATACCTGCATGCGTGCTCATCCCTTCTGACAGCCTAGCAAATCCTACTCCTCCTGGGGTCTTCCCACCTTGCCGCGTTCCCTCTGCACTGCCAGGTGGCCATCAGGGCTCAGCATCTGGCAGTTTTTCCGCTGCTGGGGAAACCCAGTGAATTTTAATGCTATTGAGCAACTCTGCTCAAACACTCCTGGTGTGAACTGAGCAAAGCTGTGGTTGCTAAGCAACCTTTACAAGAACAGAAGGATTTCCCAAATAAAAAGAGACCCAGAATATACTTGAATCAAGTACAATCGCACTGTTAATTTGCAAGTGGTTGGAGTGAACCCCTACCTTGGTTAGATGGTCTATCTCTTTCTCACTCTAGAAAATTACTACTCTGGCCTTTCAAATTGTCAGCTAAGGGTGAAAGTATTTCCATTCTTTCCAGAGACCCAGTGTAGCTAGAAAGAGGTATGTTCCAATGCTGGGACTTCTAGCAAATAGTGAGTGCTCAATAAATATTCATGTTTAATTAATTAATATGTGGGCAGAAGGGCCTGCTTTTTTATCCTGAGGGAATCGTGGCCTCTGCAGATGTATAAAAGCATAGTTACACACCTACATGGTGGTTGTAAAATGAGATTACAAATTCTTCAGTCCCTCCTCCCTTTAAGAGATAAAGCTTGCCTGTGGGCTGGGCTTAATGACTCACTTGGAACAAATACCATGTGGGCAGCTGACAGTGTATGAGTAGGTCATAAAGGCATCATGACGTTTTCCTCTCTCCTCTCTCTCTCTCTCTGATCATTCTCTCTGAAGGAAGCCAGCCGCCATGTTGTGAGCACACACAAGCCATCTATGGAGAAGCCACATGGTTAGGAACTGCCAACAGCCATGTGAGAGAGCCGTCTTCAAAACTGATTCTCCAGCCTCCAGAAGCTTTCAGATGACTGTAGCCTCTGCCAACATCCAACTACCACCCCATGTGAGACCCCATGCCAGAGCCACCCACCTAGGCCACTCCCAAATTCCTGATCCACAGAAACAGGGAAATATAAATGTTTGTTATTTTAAACTGCTATGTTTTGGGGATGATTTGTCACAAAGCAATAGATAATATAATCTTCTTTCATCTCTTTTGAGAAGACAGCTTATTAAAACATAAACTCCAGAAGGCAGGGGTTCAGTCTTGTTCACTGCTGTATCCCCAACACCTGGTACCTTGTACACACATAATAAACAATGGGCAACAACTCACTTAATGACAAGCCGGTTCCTAATCTTTTACAGAAACATATACATACTCACACACAGAAACAAGAATATAGTTCCTCAGTTAAATAACAGGCTTTTTAACAAAGAACCATTAGACAGTGTATTTGTCAAAAAAGGAACTATTATAAATTATGGAGAAAGTGCTATTAGGGGTCAGGCGTGGTGGCTCATGCCTGTAATCTTAGTACTCTGGTAGGCCAAGGTGTGTGAATCGTTTGAGCTCAGGAGTTCCAGACCAGCCTGAGCATTAGCGAGACCCCACCTCTACTAAAAAAAAAAAAAAAAAATAGAAATTAGCTGGACAACTAAAATAAATAGTCAAAATTAGCCGGGCATGGTGTCACATGCCTGTAGTTCCAGCTACCTGGGAGGCTGAGGCAGAAGGATTGCTTGTGCCCAGGAGTTTGAGGTTGCTGTGAGCTAGGCTGATGCTACGACACTCTAGCCTGGGCAATAGAGCGAGACTCTTGTCTCAAGAAAAAGAGAAAAAAAAGTGCTATTAGAATTCGTGTGGAAGGAGCTACATCTAGAGGGAATGCCAGGCCTTGAGGTATCCAAAGTAAGAACAATGAACAAAGGGCACAGCTTGAGCAATGAAGCTCCTCCTGAGAAGGAAAAGGCACTGCCAAGTGGTGCAGGGGAACTAAGGTCTCAGATCCCATTCGGGGATTTTCTCAACGTTCTCCTGAAGCAATGCCATAAAAGGAATTCAAGTGTACAAAGGTTGGTTGGACAAGATAGCCCTTCAGCACCTTTCTGACATGAGCTGCTATGATTGGAAGCCTTCCATCTCGCCTCCACTGCCTGCCCACCCGGGAGGCAGGTAAGAAGCACAAGCTCCTGCCCTCTGCTGGCCGGAAGAAAGCTAAAGGGGAAGGCGTGGTGCCGAGGTTTTCCACGTTCACGTTCACACACACGCCCTCTCTCCATCAACTGTTATTTGACTATCTGTTTGAGGACAGGCTAAATACATGTCCTCCTAAGAGATGGCAAATAATTGCAGCAAATCGCTGTCTTGCTCCCTCTATGACAATAAGGGCAATGTAGATTAAAAGCACGACTTGCCCTCCCTGCAACCTCAGGTAAGGAAGGGCTAACAGCATGCAAATGCAAAGATGCACTCAAGTGTCCCTTTCTTTCTATTACAACTCAGTTTCCGGGGTTGATTGTGTGTACTCTGCCATGTGCTATGAGGTATGTAAGAAAAGTAGCCTCTAGCCTCACATCTCAGTTATTTTCATCACCCCTCCAGAGCAAAAGTGTTCAGTTGCCCGAGAATATCTAAAAACTAAAACTAGTAATTTAAACGTGCCAGACCAGAGAATCACATCCTTCTGTTCTTTCCACCCACTGCTGTTGAGTCTCACGATGGCCACCATATCAGGCACACAGCAAACCTCTAAAACTCAACATTGCTATTGCCGTTAGTACAAGTCATTCAAGAAAAGTTTATTGAGCATCAGCCATGTGCAAGGGCTGTGCTAGGTTGTTCATATACGTTATTTAATTTGACCCAACCACAACCCTATTAAATGAGAAAAATGAAGCTCAGAGGTCACAAATTACCATGTTTCCCCAAAAATAAGACAGGGTCTTATATTTATTTTTTCTCAAGAAGACACCGTAGGGCTTATTTTCAGGGGATGTGTTGTTTTCTTTAAGTACAGTGTAACAATCTACATTTATTCAAATATAGTTAAGTCGTCTTCTTCTGGAACATCATCATAACTCTCCAAACCCCTAATTCCATCCTGAATTTCTTGCGACTCTTATTTCCTTTAGAACCATTGGCCCCAATCTCTCATGTTGAGCAATAGAGCTCTCATGGGGCAGATGACAAGGGCTGCTCATCTTCTTTACCGCTACGTGACCAAATGCATGGGTTGTGCAGATGCGCTGCGTAGCCACGCCCATCACTAGGTCTTATTTTCGGGGTAGGGTTTATATTGCGCAAATGCTTAGAAATCATGTTAGGGCTTATTTTATGGGTAGGTCTTATTTTCGGGGAAACACGGTATCTCTCAGAGGTCACAAAGTTAGCAATCCACCCAACTCCAAACCCAAGTTCTCTGGGTCATCTCTGCCACCCCAATCAGAGCAGTCTTTTGTTTAAAGACAACCTTTATATTTCCACCGAGATAGTGAACCTCAAGATTTTCACCACTCTTGTTTTTCCTATGTGTTGACCAACATTCCAATATTTTGAAAGAATTTAATTGCCTGGCTGAATTTATTCAGAAATAATGCTTCCCTGCTTATGGAAAGACATTCAAAACTCCCAACCTAGGACTTTGCTCAGCATGAGACAATCAGATTTATCACAGAATCCATAATAATCCCAAGCATAAGCAATTAACATTTGACCAAGTTGCAGCTTTTCTGAAATACTGAACATAGCTCCATGTTCCCCATAGTTCTGGTCTTACCTCCAGGAGATTTTTAAGGGAGTCATTTAGCACAATCAATGTAGTGTCTAAGAGGGAGATTCTATTCTAAGGGTGTATTAACAGAAAGAGACCAGTGTTAACCCTCTCTGTCGTAGTCCCCTTTCTCCTATCCCATTCCAGGTGAACCCAGCAGGGAGGAAGCTGAAAGGGGAAGGGAGGGAGGGATGGGGGAGGGGAGATAGGAAAGCCTGGGTGGGAGACAGGACATCTGCCCCAAATTCAATAGGTCCCAAAGCAAATGAAGCTAAGAGTGACTGGCCCCGTCAAGCTCCCTGCTGTTTGACAATGCTGCCACCTTCTGGCACAAACTAGAAATTCACTAGAAAATGTTGCTAGTTGCTGTCATTTAGTAGATAAACCACAGGGATGTGATCTGCTTTATCAATAAAGTTTTTAAAAATTTACTTACAATGTATTCCTGGGATATTTAAACTATCATTCAGTACACTCACTTTTCAAGCTGCTACCTTTTTTTTTTTAAGCTGCTACCTTTTAAAATATACCATATAGTACCTAGACAATTAGGGAAACTTCCTCAATGTTCCACCTACCTCCATGCATGCTCCCTTCCAAGCCATTTCCCAGCCAGCAGCCAGAGTCTCCCGTGATTTTTAATTTCACTTGGAACAAATCCAAATATATTTTTCTGGCCCAGAAGGGATCCCAAACTGGTAGCCCAGTGTGTAGCAGCTCAGATTGCTTATGTGTACTGAGTACGGTGTTTTACATGGTGTTAAGTGGGGCACTACCCATGTCCTCAGTTTTATGGCAACCTCCCACCCAAACCCAATACTCACAAGTACACACTGTCACATATTAATTTACCCACATGGCCTCCGAAGTCAGGAAATTTCACTTGGAAATTTACATTTACCCAGAACCTCAAAATGTGACTTTATTTGGAAATAGAGTCTCTACAAATGTATTTAGTTAACAAAAGGTCATATAAGGACTGATGTGCTTACGAGAAGAGACACAGAGACAAAGAAACACAAGGGAAGAATTCCATGTGAAGACAGAGGCAGAGATTGGAGTGATGCCAAGGAATGCCAAGGCTTGCAGGCAACCACGAGAAAGTGGGACAAGGCAAGGAGCAGTTCTGTCCCCAGCGCTGTCAGGGAGAACATGGCCCTGCTGACACCTTGATTGCAGAGTTCTGTCCTCCAGAACTGTGAGAGAATAAATCTCTATTGTTTTAGATCACCCAGTTTGCAGTATTTTGCTACAGAAATCACAGGACTAATATATTGTTTGTTTTAACAAACAACTAAAATATAAGCTTCCTGGACCTTTCTTTGCCTTGACTGTCACAATATTCTCAGGGCATAGGACCAAGACTGGGATAGGAGGCAAATCAGCATGTGCTACCACATTCATCAGTTACTTAATTAGCTCACTGGACACGCATACATGCCTTTTTGAAAGCTTCTCATTCCTATCCATTTATTCCACAAATAACTGTTTTTAACCAACTATACATCAGGTACTACTCTGAGCTCTCGGGTACAAAAACAGATAAAACAGACAAAAATTCTTGCCCTTGTAGCACCTACATATTGGTGGGGAATAAAGAAATATAAATAAAATTTAAAAGTTTTTAAAAATACAGTACATTATCTGGTGACAAACATTATGGTGAAAAACAAAGTGGGTGGGGTAACAGAGTACATTGGAAGGAGGTTTGAACTTTACATAGGGTGGCCAGGGACAGCCTCACCCAGCGTGACAGCATGACCTTGAGGACCTGCAGGCAGTGGGTTGGCAAGCCATGTAGATATTTGGGGAGGACCATCCCAGGCATAAGGAACAGCAGGTGAAGGTAACTGCGGTGGCACTGTGCCTAGGGGTTCAAGGTACAGTGAGGATGCCGTGTGGCTGATGAAAAAGTGTGAAGAGACAAGGACAGAAGCAAGCAGAGGCCTGATCCTGGGCTCTGTGAGGACTCTGGATTTTACTCTTGAGTTACACGGGAAATCAGTAGAGCATTTTGAATAGGAAAAAAAACAAATACTGAAAAGACCATTTGTATCTCTTCTTTTTAGAAATGTCTATTCAGATCCTTTGCTCATTTTTTAATCAGGTTATTTGTTTTCTTGCTATTGCACTGTTTGTGTTCCTTATATAGTCATACAACGACATTTCAGTTGACAACAGACTGCATGAGACAACGATGACGTAAGATTGTAATGGAGCTGAAAAACTCCTACCATCTAATGACATCGTAGCAGTCCTAACGTCATAGCAGAACACATTGCTCAGGTGTTTGTGGTGATGCTGCTGTAAACAAACCTACTGTGCTGCCAGTCCTATGAAAGTCCAGCACGTACAATTATGTACGGCACATAATACTTGATAATGATGATAAACAACTATGTTACTGGTTTATATGTTTACTATATACTTTATCATTATTTTAGAGTATATTCCTTCTACTTAAAAGAAGTTAACTGTAAAACAGCCTCAGGCAGGTCCTTCAGGAAGTATTCCAGAAGAAGGCATTGTTGTCATAAAAGATGACAGTTCCATGTGTGTTACTGCCCCTGAAGACTTCCAGTGGGACAAGATGTGAAGGTGGAAGACACTGATATTGATGACCCTGACCCTGATGACACATGATTGTTTATTTTGGATATTAGCCTCTTATCAGACATATGAGTGGCAAATATTTTCTCCCAGTCCATGGGTTGTAGCTTCACTCTGTTAATTGCTTCCTTTGCTGTACAGAAGTTTTTTATTTTGCTGCAGTCTCATTTGTCCATTTTTGCTTTTGTTGCCTGCGCTTCTGAAGTCCTATCCAGGAAGTCATTGCCCAGATCAATGTCATCAAGATTTTCCCGTTTCTCTTCTAGTAGCTTTACAGTTTCAGTTCTTATGTTCAAGTCTTTAATCCATTTTGAGTTGATTATTGTATATGGTGTAAGATAAGGGTCCAATTTCATTCTTGCACATAATAGTCTCTAATAAAATCTTTCTAGGTTTTTATTGCCGTAAAATTTCCTCTTAGTACTGCTTTTGTTAAATCCCATTGGTTTGGGTGTGTGATGCTTTCATTTTCATTTGTTCCAAGAAATTTTTAATTTCCTTCTTAATTCCTTCATTGACCCAATGGTCATTGAGGAGCATATTGTTTAATTTTCATGAGTTTGTATAATTTCCAAAATTCCTCTTGTTATTCATTTCTAGTTTTACTCCATTGTGGTCAGAAAGGATACTTCATATGATTTCCGTTTTTTATAATTTTTTGAGACTTGCTTTGTGGCACAATATGTAGTCTATCCTTGAGAATGTTCCATATGCTGAGAAGAATGTGCATTCTGTAGCTGTTGAATGAAGTGTTCTGTAAATGTCTATTACGTCCATTTGATCTATAATGCAGATTAAATCCAATGTTTGTTGATTTTCTGTCCAGATAATCTGTCCAATGCTGAAAGTGGGGTGCTGAAGCTCCCTGAGGGCAAACATCTCTGTCATTCCAGGATTGTCACTGGTGCTTTCTTTAGTCTGTTTGGTGAGTTCATGTTTCCCTGGATGTTGTTGATGCTTGTAGAAATTATCACTGTCTAGGCATTAAAGAGTTAGATATTTACTCCAATCTTCACAGTCTCAGCTTATTTATATATACCTGTCCTTCTTGAGACTTCTTTCCAAGAATTCAAAGGGTGTTGAGTGCTATGACCTAAGCGAGTGGTCACTGCAGCCATTTGAGCAGCTTGTAGAAAGCCACCTTGTCAATGTGTCCTCACATGGTGGAGAGAGAGACAGATAGCAAGTTCTCTGATGTCTCTTCCTCTATGGCCACTAATCCAACCATGAGGGCCCCACCCTCATGACCTCATGTAATCCTAATGACCTCCCAAAGGCCCCATTTTCAAATGCCACCACATTGGGGCTTGGGGCTTCAATCTATGAATTTGAAGGAGACGCAAACATTCAGACCATAACAAAGGGAAAACTGAACCTCTGCCATTGTGAGGCCCATAGCTCGAAACCCGGATCTTAGGGTGGGAGAAAAATGGAGAGCAAATGCAAGCTTGGGAATGATGGGAGAACAGGAGGTCTGAATTGAGCTTGTTGCACTGAAACCTGGAACTCCAGGTCACTCTCATCAGTTGCACTAGTAGTGGCCACAAGGGCAAAGCCCAGCAACTCTGGAGCTGTCCCTGCCAGATGTCTGTGGCTCCTACCCCTGCTCTGCCAGTCCAACCATTGGCTACTGCTCCCTTTGGCTAGGTTGGTTATTCCTGCTCTGTTAACGCCACTACAGGAGGGAGAAACTCAGGTGGAAACTGTTTTCCAATGTATTAACTGCAGGGGGTGGCAGAGAGATTCAATAAAGATCACTTTTTTCCAAAGATTTTGAAGCTGATTTTTATTGGTGGTGGTGGTGTTTTGTTTGTTTGTTTGTTTGTTTTTAAAAGAAAGACAGTACAGCATGGAGGTTAAGACTGCAAACTTCAAAGCTAGACTGCCCTGAGTGTAAACCCCAGCTCTGCCACTTACTAGCAGTGTGTCAGGGGCAAGCAATTTAACTGTGCCACAAATTCTTAACCACTTCGGTATGGTGCTCACTGCCCCGAAACCTTGCCCACAGCCGGCACTCACAGTCCGCACGACAGTCTGTGCTGTGCATTAACAAATCCATCTTGCTCTTGAGTGATGAGGAAAGCTTTAAAGCACTGAAAGCTTGTTTTACTTTACAGGTAGCTTTACTTGTAATGTAAATCAGAATAGGTAACATATACATAGATGTTTTCATTACGTTATGTTTAAATGTTCACAATTTTATTTTGATAAATGAAAAATTAGAAAAGTCATATCACAGCTGTCGGCTAAAGTCTCTGTGCACGTTCATCTGTGGCTATCGACTATAGTCGACGCTGGTACCGATGTAGTTAATTTTTAAAATGGGAATGACACTAGTAAACCTCCTGGGATTGTTGTAATGAGCTAAGACAGGTCAAGTGCCTGGCTGGCACTTAGAAAGCAAGCAGAAAGTGTGAGACAGGACCTCGCTCTGCTGCCCAGGTAGTGGCGTGATCACAGCTCACAGTAGCCTTGAACTCCTGGGCTCAAATGATCCTCCCGCCTACAAGGGAAATTCATTTGTATAGGCAATAGATTCCTTAGGCCAAACTAAAATGATTGCCCGTGTGTCTTCCGCTGGCCTTCCAGGGAGGCATGAGTCTGCACACTTACGTAACCAAGGTGATACCTCCTATGTGAACCAATGCGATCACACTTTCCCATGGCATGTTGCCACTATTGTTCAGAGCCATATATAAGTAAGTACTCACCATGTTCTCTATGCCGCTGCACCCCCCGGAAAGTAAAGAGCATGTCTTACCTGCCCGCTGCCGCCGCATCTCTTCTTTCAATTCCCGGAAGCCTGCTCTGGTGCACTGGCAGGCAACAGAGCCCACTCCTCACACCACCTCAGCCTCCCAAAGTGCTAGGATTACAGGTGTGAGCCACCACATCTGGCCAGCTTTTGTTTTTATATGAAACTGCTCTGGGATGTACTCCAGGGGGCTTTACACTCAGGTACCCAAAGCTTCCCCTATCCAAACAATCCCCATCCAAGAGTCCCTGGAAAGGGCTCAGATCGCACCCCCACGTGTACTTACTTTGGCTCAGCTGGGGCCTCTCTGTGGAATTAACAGAGGACAAGCACTTCTTCATGCAGATGGTGCCTCGGCCTGAGGAGCCACAGTGAGGCACTCTGGGTGAGTGCAGGCAATCAGATGAGGGGTCAGGGTTTGGAGAAAAGAACAGACTCCCCTCCACTCACAGGCTGACCCCTAGCTACCCCCATGCAAGCTCACTCAGCTGAAGTGAACCAGCATCCCAGTTCCCAAAGTGTGGTCCTGAGACCAGCAGAAGCAGCCTCACCTGGGGGCTCATTAAACGTGCACCTCTGGAGCTTCACTTCTCAGAAATTCTCGGGGTGAGCCCTCCTGGGGATCTGATGTAGCTAACGTTTGAAAGCCACTGCAGTAGATAGATGGAGAGTCTTGATTTAATAGAGGAACCAGCTGGGTCTCCTCCTATAGCCCAAATTGTTGGCAACAAAAGTATCAGGATGCTTGAGACACAAAGGACAGGAGGCAGGTGGGGGAGATGGAGAGCAGGTGCCAAAACAATGGAATTTCTGGATCTTTCAAAGGTTCCTGGAATATTTGAAATCAGAGGTGTCTAGAAAAAAAGGCAGGGCATCCATTGCTGGAACACAACTATTATTTATATAAGGCAAGAAATAGTATATTTCATAAAAGGAATTCAGACAGTGGTCAGAAAGTCTCTTCACTCCAGGGCAACCAGTGAAGATCCAGGCCTCTTTTCTGCCCTCATATTTCCTGATATTAAGACTTGAAATAAACCTTGTTAGGACAGCACTTATGAGGCAGACAGATCACCTGGGCTTGCCCACTCTGAGCAGGATCATTTTATATATTCTTTTCTAATGATAAAACTTAGTTAATAGCCTGTAATTCCAGCACTTTGGGAAGCTGAGGCAGGAGGATTGCTTGGGCCAGGAGTTCAAGATCAGCCTGGGCAACATAGCGAGATCCCGTCTCTACAAAAAAAAAAAAAAAATTAGCCTGGAATGGTGGCTTGCACCTGTAGTTCCAGTTACTCAGAAAGCCGAGGCAGGAGGATCCCTTGAGCCCAGGAGGTTGAGGCTGCGGTGAGCTATGATCACACCATTGCCTTCCAGCCTGGGTGACAGAGCAAGGATCTATCTTAAAAAAACAAAACACTTAATCAAAACAATGATTAAAGAAAAATTCTTTCCTAAACACATGATGAACATCTTAATCTTCATAATTCCATGCTCCAGATATAACCAACATTGACATTTGGGTACTTATCCCTTCAGTCCTATGCATACATATAAATTATCTTGCAGGAAAATTTGTAGATAGATGATAGATATATAGGTTTGGATATGTAACTTCCTTGCTTAAAATGTAATACATTGTGTGAATGTCATCAAATTATCCTCTGTAACATGAAAAGTAAAGTTTTTGGCAAAGGGATCTTTGCAAGCCTTCCACCAACCCCTGGAAAGCATTATTCTAGAAACAGAAGCACCACGCCGTATCTTGCCACATCTAAGCATTTCGGAGTTTTGTCTTTCTGGGTAGTGCTGACACAGGCTACAACTTGTGGGGAAGTGAGAACACAAATATTTTTCCACTCTCCATGCCCAAAGTTGTCCAATCCATCAAATCAATCAATTCTATTTTTGCACACTCGTCTTATGAACTCAGAAACATTCGTGGGGTTGTTTGTTTGTTTTAAATCAAGAGATATGGACAGCAAAAAAAAATTTAGAAGTTCATTGATTACTCACATGTCTTAAAGGACATTAAATAGAGACTCCCAAAAGCAGCTGGGCACAGCCTGGAGGCCGATGTTGTTTAGCAGCGTTTCCAAGTGTGAAGTGGGATGGAAGAGATTTATTTTTACAGATAGGAAGATGGGGCCTAAGGAGGTCATGAAGCCAGCTAAGCCAGAAAGGGAACTAGAACCCTCACAGTGGTGTCTTTCCGCTAACCCGGGCTGCCCTGTTGTCCGCTCTCCACACTTTACCCTCCTGGCCTCTCGCTGCCCAGTGCTCCCTGGAGAAATGCTCCCCCACCAGCCTGGCTGATGCCTCTAAGGCTGTGGTCCCAACCCCCAGGCCTAAGACTGGCACCTGTCCGTGGCCTATTAGGAACTGAGCTGCACAGCAGGAGGTGAGTAGCAGGCTGGGGTGGGGGAGCGAAGCTTCATCTGTATTTACAGCCGCTCCTCATCGCTCGCACCACCGCCTGAGCTCCACCTCCTGTCAGATCAGTGGTGGCATTAGACTCCCATCACCAGATGGGACTGTCTAGTTGCAAGAAAACAAGCTCAGGGCTCCCACTGATTCTGCATTATGGTTACTTATATAATTATTTCATTAAATATTACAATATAATAATAGAAAGAAAGTGCACAATAAATGTAATGCGCTTGAATCATCCCGAAACCATCCTCCCCCACCCCGCCCCTCAACTATTGAAGACAGTGCCTACTGAGCCTGGAAATGATCTCCTCAATCCTGCAAAATCTGCCTCACCTACCGTCTTCCCTCCAGGTGCTCATGCCAAAGGCTAGGATCATTCCGACTCCCCTCTCACCTCCCACATCCAGTCTGCTGGGGAAGCCTGTTGGTTCTTTTAAAATATACCCTGAATCTGGTCACTTGTCACCACATCCATTGCAATGCCCACCATCACTTCTTGCCTCAATTACCAAAATTGCTTAACTGATCTCCCTGCATCTGTCTCACCTTCCCTCAGTCTATTCTTGGCATAGCAGTTGGAGTGAACCTTTTCAAATATATCAGTTCACGTCACTCTTCCACTCTGAGCCTTCTGATGCCTCCAAGGCTTCCCATGATCAGACCCCACACTTCTGGCTACAGCCACACTGGCCTCCTCAAACCTGTACACTCTGCCCTAGGCCTCTGCTCCTGCTCTGCTCTCAGCTCTGTGTGGGATGCCTTTCCCCAGACAGCCTCGCTATTAAAACTGCCTTCCCTCCTCCAAGTCTGGCTCACGTGTCGCCTTCTTAATACTTGAGACAAGACCTACGCAGTCCATCCTGTTAAATTGTACACTGTGCCTGTGCCCAACACTCTCAACCCACATTAACTTTCCGTCATGCTTAGCATCTTCCACGGTCCTATATAACGTAGTGATATATTATGTCTGGGCACTGGGAATATAGCAGCGCAGGGAACAGACATGGTCCTGCTCTCATGGATGGACAATCTGGAGCGGGAGGCAAGCGTGCAACAAGAACCACACAATCAGCTTGTGAATTCCAACTGTGATGGGCTTAACAAAGGAGACCTCAGGAAGACAGGCATCCTCAGGGCTGAACTGGCACTAGGACTCCACCTTTGCCAAGCAAATTGGTGGAGCAGCACTACTTTCCCAGGCAGGAGGAGGGGAATTTGGAGGGTGGCGGGCTCTCACCAAGAGTAGGAAAGAGCTATCCGAAGGCCTCAAGAGCCTGGCAGGGTTAAGCATCAGTGAGATACGAAAGGCTTGCTTTGTACACCTTCAAACGTCAAACAGGTATTACAAAGTGGGTTTACCACATGCTTTACAGATACAATGGTTGTTAATTTTCACCTCTGAGAAGCTGACAACTTGAGTATGATGTCCACTTCAGAAGGTGCTGTATCTGGGGAACACTAGCCCCACAGTAGGCGCAGCTACCTGTACACCCACATCTCATTGAATCTTCAACCAACCATATCATTTTCTCCATTTTACAGGATAGGAAACTGAGGCTTCAGTGACATCAAGTAGCTTACAAGGTCACAGAGCTAGCAAGTGGATAACATAAAATTTAAACCCAGATCTACCTAACTTACAAAAGCCATACCCATTTAGAAAACTGATGCTATCACACAGCAAGTTTTTAATAAAAGTTATAGGATCTCTAAATGTTTCATTAAAATTGTGCAGTTTTGCCTAGCAGCCACACTGAGAAAAGTAGTTATAACTAGGGCCATTGATTACTCTAGAAATAAATGGAAAACAATACATGTTAACAGACATGGTACCTGTGGTTTTTAAGATAGTCACATCATGATGGCCAGAGTAAGACTTCTAGGATGTAAAGGATATTATGGGTATTAATTAGTGTAATTGTTAAGGCCACTCTAGAGAGGTAGGTATTTTGATTATTCCCAATTTTATAAATGAAGACACATGAGACTTGCCCAAAGTTACACTGAGACCAGCATAAATTCAAGTCCACTGACTAAAGCCTGTGTCTTTAAGTATTCACACTACCACTGCCTTTGCAGACAGTATGTATGAGACATATGTTGTGGATGACATGGAATCAAACAATGCTAGAGATGTTTCAATTCTCTCATTTTACTGATGGGGAAAATAGAGTTCAAAAGGAGAGGTCTCTACTTGGGTCTCCTGACTCTTCATGCACAGATCTTTCCATTACATCTATGATTTCAACTTACTGAAATATTCTCTGTAAGGGATTATTTCATAAAAACTTCTGAAATTACAGTTACTGCAATCTCAAATGGAATCAGAATGACATTTCAACTCAAAAACCCTAGAATATGAGCACAGATACTAATTATTCTATGACAAGTCTAAAATACTTGAGCAATTTAGAAATAGTCCAGAAGGCTTTTATTTATTTATGTTTTCGAGACACAGTCACCCTGGGTAGAGTGCAGTGGTATCATTGTGGCTCACTGCAACCTCAGACTCCTGGGCTCAAGCGATCCTCCTGCCTCAACCTCCCAAGTAGCTGGGACCACAGGTGTGTGTCACAACACCTGGCTAATTTTTCTAGTTTTAGTAGAGATGAGGTCTCACTTACTCAGGCTGGTCTTGAACTCCTGAGCTCAAGTGATCTTCTCACCTCAACCTCCCAGAGTGCTAGGGTTGCAGGCATGAGCCACCATACCCCCAGCCCAGAATGCTTTTTAATCCAAATATTTAAAGTGAGAAGATAGCCAGTTGAGAAGTTCAACTCATCTATGTTTAGGGCTGTAGAAATGGGGCAGTGGTTTAGCAGAAGAGATGATACAATGGATTACTCTAAATCAGGAAGGCACAATGGCTGGGACACAGGAAGAAGGGACACATCAACCACATGTGTTGTGGAGATAAGAGGGGTTCAAAGGATTTATCCACACTCCAAGGACAGACATTAGAAGTAGAGATCAGACTTGGCAGAGAACATGTCTACTTGCTCTCTATTTTGGATGTCTGAATGGCAAATATCAGACCTGAAGTTGAATGAATGCCTGAATCCATCTTCTGACAGTAGAGATGTTTTCACACTGCAGCACTGGGCTTTTATCACAGTGGGTTCTCAAATACACCTGCTCTTTTAACTAGGGGAGGGACAGGCAGATTCTTTCTATAAAGGGCCAGACAGTAAATATTTTAGGCTCTGAGGGTCATACGGTCTCTGTCACAATTCAATTCTGGTGTTACGGTGCAAAAGTAGCAATAAATAATATGTAAACAAATAAGTAAGGCTATGTTCCAATAAAATTTTATTTATGAACACTGGAATTTGAATTTCATATATTTTTCTCATGCTACAAAATATCATTCTTTAACCATTCTTAGCTCACAGGCTGTACAAAAACAGATGGTGGGCAGATTGGGCCACAGACCAGTTTGCTAACCCCCGAGCTAGAGATTTTTTCATTTATTCACAAGATGCAGACCATGAACTATGTTAACTGTACAGGCCACAGCAGTGTATCTATTCCAGCTGCATCATTATTCCTTATTTATGCTCATTCACTCCACTCAAACATTCATTTGGCAGCTATCCAAATTTGGGTACTGTTCAAGATCCTTCCTTGGGACACTGAAGGAAAATCAGACAAGTCCCTTCTCTCAAGTTCTCATATTATCTCTTCAGTATCCGGATACTAGACCTCTTATAGAATCAGAAAAGACATCCAAAAGTGCAGTTAAATATCAGAAGTGTTTTGTGAAAAACTTGTACTAGATTCTCAGGGCCACTAGAACAAATTACCACAAACTGGGTGGCTTAAAACAACAGAAATTTATTCTCTCACAATCCTGGAGGCCTGAAGTCTGAAATCAAGATATTAGCAGGGTTGGTTCTTTCTGGAGATACTGAGGGAGAATGTGCTCCATGCTTCACTCCTAGCTTCTGGTGGCTGCCAGCAATTCTTGGGGTTCCTTAGCGTGTAGACACATTGTTCCAATCTCTGCCTCCACCTTCACGTTGCTGTCCGCTGTATGTGTCTATTTTCCTTTCTTTCTCTTACCAGGGCTTGTCAATGGATTTAGGGCCCACCCTAATCCATGATGATCTCGTCTCCAGATCCTTAATTTCATCGGCAAATAACCTTTTTCCAATTAAGATGACATTTATAGGTTCCAGGTGAACGTATCTTTTTTGGGGGAGGTGGGGGCACATATTCAACCCATGACAATATTCTTAGAAGATGCCTGGAAGGACAGGGCACATGTCATCCAGAAAGTGCTATGAAGGAAGTAACAGAAGCTGATCCCTGAAAGATGAGAGCTGGTGTTCATTAGATGGTCATGAGGGAGGAAGGCAAGGTCAGGTTCAGGGACCAGCCAGACCAGAGTTATGGAAGTGGAATAATCCATGAACAGCAAGCAGTTGAGGTCTGGCTGAAGAACAGGGCATGAAGTGGGAAAGCAGCAAGCAGGAGGCCAGAGGGGTCAGCAGGGACTCAATTATGAAGGGCTGCATGTGCCCTGATTCCAGCTGTTATCAAGCCAAAAGGTTTTGATGGGAGCCTCTGTGACTCCCTTCCCTGGTTAAGCATTTTAATTGTAGTATATACTTCAGGTGATCTTCTTATTAAACCACTGGCATGGTTGCACTAGACAACATTTAAGCAGCTTCTCCCAGCCATGAGATTTAGGTTATATGAATTAGGTTTTATGCTCTTAAAATAAAAAACATGTTCGTTTTCTACCACTAGTGAGATCACAGCCTCCAGTTTTCTCCTAGGAAAGTCCCTCTTATACTCACTCTCCTCCCAATATGAAAGGGCTGCTCTATCTTCCACACTCTGCTTTGCGTTGTTACCCTTTTACTTCTGGGAACTGAGAATCAAGCGGAATAAAGAAGTACTTTTCCTTCTATCACTACATCCATACAAGTATAAATCAAGAATAAAATTCAAGTTAATGACAAGATCACTGGTCTTATTATACTTAGCAAAATTTTAAAAGCAATTAAAATTATGTACATAATGATGAAGAAAAATACTAATGAAAAGACCCAGCTGTCCCCTAAAAGAAGGAAAAATTACATAATGTGTATACACATTCCATAAAAACATACAAGGGGAAAACTTTTGAAGCCTGAAAACAAAATATCAGTAAACCAAGCCACGCTTAGAAAAATGAAAGCTGATTTTTATTTTATCAACAGCCATTCTTTAAACATGAACATGCATACGTAATATTCTACGCACACATCACAGTTTTTAACGTTAGTTAATAAAGGTTAAACACACAACATACATCCTTACAAAAAAAGTCAAAATGCAAACTCAAAACTTAAAACAAAACTCTTACTAATTTAAAAAAAAGTCTGTGTTGGGTACCATTTGTACAACACAGTTAATTTAAACATTTTCAATTTGGCTGCACATGAAAAAAGCGGCAGTAGAAAATAAAGTCATTGAGGGTTTTTAAATAGCAGAATAGGCAGTTTTGCCATGCAGGAGAAGCAATATTAAATATTAGTTTCAAAAAAAATCCACATTTAAAAATATTTAGTTCAAGTCACAGAATTTTTCTCAGTAGAGACCCCAATGCAATGCATAATTAGCTGCCTTAGATGGCCTGTTTGAAAGGACAATATCCTTTCAGAATGTAACTTTACTGATTTTGGCACAGAAAAGAATTCTTAAGAACAAGAACATGATTAAAAAAGAGGGAAGAGGAACAGAGGAAAGAAATAAAAGCAAGAATAAATGAGATAGTAATTGCAATCACTAAAAAACTGTGCATTCTCAGTCATTGCAGAATACTGTCTTCTGTCTACAGCAGGTGCTTATTCCAGAACTGTTATTGCAGCATGGATTTAATTTGCTTGGAGGTAGTCTCATCATTCAAATGTTTTGTTGTGTACCTTAACAACAACAACAACAACAACAACAAAAGATTAATTTTAGGGGGTTATTTTAAAAGTCTGCATTGAGTTCTTTGTAACAAAATGAGCAACTGGTCAGGTAGGTCTTATCTCACAAAATTGTGCCTTTTCATTGCAGTTTTTTTTTTTTTTTTTTTGGCATATTATGGGGGTACAGATTTTAAGGTTTCAATAAATGCCCATTTCCCCCCTTCCCCCCAAAAGTCTGAGTCTCCATCATGACCATCCCCCAGATGGTGCACATCTCACTCATTATGTATGTATATACCCGCCCCCCTCCCCCCTCCCGCCTGCCCAGTACCCTATTACTGTAGCACCTATGTGTCCACTTAGGTGCTACTCAGTTAATACCAGTTTGCTGGAGAATATATCTGGTGCTTGTTTTTCCATTCTTGGGATACTTCACTTAGTAGTATAGGTTCCAGCTCTAACCAGGAAAATATAAGATGTGCTATATCACCATTGTTTCTTAGAGCTGAATAGTACTCCATGGTATAAATATACCACATTTTATTAATCCATTCTTGGATTGATGGGCACTTGGGCTATTTCCACAGCCTTGCAATTATGAATTGTGCTGCTATTCATTGCAGCTTTAACCCTGTTCAGGTTCTATATAGCTTTCTCACTACTCTTCCAACAGAATAGCCAATACCTGTTTAACTTAGCTACCACTACCCTTGTTGAAATGATTGGTTAAACTCTCTAATAAACAATTAGCTGTCACTTCTCACTCAGAGGACAATAACTGTTCTATCCCAGAGATTGGCAAATTATGGCCCATGGGCCAAAGCCAACCCACCACCTATTTTTGCATGGCCTGTGAGCTAAGCATATATATATTTTTTAATTTTTTGAGTGGCTGAGGGGAAAGAAAATCAAAAGAATAGTAATATTTTGTGTTAATATGGAAATTATATGAAATTCAAACTTCAGTGCTTACATATAAAAGTTTTATTGGAACACACCATGTTGATTCATTCTAGGTTACCTTCTTGCTACAACAGCAGAGTTGAGTAGCTGTAACAGAAACCATGTGGCCCACAAGGCCTAAAATATCTACTTCCTCTCTAGCCCTTTATAGAAAAGTCTGCAAACCCCTATTCTACTCTGTATTTTATCTCAACTCCTACAGCTGTCAATCCCTAAAGTGTCTCCATTCTCTGTATGCCATATTTCTAGGCAGGTGTGTTCTGCTACAAGCATGCAAATCCAATTTAAGAATCACTTCACTCAGAATAATTATTATGAGAGGATTCACCATATGATTCCCTTAAATAGCAGAAATCCAATAAGCAAATCTACTATGTGTCAGGCACTGTTCGAGGAGCTTACACCCCAACAGAGGGAGAAAGAAGGATAAACTAACATCATAGAAGGGGTATAGTCTCTCAAGCAAAGGAAGAAAGTACAAGAGGCTATAGAGACAGGGAAAGACCAGCTCAAATGCAAGCCTGGCGGCCACATATAGTAAGGAGTTTGGAGAATATTTTAAGTGCAATGAAAGTCAACAGAGGATATTAAACAAGGGAGTAATGTGATTCCACTTATTTGGAGAGGATCATTCTGGCTGTTGGGGGAAACTGTAGGGAGCAGAAGCAGCAGCACGGGGACCCATCCAACGCTGTTACTTAGGACCAGGTGAGAGATGCTCAAGGCTTGGACCAAATTAGTAGCAATGGAGACAGATGTGCAATGCTTGAATGCGGAATATATTCGGGAGATAATCCAGAGGGGTTGATTAATTTGGTTTAGAAGAATTTCACATATAATCTTTAAGGACTAGATGTTTTGAGCAGGAACATACAGATAATCTTTCTGTGTTAAGGAAATTTAAATTCAGTTCCTATTAGTTTCATTTCAAATCAATTTAAAAACTGAAGAAAATATCTGTACTAAAGTAAATCTCTGGAGAGTAAAGAGACAAACATGTTTATTGAGTACCTGATATACTCTCTTCAATGTTAACTCAGAAGTTACCTCCAAACTGTTCTCATATTATTGAATAGACACCAGAGTGCCTGGCACATTATAGGTGAAAAAAGACATGGTAGGCTGCCAGGCTTGAAAGAAAAAAACTCACAAAGGAATATTTACATGAAATGGTAAGTCTAACCTGTTTTATTTATGTAGATAAAGTATATGTTTAACTACATATAATCTTATTGATGTCAGGAAATAACAGTTCTCAATATCCATCTCTTCATTTCTGTTTTTCTCCCCCTCTCCTTTACACAACTAGACAGTGGAAAGAGCCAAGTAATGTGCACAGTAAAATTTCTAGTGCAATTAAAAGTATTACTGTTCAGCAATGTACTGTGATATTCAAAGAGCTGTTGAGTGTTCTCTCTACCCACGACCTAAGTTCTCTCTCCTTCTGTGGGATGTGATCGCAGCTTCCAGCAGTTCTCAGATTCTTCCATTAATAGAGCCAATCTAGAGTATATTCCATCAGCACACTCTTTTATAAAGAAAAGGCCAGTATCATCTAATATATGTGAAAATAATGTAGGAAGATGTATGGTATTATTCAGTGTCCTTTTCCAAGTACATATGACTTTTTTCTATTGAAGAAAAGCAATTATATTTACCTTTATTCTTAAATTTAATAAAGACAATTATCTAGCACAGAACCTAAACTCCCAACTCTAGCTCTCTTTTTATCTTTCCCTCTTATTGATTAATGACATTTGGTTCCATTTCTCCACCTGTAAAATGCAGACATAACTTGTTGCTTTCTCTTATTAGCATACCATAGCTGAAGGTACTATATAAACAATTGGTACAGAAAAGCATTCAAAACAAACATATATATACATACATGCAATTATATTCCCATTTAAAATCTTTTGGTCATTAATTCCACAAATGGTTAAGTTCTATTTAGAGTAGAGGTATAAATAACAACAGTACCTTGGGGGTTACAAAATGCTCTCTTAAGATTTGCTCTCAGTGAAACATACTAAAAGCTAGGTTGATTTAGTTTAAGCAATGTTTTTTTCAAAGTATCAGCATTAACTACATTAGCATGGGTGTTTGTTTAAAATGAATGTGCCTGAGTCCCAACTCAGACCTAATTAAAGAGGCTCTCTGGAGGTGGTGGCCTGGCAATCTGCACTTTTCATAACCAGGTGATTCTGAAGCATACGAAAGTTCAATCACATAAGAAACCTAAGACTTAAGAAAGACCATAACATATATGGGACTTCAAGAATAAAATCCTAAATTTGAAAACAGATTCTAACATTTACTAGCTGCATAATCTTTAGTCTCTCAGAGTTTAAGGTAACTTTCGAGCTTCTATAATGGAGGCAATATGGACATCCCATAGCTAGACACCTGCCTCACAAAGCCATGGCAAAGATTAAATAAAGTCTTAAATAGGAAAATGCATTGTAACTTTTGTGATATAAAGTGTTACTAACTATAACCACCACTACACAGCATTCTAGTATACTGATTAATCTTATAAAACTTTTCAGCTGAAAAAATTAGAACTAGACACAGAATATGCTCACTCTAAATAAACACAGTTCAAGAGCTGTCTCTACAACAAAGTTTTATTTTTCTACTTTCCACTATATATTTGGAAAGAAAACTTAACAAAACTGACGGGGGGCTCTTGCCTCTATGGTGCTTTCTTTCCTTCTCCCTCAAACACGGATCACTGTGTGGGACACTACAACTCCATCTCTCACTATCACTGCCCTCCTTTGCCCCAATTCTAAAGAGAAAGAGACTAAACTACCCTTAAGCTCTGAGAAAACAATAGTAAATTGAGAGTTTTTAAATTAATCTTTTAAATACTCCCTTTTCCAGGTAAAGAAATAATACTAAAACCTCCTAGACCTCAATTATCTCTAAGATTTAACAAAAGAATTCCTGAAGTCATTTGCTGGCTTCAAAGTGTCTGACCAATCAGAAAGAAACAGGCTGGGAAGAAGTCATGCTGACTGAGTGTCAGCCTGACACTGACAGGGAGTGTTCAGAAAGGAACCGAGTAGGAAAGACTCACAATGACATAATGTTGGTAAAACCACTGAAGTATACATCATAAAAACCTCAACAGTAAAAAATTCTAAAAACCAGGCTTATGATCAACATTATAATTATGCTCTTTAATCTTTCTGATATTCATTTATAATAGGTCTCCTTTATACAATCACTACTTATACATTTTGCACAATCTTTTAAAAATCATTATTCATAATCTTTTTTTTTTCTAATTTTAATTTTTTTAAAAAGGCTAGTCAAGTGAAGCAGTGGGACTGGAGAAAGAACAAAGGAATCCATAACTGGTTGTGATCAATTAGTTAAAATACCACTGTACTTGGACTGGCCTATTTTTTATAATGTTAATAAAATTATTTGATGGTTCCCTCAACTGCCTATATTTTGCTTTATGATATAAATATCTCTATATAAATATTTCTGGGTTCATGTAATTTTTGTATTTAAACTCATATAATCAAGTTATAGGAAATCATCTTTTATGTCAGGGAAATTATACTACCAATTAAATCTCTATAGTCAAGAAGTTATAAGGTGCTAAGATTTTCATTTTAAAATATTCCAGCATTTTAAGGCTCTTCAGTAACTAAATGAAGTAAAACTAAGAGAAGACATTAAATGACTGCTTTATTTCCATTATAAGAAATACATAAAAAATACAGATCTGTATCTGTGAGCAAATTACATTATATTACATTACATTATATTAAGGGAATGCAATTACATTATATTAAGGGAAGAGAGCTAGTTATAAGACACTTTGACAGAATTATTTTGTATAAAGATAACTATTACATAGAGTGATGATTACATGTGTAAAGAAAAAAACTCTGGAAAGCTATATTCTAAAACGTTAATAGTGGTTTATCACAAGATGGTGAGATAACACAATCTTTTTCTTTATATTTTTCTATGTTATCTTAGTTTTATTTATAATTAGCATGTATTATACTTTTATTAGAAAACAAGCAATAAGCAGGCCCCATGTCAAGAGGAGCAAAAAGTAAAAGCTAAAATCGTCAACCAAGAAATGAAGCTGCTATTCTCATTTATACACATATTTCTCATTGTAAATACTGTAACCACTATTTAGAAGCAAGATTACAAGTAAGCAAAATGAGATCTTTGTATTTCCAGTTTGAACATTATTTTATTTTCTTTAATCCTTGTGGAACATTTACTTTCATATGTGTTGTGCTACTTGCATTTAAAAGCATTTTCTTTACATACACATAAACCAATCATTTTCCTTACATATTTTTCTATACATAGGTACATGTACATATACATACCTGAGAGCATTTAGAAGACCTTCTACACTATTAGGAGGTTGGTCCTTAAGAACTTTGATACAACCTTTCATCTAAGGAAAAAAGAAAACAGCAAATGTAAAACATCCATTTTTTCATATAACATTCATTTTCAAAATATGTAAAATAAACTTAAATAAAATAAACTTAAGTAAAATAAACTTAAAATAAATCACGATCACAATTACGGAACTCAAGAGATTGTATACAATGTCAAATTAATTATTCTTAGAGCAGAAAAAAGAAACCTACCTAAGTGTTAGCATTTTCAGTTTGTCAATGAAAGACTTTTTGAGAACCAAGTCAGTCAAACTAAAGATACTACCCACACTAATGAAAAACAAAGGTTTCCTAAGGAGAAAACTTCCTGGAAAAGGTGCTAAGTAGTAATTGAAAGGACAGTGGATATGTTAGCAAGGAAAAGAGGAACTTTCCAGGTAGAAGAACCTTATGGTGAAAATAATGAAGTGTCACATACTGAAGACAGACAGAAATTTCTGCAGGGTTGAAATGAGAATTAGAGGGAGCCATGAAGACCAGGATGACTCGTGTGGAACTGATATGCCAGGCAGCAGGGACTTGCTACAACTCAATAAAGGTGGTATTTAAGGAAGATTAGCCTGGTTATTGTGAAAAAGTGAAATATAGCAGAAAGAACACAGCCTGTGGAAGCCAGAGAAATGTGGGTTCAACTCGCCATTTAACCATTCAAGAGTGATTCCTAAACTACAGTTGTTCTGTCAGTAAAAGAGAGAACACCAACATCCTAAGGAGTATTTTCATAACCACAAGGAAGAACAAATATAAAATTTCTGGGACATGGTTATCACACAATATATGTTAACTTGTTTCTCTTTACACATGATAGATATGCATGAAGGCCAGCAATCAGTAATCAAGATCTGAAATGCTAAGAGCTTGAACTAGCTATGAAAGGGTGGAAGACAATTCCCACCAAACACTGATGAACTGGATATGAGAGGGTGAGCAGAGAAACCACAAAATAGAGATACCAGAGAAATACTTAATTTCTAATGCAAACTTTTATAGAGACAAGCAGAATCTTGTTTATAGTCACAAATTATTACGATTGGGTAGGGAGGGAAAATATGTGACGTCTTTTGACTTTTTTTATTGGATCACCACTACTGACCTTTTATATGCATTTTGAAATGAACCTTTTGTTTGAAATGGTCTGTGGCCAAAGGAATTAAAGGATGTGATTATAAAAGTTCTTATATCTAATTATCTATTTAATATTGCCAAATGTGTACAAGGATCCTACAAGGGGATACTCTAAAGACAATACAGTCACCCTTCAATCATTTCCCCTGTATACACGCCACAAGTAGTACAACAAGAGAATATAGGAGATGAAATTCAACACTATCACACAAACTATAAATTTGAGTTCTGCAAGAGTCTAGCATCTACTAGCCATTTAAATAAAATAAAACCTTATGGTTTCCATGTAAGGAAATTGTTTGAAAATATATAAAATAATATGTAACTTACATCAATTTTGGAAGTTTTGGCAAATGCTCCCACTGGATGTACGTGGTCATAAAGTATTATGACGCCCACCATTACCCTCAAGCAGAATGACACTGTCTCTTCATTTGTAAATCTGCTTCTGTATTCCCTGGAAGGTAGAAAAGATATGGAGGGAAGAGGCTCATCACAAAACACTGTATTAAGTTGATTCAACTTTCACTCGATGCCGACTTACCCCTTTCCTTTGCTCTCTAAAAGGGATGTTAACCTTACATCCTCTTCTCCACAATGAGATCCCCAGAGAGAGAAGGTGGTGAGTGGAGCAGTCATCACCCACACATTCTGGTCTCTGTATGTACCCACCTTAGTATACTATCCCTTCTGCTTGATAGAGAACAACAGTTTTACAGAATCAAAAGTAGTACCGAAGTAAAAGTCTGGGGACAGGTGCTATGTAAAGGCTGATACCATCAATATGATGAAAAAAGTCCTAAGCTTAACAGAGCACGTGGGTTCAATATTCAGGGGCTAACTTGATCTAAACACATTATCGTATAGCTGGATTTGAGTCTCACTAAAATTCAATCATATTCTTCTCTCATTTGGGAAAAAGAAAATAGAACTTTTATCTATGTCCAAGGAAGTGTGGCACAGCAGAGCAAGTACAGAACCAGGATAGAGACATCTGGGCGCATTGGTAGGGCCAGTCCCTGTGTATAAGTCCCTTCATTTCCCAGGACCTCGCTCCCTTAAGCGAGGAGGAGGATTATGATGACAGTTACCCTCCTATTTCATAAGGTTTTCCAGTAAGAGTATGTATATAATAGTGAGTTGGAAAATAAAAAGTACTAGGAAAACAAAAAGTTATCTAGCAAAAACCATATATAGTCATGCATCACTTAATGAGAGGGACAGTTCTGAAAAACATGTCCTTAGGGGATTTTGTTATTGTGTGAACATCACAGAATGTATTTATACAAGCCTAAAAGGTACAGCCTACTACTCACCTAGGCTATATGGTATATATAGCCCACTGATCCTAGGCAACAAACCTGTGCGTATGGCATGTTACTCTCTGAATCCCATAGGCAATTGTAATATGAGGCTAAGTATTCGTGTATCTAACCATAGAAAAGATAACGTAAAAATATAATAGAAAAGATTTAAAATGGTATACCTGTATAGGGCACTTAACATGAATGGAGCTTGCAGGACTAGAAGTTGCTCCAGGTGAACGTGAGTGAGGGGTATGAGTGAACGTGAAGGCCTAGAACGGACATTAATTGTACACTACAATTTTATAAACACTGTACACTTAGGCTAAACTAAACTGACAAAAAAATGTTTTTCCATAACAAATTAACCTTAGCTTATTGTAACTGTTTTACTTTATAAACTTTTGAATTTTTAAAAATGTTTACCTTTTTTATAATTTGACATATTTGGTTTGTGCTACAATCTAATGACAACTACAACATTACTAGGAGATAGGAATTTTTCAGCTCTATTATAATCTTATGGGACCACCATCCTATATGTGGTCCATCGTTGACCTAAATGTCATTATGTGGCACATGACTATATTATTCAAGAATCCAGGAGGGATTCCTTCTGCCTGCTGATAGGAAAATTCATCCAGAACACATTGTATTATACATCATAAATGCTTTAGAGAGAAGAAAAACTCAGAAGGGAATTCAGGTTTGTGTAGAAAAAATAGAGACTGAGAACTAATATTGAGATATTAATAAAAATGGATACATGGAAGAGTAACTCTAGCCCTGTGGCAAAAAGGCAAGATTCTTCAATAAAAATGGAGAAAGAATCTTTATGAGAAGCATAACTGAGGAGCTTCAAAGCTCTTCCCCTATTCCTGCCTCCCCTCCCCCAAATACCACAACATTTATGTTCTGAAGAGTCTAAGTTAGTCAGACTGGTCTTAAGACCAACTCTCCTTTATATTTAACCTGAAGTTACATTAAGGTGCCAAATTATTTTAATTTTGTTCACATAAAAATAATTAATATTTGGTGTATACTTAATTTCCACCTTCCAAGTAAGACATATTTGGACATGTTTTGAAATACCAATCATCTCAACAGTACTGTTAAAAGTGAAAAGGATTAGCTAATACTCACGGTGTTTCAAGCATAACTCTGCATACACTAGCCATGGTGCTTAAACAATCTGTAGTATTTTCTATTGGTAAATTTTTATTCTGTAGAAGTGGATAGAGAACCAAAAAAAGTAAGTGACAAAGTTACTACTTAAATATAATTTAAAATTTACCATAACATAACAAATTAGCAACTTTAAAACCTGGTTCCTACTCCCAATTTTCTAAATAATTCACTAGATTTTAAGCACCATTTCCTTGCTCTTCCAAGAGGCACTTACATTCTAGCTTCGTGAGAACAAGTGGATCATATAGACAGGGGTCAGAGGTGTACAGCCTTGTTAAGGCCGTGAGGTATTTGGACTAGGAAATCACTGGGAACATTTTAAGCAGAGGAGCGAGAGAATGCTTATATTTTAAGAAGATTATATGGTTGCTCTATGGAGAAAGGACAATAGTGGCACAAGAGTGAAGGAAGTAAGAATGGTTGGAACATGGAATTCAGTAACCCAGATGAGAGGGTCTGATCTGGATAGGTAGTGAAAGAAGGGGTTAAAGTTTTCAGATTCATGATATATAGTATTTTGGAGGGAGAGCCAATAAGACTGCTTAGAGTAAACGTAGAGTGTGAGATAAAGAATGGAATTTAGAACACCAGCCCCTAGTTTTCTGCTTGCACAGTGGTACTATTAATTGAGAAAGCAAAGACTAAAGAAAGGTCAGGGTTAGGAAAGCTAACCAAGACTTTGGTTTGGCCATGCTATCACTGACGTATACCTCCGAGAGTTCGTCAGCTTCAGGATGGTAATTAAAGGACTTGCTAAAATCATCATGTCTGCAACAGACAGAAGAGAAACAATGCAAAGAATAACTTCCTAGACAATGCTTACCTCTGATACAAATTTTGTTGTAGCATCACTCAAGGTTTTCAGCATTGGAGTTGCCTCAGCATAAAACAAAGACATTCGATTTGCCAATTCATTATTTACTTCATTTTCTCCTTCTGCCTGTGTTGGAAAGTAAGAGCACTTTTCATATTAGTTCATAAATTATTAAATATGATAACATTTATACAAAGACCAAGGCAGGGTGCCTATTTCATTAATGCTTGTTAAATTAATCTAATACACACCCTTAACAAATTACATTTTAGACCCTCATGTACACATAATACTTAATGCTATTAAGTAATTTTTTAAAAGATTAACCTCTTTAAAAATATTTTAAGTGATATTAAGGAATTCAGTAAAACCTTGATATACAAGAGATTATTATAAATGCTATGAAGGACAGAAAGATGATCATCAAATTGCATCCTATCCTTGGAAACAAATAAGTATCCATACAACATCCACAATAAAATGCTAACAGATGATGACAGAATAATGGCATGAAAAAAGATTAAGTTAGACTAGAAGAAACTAAGAAGGACTCATAGAAGAATTAGATTCTACAGGTGATGTTGGGCATATGAACAAGGTATTCCAACTTGGCAGGGGGAAAGAGCATGTTTTCATATGACTCAGTAGAGTGTAATTCAGCATATTTAGCGTATAAATGGGCAGCAAGTAGCAAAAGTTAAGGTTGGGGTCAGATTATAGATTGCCTGAAATACCAGCTTAAGTTCATTTTTTTGTTCCATATGGAATGGGAAGCCACTAGAGTGCTAGAAGAAATGAATGATGATAAAGTCAATTTTCTAAAGAAAACTGATAATAGTGGGCAGACTGTACCAAAAAAGAAAAAGACAGCAGGTCAGGAAATGAGTTATGCTGCTATAGAATAACTGCCAAAAAGAGAGGAGGAATTAGGTTCTCAGTTGGGACAGAAGTAGTAGGAGATAAAAAGGCGGGTGGAGAAGAGATTCAAGAAATATTTCACTTGAAAACAATTGGCTTTACCTGTAATTACTGAGGATGAAAGACAGCACAAAGCTGACTTTTAATGCACCAAAGATGACTTTGGCTTTGAGTGACGATAGGGATTGCTATAGTAGAGGACTGATTGATTGTATTGTACTGTACTGTAATTTATTTGATGGGTATGAAAAAGATAGATGTTAAGGTCAGTTTCACACCAGGAATTGATCTATGCACAGCCAAAGTGATACAAATAACAGATATTTCATGAAAAGAAATCTTTTCCTCTGACTCAGTGCCTGTCCTACAGCAACCACTTCATAAAATATTTATTTAATGATAACAGTGAATGGTCTCCTCTGGTATTTTTATTTTAAATCTCTTACACCACTTACCACTTCTTACGCAGTCACAGTATTTCTCTAATAAACTAAGTGAGGCTGGGGTTGATTTTGAAATTTCTCTCTTTTTCACACCAATTAGCATAATGTAGGTTCTCAAAATACAGAGAACAAGATAATATTTTTTTTCTATATAAGGTTTTACTTATGGTATTTAACCCCTTGGAGGCAGAAAAGTGTAATAAACCACTTAATTGGAGGATGGCAAGAGGTTAACAGAACTAAAGAAACCACAGGAGGGGCTATCTTAGCCAAGGAACAGGCACAGAAGCCATTTTCTCTAGCAGCTCTCTTGGGCACAAAGTGCTAATGGTCCATGGCCTTACTCTCTCCTGTTGCCAACATTAGGTATTTCTCTTAACGCAGGTCAAGTGCTCTCCAAAATTCTTTCATTCTAAGAATATGGGGACAAAAACTTGTAACCATTAATTCACAAAATTTTTGTATAGTTAAAAATGAGAATACATAGAGAAATTTTATAAGCATCAATGTTACAGAGACAAGCGATTTTACTGAAGTAGTCGTGGGAATTTAGAGATGGAGAGGAACAACAGGTAAACACCATGTGGTTTGCTACAGTTCGCTCTTTCCTCCCACAGCTGTGGCTGCTCATAATTACTAACTTTATTACTAGCTTTGGCATTATCTTAATGAACAAATTAAAGAATAAAATCAACAGACTGAGAGCAGAGTTATTCTTCTTACCCCCCTAACTCAAAGCATTAACTTACTGGTACATTATTAATCCTCATACGACTCAATGTTCTTCTATAATAGCTGAAATCATTCTGTATGGCAGGATTTGTCATCTAAAAAAGACATTTATGAAAGAAAAATGTGTTATGTACTAAATGCTAATGTAAAAATTAAGTGAAAAATCTACCAAATACAGTTTGAACTAGTATAAAACTTTCCCTAATTTGTAGTATCATTTTAAGAACTAAAACTAGGGTCATTCAAGTTGGCTTACAACAAACACGTATTCCTTACTGAACATATAAAACTACATATTCTTTTAGAGTATACTTTTCTTTTTCTTTTCAATAATTTCAAGATAATATATTAAAAGCTCATTTACCAAAAAATGATATTACTAAATAAACACAAATTTAAAAGAATGTATAAGCATTTGTTTTGAATTATTACAATAAAAGTATGTGCATATGGTCAATAGAGTAATCCTCACACAGACTAAAATTTTACATACAAATCATTAGTGCTCAAAGTATTAAGAAGAGAATTAATAGCTGTCTATGACACAAGCATAAAATGTTGAAGTTAGGAATGCACCTCTTTCATCTGAGGCCCTGAAAAGTCAAAAGACCTGCCCAAGGTCTCATTAATTGGTTCCTGTGGCAGAACCTAAACCGGAGGAACTCAGGTCTCCTGATAAGAAATCTAGTGCTTATTCCTTTACACTCACTCCTTAACAACAGGATATTCGTAGTTATAAAGACTATATAAAGAGAAAGGAAGAAAGAGAGAAAAGAAGAAAGGAAGGAGGAGAAAGGAAAAGGGAGGGGGGAAAAAGAAAAATTTTTTAAATTTTTTATGTAAAAGAATGTTGAAAAAATGAGCAAGAGCAGAAAAGAAAAAAATATTAGAAAAGAAACTAAAAACTGTTTTCAGAGATGATTTTATAAAACAAATTTAAAAGAAGACTGAATATTGGATGATTTACTATTTGCTATATATAATACATAAAAAGACCTGCCATAATTTTTAAATTGAGTTTTCTTCTTTTAGTAAGGTCCAGGGGACATCACTTAAATACATTTTATCAAGGTTTCCAGGCTCTTTCTCCTAGTACTCATTGAAAGACTCATGATTTTCATTAACAATCAGGGCCAACAAAAAATTCTACCTTGAGTTCATCAAACCGGAGTGTGAAATGAAGAATTTCTGCGAACTGTTTAGCAAGAGCCTGCTCTCGCTCTAGATGCTGGGTAGGAGAAAATGGGGTACTCGTCAAAGCTCCCAGAAGACCTCTTAACGCTGCTTCTAAAGAAAAAGATAAAAAGTGAACAACTCATAAGTGTTATAATTTTAATTCCCAGAAAAGGTCTTTTTAAAAAACAGATGCTAAATATAATCCAAATAAAGAAGTTTAAAGTTTGCCATTGCTAATGTATGGCATACACTCAAACAATACTATTTAATAGAATAAAAACTTCAAAGGGACTAATTCAAGGGTTTATAATTCTATAAACCCAGATTCAAACTAAAGCAGAATGTAAATCTGAATTAAACACCTAAATCAAAGCACAAATTTTATTTACTTTTATCATTCCACACAGGGTAGAATGTGGTTTTATGAAATGGTAATTGTTACGTACAACTGAGTAACTTCTTCAATGAAACTGTGTCCACACAGTCAAATCTGTACATGACTATGAATGAATTACTAACTTCTCATACTTTGAATGTGCCATTTCTTTTGGTTACTAAACAAAATTTTGGTTTAGTAAGTGTCTCAAGTGTCTTAGAGCTTGGCATCTCAGCACTGTAATATAAATATTCTCATTCACTACATGAACAAAATTGTCCCTCTGAAATAAGTGCTACTTTTGGAATGCCAGATTAACAAACACAGTGTTTAAAAATAAAAATATTTTGAAAATTACCTATTGGGTACAATGTACACTATCTAGGTGACAGGTAGACTAAAAGCCCTGGACTTTGCCACCATACAATTCATCCATCTAACAAAAAACACTTGTACCCTCTAAAACTATTAAAATAAATTATTTTTAAAAATATAAATACTGATATTTCAGCTCAAAAAAATTGCAGAAATCAATCTAATTCAGTTACAGATTATAAAGTTGGAAAACAATGCTAATCAGAGATTCTAATCAGAAAAAACAAGAGCTTACAAAGTTAAAAGGTGATCTGACATTATAACCAAATTGTCATATTAATAAACAAATATTTATTAATAAATTAGTCAGATCATCAACTGTTAACATAAAAAAAAACAACTCAACTAATTATGAAGACCTAAATATGAGCCAACATCTGTACTACACATGTAATGTAGTCTCTCATTTTAACTTTCACAATCAACTATGATAGGAGTATTACAGATAGATAAAGTGAGTTTCAATGAGGTTAGAGCCCAATGTTATAGCTAGTAAATGCCAGGTGTTTCTGACTCCAAAGCTCTATTCTTTCAACCATAATAAATGGTCTCTCAAATAAAGCAACATTCTACTCAGCATTCTGTAACCTTATAAAACATTAATCTACTGATTATTACCAGGAGTACCAATTACTTCTGTAGCCTTATAAAATATTAATCTACTCATTATAAATAATAGTAGGTATTTCTTATGTGTCTGTTATGTGCCAGGTACGCAGCTAGACATTACTACAAATGATAGCTATTATCTTTTGTCTTGTTCCTCAGTAAGTCAGAAAAACATACTGATTGTCTACTCTGTGCCAGACACTGGGAAAACAGATAAAGACAGACATGCTCCCTATGCCTTATTATATAGAGAAAAGAAAGATGAATGGTTACTACTGTGATATCTGCTGAAAAGGTATACATGGTACAGTGGAAAGGTATACAAATAGGTCCTCTACTAACCGAAGGCTAAGGAAAGACTTCCCTGAATAAGTGACTTCTGGACTGAGACTGGAGTATTCATCAGTGATGAGCAGGAGTTTACAGATAGAAAGGGAGAGAGTCAGACCCTGAGCTGAGAAGAGCATGACATAGTCAAAGAACTGCAAGACGATCAATACAAGTAGAATAGAGAGGGCAAGGAGGAGAGTAACCGAACACTAAGACAAATCAGACACAATCTGTATAACACATTAGGCACTCTGGCCTTACCATCCTAATGTCCTGGAGAAACCATTTAAACAGAATAGTGACATCATCAAATTAGCATTTTAAAACCCCACTTCATCTGCAGTGCAGAGAATGGATTGCAGGGGTATAGATGGCTTAGACAGGTGTAAAAGTGGGTATGAAAAAGGATCAATTAAGAGGAAAATATTATTCATTATTTTGAAAAAATGATTTACTTCTTCCAAGATTCATTCCATGTGTTGGTGTTAATGTAAGTAGAAATCAAAGTTTAAGAGACATTGAAAACCATTATTATAAAATACTATTGTAGACTGCTAAAGAAAAAAAAGACATTTGTACTTGGCTAGATTTTATCAAGTCTCAGGGTTACTTTCAGCATTCCAAGTGCTCTACCACTTTGGGGAATGGAGTCTGGTCACTTGGCTGTTGGGATGGCCAGTGCCCAGTAGCTGCAGAATTTCTGTCCATGAATGGCTAAAGCTCTCAAAGGTAGATCTATCATGAAAGAGAAACTAAAGATGACAAGGCTGTTAATCTGCCTTTGAAGCAGCTAGATCAGCCTCTCACACGGTAGGCCTATGCTGGCACAGTCTCACCAGCCTACAATTCCTCAAGAGAAAAAATAGAGACAATGAATTTCACACAACGTGACCCAGGTTTCTGGATGAGTTAGGAAGAAAGAGAGGTGAAAGAAGAGATGGCCTGGGGATTCAACTCTAATGAAGCTCTTAAAACAAAAGAATGTAGTCATGATTTTTTAAAAAGTAGATTGATGAGGAGGAAATTAATGGGCTACTAAAATCTAAATTTTGGAAGAAATAAAGGGCAGCTGGTAGACCAGTGTAGGAGCCAAAGCTATCTAAGAAGGTTGCAAGAAAAAGACAACTGGGAGAAATAATAAAGATGACAAATTAGTCCACAAGTTAGAACAGGAAAAGGGGGGAACAACTAGATGATCAGGAACCACAGGCCCCTGCAGGGACTTGCCCTTTAAAGACAACAAGCCATTTATTCTCACCAACTGCCACCTATGTACTCTTAAACGCCAGCCCTTGAATTCTCTGAAGAGAACCCAAGGATGTGAACTATGGAGGATTTAAGACAGCCGACAGACATGAGCACAATAATTATGTTCACTTTTGGATCTTTTAAATAGATTTTGATAGATTCAGCCCAATGAAAAGACACCAATATGTTGGAAAGAGTTATTCATTATGACCCTTGGAGACAGTTCCTAAAGTTAGCTCCTAGAGCATGAGGAAGACTGAGGCATGACAAAGTAGTCTGTGTACTGTCTGAGCACAGCTTTAGTTTCATCTTTAGTTTCTCTCTCAGGCAGCTGCCTCAACAGGAAAGGGTCCATGGCCTCAGACCAAAACAGACAAGCACAGCAAGTTTCCCAGGCCAGCATGGTTAAACTCTGTCAGCAAAACTGAGTACTTTCCAAATTAGTCAGGTGATCCCTGCTCTGTCCCTCTGTAAATATGACAACTGGCAAGGGACCAGAGTTCCTCCTCTGGATTATGATCCATGGTAAATCTACAGCACTCAGGCCACATAATTTTCTCCTTGAAATTGCAAAACCCTTTAAGGACCATGCGCACTTGATAGTTGTGTGGTACTCCCTGTGCTATTTGTGGTATTTGTCCTCACCTCTGGTTCAAGAGTTAAGGTAAGAAGAGAAGAAACAAGAGAGGTTTAGTGGATATAATGTAGGGAATTCATCAGACTGGAGGTTCTGACAGGTTGTCAAAACTCAAAGTTAAGTGATATCATCGACACCACACAGCTATTAAGTGGCAAACACCAGGATTCAAGCATAGGCCATATGTCACCAAAGCCTAAAATCCATTATTACTGCTGCTTCTAAATATCCAATACATATTTAAGATATGTCACCCATTCATTAAACAAACATTCAGTGAGTCCTATCATATGCAAGCAAGGATATGCCAGGAACTAGAAACGTATTAACCAGGTTCGTGGACAAGAGATGAGGGGTAACACATCAGATGTTAAATCTGTACTTTGCTTACAACTTTACAGAAGACCCTAGAGTATAATTATGAAGGTTCAAAGCTCCCAAGTGACCGCATGAAAATTGACAGCTTTTTGCTATTATCTATGTTATTATATCTCTCTGCCAAAATGGAATAGCACCCATGATGGGACACACCATTAGACTGATTAATTCCAGTAGTTAAAATATAAGATGTTTAAGTCCAACTGGCTTGAGGTATTTTAGAATTATTCTTTTTTCACCAACATATGCTAAGAGACCAAGATGAGCTTGAATAGGACCTGAGTACCTTCTAAAGCAATTTAACTTCAAATGCAGCTAGAAACTGGCAGCCTAAGAAAAACTCTAAATAAATAGTAGTCAAGATAAGCAAGACTAAAAGACCAAGGCTAAGGTTACAGAAGGTTACAAAGCGACAGACTATATAGGTACTTGATTGAAAGGCAAATACTGTAAAAGAACTAATTTTATGATTGGGAAAATAAATGACAATTCTTGTTTCTAGTAAGAAAAAGATAATTTATACAAACACTTCTAACCCAACTATTGCCTGTCTTTACATTTAAGTCTGTATTACATCAAGAAAAAATGGCAATTTGCCTACTTTTTAAAATACAAGCATTTTTTTAAAAAAATGGAACTTCAACTTTAAAGCATAGGTTGCAAACACGAATGGTCAAGTAGAAAATATAAAGAAATAAAGAGAGCAAGATTTAAAAAAGAAATATGCAACAAACAGTAAGGACCTACTACAAACTAGAACACACATGCCCTAACTAATAGAGACAGAGATGGTTTGCCAAGTATTAATTGCTCTGGCCCACTGATAACACAGATCAATCAATTAATGCCTAAGCTAGTGACAATTCCAAAGCAGATTCAGACTTATATTATGTGGGCCAAACAAATCACATCTCGGGTTTAAATTTAGCTTTGGCGCCCGAAGTCTGACTTCAGTCTTACAGTATGGCTTTCTTATTAGATGTGATATATTCATTTAGAATATGTAACACCTTTAAACAATTCAAAAATTGAAACATGTTAAGAACTTAATAAAATTTAAATGGTTCAAATTTCTGACACAAATCTATACTGCTCCTCCCCTGTGCCCACCAACTGCAAGTAAAGTCCTTTAAATTTACAACTTTCAAAACACAAAAGGAGCTAACTGGCTAAATCTTACCTGCTCTGCCTCTTCATCCTACAAGAAAGGGAATTCCAATTTTGCTTACGTGTTGTACTAAAGACATAATTCCAACCTTTGAATAATTTTTCCCATACAAAGGAAAAAGCAAACTGTTTTGAATTCTTTTTGCTTTAATAACTCCCTAGATAACTTTGGATATATCATTAGCTTCCTATTTCTTACCTACAGTTTTAGATGAACTGAGCATAATTAGCAATGATTTTAAAAACACAAAATTTAAATAACCCAAGGGCCTGAGGATTAGTTCCAAATATGGGAAAGGATTTACTGCAGAGGTGGAGAGAAATTCTATCAAAAGATTTCTTACATTAGGACCCTTTAGCATGCAAAGAAATCAAAGAGATTTCCTAGTGGAAATTATAATTTTTGGAGAAAACTGGTATAAATAAATCAAAAGCCTGGGTTAACAGGAATGATAAGATCATTCTGTAATCTTAGAATCTAAAAAGTTTGCTTTACTTATATAACAGATATTCAGCCAAATTCAGCACTGTGAACAGAAAATACTCTAAATATTTTCTGACACTAATAAACGTCTTTTTCACTAAGGAAGTGATAATTACAAAACTTTCAACTTACCTAACCTCTGAGAAAATTCGTAAAATTTCTTTAATTTGCCTACTAGTGGAACAACTGCACCCCATGCTTTCTCTTGCAACTTCTCATCTGCTGGATGCTGGATTGCCTTCAAAATACAAAGAATAAAAACAGATTTTTAAAAATTACAACAGCATCATTTTTACATTAAAATATCAGTTTTAGCAAACATAGGAAACTCTGGTACAATCTATTGTAGTAGATATGGCTATAATGAAATTAAAAAATGATACAATATATGTTTGTTAACATATTAAGCCCTGGTGCCTATTAGTACTCTGACTCTGCCCACACAAAGACAAAAACAAGAATGCAAAATAAAATTGTATTCAGATATATTTAAAGGATGTTCCGAATAAATTATTAATAACTATGAACTAAATAAATGGTATCAATTGCTTAAGCAATTTACTTTATAAGCTTGCCACTTTTTTCAAATTTTCTTGATGTTTATAGTTTTTTAAATGATTCTTAAACCTAACAAGTACCTGAAATCACTCGTTCTTATGTGATTATCTAGAAATATTTAATGTTAAAGAAAATGTGACATTACAATATGTAATAATCTTTGTTTCACATTATATATTAATATGAACATTTCAAAGGGACTTTGATACTATGCTGATGTTTATGGGAAAAATCCTTTTAGCTTCAAGCATAGATTCAATAATGATTTACATCAAGTAGTAAAAATTTGTTGATGTATTATTCAGCAAATAAGCAAACAGAAAAATTAAAATTATATTTTCTTCTCTTAAAGAAGTCTATCCAACTTTTCTTGCAAGGATGAAACAATGATTTTCTAAATGTCAATTCATTCTCATAATATAAAAAAGCTCCATTAAATGTCACCCATTTTCATAACTGAACAGAGCTATTTCCCTGTCTCTCCTTGCTTAGATTTAGAGCTGAAGACACTGGCTGCTCTTTTATGACAAACATTTTATGGTTCTCCTTGTACTTCTAATTCCTTGTCCTCTCACATCAGTTTCTCTGCTGTTAGATATGGTTTTGGTCAATACCCATTACAGCCCAATATGCAAATGGACACTTAGAGTAAATGTCAGTGGTGAGGTTATAATGGAGCATGTTTTATAACTCATTTTCAAAAATGTTAAAACTGTCATGGACACATCCCAACCTTAAGGGAAATTTCCTGTTTCCCTTTCTAGTGGTTTATTCTAGACAATAAACTTTGCTTATGTAATAGATTCTATCTTAAATTAAATTTTATTCTATTTTAGAATTATGTTTAATAAAATGTTAAACTAAAATAAATATAATCCCACATATTAGCATAGTAATAAAACATAGTAAGTTTATGTTAGTTTTGTGTCAGGCACTGTACTATGCTGTTTACATAGATTATCTAATTTTATCTTCACAATAACTTTATGAATTGCTTCCATAGTTTTGCCACTATGACTAAAGCAGCCATAAAGGCTTTTATATTTACATTTCCTCTTCAATTATAGTTGTTTGGAATATATTTTCTAAAACATAGGTACCTGGTGCAAGAGTACAAATAATTTAATTGCTGTTATCCTATACACCACCAAGCTGACTTCCAAAAAGACAACTGTTTTACAATACATGTAACTTCTCCACGGTGATGTGGTGAACTTATTAGCAAAGCTGAACATTTTTTCTATTGGCTGTGCTTTTTCATGGGTAGAATGGCTGGTTGCTCTACCATGTCTTATTAATTAATAACATTAAGTGTTAATATTGACCTATGATAGTTATCAGTTCTTTGTATATTTGGCATATATTCATTCAGCTTTTATGTATATCTTTCTTTCCTAATCTGTTTTCTACCGTTAGGAAATCTTTTCTATTTGTATCATTAAACCCACACATCAATTTCTCAATGAAAATTTCTTCAACTGCTCAAATAACTACACATTTGTCCCTCATCTTCTGCAGATTTAAATGCAGTTTTTAAAGAGTTTTCTAGCTTATTTTTTTGTATCTATGTTATTTACCTATTTCTCTTGCCTTCCTTCCTTTACCAAACAGTTTAATGATGGTACCTTTAAAATAAATAAGTCTCAAAGCATGGTAAGGTAAATCTCTTACCATTGCTTTTTATTGTTCCCTTCTATTTTGGCATTCTTCAGTGTTGTCTTGCTATATAAACTTTTTCTTTTAAACTTTAAGACATATATTTACTCTCTCAGATGACTAATCATGAAACATTAAGAATGAACTATATGTGGTGACATCTTATATCTCCTCAGGAAACAGCACTATTGTGTGACTATGGCATCCTACACAGAACTCCAATCTTTGGTCATAGCATTAAAAGCTCCTGGTTTCACATCCCCACAATCCCTCTTTGAAACGTGCTATGTATAAAATTTCGTATCATTGTACTCTCTTCTAGAAGATTACAACTGAATCTTAATAAGCATTCAATTAAGTCTATATACAGACTTTGGGAGAGACACTATTTTTTATTGTAGGGAGCCTTCCCACACACAGAAGCAAAGAATAACCCTTCCAGTGGGAATTACTGCAAAACACTATTTAGAATTCTACCTTAAGGGAAAAAAATAGGTAATGAATGGTATTTGTCTCTATAGTGAATAAAATACTTCTCTTTATTGTTTATGGGAGACGATTATAACCAGAGGATAAAAATTCAAATACAAGACAAACTTCAATTGCTCAAACAACTACACATTTGTCCCTCATCTTCTGTAGATTTAAATGCAGTTTTTAAAGAGTTTTCTAGCTTATTTTTTTGTAAAATAAGCTGGGTGTGGCGGTACACAACTGTAGTCCCAGGTACTCAGGAAGCTGAGGCAGAAGGAAGGCACTCCAGCCTGGGCTACAGAGCAAGACAAAAAAAAGGTCTAATGACCCAACTAATACAAATAATTAAAAGTAATCTGGAGCACTAATAATCAATATGGAGACACTTTGAAACATTTCAGAATAATTGGTGTGACTTACAGGGAAAGAACAACTTGCTAATTATAGTTCATTGAGATCCTGCTTACTTCATTTAAATCTTTCACTTCCATAAATGTTTAATTTTTCAAAATATGTTTAAATGTTCAGAGAACAAGAAATTCACAGAAATGGTTACATGCTTTCATTTACTAAAATCTTAAGGTTTTACTTAAGCTGACATGGGTCATGATTAGTCTAA
Source organism: Microcebus murinus (assembly GCF_040939455.1). Classification (NCBI taxonomy): domain Eukaryota; kingdom Metazoa; phylum Chordata; class Mammalia; order Primates; family Cheirogaleidae; genus Microcebus; species Microcebus murinus. The sequence continues at coordinate 37,421,560 of NC_134110.1, read as the reverse complement.
AATGCTTGTATTTATTTCTTCAATAGTTAACTGCTTGCTAAGCACTGTACCAGATACTGATAATACCAAAGTATGTAAAAAACCAGGCTTACCCTTCTCAAGCCTCAAGCTGGCAGTAAAGTGGTTGGAGAGATGAATAAATAGTATCAATTTTTTTTTAATGATGCTTACCATAAAAAGAAATGTGCATAAAGTACCAGGGCAAAAGAGTAAGAAGTAGGAGATTATCTGGATCTGAAGGAGGGTAGGGGGAAAAAAAAGGGTATTACAGACAAAAACAAAGACAAGGAAGTGTATCTGTGCAAGACATGCAGGGAATAAGCTGTCCAGTGCAGGAAAGGTAAGAAATAGAATTCACACTATCTATAATTTCCCTCTGTTGATACCACTATCTCCTAATCTAAAATAAAAATCATAGACTCATTTAACTTGGACATGGACTGTAAGCTCAAGGACTGGTCCTCAATGACCTCTGCTCTATTTGTTACAGAGAAAAATAACAGAAGCAGAGGTGGGGGGAAATGAAGAAACACAGTGTGGACACTGCCTTCAAGAAATGTGGTAATGAGAAAAAGAGAGAGGTTCAGGTCCCAAGCTAGGGAGTTTCTTTGGTAGTATAAAACATCTACACATATGCTGAGAGGAGGAAGTTAGTAAAAGAACAAAGATTATGTCATTAAGAGAAGGGAAGGAATAATTAAAAGAGTAAAGTTCTAGAACAGGATGAAGAACAAAGTAAACAAGTTAATCTTGGAAAGAAGTAGGGACACACACTTTCTAAAAATGGGAAAAGACATGAATGGAAACCTTAATAAGTTTAGCAGTTTGGGAGAGAAAAGCTGAGGCAGATCACACCAAACATTTTCTTTGTGGTGTAAAGTCAGTGGGGGTGTGGTGTCCACATTGCAAGATGATTTCAAGTTTCTCCTGGGAAGGTCAGGGAGGAATAGAAAAAAGAGACTGGCAGAACAAAGTCACAGAAAGTTATGTTCTCTCCCCTCAAAAAGCAACATATAAATAGTTCCTCATGGATACTGCAAATTTCAGGTATGAAAGCAAACAAAAAAGTAAATAAAATTTTCTCTAATATACTTAAATTACCCATTTGTAAAACATCATTTTCTCTTTTACCCTCATATCACTGCAACACTTCTGTAATAATGCTATGTGACTGTCCTTCAAATACTTAATATGAAATAGAGAATTCTAAAGTCCAGAAAACAATAGAGATTAAAGAGGTGGGACCCAGTAAGTTTTAGCTTCCTATATGTAAATGTGATTTACCTCTCGTATTTCATGGCCAGCTCCTCTGTATGACTGTAAGTCCTCCAAGATGCCTTCTGCATCTTTTAATACTACATTCACCTGATTATAAATTTCCTTCTCAGACTCTGTAGGCTGGGCATCTAAACAGCAGGAAAGCACAAGAAAATTTACAGTGACATGAATTTTTTAAATACATGTATAACTCTAAGCAATTAACAATCCAATTTTCCAAAGATCAATACGTTTTATTCAATGTTAACTTTGCATTTCTTAGAAAAAACCAATAATTTTTCCAAAGCTCCATGTTTAAATAACTAGCCTCAAGTTTATAAAAATCACAAAGCAGCAAGGGAACACCAAACATTACTATTTAGTTTAAGTTACAAAGTATGACTTGATATTTTAAACCAATCTGAGAATTATAATTAAAAATTTTTAATTATGATCATCAATCACTTTTTCTACTACATTCATCACCATCACTGACTATAAATGCATCAGTAATCATCTATTTGAATGCAATAGAAATAAAAGCCTACTAAAATATCTTGTTCATCTGTAGTTTAAGACTGAAACTACTTTATTTTCCTGCAAAGCTTAACTTTTAGACTAAGTTATGATACAAAAAAGTAAAAATTTTAAAAGAAGAGTTTTCAATACTCCCCTTTTCTAGGGATCACTTTAAATTTTGTATTAACATTTATGATAATATAGGTTAAATAGGGAGGATATATACAACTAAGAGCAAACCCAAGGCAGTACCATAGAACTTTTCCACTGATGAACACAAGAGCAGGATTCCTGAGCAGAGGAGTTCAAATTACAAAACTGCTCCAGAATTAGCTGCTGAAAACTAGATACTTTAAGCTACGCTACAATATTATTACTGAAATTTTGAAATGACAAAGCAAAAACTTGAGTCTCTACACACTTGGGAGTAAGGGAAAAATGAAAGGAGAATTAGTTATAAAAAGCATAATCAGGGACACAAACATATGGGCATTTTCACCACCTGTGGTGTTAGCCACAAAACATATGTTAATGGATGACTAAATCTAGATTTCTCTCTGCTTGATTCAAATTAACAGAAATCTTGCTTTTAATAATAACTTGGTCATTTGTTTCTCTGAGGACAAATCTTTTTTATTTAATATATCTGGTGTTTTTCTCATTAAAAGGGGGAGCTCTATGAGGAAACTGAGTTCATAAATCTTTCCAACTATACCACATTTAACACTACAGATAAGGCATAAAGCACTTAAAATGATAAACATGATTACTATAATGTTGTAAAGAAGAATTTTAATGTCAGAATTCCTCCATGCTAAAATGTTCTCTTATGAGGGGAATGGAGGAAATCTAAATTTATAAGTCATTAAGCACGGTTCTGACAAATCGCTGTTTACCAATTATATAAAACTAATATCTACACTTTTCTGCATCCACTTCGCCTCCCCACAAATACACAATGATCTCTTTATTCCTTTACTTAGAAAATGTAAACAAAACTTAGTTCACACATGAACCTACGTGTAAAGATGCCTAAAAACTATTTTGTGCTTGGGGCACGTCATAATTCAGTTCTATCTATTAAACCTGCCAATTTGTAAAAAATATACAACATATTTTTTAAAAATCAACAATTACAGTACCAAATGTTAAATTCAACATATGCAAAACAGTACTATAGCAACAGTAATAAAGTAACATTGATATGCAAAGCCAACTAAAGAATCTGTTCATATAGATGTTCCCTTATTTTTCAATTTTCAGAAATCATATATTATTTTGTTAGAATGAAAATACCTTGACAAAATAATTACACAAGAAAAGCCAATTGGAAAATTAAAAAGACTGTCTGTCCAAGGCTACAAAGGTATTACCAGGAACAAATAGTGATATTGTAGCTAAATGATTAGCTTAAAAAAAAAAAATCAGGCTTCATAATTTAGAAGTATGTTTTCACATTTAGCCAGACCATATTTTCCAATGTAATAGACATACACTTTAAAAAAAAAAAAATCACACCTCATAACTTTTATACTTACACCAGATGCACTAGAGAAAAATAATTTTTACATGCAAAAATGACAGTTTTATACTTTTTCATATGGAATTGTGAAACTACAAACATAACATCAATAGTAGACACATAATATAGTTTGAATTCATGAAGTGGGAATTCATGACAAAGGACAATATTTTAGCTGTCTATTATATATCAACAGTATTTATGAAGTTCAAAAATATTAAACTATGTATTTTTGGTGTGGTGACGAGCTGTTAACATAAAAATGTGACACTGAGACTTACATACAAACAAAACATTATAAAGTAGACTTAAATAGACCTTGTAAGTGGTTAATAACTAGTAAAAGTTTAATAAGTACCAAGAAATTTAAAAATAAAGGAGAAGATTCAAGTTTCCCTTAAGGGTGGGAAAAATACCCAGGCACCACACTGATTAAACATTTTTTAGACTGTCACAGGAAAGTCACATTTATAATTTTGAAAGCTGCTGAAGACTGCTGTAGAAATGAAGACAAACAGAAAATAGCAGACAGGTAAGCACTAATTTACTGAAGCATGTCATGCAAAAGGGTAAAATACTATGGAGGGAAAAAGACTGTATAAAATAAAGCATTTATTTTTTAAAAAATGGTATTATATAATGCAACCAAGACTTGTCACTTTGATTTTTCATAGCCAAGAATGACTTTACTTTTCAACAAAAAAATGTAGCACTTAGACAGCTAACAAAAAGACATTTATTTGATTGCAAAATAATGTATATACTACTGAGTAGACAGACTGATTATTCATGAAGCTTACTTTTAAAAGCTATTCAAGGGAAATTAAGGCATGTTTCAATTGTTCTTACTGTTTAAAGGTAAAATCAAGTATATAAATAACTTCACACCAGTTTCCTATAGGGTGGAGGGGGGGTAGAAGTGGAGTCACTAAAAATAACAGTTAAAATTTAAGTTGTTAAGATACAAAAGGAGGCAAAGATCAGCTATGAAAGGAAAAAAATAAAAAGCTAGTCAACATAAAAATTATAATTGTGATAAGGGGTTTTTCTGCTTTAATCTTACATTTATTCATTCAATAAATATTTGTAATCTATCTGTTAAGTTTCATCAAGGCAGGAGCCAAAATGTATAGTACATATCATCATTAGTATATATGTAAACTGAATATCTAGTTTTTATAATAAATATTTTTTGAATGAATAAGAAGGTACAGAGACATAAATAAGCCTCTACCATGAATTAAAGGGAACTACTATGAATTTTGATCTCTAAACAGAATCCTACACCATGTTAGAAAAATAAATATAAAAAAGATGCTACCAGAATAAAGATATTTCAAAGTACAGGACAAAATAAATTAAAAATACACAAGAGATAAATGAAAAAATATAGTGGGTCCCAATATTTCTAAATGATGGGACAAACAGGTAACACAAAAGACACAAGAAATAAAGGAAGTGTATGACTCGATAGAAAGGCATTGTAACAAAGAATCAGAGAAAATAGATTCTATTCTCACTTACAAATGACTACCTCTATTCTATTTTTATCTACCTGCAGATAAATAAATCATGTTAAAAAATGTGTACTGAACTTCTTCCATTTAAAAAGAATTAAGCTAAGGTTGGGAAAAGACATAAAAATAAATAGAAGTCCTTCCTCTCCCAAGGACTAGAATTTAATGAGCTAGTAGGCATAGTAGTTACTCAGGCTAAAGATCTGTCATTAGAATGAGCTATAAATTAACAACATTGTTATAAAATAGTAAGAAATTCCAGGAATTAGAAGAGGCTATACAGGTTCCCCCACCCCACCATTCAGTGCTCTTTCTATGCCGTCATTAGCATAAGTGCTGCCAAATTCTATGGAACAATTCTGGGCTTATATCATAATTGAACCATTATTAAATAAAATCAAAATAAAATCTTACCATATAGGAGTAATTTTTTTAAGGAAAAAAAAATCCCTCTATCTAGAGTAAAAATAATGTTTCCCTGAACACAGAATGATAACACTTCATGCCTTATGGCCTTTATCTATGTTGCTCCTCCTTTCTACATTGTCCTTCACTAAACTAGCTTGAAACATTCTAATTCACCCTCCAAAACCCAATTCGAACATCACCACCAGAAAGTCTTCCATGATGAGGCCCAACTATTTATTGCTAGATTAATACTTTCCTATGCTATACTCTGAATGTAAATAAAACTATGAGTTTGTCTTTTTTTTTTTTAAATAGAGACAGGGTTTTGCTCTGTTGATTAAGCTGGACCCTCAAACTCCTGGACTCAAGCAATCCTCCTGCACTGGCCTCCAAAAGTACAAGTGCTGAGATTACAGGCATGAGCTACCATGCCCAGTGAGTTTGTATTTCTATCTATCCTACTAGATTAAGAGCTCCTTGAAGGTAGACGTTGTATTTTAGTTATCTCTGTATCCTCAGCACTCACTGGCTGGTATATAGGAGGCAAGCCATAAATTTATGTTGCACTGAAGTGAAAAGCAGTTACAGGGATAAGGAGGTAAGTTACAGGAGTAATGGTTAATGTTAAAGACAGTCTTCATTTTGTAAAGATTCCATTAAATCCCATGTCAAATGCACTAAAATAATTTGTCTACAATATGACGCAAAAAAACGGGTAAATCTGTGTGAAATTATTTCTATAGTTGCCCACTATGGAGACACAGTAGGCTAGACTTAACCAATTAGAATGATGAAAATAGTATATTACTCTGGTGACCTGGACACTGCTGTGCATCTAGAAATAAACAATCTAATCCTAATTATACTATTTCATTAAAAGAATGTGGCTTTATTAAGTAGTCACTAGGAAGTGATAAATCAACTATGTTGGCAATTCTGAGAGTCTGGTATAAAATAATGTAAGGAAGGACACATGTGATTAGCCACTACATTAGCCTAATTTAAGTCAAACTTTTACAAATGCATATTTCCAAAAAAAGGAAAAATATGCAAACAGATGAGACAGAAAATTAAGAAAATGCCAATGTTAGAATCAAAAGAAAACATTTTAAAATCTAAGAAATAACAATGGGCAAACTCTAGCCTGGTATACAGTATATCTTCACTAAATTTCATTTATAGTATACCAGTAAGTATCAAACCAATCTTACATTGGCTGATAAAAGCAACAAGCATCATTTTCTAAATTTATATCTGCCTTTAAGAAGTTAACATTTAATATGTAGTTCTGTATTATTGGTTATTTTGCTGTTATTAGCAATTTTAACCTTTTCCTGCCAGTAAATTAGCTATTTAAATTTTAAGAACAATGATCCAAACACCCCCACAGATTGGAAAGCTACGACCAAGTAATCTTTTAAATACTACATTTAAATTCATGCTTCCCACTTGACCACAATACAATGCTATGTTTATAAAAAGATCAAGTGCCAAGTCTTGAACAAGATCTTGACTGTAACAAAGCCAAGATTCTGCAAAATGTAAGGAATTTGGACAAAGAGGAAAAAGGAGACAGGATGGCAGAAAAATATAAAAGAACACATTTGGAACAGATGCAAATAAACTAAAATACAGCTCTAGTGTAAGTTGCCTCACCTGAAAGAATAATCTTCAAGTCAGCAATCTGCTCAACATCCCCAAGCTGATTAAAAGTCATGCTAAACATGCACTTAAAATAGCACTGCTTAATTGTTGAGAAGGGTCAAGAAAACTCTCATCTCATAACATTTCCCCCTAAAAACCCAACAATTTAATATGGTCCTGATATTGTCATCACTATTCATTATTAACTGCACACAGTATCCAAACTGTAAAAGTTTGTTTATAGCAATGTAGTAAAAGTATAATGTATCAGAGACCACAAATTATTCTATGAAGTAGAGATAAGCTATAAATTGATATATTCATATGAACTGTCCTGGTTTAAAGAAAAGTATACATATAAATGATTCATAAAACAGAATGAATTGTATAAAAACTAAACTGAAGTTGAAGGAAAAGATAATGACTAGGGATTTATTTTAAGTGATTTGTTTATTGTTTTTAAAATCAGAAAAAGTCTTAAATTTTAAATATTTTAAAATCTGCTCAAACATTTTAAAACTCAGATAAAAACGTAAGGAATCACATGATTTAAAACGTCTTCACCCTTTCCTAACAATTTTCTAATGATCAGTTAAAACAGCAACATTCACACTAAAACACCAATTTAATATCACTTTTCTTAATATGATAACCAGACAAGCTGAAGCAATACTGACAGCCAAAACAAGCAAAAGCTTTGCAACATGCACAGAGGTCAATGACACTTACCTGCCACTCTTAGACCATATTACAATAGGTCATGCAACATAAAACAAACAGAAGGCAAATTACTTAAAGGTCTGTGAACCTATTATTTTTCTTTTTATTCAGAGTTAGAAAAAATGAATTCCTGAAATAAATACATTAAATTTAACTTTTCAAATTATCTCAAAGATTAAATAATTTAGGTTCACACTTACCTTTTAATATTATGCCCAAATTACTGAGCTCTGAATGGCCTTCATGAACAGATTTGTATTTAAAATACTTAAATATCCACCTAGAATAATTGAAACCTAGATTTTTCTCAACTACAATAAAATTTTTCCCTGAATATTGCTATTAATAAATCTTGAAGTAGTATTTGTCCTGTCCACCCAAATTTTTTCATAAAAATGTTTTCATTAGAGAATATCTCAAATTATAAAACAATCTCCAACTAAGAGATATGAAATCTCTTATAAAAACTCAAATAAAGACATTTTATCATCACAATTTAATCTATAAAATATGACTTCCAGTTCTAGAAGGCGCCAGAAATTTTCCTCAATTCATAGCTCAGTCATGCAAAGCAGTTAAAAAGATGGCGAAGTGGAAACATTCATTTAGTGCAAGACAAACGCAGTCTACTGCAGGCAAAGAGAAATAGATATAAAATCATCTTCTCACTTTCAAAATCAAGGAAAAAATTTGGCCCCTGCTCAAGGTCTGTGCATGTCAAAACTTTAAGAAGATTCCCCATGTTAAGGTACCTGTCAAGACAAGAATGAGAAAAGAGAAAATATCCCTTTATAAAAAAGAACATCTGAAATTTACTTTAAAAAAAAAAATAACAGGGAAAATGTTCATTAGGCCATGAATTCATCCTTCAGGTTACCCAGACTGTGCTCTGGAAGACAGCAAACCGGGTTCTCAAGGTGTTGATATGTAGGACCTAGAGGTGAAATGTGGTTTTCCTGTACACAATGGCACAACTGTTGCTCTAATTCTTCTTAAAATTCTCCCAAGACAAGTTTCATTAATGGCCTTATAATGAAAAATTCTTTAAGTATTCCAATAGTGCTAGTATTCTGAAAAAGAAATTTCTGATCAAGAATTATTCACGTGTAATCTTGTTAATATAGCACTGAAACAACAATTTATTTCAAAGCCAAATATTAAGATGTTTGGCCATAGCTCACCTTTGCATCTCATCTTAAAACAGTGTAATATAAAACTTACTTCCTGCATGCTGCTAAATATAGCATATATTTCTAATGAAATTTGGATTATTATTAATTTGTAGAGGTTATTTAAAGTACTGATTTCCAGATATACAGCACAATTCTTATTTTTAATAAAATTATTATAGGATTAAAAGCAAATGGATTGTTTGACATAGTCACTAAAGCATACTATTAGAATGTTCATCATAAGGCTACTTGCTTCATGGACTAATGAAAGGACAGCACTGGCTACAGACTCAACATGATTTTAGCAAATGAAAAACTAAAGAATTATACATATGATGGTGATGTTTGCCTACGATTAAGAAAAAAAAATCATGCAACCTTTGTTCAATCCCATAATTAACAAATATTCTGACTGGCCTTCACCGTGGTGTGAATATAATTAATCTTTCACCTTTACCATTATGCACCAGCTGTGAAGGGCTAAAGAGACTTACTTTCAAAGTCCAAGAAAAAATGTGCTGCATTGTGGTCTATGTCCCTGGTTAGCACCTTAATGAGATTACCCATGCCAGCAAACCTAAAAATAAAAATGGCAACATCATTTAGTTCCAGTAAAAAATTTTAAGCAGAGGCCTGGGATTCGGCAAAGGCTGGCTTGCTCATAATTACCACCAGGTGCAGGTTTATGTGCTTTTGGCATTGAAAATTTGGAACTTTAAATAAAAGCACATTTGTCTCTGAGTTTAGCCCCTGTCCCTCTTTCCCACATATCAAAAAAGTTACATAAAGCAACATGGGAAGAAAAGATTAGATTTTTACATAAAACTTGCAATATTTACATTTGATCACTATCTAAGTGTTATGCCTTTAAAATTTTGGAGGTATATATTCTCAAATTACTAGCAAAACTAGATTTCTCAAGTAAATATAGAGACCACTGCTTTTAGATGAATAGGGATATTTTTCCTTCTTGCAGAATCAAATCCTATTGGGAATACAAAGAAGATAGTATTCAAACCACATTTAACCATAAAAGACTGAAGAAAGTTATAAATCAAACCCATTTAAAAAGTTCACCACAAATAAACCAATATTTCTTACATATTCTATCTCCTAATATTAATCACAATTTTATCATTTAACTCTTAGACTGAATATTCAACTATACACAACTCTACAATGCATGTAACGTAGAAATTAACAGCAAACAAGCATATAGGGAGCCAGCAATTATCACAATCTAGTAAGTTTGCAGAGGAAAAAAAGTAAAAATAATGCATTGGCATAAATGTTCCCCAAGAATTTGCCATAACACAGTGAGCATGAAGGTGGGGGGTGGTATCAGGAATATCCAGGAAACCAGGTTCAAATCTGGAAGTTGGAGTAAGAACAAGGAAGGCAAACTATGGTATCACAGCTACCTATGCCCTTTCTCCCTCCAACTGCAGTACTTTTTCTCCAAAGACCCTGTTTCCAAACATATATAAATTCCCTCACTAACAAGAACTAAGACTATGCAAAAAATTACCTAGTGGTTATCAAAACTACAACTATAGACAGAAAATATGTCATGAGAAAGGACTGTATTTAACAGGAAAAAGGCAACAAACCATTTGGTTTTAAGAGTTTAATCTATAGAATCAAACCAGAATTCCAAGTGTAGCTTACTAACTGACCATAAGGATGGTAGTTATTAATAACTTCTCAGAGACTTATTTCTGGGCTGGTACAACACAGACAATTATAGTAACCATCTTAAAGGGTTATTATAATGGTTAAATGAGACTAAGCACTGACTCAGCACAGTGCCTGGCACACACAAAGTATTAAATAAATGTTGGCTGTTGCTATAATATAACCCAAAAATCACAAAGTAACTTTTTAAAAATAGTAATGGCTCTATTTCTTTTAACACAAATCAGAGTCTTTAATTTATAAATAAATTTCAATGTTATAAATCAGAGTAAAGCCAATTCTTGTCAATAATATTGCTGAAATCCTGTCCTAATTATTCTATGAACAGAAAACCATCATCAGGTACAAGATGGATAAAGAAGAGCTAGATTAGGTTTCCTTACTTCTTACCTGTGTGCACAGAGTCCACCCTTCACAGGGAGAATGTTAACTAGCCAAGTTGGTCTGCTCCATTTTCCTACAGCCCCTTTTGTAAAAACTTCTTCCACTTTTTAGTTCTTCTTTCCAGGCACCCCAGGCTAATGTGATCCTATACTGCTTTATACTTGTTCAGTATACCTGTTCAGTACCCGAAGTTCTCAATGATTTGGAATTTCTTACCTCTTTATCACATACACAGACACTTAGGTGGAAATGTCTCAGCTTCTCTAGCACAGTGTTTCTCAATCATGGCACTATTAACCTTTAGGGATGGATAATTCTTTTGTTGTGGGGCTCTATCTCACATTGTAGGAAACTGAGCAGCAACCAAGTCTTCAATCCATTAGATACCAGTAGCAACCCCCGACCCCAACAAATTCTGACAACCAAATATGTCTCCAGATATCGTCAGATATCTCCTAGGGGCAAAATTTCTTCCAGTTAACAATCACTAATCTACAACTGTTGTTCAATGCAGAAATTCCCTCCATCATATAGCACACAGGACAGATGCTACCTACGCAACCTACATCATTCATGTCTCTTTGGACAAAAACACATGGAGTATTTCAAAGATCTGAAATAGTTCCATTATAACATTATCAGTTCTCCTGTATTTACAAGGATAAACAAAAAAATTAAAACCATATCCCTGTCTTGCCTTATTTTAACTCAGCCAAAAGCCAACCAATCAAATAAACAAACAAAAAACCCTTCCATCCTTCCATCCCCCCTCACTGTGACTAATTTCAACAAATACGATATAGTGGTTAATTGTCAGCTCAGGTAGATACCAGACTGTTTGGGTTCAAAATCCAGCTCTGCCACTTCAAAGCCTTGTAACTTTAGTTGTTTCCTAACTTCTCCACACCTCAGTTTTCTTATCTTTCAAAGGTGTATAATAAAAATATCCAGTGCAGAGAGTTCCTAACATAATTGCGTGGGTTAATACAAGCAGAACATTTAGCTCTATGCCTGGCAGCTCATTTGCTGCTATGACTGCTGCAGTTGTTAGAGCAACCTGACTAAACTACATCATCTGTTCCCAGTAGCAGGACCTGTGGAACATGAGGCATGGGAATATGTGGCAGCCATACCTCCTGCAACAGAGGACAGCAGTCTGTCACAAGAGAATGAAGCCAACATGCAGTGGGGAGTTCCAGAAAGTGTTCTGGAGTCATTAATTTCCATTTATTCACAAGCTCCAGCTGCCATTTCCTTCAGTTCAGTTGCTTGCTTTTCCTCTGCTTTTAAGACACCCTAGTTTCTTTTAAATAATAACCTTATTAGCTATGAGTTGGATTTCTGCTACTTGCATCTAAAAGAATCTAATAAGGTTTCTAAGTTTCAGATAAATAAATACATTTGATAAGAAAGATACCAAAAGGTATAAGATTTTTAAACAAATTATATAAAACTTGACCTCAAATACTACTGGTATATTTTGGAGGCACTGTTTTCAAGTAAGGAATTAATATTATCATTTACAATAATAATAAACTAAGTCTTACTATCTGAATTTAGGACAAAAAAGCTAAGGAATTCTCTTTTAAATTATTTTTTATTGTAATCCTTGGATTTAAACTAAATACTAAAAATATTTACTAAATAATCTAAAAAGAAATTTAATATAAATTTAATACACAGAAACCAGACATAGTTTATTTTACTTCAAGAGTTTGTAACATTGCTGGTACAATTTTGTGACTGTGAGCCCTTATGTTAAACATTTGTTTCAATGTTGACAACTTATCTAGAAAAGAACACACCCTTCCTGGCCAGCAGCCTGTGGAATATATGTTTAAGAAAACAAAAGGCACTTTTGTTTGGTCTAAATACATTAGACCATTTTCCCATAAAACATTTGAAGTTTCCTTATAAAATAACAAGCCAACAGAAACAGAACTATATGCTATAGTTACCATACTATTTCTTCTACCTTTGTAGGAACTTCCTTCAAGATGCTGTTACTTCATTTATTCTTTTACACTCAAAGGACTTTCTAATGCTGTCTCCTCTTGGCTGGCTTCTCTTCATCCTTCAGATCTCATCTCAAACAGTACGTCTTTAGAGAGGCTGTTCTCTGCCAACCTTCTGAAAAGGAACTGCACCAGCTGCCCATTATCTTCTACTTCTTCATGCAACTTATTCCTGCAGCACACCTATCACAATCTGAATGACTGTATTTGTTTGGTGTCAGCTGTCCTCACATCCAGCTAATAAACTTATTAACAATAAATATTTGTGGCTGGGGAGTGAGAAGGAGTGGGAAGGAAGGAAAGCTCATGAACACACTGATCATCATCACTTTAAAGCAGGGTTTCTCAAACTGGGCACTACTAATGTTTGAGCCAAGCAATTCCATGCTTTGGGGCTGTCCTGTGTCTTATAGGGTATTTAGCAGTATTTGGGACCTTTACCCACTAAATACTTCCTATTACCGCTGCCCCCAATTGTGCCAACCAACAATGTCTCCAGACATTGCCAAATGTACCCCAGAAGGCAAAAAAGTGCCTGGTTGAGAGCTGCTGCTTTCAACATATGATCACAACCATAAAGTGCATCCTCAGTTTTGCCTGGCAAGTCTACTACATATCCTTAATCAATCTACTCTCCTACTTTCCCAGGTGACCATTCACACGGTTTTTAAAACTCTCCTCAAACTCCAACAACCCCTCCTCCATCCTCACTTGCAAGAAATGACCTCACTACATTTTTCACACACAAAACCGAAACATCTACTACTTCTTTTCCACATGCTTTCTTCATCAGTAAAATCACATTCTAACTTCTGCACCTGTGCCTGAAGAACAACCTCTCCTTTGGGGCCCTGGTTCTCCTACTTACCTGCGTCTGCTCAAGGACTTCACTCCCCTCCATTACAACACCGTCTTTTCTGTCTTCATTATTAGTGCCATTTGTCAAATGAGCTATCTAGCTATTTCTTTCCACTTTACCCATTCTCATTATTTCAACTTATTCTAATCTGGCTTTTACACTCACGAGTACAATGAAGCTGTCCCTGTCAAAGTCACCAAAACTTGCATCTGGCTAAATATAAAGGACAATTCTCACACTAATTTAACTGTACTCAGCAGCTTTTGACCCAGTTTATCGCTCACTCCTTCCTGAAAATACTTTCTTCATTTGACATTTTGGACAATACATTCTCATGAGTTTCCCTCCTACCTCATGTTCTTTTGTTTTTCAGTACTCTTCCCTTTGGCATACATACATGCATGCATTTAATTCTCCCATCTTAAAACACAACAAAAATGTACCTTAATTCTATTTCACTCACCAGTTCCCAATCAATTCCTTGATTCTCTTTGTAGCAAAATTACTTTAAAAGAATCATCAACATTCAGCATCTTTTATTCCTCTCCTTTCAATCTCCATTAAACTCATTCCAACCTAGCTTTTGCTCCCATCCCCAATTACCAAAATTGCTATGGCATGGCCACCAAGTAACCTCTATGCTGCTAATCCCAGTGTCAATACTCAAGCCCTCAAACCTTACTTCACCTGACAGGAGCATCTGAGAGAACTGACACTCTCTTGTCCTTCCTTCTCCACACACTTTTCTCATTAGCTTCAAGGGTAGCACATCTCACTTTCTCTACCGCCAAACTACTGTGGTCCTTGCCACCCTCACTTCTTGCCAAAGTTCCTTCAAGAGCTTCTAACTGGTCTCCTTGGTTCTACCCTGGCCTCCTTCTACAATATCTTTTTATAAGAAGTAAAGCAATCTTTTAAAAATATAAATCAGACCACCTCCTTTCCCTGCACAAAACCATGCAATGACTTACCATCACACTCAGAATAAAAAGCCAAACCCTTTACCAGGTCTTACAAAACTCTACATTATCTGTCCCTAGTGCACTCTGGCCTCATCTCCCCTCCCTCTCCACTGCACTCACATCTGTCTACCTATAACAGCCTGCTTGCAGTTTCTCTAATGCAGCAAGATTTCCCTCTCCTTGGAAGCTTTGTATCTGCTTTACCCCGTCCTGGAATGCTCTTTCCAGAGACCTTCAAATGCCAAGCTACTGCATGTCCCTGAGGTCACTGCTCAGTAAGACCTCTTAGAGAGGGCTTCCTTGAATAAGCCATCTATAACCCACTTCCCAAATTGATGTTTATCACCACCTAACATGCTTCCTTGGATTATCCATCTACTCTATCTTCCACTGTATAGTGAACTTAGAGACGGCAGGAGTTTTGCTCCTGTAAACTACTCTATCCACAGCACCTAGAATAATGCCTGGCATAAGGATGGTAGTCCTAAATATTTGCTGAATAAACTCACGATTAAAAATATACAGTGTGCAAATATGGTTAAAAAATGCAGAGAAAAAAAAAATTTGTCTTTAAAGTTATAGGAGAGTTCCAAAGGGGGAGGTTCAAAATAAATACTGACAATTGAAAAATCTCCTTAGCTCCAGTCTTAATTCCCTTCATGAAAAAAAAAAAAAAAAAAAAAAGAAAAAAAAAAAAAAAAAAAAAAAAAAAAAAAAAGAAAAATCTCCTTAGTTGAAAACAAAAAAAAATCTGAATCGGAGCATTCAGAAAAAACTAACTTCCCAGCCAAATTAATGAAGTTTTCTCTTGTTCTTTCTCTGTAAAAGCTATACTTAATACATACACAACAGTTTTAAGCACAACTATTAAGAACTTTTGGTATGTTAAATATCAGGAAAATAGATTGGCAGATAATATGTATGCCTATCAAGAAAGTCAAGTTTGCTAAGATAACTTAGGAAGAACATTACAGGCATACTTGTTTTATTGCACTGAGCTTCACTCAGCTTCACAGATTTTTTTTTTTTTTTAAATAAACAAATTGAAGGTTTGTGGCAACCCTAGGTCTCCCAAGTTTATTTGGGCTATTTTTCCAACAGCACGTAATCACTTCATATCTCTGGGTCACATTTTGGTTAATCCTTGCAATATTGTAATTGTTTTGGGACACCATGAACAGCACCCACAAAAGACAGAGAACTTAATAGATAAATGTGTGTTCCAACTGGTCCACTGACCATACGTTCCCATATCTTGCTCGCTCTCCTCAGGCTTCCCTATTCTGAGAAACAATATTAAAATTAGGCCCATTATAATCTTACAATGACCTCTAAGTGTCCAAGTGAAAGGAAGAGTCACAAGTCTTTCACTTTACTTCAAAAGCTAGAAACTATTAAGCTTAGTGAGGAAGGCATGTGGGAAGGCATGTGGAAAGCCATGAGAGGCAGAAAGCTACACCTCTTGCACCAGTTAGCCAAGTTGTATTAATAAATGCAAAGGAAAAGTTCTCAAAGGAAATTAAAAGTGCTACTCTAATGAACATAGGAATGATAAGAAAGCAAAATAGCCTCATCGCTGATATGGAGAAAGCTTTCGTGCTCTGAACAGAAGATCAAACCACCCATAACATTCCCCTAAAAGTCTAATCCAGGGCAAGGCCCTAACTCTTTTCAATTCTATGAAGGCTGAGAGAGGTGAGAAAGCTGCAGAACAAAGTTGGCAGAGGTTGGTTCATGGGGTTTAAAGACAGAATCCATCTCTGTAATATCAAATTGCAAGGTGAAGCAGTAAGTTATCCAAAAAACCCAGCTAAGACCACTGATGAAGATAGCTACACTAAAAAAGAGATTTTCAATGCAGACAAAATAACCTTATAATGGAAGAAGATGCCTTTTAGGACTTTCATAGCTAGAAAGGAGAAGTCAATGGCTGGTTTCAAGCTTCAAAGGACAAGTTTACTCTCTTATTGGCAGCTCATGCAGCTGGTGGCTTTAAGTGGCAGCCAAAGCTCATTTATCATTTCAAAAATCCTAGGGCCCTTAAAGAATTATGCTAAAACAACAAAGCCTAGATGACAGCACATCTGTGTATAGCACGGTTTACTGAATATTTTAGTAATATTTTAGTTATGTCACTGTTGACACATAGTGATCAGAAAAAAGAATCCTTTCAAAATATTACTGCTCATTGATAGTACACCTAATCACCCAAGAACTCTGATGGAGATATACAAGGAAATTAACATTGTTTTCATGTGTTTCTTACCTATTCTGCAGTCCATGAATTAAAGAGTAATTTCAACTTTCAAGTCTTATTATTCAAGAAATAAATTTCATAAGGCTAAAGCTGCCATAGAGCCTATGTATGTTCCACTGCATCTTTCCTAACGCTGACATCTAGTGGATACACTTAGACTTTGTACTTTAAAATGAAAAATTTTATTTCAGCTATTTTAAATTTAAAACTCAATAGGGTATTGGGCCATGGGCAATGACTATAATAAATTAGGAGACCAACACTGCCCTTTATATATTTTATGTGATAAAATAGTATTACATCAGACTGTCATGGCATCTTTGTGACTGATTCAAATATTACTGGTACTCTTCCATGCCTCCAGCAATTAAAAGTTAAACCACCAATGCAAATTAATGTCAGAGCTTCAAATTTAGAACATGAAAATAAAGAAACGCTTCCTACTATAATGGCTTGCATTAGGTACAAAGGGTATAAGAAGGACTAGTACAAAGTCCCAAGGTAACTAATATGAGTATCTAGAATGGAATGTGTAATTATCTACTTTATAAGGAATTGTGAAAGTTTCTCCTGAAAAAATGTTATCATTAGACAAAAATAATATTCTAAATTCATTTTCTTAAACTTAACACTATTTTGAGATCCATGAATACAAATTAATAATAAATTTTATTTCATGTCAACAACTCAAAAGAAAAGCCCTGACCCACAAGTCCGCCGTCACATTTAATTATCAAAGTTGTTATACTTTTTTTTGGGGAGTAGCATTCTGCTTTGAATTATGGCTTTCTTTATATAACACACTGCAAAATAAATGTATGCCAACAGTTTTAATAATGATTAATTCTGGAAATACAGTATTTTAAAAGTTTCATTCCATTACATATTTCAAAATTATACTAGAGTGGAACCTATGGCTCTGAGGCCACAAGTGACCTTCTGGATCCTTGAGTATATAGCCTTTTGACTAATCCAAATTTTACAGAACAAATCCTTTTATTAAAAGGGGTGCAGCAGAGAAAGATGCCTCCTTTGGTGCTTAAAAAAGAACAATCTTGAAATCAAAAGGCCACAGGTTTCCACCCCTGTGACTGACATAAGAGGCAAGAGCAATGAGTATGCTGCTGGTGGAAGTGTAAACTGGTAAGACCACTTTGGGAAATTAGTCTGCCATTCCTTATAAAGTTCACATGTATATTCACCCAATAAACTATAATACTGTACAATTAACTACATACAACACAGATGAATAGGAAAACCAAAGTGCTGAATAAAAAAAATTAAATCAGAAAACTCTATTTTTAGAGCATAAATAGGTATATCATACCATTAAACTAAATGGCATATTAAAGATACTGGTTATTTCTGAGGGGAGACAATCATAGGATTGGGCAACTTCAAAGATCTGATATTATTCTAGATCCTTAGTTAGTGGTGGATTCATGGAGTCTTTTATTTTTAGGCTTTTCTCTTTTGAGACAGAGTCTTGCTCTGTTGCCTGTGCTAGAGTGCCATGGCGACAGCCTAGCTCGCAGCAACCTCAAGCTCCTGGGCTCCTCCTAAATAGCTGGGACTACAGGCCCATACCACCATGCCCAGCTAATTTTTTCTGTTTTTAGTAGAAAAAAACGGGGTCTAGCTCTTGCTCAGACTGGTCTTGAACTCCTGACCTCAAGCGATCCTCCCACCTCAGTCTCCCAGAGTGCTAGGATTACAGGCCTGAGCCACCGCGCCCAGCCCTATCTTTAGGCTTTATAATTTACAAATAATGTATATACATTCTTTTGTATGAATCAACAATTTAAAATATTTAAAAATATAAAGTCACTGATACTCACAGAGCACATGTGACTCATTCAAAGATGCCCACAAAAAAGCCTAGATTGGAATGCAGGTACCTGAACTTTTTCCAATATACATTCTATAATACATAGATGATTAATTTAAAATATTTTATCATTATATAAAACCTCAAATACTTCTGTATCTAGTGTTTACCTGGCAGTGGTAGTTGTTTTAAATCAAACAACTTTAATTTAGCACCTGTCTGCCATTCACTGTGATAGATACTGAATATCTGGCACTGAGGAATTCAAAGACAAGTGGGAGAAACCAGACAAGATAGTGTGGTCATGCTTCCAATATAGAGACAAGCAAAGGAACACATAGAAAAAGGAACACCTAATCCAACCTTGGTAAGGTAAATAAGGCTTCCCAGAGGAGCTGATTCTTAATTCTGTCCTGTTTGCTATTTTTTTTCATTATTTCTTGTAATAATGCCAACATAAGGAAAAGCACAGAAAAAATAATAATATTCACATCTCAATCACCCAGATTAAAGCTATTACACTTTGGTCACATTTGCCTCAGATGGCCATTCTCCCTTTTTTTGTGCAGTTAACCTCTCAACCTCTCCCAACCAGTTTTCTTCCCCTTCACTCTACTTTGTCCTTCTCTTAAGGTAATCAATATCTTAAAATCATACTTCCTTTCCAAACATATTTTAAAATTTTTACTACAAAGATGTATGTTCACAAACAACATAGTATTGTTCTGCTTTTCAATTTGCATAAATGATAAACTATGCAAATTCTTTGAAAACTGGCTTTTCTCACTGAATTTTTGAGAATTATCCATGTTCATTCATTTTAGCTATTATACACTATTTCATTATTGAAATAAACCAATTTATTCATTTATTCCTCTACTGATGGACAATAAGTTTTACATTTTTTACTATTAACAAATTGTACTTTACACATTTATACACATACTACATATACTTATGCCCACATACAAGAGTTTCTACAGGATAGCTATACAGAAACAAAAAGGCAATTGTAGCTTTACTAGGTGGTGCTAAATTGCTCTCTAAAGTATTACACTGCTATCAATTCAATGTTCCCTGGTAAAAGATTTCCTCTTTCCCATTCTCCAAAACCTCAAATTTAACTTTCAGATTGTGAACTCTTTCATTTTGTATTTTCTTAATTACCAGTAAAAATGTATACCCCTTTGTATGTTTACAAGCCATATGAGGAATGTATATTTATTTCCTTTACCTCCTATGCCACTTACTTCTCTACTATCTCTCAGGCCTAAACCTACCTTCCTGTATTGCTGGGGCTGAGAACTAGGACTGTACTGCCACTACTTTGTATTGCAGGAGCTGAGAATCTGTAAACATTTCCCAGAAATCCTTGCTAGCTGGGATCCTGTTAAATTATGTGAATAGGAGATGCTGGAGGGTGAGAAGAAGGCAGGAGGATGAGAGATGCTTCTGATCAGGACAGGCTAACAGATGCTGTGGCAGTGGTGTGAATAGGGTGAGCCCAGTAACCAATACCCTAAAATTAGAGGCAGGTGCAGCCTGTGGGTTACAACCCCGTGGTGGTAGCAAGTTATCTTTGGGAGCAGCAGCAGCAGCAGCAGCAGCAGCAGCAGCATTACCACTTCTTATTTTTTGCTACTCTTGTTCCACCCCCTCTTCCTTTTGCTCTTCTGGCCTTTCTAATACCTTTATAACCAATCCTTTATATTAAATTGTTTGAAATACCCAAGGTGGTATGTTTCCCTAACTTGACTTTGACTGATATAATACCAACCCCCTTTTTTGTTCCTACTGAGTTTTAGGAACTCTAAATAGGGATTCTGGATACTTGCTGGACATGATGGCTCATTCTTATAATCCCAGCAATGAGAGGCCAAGGCAGGAGAATTGCTTGAGGTTAGGAGTTTCAGAACAGCCTGGGCAACATAGCAAGATCCCTTCTTTATTAAAAAAAAAAAAATCAGCCAGGTATGGTGGCACTCACCTATAGTCCCAGCTACTCAGGAGGCTGAGGTTGGAGGATTGCCTGATCCTAGGAGTTCAAGGCAGCAGTGAGCTATGACTGGGCACTGCACTCCAGCCCGGGCAACAGATTGAGACCCAGAGGGAGGCAGGGAGGAAGGGAATTTTTTATAAAATTTTGGATATTAATCTTCTGATGCTTATATACAAGGCAAATATTTTCTCCTACTCTCTGTCTTAACTTTATGGTGTCATGTGTCATAAAAGTCCAATTCTTCATCATTTCTTTATGGTCTGTGCTTATTGCCTTAGTAATAATCTTCAAACTTGCCTTAGCTATTCTTGGCCTTTTATTCATTCATGTGACTTTCAAATTCTACAAAAATATCCTGATTTAACTTTGATTTGATTTTACATAAAATATATACATCATTCTGAGGCAGAACTGCCTTCTTCCTAGTATCAGTCATTGTGTCATTTAATCTATGAATAGAGTAGATTAAATGAATTCATGTTCTCCTGCTAATTCTCCCATTCTTGCATTCCTGGGATCAAGTTTATTTGGTCATATTAAAAAAAAAGACCATGTATTCCTAGATTTGGTTTGCTAATATTTCACCTTGGATTATTTTATAAATAAGATTAACCTATAATTTTTCTCTCTATTCTTGCCTGGTTTTGCTATAAAGCTTATTTTCCATATAGGCTCTTTCTCTTATTTGGGACAGTTTATAAACTATAGAACATGTCAATTCCTCGATGAGTTTTATAGGAAAGTTCATTCAAACACTTAAGAAGTTTACACCATTTTCATCTTTGAAACTCTAGCCTCTAACAGACACTCTGCCCCACAGCCAGTAAACATTTGTCAAATTAATGAATGAATGAACAATTCAAGTTAAAACACTTATTTATCAAAAAAGAGAATATCTAAACTGAGGGCATCCCATCAAAGGAGGAGCTTTAGGTCAAATGAAACAAAGTGCAACTTTTTATATTAGGAAATAAACTTACAAAATGTGTTACCTACCAAGGGATAATTCAAGTACAAGCTTCACAGAGGTTAAGAAAATCAAGGGTAAGATTAGCAGACAAAGGTTTATTGCTAACACATTAAAGCTGGCCTAGACAGCAATGATATGTTCCCATAATATTCTTTACTACAAATGAACTAATCTAATCTTCAGTGTTCTTTCTCATATTCTTATACATTACGACATTAAGACCCCAAATCCTTAAAACCTTGATTTGAAGACCAAAAGTCATCCTCAGAAATAGCACTTTTTTCTTTTTCTTTTTTTTACATAGAGAATAACTAAGGGGCCGGACGTGGTGGCTCACGTCTGTAATCCTAGCACTCTGGGAGGCCCAACACGGGTGGATAGCTCAAGGTCAGGAGTTCGAGACCAGCCTGAACAAGAGCGAGACCCCGTCTCTACTAAAAATAGAAAGAAATTAATTGGCCAACTAAAAAATATATAGAAAAAATTAGTCAGGCATGGTGGTGCATGCCTATAGTCACAGTTACTCGGGAGGCTGAGGCAGGAGGATTGCTTGAGCCCAGGAGTTTGAGGTTGCTGTGAGCTAGGCTGACGCCACGGCACTCTAGCCCGGGCAACAGAAGTGAGACTCTGTCTCAAAAAAAAAAAAAAAAAAAGAGTCCGAGAGTAACTAAGGGCTACAAAGATATTCTCATCCACTACACATGAAAATGCCAGCCCTGAAGAGTGAGAGTCTCTGAGATGCCTCTTCCAGTCACCGAACAGTAGCAAAAGAGCAAGGAACTCAAGGCCTCACTCCCAGGTAAGGAGGCATTTTGGTAGTTAAAAGATAAAATATGTACCGTCCATCATTCTTTCTTCCCTCAAAGATTTCATAGGAAAAGGAGGGAGTAGGGGAAGCAGGAGGCCCCAACTGAGAGGAAATCTGCCAGAACTTGGCATATGGAAATAAAGTAGCATTCCTAGTTAAATCACTATGACTGAAATCCATAAAAGGTTCTTAAAATTCATTCTTCTACTTTCTTTCTCTCATAATTTGAGTTAAAAGATAAAGTATTCTCTGAAGTGAAGCATCCCTTAATTTCTGGGGTATACTAGGGGCTCTATTCAACATTAATAGTCCCTGGTAAGGAAAGACATCAGGCAGAATGGCTTTATTTCCAATCACTAATTAATAAGAGACTCTTAGACAAGGAAGGGACCATCCATGCTAAAATGGAAGAGTCAAGCTTAGCCATTTAACCTTAGCATTACATAAACTGATTCTACAACATCCACGCCAGGCAGCCATCTAGCCTCTGCTTAAACATTACTCCACATGGTTTCAATTTTAGACTTCTGTCAATTTTTTTAAAAAAGGAACTTCAGCTAATGATTGAATGATCCAAAATTAAGACATGAATTCTGCCCTCAAGAACCACATAATCCTTGTATTAAACTGTAATTCACACACTTGTTAATTTCTCCTCATTGTTCTCAATTCTCATTGGCCTCTTGGAACCAAATGAAACAAATCAATCCCTGTCTGACTTGAAAAACCATTAAACATTTGAAGTATCTTAAAATATAGTAAAATGAGGTCAAAAGAAAGTTACCCATCAGACTATATATACTCACATATGCAAAAAATATTACATACAAGTCATCTCCTGTCTACTAATTATAACAATTTAGCTTCTAAAAGTGAAAAAAGTTTAGAAGTGGTTTTTTAGGAACTACTTAAAACAAGGACCTTCTTAAACATTACAGGCTAAAGGAACTAAGGGCATTGGGACCATTTTTCTCTGAGTGTGATCTTAACTTTTGTATCCAAAGGATCCCCCTTGCATGCTGTAAGTACTAAATGAATGTTAAGTCAGTAAATGAAATCTTACTGTGTCTAACATACTATGGCACATGCAATTCATCCAAGAAGAATTAAGAAAAAGTCCAAGTGTTCTTGAAAGACATTTAATACTAGTACTAAAACTGCTCAATCAGGGGAAAAAAATTTTTTAAGAAAAAAGTATGATTAGGTAAAAAAGACAAATGCTAACTAAGAAATGTTCTTAAAAAGTTCTCTATAGTTTGTCAGATCTTTCTGTTTGAGCTATGCACACAAAGGAATTTAATACAATGAAATTATAAAAGGGTGCAAATGTTTCTCTTGTTCTTGAACTTTCTCTTGTTCTTGAACTTCATTTAAATGAACTTAAATTAAAATTATTCCCTTAAATATAGGTCTTTCAGGCTTATCATAACCAAACAGAATACAAAAATAAAAAATATCTTTCTCTTCTTGGTGATATAAATTTTAATAAGATATATGCTTGAATAATTTTCTACATGTATAAATTAGTATCTCTCTTTTTTTTTTTTTTTTTTTTTTGAGACAGAGTCTCGCTTTGTTGTCCAGGCTAGAGTGAGTGCCGTGGTGTCAGCCTAGCTCACAGCAACCTCAAACTCCTGGGGTCGAGCGATTCTTCTGCCTCAGCCTCCCGAGTAGCTGGGACTACAGGCATGCGCCACCATGCCCGGCTAATTTTTTATATATATATCAGTTGGCCAATTAATTTCTTTCTATTTATAGTAGAGACGGGGTCTCACTCTTGCTCAGGCTGGTTTTGAACTCCTGACCTTGAGCAATCCACCCGCCTCGGCCTCCCAGAGCTAGGATTACAGGCGTGAGCCACCGCGCCCCGCCTAAATTAGTATCTCTTATGCTCAACAGACTCCAGCAGAGGTCACTCATTACACTCCAAATAAATGACATTGTAAAAGCTAATTTTTTTAAAGAGATGATTTATAAAGAATACGAACTAACCTATTGTTTTCTTAGTATTGTGGAATATGTTAATTTTAAATGAATTTCTGAAACCTTTATAAAGACCAAATGCAGTATGTGTACATATCAACTTTTTTGAACTAAGTGCACCAATCTAATTACTACAACTTTGATACTTTTACATAGCATATGAGGCAAATATTTATATAAGGTAAAGTTCAAATCACTAAACCACTTTGAATATTTTTACTGTCAACCTAAATAACAAACAGAGAAGGTTCTCTAAAGGAAAAGATGTTTATTTAGGAATAAAGAACTGCAATGCAAATATACATGACATAGTAAACTATGTGTGTGTATTCAGGGAGGTAAAGGAAGACAAAAATTTTTAAAGGAAAAAAATCAGAAGGATTACATAATTGTTTTCAAATCATTATCCTTGGCCACAAAGATCAATAACAAGGGTGACATCAGTGTGAGGTTGGATAGACAGCTGCTGGGTAGATGTCCTTGCAGAAGTATTTTTTGTGTAAGGTTGCAATAGTCTTTGTTCAAGGTTGTAGTTTTTATACAGTCTTTTTCTTTTTCTTTTGAAACAGAGTCTCAACTGTTGCCCGGGTTAGAGTGCCGTGGGGTCAGCCTAGCTCACAGCAACCTCAAACTCCAGGGCTCAAGCGATCCTCCTGCCTCAGCCTCCTGAGTAGCTGGGACTTTAAGCATGCGCCACCATGCCCAGCTAATTATTTTTCTATGTATGTTTAGTTGCCCAATTAATTTCTTTCTATTTTTAGTAGAGACGGGGTCTTGTTCTTGCTCAGGCTGGTCTAGAACTCCTGAGCTCAAACGACCCGCACACCTCGGCCTCCCAGAATGCTAAGATTACAGGCGTGAGCCACCATGCCCAGCCTAGAGTCTTTTTCTTTATCAGCTTTACAAGCATGAGAACCCTCTCTTCAGGGCCTTTCCTGGCTCTATGTGGCAGGGCTTTCTTAACATTAGTGACTCCATTTTGATTCTGACAACTTTCATTACCATACATCTAAAGTTGCTGGGGGCCGGGCGCAGTGGCTCACGCCTGTAATCCTAGCTCTCTGGGAGGCCGAGGCGGGCGGATTGCTCGAGGTCGGGAGTTCGAAACCAGCCTAAGCAAGAGCGAGACCCCGTCTCTACTATAAATAGAAAGAAACTAATTGGCCAACTAATATATATAGAAAAAATTAGCCGGGCATGGTGGCTCATGCCTGTAGTCCCAGCTACTTGGGAGGCTGAGGCAGAAGGATTGCTTGAGCCCAGGAGTTTGAGGTTGCTGTGAGCTAGGCTGACGCCACGGCACTCACTCTAGCCTAGGCAACAAAGCGAGACTCTGTCTCAAAAAAAAAAAAAAAAATAAAGTTGCTGGGAGGGAGAAAGGAGAAGAGAAGGAAGTAAAGGAGATGAGAAAGGATAGGAAACCCGAGCCCAGAAAAAAGGGTTTGTAAAATGACTTGAAATCATGTAGCTTAACTCTCTAATCTTATGAAAAGGAATTTAAGACTAGAGAAACTTTTTTTTTCTTTTTTTTGAGACAGAGTCTCACTCTGTTACCCAGGCTAGAGTGCCGTGATGTCAGCCTAGCTCACAGCAACCTCAAACTCCTGGGCTCAAGCAATCCTCCTCCCTCAGCTTCCCGAGTAGCTGGGACTACAAGGCATGCCCCACCATGCCCGACTAATTTTTTCTATATGTTGGCCAGTTAATTTCTTTCTATTTTTAGTATAGACAGGGTCTCGCTCTTGCTCAGGCTGGTCTCAAACTACTGACCTTGAGTGATCCGCCTGCCTTGGCCTCCCAGAGTGCTAGGATTACAGGTGTGAGCCACCGTGCCCAGCCAAGACTAGATAAACTTGGTGACTTGCGCCAAAGCAGCATATTAATAAAGAAAAAAAAGAGGTTTAATCCACTGACCCTGGCGGTGAAGCTTTTCAAAACATTTTCAAAATATGGCATCAGAGCAAGATCACATTGAGAGAAAGAATCAAGTATCACCACCCCCACAACCAAAAACACAAAAATGAAAGTCAGATACCCTACCAAGCCCCCTTCAAAATGATTGTTAATGCTGTTTCTGCTATCAACCAAACTTCAACAGACCTGCCATTCCCTTTATTTTATAGTCAACTAGCAGGTGATGGACAAGCACTGCAATTTTAGTGACAACCTTCCAGGCTCTTTCCAGCTTAGGCTGGCACATTATCACTGTATAGTTCATACTGCTAATGGAAATTGAAAACACCTGGTGACTTTCTGCAAGTCTTTACCTTTTTTTGTTCATCCAGAACACAGGCATCAGAACACTTACTATTTGTATCTTTCCTTTGGCAATGATGACATTTCTCTTGTTAAAAACGTTTGGCATCTCATACTGATTTTAAAACATATTTACTTCATATTCCTTTAAGTAGAATGTGAGTTCTTTGAAGAGAGGAACT
Source organism: Microcebus murinus (assembly GCF_040939455.1). Lineage (NCBI taxonomy): Eukaryota > Metazoa > Chordata > Mammalia > Primates > Cheirogaleidae > Microcebus > Microcebus murinus. Next base: position 37,394,603 of record NC_134110.1, on the reverse strand, counting down.
CTTCCTTGGCTTAACATTTATTTTCTGCTATTATTGACCAGCAAACAGAAGCTTCTAAGCTATTTCACAAACTTCTAGCCTAATAGCCTATTTGTAAGGAATGGATATTTAACTACTTTAAGATTAGTTATATATAGAACATAAAAAAACTACACTGAAGTGTGATGAAGAAAGGTCATTCTAGCAGACTTTTCACTAACCAAGGTTCTTAATCTGGGGTCAACAGAGAATTCATCAATTTGTGAATATAAATAGGAACCTTTTCATTAACCTCTACATGAAAATTAGCAGTTCTGTCAATCAAGATTATAGCCAACAAACCACAATAGTACTAGAAATACCTATGAATTTGTCATTAATAGAAATCACAGGTATTTTCATATTATATTACAATTGTTACAGACTTATCACTATTTAAAATTACCATAAATAACAGATTTGCTAACATTTATTCTCTGTGAGAAACATGTATAATAATGTGTGAAAACACACATATTACCCTATCACAAATTTGTATTTTTAATATTTTTAACAGTACTTCAGAATAACTCATTTCCTTTTTTTAAGACACAGGGTTCTCACTGACTCTGTCACCCAGGCTGGAGTGCAGTGGTGTGATCATGGCTCACTGCAGCCTGGAACTCCTGAGCTCTAGAGATCCTCCCAAGTAGCTGGGACTACAGGCATACATCACCATGACCGCTAACTTTTTTTAGTTATATTTTTTTAGAGATGGGGTCTCATTATGTTGCCCAGACTACTCTCAAATTCCTAGCCTCAAGAGACCATCTGGCCTCAGCTTCCCAAAGTACTGGGATTACAGGCACTCTGAGCCACTACACCCAGCCCCTTTTTAATACTACGTATTTTACTTCATAAAATCGTGAGTCATTATTAAAATCATATTCTGAAGTGGGATTCATGGGCTTCACCAGATTATCAAAAAGGTCCTTGGCACAAAAACTGATCAAGAACCCCTGCACCGTAACATACAAAGTAGGTGAGGCGATGATAATTCCAAAGGACTGTTGTAATAACTGTTATATCAGCTCTACTAACATGACAGGCTAGTTTTGAGATGTAAATATCCCCTGTTTATGACTAGGAAGAGCACAGAAAGAGATTTTAAACTGATCATTTTTACCTGAAGAACACAAGATATTTCTACAAAAAAGTTACCTTTTCAAATACTTATTAGCTTGTTATAACTAAAATAATTGCAATACTACAAATGTTTGAGAACACAGGACCATTTCATAATAACTACTTTTGAAAAAGTATTTCTTACTTCTAAGATTTAAATAAAAGAACCAAAATCAATAGGTAGAATTCTTATTTAAAATAATGTATAAAGCATCTTCCCTTCTAGTTTCCAATGCAAAAATATGTATGTACATATCCATATTTTAAGCTGCTGAGACCTTTCTTGATCAACTCTATTGGTGAATAGCTAAAATAACTTAAAAAGGAATTCAAAGAAAAAACATACCTCTCCTATTGAAAGAAAGCTGTAAAAAAAAGTTCTAATTAATTCATTTTCCCCACTATTTACTATTGTAATTCAGAAACTAAACAATAGATATGTCCTAAAGACATTTATAGTAATTAAATACTGAGTAAAGAACATTTTCCTTAAATTATATTTAGTCAATGTAGGTTTTTATTTAAATCACAACTTTTCATTTATATTTGAATAACCATTTCCCCCAAAGACATATTTACCTTCAGCCAGTGCTGGTGATTCTGTCCTTTGTCCTTCTGTCTGTTTAAAGAAAGAAAAAAGGAAGAAAGTCTAAAACATTATTATACTTTAAACAAGATTTTATTACAGTTAACATCAAAGTTCATGAATGCTATCACATGCAAATTTATGCACACATACATTTCTTTTTAAATATATAATATATAATACACATCTCCTTAGATTAACTCAACCACTATTTATAGATGACCTATTAAAAGTGAGGCATCATGGTAAGCCCTAGAAAACATCAATAGATGATAAGACAACCTAGATGTCACCTTCAATACACTTGAAGACTAACAGGTATACCAAGAAAAGTATACAATTGTCATCATAGCTTATGAAGCAAGGGATAAGAAGGGAAGGATAATTAGTACTTCCTCTATATTCTTATAACAAGGGTCTAAAATTATCAAAAGAAGCATATTTACATATTCTTATCACAGTTTAAGTTCATTCAGTTTTAATGTATTAAAAATTGGTTTTACTCTAGGTACTAAAATCTTTATTCCACAACAATAACCTATTATTTGCCAGAGGCACATTTGGCAAAACTCAAGTGAATCTCTAGGATCTGTTTTACTATTTATTTCTAAGCCTAAAGCAGTTTCAGGTAAAATAAAATCTTCAGAATGAATTATACCTTTGCAGCAGAGCACAGTGGCTCACACCTGCAATACTAGCACTCTGGGAGGCGAAGGTGAGAGGACTCCTTGAGGCCAGGAGTCCAAGACCAGCCTAAGGAAGCCCTTTCTCTATAAAAAAAATAGAAAAATTAGCCGGGTGTGGTGGCACGGCCTGTAGTCACAGCTACTTGGGACAGAGTCGGAGAATTGCTTGAGCCCAGGAGTTTGAGGATGCAGTGAGCTATGATGATGCCACTCCACCAGGCAACAGAGCAAGATGCTATCTTAATCAATCTATAAATAAAAATAAAAAATATTATAACTTTGCAACTAAGGGCAACTATAGCCACCATAACAAACTAGCTTAGTTCACATAGAGAATGAGAAGAAACATTTGACTAATGGAACCAGTCACCTTTATGTGAAAATTTCTTTCCCTAATTGTTTATTCTTTGACCCAAGACACCTGGTTTAACATACACACACTTTCTATGTATAAAAGTGCTAGGTAACATCTTGAGTGGATAGCATACTATCTTCCAAAGGCTGAAATGTGGGGCTGTGTCTCCAACAGATTTTAAAAGAAAAAAAATGATGTGTCTAATCCTGTGTCTCCACTGGATTAGACATCCTGATTCTGGAGGAGGAGAGAGGGGATTCTGCCAGGAGACACAGGAAGGGGGGTTCTGCAGCATTCTGGAGCAATAATTATCACCTGGTCATCTTGGACTCCATACGTTGGACCAGCAAGCTAAGGAAGCAGTTACCATGTGGCAGTGGGTATGGGGAGGTCAGTTGTAAACTGACCCTAATAACCATGAGGACCTATAGCTGATGCTCACTATGGGGACAGGAGGGAATATACCAAGAACCAAGGGGATTTGACTAGTATTGCCATGCTCAGTAATAAGTCTAAACAGGTGGCTGTACCGACTATGACATAAAAAGGATAAAGAAATAAGGACACTATCCAATGGCGAAGAATGTCTGGATCACTCTATCAGGAAAAAGCCTCAATTTATTGAAGTGCTAGCTGAAGATTGGAAAAATCTAGAATGACTGGAGGAAGACTGTTAACTATGAACATTGTTCTACTAGCTCTCCTGTTGTAAATCTATTGTAGAGACTAAGGCCACCACCCTTAAAGTTTTGTAGTAGGCTGGACTTAATGGCCAACACTTAATGAAGGGTATAAGCAGGTGAGCTGTGGAGGGCACCTCTTCTGGCTTGTTTTCACTCCAGCAGAGACACTTCCCCCTTTGGCTGTACTATCTGTGGCTCACTTTCTGCTCTGCAGCTTTGCAATAAGAGATGCCTACAGGAACTCTTCAGCCATTCAGAGAGATATACAAACCTGGAAATTTGAAGCTGTTAACATCATGGGCAACCCTTGATCAATGGGGGATGACACCTGGTAGATAAATACCACCTTCCCACCCAAAGGTATATTCTTCTTGTTTTTTCAGAGGGCTTCCTCAGGATCAAGCCCCAGTTGCTTACAGAAGTGACCAGCTCAATAATGCAACCTTGGATCAACTTTCCCTCCTTCCTGTTTCACTTGCCCCCATCCTCCAACTTCTCTTTCATGTTAACAGGTCCCCAAATAAATTGCCTGCAAGAAAACCCCTGTCTCAGTCTCTGCTTCTAGGGTGAAACTAGGTTAAGACACTTGTCTCCCAGGATACTACACTCCCTTTCTTTTTGCCCTACCTCACTGGATGGTCCGTCTTAATCTCCTTTCTTAAATCTCCTCTTCTCTCAAACTCCTGAAAGCCGACATGTTCAGAGCTCAGTCCTGAGTCCCTTACTCCTTTTGTGATCTCATTCTGTCTCGTGACTTTATAACATCTCATATATGCCCAGTCTAGACATTCCTTTCCAACTCCACATTCATACAGCTATTACCTACTCAATATTTCCAATGGTATGTTCTAACAGACACCTTAAATTCAACATATACAAAACTAAACTCACCTCACCACAAACCTGACTTACCTGCAGCCTTCCCCATCTCAGCTAATGACAACTGTATCTTTCCAGTTGCTCAGGTTAAAAACCTTAGATTCCTCTTCAACTACTTTCTTGCATACCCCATATTCCACCTAAACTCTTACTACCTAAAATCCTCACATCTATTATCTCCTATTAACTCAAAGTTGAAGATTCAGCTGTATTAGCATTATTAGATCTATTATTCTTTCTGTATTCAAGAGGCTCTAGAACGAGGGCTTTAAAAATGCACATGGGGTTGTCTGGAGCCATCATAGATAGAAGTGTTAAGGGCAAACAAACGTGTACGTTTATCTAAATGGTGCCACTGCTATTAACATGCCATGCTAAAAATGCAGGTGATCCAGTACTAGATATTCATGTGAAACAGATTTTAGATTTTAGCAACTAATCCAATATAAGTTTTAGAAATAGTAGGCCAAATGAAATACTCTGAAGGCTATATTTGGTTGACAACCCATCAGTTTTCAACTTCTGCTATAGAACTTCACATTGTCTATTATATTAATCCTTAATCTTTCACTTTTCTGTATCAATTAGGACATGGATGGGAGTGACCCTATTTATGTTCAAAATCTAAGTACTCTGGTTTTCCTCAAAAGCTCCTCTTAGATCAACGTTATAAGTGGAATGAATAAACACTTTTTGCTTTTTCTGCCAAAGACAAGACTTCCTTCCCTAAGGCCCACTACAACCACACAGAAATAAACAAAACAAGTGGCTTGGCTGGCCACTTCTATAAACCACAGAAGAAAAACCAGTGCCACTTGCATAAATCCATGGGGAAAAGTTCAATTGTAATGTCTAATTCTTAATAAATCAATATATAATAAAACACTTTTTAATTGTATTCATCCTTAGAAATCAAGTACCAGGTCATAAATAGTAAACATTAACTAATATTTACATTGAATAATCCAGGCTCCTAAAATCTACAAATCTAGAGGTTCTTCAGGTAAGTGTTAAAATTTCTTTGCCGCCAGCAAAAGATAAAACATAAGTGTTATGACTTCAGAACATTCTGTCAACCATGTTTATAATGTTGCAGTATTTCAAATGATGGTACATAAACCTAACTGGTTACACAACCTGGACTTCATTCCTCTTTCATTTGGGTATATGATAAAATCTAATTGAACTCAATTTATTTAAGCCTCCCTTGACAAACACAAAGCCATCTTAAAAACCATCTCAGAAACAGAAAAAAGAACACATGAATTAATGGGCCTATTGCCCATTTTCTCAGATCAGAAAACAAGTATTATAAAAGTATAGTGTGACTTAACTCCAACAAGTATATGAATAAATTTTAACTTAAGAACTTGAAAAAGTGTTCTATGTGCATTCATTTAGGAAAAAAGAAACATGCCAAGTCTATAAAATTTTTTCAAAAAAACAGGACAGATGATAATGACCAGTACTTCCCACTAATAATTAAAATTGTGTGGAACTAGTAGAGATATATAGTTAGAAGAAGAGAAGAGTGAAGTGAGAATAGTTCCAATTGTACTAGGTCATTAAATATGAAATGTCTGATTTCAAATCAAAAGTTTAGATTATATCTCTAACATGAAGCAGTACAAGTAATCAAAGTATGTGCCTAGACTATCAACACAGTTTTGCCATCTCAATGGTAGTTTGTTTATGCCAGCAGTGAAGAAGCCTGGAGAGCCAGTGGAGATGAAATCACCAAAGGCATTTTCTATAGCTTGTTGAGAACTGAACGTTTTTCTTTGCAAGAAGTGGCCCAAACCTGGAAGAAGTGGTAGTCAGTTGGTGCTAGGTCTGGTGAATACAGTAGATGACAGAGAGTTTCCAAGTCCAGCCTCTGGACTGTCTGTGTGACACATGGTCAAGTGTTGTCTTGCAAAAGGACTGGCCTGTCTCTACTGACCAACCTCCACTGCTTAACCGCAAGTGTCCTCATCATGTCATCTAACTGGTTGTAGTAGACATCTGCTGTAATCGATTGACCAGGTTTCATGAAGCTGTAGTGGATAATAGCAGTGCTGCACCACCAAACAAACACCATTAGCTTTTTGTGATGAATATTCAGTTTTGGACTGTGTTGTTCAGCACTTCATCTTTATCCAACCATTGTGCCAAACACTTGTAATCATCAAAAAGATTCCGTTTTTCATCATATATAACAATACCGTGTAGAAATGGCTCACCTGTATATTGTGACAGCAAAGAAAGGCAAGCTTCCAGATGCTTTTTCTTCTGACACTTGTTTAATTCATGCAGAACCCATCTATCCAGCTTCTTTACCTTGCCCATTTGTTTCAAATGGTCCAATATTGTTGGAATAGGAATATCAAACCTTGCTGCTAAATTCATGCATAGGTTGAGATAGATTCGCTTCTACTACAGCTTTCAGCTCATCATTATCTACATTGGTCTCAGGTTACTCACGTGGCACATTTTCAAGATTAAAATCACCAGAATGGAACGTCTCTAACATCAACATACTGTGTGTTCATTAGCCACATCCTTCCCAAACACTTTGTTGATATTTCGATCTGTCTGCACTGCAATGGTTTCATGCCGGAACTCATATTTGAAAATAAGACAAATTTTTGACTTAACCATGGTTTCACAAAAATTGCTCTAAAAAAATTTGAAAGATAATCATAGCCAAAATCATGTGTTTGAAAGAATAAGGATGTATCTTCACAATAAAAATAAAATAAGAAGTGTTAAAGTGAAATGTCAGAGATATCAACTGTCAAACTAAGTACTTAAGGAAATCAGACATTTCATACTTAATAAATAACCTAATATATAAATACTAAAAAGAACCACACCAAATATTTATCGGAGAATATACTATGTATATACTACCAAAGCAGATAAGGAGATGCTATGATGAAAAAGACTGTGTTCTCTAGAGTCATCTACTCTTACTGTGGCATACTAAGATGTTCAACAAAATGTTTCATGAGAAACATCTATATACAGTGCTGTGGCTACTATGAGAAGAGAGAGTTCAACCTCTGCTAGGGGTAGGGCATAGAAATTAAGTGTTAGGAAAGATTTTATGAAGCTCTGTTGTTTGAAATAGACTTTGAAAAACAGATAGGATTTGGATGAGCAGGAAAAGGAGGTAGGTAGAAGGTTCAAGAATATTCCAAGTAAGAAATATATTAATATCATTAAGGGCAATAAAGGAGGAAAACTTCACTTTATAAATGATGCTGAAATAACCCCATGGAAAACTGAGACAGACCCTTCTCAGCTTACTCTTTGCAGAGGAAGTAGAGTTTAATTTCTCAAAATTATTAATAAATCTCAGAAAACAGAAAACAGTATCTTATCTTTGCAGGAATATGCTAAAATTTGAAGCACTATAAGAAATTTAAAATGGAAAGATCAGTTATATAAAAATTAAAAATAATGGACAAAAATGTTTTAATAGTTAATGTGAATGCACATAAATGACATTAAGATAAAAGAGAAAAACATAACCATGATAACTTATAAGAGGAAAGCAAAATAGTAAGCAAATATGAAAGAATTAATAGTCCCTAATAAGATTAAGGAAACATCATAAAATGGTTTAGATAACTAGTTCTGAAATGAGACAGACTTGGGTTGAGTTCCACTTATTTAAATTATTAAGTTATTTCAGAATCTGCTTTGTAATTTGTAAAATAGAGATTTCCACTTATTTAAATTAAATTATATGAGCATGATTTTCCTTTATTTGTAAAACAACAAAAATAATCTCCAAGAGTCTGTACAGACTAATGAAAACCCTAGTTTTGTTGAACTGGTCACTATCTTAATTAATATTAAAATTACAATATATAGATATTTCTCTATTTTGACATTATCTAAAGTATAGTATTCTTAAGAAAATGACGTCTAAGACACACTAGAGCTCAAATACCTGAATAAAAACCTCAGGCTTCTATGTCATCCTGCACCATGCTTACTAACACTAAATGGTTTCATCAGAAGAAAGTGCAAAGGTTACATTAAGAGCCTCTCTCCTTGCTATAACCAGAACTATATTTTCTATACAGAAACAAATACCAAGGTATATATATCACAATTCTTGATATTATGTTATTAATACTTAGTATCAAGTATCAATATATTTTAGCATTTTAAAATGGACAATACAAGGACATTGGTACTTTGAGAAAGAAGTCTGCCAGCCTCCTCATTTGCCAGGAAATTCATAAACTTCTCTTTCCTTCTCTTCAAACCACTTGTCCTCATTCTTCTGATGCAGCCTCAGGGACAAGTGCTAAACTTTCAGTAACATTTGTAGCAGGCAAAGTAATACCTGTTTAATGTCTTTATATTCATAAATGGAGAATGTAGACAATGCATCAATATATTCTGGCTCTGCTCTTAATAATGGACATGACTTTTTAAAATCATTCTTTTTGGAGGTTCTACTGTTGAAAGAGTGGTTTTTCTGTCTCAAACCACTCAATAAATGTTAGTGAAGAATAAAATAAAATTGACAATACCAAAAAATTCTTAATCTCTATTGTAAACTCATGCTCCAGGAGCTTTGAAATACCAACACTTCTCATTGCCCTAAAAAAATTTTATGACCTCCAGAAAGAAATAACTTGCCATAATGCTAGACCTTCGGAACATGACTTTATTTTTGTACAGTCTAAAAACTTCTTAAAATTTAATGTTCCCGTTTATTTAAAGGCAACAATACATGCTCACTATACAAAATACCTAGAGAAAGTATAAAGAAAAACATGAATATCACTACCTATAATCCACAACCAAAGCTAATAATTTCTTCCCATCTAATTTTTCTTTCATGCATATTTTATACAATTGAACACCATTTCTTTATATTTGTCCTGTTTTTTATCATTCCTATTATGAGCAATATTTTCACATCATTACTCTTTCAAAATATCACTTTTAATCATTATGTACCATCCCATCATATGGTATAACACATTTTTTCAAACATGTTCCCACTATTGGACATTCAGGTTTTTCTCTTATATACAATGCTATGTCCAGGACTTTCATAAGCACATAAAGACTTTGTGCGGATTAGAAGTTATCCTATTCTCACACAAAAATTTTTATAAACTAGTATTTTTTTGTATAACCTGAAACTATACAAGGTAGCTCTGCCCAGATTGGAGTTCAAGACCCCAAGCAAGCAAAAACTCTGGCCCTGCATACATGTGTCCCTCTACACAAGGGTCACGCCCTTGCCTACTCACAAACAATTCCTGGACATCAAGGCACAAACATGCCTAAAAGCCAATACCAGGTACCCTTGCCCCAAATTTCTCAGATGAGACCGCATCAGGTTCTGTCAGACTGGAAAGGCAGGCAAGTAAGAAAACACCTAGAAAGATGCCTGGAGCTCAGTCTGGATAAGACAGTGCTATACACACCTATGCAAGCAGGGACTGCACTGACAATGAGCTCTCCTCCATCCCGGCATGCCACAGGTGCTAGTGATGGTTTATGTACCAGCAGTTGCTGCTCCAAGATGTGGCCAGAAGGCCCCAAATCCCTATACTCACCCATGATCTCAAAAGTGACAGGTCTATGTTGTGCCTGACACACCCAGAGACATGGCAACCCACATGCAGAAGACCACATGAACACCCTGCATAATTACGCTAGCTATGACCAATATCAATCTTTGTTGAAAGAACTTAAAATTTTTAGGATATGTCAAGGTCTTGATACCTAAAGCCCAATTGGTGTTCAAAGATACACTCCAATTTATACTGTCATCAGAACCATGCATGGGTCAATCTCACAGCATCCTTGACATGATCTTCATACACACACACAAGTACCTTCTTTCTTATTGTTTAACTATTAATAAAGTCAACTATTTTTCTCCATCTGTTTAACTTGTCCTTTCCCATTTTTCTATTAAGTCCTTAGTAATTTGTAAGAGAATCACTATTATGCTTGAACTTCCTGGATCAGACACTCAATATAAATATATAATGTTAGGTATGGTCTTTTAAAATTATCCCTTTTTACTTGGCTGTCTTTTCACAGTACTTACTATGTCTGAGATACTGTGCTAAGCACTTTGAATAATTTATTTCACTGAAACCTGAAAACCTAATAAGATAAAATTATTAGTCCCTTTTCACTGATGAGAAATCAGAGGCTTTAAAAGGTTAAGTAGCTAGCTCCTAGTCATGAGTAAGGGGAAGGGAGTTGAGGCAGGGTGACAGAGATGAGGAGAGGCAGGGAGAGGGAGAATTATTTTTCAGAAAACAATCTCGTTCAAGCAATAATGATTACAATACACTTTACTGTAAATATGGCTTTGTGTAAAACAAATACTTCTCACTAATTCTTATTGTAAAATCAAAAATGATTTCTTAAAAAATAACATACAACAGTGTAATTGGAAAACTTGAGGCAAGAACTAGATTAAGATGATCACCAGGCTTTGGAAACACTATCAGAACCTTCTTGCGTCTGGATCTCCTGGTTACTGTCAATACCTTGCCCTGATTACTACACTCCCTGCAATGGGACTTTTCTGATAGCTCAACTCAGGGAGGTTGTGGAATGTACAGCAAGGGAGAGACTATAAAATGCATTCTGACAGCAGGTGCTGCAATCATGCCAACCTGAAGATTCCAGGGACTTCAGATATGTTCTGTGAAACAAATAAGTACCCCATTCTGCAGCTCTGTAAGCTCAAACTCTGTAAAATTAAATGCTAGTTGAAAAAAAAGATACGAGTTTTTAGTGTTGTTCATTTAATCTACCCCTATATTCAAAAATCCCTCATAAAATGTATGCAAGATGTAACTTTAAAGGAATGGTAAATACTAAGAGAGATAGTAACATAGAAAAAATAAAGCTTTACTATTCTACACATAAGGAAAACAATATTTGCCCCAGGGTTAATTTTAGAAAAGACCAAATAAATACTTATTTGAATTTATACATCCTGCTAAAGATATTTATGCTCCATCATGCCTGTAATCCTAGTACTCGGGGAAGCCAAAGCAGGCAGATCACTCAAGGTCAGGAGTTCGAAACCAGCCTGAGCAAGGGCAAGACCCCGTCTCTACCAAAAATAGAAAGATATTAATTGGCCAAATAAAAATATATAGAAAAAATTAGCCAGGCATGGTGGCGCATGCCTGTAGTTCCAGCTACTCAAGAGGCTGAGGCAGAAGGATTGCTTGAGCCCAGGAGTTTGAGGTCGCTGTGAGCTAGGCGGACGCCATGGCACTCTAGCCCAGGCAATAGAGTGAGACTCTGTCTCAAAAAGAAAATATCAAGAGAAAGAGATAAAAGAAAAAAAAATTAAAAAGAAATAAAACCTCCATTTTCCCACAATTATACGTGTTCACACAGGAAATCCAAAAAGTTCAGAATTCATGAGTTTGGCAAGGTAACTAAATATTATTATCAATTAAAAATATTTGTAATTCTAGTTTCAAGTAAAAAGCAGAAAAGATAATTTGTCCCACAAAAAAATTTACAATAGCAAAAAGCAATATAGTAAAATTAGCAATAAATCTAACAAAAGCTGTGCAACAAAAGCTGTGCAAAATCTGCGCAGAAAAAAAAAATCATAAAATGCTATAAAAAGCCACAAATTTAAAAATGTCATGTTCATAACAAGGAAGATTCAATACTATAAAGATAACAATTCTCTCCCAAATTCACATAAATATTAAATGCATTTCCAACCAAACTCCTCAAAGCATTCTTTTGTGGAACTTATTAAGCTCATTCTAAAATTTACAGGAAAAAGCAAAATCTCAAGGAATCAAGTAGGACAACTTGTCCAATCAGATATCAAGACACAAAATAAAGCTACAGTAATTGAGACAGAATGGTGTTGATACAAAGACAAAGTGACAGACAAATGAGAACTGTCCAAAAGCAAAATATACAGCCCAACAACAAATACACATACATTTGAAAAGTAGGTAAATGTTAAGGACCACAGTGCAGACCGCTGGGGAAAGGAGGAGACTGGAGCTGAAGTAGTTGATTATTCATATAGAAAAAAATAAAATCCCTGTACTACATCATACATAAAAATGAATTACCACAGTATTAAATACTTAAATTTAAAAGGCAAAACTCAAAGTTTTAGAAGAAAATATAAAATGTTTATGATCCTAACGTAGGAAAGGAGTGCTTAATTTAAATAAGATTTAAAAAACATTAACCACAAATGAAAAGACTGATAATACATTAACACCAAGAACCTATTCATGAAGATAGTTCAAAGAAATTAAATACATAGACCAGACATGGAGGCTCATGTCTGTAATCTCAGCATTTTGGGAGGATCATTTCGGCTCAAGAGTTTGAGACCAGCCTGGGCAACACAGCAAGACACCATCTCTACAAAAATAAAGATAAAAAAATTAGCTAAATGTTGCTGCAGGCCCCTGTACTCCTAGCTACTTGGAAGGCTAAGGTGGAAGGATAACTTGAGCCCAGGAGTTCAAGATTATAGTGAGGTATGATGGCACCACTGCATTCTTCGGGCAACAAAGAAATTAAATACATAAACCACTAAACTATGAGAAGATATTGGCAACACATATAACAGAGAAAGGGATCAGTACCTAAAGAACTACTAAACTTGGCAGAACAAAACAAAGAAATTGATTTTAAAAATGGACCACATGGCTGGACTCAGTGGCTTATGCCTGTAATGCTAGCACTCTGGGAGGTCAAGGCAGGAGGATAGCTTGAGGTCAGGAGTTTTGAGACCAGCCTGAGCAACAGAGCAAGGCCGTCTCTACAAAAATCAAAATTAAAAAATTAGCCACAAGCCAGGCACAGTGGCGAATACCTGTAATCCCAGTGCTTTGGGAGGCCGAGGTGGGAGGATTACTTGAGCTCAGGAGTTCGAGACCAGCCTGAGCAAGAGCGAGACCCTGTCTCTACTAAAAATAGAAAAGTTACCCAGGCAATGTGGTACACGCCTATAGTCCCAGCTACCATATTTCCCCAAAAATAAGACAGTGTCTTATATCTAGTTTTCCTCAAGAAGACACCGTAGGGCTTATTTTCAGGGGATGTGTTATTTTTTTTAAGTATGGTACAACAATCTACATTTATTCAAATATAGGTTAAGTCGTCTTCTTCTAGAACATCATTATAGTAAAATGGCAGCCTCAGTTTTCCCTTCTTCCCCACGGGGACACACAATACTTAAAGCAGAGCATCTCGCTCCTCACTCACTTCACTGAGAAGACTTTCCCCTCAAAGCCTCAGCTTGCAGCATGCACAGGATGGCCAGGACCTGACAGGGGGAGCCAACCTTATTGGTGGGGCTGCCCGTACTTTTCCAGTCACCTCTGGGATAGCAGCTGTCACGATGGGGCAGATGAGAAGGGCTGCTCATCTTCTTTACCACTCTGTGACGAAATGCATGAGTTGTACAGATATGTTGCGCAGCCACGCCCATTATTGGTCTTATTTTGGGGGTAGGGCTTATATTGCACCAATGCTTAGAAATCCTGCTAGGGCTTATTTTATGGGTAGGTCTTATTTTCAGGGAAAAACCATACTCGGGAGGCTAAGGCAGGAGAATCACTTGAGCACAGGAGTTCAAGGTTGCAGTAAGCTAAAATTATGCCCCTGCACTTCAGCCTGGGTGACAGGCCCATCCCTAAAAGAATGAATGAATACATAAATAAATAAATTTAAAATCATACTCTAGGCCGGGCACGGTGGCTGACACCTGTAATCCTAATACTCTGGGAGGCTGAGGTGGGTGGATTGCTCGAGGTCAGGAGTTCGAAACCAACTTGAGCAAGAGCGACACCCCGTCTCTACTATAAATAGAAAGAAATTAATTGCCCAACTAATATATATAGAAAAAATTGGCCGAGCACGGTGGCGCATGCCTGTAGTCCCAGCTACTCGGGAGGCTGAGGCAGCAGGATTGCTTGAGCCCAGGAGTTTGAGGTTGCTATGAGCTAGGCTGACGCCACAGCACTCACTCTAGCCTGGGCAACAAAGTGAGACTCTGTCTCAGAAAAAGAAAGGAAGGAAAGAAAGGGAAGAAAGAAAGGGAGGAAAGAAAGGGAGGGAAGAAAGGGAGGGAAAGGAGGGAAGGAGGGAAGGGAGGGAGGGAAGGGAGGGAGGAAGGGAGGAAGGGAGGAAGGGAGGAAGGGAGGAAGGGAGGAAGGGAGGAAGGGAGGAAGGGAGGAAGGGAGGAAGGGAGGAAGGGAGGAAGGGAGGAAGGAAGGAAGGAAGGAAGGAAGGAAGGAAGGAAGGAAGGAAGGAAGGAAGGAAGGAAGGAAGGAAGGAAGGAAGGAAGGAAGGAAAGATCATACTCTATTTCACAGATGAGAAAGTGGAGACCCAGAAAGGTTAAATTTGAGCAGAGTCAGTACTAAAATGCAAATCTTCTACTTTCTTCTGAAATGTAAGTCTCCTTTTCCAACTTTCTTCTAAGTAGGCTTCTTTTCCATTGCTTTCAATTTCTCCTAGATTCTTATTTGTTCATTGTCATTTCTCTAGATCAGGTTTTTATGGTATCACTCCTAACTAATGAAATAATCTTCTAAATGGTTAACCTACTTCTAGTTTTCTCTCCACTCTTTCCATTACACAAATTACCTGAGTACCTGATTAGTCAACCAATTCGAAAGACACTAATTTTATCTTATCATTGCCCTACTAAAAAACTTATAATAGCTCCAAATACCTTTCAGGATATATTCACAAACTGGCACACTTAGGAACCCCACTCTGGTTTCAGGCTACTCTTGGCAACACATGCTACTAGAGTAGTCTGAGCAGAGACCACTAACATTCCAGTTCTTAAATCACTTCTTCCTCCTGGAAAGGCATTCCTTTCTTCCTTCTAAAAAGGCCCTTATCCTTAAAAGTCCAGTTTAAAGCTATTCCCACTTTGAGCAGACTTTTGCCTAATACTCCAGCTCACATAAATCTCTGCAACCCTAAAGCTTTTTTATCCAATAGTGCACTACTACTCATGTATTTCATATATTAGTCATACTCCTGAGAGAAGATAAATTCTTAAAAGAGATGAAACTGACTTTTCAAGTCTTTTGTATACTAATGAGCAGTACTTAAGTATGTTACAACAAAGGGAAACGACATAACATAAAGGTGGAAAAGGTTTAATCTAGAGACTTTGAAAGCAGTCAGATGCCACTTTGAATCCTACTTCTGACAACTGGTACCGTGACTCAGAGTCACACAGCTCGTTAGCATTAGTTTCCTCATCTGTCAAATGAAGTTAACAGTTTACCTTACAGCACTGTTGTAAAGAGTAAATGAGATTCAATGAGAATGCATGTTTAGTACTCAGCAAAAAGCACAAAGTGAAACATTCAGTGAATTGTAGCTATTATTAGCAACACTGATGAAACATCTACCATGTGGCAGATACTGTGCTAGGTTCTAGAAACACAAGAATGCATTAAGATCTGAGCTCTGATCTTAAAAAACTTGATATATACACCAATACCATTCATCCATCCACGTTAGAAAATAGCGGTCATCACTCTTACCTGCACTCTAAGATCCGAAAGACTAACCATTCTATTTCCTAAAGCTCTCTCTCATCCATCGACTAACTCTATTCCCACAACCACTCTACTTACTAGCAGCTCAAGCCAGGACTCCTACAGTAGCTTCCTCTTTGGGTCTTACTGCTCCAAGTCTAACATTTTTCAACTCATCCTCTATTAGAATGGTCCTTCCAATGCAGAAATCCAATCACATATCTACACATCATCCTTCTAGTTAGTATATTTCAGTAATTGTAATGCCACAAGACAGAAATCTCAGGTTGACTCAATATTTAAAAACAGATTTACAAAATTTTTCTTGAATATCTTTTTATGTATTGTTAAAGCAGTTTCATAAAAAATGTAATTATATTTCTTTAAAAACTTCAGCTCTAGTTTTATTAGAAAAACCACCCTACCTGGTATTACTTCATATTTGTATCTTACTAGTAACCACTGGCCAGTACGATGGCTGCTCATCACAACCATCCATGGAACACCACCCTGTTTTTAATTATACATGCCTGATTCTGATTTACCAAGTCTAGGGTATCTCCTGGCATTTGTCTTTTTAAGAAGCACACAATAATTCTAATACACAGTCACAATTGTCCAATCCTAGATCAAGAAACTTTTTATGGAAAAGCAACCAACCTCAGATGTGATAATACTGTTTGGTCTATCTAAAGCAGAGGTCCACAAACCACCCCATAGGCCAAACCTAATCCAATGGCCTTGTTTTTCTTCTGCCTGCACACTAAGAACGATTTTTAACATTTTTAAAAGGTGGAACAAAGAAAACAAAAAATCTACAAAGTAGACTATGCCTAAGTCTAAGACTTAGACGCAAATAAATAATGAAGGATACCTGGCCGGGTGGGGTGGCTCCTGTAATCCTAGCACTCTGGGAGGCCAAGGCGGGAGGATTGCTCAAGGTCAGCAGTTCAAAATCAGCCTGAGCAAGAGCGAGACCCCATCTCTACTAAAAATAGAGAAATAAATTGGCCAACTAAAAATACATAGAAAAAATTAGCCAGGCATGGTGGTGCATGCCTGTAGTCCCAGCTACTCGAGAGGCTGAGGCAGAAGGATTGCTTGAGCCCAGGAGTTGGAGGTTGCTGTGAGCTAGGCTGATGCCACGGCACTCTAGCCCGGGCAACGGAGTGAGACTCTGTCTCAAAAAAAAAAAAATAAGGGATACCTATTATTATATTGTCTGGCTCTTTTCCCACATCTTGTATGTCATGTTAAATAAGCCAACAACACCTTCTATGCATGGGTGCTGTTATTACATCCTTGTACTTCTGAGAGCCCAAACAGTTTAAGTAGGACCAAATCATTAGGAAGTTTTGTCCATCAATTCAACAGGGATTGTTACAAGCTATATTTTGCCTCTATCAGTGCTTGATACACAAAGAAATAAGGCGATCTTTATCCTGAAAGAGGTTAACAACTTCTTATGGAAATAATACTTACATATATAAAAAGTAACAAGTTCACAATAATTCTGTCAACATTAAATCATTGTCACAAACTAAAATTATAATAAAAATTTAGAAAACAGGACAGTGTAAGAAGAGACTATATTCCTAGTGTAGGTTAAAGATCTTCCCAATAGGCCTCATAGCACATTATATCACTCATCAAAACGTCTGACCCTTTCCCAGGACTCAAATGGTTATCACAGCCTGTTAATTATTATTGCACTCCCCTGCACCAAGCACCATGTTTGACAAGTCTCCAATGTACTGAGTGAATGATTAAGCAAACAACATGATAATAGATGTGAGGAGACTAGAAAAAAATGCAACTTGTCTAGAGTTAAGGCCCCAAAAAACTGGTGATTCTGCTAAAAGGACTTGTTTGGGAAAATTAGAGATAAAGATAGGTCAATATATTGATAGCAGCTAACTGACAAAATTTAGAAAAATATGTAATTTCTATTAAAAATTAAAGTAACAACAAAACCTTACATGAAATACTCTTAAGTGTCCACTGGTTTTATAGATATGTTTTTTCTGGGCTGACAAAATTATTCCATTGCAATATTAAGCAGAGATAAACACTTTGAAGAGATACCAGATATCTGATATGTGATAATATACTACTGCATGTCTTGGTAGCAATAAAATACCTATTTTTAAAAAACTAGTAAAAATGCTTTGGCCAGGCGTGGTGGCTCATGCCTGTAATCCTAGCACTCTTGGAGGCTGAGGCAGGAGGATCACTTGAGGTCACAAGTTCGAGACCAGCCTAACCAAGAACAAGACCCCATCTCTACTAAAAATAGAAAAAAAATTAGCCAGGCAACTAAAAATAGAAAAATTTAGCCAGGTGTGATGGTATATGTCTATAGTCCCAGGTACTCAGGAGTCTGAGGCAGGAGGACTGATTGAGCCCAAGGAGTTTGAGGTTGCTGTGAGCTGGGGCTGAGGGCCAAAACACTCTGGCCTTGGCAACAAAGCAAGACTTTGTCTCAAAAAAAGCTTTGTCACATAACCTAAAGAATGTGCTCAAAATTCAACAAAGATCAGTAAAGGACCTCCAGTAGGCCAGATGTTATATGCACGGCAGAGTACAAAATGCTGAGTAAAACAAGACCTGCCCTCAAGAAGTTCATAGTCTATGAGATGACATGTAAATAAATTATTACAATACAGTATAATTAAATGAAATGCTATGCTAGAGTTTTGTGGTTAAACTGCTGTGGGAAAACAGATGAGGAAATCATTTAATTATGTCTAGAAGAGAGTGTCAGAGAAAGTTAGAGAAGTGATGATGCTTGAATTTGCCTTGTATATTTAAAAACACCACTACCACTAACAATTTTCAAAGATGTTTTTCATATGCTTTAAATTAAGTAAGAAAACTTAATTTTAGGATTTGTATTAGCACATCCACCAAACTGGAAAAGAGACATATTAAATATTATCTGATTGTTTAAAAAGGGGCAACAATGAAATAATACTAAAGTCCTTAAGGAAAAGGCTTTGTTAAACTAAGACTGAGGCAACATTAAGAATGCAACATCTAGCCTGGGCAACAGATTGAGACAATGTCTCAAAAAAAAAAAAAGAATGCAACAGAACACTGGATAAAGTTTTTCAGTCCCACTAAATACAAAACCATGCTAATTCCTTCAACAAACTGCTATCCTGTTTGTTATATGTGTTTGAACCTTAATCTGTTTGACCTTCTTTTATTTCTACTTTATCTCTGAAACACATGTAGTCCAACCTGCTAAATATCCTGGGATGAAAATGGGTCTTTTCTGTGTCTACCTTCTCTTTTAAAAATTACCCTACATGTCTTATGGGCATTTCTCCTAAGCATCCACTAGTAGCCACATGCTATCTAATAGGTTCAACAGACAAAAACATCAATACACACAATTATAAGAGTATCACATCATATAGGTTCATTTAATTTCTCAAAAAAGTTGTGACTTCTTTAGTGTATAAAGTGTAACCTTATTTTTTCTAACCTTTAGAGGTATTGTAAAGACAATTAAGTGGAAAACATTCAGTATTTCCAGATTTTGACATATGTATGTATATTGTCTATGCACCTTTTTGTAGTAAGAAGGGATTATCATTTCCTGAAAACACAGTCAACATGAATACGTACTATTTTGTAATACATACTCAACAGTGTATGAAGTGTTTTTATTCTCTAAACATTACAAATATAAATATAAAGCAAATCAAACTAAAACTTTTCCAAGCTACACAGGGAAGAAACTAGTATTATGTGGTCTTTATTTCCTAGATGTAAACATCTTAGTTTAAATGACTTTTAACAGATAATCACCTATAAACACAATGAATGTGCCATAGCTATACTTCCACTGCTATGTTACAGATTTTCATATCATCAGTAATTTCTACTTAGATATTTCAGACTGGAAAAGATAAGTAGAAAAATATGATTTTAAAATAAATTCTGAAACCATTAGCTCATAACATCCTGGATGTTTTACCTTTTGCTATTCTGCTCATTAACTAAATACATTATAAAAATCTGTACATTTTTAAATCTCCCCCTTTTCCCTTTCATTTAATTTCCACCAAATGTAGGAGCACCTACATATACTAGATTTCACTGTATAGTTCAGTATTTCATTTGTAGTCTCTAGGAATTTATTTTATCTAGAAAAAGAGATTTCTTGTAACAAAAGACAAATTTTCAGACACTTGAAAAGTATGTCTTGCTTCCTTAAATTAAAAGGGAAAATATTTTAAAAGGTGCCAAGCCAGAACAGTGGCTGATGCCTATAATCCTAGCATTCTGGGAGGCCAAGGCATGAAGATGGCTTGAGCACAGGGTTCCAGACCTGTGTGAGCTACAGAGCAAGATCCCGTCCACTAAAAACAGAAAAATTAACCAGGCATGGTGGCACGTGCCTGTAGTCCCTGATACTTGGCAGGCTGAGGCAGGAGCATTGCTTGAGACCAGCAGTTTGAGGTTGCAGTGAACTATGATGACGCCACTGCACTGCAGCCTGGGTGAAGGAGTGAGACCTGGTCTTAAAAAAATTAAAAATTAAAAAATAAAAGGTGCCAGTAAGAATTAGAAAAAAATGAAGGTACTAAAATTATAAATATGGGGGAAAAAGATGATCTACATTAATGATGGACAAGGAGAAAGTACTAATCACTGAAGTTAACATCATCAATATTTATTTTAGCCATTGCTTCCAGCCTCCTTCCTAATATACTCTTTTCTTAGCAATTAGTCTTATTAAAAAAGAAAAGCTAGATTGTAGATAGCCATCAATTATTAATTATTACCTTTACATTCCAAATCAAGGAATGATTGTTGATGCTAAGTCAGCTTGTTTTCAGGGTTTGAGATTTATGATAATGAATCATTTACTTATCTTTCCTCTATTAAAAAAACTATAGTCTTTTTGTTCCATAGCAACTTCTTGCTAATCACTGATAGCTATTATTCAGAACACATTAACAGCCATTATTTGAGTGCCTGCCCTTTCCTATGCTAAGCTATTGGGCAACCTGATACATGGTCTAAAAGTATTACCATACAGAGACCTTTTACAATTAAGAGATCTGGGCCGGGCGCGGTGGCTCACGCCTGTAATCCTAGCTCTCTGGGAGGCCGAGGCGGGCGGATTGCTCGAGGTCAGGAGTTCGAAACCAGCCTGAGCAAGAGCGAGACCCCGTCTCTACTATAAATAGAAAGAAATTAATTGGCCAACTAATATATACAAAAAATTAGCCGGGCATGGTGGCACATGCCTGTAGTCCCAGCTACTTGGGAGGCTGAGGCAGGAGGATCCCTTGAGCCCAGTAGTTTGAGGTTGCTGTGAGCTAGGCTGACGCCACGGCACTCACTCTAGCCTGGGCAACAAAGCGAGACTCTGTCTCAAAAAAAAAAAAAAAAAAAGAGATCTGGCAAACATCATCCTAAATGAAGGATCAAACATAGTAGCACCAAAAATGTGACAGACATTATATGCCTGCTGATATGAAACAATGGAATGTACTCAACATTACCCTATGTAATATACTTGTCAAATATGTATAACCTGACTCTATTTATCTGGAAACATAAAACAGACAAATCCAGATAGATTATGGAACATTCTATAAAACAACTTGCCTGGATGGAAAGGAGCAGGTGTGGGGATTAAAATAAGAGCAAGAATTCAGTTTTGAACGAGTTAAATTTGAAAGGCCCATAAGCCAACTGAAGATGTTGAGAAAGCAATGGATACAGAAGTGTGGAGTGCAGGAACAAGGTCAGACCACATGTACTACAGCTACACCCCAATACTTAATATCTGAGAATGGTCCAAAGACCAAGGACACTTGAAAAATGACTCACAGTGGCAGCAAGGAGAGACCAGTGGCCATAGTACCCTAACCAGACTGTTACTGCAATATAATCTGGGCTGTATTTTCCTGCTAGTCAGCCTTCTTGGATTATTGTTTATTTCTGGATCCCTAGTCTCTCCACCAATTCTGTAGGCTACCTGTTATCATCCCAACAAATTCCTTTTCCATCCAAATTAGCCAGTCAGTTTCTGCTACTTGCAGCTAAGGACCCTTGTATGAATTATAAAGAATATCTTGGTCTCAAATAGGAAACTAACTATAATTTTCTTCCTGATTTAAAGCCATTCCTACAAATAAGCAAAACTTAACTATGTTACAAAAGTAACTGCAGTGCAGATGTAAACAATAAAGATACTCAATTTATGCCAGAGATGGCATAA
Source organism: Microcebus murinus (assembly GCF_040939455.1). Classification (NCBI taxonomy): domain Eukaryota; kingdom Metazoa; phylum Chordata; class Mammalia; order Primates; family Cheirogaleidae; genus Microcebus; species Microcebus murinus. The sequence goes on along the minus strand of NC_134110.1, from coordinate 37,372,481 downwards.
ATCAGTTTGTTGAGACATTTAAGGGATACCTAGATCATTAAAAAGAAAACTTTAACCTTCAAAATATAAAATTTCAATATTAAGCAGAATACCCAAAAAGATGACAAAACATCAAAATTATTTTTAAAATATCAAATAAAGAACTAAAAACATTTTCTACAAAAAGAAAAATGAGGCACATTTTCAGAGTGTAAGAACAGAAGAATGATGCTGGTTTTTACAAAGCCTTCTCTCTGCAATAAGATCTTTCTTTTGTTTTATGTATCCTAAATTACTCCAACAAAGTAAAATAATGAAAATATTCTCCACCTGGGTCCACCTTTTCTTTAATCCCTTAATTCATACATTCCCACAAACACATTAGTAAAATCTGTCTTCATGCTTTCTGAAAATCTTTCACATTTCAAACCAAAAGTTGAACTTTTGGATATACTAAAAACATTTCTTACATCCTTGATAGCATATCCTGTATTCATACTAAACTTCTTACACTTTCATTTAGTATTGTTAAGGAACACATTTTGAGGAAGTAGAACACATGTAAGAGAGACAGACACTTAAACACTTGCTTTAAGATGGAGAAAGGATGTTAATATATGTAAATACCTACTATGTATCAGACATTTTGCTACAGACCATAATTTTTTCAAACATTGCAAAACAGGTGATGTCAACCTTTTTATAAAAATTAGTGAGGAAAATCTCAAAAATTTTACCTAATGTCATGTGCTAACAAGGGATTGATCTATTTCCAAAACAGATCTGGATGTCCAAAGTTGACACCATTTCATCCACAAGAAAATGCTTCAATTAGTACATTCTTATCATAAAAGTTCATTTTCACTGACATTTTTCTTATTAGAAAAACAACTGCAACCATTACACTCAACAAGCAAAACCTGTGGAATGTGATCATAAAAAGCAACTTTTTGTCCACCACTGTCTTTTGAAGTTATACTCTGTAGCTATAATGTCCCTGAACTTTTAGTTAAGCAAGTGACCTTAACTTTTGGTCACTTTCAAGTTAATCTGAGTTTAGAAACTGAAAGATCTACAGTATAACTGTCAAAATTTTTCATTAAAGGTTACAGGTCTCTGCTTTCTCAGCTCTGTCTGCTACAGGACAGCCTTGTGCAGTATGAGACAACTGCTTCTACCTCTCTCCCTTCTACCCTGCTAACCCTGGGTGGAGCAATTATTTGTCATTAGAGGGCTTAGATACTCTCATGGCTCATAAAAATGTTTAAAGCTGATTGTGTCAAAGAATACTTTCAGGGGTTCCTTGGAAGTTGGAGGTGTTCACCCACCCATGGGGATCTCACACTGCACTTCCCATGATACAGGACAATGCATCCCCTCTGGGAATCCAGCCCCATCCCATTACCCTCTCTTTAAGGCTTTCTCTGGTAGTGAGAGAAAGCCTCTCTTTAAGGCTTTCTCTCACTACCAGTCATCATGTCATCTATGGGAAACATGGATCATTTGGCCCAAAAAACTTTGGAAAGACTGGCAGTACCCTCCCCACTACCTCGTTTTGCTATACTGTCTGTCACTTTCACCCTTTAAATTTTCCAGCAGTAGACAGACATCAATCCATTGTGTACCTCAAATTGTAGGAGTTACATATCAACCTCTCCAAGTGGTCACCATAAAGCCCCTTACCCTTTACTTGAGGGGAAGCATACCCCATCCCCCACAAACATAGGGTGAGGTTAGGAGAGATTCCTAGCATACCACCACTGGGTTTTAAAAACTCTTCCAATTTCTAACAATTTGGGTCAAAAACTCTTTTCTAATTTCCAACTTTCTGAATCCTTTTATACCAATCGATGGGATAAGTAATAAAAGTCACAAGATCCATTTTCTAGCTAGCTCTCTTTGCAAGACCTGCATTTTATTCTTACAACTCATTTTAGAAATGTGAATCTACTAAGGGCCAAATCCAGAATAAAAGAGTTCCATTTTAGCATCTTACTATATATTTTCTAAATTTTCCATAAAAAGCAAGAAGAAAATAAAAATTCACAATCTCACCAGAGTTAGCCCCTGTTAACACTTTCCTTTCTATTAATTTGTCATCTAAAAATTTATTTCAAGTTTGAACTTTTAAAAACCTTGTATAAAAACACCTCCCTTATTTATATAATTTCATTGAGAAACCATGTTTCTCACCTAAATTTCCACTAAACCAATGTGATGGTCTTTCTAAAAACTTGTCTCATTATGTCACTCCCAAACCCAAAACCTTCGCTGGCTCCCCACCACCAGAGATTAAACTGCAGCTTTTAAAAAATTAAGCATAATCTATTCAGTCTCCTATAGCTGTTATAACTCCAAATGTGATTTTGTTATATATTCATCATATAAAATCATACTACAAGAAAAATGTGAATGTCAGAGGAATTTCTAACAATGAGATTTAACCTACACTGACAGAGAAAGAGCATTTCAGAATTCAGCCACAGTTCCAAGATGGCTGGCTAAAACTATTTCAGATTCTGGCTTCATCAAACATCACAAGGCTGAATTCACAAAGTACAAAAGAACAAAGATTGTTATTCCTTTATTAGCATGGTAAAATTAAGCTTGCAGTGGGGATCTGTCCTCATACAACAGCAAATAAAATTCTGTATCACCATACATATATATCTACACCAACTGCCAAAAAGTTAATCTAATGCTCAAGAGCAGATTTATGAACACTCTAAATGTTTAAAATTGGATTTAGGGATTAATTTTGTTAAAGTTTCACACATAGTTTGCTATCCGTTCTCAGAGCACACATAGAAAAATTTGTTTTAAAGTCATCTTTCAGCAGATGATGTGAGAAGTAAATTCCATTTAAACATGCTACCAAGAAAAATGCATTTGGCCGGCATGGTGGTTCACGCCTGTAATCCTAGCACTCTGAAAGGTGAAGGCAGGAGGATCTCTCAAGGTCAGGAGTTTGAGACCAGCCTGAGCAAGAACGAGGCACCATCTCTACTAAAAATAGAAAGAAATTATCTGGACAATTAAAAATATAGACAGAAAAAATAAGCCGGGCATGGTGGCGCATGCCTGTACCCCTAGCTCCTTGGGAGGCTGAGGCAGGAGGATAGCTTGAGCATAGGAGTTTGAGGTTTCTGTGAGCTAGGCTGACACCATTGCACTGTAGCCCAGAAAACAGAGTGGGGGGAGAGGGGAAAGGGGAGAAGAAAGGAGAGGGAAGGGGAAGGAGAAGGAAAGGAAAGGAAAATGCACTCATAGTTCTTAGATCAAAGAGGTTTTGGTCTTCTCAGAAGTTTATGTCAATAAAAACTCACAGAATTACAAAGGTGCCTGGAGTAAGAAAAATAATCATGTATCTCTTAGAAAGTTGACAATAAGTGTACTCACTCAAAAAGTACACAATACCAATGAACATGAACAAATACTGATATACCTTTACGTATAAATGTGGAGCGTGTGTGTACTCATATAACAAGTATATATGAGTGACAATGCCTGGAAAGATGTTCACCAAAACAGTCACTACCTAGATTGTGATTTTTGCTTTCTTCTTATACTTCTCTATATTGTTTCAATATTTTATAAATATAAGAGCACATCATTACAAGAATCTTCATTATTAAAATATGGTATGAAAGCCACAGAGTCTATGGCCATACCACACTGAACATGCCCAAACTCCTCTGAAAGCCACAGTAATCAAGTCGCGTGGTACTAGCAGAAGGATAAAGCAATGAAACTGACATGAAAGTATAGAAATAAACCCATACATCTGTGGCCAAATGATTATCAACAAAAATACCAACAGAGGAAAGGATAGTCTTTTCAACAAATGTTGCTGAGACAACTGGATATCCACAGGCAAAAACGTGAACTTCAAAACTTAACTCACATCATAAAGTTAACTAACAATGGATCGTAGACCTAAATGTAAGGGCTAAACTATAAAACTTTTAAAATAAAACAGCCAGGCACAGTGGCTCACACGTGTAATCCCAGCTTCTCAGAAGGCTAAGGCAGGAGGATTGCTTGAGCCCAGGAGTTGGAGGCTGCGAGCCCAGGAGTTGGAGGCTGCAGCTAGCTATGTATGATTGTACCACCGAACTACACGGTGATAGAGACCCCCTTCCCTCTTCTTTAAAAAAAAGGGGGGGGAGGATAGAAAAGCAGAAGGAAAAGGAGAAAATATACGAGTAAATCAGAAATCTCACAACCTTTGTAGGCAAAGATTTCTTAGATATGACACAAAAAGTATAATTTTTAACAGAAATAAAAACTAGACTCCACCAAAATTCAAAACCTCACACTTCAAGAGACAACATTAAGAAAACAAAAGGATAAGCCACAAATTGAGAGAAAATATTTGCAAATAATATATTTTGATAAAGGACGTGGATCCAGAATATATTAAAAAACTCTTACAACTCAATAAGAAAACAACCCAATTAAAAGTGGGCAAAAGATCTGATATTTCACTAAAACAGATACAAAAAATGGCTTGAAAAAATGCTCAGCATCATTAGTCATGATGAGGGAAATGCAAATTCGAACCACAATGCTATACTACTTCATATCCACTACAATAATTATAATCAAAAAGATAATGACAAATGTTGGGAGGATTTGGAGAAACTGAAATCCTCATATACTCCTGGCAGGTTGTACTGACAGTCTGGATAATAGTTTGGGAATTTCTGTAAGATTAAATATAAATTTGCCATATGACCCAAGAATTCCATTCCTAGGAATCTACCCTAAAGAAATGAAAATATACAATAGCTACACACCTAATTGCACACAAATGTTCACAGCATTATTTATAACAGCCAAAAAATCAGAACTAACCAAATGTCCATCAACTGATAAATGGATAAACAAAATATGGCATATCCACACAACACAATACTACTCAGCAATAAAAAGGAACAAATTACTAATGCACTCAACAACATGGATAAACCTCAAAAACATTAAATGAAAGAAGCCAGACACAAAAGACTATACGTTCTATGAATCTATTTATAAGAAATTTCCTAGAAATGAAAAATTTATAGAGACAGTAAGTGGTTGCCTGAGGCTGGGAGTAATAATGTAGATGAACTGTAATAGGATTTAAGGGATCTTACTGAGTTAATAGATGATGTTCTAAAACTGAACTATGGTAATGGCTGCAAAGGTCAGTATACTTACTAAAAAGTCATCAACTTGAGCATTTAAAATGGTTGAATTCTACAGTATGTAAAGTATACCCCCATAAAATTGTTTAAAAAAAATAGTGGGAAAAAAGTTAGTATGTAGTTATGTTTATTGATGGAATTACTGAGTTTTTCTAGATGCCAAAGCCAAAAATCAGTGTAACAACAAAACCATATTAAATGAAAGTATACATTAAAATGGCATCCCAAAATAGCATATATACCACTTATCTCTATTATCAGCATTATAGGTGATTTTCTACTTTTTATTAAAGTATTATACTTCTAAGGGTCATGAGAGTAGACCTTTTTGACCTGATTAACTACTAGCCCCACATCTTTACTAAGAAAGATTTAAAAAATAAAAGGCCACATTATGGCCTTTTTTCCATATTATGTCCCCCAGCTATACAGGATCATAACAGGAATATAGATACATAGAAACAAAAATATATACACATATATTATGTATATACCTATACCACAGACGAAAAAAGAAAGCAGAACTATCCAAAGCCTGCTCTGGAACCTTCTTTGGATAGAAATTCAGCAAGGTCATATCTAAAGAAAAGGAGCTTGAAGGCAAGTAGTGAGTGAATTGTGCCGTGGTGCCTGCCTAGCTCACAGCAACCTCAAACTCCTGGGCTCAAGCAATCCTCCTCCCTCAGCCTCCCGAGTAGCTGGGACTACAGGCATACACCACCACGCCTCTCTAATTTTTTCTATATATATTAGTTGGGCAATTAATTTATTTCTATTTATAGTAGGGACAGTGTCTCTCTCTTGCTCAGGCTGGTTTCGAACTCCTGACCTTGAGCAATCTGGCCGCCTCGGCCTCCCAGAGTGCTAGGTTTACAGGCGTGAGCCACCCCACCTGGCCTCAACTAACTCTTGAAAAGATGACTTACAGTATCCATCCTAGAAGGGATCTGAGAGAGGAAGTAAAAGGACTTCACAAGTTTTGCTTGTAGACTTCAACTAGGAAAAATTCTGAAGTGCTTAAATATTTTTGAAAAAATATTCAAATGCACAGACTACCTAACCAAACTATGCAAACCGAGAATGGTTTAAAAAAATTAAATTTCATTTTAATAGAACAATGTATCTTATTTTTAAAAATTGATTACAAAGCAAGAATGATGAAAATCAGCTAAAACAAAGTTCTTAAAAGATACACGCTAACAGACTACTAAGAGGTCAGTGCCACATACCAAAGACAGAACACTGGCCAGTTGTCACCATCTCACACACACCATAAGGGAACTTTGGCACACCCATTTCAAAGAAATGCCAACCCCAAGCTACGTATTTTGACTATTGCTTCAACATATTGTTCTATAAATAAAAAGAAAATGCTTTAGTTAAACTATGGTCACATTTTAATATAGAAGTCCCAATTACCAAAACGACTATTTCCAAAAAGCTTCAGTCCTTAGACATCCACCTGCTTTTATCCAGGGCTGCTTTTACCCACTAGCAACTCAGAGCTGGCTCCACCACAGCTAGAAGATTTTACAATTCCAAGTCTCTCAATTCATGTACACTTTAACTCAAATGAATGGAATAAATGAAGTTGACTTCTCTGTAGTTTTTATACAACTTGATAAACCAGAACACATTAGGTATTTAAGTCAAAATAAATTAAAATGTAACAAATAATCTTCAGCAAGAAAAGTTAGCTTTCAAAATAACATTTTTAGAATACTTGTTTACAGAAAATAACTGGAAGGACAAATTTATAAAATGCTAATAGATAAAATGAAACCCTGCTCTCTAAATTAAAAAAGGAAAATAAATCGCTACTTTGAACCTCCTTCTTACTAACTATGCTAGCCTATCTTACTCTTACATCTACATTGTCCCTTTATATAAAGGGGAAGAAGCTGCCCTAAATGTGCTGAATTAACAAACATCATTTCATTTCTATGAATTTGCCAGGGCCAGGAGTGGTGGCTCATGCCTGTAATCCTAGCACTCTGGGAGGCCAGTGGGAGGATCACTTGAGGTCAGGAGTTTGAGACAAGCTCAAGAAAAAACAAGACCCCCGTTCTACTAAAAACAGAAAAATTAGCTGGGCATGCACCTGTAATGCCAGCTACTCAGGAGGCTGAGACAGGAGAATCACTTGAGCCCAGGAGCTTGAGGTAGTTGTGAGCTAGGCTGATATCATGGCACTCTAAGCTCAAGTGGCAGAACAAGACTCCATCTCAAAAAAAAGAATTTGGCAGAATTTAAAGCAGGAAAATCTAGTTTGACAGAAAGAAAGCAAAGTAATCTCATACCTTACACCCCAAGGTAGTTTTCTCATATTTAACTTGAAAGTCCCTGAAATTCTTAAAAGACTACATGTGAAATTTCTCAACCAAATGATGTTTGAACATGTCAGTCACTAGTTTTTGAGTAAATGTTATTAGAGCAGCCAACTTAGAGAAAACCTCAAAATTCTAGCAAGGTCATTACATACAGGTTAGCCCCCAAAAAACGGAGCAAAGAAGTGAACAGCACCAATAATAAGACTTATTGTGTTCTTATTACATGTCAGGCCAGACTGATATGTAATTTACATATTTTGGGAAACATTCCTCTGGTCGCTCTCTTGCATGCCTGTGTTACAAGCAGAGGTACCAACTGTCCTTGCTGTAGACTTTCTTTTCAAGAATGCCTGGAGTAAACAGCCTTGAAAAATAAAGATTGTTCCTCCTTCCAGACCAAAGGACAGGCATGCTTACAGACCAGTATAATAAATACAATGTATCCTTCCAGAGCAAGGGGTAAGCATACTTACTGCCCATTAGAAAAGATTTGAAGAAGGAAATTAGCCACTCAAATGGTGGCTTGGTGGTTGTTCATTCTCCTCTGGAATGGTGAAGAAAGGGATGTATCATGACAAAGGGGCAACAAGCTCCATGACCTCAGTGTGGAAGGCAATGTGGCTGTGGCAGCTGAGCCAAGAACACCCCGCCAACCCCAGCTAAAATAGATGGTGTAAGTAAGGATGGCTTTGCTGCCAACTACAGAGCTTCTGGTGGGCCAAAAACATTAAAAGTTCCTTTGGTTGAACTGTAAGGGAATGATCAAAAGTGAATGTAAAGAACTGTAGCTGGATATAAGGAAAGCACAGTAATCTCACACCTTATACCCCAAAGTGTTTTTTTTCATATTTCACTTTAAATTAATAACACCAAGTTGATTACTGGCACCACGCTGCTCTCTCCCTCTGTACCCTCTGATCTCTCTCACTTATATTCCAAACTCTTCTGCTTTAAAGAGAAAGATGGTTAAGAAGGGAGCTGAGGTCTCCCTGATCCCCAAAAAGAACTGAAGCCAGACATACTCATCTGAGGCTGCCCATGTAACTTTAGGGAGGGACTCAAAATTTTATGGTTCTCTTGAATACAGGCATCCAGGTCACCATCCTATCTAGTCCTGTTGGGGGGAGGAGACACCCAAATACAGTTGATAGGGTCTGGGCAGTGGTTACAGTGGGTTAGGGAAATGAACATGACTTATGGCTGGATTTCTTTGGGCAATTTCAATGCACTTTTGTTGCCTCTACATCTTAACATATAGTAGGAATTGATTTGTTATATGCTTGTACTTCCCCAAAGAGCCAAAAAGGAGAGTTCTTCCAATTAGTAACAGTTGTATATAGAGAAGGTCTAGCAGTTTTGGGGCCACACAATCCTAAGGACCATTTTGAGCTACAAGTCTCTGTACTCATGATTTTACTGATTAGAACACTTGGCAAAGGGAGGTAGCCTCCACCTGGAGGTGCCCCATGGTGTTTTAGACACTTTGTCTCCCTGACACAGCTATCAGGTTTACCCCTTTTGAAAAGCAGCTATTAGTTTGCTTCAGGGCTCTTGTAGAAACTGAATACCTAATTCATGGAGACCTCATGAGTCTCCAGCCTGATATTCCTATTTTGGGGTGGGTCAGCTCATACTCAATGACTAAGAATGTGGTAAATCAATGGAAAAATGCTTATTTGAAAACATATATGGCTTAGCCTTAGCCCTAGGCAGCATCTCAACTTTACATGAAAAAGCCGCACCTAGCCCTTTGGAAGAAACTATATTCCCTATTCTACCACTGGAAGCAAATATTCAGTAAACCATCTTATAGATTTAATATAATCCCCTCCCATTGCCAATACTCATGTACAGATCACTATCAATTCTTTCCCAGACTTCAGTAACTGCCTCTTAGTTTGTCTCCCTGTATCCAGTCTTACTTCACCTTCAATCCATTCTCCAAAAGCAGTAAGAACGATCTTTAGAAAAGACATATTTTACACTCTCTCTTCCATTAAAATCTTATAATAGTTTCCCTATTGCCTTCAGTCCAAACTGAACTGAATTTAACATGACTCATGCAGCTGGCCTTACAGTTTACTTGTCTACCTACCTCTTTAGCTTCATCTTACCCATCTCTCCTTTACATAATCCATAATACAATCCTGCCATACAGAACCAGTACAGTTTCTAAAATGACTTCGCTCATCTTCAGGATCTTTGCCCCTTGCTCTACCTCCGTGCACTTTCCTTTTTGCCTGACTGATCCACTCTTCAGGTCTTAGTTGAGATGGCATCACAACAGAGGTTTTATCCTGATTCCTTAAAATAAGAATAGGTACCCATGTAACATGTTGTCACTGAATTCACACTTATATTTTTCTCTATCTTCTATTCCACTTCAAGGAGGAAGACCTATATTTATATTTATGTATCTAACTCTGCTTATGTGCTCAAGAACTGTTTGGGTAATTAATGGCAACCCATATACCCAATATTGT